>NC_053156.1:111411512-112804012 GCF_016835505.1 Polypterus senegalus
TATTAAATGGAAGGAGGATTACACTGAGTATGGCTTTACCAAAACAATTATTGATGGCGAATCGATTATTCATAAAGCTTGAATTGGTGATCTGTTTTTCTGTGTTAACCTCATATTTTTTCAGACTTCTTATCAAACCAAGGTGGTGCGAGGGTAAAATGAATCGGGATGCGCTGATCAATGTAATCGGTGTACCAGGAAATTATGCATTGACAATAGTTCCCCTTTGCTTCTAATGCAAAGTGTGATTAAATGCATTATTTTTTAACGCGTTATGGAGCACATGCATCAAAGCTTCTCAGCTGTGCTTGTGCTAAGAAAAGGAAAGATTTTAAAAATAACGTAACACGATTGTCAATGTAACCTTTTGTAAGTAGTGCCTGGAGGGTTCAGTGTGGAGAAACTCTAGAGAAGGCGTGTGTATTAACTTGTGGATTTTTCTGTGAGTATTTGGTGGCAGCGTGACGAAGTTGCTTCCACATGACCGCGTTAGCTGTGGAGCTCAGCTCGGAGCATATTCTTTTCCTACCTTGTCAATTGTGTAATGCATTTTTTGAACAGGTTTGATGCATGGACGTGATCACTCGTACTGCGTTCAGTCAGTTCATGTGAGCTGCTCTCTTGTGTAATGTTGCGATGTCCACAGCTTTATTTAATGTTGGCTAAGACCCAGCACTTAAAAATTTCTCGCTACAGCAATTTTAACTCCGTTACAAAGTGTTCCAAAGTCTCGTTTATACCTCGTGTGTTCTCATTAAACTTGTATCTCGCAAATAAAGTATTCGGCATTTTTCTTCAGCGCTCTTTGGGAGCTCTTCCTTCTTTTCTACGTACTGCGGTCACAGTCAGTTCACGTGATTACGTGGGAGGCGTGATGATGTCACACGCAGCTCCGCCCCCCACGGCAATCGAGCTAAGGTCCATTACAGTATATGGAGAAAAATAGGTTCCAGTTATGACCATTACGCATAGAATTTCGAAATGAAACCTGCCCAACTTTTGTAAGTAAGCTGTAAGGAATGAGCCTGCCAAATTTCAGCCTTCTACCTACACGGGAAGTTGGAGAATTAGTGATGAGTGAGTGAGTGAGCGAGGGCTTTGCCTTTTATTAGTATAGATATAAAATCCAATGTCTCTCTGTCATCTTTTCATGAGAGAATTACTTACCGGATTTATATTGGTTTTTTTTTCTATAATTTGCTTGAACATTCCGGTTGATATTGCGACTTCTCTCATTTTGCTATGTATCATAGTTCGCTTGCAGTACTGATTTATTTGCGCGAATCCGAGATCCATGCAATGGGCTGGGGGAGGGGTCATCCTCACTCACTCGCCAGCTTTGGGGCGTGTTCCTTAACTCCGCTTAGCTAGCAAACGAGAGAACAATTGAATTCAACTTTTTTTGATATTTAAAATAAAGTGTTACTTAGGTGTTGATGAGTTTGAGTCCGGATATTCTCTTAAGTGTATGCCACATTGAAAAGATAGATTGCAATTCAGATTGTGGATCGTGATTTTGTGTTAAAAGGATCGTAATATGATTTTATGGAAAGATTGCCCTCGCCTAATTTGAGTAATCAAGCTTTCAAATTTATGTAGGATTCATTAACCCTTTGGTGAGCTACTTGGAAAGGGGTTGCGAGCTACCGGTAGCTCACGAGTGACGTGTTGGAGACCCCTGCACTAGAGTGTCTCTTTCTCTTGCATGAATTGGTTAAAAAACTAGTCAGTAAATTGTCATCTCATAACAGTCTTAAGTTTCGAGTTTGGTATTTTTCCATTCAGCTGTTTTAGCTTTACACCATCCTCAAAAAAACTCAAGAAACTGACACACCCATCTTTGAGATATCAGGGGACCCTAAAACAATGAGATCCGTTGGAAACTGGAGATCGAAATTTTTGATGAATCTAAAGCTTTCGTTCCTCCTCTCTGTACAATAGGTTATGGTGCGGGAGAGTGCAAAGCAATAAGCCATAGCAAGTAAAAAAATAAATCATTAAGTGTACAAAATTTAATTCAAATTTTTGATTCATCAAAGTAGCCACCTTTTGCTGAAATAACATCCAATATCTGGTAGCCCATTTGATTCAGAATGCCAGCCATTCTGTTCAAGTCAACCACTCTGCCTCCAACAGAAGCATCCCAGATAGTCGCACTTCCTTCTCCGTGTTTGACAGTTGGTGTTGCACACCAAGGAGCCATTCCTTTATCAACTCAACGGCGTACAAACACCCTGTGTGATTATCTGAAGATTTCAGATTTTGATTCATTGGTCCATAAGACATTATTCCAGTCTACAGTAGTCCACAGCCGCTATTTCAAGACCCTATTTTGTCAATGACTTTCTTACTGCCACTCGCCCTGTTAGACCTGCAGCACAAAGTCTTCTCTTCATAGTAGAAACTGAGATTTGCTGTTTTCGACCACTGTTAAGCTGTGCTTGAAGCCCTCAGAAATTTGTATTCTGATTGGGTTGTGACTTTGGATCTGCCAGATCTCTTCCTAGCAAGGGTTAGTTTTTAGTTGCCTTTGGATTGTGTAGGACATCTTACTCACTGATACTTTGAGTTTTCTTTTGCAATTTCTCTAGATGAAAGACCTACAATTCTAAAGGTAATAATGCTCTGTCTAATTTCATTTGTTTATTGCCATTGTCAGTGGAATTTACAACTTTGTATATTGTCCAAGTAGTACTTCAGAGGGTCTCGTAACACAGTCTGTTTCAGCTCTGCTTTAAGACAGACAGAGGGTTTTAAAGAAATCAACAGAAGTTGGCACACCCATGCAAGTTTTTAGCTTCAGCTTGCTTTGGCTTAATTTACTTTAATTGCTGCAGAACATCTGTAGATGGTAACCTATTAATTCACTGTAAAAAATTTGTAGTATTCTGAAATGTCCTTTTTTCTGTTTTTGCTAACCTAAATTTTCATTTAAATCTCTGACGGTTTACTGCTTACCATTTTACCAGATCATTTATTGTATTTCATCTGATTAAATGTGAAGAAAAACCTTTGACTGTTAGTGTAGTATTCTAAGGTTACAGCTAGTTTTACTTTCATGGTGATGTTTTCTGTGTTACTATTTATTATGAGGAGAAGCAGGAAGAAAGAAAAGGATCGAAGTCTGGCAACCAAAGAACAGTACAAACTAGCATATCAGCAAGCCTGCAACATGTGGGAATTTTAAGCATGATTGAAGTTATTTACCTCATTTAATTGAAAAATAACATGATATAATAAAATATATACACAAAGAAATTGCCCCAGGCTATAAAGGTGGTAAAACAGGCATGTATATAAAACATTCGAGACTGACACAAAGTACAGAAACAGGTCAAAGTGACAATTTGCTCCATGTTGCACTCCCACAAGTATTTGTTCATTACAGCTTGGTTAAGATTGTCCGTGGCCTTGCCAGGTCATCTGCAGTGATTGAACTGTAGATGACTTGGAGGTCACACATGTGATTCAGTCTGACTGTTCTTTTGGAATGCACAGCTTTGTGCACATGCTTCTGAAATGATGGTAATTTTGCTCAAGTATGTTTGTTACTGGGCTCCTAGGTGCCATCTGCTGGTTAAAGGGTTGCAAAAACATAGGCTTGGCATGACAGACAACTTTGAAAGTTACTGCATTTTATCAAATATCTGGTACTGTATATCAACATTGTCTAGGAATGCTGTTGACATTTCTGGGCACTCTCTCATCTGAGATGGAAAGTAGCATGGTGGAATCATGTTTTGCATTTCAACGAGTCAATATTTCAAATTGTTTTTGGAAAAATAAACAGTCTGGGCCAAAGAGGAAAAAGTATATCCAAGCTGTTATCAGCATCAGGTCCTAATCCCAGTCAGTGTCTGATATGGCATGGATGTGTTTCATTGCCCATGGCATGGGTAACTTGCAGATCTGTAAGGGTACCAGTAATGCAGAAAGATATGTACAAATTTTGCAGCAACATTCTGCTATCCAGACACAGTCTTTTCCTGGGACATCTCTACATTTTCCAGAAGAACAATGCCAAACCACATTCTGCCTGGATAAACCAGTGCGTGGTAGCATAAGCAGAGAGTGTTGGTGTCATATTGGCCTGCCTACAGTCCTTACATGTCTGAGAATGTGTGACACATAAGTGCAAAATATGGCAATGAAAGAACTGTGCAATTGCACAGCTGAAGACCTGTGTGATGAATGAATAGGGGGAAAATTCAGCTTGCTAAACTTAACCAACTTGATTTTTTTAAGTGTTATTTAAAGAAATGATAATGTTACATAGTTGTAAACACGCGATTGTCCCAACTATTAAAAGAAAAACAACAAATCTACAAGGTTAACATCAAATAATGTGTTCTTGTACTGTTTTCAGTATAGTACAATGTGAATAGAATTTACAAATCACTCATTTGTTTTTACTAGAATGTTCCATTCTGACCCAACTTTTTGGTAATTGGGGTAGTAACCATGTATTTGTTTTAATTTAGGGACATTTTCTTAAAGTGGATTCAACATACAAGATTAATGTGTATACATTCAATAAAACTTTAACCCATCAGGAACGAATAACGAAGATTGATGTAAGTACATTAATATATGAAAATTGTTGTGACCTAACTAAAATAACTTTGTCTATGTGAGTTTTTTGCAGTAAAGAATCTTAAAGCCATAGTAGCTTCCAGCCATGGGGTGTTACTATGGTTGCAGGTTTTCATTCTAGCCCTTTTCTTTATTAGTGATCAGTTATTGCTGCTAATTAACTTATTTAGCTTTAATTTTTATTGACTTGCTATTTAAGAATCAGATCCCTTAATTATTTTTTTTCCATAATTAGTAGCCAGACAATAATGAGATACAAAATGAGACAACACATGACCCAGCAATTTGCGTCCACCATACGATATCTGAAAATAAAGAAAGGTGCAGTCACAGTAGCTTTCCGGGACTGGAGTTGGAGATGCTTGTTCTAGCATATACAGCTATTCACAGAAGCTAACTGTGATTTATGGGCTTTAAAGGATACTTTTGCCATTTTTCAAGTCCAAATGCATTTGTCCATATTCCCGATATATGATAATTTGCACTGCAAGTTGTGTTTTAAAGCAAATCATTTTTTTATACATTTTTAAAAATATCATGCATGTTCTTGCAGATTAGAATGGGTTTCAAGGGGCACAAATCCAAATGTGGAATAAAAGCCTTAAAGCTTACTGAAGACATTCAGTTTTCAAGGAAAGAGTGATGTCTAGTATTAATGTGTCTTGAGATTACACACTTATTGTAAAACAATGCAACAATGTTCAATAATGCTATAAATGATTATTTAATCTATAAACACAAGGACTGTAGAAATATGACGATTGCATATATATTTGTTGATTTATAGGATGGGATACAAACAGAATAGACAGACAAACATACTGTTTACTGGTTATTCAGAGTTTTATCTTGATGCAAATAGTTTTACAATACCAAGTCTTTAAAGTAATGTTCTATGGTTTGTGTAGTTTCTTTCGGTTCAAGTAAATGTGATGTGTTATCTATCTGCATCTAAACTCTTAAGCCAGAAAGAGTAATGCTTTTCCTCAGAAGTGGCAGAAGTTTCTTAATTGAAATAATAGCTATTTCTCAGCCTTTTCAAACTAATGCCATATTGCTTTAGCTTGGCAAATTGTATCTCCGCTTTCTGGTCTACAAAGAGAAAAAGACTACTAGTTTCAGCTCCCCAAATAGTGAGAGATCAGCTTTCAGTTTCAGAGATTTTCAGTCATTTTTGGAGAGTGTGCTCAGGAGTGACCATGGGCAGATTGATGCAGGGAATCCCTTGAGAATGTCTTCAGTGTTCCCTTGAGAGACCTACCTGAATGAGCCAGAGAGAATCTTCAGGATGGTGCAATGTATTTTTAGGTGAATGTCTAACATCTGACTGAATTAAAGTCATTTCCAGTAAAAAGAGTGTCTCCTCATAGGCAAGTTCTTCTGTCCATCAGAGTTGTGATTCATTGCTTTACAGTTGTTCCTGGTTGTGTCCATTTCACATGTTCTGGGTCAAGAAGTCTGCAGGGGGCCTTTGGAATGATCTCAAGTCAAGTCTAACTTGTACACCTTTGTTATCAGAAGTACAGGCTAATCCTAGTACAAGCTTGAGTACATTCACTTACGTTGGAAGTTAAGAGGGGGATTTTGGGTGATGTGTGTTAAATCTGCTACTTAATAAGCCTGATGTACCACTAAAGCCTAGCAGAATGGGCATTGCGCCTGTTGTACTGTATTGTATTGACCCCCTTCTTTTTGACACCCACTGCACGCCCAACCTACCTGGAAAGGGGTCTCTCTTTGAACTGCCTATCCCAAGGTTTCTTCCAATTTTTCCCTACAAGGGTTTTTTTTTGGGGGTAGTTTTTTTTTTTTGTCATCTTAGAGAATCAAGGCTGGGGTGCTGTCAAGAGGCAGGGCCTGTTAAAGCCCATTGCGGCACTTCTTGTGTGATTTTGGGCTTTACAAAAAATAAATTGTATTGTATTGTTGTCCTACAATTGATATAATTAATATCCAACTGGTTCACCTGTATTCTCTTGGAAATTTTCTTCTGTGAAGGATGCTTTGTAATATTAATTTTAATTCTTCTGAAGTGATTTTTAATATGGTTAGTCAAATGGAATTGTTTTTTCCTTTTAAATTTTCCTTTTTATGTATTGAAATAAAAGAAATTTTAAAGAATCTCAATATCAACTGATAAGACTCATTTTTTTATCAAGTAGGCTTTAGAGTTTATGCCATTTCAAGGAAAAGTAAATTTGAAAAATCCTGAACATGTCTTTTGCTTGCTGGAAGACTATGGTTCTGACCCTAACAGAATACCTGAGCATCCATTGAATATTTATTTTGGCCGATGGGTAAGTATTGGTTTAAAAATATCTCTGCAATTTAAATAATTGTAGCATGCTATTTGTTGTTAAGAATTGACCAGTTAACTATCTATCGCATCTTCTTATTATTAGTAGTACTTTTTTTTTTTTTTTAAACAAACTTTTCAATGTTAATAGTATGTCCATTATTTGTTTGTTGTTCTTGATTTTTTCTTTTTTAATAGTAATTACATTTTTTTTTTTAAGATTGCAGATGGTCAAAGAGATTTAATCCGTTCCTTCAGTGTGAAGAAAAGGCACTTTATTGGAAACACCAGCATGGATGCAGGCTTGTCATTTATAATGGCAAACCATGGCAAAGTTAAAGCCAATGATTTGGTATTTGATCCTTTTGTTGGAACAGGTGATGTATTTAATATTTCAGATTAAGATAAGAATGGAATAAAAGATATTCTTATTTATTATTAATATCTTCAGGCAATTTGTTAATTTAATTTTTTTGTGTGTTTAGATGTGCTGTTTTTAAAATGATTCTGTTGTATCAAACAGAACTTACACTGTAAGTTAATATTGTGATACTCAGTGCAGTAGACTTCATGATCAACATAATTTACGTGTAATGGATGCAAAATATAATGTACTTTTACGTCATTTTTTAAACAATGTTTAAAAATATAAAATGATCCAAGTAACAATGTTCACATTGCTGACTTTTCCATCCATTTAGTTATTTAACCTGCTTTCTCCATTTCAGAATTTCAGGGATCAACTGTTTATCCTATTGTGATTTATATTAATATTTTTTATTGTGATATGGCAACAAATTAGGCATCTACTAAAATGTTTATAAATAATTTGTATATAGTGTTGCCACCAGGGGGCACTGCAGTTCCCCAGACACCCTAGACACACAGCCTCGGACACAAGTAACAGCAAACAAGAGGATTTTCTTATGTTTTCCAAGAAGTATTTCCCACCATAGCCACAGTTACAGTAAATCACACCCAGTAGTACATAGCACTTTGCAACTCTGTCATCTTAGTCTTCTCTCTCTGCCTGCCTTCATCACTACCTCCTCCACTCCTCCAGCAAGCTTTGTCAACCTCCTCCTGACTCTGGCTGCTGGAGATGTGGCAGGCAGCTCCATTTATGTTATACCCTATTTTCATCCAATGCACCTCTGGTACAAATTTCATTTTTTTTTTCCCCACTTTCTGGATATTTAGACATTGACATTGCACCTGAATCTCTCAGCAGCTACATGTGCTACTGGGACAGTGCCTGCAAACTCCTGTTTGCTTTGCTGTGACAGACATGTGAAGTGGCTGCATTTATCAATAAATTGTTGTGTAATCATGAAAATTTGCACCAATATAGAGAAACATGGTTTAAGTAGGACAGTGTTATTTATTTATTTTTCACATAAATGGCATAAGTACATTTTGCTGTGAGATAAATCTTGGAAGGAGAGTCTTTCTTCCACAAAGTTTTTCACTCATATTGATGGCTAATGTGCAGAAACATTCTTATTAATGAGCTCATTAACTGTGTCTTAATTAGGTTATTCATAAATGAACTATTTTAAGTCATGTATAAAGCAATAGTGGTTATATAATGCTAGTGACCGTGTTTAACACATTTATCCCTGAAAATTTGCTGTGCAGCAGGTTAAGACAATTTGTTTTCTTTTTCCAGTGCCCAGTTATGTTTTGTGATGCTAGTATGATATCACAGAGCTGTAGTAGCAATTTTAGATGGTAATGTCACTACCCATCTGCCCAATTTGCGTCGTACATTCACAGAACTTTCACTCATGTACTTTAAGCATGTCTACAATGCTGCCCAATGTGCTTTGAATAATTTACGGTGTATACTTTTTTTTTTTTTTTAACCTACAGTATTTTCATTCAAGGTGTACATTAACTGACTACAGGGTGGGCCATTTATATGGATACACCTTAATAAAATGGGAATGGTTGGTGATATTAACTTCCTGTTTGTGGCACATTAGTATATGTGAGGGGGAAAACTTTTCAAGATGGGTGGTGACCATGGTGGCCATTTTGAAGTCGGCTATTTTGGATCCAACTTTTGTTTTTTCAATAGGAATAGGGTCATGTGACACATCAAACTTATTGGGAATTTCACAAGAAAAACAATGGTGTGCTTGGTTCTAACGTAACTAAGTTTAACTTTGTTTACAGCCATTGACATGTCGCAGAGGTTAACACGTGAGGAGCGGATAGAAATTGTGTTGATGTCTGGTGAACGCAGTAACCGGGTCATTGCAGCAGATTTCAATGCAAGACACTCTACGAGACCACCCATCTCCCATGCTACAGTTAGCAAACTGCTTGCTAAGTTTCGTGAAACTGGTTCAGTGTTGGATTTGCCAAAATGTGGACGCATGAAAACTGTCACTAATGAAGAAACATCAGTGGCTGTCCTAGCTTCATTCAGCAAGAGCCCACAGCGTAGCACTCGCCGCATGTCACTGGAGAGTGGCATTAGTCGAACATCCCTTCGGCGGATATTAGCTACTCACGAATGGCACCCTTACAAACTCCAGCTACTGCAGCATCTCAACTAGGATGACCCAGATCGGCGCATTGAATTTGCAGAATGGGCAAAACAAAAATTGGAACAGGACCTTCAGTTTACGCAGAAGATTTTGTTCAGTGATGAGGCAAACTTTTATGTGAATGGTGAAGTTAACAAACAAAACCACGCTATTGGTCTGACACTAACCCACATTGGATTGATCCCTCCAAGACTGTTGGAACAAAAAAATTGATGGTATGGTGTGGTATATGGGGTACAAAGATAGTGGGGCCATTCTTCATCAATGGAAACCTCAAGGCCACTGGATATGTGAAATTGCTACATGATGATGTGTTTCCCTCTTTATGCACTGAAGCTGACACGTTCCCTGAATTTTTCCAGCAAGATAGATGGTGCACCACCACATTATGGGTGTCAGGTCCGAGCATTCCTAGATGAACTGTTTCCTGGAAAGTGGATTGGTCATCATGGGCCAGTTGAATGGCCCCCAAGGTCTCCCGATCTGACCCCCTTAGACTTTTATCTTTGGGGTCATCTGAAAGCAATTGTCTATGCTGTGAAGATACGAGATGTGCAGCACCTGAAACTACGAATACTGGAAGCCTGTGCTAGCATTTCTCCTGCGGTGTTGCTATCAATGTGTGAAGAGTGGGAGAAAAGGGTTGCATTGACAATCCAACACAATGGGCAGCACATTGAACACATTTTATAAGTGGTCAGAAACTTGTAAATAACTCATGAAAGAATAAAGTTACGTTAAAACCAAGCACACCATTGTTTTTCTTGTGAAATTCCCAATAAGTTTGATGTGTCACATGACCCTCTTCCTATTGAAAAAACAAAAGTTGGATCCAAAATGGTCGACTTCAAAATGGCCACCATGGTCACCACCCATCTTGAAAAGTTTTCCCCCTCACATATACTAATGTGCCACAAACAGGAAGTTAATATCACCAACCATTCCTATTTTATTAAGGTGTATCCATATAAATGGCCCACCCTGTATAATGAAAATATGAACATTTTTTGTTCATTCATTGTATAATGTGTCAAGATTTATTGAATGTTGTGGCTTCAATGCTGGATTAGGCATGTTATGCTCCTTGCTACTGTATATAGCACGGATATGGTAGTGACCAGCCAGCTCTCAGAGTATATACAGCTTATTCCTTGCATCACAAGTTCTGTGGGTGTTGGCTAATCATAGTGATTGTAGCTCCGGAGACACAGACAGAGATAAAGAACTCTGAGTATTGTGGAATTGGTTGTCATCTACTAAGAGTCTTAAAGCTGGAACATAGATGAATTAGATTGTGGTCAGATTTACCCAAAAGTTTACAGTTAAAGGCATCTTTAACATTGGAATAGAACAGGCCCGGCTTGTTATTTCCACAAGTTGAGCATGACAAAAACAGATGGAAATTTGTCATTGTTTCTTTCAAAGTCACGTGGTTGAAGTCGCCACACATTATGACTGCAGAATCAGAATTGTTCATTCACTCTGCTGACAGAGTGAATCATTTACATTGATAAGTCTCCATTTGTAGAGGGAGGAATAAAAACATTAATAAAGATGATGTAAGTTATCTCCATTGCCAGATAATGTGGACGAATTCCAGCAGCCAAGATTTTAATATCTGAAATACAAATTGAAGTTTTAACCATATTATACTCCCATTTACACCATTCCTCATTCACATAGATGACCAGACACTCTCCTGTCTTTTTTCCACATTGTACTGGGTCGCTGTGTGCAAATAAGAGGAAATCCATCCAGCATTAAAACAGTTTCGGGTATATCTGGTTTAAGCTAGCTCTCCATAAAATACAAAATGCTCCTGCAACTGTGCGAGTTGTAACCCACTATGAGAGCAGACAATTCATCCATCCTATTTGAGAGTGATCAAACACTGGGCATTACAACGGACGGTAGACCAGTCCTGAATCATCTTGCCATGCTTTTATTGTTACATCAGCTTTTCACCTCTCTGTCATCAGTCAAACAAACAAACTGAGCTGCTTTGATACTCGTGATCCCAGCACAAGTAGCGGATAAAATATTGAAATGCAATTAAAGGAACTGTTGTAGTTTAAAAACTGCAGGCATTTCAGCACTGAGAAACCCTGTCACCACTTTGAGCAGGGGAAAGGTCCTGTATAAATATAATTTGTTAATAGTTAAATATACTGCATAATTAGTCCATAATTAGTATGGAAATCTTCATAGGTCTGCAAATGTACTATCATGGATTGAACAGAAATGTTTGTTGCCATTTCTACTCTACAGCTTTGATATTAATATTCTTTCTGAGTTTACAGTAATACCCTGTCATTCATCAAGTTGTGTTGCATCGAATTCGACTTTATGCCGTTTTTTTGTTAAAAATATATGGAAAAATACAAATTGCCTTAAGTGAATTTATGCAAGCGTATGTTGCTCAGCCAGTGTTAAAATGTGTAAAGTAATACAGTATATTATAATGTATAAAATAAAATAAAAGCTTATAAATTAAAAAAATATTGTCTTATTTTCCTGGTATTTGGAGCTAATAATTCTGAGTTCCGCTGTGTGGTGGTGGCGGCGGTGTTGGTTGGCACTCATGTTTGCGCATGCCAATTCATTTCAAACTTGTGTTTGTGCTATTCGCAGTTTCTTGTTTGTATTGCATTAGTGACTTTAATATTTACCTCAATGGCTACAAAGAACGGTCCAAACCTTAAGCGTCATGGTATATTGTTAGACGGTAAAGTTAGCATGATAAAACATCATGAAAGGGGTGAAAAGTTTGCTTCCATTGCTTGTGCTTTTGGTTTGAGTCAGATGACAGTATCGGCAATCGTGCATGACAAGGGACGGATTTTAACCCACCGAATGAAGGAACACCGCGAGTAAAATCGACATCGCTCATGTAAAAATGTATTGTTTTTTCTTTCAGTTAACATTAATAAAGTTTATACATTTAAAAGAAATGCTTTTTTTAGGGTTTTTTCTTATTAAGGCATGCCTTTCGGAACCAACCTACTGATGTAGGTTGAAGTAGTACTGTATTTTCTTTCTTGAGCACCACAACTTCTACAGATGATATATAGATATACAGATGGTATTAATTGGTATGATTGCAAAATAATGTTGAGTGCATGTCAAGCTATGATATAAAAGAAGAAATTGCAGTTCTCTGAAATAACATGCTTTAAATTTACTTTTAAACAGTTTACATTAAAAACAGCATTCCAATAACATGTGGCACAGTAACATAGTGGTTAGCTCAGCTGTCTCACAGCCTCGGTTAGCTCCGTCTGGTGTTCTCCCACTTTTTAAGATACTCCAGTTTTCCTCCTACATCCCTTATACATGCAGGTTATTTAAATTCAGAATAAAAAAAACCTCACCCAGTATGATTGGTTGTGTGTGAATGTGTGCATAAGTATGCCTTTTGATGAAATGTCCCTCTGTCCTTCTGTCTGGACTTGTAATTTACTCCAGTTTTCACAACCTTGAATTAGACAGATCAGGTATAGAAACTTTCAGTTACATCTAACAGTTCCTATTTTTCTATCATTGGTGGGTATTGTTAGGAGACTTAAGATTTCATAGGGAAGTCAATGCTGTTGTGCTCAGTGGCAGTTAATAACTCTGTGCTGTTGTAATGTCTTAAGTTTCCTTTGTTTTTTTTGACCTGGTAAATGCAGATCAGAAATGACTATATACATTTCTGAATGCTGTATCAAAGTGAAGAGTTTAGTCACTGTATAAAATGTGATATACAAAAATTTCCAGAGATCTTTTAAGCGAGAGTGATCAACTTGCCACCCTTAAATTTGGTGTTGTCACTCTTCAAATTATTTACTCCATTTCTGTTACTTTCTAAATGATCTGTGTCCAGTTTTTACCATCATAACTGAAACTGATCGATAAAAGTATGAAATGAAATTAACATTGTTTAGAGTAGGCAGTACTCTGAAGAACAATGGAATATGCTATATATAAAACAAAAAAATGAGTATAAATGGTTGTATAAAATCTTAGTAAAGCTGAATGATCTGAAACAAATATAATTGTACAAGTTTTATAATGTATTACATGCACATAGAAATAATCGATTGTATTCAGTTTAATTTATTATGTAGATATTGGTTCATCAGGGTTTGATTTCTGCATATATGTTTCTATGACTCTTTCCTACAAAAAGCAGCACTGAGACTTTCTGCCAGTGTGTTGGTGACTTTTAACGAGTTATATTTTATGGCCTTTTCTGCCTTTTCCCAGAAACATTACCTCTATATAGGTATTTAAATCTGTTTAAATAAATAAATGTTAAATGAGTGATTGCAAAGCAGGAAATGCATTATATTATGTAATAATTTTAGTAGGTATGTCGATAATAAGTATGTATGTCCCGCTCCTTTGTATCAGATACTACATATGTGAGTTGTGGTCTCTAGAGGGTGCTGTTGAGCCAAACTCAAATGTTGCCTGTGTAAAAAATATTTTTTTTTTATGTGAGAAGTTTTTGGTAAGTATGCACTACCGGTCAAAAGTTTTAGAACACCTTTATTTTTATCGAAATGCATGCAGTTTAATGTCTTAATTTTTCATGAAATAAAGGCATAGAATAAAAAAACAATTGCAAATAAAAAAATAAAAGTTGAAGCATCATTAAGTATACAAAATTTTACACATTTTTGATTCTTCAAAATAGCCACCTTTTGCTGATAAAACAGCCAAACTGTGGTAACCCTTTTGATTCCAAATGCCAGTCAATCTGTGCAAATCGTGTACTATTCCTCCAGTAGAATAACTCCAGACCTTACTTACACCGTTTGGCTTGCTCTCTCTCTCTCAGGGGTGGGGATCGATCTGTTCTTAACATAATTCTTTTTTTTTGTAAAAACTTGATTGCTATGTATTGATTGTAATAAAATTAATAAATAAAAAAAAAAAAAAGAATTAACTCCAGACCATCACACTTCTACCTCCATGTCTGACAGTTGGTGTCACACACTAAATAGATAGAGGGGTTTTAAGTAATTGGCTGAAATTGAGACACCTGTGCAAATTGTTTGCTTCAACTTGCAAGGCTCAATTTACTTTAATTGCTGCAGAACATCTGTAGATTGTAACTTATTAGTTGTTCCCTGAAGAAGGCCTATTTGTAATATTCTGAAATTTCCTTTTTTTAGTTTTTGCTAATCTAAACTTTATATTGAAACCTCTGGCAGTTTACTGCTTACCTTTTCACAATTTTTGGTCATTCGTGGCTTTTCAACTGATTACATTTGAAGAAAAAGTTGATAACTGAGGTGTTCTAAAACTTTTGACCGGTGTTGTATATACAGAGAAACTCATTTACTTCTTTAATCAACCTGGCTGCCACTTGCAGTGAGCACAGCTCACAACAGTCTGTCTGTAGTAATCCTACCACAACAGTAAATTCTGGAAGAAGTAATCATTTTTCCAAAATGCTTTCATTTTCACTTCCCTGCCCTGGGTATTTTATTTTTTTTGAATTAGCAAATGCCCCTAAAATATACGACTCTAGGTTCAGCATACTTTATGTGTGCTAAGATAATGACCAGTATACTATATGCAGCAGATATATAAGAATGTGTGAGACACCCTGTATATTATTTGTGCTTGATTTTGACATCATTAAGTCAAACAAGTTGTGCAAATGTAAAAATATTGTTGTTGAAATGTGTGGAATTAATTTACTTTTCATTAACATTTTTGCATCATGTGTTCAACTGTTGACATGACTTCTCCTAAGAATATGTATAATCTTTGGTGATGACACTTTTTATTTATTTTTTTTTCTAAATGATCAAACACAGTTAAAAGTTTTGCTTGGTAATGTCCATTGCATTAAGTGGAAGAATGTTCACACTGCACGCAGAGTATAACACATACCTTTAGTTCCAAAGTGTGTAGACACTGCTAGTTTTTGAGTAGTAAACTATTTGAAGATATGAAGAGTAAAGTTTGAGGGCATTACGTTGTAATTAGTTTTGTATATTTTATGGCCCAGATTCATGACTGTTATGTAGTTGTACACTTGGCAGTGCAGTTTAAAAGTACTGCGGAATGTGTGGCCCGGATGTACTTACTTATAAGCTGATTCAGTTTAGAAGAATTCTTTTGAAAAGTCAGGATGCATTAGTATAGTTTTATCGTGCAAAGGAGAAATTTTAATTCAACAAAACATTTATAAATCTGTAATTAAAAATTATAATTTTTATATATCTTTTATTCAGCATACTTACTACTTAGTGGAAAAAAAATCAGTTTAGCATTAAAAAATTGTTTCATACCATCAATATGCTGACAGTATTTCTTTTTTTCCTCAACAGGTAGTCTTCTTGTTGCATGTTCGCAATTTGGATGTTACGTTTTTGGTACAGACATCGATTACAACACAATTCATGGAATTGGTATGGTATTATATGGCAACTTCACATCAACATTTTGCCATTCAAAGTAAAACTAGAAAATTGCAAGGAAATTTATATTGAACCATGCAGTTTAAAATTCCATAATCAATTAAGCTCTTTAATAAATGTAATATGTTATTTGTGTGCTAGTTATTCATAAGAAAGTTATACATTACAATCAAATGTTTGTTACAGTACCCAGTACTTTGGAAAAAAAAAAAGTAAAAGTTTTATTATGCAAGACATTCCAGTTATAACATACTTTTTTATATCCTATATAATATTGAAGATAATCTTCCAGATTTCCATGCAATTAGCAATTCCAGATTTTAAGTACCAATATAATATTAAGCACTAATATGTAATGAGTGTAAAAATACTCTAGCGTACAGAAATTCATTACAAGCAGATGTAAACATTTTTTTTAGAATTTGTTAATCTAATGGGACAATAGAACATGTTTCAGTTAAACATTTTTCCATGAACCCCTAGTGCTCTGTCTCAATGTCTAACCCAAATCCTTTTTATGCCTTCAGCCATCTTAATTCATGGTTCTCCTTGATCATATTGCTCTGAAATGCAAAGTAATCAGGCAAGAGAAATGATCATATCTACCTTGGTCAGTAAGCTGAGAACTAGCCCTTAACCAAATATATTAAAGTGAGCGGATTAATTTATAACCAATCGATATGATAATGTACTCCAGTACATCACACTTCATGCAGAAATGCTGAAATTATTTTATTTTTAAAGAGTTAATTTTCTGGCTTAAATTAATTATTGTTTAAGGAACTGTCAACTTGGACACTTCTACTGCAGAGGCTGATGCCTGACCCATTTATCTTTTACTTTCTTAACATGAGTAAGGGTTTGTGTGAATATTGCAAGTTGTTTGTTACCTTATTAGAGGCCTACACTTGGTATACTTAATTGTCAACACGATAGTCTGACTATACTTAATTGTCAACTTGATTTAAGCCTCTCGATCCCTGTGATTTGATGAATGGATAATATATGGTTAAGCTAAATCTTAAGGTTGAGGAACATTATCTATATGCATATAAGCATTTGAGTTCAATAACTATTACATTAAAATATAACTTTAATATTAAGAAAGCCATAGCATAAGTAAATGATTAACATTTTACCAGTTTTTTCCCCCCAGACATGTTCAGTTTTCTTTCCTTTGATTACAATTTTAGGTGTACTCATACTGAACACTGAATTACACAGCAGCTGATTATTAGTATTTCTTAAAGAGTTACCTTACTGAAACACTCTCGGATATCCTTCATTTCTGTATTTTTATGATTATTCATTCTTGTCTTAAAAAGCTGATTATGACTTTGTGATGCAAATAACAGATTAAAAGTATACATTACTCTTACTTATATAGGATATGTCATGTAAGTCATTTGAGTAGTTTCAACTTACTGAAGAATATATTTAGGGCATATTTGTACTTATAGCCTATGTAATTTTCCTTTTACTTTTTTTAGGTAAGGCCAGTAGGAAAAACCAGAAATGGCGAGGGCCAGATGAGAATATCCGGGCCAATCTACGACAGTATAATACTGAAAAATCATATATTGATGTTTTAGTGTCTGATGCTTCAAAATCAATTTGGGTACCAAAAATGCTGTTTGATGCTATCATCACAGACCGTAAGTTTAAGAGTTAACTTATTGACCAATATTTCAACTCAAACAATTGTTAAAGTATTTCTGCTTGATTTTGTAGTTCATTCTTAAAGTAAACTCTTTTTAAATTAATTTCAGCTCCTTATGGAATTCGGGAATCAACCAGAAAAATCGGTTGTCAGCGAGAAGCTGCTAAATCAAATGAAGAATGGTGGTATTGTGCCTATTCTGTAAAGTATTAACACATAGGGATTGAGTTAGATTTTTTTTGATAGAACACATTTCTTGTTGTTTTCTGCATAAAGAAAGTTAACCATTTGAGTTCAGTTTTCTTATTTTATATTGTTTCTTTATATATATATATATATAAAAAGATAACTCCTGTAGCCACAATAAATGCCTTTATTGAATAGACAAACCAGGAATGAACAAGTTCCTTTCTAGTGCAGCCACAGCCGCGACACACATTAAAACATCAATAATAACTCATAAACTTGCAATATTATTTAAAAAAATTGCAACATTTTACTTACCAAAAATTCTGATTATTTGTAAATAAAATCCATTGTCCTCTCTTTCCTCAAAAACAGTTCAATATCGCCATCAAAGCTAATGCTGAAAGGCAAACCCGCCCTATGGCTCTTGTGTTAAAGTGGAGAAGGCTGCATGCGTGAAATTTTTCTTGTATTCCCGAAACTTCTGGGGCTCGAGGAGCATGACAATCATCAGGTTTTCGTGGTCTTGAAATCTGGTCTGTGTTTGGCAAATAATATTGTCCAGAATCCTGCCATGGAGTTGGCCGTAGTGCACGCGACGATCTTTCGCTCGGAGCGTTTGCGGTGCGTTCAGTGGCCTAAGAGAGTTCTTCATATCAGCTTCTATCCAATCAATGGCTCTGAATACGGTGACGTTGCCACACGCCTGCTAGAGGGCCCTACTGACACCAACTCAAAATCTGATTGGTTGAAGCAACAGGTTAATCGACATTTATTCTGTGTTAGAGTGCCTCCACAAAAGATTGTGAAAGCCTCTCTGCCTGGCAACAAATGATGGCTGAAATGTGATTGGTTAAATGCTTTAATATGAAACTCCGCCTCCCACGGCTATCAAGCTGCAGTCTATTCTCTCTGCCTGGCAACAAATGACAGCTGAAATGTGATTGGTTAAATATTTTAATTCGAAACTCCGCCTCCCACGGCTATCGAGCTGCATTCTATTACAGTATATGGACAAAAATACGTTCCAGTTATGGCCATTACGTGTAGAATTTCGAAATGAAACCTGCAAAAGTTTGTAAGTAAGCTGTAAGGAATGAACCTGGCAAATTTCAGCCTTCTACCTACACGGGAAGTTGGAGAGTGAGTGAGTGAGTGAGTGAGCGAGCGAGCTAGCTTGCTTGCTTTGCCTTTTATTAGATACATCGCCACATGCCAACATTTACTCTCTTTTGCTTTTCCCAGATGGCGAAACAGGATGGGTGTACAATATAAAAACAAACACCCACACAATATTTCGGGTCAAAATTAGCGATACTTTCCCATGTATTTAACCAGCTTCTATCATCTCAACGTCTATCGCAACATTGAATTATTAATCAGTATGTAAAAGTTGCAGCTAATTGTCTCTCTTCTTTATTGAATCGAATCAAGCTAAACTTAGAACAAAACATATGCAAGGTCTCATTGATAATGTTCAAAATTAAAATATCAATAGTTCAGACAAATTCAAAATTGGTAAAGCAGTAATATTACCATCATATCAAGGTAGTCCAAGAGCATTGCAACAGTTATATCATGATGCAATAGCAATATCCAAAACTATCGGTCGGCCAGATTTATTTCTTACAATGACGTGCAATCCACAATGGCCAGTAATCCGCAGTTTCTTGAGAACATTGCCACCGGCTACATCGGCTCTGGGTATTCCCACTTTCATAAGTAGATTGTTTTATCAGAAATTCTTATTTTTATTGCATGAATTTGAAACAATGTTTGGGCAAAAAGGAGATCTTGATATGCCATTCGTATTAAACCGTTTACAATTTTCCAGTAAGAATAGCTTTTGCAATGACAATTAACAAATCACAAGGACAAACATTTGAAAAAGTTGGTTTATTTATAAGAGACAAAGAAACGATATTCACTCACGGGCAATTATACGTTGCATTATCATGCTATAAGACCAAACAAGGATTCAAAATTCAGTGCAATCTTGAAGAAAAGTCCATTACAAATATTGTTTTTACTGAAGTTTTTAAATAAAAAATGAACATAATGCATATGCAACAATTCCCATGAAAAAAAAAAAACACTTTACATTGTATTTCCACAGGACCAAACCCAGGTGTTGGCAAGCGAATCAAGCAGGGGGATGAGCTCCCTAGTAGTTACTATATTTATACAGGTGTTTTATTTTTTTAAATTTTTTTTTTAAACAGTGTATCAGCTAGACATTCCTAATTTGTAAGCCATAATTATAAATATTGACTATTTGAATTATACAGTACTTAGTTTCTTACCAAAGCTTATACTGTATCCTTTAAAAAAGCCACAAGTCTATCAAAAGTTTATTAGATGCTGATCAAGAAGATACAAGGCTAACATGCACATTTACAAATAAAATTAACAAGTTTTGTTGTTAAGCTAACAATGCTGTTGTTTACTAAGCAGCACTGTTAAACTCTTTTTTTATCTTTTTCTAATTGAAAATTTGAGTTGCTTTACTAAACATAAGCTCACTCACCATCCAAATTCTGATAAGCAGTGTACGTTTAATTAAAGAATACATAAAAAGGTTTGAATTCATTAAAGTATCTTTTCTTATTGTTTGTTTAATTGCACAGGATGACTCCTCTGATTCCCTTTTCTCAGTTTATTACTCCACTTTCTTTAATGTAAGGGTAGTCTTCCAGTCTTCTGTCTCTCTCTGTGGCAAAGTATGCCTTGCTGCTGTCTGTTTATGTGTGCTAGCTGAACTACCATAGTACCTTGCGTAAAGGAACAGTTCAACTACCTTATCATAAACTTTGAACAAAAATATTCTTAGAAAAATTGTTTTTTGTGATTGGCAATTTTTACTGATCAATCAAGTCTTCTTGAAATGAAAATCAGCTGATTTAGATCGAGCACCACTAAATCTAATTGCATTACTTTTTATTGTATTACAATGTCTAATAATAGTAAACATAATTGAAATTAGTTTCAGTTACAACTTATGCTTAATTTTTTCCTATCTAACAGTGGAGAAAACCATATTCCTGCTTCAATGGCCTATCATCTCAGTGATATTTTCATAGATTTATTGAACTTTGCTGCTAAGCAACTTGTCATGGGAGGAAGATTGGTTTACTGGCTGCCAGTCTACAGGCCAGAGTAGGTATTTTTTTTTTTTTTTAAGTACTTTTTGTGTTTTTCAGATATTAAAAAATGAATTTATGTGAATGATACCCAAGCAATTTAATTAGGTAAATATGCAATGATTTGCATTTTTGGTGCTCATGTACCTGATTTTTTTCTAATTTATATTGCACATTAAACATGTAACTGCAATCTTCTGTTTATTAATCCAAAATAAAAATATTCAATTCAAGATATAGTTGAAAGATGAAAAAAATAATGGCACCAGTTTTTAAGGCTTACCAGGAAGTGGAGTGATTTGGGTATTTTTTGGGTCTTAAACTGTGAAGTACTGAACTTATAATAGTTAAAACTAAAGGTTATATTTCTCTATCTCCCCCCTCACATTTTTACATGGTATGATAGAGAGTTTTATGGTTTTGTTTGAGTATGCATGTGTGTTCATCTGTCTTTGCATTTCAGTTTCTTATTCATGCCTAATGCTTTGTAACGGAAAAGCAATAATGTTGCCTGATATGGAATGAAAATTAGGAACTCTAAAATTCCCATACCTCTAAGTTGCAAAATTGTACAATTACATATAAAGTTCATAAGAAAGAAAAAATTCCACCAGTTACATACTTTTGTTTAAAAAAAAAAGGTAAGGCCATTGACGCATGTTTACAAAGAAGATCTTTATGCCAGGTTCTCGTTTTCATGCACATCTGTTAATATGCGCAGCCTAGTCCTGTGTTTATTTAACAAAAAAAGTTACACCTACAGAAATTTTTGTATCTGTTACTCTTTTTTGCATAGTTTATAGTGATGGCCATGAACAAACGTTAATGTGTTTTCGTGGAAAGCGGAGATGGCATGGTCTTGATTGGGGTCAAACTTGAACAACAGCAAACAATATTAAAATGTAGAAGGACCATATTTTGTTTTCAAAAAAGCAGAAGCTGTAGTAGTAAATCAACAATGGACACGTGTCTTCAAAGTGATGAATCTTCATTAATTTATTTTACCAAAAATGCTACATTTTAATAAACTTCATAGACCACTTTTTAAACATTTGCACAGCTGATATACTGTATATGTTTTATAATGGCAAAGAAGGAAAAAACAAAAATGCCTAGCCTAGTTTTAACTTTAAAAGTTTTAACATTTTGCATGATAATTGTTGCCGTCAATTGCAGTGTCACAATACAGAACATCTTCAGATGCTTTTAGTGCAGTATTTCCCAACCTCGGTCCTGGGGACCCCCTGTGACTGCAGGTTTTTGTTCCAACCAGATTCCTAATCAGTAAAAACCTGATAGCACTGATCTTATTTAATTAGCTTGTATTTTTATTTTATTCTACATTCAGAAAAGCACAGCAGCATGATTTTTACATTTATAAGACATTTAGAAATATTTCTGCTTTTGCTATAGATTTAAATGCTTAACCCTCTTTTGTTGATTCCATTATATTTTTTGCCGTTTCTCTATGCAGTTTTTCATCTTCGTTGTATCTTATTAATGACAATTAAAAATGAGCAGAGCAGACATGCTGTCAAACAACACTGAATAATCAAAGGCTGTAAGTACTTTAGCATCAGACCCACTGATAAGTAAATAATGGATTAATGAAACAATTAGAACATCTAGAAAAGTAGAATGAAAATCAAGACGAAAATATTGTTCTAAAGAAAAAAATACATTATTCCCATATAACTGCTTGGTACATTATATATATATATATATATATACACATACTGGGGGTTTAGCAACAGGACCGAGGTTGGGAAACACTGTTTTAGAGGTTTTTCAACAGAATATGTTGCAGTCACAATATTAATCATTACTTATATATTCGTGATGTACATCATCATTTAGTGATTTCTGTGATACTTAACCATGTGCATTGTCAAAACATTCTCAGCTGCAGTTATAGTGTCCTCTGTTTTTCTCTCACAAAATAGTCAGCTTAGTTGTCTTTCTTGACAGTGGTTGTGTGCTTTCTAAAGTGAACATAAACCTATAAGTTACAGGCGTCATTATATTCTACTGACTTGTAAATGCAAGCATTATATATATTACTTTCAATTTTCTACTTGTTATGTCCAGGTTAAAAAAAAAAAACAACTCATCTGTAAATGACACTTTTGTTTGGACATCTTTTGTGGTTATGATCTGGTGTTTTATCGTAATGTGCCTGTTGTCCCGCCCTCCCTAACTGTCGGACTTGCTGTGCATACCTTTCCTTTTAAACAAAGGGATAGATATCTGGGTTTCAGCTGCTGTTTAACCAACAGTTATTTCAAGTGCAGCCTACTGCCAATGTTTTCTGAGCGCCAGTCTATTCCTCAGTTACCATACCTCATTATTCTTCAACTTTTCATGATTTTTGTTTTTTGGTATTGTCAAGATAAGTAATTTTTAAACACTCCCTTATGTTACAGTTTATGTTAACTTCTTGTAAATTGGGGATACTCCCTAATCAAATGAAGGAAACGTTGTTGTTAAATGGCTGACCTGTAAGTGAAGCACTTGATTATTTCGTTAGTAAAGTTTTTCTTTAAATAAATCTTTCTGTGTTACGTTCAACTGTATTAGAGTCAGATATCACAGAACCCAAAGAATATGACAGGTATTACCTGGTAATAGCTTGCATAGCACATACTGAGAACTGCTTGTATTCTTTTTAATGCAGGAAAATTTTAGGGTATTTTTTATTTCTTTTTCTTTTCTATATTTAGCTGTTCATAGTGTGAACATTTTGTATACATTATTTCTGTAAGGTTTGTGATTCTCTTAACACATATACATCCGATATCTCCCTTTCAAATTTAATTTAAAATATTTCACATATGCCAACTGATTTGTTTTTTGATTTGATTTGCAATATGTTCTTACTCAGCTATTCAACACATTTCTTCTTCAGAGTTCAGTTTTTTTTATTTTTTTCCCATGTCTTTTCATTTTGATTATATTTTTATTTAAACATTTAACAGATGCTTAGTCTTACTGATGACATGCAGTTTGGAAAGCTGGGAACAAGTGTTTAACCCATTCCACTACTAATAATAAGACATAATTTGTTAATTAAACACACTATTTAATTATTACAACTTTTATTTTTACAGGAATGCTAAGACTAAAATTGACATTAAATAAAAACGGTAAAACATAGAATGATTTTTTTTTTTTTTGTTAATTAGATATTTTATCATTCTTCATCTCCAGGCAGTTTTGGAAGAGTATGATAATTTTTAAAACATTCTGGCATATGGAGAGCCACCAAGCATTTCTCACATTCCCATCATGATTCGCTCTTCTTTTTCTGGAAAGAACACATTTTACACAACCTGGATGGGTTTTGCTTTATCGGATTTGGAGGAATTTGTCTAGGGAAATGTGCCCATTGTACAGCCTGTAGTCGTAAAGGGCATACTTCCCCAGATGCCCTTCCTCGCCTCTTGTATGCTGGCAGCGTAATATGCTCTAAAATGTTCTCTGCTATACTTATCCTATAGTCACTGTATGTCAGCCTTTGCACATTTGACGTATTTTTATGCAAAGCATATGTATTGAATAAGGCCATGTCTGCCAAATAAAAAAAATATTTTTTTATATCCTTTGGAGTATCTTCGCATAAGTGGAAAGGAAGCCAAGCACTGGTCATTTCTATCAACTCCGCCCATTCCACGATTATAATCAATGACTGCCTTGGGTTTTTGTACTAAATTCCCAGTTTTGTAATCAGTTTTTCCAGTGTCCGTCATGGAAATATCTGAATGGATGGTTGAAAGCATATGAATTGGCTTTTTGTCAATCCATCTTATTGCAGCTATATCATGGCTAAACAAAATATCACGTGGCATCACCACGTTTCAATTTCTTTTGTTTTTTAGCATTTATCCTGTACATTGGTGGCATATTTTTCCTCATGCATCGAACTGTTCCTACTGCATTTATTTTCTTTTTTTTTAAATTATGGAATAAAATTGGAGATGAATACCAGTTATCTAGGAACACCGTGTACCCATCTGAAGTATATGGCTCCATTAGTTTATATACGATCCCTTCACTAGCTGGCAAAGATGAGTCTGTTTTTTTACCTGTATATATTTCAAAATCTAGGCAATATCGAACTAGATTCGCAGATTTTGTATATCTTTATGCCAAATCTCACTCTTTTTGATTTGTTAAATTGGACATAACTAAGGTGCCCGCGAAATTTCATCAATGATTCATCGATAGATAACTCCTCATTGGGTCGATAGGTCGTAAATTTTTTTTTCAGATAATTTATTATTGGACGGATTTTGAATAATTTATCATCTTTATCTAATACAGCATTGTCTGCAAAATGCAAATTCGACAGAATTTTTTCAAATCGTTTGAATGGCATTATTGTTCTGAATAAAGGTGTTTCTGTTGACTTTCTTTCACTCCAATATGATCTCAATGTATTCTTCTTCACCTGACTTTGGAGTATACAGATCCCAAAAAATGCTTTGATTTCATCTGCAGATACATCAAACCACATGTCATCAGGTTTTATTGCGTGCTTTTGCATCGCAAATCTGTTAGTTTCATCTGCAATCATTTGGAAAAAATCGTCGCCAAAAATTATTTTATAGATGTTGTACGGCGTAGGATTTCGTCCTAAATTTAGCCCTGCCAAGCGACATAAGCCTGGTACTCCAGTGAATGGAATTTTGGATATTTAGGTTGAGTCTGTATTCCAAATCCATTCCTCATTTTTGATTTTTTTGCTAGGTACCTCGCGATCCACTTGTTGTTCTATTATACTGTCACTTGACACTTCAGAATCACTATTTGAACACTCCAAATCATTTTTCGAAGATGTAAAATCACTTGAATCACTAGCACATTCTTCAACTTCACTTTCACTAAAACTTTCCAGAAGCAATTGCTCCATTTCATCTTCATTTGATAAAATATTACGAGCGCGACGAGATCGTTTAGTACTGCTGGCGGCCATTTTTAAAACACTGTCGGTTGTCAAAATATCGAGTATTTAGGTTAACAGTAATTCCTTTGGTAATTATATTTTTTCATCAAAATATTATTCGTAATTATTTTATCAATGTTATTTACATGAATAAAGTTGCTGTCAATGATTTTTTTATATATAAAATGATTACGCAAAGACAGACCGACGATCTCCTCCTTGAACCGTCACCTTATCGTGGTGGAGGGGTTTGCGTGTCCCAATGATCCTAGGAGCTATGTTGTCCGGGGCTTTATGCCCCTGGTAGGGCCACCCAAGGCAAACTGGTCCTAGGTGAGGGATGAGACAAAGAGCCGTTCAACAAACCTCCAATGAAGAGTAAAACTTTGGACAACGTTTTCCCTTGCCCGGACGCGGGTCACCGGGGCCCCCCTCTGGAGCCAGGCCTGGAGGTGGGGCTCGATGGCGGCGCCTGGTGGCCGGGCCTGCACCCATGGGGCTCGGCCGGGCACAGCCCGAAGAGGTAACGTGGGTCCTCCTCCCCATGGGCTCACCACCTATGGGAGGGGCCAAGGAGGTTGGGTGCAGTGGGAGTTGGGTGGTGGCGGGCGGGACCTTGGCGGTCTGATCCTCGGCTACAGAAACTGGCTCTTGGGACGGGAATGTCACCTCTCTGAAGGGAAGGAGCCTGAGCTAGTGCGCGAGGTGAGAGGTTCCGCTAGATATAGTCGGACTCACCTCGACGCACAGCTTGGACTCTGGAACCAATCTCCTTGAGAGGGGCTGGACTCTCTACCACTCTGGAGTTGCCCCGTGAGAGGCCGAGCAGGTGTGGGCATACTTATTGCCCCCACTTGGAGCCTGTGCATTGGGGTTTACCCCGTGGACGAGGGTGGCCTCCCTCCGCCGGGTGGGGGAAGGGTCCTGACTGTTGTTTGTGCATATCGCCAACAGCAGTTTGGAGTATCCACCCTTTTGGAGTCTCTGGAGGGGTTGCTAGAGGGCATACCTTCTGGGATTCCCTCGCTTTGCTGGGAGACTTCAATGCTCACGTGGGCAATGACAGTGAGACCTGGAAGGGCGTGATTGGGAGGAATGGCCCCGATCTGAACCCGGCGGTGTTTTGTTATTGGACTTCTGTGCTCGTCATGGATTGTCCATAACGAACACCATGTTCAAGCATAAGGGTGTTCATATGTGCACTTGGCACCAGGACACCCTAGGCCTCAGGTCGATGATCGACTTTGTGGTCGTGTCGCCGGACTTGCGCCATATGTCTTGGACACTCGGGTGAAGAGAGGGGCGGAGCTGTCAACTGATCACCACCTGGTGGTGAGTTGGCTTGATGGTGGGGAAGATGCCGGTCAGACCTGGTAGGCCCAAACGTGTTGTGAGGGTCTGCTGGGAACGGCTGGCAGAGTCCCCTGTCAGAAGTAGCTTCAACTCCCACCTCCGCAGAACTTCAACCACGCCCCGAGGGAGGTGGGGACATTGAGTCCAATGGGCCATGTTCCGTGCCTCTATTGTTGAGGCGGCTGACCGGAGCTGTGGCCGCAAGGTGGTCGGTGCCTGTCGTGGCGGCAATCCCCAACCCGCTGGTGGACACCGGTGAGGGATGCCGTCAAGCTGAAGAAGGAGTCCTATAGGACTTTTTGTCCTGTGGGTCTCTGGAGGCAGCTGATAGGTACCGCAGGCCAAGCGGAACGCGGCTTCGTTGTTGCTGAGGCAAAACTCGGGCATGGGAGGAGTTTGGAGAGGCCATGGAGAACGACTTTGGACGGCTTCGAGGAGATTCTGGTCCACCGTCCGCGTCTCAGGAGGGGAAGCAGTGCAGTGTCAACACCGTATATGGTGGGGATGGTGCGCTGCTGACCTCACTTCGACGCTAGGGTCGGTGGGAGGAGTACTTCAAGACCTCCTCAATCCCACTAACATGCCTTCCACGAGGAAGCAGAGCCTGGGGACTCTGAGGTGGGCTCTCCCATCTCTGGGACTGAAGTCACCGAGGTGGTCAAAAACTCCTTGGTGGCAGGGCCCCGGGTGGATGAGATACGCGAGTTCCTTAAGGCTCTGGATGTTGTAGGACTGTCTTGGTTGACACGCCTCTG
Source organism: Polypterus senegalus (assembly GCF_016835505.1). NCBI lineage: Eukaryota > Metazoa > Chordata > Cladistia > Polypteriformes > Polypteridae > Polypterus > Polypterus senegalus. The sequence goes on from NC_053156.1 coordinate 111,439,412, forward strand.
CAACATCGCATGGACATCGGGACAGTGCCTCTGGATTGGCAGACCGGGGTGGTGGTCCCCTCTTTAAAAGGGGACCGGAGGGTGTGTTCCAACTATAGAGGGATCACACTCCTCAGCCTCCCTGGAAAAGTCTATTCGGGGTTCTGGAGAGGAGGGTCCGCCGGATAGTCGAACCTCGGATTCAGGAGGAACAGTGTGGTTTTAGTCCTGGTCGCGAACAGTGGACCAGCTCTTCACCCTTAGCAGAGTCCTGAGGGTGCATGGGAGTTTGCCCGACCGGTCTACATGTGTTTTGTGGACTTGGAAAAGGCATTCGACCGTGTCCCTCGGGAATCCTGTGGGGGTGCTCGGGAGTATGGGGTACCGGACCCCTGATAAGAGCTGTTCGGTCTCTGTACAACCGTGTCAGAGCTTGGTCCGCATTGCCGCAGTAAGTCGAGCCCGCTTCCAGTGAGAGTTGGACTCCGCCAGGGCTGCCCTTTGTCACCATTCTGTTCATAACTTTTATGGACAGAATTTCTAGGCGCAGCCAGGGTGTTGAAGGGGTCCGGTTTGGTGGACTCAGGATTGGGTCACTGCTTTTGCAGATGATGTTGTCCTGTTTGCTTCATCAGGCCGTGATCTTCAGCTCTCTGGATCGGTTCGCAGCTGAGTGTGAAGCGGCTGGGATGAGAATCAGCACCTCCAAATCCGAGCATGGTCCTCAGCCGAAAAGGGTGGAGTGCCCTCTCAGGGTTGGGGAGAGATCCTGCCCCAAGTGGAGGAGTTCAAGTATCTCGGGGTCTTGTTCACGAGTGAGGGAAGAATGGAGCGTGAGATCGACAGGCGGATCGGTGCGGCGTCCGCAGTGATGCGGGCTCTGCCTCGGTCTGTTGTGGTGAAAAGGAGCTGAGCCGTAAGGCAAAGCTCTCAATTTACCAGTCGATCTACGCTCCTACCCTCACCTATGGTCATGAGCTATGGGTAGTGACCGAAAGAACGAGATCGCGAATACAAGCGGCTGAAATGAGTTTCCTCCGCAGGGTGTCTGGGCTTTCCCTTAAAGATAGGGTGAGAAGCTCAGTCATCCGGGAGGGGCTCAGAGTAGAGCCGCTGCTCCTCCGCATCGAGAGGAGTCAGATGAGGTGGCTCGGCATCTGATCAGGATGCCTCCTGGACGCCTCCCTGGTGAGGTGTTCCGGCACGCCCAACCGGGAGGAGGCCCCGGGAAGACCCAGGACACGCTGGAGGGACTATGTCTCCGGCTGGCCTGGGAACGCCTTTGGGATTCTCCCGAAGAGCTGGAAGAAGTGGCCGGGAGAGGGAAGTCTGGGTCTCTCTGCTTAAGCTGCTGCCCCGCGACCCGACCTCGGATAAGCGGAAGAGGATGGATGGATGGACAGACCGACGATTCGCCGGCTTAGTGGTTTAATACCATAATATAGTTGACCGGCGATTCGCCGGCTTTGTGTGTCAATGGGTTAATGATATTTTTACAATAAAATAAATTTTGCCCCTTTTAAAGCTGTTAAGAGTAAACATGTAGTTCAATTGTTTATATAGTTACAAACAGATTCACTGTGACAGTGATGTATTGCTTGAACACAATTCTCTTTCATGCACTACTCTTATTTCTCATATTTAAGCAAAAATTATGTATGTTTTAGGCATTGGGAACATACGGCTAGATAACTAATGTGTGGATGTTACGACACGAGTAACTTGAGACTCTGACATGCATCCTATATTGTTTGCTGCTGTTCAGCGTTTGTCCCCTCTGGTTCACCATTGACAATGTTTATATCAGAAACTTGTAAATAAAGATGTGAAATTTGATGTTTTTCTTGGCCATCACTACATATCTAGGTAAGTAGCCGATTTAAAAAAAAAATCCTTTAAGTTATTTGAGAGGTTTGCATTAAAAGAGACAGTCCATAAAAACTAATTATCAAAGAGTGTCAATTTCTGTTTGGAGAAATGGTCCAAGATCCCTTTCAATGTATTCTCCAGTCTTATCAAACAAAGACGTGATTTTATTCACACAGGGTCAGACCACAATGTGGGTACAATAATTTTGACACATGTATTTTTGAAAAGATATTTTACATTAGAACATTCATAATTATATTGGAACATGTAATTTTCTAATTTTTCATCCCAAAATATAGTTTCATAATCTTCTATGAATAGAGTTAATAAAGAAATTAATGCAGTTTAGTTAATAATTAGCACATTTGCAAAGGATAAGGAGAGCTGGAGAGCAACAGTGAATTTTATTTATTTATCCTTACAATGCATCGATTGCAAAATGGCAAAGTGTGAACATAATAAAATTCTTCGTAAGAGGTAAGTAGTTTTTGAGATTTTGGGGAAAGCACACTGATGTATGAAAAGACTAACTTTAGAAGGTTTTATTAGTTTTGAAACTGATGAAATATGCTTTTAAATGTTTTAATTGGTGAACTGAGAATGGTATTGTCAAAACATCTTTAGAAAAAAACAAATGCAGAGCTGAGCCTAGTAAGATCACCTGGGTTTCAGTTGGAGCCTAGAATATTTAGACCTTTGTTTTTCTTCACCAACCAGCAGAATTAACACCCTTTTGCTTTTTTATTATAAGATACATTAGTAACATTTTTCCTATTTTTGCAAATATTTTTGTACTAGAAATAGTGCACTTAAAAGAAATATATTTATCTCATCCTAGAATGCTACATACTTAGCAACATATTTTCAGTTCAACACTGTCAAACTACATCAAAATATAGAACAGCAAAAGATAACATCTTTCCCTAATAGGGGTCATGAGCCAAAGTGCTTTGCTTGAAGTTGGTAATTAAAATGCCGGTTGCTTTAAATTCTTTTCATTTTTGGTGTGACCCCTTTGCTTTGTGGGAGACCATTGCAGATGGACACATTTGATGAGTCAGTGCTTTAAAATTCTTTAGAGCTGTGTCATTATTAAATAAATGCATATTTCTAAAAGCCACTAAAGTGGCAATTGCCTGAAACTAAGAAAGGTATGGCAGATACTGGTGGTGAGAATTCAGTTAATAAAAAAACTTTTACACTTACATCAAACAGGAAGTGGCAAATTCATTACTGGAAATAAAACTCTCATTAACTTTATTCTTGATATAATGCAGACAACCAGGCAATTTGTTTTCATGTTTATTGTAAAACTATAACCTATTTTATCTAAACCATGGATCTTAAAAAAATATTTAATTTAAAAAGTAATCCATTCATTGCATATGTCCTTGCTATTCCCTGAATAGCTTATTCTTTTAAGCATTGCTGAGAATGGAAGCATATCCCAGTAGGACTGAGCACAAGGTAGAAACTAAAGTATAAGAAGTTTAGATCAATGTACAGTTCTGACTATTTAATATTTTGTGATCTACAAATTAGATTTTAGTATATGGTTTTGACTTTAATACTTGAATATTTTTATTTAGTAAATATACTAAATTATTGCATCTTTTAGTGCTTATAGATTGTTCCATATATACATTTTCATATCCATGTGCTTTTTATTGTTATATTTAATAATTTTATTTCAAGAAAGTAACATAGTATACAATCAAATAAAATTTGCAGAACATATTCAACAAATAACTTCAAAACCTCCCAGGGCAAGAATTCACCCCCCACCTGGGAGAAAAAGAGGGCCAAGAACATAAAGGGACAACAAATAAACATATTAAACACAAAAACATTATTTTCACCCTTAATGAATACTTATTTTTATTTTTTATTTTTCTAAATTAATTCTTGCCATATTTTTTAAAGGTTTTGAACAGATTTGGATTCTTTTCCATTTTCAGTTTATAAAGAACGTCAGATACCCTCTGACTTATAAAAGGTGAGTTGGGATTCTTCCAGTTAAGTAGGATAAGTCTATGTATTAGTGGTGAGTTACAGGTAGTTACAATCAATTTGTCCTTCTCCACTTTAAGCCTATCTGGAAGTACATCAAATATAGCTATTAATGGCTGTCCAAAATGATCTTAATTTGTTACACTCCCAAAACCTACAGTATGGCTTAGTGAGGCTAGAACTAGCTTGCAACACTAGCAGGTTGGAACTTGCTCTGGATACATTTTGGACAATTTTAAACGAGAAGTATTATCATTGAAAGATTATATTTTGCATTATTGACTGCTTTGTGCACATAGAGCTAGAGTGTATTCTTTGTATGGCTGACTTCCACTCCTTTTCTGAGATGTTAATTGAAATGACCCTTTCCCACTAGGACATCAGGATATTTGAAAAGAAAATTCTTTGAGATGATTATTTCTATATACTGATCAGTATGTCCTCAGGAATAGGAATGAACTGGATGTGTGGAAAATTGGGTAGATTTCTCTTAACAAAATTGGTGTCGCTGAGAAGTTAAATTTGAAACTTGATTGTTCACAAGATGCAAGTACGTTATCCATATACAGTCCTCTAAGTGTACTAATCTCAAATGTTTTCCAAAAAATACTATCATGTAGGTATGAGAGGGCTCAAAAGGGTGGTTATTGTGTAGAAAAGCAACTGATAAAACCTTCTCTGCCTTGAAATGCATCCTACATTGTTTCTGGATGCACCTGGATTATTGGTATTTTGACAAAAGTTGAAATTTACTGGGATGTGAAGCGTTGCATAGAAAGTAGTATAGCAAGGTTTAATTTCCAAACTGGTGGAAATTCATTAATTTGTGCCAATTTCCAGGACTTTATAGTTGTTAATTTATTGCCCAATAATAAAATTGAAAGTTGCGTTGTGCCATAATTATAGTTTATAGTTTATAATTAAGTGTAGTTCCTAAAAGAATGATTTCTTGATGTATATAGAGATGCACTGAAATTGAAGGTTAGGAATAATTTTAATCTTGATGGTATTAATTCTTGCTGCTAATGTGAGATGAAGGGCAGACCAGCTGTTAAAATCTTGTTTGATTTTTTCCATGTTGTTACCAAAAGTATATTGAGAAAGATGTTTATATTTACTTGTGATGTTTATCCTTGGATATTTAAATTGTTTTGATAAAATGAACACATAGATGTCCAATCTAGGTTGTGTTAGAGAGTTAATTGGAAAAAGCTTTGTTTCCGGTGAATTTATAACTTTGTCTGCCATACATACATTTTTTCCATTATTGCATGTGTTTCACAGTTTTGTTTTTTTTGACATTTTTTTGTGGGTCATAGAGAAAATAAATCAAATTCAAGTTTCATTGATTTGGTCTGTAATGAAAAATACAGTCTTCACTTATGAATTATGATGTTCCCATCATTACAATTTCAGTAATACCTTTTGCCAGCTTTTCTTAAGTTTTACTTGTTAGCAACTGGGTCATACATAGGAATACTAAAAACATTTTAAATAGACAGGTGAAAAACGTAAACTTCCTGGATGGGCCCCTATTTTATATTGGAGGATTCTTTTGGGAAAAAAAACCTAGCCATCTATTAATGAGCTAAATAAAGCTTTGCGGTGGGGGATTATGTGACAACATGGTAAGCTGAAAAACAAACTGGTCTACATCTAAACACTACATCATACAGTCCCTGACAAAAGTCTTGTCGCTTCTCTATTTTGTAGAAACTCCTGCTATTAACCTGACTTTTAATTAATCAACTGGTGTTAGAAATAGCTCATATGAAAAGCTAAAGCCCTCCTAAATGATGTTTAATGCACTGAAATAAATTAGTTTCACTGAAAAAAGATTTATCATTTAATCAAGATAGAAAGGTCAAATTTGGGCAAGACAAAAGTTTTGTCGCCTGTACAGAAAATGAACAACTTTACTGCAAATCCAAAAATATGTCAGCAAATTAAGTAGTGGTGCTGTGAGAAATCCATGCGGTTTGGCAAGGATTCATACAATTTATTGATGAAGTCATCAGGAACAGCAAAGAAAACAGTCTTGCATGCCTCCCAGAGTTCATCAATATTCTTTGGTTTCGTCTTCCATGCTTCCTCTTTCATCCTACCCCACATATGCTCAATGATGTTCATGTCTGGTGACTGGGCTGGCCAATCCTGGAGCATCTTGATCTTCTTCGCTTTAAGGAACTTTGATGTGGAGATGGAAGTATGCGATGGAGCACCATCCTGCTGCAGAATTTGGCCTTTTTTATGGTTGGGAATATAAGAGGTAGCTAAGATTTCTTGGTATTTTAGACTATTGATGTTGCCTTCCACCCTGCAGATCCCTCGCATACCCCCATACTGGATGTAACCCCAGACCATGATTTTGCCTCCACCAAACTTCACTGTTTTCTGGGTAAATCTCGGCTCCATGCGGGTTCCAGTAGGTCTCCTGCAATATTTGCGGTGACTGTGGTGTAATTCAACAGAAGATTCATCTGAAAAATCCACCTTCTGCCACTTTTACAGCATCCATCCTTTTAGCAGGCTGTGGGCCTTGGCAAATGCCACATGGTTTTTCAATTGTCTTTTGTTTAGTGCTGGCTTATGGGCACTGATTCGACCATGGAGGCCATTTTGAGACAGAATCCGACAAACTGTTCTGGTTGACACAGGGACTTCAGGTGACCAGGTCTCGTGGAGCTCTGCTGCAGTGGAAAATGGGCTGGCCTTGGATTTTCGAGCCAACAAACGGTCCTCTCCAGCAGTTGTCTTGCGAGGTCTTCCTGACCTGGGCTTGTCAAAAACGTCTCCAGTCTCTTCAAATCTTTTTTTTATCCTCTGAACTTGACGCTGAGACACATTGAAGGTGTTTGCCACATCAGCAGTGGATTTGGTCTTCAGCCTCTTGATAATCAACACTTTAGTCTCAGGGTGAATCTTAGGCATGTTTGCAGAGGTCTAGTTGTAGTTGATGTGAAGGTCTAGTGTACTGGGGTTCTTTTTATACACTTCCGAGACCTAATTGATCCATTATTAGTCACAGGTAACGCTCATATGACAAGGTGACAACACTTATGTCTTGCCAATAATTGACTCAGTGGGCTTTACCAAGCTATGAATATTAGAATACTTTTTTGTCAGTTTCGTTTTGCACTGAAACATTATTACAAAAGCTGATGGGATTAAAATGACCCATTTCTTGTAACAAAATCTTGATTAGAAATATATTTTAGCGGCACTTCAGGTCAATTTGGACACAAGCAACAAGACTTTTGTCAGGGACTGTAGTACAAAGTGGTATCATCCCAAATATATTTGGATATTTTTTCTTCTGATACTGCAGTACTAGGTTGTTGTACCGTGATATGCCTCGAAAGCTTGCATATTGTAATCTTTTTAGTTAGCCAATAAAAGGTGTCATTTTGCTTGGCTTTTCTCTGATACTGCATAAAGTAGGCAATGTAGATACAGTATAGTAGTTTGAACTCTTGTGCTATGTATAAACACCTGGATGGTTTTGTATTATACATCTTGTGTGTGTTTTTAGGAAATGAATTAGGGAATAATGTTAGAGTGGCTTTATAGTTCATAGTTTTTTCTGAGGGTTTCTTTGAAGATAGTATAATGTTTGCATACACCTTCAGTTTTTTAAGTTCAATATGTGTGCATTATCCCAGTGTTTTGTTTATTTGTCTTTCTTCCCACACCCAAAAGACATGCAGGTATAGTTAAATGGTAAGTATTGGTTTTGCTGGTGCTAATGGGATAGCCTTTAACCCACACAACCCAGAAACGGATTAAGCAGGTTTGGAGGTTAGATAAATGAAGTGGCTCTTACTTAGTTTATGAATTGTGACAGTAATAAAATTAACTTGTGGCATTATTTATTTATTGTTATTTCTCTAAGGTAATACTTCATTAGTTTATTTCTTTAAATAATGTCATAAATGTATATCATATGCTTTTTAAGCACCACTTCATTAAGGTTATGAAATGTGTTTCTTTTGTATTTTTCTATAAAGTTACTTTTTAAATCCACTAGAGGGAGAACTTCGCTGTTGATTAAATCGTGATCGTTTTTTTTACAATCTCTACAGCTTGCTTACCTAGCAACATTTTAATATGTAAACATTGTTTCTAACAAAGGCTGTTCCACCACAAAACATTTATGTTCAATAGTGTTCAAAGTAATTGTACATATTTACTAAGTGTTATAAAAACCTTTCAGTAATAATATCTCCATTTGTTAGAGTTAAATTGGAGAAAAACAATTAAATCTGAACAGAGGTGATGTAAGAAATTATGGTTGCCCAATTAAAACCTTTTTAATTTGTTTGACTTCCTGTGTTATCAAGTTTTTTTTTTATATGAATGGCCTTGATGTTTTAATAAATATGTAAAGACATATTTATTTATTTTAACCTTTTATTGCTTTTACTCCATTAGTTATTTCCATCTCTTAATGTATTTCCAGTCACTGAACTACACTTTTTAAGTGAACTAGCTGAGTTACCTGATAGTGCCCGGGTAAGAAATGGAAAGGTAAAAAAGTACTTACAATTTATATACTGTACAGTATTACCAAACTTTATAACTCTTGATTTTGTTGCATTTGCTACACAACTTTTGTTAGTTATGGAAGGATCTTTTTATACGTTATTCATAGTTTTTCCTTCAAATTAAACAATCCCCAAATTGTAATAAATGACCCTGCAGACATTACGACCGAACCTGGCACAGTTTGGTACCATGACAAAAGTAGTGAGGGAAACTTAAACAAAACTAGCCATATCACTATGTCCTACTGTCCCTGAAAAGAAGGTGGTTATATTGGATGGGTGCACAGCACATATGGCTTACATGCTTCAGATTATAAATTTAACTTGTATGCTTAAATATTTGTTTTGTTTCTTACTGAATTTAAGTATAGTGTTATATTTACTTGTACGCAGTATTTTGAATTATCACTCTTCATCAAGAATGACTTTTTCTTTATCAAGAACTTTAACTTTTGCTTCTGAGGCTGGTCTAGGCTAAGTAATACATGCTTTGCCATGTGTAAAGTATGGTGATGATAAATATGATGGCAGTTTAGGAAATGGCATGTGTGCTTGCACTTCAAAATGTAATTTGAAAATAAATGCACTAATTGTGTTACAATGAAACTTTTGCATCAGCCTTAAAATCTGCATTCTTTGCTCAGGTTGTTCATATTGGAGTTTCTGGTGTACATTTATTATCCACCTATTTACTGGATTGATTTCCACAGGTTGCTCAGCTTTATGCTTTATGGTGCTTCACAAAATGTGTAATATGCAAAGTCCATAGTTTTGTGTTTTGCCTCCAAAAGTCTCTCTAGAGATTGACAAAATGTAAATGCATATTATAGTTGTAGATTATCCAAATTTGGTATTCCAGTTAACACTTTCTAGTAGCCCACTTTTTGTTTGCAGGAATAAAAAAACACAATCTGCCAAAGCAATGTTTATTTTAAAGTATTGGTGTACATAATTATATTGCCCCCCCTCATACTTTGCCTCAAAATACATTAATCAATATGAGTGAAGTGCTCATTATATTAAGAGAACTGGACACTGTTGTAAATTGCCTATTTATGTTGACAAAAACATGTTATTTTTTACATATGTGCATTCTCACTTCACAAAAACTGAATGTAGTGCCTTGTTGAATGATTAATGGCTTCCAACACAGCAGGCATGATGAAGTGAAGCTTGGCTGTATATTTCAGACTTGTTGGCCAATTCCCTGAGAACTGAAAACAAGTAGACACTATAAACTGACAAAAAACAAAAAAGTTCTTCAGTACAATCTTTGTATTGGCCTTTTTAAAAAGGAGCTAAAACACAATCTGTGCATCATTTTCATTGTTTTGTCTTCATTTTCTTCTTTGCTACTACCTCCAGTAAGTCAAGAGTGCATCACATGACTTGAGTTTGCTTTTTTAGTTTTGTGGTTTTGGAGGGCATCTCTTGAACTGATGTTATCACTCCAGAACACCACAGTGTAGAAAAATGTGCTGGCTATCACAGAGTTGTAAAACATGTAAATGATATCACTACCTATATTAATGAAAAGTTGCCTCCTAAGAAAAGTGCCTCCTCCACCTTTTTTTTGTATAGTTTGTCTGTGTTATTAGGAGAGTCCAGCATGTCCGGAATGTAGACTAACCTACCCCAAGAACTTGCAGGAGTTTACCAACTCAATATCTGCACTCTGAATAATGACTTGAAGTAGAAGCTCTTTAGTATATCTTAAGCCAAGAACCAGTTACTTGGTTTTGCTGATGGTAAATAGTAAAGATTAAAAATTCGCCACCTGACGCCACTATAGTCTATACCTTCCCCCTTGTCAATGTACTCCATTAGTGTAGAATCATTCTGTTAAATGTACTAAGCAGAAAGTATAACTTTTCTTAAACATTTGTTTCTTAAAACACTGAGCTACAGCATGCCCTTTCTTCTGAGTACCTCAGAGCATATTTATGAATTTAATTGGAAATATTTGTGAGCCTTTCAAAGGGCTCATTGACAAGAGTTTTTCTAGCATTTTAACGCTAGACTAGTACACTACTAAATTGCTCAAAAAGGTATTTGCCAATATTTTCACAGACATGATTCACACAGCTAACGGTTTAGAAAAATCCTATAAGCCAATGACAATCAATGACAACATTCATAGAATACTGGTAAAAGACAACAGAGAGCATTTTGGAAGTGTTTTTGCAGGGTTACTGGCTCTTCCTGGATGAGCTAGGATTGAAGCAGCTTGTTGAAACATGTCCATGCTTCTGTCATCTAGTGACAGCTGTTGATATCAAGAGTGAATGTACCTTGCAATCAAGTGGCAAGAATTCAAAATGACTTCTTTCTTGTAGTGCCAACTGCATAGGGTTTGCATACTCTGTATATGTCTAGATTCTTATTCGTACGTGTCCTTTATTCTGCATGATTACCTGTATTAACACTGAATGCTGGTAATTTATCAGTGATACATTGTAATTAAAAAATATGTTCAGTCCTTCGTGAAGTGAACATCATCCATCTCCTTTTTCCATCCCCAGTTTGAGATCCTGGGTGAACACTGGATGCTGCAGATCATACTATTTCAAAACCTCTTTAAAACTACACATACACTCGCCTAAAGGATTATTAGGAACACCATACTAATACAGTGTTTGACCCCCTTTCGCCTTCAGAACTGCCTTAATTCTACGTGGCATTGATTCAACAAGGTGCTGAAAGCATTCTTTAGAAATGTTGGATATATGTTTAGGAATATAGGATAGCATCTTGCAGTTGATGGAGATTTGTGGGATGCACATCCAGGGCACGAAGCTCCCGTTCCACCACATCCCAAAGATGCTCTATTGGGTTGAGATCTGGTGACTGTGGGGGCCATTTTAGTACAGTGAACTCATTGTCATGTTCAAGAAACCAATTTGAAATGATTCGAGCTTTGTGACATGGTGCATTATCCTGCTGGAAGTAATCATCAGAGGATGGGTACATGGTGGTCATGAAGGGATGGACATGGTCAGAAACAATGCTCAGGTAGCCCGTGGCATTTAAACGATGCCCAATTGGCACTAAGGGGCCTAAAGTGTGCCAAGAAAACATCCCCCACACCATTACACCACCACCACCAGCCTGCACAGTGGTAACAAGGCATGATGGATCCATGTTCTCATTATGTTTACGCCAAATTCTGACTCTACCATTTGAATGTCTCAAAAGAAATCGAGACTCATCAGACCAGGCAACATTTTTCCAGTCTTGAACTGTCCAATTTTGGTGAGCTCGTGGAAATTGTAGCCTCTTTTTCCTATTTGTAGTGGAGATGAGTGGTACCCGGTGGGGTCTTCTGCTGTTGTAGCCCATCCGCCTCAAGGTTGTGCGTGTTGTGGCTTCACAAATGCTTTGCTGCATACCTCTGTTGTAACGAGTGCTTATTTCAGTTAAAGTTGCTCTTCTATCAGCTTGAATCAGTCGGCCCATTCTCCTCTGACCTCTAGCATCAACAAAGCATTTTCGTCCACAGGACTGCCGCATACTGGATGTTTTTCCCTTTTCACACCATTCTTTGTAAACCCTAGAAATGGTTGTGCGTGAAAATCCCAGTAACTGAGCAGATTGTGAAATACTCAGACCGGCCCGTCTGGCACCAACAACCATGCCACGCTCAAAATTGCTTAAATCACCTTTCTTTCCCATTCTGACATTCAGTTTGGAGTTCAGGAGATTGTCTTGACCAGGACCACACCCCTAAATGCATTGAAGCAACTGCCATGTGATTGGTTGATTAGATAATTGCATTAATGAGAAATTGAACAGGTGTTCCTAATAATCCTTTAGGTGAGTGTATACTGTATTTTAATAACAGCTTTCTCTTGCTGGATTGCATGCAACACACTCTTTTCATCTTGGCTGTATGATTGTCTCTTGCATAGGACTGGCATATCGTCCAACAAGGTTGTCTCTTGCCTTACATCCATGGCTGTTGCAATAATCACTGGCTCCCAGTGACCCTTACCTGGACAGATTAAGTTTACCCTTCAGCACATATAGGATTATATGTATGTGGTTACAATATATGTTTCATTCTTTTCAGTTGATAACACCTTTACTCAGTAGTGCTGGCATAATTTTGCACCAGTGTCAGCAGGCCTTTTTCTTTTTTTTTTTTTTACAAAATATTGCAATTTTTTATTTCTTTGTGTATTCCTACTTATGTGTATATTGACACCTGTGTGTACTGTTGGAAAGAGTTCTTCATAGAGAGTCCAGAATATTCCTCTCAACTCTCTTTTGCTGCAGAAACGTGTGAGCCCATTATGTGCAATCATGAGGCTGATGACACCTGCTCTTCAGGACTGTGGTTGACAGGAGTAAAAGAAGTCATTTTTGAAACACAATATTCACCTCACAACCTACAAAATGGAAATAATGTCAATCAAATTTTCCCTGCAAAATGCTTATTTGAAAATGCTAAAAAAATAAAAAGATGGAAATACTTTTAAAAAGATCCAAAAAGTCCCCACAAAAGCCTGAGAGAGGCTTGCAAAAAGCCATTAAAAAGCTTGAAAAATGCTAAGTGAAATTTAAAACACTGAAGCATGAATGGGCCATTAAGGGTATTTTAGAAGAAACAATGTACTACTTCACTTAATTGCTCAGAATGTTAGAGATGTAAAATTTCTGTTTTTCATGGAACCTGCTTTCATCCAGTAATGTAATGGTTACTTGTCCAAGAGTATCCAGAGCCTGTCTTGGCAGTACTTGTCATAAGACCATACACGCAGCATGCCTGGAAACCACTCACTGCACTCGGGCATAGACACCACCCATACCTACTCACAGTGGGCCATTTAGTGTGTAAAATCTGTCTGGACTAAACAGAGTATAAAACTGCAGCAGTCAAGTGATTAAGTGTTGTGACAAAACTAAAAGCATATGCATCTTAGAAAACCATTTTAGTGACTTTATCCTGATTGAATTCAATTGAGACAGATATTTTAAAAGGTTAAAAAAAGACAGTAAGTTTTACGAACATAAACATTAGTTAAGAGCCCCAGTCAAACATATCTGCAATTAGTTTTAATGGAGCTTTATGTTTTTGAATAAATTATCATTTTAATATGAATTAACTTCGTCCAAATTATGATGTGCGTTGTTTTCAAAGCAGTACATAACTTTCAATGAAAAATAGGTGGTTTCGGATAAAGAGGACCGAATTAAATATATTTAAGAGTATTTGGTGATGTTTACACCAGAAGATTTTTTTTAAAATGCATTGTCTGTTTAATCCACGGATAAACTGAACACATCTACTAGTCATTACAAGTGTCACATATGACTAATGACAGTTTAGACATGTATACATTTTTAAAGAAAGCCTTTCCCTGTCAAATGTCAGCTAAGCATGTACTCTAAAATGTTCCTTTAATTTAGGCAAGTGAATGCTTATTTTTATAATGATTTTATCTATACAGTCTTACTAGTAGAAAATTTAAGATTATGGATGCTTAAGGTTTAATGTGAAAATGACCACTTGCATAGTCTGGTCTGCAGGCAAATTGATAACGACAGGTAGTAGAGCACATCCAGTTACAGTATTTGCCCAGTTATATGTGTGTTTTTACACTTGGGGATTCTGTTTTTTCCTGCAATTCACATATATTCCACCCATCCATCCATCTTTATAACCTGCTTTTTCAGGGCTGGCTTTTTTGAAAGAAGCACCAGCCAAAACAATGGTATCAGGAAGGGGAGAGTGGGAAAGATGACTTCCAAAGGCATTCTTTTTCTGAGTATAGTTATATGCATGGAAATTGACCCTTTTTTCTGCAGGGCAAAGTCATTGTTCCAACCTTATATACCATATGGCTTTTTCATGTTGCTTGTCTCAGGCTGCCCTTTCTGCATGAAATACCAGATTGACAGTAGGTTCTTCAGTTAACATCTTCACAAGCCCTGAAAAAATCTCTGAGGTGATAGTACTCAAATATACAGATGACCATGCCATTTTGCACACTTAATGAAAGCTCTCAGAATCACTCTGAACTAATTCAGTAAGGCCTGTCAAAGCTTGAGACTGGCCCACAATGGAAAACCAACATCCCTTTCTAAAATTAACCTAGCTCTGCAAATGAACCCATTGCAATAACCGTTTCCTTCAAAAACATTTTTTTTTTTTTGTTTCAAAAGGGGAAATTTCGATACCGTGGCAGCTATACCTGCATGTGTTGTACAAATCTAGACACCAAGACTCCAAAATCCATGAATTGAGAAAGGAAAACGGGCCATGATCTGTAGGGGTAGCTGTATCATAATTGTCCTGTTTGGCCAAGAGATCCGTGCTACTTAGTGCTGTCACCTGAGGACCAAGACATTCCATTTGTGCTGTCCTTACAGGATTCTACTAGTCAGCCTGGATTGCCTCATCTACTAAATTGTTCTTACTAATATATAGATGATCCCCTGAAAATTTGACTGAAAATGTTCTTCTTTTAAAAAATAAACAAAAATAAGAGTGGGGAGAAAAATTGCAAACTCAGGTATACCAAGTTAGAAACCTATGCAATCAGACCTTTTGCTGTAATCAAAGGAAAAAAAAATGCTTCCAGGAAGAACTTAGTTAAATTTTGCGCACTATTGCAGCCATGGTATTAAAAGCTTTTATTTTTATTATTTTACAATTTTTTTTATTTTTTTGTTAAAAGAGCATTGGTTATAGTATCTTATTAAATGTGAAAGCACATTCTGAGATGATATGATTTCCTTTAATGTTTTTACCTTGATAAAAGTTAAAATTTCTTTGAGGGTGTTCATATCCAAACTGGTATATCTAAATATGTTTAAAAAACAGGTTGACTGTCTCTCTCTGGATGCACAAACAGATTTGTTGAATAAAGTAGTGCTGTACTTTGTCTTTCTGAACTTAGTATTTTTATTCATTGCATTAGGTGATGAATATTAAAACAGTCTTTAGTAGTGTGACTTTCAGATTACATTTAATTAATATTACTTTAGTCTGTATAAATCATAGATTATTTAGAGATTTTATATAATTAATGTGTAGCTTTTACCATTAAATTGTGTGAATGAGTGTGTGATTTCTTTTCCATTTTTGTGCAGCTATTAAACAATATCTATATACCAGTGAGCACATTTAATTTGAGTGTTTCTGATGGATTACATTAAAGTATTTTATCAGTGAATAAAGGAGGTCCAAAGTGGCCATTTTAAATCCTCTTGACAGTGACACTATTTATACGAGGGACGTTCAAAAAGTTTCTGCACTTTTATCTGCTCCATGGAAGGTTTCTTTCCTTCCTGAGCCGACCTTAGGACATTTGCGTTACGGTGTGACAGGTGTACCGTCCCAGTCAAACTTGCCACCTGTCATTGTCCCTGGTGCGAGTTTGGGTGCTTGATGCCAAAAGCAAGAGCCCAGTGTAGAAGAGGAGATGTGGAGTGATTGATCGGAAGGCAGGGAAATTCATGTGAAGTGTTCCTGTGCATTACTTCTGCAACTAAAAACTGTTTTGATGCATTTTGGCCTTAGGTCCTTATAATGGGTGGTAGAAAATGATGAAAACTTTGAGACTGAAAGTGATATAGCTTGTTCTATAGTATCAATCTGTTGTTTATAACATTGTGACTTATCATCATATTACCATAAATGTGATGTGATGTGACTGTTAGTGTTCTGCAGAGTGGTTTGTTACAATAAAATAACCTGTTGGCACAAATGTTAATGTGCAAAAAATGCACTTTATATTGATTTGAAATGTTTCATGTTATTATTTGCAATTACCAGGTTTGAATAAATACTGTTTTGTTAAATTTCTCTTGATTGTGGTTCCATCTGCTTTGCAGGCAATTTTAAAATTGTTCAAATGAAACCACTAATAAATATGAAGAAGAATAACTTAATGCAGAGGGACAGCTAGAATTATCATATTGATGTGATTGTATGAATCGAAGGGTTGAATCAAGCATTTATAAAGTGCTTTAGAGGAGATTTCAAAATATCGAGATATATATTGTGTATCACTACTTAGCCTAAAATATAAAAATAATTTATAGGCAGTATCACCCAGCCCTATATGCACTGAAGGACTTATTTGTTTTTTCATTAGTTTATATAGGCTACCTGTTGTCATTTCTCAGGGAACTGGTTGACAGCTCAGAAGTATCTCATCCACTTCATCTCAATTATGTTCAATGAAATGGAATCCATTTTAGCCAGATTGTGAGTGTCATAGCAAAGTGACTAAATACTTGTGTCAGTGTGATATTTCTTTTTTTTTTTTTTTTTTTTTATAAGTTTACAAAAAAACATAAAATCATGTTTCAGCTTTGTCATTCTGGGATATCGAGTGTTGTTTGATGAGGGGAAAAAATGACAAATGATTTTAGAATAAGCCTCAAATATAACAAAATCCGAAAAAAGTTAATGGGTATGAATACTTTCTGAAGGCAGTGAACTTGGTTTTCTCAACACTTTGCACACATAACTATCACTTTTTGTAAAACTGTAAAATTTAAACCATGATGGCTTCTTAATAGTACTGTATTATGAGATTTATTTTTTGTTTCTCTGACAGGAATTATCTGTCTTTTTCATGTTAAATTACTATATAGTAGAATGCTAAGGTCTGTGTGTGTCCCCAGTCCCTATGGATTAGTCTAGTTTTTGTGTGATTGGTTAGTTTGGTGACATAATCGAAAGAGGAAGTGCAAATGTGAGAGGAGAGCAAGGTGCCTCAGAATGACAGACTCAAAAACAGTTGTTATGAGATTGGACTTGAAAGAGGGACCACTGGTCAAGACAGCTTCAAACACATGAGGATACTAAGGGAAGGTGCGGATATTACACATAGGACAAGAGTAATGTGGTAATTTGGGTGGTATCAAATATAATGTTCTCATATTTTTTCTTTGTATATTTCTGTTGGAAATGTATCCCTACAGTTAATAATTTTTGTAATGTTCATTGAAATGATATTAAAATATTTGAAAAATAAACACTACTCTCTGAATCAAGTAATGACATTTATGTGGTTTGGTCCTAACAGATATAAGGAAGAAATTATACCTCATCACCCTTGTCTGAAGCTAATTAGCAATTGTGAACAGATTCTTTCCAGTCATACATCCAGGCGGTTAATAACGATGGAGAAACAGAAGGAGTTTGAGGTAACCTTCTGTGATTTTTTTTTGTCTCTCTCATGGATGTTTCCTTTGAATTTGCCATATTATTTTTACAATTAAAGACTAGTTTTAAAATAATTACATTAAAATTTATCTGTCTTCTTTATGGCCTTAATATTTCTCCTGCTTGTGAAAAGCAGTTCAGCTTTTTTTTTTTTTTTATAGTGGACTGAGGATAGTAATATAAATTATAAAGATACCAATCTCTGTAAGTCCTATGTAGAATTCTAAAATTGAGAATCAGCTGCTACAAAAAATGTATTTCGACTTGTATAACTTCGCTCAGTAGAATATAGTTTATCATTAACCGGATATGCTTTTTATCAAAGCAGAAAGAATCGACCAAAAACGTACGTCACTGAAGAGCAGTAGTTTGTTCCCAGTATTTATTTCTCGTCTTTAACTGATAATCATTTGTAATCAGATTATTTGGCACTGTTTTTTCCATTGAGTTCTTTATTTGTTTAATTATAGATAATATTTCTTCACACAGTGATTGTTCTTGCTGTCAATCAAGGTACAGACCCTACAGTAGAGGTCTGCATTTACACAGTTTTAATGAACTGCTGATTAAATTCTTGAAAAAATAAATATATATCCGTGTTAATTAAAGGACAGATCTGTGTGTCTGTCTGGTTTCTATGTCTCTGTCAGATGGCACATCACAAACATTTGTAGTAATAAAATGCACTGTATTTGTCATTCTAAAAGATCATGCATCACAAACCTTCAGTGCTACAGGGATTTTTTTTTGTTGACTTACACAGATCACTGCCTCAACACAATCCTGTCTCTAATCTCTGCAGGCAGTTCCTTCATACTCATTGCTTGGTTTTTGATCTGATGACATCCTTTGAACCATATGTAGATAGGTGTGAGCCTTTCCCAACCATGTGCACTCCACTGAATTGACCACAGGTGGACTCCAAACAAGGTTTAGAAATATCTTGATAATGATTAGAAGCATGGGATGCACCTGTGCCAAATTTCAAGTGCCATATCATAGGCTTTGAATTTTGTCAATGTGATACTTGTGTTTTATATTTAAAAATAATCAAAAACATCTACAGTCCAGTCTCACTTTGTCATTCTAGGGTATTGAGTGTTGCTTGGTGTGGGCGACAGAAACAAACTTAAATGATTTTAGCACAAGGCTGCAACATAGCAAAATGTGAAGTGAAGGTGTCTGAACACTTTATGAATCCACTGTTTATAATTTATAGTAGACAATAATATATATTTAGATAAATCTACTGTATACACAAAGGCATAGGTTGCTTTAGAGAATGTCTCACATCATTGTAGTCAGCTCTGCTCAGTATAAACTTAATTTATTTTGACTTAGGCCATAAAATCAAGTTGCCAGCAGATGATTCTAGGAACACTTAATGCTACAATCAAAGAAAATTCCTGAAGATATTAGAAAAAAATTAGTCGATGATATCTGTCTGGAAGAGACTGCAAAGGCATTCCTAAGTAACTGGAACTCAAAAAAAACTTAGACTGAGTCATAATTACTCAATGGAACATCTATGAATAGTTGTGAATCTTCTCATGAGTGTTTAGTCTGCCAAAATGACTTCAACATCTCATTTTAAAGTCATCCATACAGTCACAAATGATGCTAAAAAATTCCAAAGAACTGTTTGGTTGCAGTCATTGCAGCAAACGGTTGTTCAAATATGTTCAGGTTTAAGGGGGGACTTTTTCATACAGTACAGTTGGTGTTGGATAACTTTGTTCATTGAATAAATTCCAAAAGTTTACTCATAAATTTGCATTAGAGGAAATCAGGAAGGTAGAAGACAATTTTTCACAGCATTGTATATAGTATAAATACTATACTAAAGTTGTTGAAATTGGCTTTATAATAGAAACATTGATAATACTTCCATTTTACATATAGATATGAGATTCTGCTCTATTGTCATGTTTTCTGGCTTTTCTTTAATTTGCCTTCCTAATGTTTTCTTTCTCTTGTTTTTGTAAAGTTTTAACTAACAAGTACAGATTTAAAGCACTCCCCAACCAGCACTTTTCTAAAGAAGGTGATCATTTATGATGTAATTGTTTAGTTGTTAAAGTATACTGGATCCATCTTTTGTGCATCTTTGTGAGCTTTACATTTTATAACCCTTTATGGCTTATTGCATTTTTTAACCCCATATGTCCATCTGTCTGTCTATCTAATGTTTTCATTTTTTAATGAATTCTATTAATCACCTACAGTGAATCTGAACAAAATAATATACTACTACTTCCCATACATGTACCTACTATATCAAATGAGATTAAATTATATTAGTTGTTAACATTGCTCTCCTGCCCAATTTGAAAAGCATTGCAAACAAAACACCACATATACAGCAGTTACTCCTGTATATTAAGATTGTTAAAATCTTAGGGAACCATCTTTTTATATTAATACTTTATATGATTAATTTTTATTTAGTTTTAACCTATATGTAGTATTATTTATGTATATTATCGAGACCCTAAATCTTAATACTTTTAAGTAAACTACTACACATATTTTATCCTGCACATCTAATGAAACATTGGAAAACAGTTTGTCATACTTTAGAAGCAGCCAATGCCCACAAAAAGAGCTCACAGTTCTCAATTTTAGTTAAATGATCTATATCAGGGAGTTTTTATAATCCAGTTAAATGGTATTGCTTGCTGCCTTCAATATATTTGGCAGTCTTCACTTTAATTAGCGCTTTAATAGTTTACACAAAGAAAACTATTTTCTGTACCTTTCTATACCTTTTTAGTAGCACATAAATATATATTTTTGTGTATTTTTCAATTAGTATCTTCAGAATTTTTTTTTATCATCTTATAGGACTTTTAGCATTTATTTTATGTTTCATTTCAGCTCTTAAAAAACATCTTTTTGTTTAATATGGTATCTATCATTTATTGTTATCCCAGTTTATTAAGTAATATTCCATTAACAAAAATAATTTTTTTGGTTAAAAATTTCTGTTGCCATCTTGTCAAAGCTGTCCTTTGCCATTAAATATAGTTTTGGGCTCTTTATAGCCACGGTCTCCTTATGTAGCATTAGGGTTCATTAATCATTAGCTTATGTGGCCATAAGTTAAAATTATAATTAAGAGACTGTTTGGTGCAAGGTGTTGTTTTAAGTTTCCTTATTTTACTACATTTACCTTTTAAATGTTCCATTTTTTTCTGTTTCATAATAACAGTTTTAATAGAATTGATGTGAACAGGTCTGCATTGATTATGTGCTATTTTGTAAAATCATGTGTTGTTTTGTTCTATGGTTGTCAGCTGTGGTTAGTTACAGATGTCAGGAGGTATGGATGGAAAGGAATTCCCCTAGTATCAGCCAATAGCTATCTTGGGTACTCCTAGGCCACTTAGCAACAGTATCTATAGAAAGTTGTTAGCACATCCTCCTGATAATTCAGCTTCACTTTAGTTTTGCAGTTATTACCGTCCAGTTCTTAAGTGGTGCATTGTGTTTCATCTACAATGTAACAAAATAATGGCCCACCACCTGCAGATGTATCATGTTTTAGTAAATGTTTAAGTTTCTAGTTCATGATTTTTTTTTAAGTATACAAAACAGAGTAAAATTCGTATGCAACACATCCCCACCATCTGATGCTATGTTTAGCAAATAGTATAAGTTACATGTGGACTTTTTCTTGAAACCTTTCAACTGTTTCTCACCCCAGAATATACTGTTTTTAATCATGCCACAGTGTATAGACACACTGTCCAAATGTATGCTTTCACATGTGAGTTTGTGCTGATCTACTACTTGATGAATCTTTTAAAAGAGAAACAAAACATCATAATTTGCCATCTTTAAAATCATATTTACAGGGTAAAGTAATGCACAGATATCAATATTTCATTCTGTATATTTGGAAGACTTTCTGAACCTTGATGGTTGCCTTTAACATTTTTTATTAAGATTATTTCTGAGGAGTATGACAGAAAAGCTCACCTGGTACAGATGAAAATAAAAATGACAATTTTTTTTATATACATATCACTGATGGCAAAGTACATGAGGTAAAAACAAAAGGATGAAATGTACTTTGAGCATTGGTAAGATATTAGAATACAAATACTGTAGTACAATAAAAAAAAACAACTTCACTCTACATTTAATGCTGTGACATTCTTGCTTGTTAGTTGTTGTTATAATTATCCTTTCTGAAGATAAACCTTTCTTCTATCAGCTTATGTGGAGCTTGTCAAATGGAGCCAAAATTAAACTTTAAGCATTTCCAGTTTTAGAATAAAACGAGCAAGATGTGAAAGCCAGATAAACAGAGAGCACTTCTTTTCTATACCTCAAAAGTATAAAGACCGGTATGGAAAATATCTGAAACTGCCCTTTAGAAGTTGTCTACTGATACCCAGATACAAACAATAAACTGCTTAAATGAACCTTGGATTGTGCACCACAGCTAATACTGTGGGGATCGATGTGTTTCAGTTAAATACCTGATACAATTTACGTAATCTAGATGAGAAATTTGCTTCACTGACATTCCTTAGAGTTATTAAAATCCATGGAAGTTGTTGTCTGTCAGAACATTTTTGTATTCCTGAATTAATAACCACTGCTACTACTTAATAAGATGAGAACAAAAAAAAGATAGCTGGTTGTCTAGTCTTTAAGATAGTACACTGTTATTTGTATCAGCTAAAACTACACCCTCCCCACAGGTGAGGGTGATCCAGAGCATTACAGGAATTTTTTCCCCCAGAAGTTAAATATCATGGAGACCTTGTCAGATTTGAGCACTGTATGTTTTTTCCTTTTGTATGATTGTTTAACAAATTATTTTAAATATGAAATTATGTGACACAAGTACAGTAATTTGAAATAGAAATTTTAATATTGTTTGTTGTGGTTCAGCATTGGTTTCTATTTACAGCTTTTTTTGTCTGTAATTTTGGTACGATAATTCTCCAGCTAAAAACACAGGGTAAGTTAAATATTAAAAAAAAAAACATTTTTGTAGGAGTATTGCTTTAAGAAAGGAAGACGCTACATAGTAATAAACTGCCTGAAAATAAAATAAACTGTCAAAAGCTTTGCTTAAAGGAGCTCAAGAGACTAATGTAATGCTGCGGATATAGCCTATGTAACAACAAAGTTCTGCTTTAATTATATTGTTGATATTAATACCAGTAAAAGCAAATGTAAACTTGAGTGTAAGTGGAATTTTAAAAAATAATAATAAAATGCCAGATCAGTTGTAATTGGCTAGTTTCCAGGATTGTTTAAGAAAAAAATGCGGACACAAACTCTGTAATCTAAAAATAAATGATCAGCTGGGCTCTTTTTTATTTATTTATTTTTTGCATAAGCTACAATGTCTGTGCCTTTTTTCCTGTTCTTTATATATTCTCAAATTATTGATGACTGCTCATACTTTACTTAACGTCACAAAATAGACTCAGGCTAAATGATATTGTTCAGGTCGGTTTTGTGATATCCAAGTATAGCTTAGATTATTGCTGGATAGAAGAAATTTGTGCTCATGATTACATAATTAAATTTCATTAATTAAGTTGTGGGAATATGTTACATGTATGACAGTGTCATAGTATATAAATGACTTACTGCTTGGTACTGTAAGCCTCATATACGACTTTTACTCCAGCACTAAGGAATTTAACAAGGTTGACAGCCTGGTTACATATGCATTGAATACATATAAAAAACATATATTTATATAAGAGCTCATATAAAAGATACAAAGGAAATTACTACTGTTGTAGTGATCATTATTGTTGTTAAAGTTATATTTTCTCTGCATCATTGCCCTGTATGCAGCTGTACAATGCTGTGCCTTATCATAGATAAGAATTTCTAAGGCTTATTGAACAAAACTTGGAATATGTATGCACCTATTTTGTGGCCCGGTACATGTTATTCCATTGTAACACAAAGTATTTTACAAAGACAAAAACTTTTCAGACAAAGGAAATAATGTTAAAAAAAAAACAAACAAAGAGAGCAGTGTTCCTTCAAGTACTACATGTTGTCTGCATGATGACACAGGTTATTTAGAAACTTCAATGTCAGTATAGTCTCATTGTTGTATTCTCAAGTTTATGAAAATTTGCAGGTCCTTTATAACGAATACCAACTTGTACATTTGTTAGTTTTTTGGTTTCTTTTGCTTTACATGAATGTATGTTAATTTACAGGTTGACATACCTTTAAAGCCTAATTCTATTTTTTTATTTTACGTGGTTTCATTATATTATGTGATATTTCACATATTTTGTCATTGATTACTCTTAATTGGCTTAATATTGGGCTGTGTGGACACCCTGTTTTGGCTTCATGACTTCTACAGGGATTGCACCTTCTTCCTGTTGCTGCTGAGATAAGCTTTGAGTTTCTGCTGTTAACAAAATAAGTAAAAAAAAAAAAATCTACACAACAGGGTGCAGTTTCAGCACTGCTTACACTAACTAATCTCATCAGTGTTAGAATTGGTGATAGGGCTTTGCTGCATTATTAGCATCCTTGAGGCTTTAAACGCCAACTCAATATGTGACATGAAAGTACAATACAATACAATTTATTTTTGTATAGCCCAAAATCACACAAGAAGTGCCGCAATAGTGCTTTAATAGGCCCTACCTCTTGACAACCCCTCAGCCTTGACTCTCTAAGAAGACAAGCAAAAACTCCCCCCAAAAAAACCCTTGTAGGGAAAAAATGGAAGAAACCTTGGGTAAGGCAGTTCAAAGAGAGACCCCTTTCCAGGTAGGTTGGGTGTGCAGTGGGTGTCAAAAAGAAGGGGGTCAATACAATTCAATACACAAAGCAGAACAAATCCTCAGTACAGTATAAAAATAAAACATTTACAAGTACGGAGCAGAATTTAACAGTAGATGCTATCACATAATATGATTTGGATTTGTTTAGAGTCCTGGAGAAATCCGCCATCAAGCTGCCTCCACCATTTGGCCATTCCACAGCTGAAACAGCACTGGGCCAGCCAATCCGATGAAAGGACCCCTCTACCCCATGATTCCTGTGATCCTCCATCAGGGATGACTTTACCTTAGGCAGGCAAAAAAAATTGGCAGGTGGGCTGTGGAACCAAGTGCCACATTTGAGTACCGAGAAGAGAAGCAGAATAGGTGAGGGTTAGTAACAAATTATAATTATCATGTTACTTATGTTTTAGTGCTAATGACTAACAACAGAGATGCAGTCTATACAGTTAATCAGCTGCTCTAGTCAGGATATGCTAAATTGAAGTAGTGAATCTTCAGCTGGGATTTAAAAGCTAAGACCGAAGGGGCATCTCTTTTAGTAGCAGGCAGACCATTCCACAGCTTAGGGGCCCTGTAACTAAAAGCTCGACCTCCCACTGTTATTTTATTAATCCTTGGAATCATAAACAGACCAGTATCTTGAGATCTTAATGTGTGCTTTGGTTTGTAAGTCATGATAAGTTCAGACAAGTAAGCTGGACCTTGGCCATTTAATGCTTTATATGTTAAAGGGAGGATTTTGAAATGTGCCCTAAACTTAACCGGGAGCCAGTGTAAGGATTTAAGAGCTGGAGTTATGTGTTCGTATTTTCTTGTTCTTGTAATAATTCTTGCAGCAGGATTTTGGATTAACTGGAAGTTGTATAAAGAACAGTTTGAACATCTAGTTAACACTGAATTGCAGTAGTCAATCCTACTAGAAATAAATGCATAAATGAATTTCTCAGAATCCTATTTATTTAGAAAGTGCCTTAATTTCCCAACATTTTTAAGATGGAAGAAACTTGATTTGGACAACTTTGTAATACCGGTATGTGCTTTAAATGACACGCAAGAGTCAAAGATAACTCCTAGATTGTGGGCTGATTCAGTAAAATTAATGATGAAATGATAAAATATTGTTGTGATCAGCATCATTCCCTCCAACAATTAACATCTCTGTTTTATCTTTATTTAAAGACGGGTAGTTTTCGTCCATCCACTCCTTTATTTCACTAACACAACTAATTAAAGACAACATCAGAGAAACTTCATTTGATCTAAATGAAAGGTATAAATGGGTGTCATCTGCATACAAGTGAAAATTAACATTGTTTTCTAATGATAGATCCCAGTGGAAGCATGTAATGTGAAAACAGTAAAGGTCCCAGTACTGAGCCCTGTGGGACACCATATCTCACTTCTGTGTATAATGATGGAGTGCTGTCAGCACATTTCTGTACATATTAGAATCGATTTGACAAATAAGAACTAAACCAAGCGAGCACAATGCCTGTAAGGCCAACATAATTTTCTAGCCTGTACAGTAAAATAGAATGGCCAATGGTGTCAAATGCTGCACTTAAGCCTAACAACATAATTACAGTTGAGTTTCCTTCATCAGAGGATATAAGAATGTCATTTACAACCCGCGTTAATGCAGTTTCTGTACTATGACCAGTACAGAAACCAGGCTGGAATTTCTCAAATAAATTGTAATGTGTAAGGTGTGACTGAAGGTTATTGGCGACTACTTTTTCTAGTATTTTAGAGAGAAAGGGTAAATTTGAAATAGGCCTATAATTATTTAGTATGTGTGGGTCTAGGTCTGACTTTTTAAGTAATGGTTTAATTACTGACACTTTTAGTGCATCAGGTACTGTGCCATGCAATAATGAACTATTGATAATGTTTAGAATAGGCGCTGCAAGAACATCCATTGCACTTTTTACTAGTTTTGTTGGCACTGGATCTAGGGAACAAATAGTGGGTTTCATTTTAGAAATTAAAGTTAAGACTTCCTGCTCAGTTACAGGATTAAAATTACTAAAGTGGTGAATGCAGTGTGAGGCAGGGTCTGCTAAGGTAGTATGCATTTTGTACTGTGATGCCGAGTTCTGGAATCTTATTTTTAATTTTCTCATTGAAAAAGTTCATAAAGTCTGTACTGCTAATATCTGTTGGTATTTTGCACTGTAGATCTGCATTCCCATTTGTTAATTTTAACAACTGTTCTAAACAATACTCAAGGTTTTTTATTACAACAACAACAACAACAACAACATTTATTTATATAGCACATTTTCATACACACAGTAGCTCAAAGTGCTTTATATAATAAAGAATAGAAAAACAAAAGACATAATAAGAAAACAAAATAAGTCAACATTAATTAACATAGAATAAGTAAAGTCCAATGGCCAGGGGGGACAGAAAAAGAAAAAACTCCAGACGGCTGGAGAAAAAATAAAATCTGTAGGGATTCCAGACCATGAGACCGCCCAGTCCCCTCTGGGCATTCTACCTAACATAAATGAAACAGTCCTCTTTGGATTTAGGGTTCTCACGGAAGGACTTGATGATGATGGTCACGTAGACTTCTGCCTTTTAATCCATCCATCATTGTTGGAGCATCATGAAGCTTTGAGTAGGTGGAGGTGGCGCAGGCCACCACCACAAAGAAACCGGAAAAAGAAACAGAGAGTAGGGGTCAGTACGGATTTTAGAGCCACCATGAATAGTTATTATGATGAATTGAACATACAGAGTATCAGGATTAAGTTAAATTGAAGTTATAAAAGGCCATGTTAAAGTAATGTGTTTTCAGCAGTGTTTTAAAGTGCTCTACTGTATCAGCCTGGCGAATTCCTATTGGCAGGCTATTCCAGATTTTAGGTGCATAGCAGCAGAAGGCCGCCTCACCACTTCTTTTAAGTTTTGTTCTTGGAATTCTAAGGAGACACTCATTTGAGGATCTGAGGTTACGATTTGGAATATAAGGTGTCAGACATTCCGATATATAAGATGGGGCGAGATTATTTAAGGCTTTATAAACCATAAGCAGAATTTTAAAGTCAATCCTGAATGACACAGGTAACCAGTGTAGTGACATTAAAACTGGAGAAATGTGTTCGATTTTCTTTTCCTAGTTAGGATTCTAGCAGCTGCATTCTGCACTAGTTGCAAACGATTTATGTCTTTTTTGGGTAGTCCTGAGAGGAGTGCATTACAGTAATCTAGTCGACTGAAAACAAATGCGTGAACTAATTTCTCAGCATCTTTCAGTGATATAAGAGGTCTAACTTTACTATGTTTCTTAAGTGAAAAAATGCTGTCCTAATGATCTGATTAATATGCGATTTAAAATTCAGATTACAGTCAACAATTACCCCTAAGCTTTTTACCTCCGTCTTGACTTTTAATCCTAATGTATCCAGTTTATTTCTAATAGCCTCATTGTATCCATTATTGCTAATCACTAAGATTTCAGTTTTCTGTTTATTTAACTTGAGAAAGTTACTATTCATCCATTCTGAGATACAAGTCAGACATTGTGCTAGTGAATCAAGAGAATCGGGTCATCAGGTGCTATTGATAAGTACAGCTGTGTGTCATCAGCATAGCTGTGGTAGCTCACGTTGTGCCCTGAGATAATCTGACCTAACGGAAGCATGTAGATTGAGAATAACAGCGGACCCAGGATAGAGCCTTGTGGAACACCATATCGGATATCATGTGTCTTCAGTTGTAATTACCACAACTAACAAAAATTTTCTCCCTGTCAGGTAGGATTCAAACCAATTTAAGACACTGCTAGAGAGGCCCACCCATTGACTAAGGCGATTTCTAAGAATATTGTTATCAATGGTGTCAAATGCAGCACTCAGATCTAAGAGGATGAGAACAGATAAATGGCCTCTGTCTGCATTACTTTGCAAATCATTTACTACTTTAACGAGTGCAGTTTCTGTGCTGTGATTTGTTCTAAAACCCGACTGAAATTTATCAAGAATAGCATGTTTATTTAGGTGGTCATTTAACTGCATAATGACTGCCTTCCTAGAACTTTACTTAAGAAAGGCAGGTTAGAGATGGGTCTAAAATTTTCAAGAGCGAGGGTCAAGATTATGTTTCTTAAGAAGGGGTTTAACTACAGCAGTCTTAAGACAGTCTGGGAAGACCCCCGTATCTAATGACGAATTTACTATGTCAAGAACATTATTAATTGATACTTCTTTGAAAAACCTTGTTGGTATTGGATCAAGGACGCAGGTGGAGGGTTTTAATTGAGATATTTTTTGTAAATCTATCCTAGTGAAAGAGTTTAATTTGTTTATAACAGGATGCTGGGGTTTAGGAGGATCCTTAGTGTTGGAGGGATATACTATGTTATTTCTAATATCATTAATTTTTTGATTGAAAAATACAGCGATAGCCTCACAGGTTTTACTGGAAGTACTTAGGAGGCATTCCTTTGAGTTACCTGGGTTTAGTAGGCGATCAATTGTAGAAAATAAGACTCTGGGATTACTAGCATTGTTATTTATAATCTTAGAGAAATAGCAGTGCCTCTCAAGATGGACAGTGTTATTGTATTCTGTTATTTTAACTTTTAATATTTCATAGTGGATAGTTAGTTTAGTCTTCCTCCATTTACGCTCAGCTCTGCGGCATGTTCTCTTTAAATCAGACACTCTTTGGGTCTTCCATGGTATAACAATGCTAGAAGATTTTTTCACTGTCTTTTCAGGTGCAACTATGTCAACAGCAGCTCTCACTTTAGTATTAAATCTTTCCACCTTACTATTTACATTATCCTCGCTATTATAGTTGGCACTATAAACGGACTGATTGCTTAGAATGTTTGTAAGTTTTAAAGCTGCTGCTGAGTCAAAGAAGCGTTTTTTAACAATATGCTTCTCATGGTGTTTTTTATCATTATTTCTATATTAAAAAGTAGAAGAAAATGGTCTGATAGACCAGTATCAATGACCTGCTTTATATCAACTTTCAGTCCTTTAGTAATCACTAAGTCTAACGTATGACCTGCTTTATGTGTAGGCTGATTTACGAGCTGCCTCAAATCAAAAGAATCCAGGAGGTTCATAAATTCTTTTACTTTTAGATCACACTGATTATCTATATGAAAATTAAAGTCACCAACTATTAGGAGTGTGTCATAGTTAGTAATTAAAATTGACATTAAGTCAGAGAATTCCTCAAAAAATTGCTATCTATTATTGTAAATCACATCTCTTCTATATAATCTTGGTAAGGGGCCAGATACAACTAAATTCCGACTTATTTTCTTTTAGCTTTGGTGCATAGAGAGATGAAGTTCCTCTTTAATACCTCAGATTGCTGTAAATAAATATCATTAATGCCAACACGCAGCAATAAGATAGATACTTCGTCGGCGACATGGTCCAATGCGGCCTCTGTGTCAGAAATCTTGGCCCCTGCGAGGCATTGAACATTAACTGCTGGTTTAACATAGTTTGGAATTCTAACATACTGCACTATGGAATTGCCAGTTTTGAGCACTTTTTATTCTTAGTTTCCACAGTGCTTCGAATCTGTTCTGGGTCCGAATTGGTGAACTGGGTGCCCCTGTCTTACTGTTACCCACTCACCCTGTGGCTGAATTAATACTGCAGACTTCGGCCATACTGACTACAGTGGGACCTGGAGAGACTGAGTGATGAAAGTGGGTAACAATGTTCTTCCCAGGCCTGAAAGAACATATTGGTAATATTTCTTAGAAGGCAGGAGAAAAAAAGTGTATAAATTATGTAATATGCAGCACAAATTCAGTATACATGGGTCATATTTGGTATTGAAGATGCACACTTCATATAACAGATCTCTGCATTTTAACTCTATATGTGAAAAAAAGTCAAGTCTTCAAGTGCTTTACATCTGTCAGTATTTATGACAGATGGGTGAAAGTAATAGTATGGTAATCCAGTAAATATCTGATTGTAT
The DNA here is from genome assembly GCF_016835505.1 of Polypterus senegalus. Taxonomy (NCBI): domain Eukaryota; kingdom Metazoa; phylum Chordata; class Cladistia; order Polypteriformes; family Polypteridae; genus Polypterus; species Polypterus senegalus. The sequence goes on from NC_053156.1 coordinate 111,469,750, forward strand.
CTTTTGTAACATGACAAAGGGAAGTAATTCTACTTTTTGTGTGCATTGCTAAAGTCTGTTCTCTCACTCTTCCTGTGCGGGACAGCAGTTGTGAGAGTGGTGGAAATTATTATTAGTGTTACTAGGGGGCTTCCTTCGCCAACCTTCCCCCCGGCCTGTACTACATGCCAGCCACTGTATGTCTCTGCCACTCGCGTTGTGAATTGGGGGCTGAATGCACCCCAAGAAGACACGGCAATAAATGGCAATACAATGGGAAATAGATTTTTTTTTTTTTTTTAAACCTCCTCTTTGTTCGATCAGCTGCTGGCTTACTGTGATCTGCATCTTGCCCGGCGCTTCGAAAATGTAAAAGCCTGTGCAGCATCTCCTTTTGTCTCACTGCCTTGTCTATCTTCTCCCCCAGACATCCTCTACTCCTGTGGGGGTCTCACTCCCGAGGTGCACCCCTATGAAGAGGAAGATTTTCTATTCTTGTAATTGAGAGACGGCACTGTCCCCTCCGACTACACACGGAGCTTCATTCACTCCTGAAAGAGACTTATGTTTGTTTGAAGTATTTGAATAATGTTTCTGTCTGTAAAATCTCCTGTGTATCTGCGCAACTCTGTGAAACATCATATGCATAAAAAAATTAGGGGGTTTCGCTCACCAACCTCCCTGGCTTGCGCTACGTGCCAGCCACTTCACGTCTCTGCTGCTCGGATATGTGGATTTCACTTTCACCAAACAGCAAATCTTTTAATTCTCGTGGATGTGCCTCTTCATTGGGAAGAAACACTATCTTTCCCTGATGGCAACACAAATTAGACGACCTACAAGTCTCCGACTTAAAGTTTAAATCCAAACAATATATTCGATCTCTTTTTGCTGATTCGTTATTTCACTGAGTAGTAATTTCTGTTTATTTGCGCTAATGCGATCTTTACTATCATTTTTTTGAGACATTTGAATTTTAGTACTTTCATTATGTCTAACCTGCTCTGCATGTGTATCACGCCAACATTTTTGAATTCTTTACGATGTTTTACTTTGTCATCTACTCTTTGTCTTTTATTTCCAGTCCTGGGCGTGATTAAATCTCTTTGCACAAAGTTGTGTCTCGTGGGACGTGAAAGTGTCTCTCTGAGAAAGTCTCGTCTCGCTTCTCCTCCGAAGATTTTTTTTTCTATAATAGAGAGATTTATCAGATTCCCAACTATCCTTAATATTGTAGCCAACTGTATGCTGTGTGTGATATTACATTTTATTGAAGTATTTTTATTGAAGTATTATAATATGATATGAAATCAAAGACTGGTAGGATCACTGTAGAGCATAGACAAAACAACCTCAAAAGCAATTCCAAGTTCTGCAGCTAGTCACAAAAGGTCTTTTTGAATATGTGCCTCCTCAGGAGAATTGCTGGAGGTAAAATCTATCCAGTGTGTTAGAAATATTATAAAATAAATTCAGTTCCCAGGACTTTTTATGTGTGTGATTTTCCAAAATAACTATTTAATGCAGGAGTGTGCTCTATAATTCAATGAAATGGGATTAGTATGGATGTAGTCTGAATATGTGATTGATAGTCTCAATCCATGTGTTATTGAACTTGACTTGGTGTCCTTCTGTTTTCTTAACTATAATCAGCTGTGATTTTAACTGGCAGTGAAACTCTCTTCCATTGAATGATCTCTTGCCTAGCTTTTCTTAAGGGAGTAGTAAGCTCACAGTTTTGTAGTGCACAAGTCTGTGTCTTGTTATACTGTGACCAGGACCCAAACTAAAAACAGAACAGAGTGCATTGTCTTCAACTTACAGATCATGTTTTTGTATCATAGACTTAACTAATAAATTAATTTATGAAATAAGCAAATTTTCTTTTCCAAAACACTCAATAATGGTGAAGAAGAAAATCTTATAAAATATTACCTAATGGCCCAAGTTTTTAAATAATGGTGTTTTTTTTAATCTTTATTGTCTACTAGAGGCTTCCAGTTTTTTGTGACCTTTTTTTGAAACTTAGTACACACTTCTTCCAAGAGCATTTTTCTTATATATTGTAAGTCAAAGCCTTATTTGGTATTTTTACATTAGAAAGACAAAAGCAAGTACTTGGCTGCTAAAATATAAGGAAATGTATAAATGTGTTATTCAATGCCCAAGCAGGGGTACAGGGAATTATTTTGAAGCTTGCTATCAAGTTATTCCAAAATTTAAGGCCCATGTAGCTAAAGGTAGCTACACCAAATGTTATTTATCCTTTTATTTCAATAATAGGCTTTGTCTATTAATGTGAAACAATGAACTGTCTGCACTTATATGTTCATGGCACCATTAAAAATCACTGGATTATACTTAAGAAAGGCAAGGACGCAATTTAAATATACTTTACCATATAATGTTATATATTAAATGTAAGAATTCTTTTTTTTTAATAGTGAACATTTTATTAACAGGTAAAAATCACAGTAGACATTTTCTAACATGTTTTAATTGAAACTTGAAATTTTAATTATATTCTCATAGCTCCTTATAGTGATACTAATTAAAGTTTAAAATGTAGGATGTTAAGCTAAAATCAGCTGCTAATGTGGGAAAAGAGAATAAACTTCTACTCGAGAAATTATTATGCCTGGGTACATGACTATGACTATGAAACACTCCTAAAATAAAACCTCTTCCCCTAATGCCTTCCAGACAAATCTAGACATCATTAAGATGGTGCTGATCGTCCAACTAAAGAAGACTTGCATTTTAATTCTATTTGACATAAATAGCACCCCCCTTCTCTTCTGTCTATCCTTCCTAAAAATGTATACCCATCTATGTTATACTCTGTAGCAGGGCTACATAGTAGTAATAGTGTTTGTGTTCGTACCACGTGCGTCTTGTTTCCATCGTCCCGTTTACTGTTTGTGTATGTCAGTGAATGCCGTCCCGATGATGGAAGGAGATCGCAGCCCCAAACCTGGAAAACACCGGTTTTCAATTAATCAATTACATTCGTGACAAGACTATAAAAACAATCAAGAGAAGAGGAAGAGGAGAGGAGAGGAGGAGATTTTTCGATATACGACCACGAACCACCTGTACCTGCTGTATTTCACATCGCGCATTTCCATCCAGTTTGTTTTCATTCCGCCGGACTCACTCCAACACCCTCATCATCGAGAGACCCCGGGTCGGATCATTTTCCACCACCGCCGAGGATACACGGTGAGGCTGTTCCATTTTTTCCGGGAATTACAAACACTTCATATATTGGTTAACCAGTCATCTGCATTTCAGGACAATTGTTACTCAGACTCAAGTTTACGACCGTTCATTTCCGTATTTCATTCATTCTTTTTTGGTATTTGTGTTGTTTGTTATATGTTACAAGGGCAAGGGAGGGGTAGTTATATTCATCTAAGGATTTGTCACGGTGTTGCTTTGGTGGAGGGATATTTATAATTTGTTTAGCTTGTCTGTTTCATTTAATACAATTTATCAGTTTACATATCTGCTTTTCTTTTGTGTTTTTTACACCGTCGATTGTGGGGGAAAGGTTTAATTTGTTAAAGGTACGGCTTGATTAAGATTTAACCTCAGCAATTAATCCAGGCCACAGGTCTCGGAGGTGTAGCTGCCGGCCGGGTAAGGGGCGGCCGTTACATAAGTGGTGCCCTCTCTGAGGAATCTTTGGAGAAAAAAAAAAAAAAAACTTAGCCGTCTGCCTTTTATATATTAAAAAAAAATAAATAAAAAAATCTTCCCCTCAGAATAACATCATGTCTGTAGTGCGTGCCCAGCTGGACGACACCATTGCTTCGCTGCGATGTGAGGAAGGAGTAGCCGGGGCTCACCACGTCACGGTCAGAGCATGTTCAGTGGTGCAGGAGGTGGTAGATTCTTTACAGTCGCTGTACCTTGAAAATCACCATGGACCTGAAGAGGATGGGCAGGAAGATGTTTCGCCTCCGTGGGAAGATCTGGCGCAGCAACTTGCTCGCGTAAATGAGAGGGTCTGTGAGGTAGCCGAAAGCGCATTAGAACGTGAAGAAGCCTTACGAACCCGCATCAGCAGCACCCAGGAGGAGATGAAAGAATATGTTAATGAACAACTTAAACTCCTGGGACAAGAGATCGTGCTGTGCCTCCAGAGGCGGGATCGACGCTGGCGAGAATCTCTTCAGGGGGAAGTCAGGAGGAGTCTCCAGGCGTGCCGTCAGTCACCTATCCACTCGACACCTCGGGGTGCAAGGCTATATATCGTCACCCGTCCTCCCACCCCTGGGGTACGCCTGGCCTTCCCCAAGCTGGGGGCTCAATATTCTACAGATGATGTCCTCAACTTTGTGGAAGAAGGGGAGGCGTATTTGGCTGTCACGCCTTTGACAGTTGAAGAACTTTTGGGAGTGATAGGGGCCTCCCTTTCTGGGCCAGTGCGCAGTTGGTGGCTGACCGCGAAGAAAAACATCACGGACTGGGGATCCTTTCGACAAGCTTTCCTTGCAGCTTTTCTTTCTGAGGATTATGAGACCGAACTTGAAGACAAGCTGCGATCCATGGTGCAACTTCCAACACATTCCATCCGGGACTTTGCATATGAATATAGGGCTTTGTGTTTAAAGTGGCGGCCGGCCATGTCCGAAGAAGAGGTGGTCCGCCGCATCCTTAATGCCTGTAACCCGCGGCAAGCTGGGTGTCTCAGGGGGGTTGTGGGGTCGGTTGAAGATCTGGTTAGGGTTGGCTCACAGGTGGAGCGGGACTGGGGTAACTCCAAGTCGTACTGGAGTAAAATACAGTCCAGTGCAAAAGAAACCCAGTCCTTAAGACCCCAGCGAGTCAAGCCTGGCCGGTCGGAGGCCGATCTCACGATTATGCAGGTCAGTGCGTCCCTCCTGGTCGTCCCAGTGTCGCTGCGGGGGTGGCTGGTGGATGCGGTGGTGGACACCGGAAGCCATCATACCCTCATCAGAATATTTGGAGGAAGATTTGCCAACCGTCAGATAAAATGACACCTGCCCCATCTGTAAAAATGGAAACTAATGAGAAATTCATTGTTGTGAAGCTATCATTTTACATCTGGAATATGACCATGTTCTAAGTAAAATCTGTCAAGATCCAATTGTTGACGTGCTTTGAGAAGTAAATCCTGTTTTTCAGGGGAATTCTACAAACTAATAAAGAAATATGAAAAGAACATGATGTCTATTGAAATAAACGTAAATTCTAGGGATAAGGGAATACAGAAAGAAACAATGAGTAATTGAAAGTTAAATTTTACTGAAGACAAGCAAGAACATTTTTTGAAAGACAGTATTTTCTGGCATAATTAGTACAAAAAAATCTGATTCTGATGAGATCATTGCAACTATATTTAAAAGAAAAGTGGACTGTTATACCAGTTATCATTTAAAGAGAATATAGAATAGATGAGGCAAGACTTATCTTTCAGTCATAACTGTGTGGATGCAACTATTGGCAAAACTATTTTTATGGAGCTGTGTGGAAGCAGAATTATATATACAGTAGAACCTCGGTTCACTACCATAATTCATTCCAAAACTCTGGTCGTAAACCGATTTGGTCGGGAACCGAAGCAATTTCCCCCATAGGATTGTATGTAAATACAATTAATCCGTTCCAGACCATATGAAGTTTTTAAGCACAAATATAGTTAATTAAACCATAGAATGCACAGCGTAATAGTAAACTAAATGTGAAAACCTTGAACAACAGAGAAAAATAACACTGCAATAGTTTGCGCTATAGCGCTACCAACCGCTGGCTAGAAGCACTTTTTTAATGACTTTTAAGCACAGGAAAAAAAATGAACATTTGAAAAAATCCGTAATTTAATAAACCACTAAGAAAAATAACATTGCAACAATGCACGCTACGAACCGATCGCAGGAAACAGAAGTGAAAACAAAATCAAGCCCAGTGCATTCTTTTACTGCCTTCCTACCTGAATGTGTCCAGCTCTCTCGTGCGAGTTGTACGTGTACCGAGGCATTCGTGAACCGAGGTTCCACTGAGAGAATAACTATATCTTAATCTATGTAATGAACTGAGAGAAGTTTACACATATAGTCATATGAAAAAGTTTGGAAACCCCTCTCAGCCCGCATAATAATTTACTGTACTTTCAACAAAAAAGATAACAGTGCTATGTCTTTCATTTCCTAGGGACATCTGAGTACTGGGGTGTTTTCTAAACAAAGATTTTTAGTGAAGCAGTATTTAGTTGTAAGAAGTTAAATCAAATGTGAAAAACTGGCTGTGCAAAAATGTGGGTACCCATGTAGTTTTGCTGATTTGAATGCATGTAGCTGCTCATTACTGATTACTTGCAACACCAAATTGGGTGGATTAGCTCGTTAAGCTTTGAACTTCATAGACAGGTGTGTCCAATCATGAGTAGAGGTATTTAAGGTGGTCAATTGCAAGTTGTCCTTCCCTTTGACTCTCCTCTGAAGAGTGACAGCATGGGATGCTCAAAGCAACTCTCAAAAGATCTGAAAACAAAGATTGTTCAGTATCATGGTTTAGGGGAAGGCTACAAAAAGCTATTGCAGAGGTTTAAACTGTCAGTTTCGACTGTAAGGAATGTAATCAGGAAATGGAAGGCCACAGGCACAGTTGCTGTTAAACCCAGGTCTAGCAGGCCAAGAAAAATACAGGAGAGGCATATACGCAGGATTGTGAGAATGGTCACAGACAAATCACAGATCACTTCCAAAGACCTGCAAGAACATCTTGCTGGGGATGGTGTATCTGTACATCATTCTACAATTCAGCACAATTTGCACAAAGAACATCTGTATGGCAGGGGGATTAGAAAGAAGCCCTTTCTGCATTCACACCACAAACAGAATCGCTTATTACTATATATGCAAGTGCTCATTTAGAACAGCCAGATTCATTTTGGAACTAAGTGCTTTGGATTGATGAGACAAAAATTGAGTTATTTGATCATAACAAAAAGCGCTTTGCATGGCGGAAGAAGAACACTGCATTCCAAGAAAAACACCTGCTACCTACTGTCAAATGTGGTGGAGGTCCCATCATGCTGTGGGGCTGTGTGGCTAGTTCAGGGACGGGGTCCTTGTTAAAGTCAAGGGTCGGATGAATTCAACCCAATATTGGCAAATTCTTCAGGATAATGTTCAAGCATCAGTCACAAAGTTGAAGTTATGCAGGGGTTGGATATTCCAACAAGACAATGACCCAAAACACAGTTCGAAATCTACAAAGGCATTCATGCAGAGGAAGAAGTACCATGTTCTGGAATGGCCGTCACAGTCCCCTGACTTGAATATCATCGAGCTGTCCATGCTCAGCAGCCATCAAACTGGAGAGATTTTGTATGGAAGACTGGTCAAAAATACCTCCATCCAAAATCCAGACACTTCTCAAAGGCTATAGGAGGCGTCTAGAGGCTGTTATATTTGCAAAAGGAGGCTCAACTAAGTATTGATGTAACGTCTCTGTTGGGGTGCCCAAATTTATACACCTGTCTAATTTTGTTATGATGCATATTGCATATTTTCTGTTAATCCAATAAACTTAATGTCACTGCTGAAATACTACTGTTTCCATAAGGCATGTCATACATTAAAAAGAAGTTGCTACTTTGAAAGCTCAGCCAATGATAAACAAAAATCCAAAGAATTAAGAGGGGTTCCCACACTTTTTCATATGACTGTATAAGTGGCATATAGGGACTTAACTCTAAGAACACAATATCTATGAATAAGTTGGATTAACTTTTCCAGAAAGCCTCAAATTATAAAAACATGAAATGTGAGCAAGAAAAGGTTATGGGAAAAAAAGTAAAAGTTTAAAGTATACCAGTAATGAATGCTTACCAAAGACTGCACAACAACTCATGTAACTGACTGAAATTCAACTCAATGGAAGTGTGTACTAACTAAAAAAAAAAGTCATGTCACTCTGTTACAATTAAGTCTGAAGACTACCTATCCAATAGGCTTCTTTACATAATTCACAATTATTGTGATCACTGTGCTGTGTGTGTGGTTTCACAGCCCTTAGTAATGTAAATTTTAAACCTGTAATTGTATGTTGTGCAAACTTAAAGTGAAGACAAATTGAGTGTTTAATGGAATGAGTTCTAATATTACTTTTGTGTTCCAAAATGTGAAGTACAAAAAGCTTTTCCCACATACATAGAGGGCAAGGGCAAACCAGTGAATACATAACCCTGTATATACTGCAACTAGAGTGATGTTTTAATGGTAGGGCCAGAATTAGTCGTAATTGAGTTACCCTTCGGGACACTTGAATACCAGCTGTAATGCAGGCAAGGAAAATGACTTGGTTTTAATGATTGAACAGGACTAGAAAGAGGCACAGTGAAAGCTGTCCAGAGATGGTTTACTACAAAGTCCCTAATATTCCATCCATAAGAAAATGCAAATAGCAGAGGTTCTGAACAGATGGGATTAAGGTGAAGAATATGCCAATACTTTAATATAGCAAGGCGGATCTGATTACCCTGTGTTGAAAGCCTAAGATTACACAGAATTCTATTGGTTTTGTTTTTTGTTGTGCAGTGGAAGGTTGATTCCTGTATATGAACAACGCATGTTTTATATGCTAAGTGAGCACATATCTTGAAATAACCCCTCTGTTGAAAGTGTGCTTTCATTTTGTTAGCCTGATTAATAAAACCATATTGATCTGAACATAAAACTGCGAGACAAGTAAATTGTTATTAAAGATCAAAGATAAAAGCTAGACACATCCAATAAAGTATTGCAATAAGTGGGTCTTCTAACTAGTGAGAATGGAAACGAATTATTGATAATTCACACTGTGATATCTGAAAAAGAGAGAGGTTAAAATCATAATAAATGAAAAGGACAAATTAGTATTGTTGATATATTAATGAAAATGTAAAAGAACCTCCAATTCTTCAGATCAAAAAATATCATGTATATAGTGTAACAAGACAACTGTATATTCCATGTGCTGGTTATCTTTGGAGTATAGATACTGTTCTTTAAAATGAGCAACATAAAGATTTTCTATCCTCAAACTAAACACAGAATCCATTGCAACTCTTTTATGCTGATGATAGAAATTGATTATTGAAGATGAAAAACTTCCCTTTTCAATGCAAAATTGGTAAGTTGTTCTGGAGCTGTATTTTTTCATTTTATTATTTTCATTCCTTTTATTATAGATGTATATATCTGTATAGTTTTTGTATATTCATTTTTTCCATATTTTTCCTTTCTTATATTGTTTGTATAACTCAGTGGGTTTCTTCATTATACATACTGTATAATCAATTGTTTGTATATACATATTGTAAAAAATAAACAGAACAACATCCAAGTTTTGGGGCACTATGTGGCCAACCCTATATAATTTTAACAAAAGCATAGGAAAAAAATGAGTTATAGTGCATGTACAAATCATTTCGACTTTTGTTTTAGGTAGACTGTCTAAGAGAGATTTTTATTATACAGCACCATCTACTTTTTTGGCGGAGAATTACTACCACCTAAGCCTTTGAGTTGTTGTCCATGAGCATGCATATGATGATATCGTGTTTTCCCAGATCCGTCAGATCGGGCATCATGAGCTGTGAGATCATGGATGCGAGAAAATGCGTTGGCCTGGAGAGTACCTTGACGATGTAAGACATTGAACTGACAAGGCTGAAGGTCTAAAAACTACCCAGCAACATTTGGGATTCAACTGTTTGTACAGTGTCCTCCACTATAAAGGAGCATGGTCCATCACTAGAGTGAACTTGTGTCCCACAACGTAGTACCTTAGTTGTTTAATAGCCCCTTTAATTGCAAGGGCCCTCTTTCCAATACTGCAGAGTTGGTTTCCTCATCCAGTACTTTCCCGCTCGAGTACATTATGGAGTATTCAACACCATCAACAGTTTGGCTCAACACAGCACCCAAAGCTGTGTCTGAAGCGTTGATCTATAAGATAAAAGGTAATGGAAAATCAAGTGTTATCATAATAGGTGCTGAAGTGAGGACCTGTTTCAAGTCACTGGATGCGGCTTCTGTTTACTTATCCCATGTCACTGTGTTTGGGGCCCATTTTTTTTTTTTGTCAAATCTGTCAGAGGCACAGCCCTCTCTGAGAAACAGGGAATGAATCAGTGATAGTACCCTGCAATTATAAAATTGCTTCAACCTGCCTTTTCGTTTTTGGACAAGGGCCAATTCATAATGGCTTCAACTTTAGTACATTGTAGATGTATGGTATTGAATGTAAATACCTGGTGTCTGTCAATTAGAAATAACATTTGTTTTATTTATCTTTAGCCCAGCTTTGCTTAGTGCCAGGAGTACTTCCTTCACATTCTGTGTATGTCCCTTCCTTGTCCCAGAATAGGTGGCACTATAGTTTTAGTGGGTACGAAGTACTCTATCCACCAGATGCTGGAAGGTCGCAGATGCCTCGTGCAAACTAAATGGGAGGACCCTATACTGCCAATGACCACACCGGGTACTAAAACCGCAAACTTTTCCTTTGTGGATGCTGTTTAAGGAATTTGCCCAATGCCCTTTCAAGTGTGGTCAGATATTGAGCCTTTTCAGGCCTCTCGAGGAGTATGTCAAATCAAGGCATTGGGTAGGCATCAACACCAGGGGGTCAGAAAAGAGTCGAAAACCTGAGTGGAATCCATGTGCCCAGGCTTGAGATGATCCACTGAGATCATCCGCTATTTGCCACCAATGTCAAGCATAGGATTCGGAAAGGGCCATCATAAGGTGGTTTCAGTGGACCACGATGTGCCTTGCGTCTGACAAACACAAACTTTGCTAATTGCAGGTGGTGTGGGAACCATAAGTGAGGTAAGCCGTTCTGGGTTGGAGGCGACAGCTGGAAGTTGACTGCTGTGTCCAGGAGTTGAGCATGGTGTCAGGATGTAGTCAAGGGGACAGAGCTCTGTAGGATAAAATCCCTGGACACATGGAGAGGCTGACCAAAAGCCAGTTCAGTGGATGAGGCCTGCAGATACTTTTTCGGAACTGTATGTAGCCCCAACAGCACCCCACGGTAGATGGTTGACCCAGCTGTCATTGGTAAGAGAGGAGTTAAGGGTTGACTTTAGCAACCTGTGAAATCATGCTCAACCACCGGTTGTTAGAGTGGTGTGGAAACATCTTATGATGGATCCTTGGCATCAATTACCAGACCCAGTGTAGTACTCTATGAGGGATGAAAACACGCCAGACGTTTTCTCGATGCAGGCAAAAATGTGCTTAACTATATACATAACTGTTGGCTCTCCACTCATCACCCTGCCTCTTCACACACTGCAGTGTTTGTGTGAATTGTGTCCTTACAGAGGCATATTGCCTCCAGCTGCTACACCAGTGTTTTAGAAGAGGTTGCAGATGTTATTTCACATTTTTCGAGCAGTCCTGCCCAATGATCACCAGATTAAGGAGGGAGCTGCACATAACAGCCAGCATGCGCATTATTTGGTTCATCCTTCTATGGGGTGGAGTGATGGCTGTGAGACTAGGGATTTGCACTGGCAATCGGAAGGTTGCCGGTTCGCACCCCGTAAATGCCAAAAGTGACTCTACTTCGTTCGGACCTTGAGCAATGCCCTTCACCTGCAATTGCTCCGTCCTGGGTATGACGTTAATCTGCATCCATCCTTGCATGTAGGCCCTCTGACCTGCAGGGAAAAACCTGGGGGTTGGTGGCAGAATTAGCACTCCAGCCACCATAAAAAAAACTCACACTGGTCCCATTGCATCTGAACTAGTGTGGTGCTGAGGTGTCACCTCTTGCATGATTGCACTCGGGTCCTAATCTGGGATTCTGAGTTGGTTTGTCATGTGGAGGGTGCTGCAATGCGCTGTATCAGCATGTGTTCCTAACCTCTCTCTCTCTCTTATATCATTACTTATAACAGGTGCCAGTATGTGATGCCTTGTGGCAGTTCTTTTGAACACCAACAGGTATGTCTCAATGTCAGCATTGTATTACCTGGGATTGGTACCATTTGGATGTCCCACTAGAGAAAAGCACAAGCTTGACCACATACCTCTGCTTCAGTGAGTTGAGTCTGTTGCTCTCCCACTTGGATCTTTAACACCTGGTTCACTTTTTCTTTTTGTTTTATTTTGAAAGTATTTATTTTGTTGGTCTCTGCTTATCTTCTACATTCTTATCGTGCTATTGACTAAGAGCAGGTCATTTTCTACTTATAGTCAGAATTTCATCTGTCACCGATTATCATAGTTCCATTCAGACAATAAAGTCTTTATCTATCTATCTATCTATTCATGTATCCACCAACTGTAGAAAGAAGAAAAGACTCATCATATATAAGGAGGAAATTGGTGTACTATGTAGACCACATACTCAATAAGCACAATCATTACAAGAACTGTTCATCATTTTTCAGTCAGCACCATTATTTATAATTACCATTTCATGATGTATCATTCATTCATTATTTGTTCTTGAATCTCTGAGGGAATAAAGTATATGCCATTGAAGGAGATCATTTACACAAGAAGCAAGTCCTCGCCTCCTGTGATTGACAAATGAGATATGATCTCAGTCAGTACAATGCATAAGCACGGAACTCCTTATAAATATTTGTAAATAACAATAATTTTACATAACACAGCTCTAAATGTTATTCCATTTCCTTTGTAATGAAACAGTAAATGTTGAGCTTTCAAAGCCATAGAATAATGAACTAATACAGAAAAGGAACATTGTTTCTTTTATTCAGATTTATTTGTAACCTTGGATGATCTTATCTGTTTAAGGTATGTTGAAAAACATTTACCAGATATCATTTTATATCAAATTAATAATATTCAGGACACTTTTCACCTTTTGCAAATGAAATAAATGTTTGTTGATCATTGTGAATTTAGTTTGTAGCCTGCCCATTGCTTTCTCAGAACCTGTCTATTTTTCCATTCTTTCTCCTTATCTATTTATCTGAATTTTAGGGTTAGGGTAGCTGGATGTAGCTGACAGCCAAGCTCTGGTTGAGACACAAGATTGTTGTTGTTTTGTCATTGTTGATAGCAAATAAATAGCCAAACACAATTTTGCTGGCAGAACTATCACTGTGAAATACATACTCCTAACTAAAACTATATTCTTGTTTTTACTTGACCAAAATATATCTAAAGAGCAAAACATGTCACAAACTGCATCCTTTATTAGCATCTTACACTTTTTTAATCAAAAATGCCAATTGAATTACATAAGCAGACAAAAAGAAATGTATCATTTCTCATTTATACTTCAATATCCAAAATATCTGTTTGTGTAGCCATTTTCTTTAAAAAGCACAATTATAAGGAATATGAAAGCACTTGGATGCTGGGTTGGGGAAAGAACAGTTTCAGTTTTAGAGGTAATATGTATCCTGTTCTAAACAAGAATATTTAATTGCCTTTGGACTTGTTACAGTTCTCTGAACCTGCAGTCAGTAAATAGCATTATTAAAAAATAAACTGAATATGTACCATACTTGTAGGAGTGATCTTCAGAAGGTCAAATTTACTGCATAAAAGTAAAGCAAATAACTCAACATAATCTGAATGAAACTGATCTTTAAATAAACATTTCTAATACCACCTTTGGGCTGCTGTACTGTGTTTCATGGTAGCTAATGATTTGTGAGTTTGCCGGAACCATTAATCACCAACTAAACACACTGCAGAAATCTTTACAGTACCTTTTTGAAATTTCATGTTGTTTTTCTTGCATTGGGTTGATATTTAAGTCAGTAAACACCATTTCAATATTATTTGATAAAGGTTAAGCTCTGAAACACACATTAAAGAAGATAACAATAATGCCCTTTGTGTGGTTCTAACAAAACAAGTGGTCATAAATTCAGAGTAAATAAATACTTTAAGCAAATGTAGGCATTGGTATAATATTAAATTAGATCCAACCTGAGCCTAACATGACTATCTATAACCTAATCCCAAATTGAAACCATAGTTAACTCCCAGTACCTGACCCAAAACTTTGTAATTACATGAAGTAGACTGAAAGAACTAAGAGCATTTGCACTTACTAAACAAATTTAAAACTGAGATCGAAGGCTCAATTATTCTTCTTCTGATAATATTAATAATCAAAAGATTTATGTGGTCATTTCAATTGTAAATGCTTTGCTATTTTGGAGCTTTTAAAAACAACCCATGTCTAACAAGAGTGGCTATGATTGTACTGCTTAAACTTGTCCTTTTTTTGTTTAGTAAACATATGAAAAATAATCTTAATTATTTTTCCAATGTAAGTATAATTGTAACTGTTTTTCTTATATTTATTTTTCCATTTCTCATTACTTACCTAATCAGTAGGTATTTTAGTTTGTGCTTACTTTTTTTAGAATAATGTGTTGAGTAAGAAACGAAAATATCTTAAACTGTTTTGAATAAGTAGTTAATAATGAAATAAAATGTGGGTGAGACATATGAATTACAGATAAGAACATTATTGAAATAATATTGTGATGCTCATCATCTCGCAGCCAGATTCTAGCCATGCCTGTGGAGTGAGTGATGACATTTTGTTGTCAAACAACACTCAGAACAATAAAACAAATTGTACCTGTTACTATTCAGAACATTCAGTGTTTATTTTGGCAAAAGCATTAACACTTGGCTCCTGCCACTTTTTAAAGTGTTTACTTTCAAGACCTGTCAAAAATGTAATCATTTTTCTTAACATGAGATTTGTACTGGCTAAAAAATGTACTGATTCATGGCATTTATTTATTTATAAGGAAGTAAGTGGTGGGAGTTACATGGCATATCAATGTAAAAGTGATGTTGCTCTTCTAAATAGAGGGACTAAGAAAACATGCAGAGGCAATGTATATCAAGAATGGTATTTTATTTATGTTTATTTTCTTATTCACTCATGCTACTACAGGGTAGAAAACTACTTCTTCTATGTGACTTTTATTACCTGCTTCTAGCTTTCAAGGTACTGCAGGATATCCTTGGACAACTACATTTTAGGATGATGAGACTTTTAGGAGAAATGTAGTTTTATTACTATATCCAACAAACTTTGTTTTGTGCTGTTTGAGTGAGGTTTTCACTGTACATTATTTTACTGAATCATTTTTTGATCTTAGGAGTTCATTCCAGCAGCATCAATGAATGGTAGGAGCAAATCCTAGATGTGGTGCCAGTCCTAGAGATCAGGCCAACCTTGATGCATAATTATGGACCAGTTAGCTTAGCCTGTAGATCATATGAATTAAGGGAAGCAAAACATAAATGCAGATACCTGGATACAAGTGTATTGAAAGTATCAATTGAAATATTAAGTGCAAAAGAATATTGAGAAATTTCACAAAAGAGGAGATTGTTTGGCTTTATTAAGTTATTTTGATAACAGTAAATTTGACTTTAGTTTTGTAATAGACAATCATCAAACTACAAGCAAATGGATTCAAAATACAGTGCACAAAAGAATACTAAAGAGCCTCAAACACAGAAATGTGTTAAGATGTAGAAATATGTTTTTGAATAAAGTGATGTTAAATGGAGTCTCTCATTGGTGTTTGGTAAGTTTTAACTTAAATAACTAATTTAAATTATAATTATAGTATTAAAGAATTTACCCAATATTGCAGAAAAGAAAGCCGTACAAATATACTTGGGCTGAAACAAGTATAAGGTAAATAAGTAGTAAATAAATGTCAGGTTTTACAGATAGCATTAAAATATTACTTATAATTAAAGAAGGATTTATTAAGTACACATTATGAGAAAGACATGGTTGTCACATTTTACTCTGTGAAGATATGGTTAAAAGGCTAATGCCTTTAGGATTAGTAGGGTAAGGACTTGGTCCGTTTGTGTTGAGTACATATATAGAGAACATATGCTTAACTTGTACAGGTTGATTCAAAGAGAGCTAAACACATCTCTCTATTATAATAAAAAAATCCTAGGACAAGACAAGACTTTTTAGCCTGGGACGAGACATGACTTTTTCAGAGAGATACTTTCACGTCCCATGAGACGAGACTTTGTGCCAAGAGATTTAACAATGTCTGGGTGCAGGACGTAAAAGACAAAGAGTAGATGACAAAGTAGAACGTTGTAAATAATTCAGAAATGTTGGCGGGATACACATGCAGAGCAGGTTAGAGATCATGAAAGTACTAAAATTTAAAAGTCTCAAAAAAAATAATAATATAGATCACATTAGCGCAAACAAACAGAAATTATTACTCAGTGAAATAACGGAACAGTGAAAAGAAATCAAATATATTGTTCAGAATTAAACTTTAAGTCGAAGACTTGTAGATGGTCTAGTTCGTGTTGCCATCAGGGAAAAATAGTGTTTCTTCCCAATGAAGAGGCGTATCCTCAAGAATTAAGATTTGTTGTTTGGTGAGCGGCAGAGACGTGAAGTGGCGCAAGCCAAGCGGGTTGGTGAGCGAAGCCCCCTAGTTTTTAAAAAATGTATTACTTGGTAATAACTGTATCTTACAACCATGCAGTCTTAACCATTTTGTAAAGGATCTCTCAGTTTTATTTTAGAATTACAGATGCACCCCTCATGTCACACATCACATCAATTCTGTAGTCATTCATGCCAAACCAATATATTATATCACCATCAAAGGTTGACATAAACAATGGCAGTCACAATGTGTTCCCTCATCTAATAAATGTGATAAAATAAGGAAAAGAAGTTAAGGGTAACTCTGTAATTTTATGCATACTACTGATTCATGTGATACATAGTTATTATGTAATATATTTTTGAAAGTGAAATTCTTTTTGAACCACCCTGTGTAATGCTCTGATACAGCACATTGCCACACCCTCCACACGACAAACCCACTTTGATTAGCCCCAGAGGGATGCTGGAGATGGTGTGCTTGAAGGTGGAGTCAGATAATGTGAAAAAGTGTGAGTCTCGCAACAAAGGATGCTCTGGACACCAAGGAAAATTATTTGGAAGGCAACTGGTAAACCTAGAAAATGACTGTTAAACTGATGATGAGTATGATGATAATTTTTCTGACCATATCTAAAATATCAAAGAAAGTGTAGAAAAAGCTACTAGGCTAATTTTTAGTTTTCAGGGTGTTTAGTTTGTGGAAGAATTGAATGAGTTGAATCTTGTCAGCTTAAGCAAGCAAAAAATAAGAGACGACCTGAAAGATTATTTAAAATCATAACAAGCCTAAATAAGCTATTGATCTTAAATTTATTGTTCGCAAAAATTGAGAAAGGTTTATAGCAAATGCTAGAAAGTATTTAGTCATACAAAGAGCCATAGATGTTGAATGTGAGATTAACTGGCAGTGTGATAGAAAGAGAAAAGGCAAAATGGCATACTGGTTTGTGCTGCTGCCTCACAGCTTCATAGTCCTGGGCTCAAATTCTGCCCAGGGTACTACCTGGACTACCACCTTAATATAGATTGTATATTACCCCATATTAGCCCTATGTGATTTTTCCTCTAGGAATCTCTGGGTTTCTTCTCACATCGAAAAGACTTTCAGGACAAAGAAACTGGTATCTCTAAATTGGCCTTGTGTGAATGTTTATGTAAGATTATTTCATACCTTGAACCCAGAGTTGCAAATTTAGAAACCAGCTGCTAGTGGCTCTGAACTGGATGGATGGATGAATTAGAGAAACTGATGGATATAGTAGAAGGGAGCACCTTGAGAACAGGTGAATCATGTTCTTAACAAAACATATCTTGTAAGTTCTGATATTTTCTTAGTAAACATTTTACATTTTTTTATAAGGAATGAAGGAAGAATCGAATTGAATTAGGTGTTCACGTATCATGTTGATAATAGGCAAAAATTATGTGCTTTTATTTACCTTCATATATATTGTTGATTTTAGCTACTTTCATGATGTGGGGTGATTTTTTTTTTAAGGCTTTCACTTCCAGAATATCTTACCTGTATGAGAGTGCAGGTCCTACTAGCTGCAGGGCCTTGGTTTGTTTCATATAGCAGTTTCTGTACCAAGCTGCAGCTAGTCAGTATGCTCTCCACTACTCTGTCAAAAGTGAAGACTGTACTTCATTCTGATCCCCTGACACTAAAGCTGTTTTTTTTACTTTGTTTAAAAACACTAGCTTTGTCTCTTAGAAACCTGGTTAACAGAGGTACATTTCTCTACAAATAAACCGATTATGTGGCCATGTAAACCCTTAATCGATGCTACTGTTAAGAATTTTGTAGCCTGCACATTTCTCTTGCACTCTGTCACCTTGTGCTTCACACATGCTTTCAGCAGCCATAGGCAGAAGCATCCACAAAATACATTTCTAGAGGCAAATGTTTAGGTAATCCATTATTTCTTCTCCCAATGAAATACTTTGTCTCAGTATTTCAGAAATCACTAAATTTATGTTGTTGAGCTGAATGTATGGTGATAAACTCAGCAACACAATCTGAGCTTGAAGGTAACACATTAACAGTAACTTGCGTTATGTGGTCCGTTTACCTTTTAAAGTAATGAGTAATCTAGTGCAATAATTATCTTAGTGAAGTAAAAATACAGGTAAGACTGAAATGTATGCAATGTGCATTTTAATCATGTCTGAATAGTTTGAATTGTAATTTTAAATTGTGGAGTAGATATCTGAGTCAAGGAGAAATGTGTCTTTGTCCCAAACATTATGGAAAGCACTGTATCATTATTTTTAGTATAAGCACAACAGCATTACAAAACTGCAATCAACTGTATTCATGACTATATCTTTTTTCTTACATACATTATTTGAATGTGTGCATCACTAAGTTACATTTTGTGTTACAGTTGTATTGGGATGGTGTACATGTTCTTTTAGTATTTTTCTGTGAGTACTTCAAATAGAAAAACATATCTCTTTATTTGCAGCTTATTTCCTTTATCTATCATAAAGTCAAAATCTCAGTCCATTCATTAATCCTTGGAGTGATGTTTTGCTCAGGGTTATTTGGATTGTACTGCCTCATGTGACCCTGCACTTGATAAAGCAGATTTGATAAAGAAAGGGTAAAAATCTGTTTTACAAAATATCACTTATCAGTACAAAGTTACTTTCTTTGAATATTAAGATTAGACATTTCTCAGTTTCAAATATATGATTAAATTGGCATGCTGAATTTAAAGAAAATCCTAATTTACCTTTTTGATGTTATTCAAAAAGAAGCATTTTAAATGCAAATGTGTATGTAGTAACTGAAAGATAATTTCATGTTTGTTTTTCCTGCAGGCAGAAGATGAGCTTGCACACCTTATTGATTCCAAATTTAGCCCATATCAAGGTCACAACTCATTCCGGGAAAAGTATTTCAGTGGTCTAACAAAGAAGATTGCTAAGCAAGTAACCAACACTTCAAAAATGCAAGACTGAATGCTTCTGAGTACATTTCCTTCAATATTTTAGATCATTGTGCATGTGTTTCGTTACAAAGATTGTTCCTTTAAATGATTGTTTTACATTTTTTTACATGCGGCTTAAATAAACTTTTTTTTTATGGATGCTGTTTTATTTACCAATGAAAAACAAAAGAAATTCCTTTCCACTACTTACCCAGTTCAGTTTTTTGTATAGTATATTTGTTAATATATCACTGCTTTTTAGTTTTACTAATACAGTTATTAATTCAACAGTGCATTAAAATGCCCTCCAGATTCAGAAAGAAATGAGATCTTCATTTAAAGACATGGCATATACTTGCTTTATTTGTCTGTTAAAACATAAAATAACAAAGTAGATTTTCACATTCTATTTTCTACCAGGATCTTACACAGTAACCATCATTCATATTTTGAAATCAATTTTAAAAGCATTTGAGCAATCTATGATTAACATACAGCTGCTTAAGTTAATTCAGAGTTTATTCTGCATCTTCTAGAATAATCAAGTTTAGTATTACTGATTTATTTTGTAAAACACCTTAAATGCTATAACCTTTATTTTTCTCTCCCCTTTTTGCAGCACGTATTTAAATAGGGTTAAAAAATTTTAGGTCAAAAAATAGTTTCTTACACATTCTGGAACTTTAATGATCGGTTTATGTTTGTAGTTAAATGTTTATTTATTTCTAATTTTGATCTTAACAAGATTATAATTTTTGTTAAACTCACACGACTTGAGAGTAATACTTGTCCACTGCATGAAAAGGTGTTACTTGGATTTTATGTGGATACTTAAAACCTTTGACTTCTAAAATACTATATTCACTTAATTAAATGTGCTGTCACATGCACATTTCCGTGCTCATTTTGTGTAATGATGTCACTTTACAAAAGCGTATTTTTTATGTAGAATTCCTCATGTGGTATTTTTTTATACTTCAGACTTTTAATGCATCTAACTTACCATAAGAGTAACATAATTTATTATTTTAGAAAATATTTTAAAGAATGTCAGATTAATAGTAGTATTTATCCTATCATCATACAATATATTAAATGTACGCCAGGTTATGAATGTTCACATACTGAGAACAGTTCTATTTGATGGAAGATAAAAAACTTAATTCCACTTACTTTGTGGTTCTTAGTGGAGGTTTCACCACTTATTTAACTTGAAATCAGTAACCAACATTGTGTTATAACCCTTTCCAACATACTTTCACTTAATGTTAATGGAAACAATTACTTTATAATCCTGCTTTGGATGTTAATGATGTTATTCTGTTATTCGTTTAGAAGCTTCAGATTTGGCAGCAGCTGTGCCGTTCACTGCTTTTACTGACAGAATTTGCTAAGAAGTGCAGATGTGAGTTATAATACTGAATGATCTAAATTAGAAATGTGTAAACAGGAGGTTAAGTACTGATTATAAGTTCAGGTCAAAATCTCCGGTCAGTGGCTTCCAATAACAGTGTCAATGAACTCCATATTTTTCCTGTTCGTTCTGTACAAGCAACAGCAGTATTGTGTAATATAAACAATTAGTTGATAAAGAGCATGCCATTCTAATTATAAAGACTTTATCTCATCATACAATTTAAGAGTGGATTTAAAAAAAATTAAGGAAATACATGGTGGATAGATAATGAGATATAGAGCCATTCCATCCAAGGTGCTTTTGGGTTATTTGTAAATTCATTATATGATGCAGGGAGGTCAACAGACTAGCAGGCAAAATTATTTTTCATCTTTTTCATAATTCTTTTCAGTAGTTTTCATTTTTTATGTCCTGATGCTGTCACATGTTTTTGATTATCCACTATAAATAGTGGTCTTTCTTCTACTTTTGTCAGAAATGTAAGTGAAAAAATAGTTTGTAAAGGGAAGATATATAGATTTTACATTACAGCTCACAAATCCATTTTAATTGCTTTTAGCATCATGTTAAGCATAACCTCCATTTGTAGTCTGCATAGAATGCTATTTAGTCTGACTTCCCAGTTTGCTTTCATAAGTAGCCTCTTCCAAAGTTTCATGACTCTCTCACCCCCAATTGTTTAATTATACATGATATTTTACTTGCTGTTCCCTACCTCTGAATTCCGTCTTGGTAGTGCTGTAGTGGATTTTCCACCAGTTGCCGTACCTTAGTGCCTTGGAAATTGTATCCAGCTTTGTAGTTAGGTTTATAGTAAGTTCAAGATAATTTATGTAAAGTAAAGAGTGCATCAGCACTGGTTTTCGTTGGAGACCCCAATTTTAACATTACTTACAAAAAATCCTTTTACCATAACTCTGCTTGTTCTGCACAATGTGCTTTGAATTTGTTTATTTTTGTTTGATCTCTTGTCTCTCTTATGGTCAATTATAGAATGATTGTTGAAAACAAAAAAGATTCTAATGTATTTGTTACTTTATTGCAGTTCTAGCTAGAAAGAGGCATATATGCTAAATGAATAGATGGAATTTGGTACTCTAAATATATACCAAATATAAATCAGATTTTGGTTTGCATGACAGAAGAATAAGGAAAAGAAGCAAAGTTAGTTTGAGTTAGGATTTAGAGTGTTTTAAACTCCTTTGTGCATTTCAATGCACTTACCGTTATTTTTTTATAGCATTGTGCCACCATTTGTCAATTGTTTTCATAACATGCAAATTAGACTGTTTCACATCTTTTTCTGTTTTTCATACATTTTTAGCAGGTCAGACTGGGGTTTTTGATTTGTAAAACATTATCTCCAACAATAAATAAACTAAAAATCAATAATGTTTTGTGGGCTGGCTGGACACCCTTATGCACTCTGACAGTTCAAAAGCTGTAATAGCTTTATTAAACAACCCAGTATTACAGCGAGAGAGATTTCACCTTTTGAAAGTATTTAGCTAAGTCATGTTTCAGGTTGTTTTACTACAGACACTTTTTTCTTTGCTTGACTTTTACTTTCATTTTCGGGCTAAGTTAACAAATGTAACTTTGATGACAATTCAGGTGGACTACTCAGTAGCTTGGAATCTGAAGCTGGTGACCTCGGTGCTAAACACTCTAAAATTCATCAAAAGGCAAACTAAAGACATATGTTTTTCAGTAAGAAGGCTGACTAAGGAGACAGTTTGCATGTGAGTAATTTGTTTTTTTCTGACGATTAGCAGGAGCCAGTGCGACTGAAGAGTTAAAACAGTTGATGCTGAGGCTCTTATCAGGCGGCATTAGCTGAATCATTTATTTTCCTGACCCTTCTTTTCCTGCATTTTGTTTCTATTCTAAGCCTAATTACCTACATTCTGCAGTGCCGCTATTTTTTAAGGATTGTTTGCCTGTTGAATATCATATGTTACTATCCACACAAAAAAGCCAAACTTTTCACAGTTCTCCAGATGTCCTGCAGTTTTTCATTCAAAGTAACTGATCTTGACAAGCCACAACTTTTTCCCTCCTGATATATTGCTCATCTCTCTTCCTTGTATTCTGTTTCCAACATTTTTAAATCTTGCTTGTTCTTCAAAGGGAAACAAGGGATTTGCGATGCATACAATGTTTGAGGCAGAAGACTTTCTTGATTTATCATTGCAGCAGTTTAATAAGTGTAAAGGATACATCGCTAATTAATGAATTACTACACAAACAGATGTTTCAGTACATTTAGAAGCTGTTCATAGACGCAGAAGAATAAATTGTCTACAACATTATCTATAATAATCACACTTCAACACCAAATTCCATTGAAGATCAAAGATTTTGACTAATTACTATTCAACTCCAAAACAAGTCCCCTTATTTACCATATTTAATGCTTTTAGATGATGTATGCTTTTAATCTGCTATGTAAAGATTAAAGAAGTTATCTGTGTCTGTGAGACATATGTGAGTAAGAATCTCATTGTTCTGTATACTGCATGACAATAAACATGAACTTAATTCTGTGCTGATACTACACAGTCTGTAAATACTGAAAGGTACTCTGCAGTAACAAAATGATCTAAATTCTAATAGGTATTTAAAAACAATTATTTTCTGAAAGCATTTCAGTCATGTGTTACAATATCCTATCGTGGATTAAATTAATGTAAGAGAGAAACAACTCTGTAATGGGTCACCAAGTGTATTTCAATGCATTCTCATAGTGTTGTGCAATATCCAAATATACACTACATTGAATAGATTTACTTTGTTGCCACAAGTTTTAATGCATTGAAAGATGCTTTCTTTAAATTGTAACTAGTAACTATAGCTATATCTGTCCCAGTTATTAAAAAAAAATAGATTTTTTGTTAATTCTTGAAATAAGCTGTAAATCTTTCAAATATTTAGGACCTATATATACATTACTCATGGGAACCAATCATTAAATGTGCAGAAGGGTCTGCAAGTGTTATGATTAGTATTTTTATGCAATATCTCCTTTGCACAATTTCTAGGATTTGAATCCTAAGAACTTAATCTATACTAATAAAAGGCAAAGCCCTCACTCACTCACTCATCACTAATTCTCCAACTTCCCGTGTAGGTAGAAGGCTGAAATTTGGCAGGCTTATTCCTTACAGCTTACTTACAAAAGTTAAGCAGGTTTGATTTCGAAATTCTACACGTAATGGTCATAACGGTCGACAACGTCCGCCATGTTGAACTTTCTTATTTATGGAGTTGAAGTATAGTTATTGTCTCTTAACATTAATTCCTCATTACCTTGTCATTAATTTATGCAAATAATGCAATATTATTATCCAATAAAGGCACAACATAATTTTTTCTAAGTATGGAGGACTTTTTTAGCGTAGCAGGAGAAGGAGTGAATGTGATGCTAATAATTCATGGTGTTGAACAACACAGGATTTTCTTAGTTTTAAGAAAAGTTTTAATGTAAGCCCATTTGAAAGATTCTTATACTTTGAATTAAATTGTTTTTAGCAGTGCATTTAAAGTCTACAGTTGCTGTCCTGTTTTGACTGTTTAATCAAAAGGTCGTCAATCATGGTCCAGGAGGGCCGCAGTGGCTACGGATTTTCATTACAGCCAGTGTCCTAATTAGAACTCAGTCCTTGCTGATAGTGAAACTTGATGTTTAACTTTATGTCTTGTTAGTGCCTTTATTCATCAAAGACAAATTTTAGTTACTTTGTAGATCAGAGGTCCTCAATTACAGTCCTGGAGGTCCGCTATGGCTGCAGGTTTTCACTTTAACCAATTTCTTAATTTGAACTCTCTTATTTCTACTAAAGCAATAACTCTGGGCTTAATTTTAATTATAAATTCATACATTTCAGGGTATGTGTTTGGGTTTTGCGGG
This sequence comes from Polypterus senegalus, assembly GCF_016835505.1. Lineage (NCBI taxonomy): Eukaryota > Metazoa > Chordata > Cladistia > Polypteriformes > Polypteridae > Polypterus > Polypterus senegalus. The sequence goes on from NC_053156.1 coordinate 111,494,414, forward strand.
CATGCAGGAGTTGGCTAATGGGCATTATTATAATGGGCCCTGTCTGTGACTCAGTAGTGAGACAGTATAGAGGTCAACACAATGCACATCCTGGCCATCTGAGATTTCACATTAAACCGGAGAGATAGCAGATGCATTTCTTTCTTTGACTTTTAGTGTACTAATCATAAGCTTTGATTATTTACAACAAATTTTGGTTTCTCTTTGGGCTGAGGAGAAACAACAGACCTCTGGTTTAGAATTTTTGCTTGGTTTTTTGGTGCCTTTTTACCTTCCAGTCTCATACATTCCCACCTCCTCCTAGCTCTTTCTGGGCAGGGCAGCAAGCAAGTATGATAGGAGAATTAGATAGAATTTATTTGTCCCCAGGGGGAAAGTTGGCTTTTTACAGATGCTTGATAGATAGATTAAAAAAATATATGCAGACTCACTATAGCACACACACCAGAATGACCGAAAAGGAAGAAAATTAAAAAGAATGAAAAACATCTGACTTGGCAGTTACAGTCACAGTGAGGCACTATGCAGTAATATTTCTGTTATTGTAAAGGAGTCCCAGCAGTGTTTCTTGACACACTTCTGCTGAATACTTTGTTGGCTGAAGGTACTCAGTACGCTTAAATGTCAAAAATCAAACCTATACAGTTCTGTAGATGTTCATCATAACAACTTTAACCTTGCACTTGCACTTTAACCTTCCCTTGACTAAATATGTATATATACTCTAAATACTTGGCCTATTTAACAGAATTAAGTATGGCCACAAGACAAAGGATTATATTGCCTATGTAAGTGTCAAGGTAGGCTTTATGAGGTCACACCAGGCCATCCTTTAGAATTTTGAATGAAGCCCACATTGAAAGCATGATATTAACAAATATCCAAGTGGAAGAGCTTTGCAGAATTTGACAAAAGTAGTTGCCAGTAACAATTCATCATATCAATTGTTGGGAAGGGGGTGTCTCTAAGCCTATCAATGGGATTGTCATAGACTCCAAACAAGTGTCTCATCATGATGCATGCATTGCATTTTCAAAAACAATAGTCACCTGGAAACTATAACCTTATGTTATACCCATGTCTAGAATTTTCTGAAACTCCCAAGTGTACTTCTGGCTATTTTTACTCAGTTATATGATTTGGTCATTCCCAAACCACCACCCTGGGTCAGTGAGAAATCAAGCTTGTTCAGCGTATCATTTGATTTAACATCTTCTTTCTGAATAGATAATAGCTGAAGTCCAAAAGTTTATTTCAGGTTTCTCAGAAGTAAGTCTTAGTAACACCTTCCCATTTCCAGGCATGCATCCCATGGGACCAAAGGGTTTAGCAGAATGATGTGATACGTTTGTTCTCTAAGCCTTTCCTTAACTTTGAATGGGACTTGCCAGTGTGCAAGGAGTTTTGAGTGGCAGATAGATACCAATGCCATTACCCTGTACCTTGGCTTAAACTCACTGGACGTGGTACTATGATTGTACAAACATGCTTATGTCCACTGCACATACCACACCATAAGAAACTTTTCAAATTCTTTGCTCCTACCAAGCTTCCTTGACCAAGTCCAAGGTGTCTTTTGCACCAGTTCAGTAACTTACGGGCTGAGAAGGTGATCAATACTCTGGGCACTTCACTATAGGCAAATAAAACGAAAGAATCAGTATTATCAACTCTTTTGTACAATATTTCTTTTTGGGTCTAGTTATATCACTTTGTCACAGTTGATCAAATTTGGGATAGTCAGTTGTTGTTTTTAAATGTTTACTTCTAAAGAGTCTGGCAGTTTGCTTAAGGATTACTGGCATGAAGCCCCACAATCTGTGAGACTCTCCTTTAGGATTATTACCTATGCAAACACCTTCAAACATTCATGAATGGTACATATCCTTTGCATTAGCCGTTCACCTGAAAATTGTTCAGGATAAAAAGTGGCATAATTTAATATATTTTTATAAACACTCTGTCCCTTTGTAACCTGGCCCCTAAAGTGGAATACATGAGATCATAATGATTTGTCCAGGTCATGAGCATTCCAGTAACAAGTTTTTTGTCTAGATCACAATAAGCTTATAGGGCATCATCGGACAAAAATGGGGAGATGATGGGAGCCCAGTCTCTGGCTACTGCCAGTCAGACATATCTGTTTGCCGTTCTCAAGACAGAGTACAACAATATTTGCAGAAGTAGAATAATTTGAATACTTTTACAAGGCATGTTAGTTAAGCAGCATATATTTTGAAAACCACCATGTGTTGTTAATATTGACAGCATAACTTATACTGAGGATTTTGAAGTATCATTGTTGATTGTCAAGAAGTTAAGAACTCCAGATTTCAGTTAGCAAAACCTTAATTGCAGACCATAAACTAAACTAAAAACTACTTAAATACAGAAACAAGTCTCTAAGCAACTGTATGAACCTCCTGGTTTTAAATCATTTTCCTTAAATAGCTGACCACAGTGGCTTCCCTTGAGGTATTTTATAGTTCTTCATAGTAGATTCACACATGCATTCCTAGGTTGTTGAAATTGCTGGATTGGGCATTCTGAGAAACTTGAAAGAAAAATGTGATTACAAATGGCCTGTAAAACCTTTTGGTGAAACATGAGTATGTCTATAAAGTATCATTAAATAAAATGTGAATAATTCTGAAGAGGCTAGTTGTGTAAATTGTTTTGTTTCAGTCATATGTGCCTGTCACATTAATAGGTCTTGGTTTTGCGCTATTAATAGCAATTTAATATGTTTCATTTTTATTCCTTTTTTAGGTTCTGTACATCAACAGATGGATCAAGTCCTATAAATTGAGCAGGCTATACTTTTAGGCAGTCTTAGTTTTAAATAGTGCCATATGCACCCTACAGCATATAAAGGAACTTAACAGAAAAAACAAGATTAGAGTATAGTAGCAAACTGAAAATTTCCTATCATCAAGAATCAAACTAACAGTATAATTAAAAGCAAGACTGTAGTATTACAGAACAATCTAGCAAAGGAGCTGCCATCAAGAATAGAGAATTATGCAGTACTTAAGGATAGACTAAGTGAAACATGGCTCAAGCACAGACAGTACTGCACAGTTGTTTTGATTCAACTGATGGTTACATCAAACATAATTCCATCCATCCATTATCCAACCCACTATATCCTAACTACAGGGTCACAGGGGTCTGCTGGAGCCAATCCCAGCCAACACAGGGCGCAAGGCAGGAAACAAACCCTGGGGAGGGCGCCAGCCCACCGCAGATCAAACATAATTGTTAGGTTAATATTGTTTCCTGAATTAGTGGTATAGAATGGTTTCCTCAGATAGCTAAGTAAACACATGGTTGTTCTGTTTCCCAAAAGTTTGGATCGGTTTTAATTTAAAAATCTTCACTGGGTCCTTTTAGCACTCATTTTTATATGTTTCATTACCTGTTTGGTGTTTTTTAAAACACGTATTTTGTTTCTGTCTATTTTTACTTTACTTTTGTTGTGAAGGAGTTAATTTATTTTCACATCTTGGCTATATTTGGTTTTGTATGGGCACCGCCATTTTTTTGCTCTGGCTGTTAGGGACAACCAGAAGTGAGCAACATGTAACCTCACCGTTGTGACAGGCAGAATGATGCACTCCCTTGCTATTCATGATTGTGGATACAAACACACAAAATGTTTTCTTCTGTTCTCTTCTTCTTGATTAATTGTTCCAGTTCTCTATCCTCCTTCTTTCAATCACTGACAATGATTTTGGTTAGTGGTTTCGCTTTGGAGACTCTTCTTTTGAATTCAAAGTTTTGAGCTTTGGCTCTTCTTCTGACTATGTTTGATTTCCTAATCCCTTATTTCTCTCCCTGCCATGTTACCTAGTGCCAGCAGAATACCAAAGATCAACATCTAACTACTGTACAGTATCATGTAATGTAAAATTGTAAAGGTAAATCAAAGCTCATAGTGTATAAGACAATCTATTGAAAAGCCCAAAATAATATTTTGTATTTGTTTTTCTTTTTCAAGTTATTTAGCTGCTAATACATACTTTTCCTTTTTTTTATATAATGTAGATTTTAGACCAGGAAACAGATTGATGTATTTGTTTAAAAGAAAAATGGTGCCTGTGACATGAACCAGGCAATGATACAGCATATGTAGCATGCCAAAAACACACTCCTGCAGATGACATCATCACTAAACAACAACCAGAACATGAAGCACAAAGACACTGACAGACAAAAAAAAAAAACAATACTGTAGAATAAAGTGGCATTTCATATAAATTTTAGATTAGTTCAGCTAATTCTAATTTCTTTCCTCTGTAATGTACAAATAAAGGTTGTGTTGCCCCCGGTCATTTAGATGTGCCTTGGTGTCGTGAGCTATAGAAAGTGGTTTTGTAAATTCTGTGTAGGATGGCATTTCTTTCTGGATAGCTATCAGTGTAAGTGTTAATATAAGTGTTAAATAAAGTGCCAAAAGGTAAAAGTAACACAGAATGATGCATGAATGTCTTCAGCTCCCGGTGCAGGTAAAGTCTATTTAATAGTTCTAATCAGAAGTACAATTTTAGAAAACCAGTAAGAGATGACCGGTCTTTAGCTTTAATAACTCTGTCAGCGTAGTTGGACTGATTGCCTTAGTTCTTTACAGGGGCTAGCAGAAGACTACTGAAATGAAAGAAATCCTTATCTTCAGATCTTTGCAAACAATCTATTTTGCATTTGTAATAAACATTTGGTAACTTCCTTTAATCTGTTTAAATATGGGAAAGCCTTGTTAAGTACCATTCATATTAGTATGTTCACAGACACAAAGTGAATTCAAACCATATTAGGCTGTACAATTTATTAATTAAAAAAAAACAATCTTAATAAATCTGTGCTAACCTGTTTTTCTAAATGTTTTAATCCAAGAAAAACAAAAGCACTCATATTGTATTCTTTTTCACATATTTAGTGCCCTCTTTTTTATTTAAGAAATGCCTTGTAAAATGCAGCTTCAAAGGTCACACAAAATGACAGCTTCCCCTTAGGGATCAATAAAATGTACCAAAAATGGAGGTCTGAAAGAAAAGTCTCTGCCTAATGATTTTTTTCCCTGCTGTATGATTATGAATCATTACATCATTTATGTAATTGGGCATGTTAAGGCCAAACAGAGTCAGACACTTTTATTGTAGTTATTTGTGCCATACTCTCTCGACATCACAGTCACGTCTGATGGTGTTCTTATCCTTCATGCTGGAGGTCCTATTCTGCCTTTGTCATTCTTAAGTAGAACTTGCATCTTTTCTGTGACAATGTGTGCTCCTGATTCCAATAAATGCATTCTGAATTCAAATGTTTGTAAGCAAATATTAAGTTTTTAAATAAATGAGGTATAATATTTTTTACTTAAAATTTTGTTTAAAATAATACTGCTCAATCTTTAGTTGTATATAAAAAACTTTATAGGTTAATTTTAATTACTTACCACCACAAAGGCCCAAATGAGAATGAAGCATATTGACTGAATAAATTTATGTTTCTGATGCACAAACAGGTTTTTAATTGCTTTAATTAGACAGTAAAATTTTAAAAATGGCAGAGTAGTCAGTATTTTACTGCAAATCAGTGGCATTTTTGGTATGAACATTCTAGTGGGACCATCCCAGAATTTTCTGTTTACCCAGTTAATAATATCTAATGACATGTGTAAGTTCAGGTGCTGTTAATATAAAAAAAAAACAATGGGATGCTGGATTCTGATCTGTCTTGAAAGGCATTAGATCATTCTGTTACCGTTTAACATTGTCATCATCTGACAAAACACAGACATATAGATTTAAGTGCTTTTAAAACAAAATCCTGGCAACTACACGCTTCTCAGGAAAATCTATTGGCTATGACTTGCCTAAACTGAAAAGGCAAAACCTCAAGTTTAGAATTAGAAAAATTAACATTAGAAAAATTTTGCTAAAACCAGGAGATAAAGCCTACCAGTCCTAGCCACTTAAACTCTCTAAAGTCCTACTGTCCACCACATAGCCTATTTTAAGGGTCTATCATTCTCTGTGTGTGAAGAAGAACTTCCTAATGTTTGTGCAGAATTTACCCTTAACAAGTTTCCAACTGTGTCACCTTATTCTTGTTGAACTCATTTTAAAGTAACAGTCTCGATTGCTGTACTAATTCCCTTCATAATTTTAAACACTTCAATCATGTCTCCTCTTAATCTTCTTTTGCTTAAACTGAAATGGCTCAGCTCTTTTAATCTTTCCTCATAATTCATCCCCTGTAGCCCTGGAATCAGCCTAGCCGCTCTTCTCTAGAGATTTTCTAACACTGCTATGTTCTTTTTTGCAATATGAAGACCTAAACTGTACATAGTACTTCAGCTAAGGCCTCATCAGTGTGTTATGAAGTTTGAACATAACCTCATTGGACTTGTACTCCACACATTGTGCTATATAACCTAACCTTCTTAATGGCTTTTGACCACTGTCTGGAAGGTGATAGTGTCCACTATGAGTCCTATATCCTTCTTATTAGCAGTACTTTAAATTTTCAGACCTCCCTTTGTGCATTCAAAACTAATATTTCTGTAAGGTGTCATACTTTACATATACTTAAATTACATTTTATCTGCCCAAGCCTGTAAACTGTCAAAGTTGTTCTGTAATGATTCAGCAGAATACAGACACTGCAGGACTGTGTGTCCCATAGCAGCGTTGACTACCATACAGTCAAGTCAAGTCAGCAGCAGGCACAAAGAAAGCTACAGACATAGCCACACACTCCCACACTGGGCCAGTTTGGAACCACCAATCTCATGTCTTGGGGATGAGATGGAAAAACCTGAGTACCCAGAGCTAAACTTTCTCAGACATGGGGAAAACATGTGGGCTCTTGATGGAGAAGGACCAGCACAGGATTTAGAGTCATGATACTGGAACTCTTAGTCAACAGCCATAACCACTGCACCACCCAGCATATTAGTGTAATGTAATATAAATGCAACTGCTAAAATCCAATATTGTTTTAGCATGGAAAGTGTAAGCCTCTACCATCCCCAGAGCAGCGCTGCCAGTGCAGTCTCTGCAGACAGAGTAGAGCATTCATGTCTTGTTTTATCTGTCATCATACCTGTGACAGACTCGTGACACAAAAGTTATGATCTATCACTCAATCTGCCAGAGCTCTTTTTTTCCAGGATATGCTAAGTCAGGTGAAAAATGAAGCATCAGAACCTTTCTGCACATATGGTGCACATTACTTTTGAGGTTTTTAAACATGTCTACATATAGGCAAATTCCAGACATGTTTATTTCAGAGATTGTAAGAAATCATTTTGGAAATCAGCACTACAGAAAATTGTCTGGTATAGATACATTTAGTCAAGCTAAAAAAGACAAAATGTTACAACTTGAAGATCCCTTTAAAATGAGTCACACACTTAAAGCCACCATCAATTGATTCTTCACATCCTTAAATGAATATGGTTATTTATTATAATGCAAAAGCAATACTTCATGAGTACCACATTAAAAGAACTATGGCAGAAAACCACCCTGACCAAGTTTGTGGGTTTAACATACTGAATAACGTGTCATTAAAAAGAGGTATAAATCTTACTTTTACAAAAAAGCTCATTTTCTGCTCTTTCAAAAAAGATATTTATATTCTATAAAGAATAAAATAAAAGTGGCGGCACAATCATCATCTAATTAAGAAGCACTGTTGTCAAGGTGAATTGCAAAACAAGGTCTTGCACCCTTTAGGGTTGACTGGCTGACATGGAAACAATTAACTTTTACCACAATATACTGTATAAAATGTTAAGAGATTTACTTCCAGCAGATTTCCTTCCCTTTTAAATAATTATGGTCTCCTACAAAGAAGGGTAACGTACTTGCACCATGCAAACCATTAATAGGAACAGATCGCCTGCTCCTGCTTGCATTTACAGCCGCTGTAATGAGTCTTCTAGAAATTTCCCCGGTTTCGTTTTTGTTGTTAATTTTATTTTTAAGTTTTTTGTATTTTAATGATGCATTAAATTACATCTTATTAGTGCATCATATATAGTGCTAGGGATTGTTGGTTTGCTTTGAAGCATAAATCAATTTGTTCATTGTGGCTTTGCCTGTTTGCCTTGATCTATGCATCAACACATGATATAATGGGCACTGGCTGATTTAATACCCAGCGGCTGCCATATTCCTCGTCTGAACTTTAAGACAAGTAAAGGTAAGACTCCTCATACTCTTCAAAAAATAAAACTTAAAAGAACTTCAGGTTTCTGATTTTGGTAGTTTCAAACTTTAAATTATTAAATTTCATTTTTCACAAAAGTTCATCCAACTGTTTTGCCAAATGCCAGTTTAGTTTGTTCACGGATTACACATTCCCTGGTCAATTACGGTGCACCATTGTATATTTACAGTATAGGGTACAATATTCCTGTATGGTCCAAATTGTTAAAAATAGATTGTAAAGCAGTGCGTAAGTTTTGAGAACTCATTTCAGATCAAATAGAACTATGAATGCAATTTACTTTCTAATTGTGGCTCCAGGTAAGAATGATGATATAAGATATTTATATAAAAGTTTATACTTACTGTTATACTGAACCTTTCCACATAATTTGTTACCATCGCCTCATGTTCATGGGTGATCCTGATGGTGTTGTTCTTTTTACGTTGGATCAGTGCTGGTTGCATTTTAACCACTGACATGCTCATAATGTGAATCAACGATATTATTGCCTGGGTGTCATTAAACTAAAAACAGAGTGTATTCCTAAAATGGCTGTAGCTAAACGCAAGAACCATTCACCTTCAAACTGGAACCCTGCTGTCCTAACTGCTTTTATTGTGGGTAGAGTTGGGTTATCTGAAACTTTTAGATAATTCTGCACTTCTGGGGTGTTTTGATAAGTGGGACAAGACTTAAATGGAGAACGTTGTTGCTTTGTTAGTGTAGAAAGAATTGTCTACACTGTAACATTAGGGAAACCAAGGAGCTGGTTATTGACTTTCACCACACCAAAGAGCCTCTGCATCCTATCACTCTTCAGGGAGAGGATGTTGAGGTAGTGCACTCTTACAAATACTTGGGGGTCCACATTAATGACAGGTTGAACTGGTCTCGTACCACAGAGAAACTATATAAGGAAGGTCACTGCAGATTCTGGGCTTTGGAAGACAGAGCATATAAGGTTTAATGGTTATCAGGATTCAGAAGTTAGCCTGTAGGGAGAGCTGTTAAAAAAGTCGATACATGTAAATATCTAGGAACAGTGGTAGCCCAAGATGGAAAATTACATGCAGAAATAACCCACAGAATGCAATATAGATGAAACAATTGGAAGAAGGTATCAGGAATGTCGTGTGATCGAAGAATTAAAGAGAAGGTTAAAGGTTTTTAAGACTATGGTAAGACCAGCAATGATGTATGGAGCTGAGACATGAGCAGAAAAAGGAGCACAAGATGTGGCAGAAATGAGAATGTTGAGATGGATGTGTAGAGTTACAAAGATGGACAGAATAAGAAACAAGACAAGCAGAGGTACAACAAAAGTGGGAGAGATGTCTAAAAACATACAAGAAAGTACAGTAATCCCTCCTCGATCACGGGGGTTGCATTGCAGAACCCCCCGCGATAGATGAAAATCCGCAAAGTAGAAACCATATGTTTGTATGGTTATTTTTATATATTTTAAGCCCTTATAAACTCTCCCACACTGTTAGAGCCCTCTAGACATGAAATAACGTTAAAAAGTTTAAACTGTGCTCCATGACAAGACAGAGATGACAGTTCTTTCTCACAATTAAAAGAATGCAAACATTATCTTCTCTTCAAAGAAGCGCCGTCAGGAGCAGAGAATGTCCGAGAGAGCGTGACAGAAAAGCCAACAATCAAAAAATCAATATGTGCTGTTGGGCTTTTAAGTATGCGCACTGCAATAAAGCAGTCACAACAGAAGGGAGCAATGTGAAGGTAGTCTTTCAGCATTTTTAGAGTAGCGTCCGTATCTTCTAGGCAAACAGCCTCTGTGCAAACAGCCCCTCTGCTCACACCCCCTCCGTCAGGAGCAGAGAACGTCAGAGAGAGAGAGAGAGAGAGAGAGCGCGAGATTAAAGCAAACAATCAAAAAATCAATACGTGCTTTTGGGCTTTTAAGTATGCCGAAGCACCGCGATAAAGCGGCATTTCTTAGAGGAGCGTCCGTATCCTCTAGGCAAACAGCCTCTGTGCAAACAGCCCCTCAGCTCACACCCCCCTCCGTCAGGCGCAGAGAATGTCAAAGAGAGAGTGAGAGAGGCAGAGAAAAGCAAACAAGCACCGCGCGGGAAACATATATATCATTGAGGAGTTTTATTTAATACTACATAATGCTCTGATTGGGTAGATTCTAAGCCATCTGCCAATAGCGTCCCTTGTATGAAATCAACTGGGCAAACAAACTGAGGAAGCATGTACCATAAGACCTATTGTCTGCAGAAATCCGCGAACCAGTGAAAAATCCGTGATATATATTTAGATATGCTTACATTTAAAATCCGCGATGGAGTGAAGCCGCGAAAGTCGAAGCGCGATATAGCGAGGGATCACTGTAGTTTGAAATGGTATGGACACGTGATAAGGAGAGACAATAAATATGTCAGCTAAGGAATGATGGGAATGGAAGTTAAAGGGAACAGGAAGCGAAGGAGGCCAAAGCAGAGGTAAATGGATAAAGTAATGGAAGATGTGAAGGAAAAGGGTCTTGACTGGTGTTTGGAGAAGCATATCAGCCCCACACAGAAGTGGGAAAAATGAAGAAGTAGAAGAACAACAACCACCACCACCACCCTTTAATGTGGATAGTGACATCTTTCACTCAGCTATATCATGGCCACTGCATTTTTTTTCGCTGTGGTGTGCTGGGCTGGTAACAGCACTTCAAGAAAAGCCCACTGAATCAACAAGCTAATTTGGAGAGCAGGTTCAGTTACAGGATGCACTGTGGACACGCTAGAGGTCATAGAAAAGCCATTACAAAACCGAGCGCCATTATGAACAACACTAAACATTCTGTCTCTGAAACATTAACAGTGAGGACTTTCAGCCAATGAATTATTCAGCAGCAGTGTGGCAAGAAATGCTACTGAAGCTTGTTTATACCAACAGCAATAGGTCTGCATAATGTCTCGCTGTGACTGCCAAGTCAGACGTTTTCTTACTTTCATTTCTTATTTCAGAGGGTTTTGTTGTTTATAATAGAGTTATTTATTCAGCTTCTGTATAATGCCAAATTTCCCCCTGGGGACAAATTTTGTTTTTTGTTCTGTCTATCATTAATGAAAGGCCTAAACCTTCCTAATCAAGACACAGATGAAATGGACATTCAGCACACATCCATGGCTACCTTAATACAACATTCATTCACTCATGCATAGAATTAACCTTAAAGTTCTTTGGGATTAGCAAAATAACAACAACAACAACAGTCATTTATATAAAACATTTTCACACATGAAAGTAGCTTAAATTGTTTTGCAATAATAATGGCTAAACAGAGTTACAAAAAACAGTACATAAAAGCACAATGCCACCTTGCCAATTCTTTTATGTTTAATTCTCAGAATGCACAAAAAAGCCAGTGGTACAGGATCTAAGATTATGATTAGAAATTTAGGAGAACACACACTCCAGAAGGTGTTAGATTGTTCAGAACCTCATATACAATTAAGAGTATCGTATAATCAGTCCTAAAGGACATAGGCAGCCAATGTAATAAAACTAAGACCAGATGCTTAACTTTTCTTTTTCAGTTAAAATTCTTGCTGCTTCATTTTGGATTACTGCAGTCTAGGTGGTCAGCAAAGATAGTAGGAGAGCTGGACAGATCAGACTAATCAGTCTGGGATAGTAACTGTGAACTGCAAATGGTTCTCTGCGCCAGGATTGCTGTGGTCGATATGTTTCAGGTTTGAGAACAGGTAAAATAAGACCTGACTTAGCCACACAGATTTAATAAAAGTAGACGTGAAAAAAACTGAAGCGGAAAAGGTGCCTTGACCTGTCTACAAAAAAAAGAAATGCTTTCTCCTCTTTAAGTATCTTTTGTCATCTTCTTCTATATGGCAGGAAGTTCTATGCATTTTTGCTGAAGCTTGGAATGACTGTTCCTCTTTTGCAAACTCTCTGCCATTTTGTCAGGCCCTATTTGAAATCAGAAAACTTGGGCCTGTTATGCATACTGAGAAAGACAATAATGAAAGAAAATGATTGTAATACTCCTGGGGCCTCATGCATAATGCAGTTCGTATAGAATTCACACTAAAACATGGTGTACGAGCAAAAGTAGAAATGTTGGTATGCACAAAAAAATCCAGATGCATAAATCTGTGTGTACGCCAACTTCCATGTTCTTCTGCTACCTAAATCCCGGTCAGCATGAAAAGTAATGCATGTGAACGCGCCTGCTGCCACTGCCCAACTCCTCCCAGAATTACACCTCTTTGAATATGCCAATCAATATAAATAGCCCTTAAGCTCATCGTTCTGTGAAAAGGCAATGGCAAAAAGCACGGTGGAAAATAGAAGAAATAAAGAAAGTGGAGGCAAGGAAAAACTTACTATTTGTTGGTTTAAACAGTGGTATAAACAACAAAAGGAAGTTGATCGAGTTACATAGCGTGTCGGAGAAACTCGAAAGCTCAAGTGCACAAAGTCGCACAGTGCCCAAAATAAAAAAGGAGTTGTCAGATATCAAAGTCGGCGTGAAAAAGTGAGTCATACCCCACCGTCTGAGTGTCATATGAAACCTTATTAGGGTACAGAGAAAAAAAAATAGGCACACTGTGGGGAAAAAAAGCACAAAATGTCAACTTTAATCTCAAAATTTCCACTTTAATCACGTAGTTTATTTTGTCATTAAAGTAGAACATCATAAACTTCATCAATAAATCGTTTAATTTATTAGTTTCTCAAATCCCATCGTAACTAAAGTAGCACGTTAAATGTTTGTTTTGTATGTGTTTTTCTATGTGCTCTATGTGTGTGAATCACTACGTGCTTCTTAAACGGGCTTTCTCTTCCACCGACAGGACACAGAATCCATTACATTCATGATATTACAGCTCTCTGAATAATTAAAATACTGAAATGTATACTTGATATTTTCATGATGATAGGAGTTAAAGCATGTTATTAAACATGTGAACACGGTGGCACAGTGATAGTGATGAGCTGGCACCCTGCCCAGAGATTGTTTTTTCCTTCCCGCAAGATGCTTGCTGTGCCGTGCGCGACCTTCGATAAAATAATTTATTGCAGCAGTACTGCCTCTTTCAAACATGCTAACCCTCAATTTCTGTCCTTCCTTTTCTTTCTCCAAGTAACCAATCACCACACAATCAGCTCTGTAATAGATGTTAAGCCATCTGTAAGCTTAGAACTCCGATTCTTCAAAACTTTTAAGGAACATTGAAATATCTTCGGAGTACATGTTTAATGATTCCAATCAGGGCCACGCCAGTCCTAGCAAGCATACAGCGCAAGGCAGGAACAATCTCTGAACGGGGCACCAGATCGTCGCTAGCACTACGCCACCGTGTCCTCACATGTGTAATTATTAAAAATATAGATTATTTAAATGATGTTAACATTTTATCTGTATAATATAATAAACACATTTTGCTGCATTTCATCTTAAAAATGATATTGTCATCATATGTACGCACTTTATAAAGTGGCTCAGGTTGTGCAATATTATAACTGTATTGCAAGTTTCTGTGAGGTAATTGTACTTATAAGTACAAACAGTTCTACAAGGAGCACTTGATGGACTGATTGAGTGCATTTATACTTCTTGAGATGAAACTGTTTCTGAACTGCGAGATCCATACAGGAAAGGCTCTGAAGCGTTTGAGAGCAGTTCAAAATGGCAGCATGACTGAGGCAGCGTGTGCTAGATGCTGTATACCGATAATTCTCTTTCTGATCAGCGGCTCTAGAGCTGTGATTCCACACTCAGATACAGTGATATAAATTCTCTGAGTGGTGCAGTGAGAGAAAGAACCCTAAAGCAGCTATGACATTTGGAATAGTTTGGCCATTCCCTGGACCATTATATTGTTACAGGTTAATTACAATCAAATGCCTTAAACTAATAAACAATATGCAGTTAATTTCAGTGTATTTGATAAAGCCTTGTCAGGAATGTGGATCTAAAAAAGAAAGGGAAACCACACTGGAAGAAAAGCTCTGCTTTGATGCTGGGTGCCGCCAGTTTGCAAAACCGAGTGTAGAACTTGTGTACGCCAAGCATTTAGCTGGTATGAAAATGTACGTGGCTTTACGGCAAGTTTAGGTTTTATACATTGTGATTTCAGCGTGGAAACGGGCTTACGCAACATTTTTGTGCATACGCACCGTTTATACATGAGGCCCCAGGTGTTATGGTGTGGGGTGTCATTAGGTTCCACTCCCTTTCATGCCTCATACACACTACCAAAACCTTAACCAGTCAGTGATACATCACAGAAGTATTGCAGATTTAGGTGTCATCCTAGCTGCAGAGGTTCCGTAGTGCCATATTCCAACAGGACAATGCATGAATTTGTGTGTGACAACAAACTTCCTACAGATCCTGGAAAACCACCATATGCTTTTCCCTGATTGGCATGTTCACCAGATTTGTCACCCATTGAACATGACTGGGACATGGTCAGATGACAAAAGGCATCCCAGAAACCACCAGCAGTTACCACAAATGAACTTTATGCATATATAGAGGCTGCATGTCATGTTATTCCACAAACATTTATCGTACATTTGTCGCAGAGTTAGCTTCGGATGGACACACCAAATACTGATTATTTTTTTTGCTTGTGTCATATACATCTACAAGCTGTACTTCATTAGATTAGATTAGATAAACTTTATTAATCCCATTGGGAAATTCAGATGCATACAGCAGTAGAAACATAAAAAACAAGGATACAATGTCACATGACAGATAATAAAGCCAATCAATTGATAAATCAATCAGTAAATAAAAATAAATGTGTATGGTGCAGATACAGTATTTTGAAATTAACTTAAAGAGTAAAGGAAGCATTGGATTGCCTGTTGAAGAAAAGGCCACCCAGATGCACTTGTTAACATACAGTGATGGTGGAGTGAGCCTATAGCTAATCCAGATGAGTGCCTCCTGCAAGGAATGGAGGGGATTTTTCATAATGGCATCTAATTTTTCCACCATCCTCCTCTTCACAACAGTTTCCAGTGTGTCCAGGGTTCGTCTTGTGAAGTAATAGGCGTTCCTGATAAGTTTCTTCAGACATTGTGCTTCTTTGGAACCCAGATTGCTTCCCCAGGAGACTGCAGTGTAGAACAGCACACTGGCTACTATGGACTGATATCATGAATTATGTATTATAAATAATCTGTCATATCAATATTGCTTTAACATCTCATGTAATTTGTGGCATTGCAATTTTAATGGCCAGCAGAGTATTTGCGGACTTTTCAGTATTTATGCTGAGTTTTGAAATAGTTTTGATTTTACCTGCCAGTTTCACATTTAATTTACTCACTGTATCAGAATCTCTATGAAAAGTATAAAGTGATTAGTAATGTATATAAAGTCATTAGCATAAGTGACAGAGTCGTGGTCCCGAAGCAGACGCCTGAGGCAAGACCACACCCCATATGGAGCAATTGCCTCTTATCTGTGCCACTTTCCCTTAAAAAGCTTGAATTCCAGACTTGTAAGGAAAGTGCTTATGTAGGGAGTTCATTCAGTACACATAACAAAGTAATTACTAACCATATAGAGAAGCCAAAAGTACAGTACATTAAAAGGCAGCCAGCCAGAAAATATTTATTTTAAATACAACACATGATGAGTGACAAATCTTCAGTTGGAAATTAAATGAGTTGATTTAAAGAATTATTTTAAGACAGTTTCAAGCAATTGAATCCCCAAAAAAAACTGACATCAAGGTTGCTATATAGTTCTAATTATGATTGTATAAAATAAGCAGTAATGATATGCCCAGTCTCAGGCAGTGCAGTCCATCAGTTTGAGGGGTTATTCACTAAAGAGTTGAAAGTCACAATTTTTAGCTAAAAGAAACCAGACCAGGGGCCTCATGTATAAATGGTGCGTACGTACAAAAATGTTGTGTACTCCCGTTTCCACGCTCAAATCACAATGTATAAAACCTAAACTTGCCGTAAAGCCACGCACATTTTCACGCTAGCTCAAACCCTGGCATACGCAAGTTCTCCACTCAGTTTTGCAAACTGGCGGCACCCAGCGTCAAAGCAGTGCTTTTGTTCCAGTGTGGTTTCCCTTTTTTTTTAGATTCACATCCCTGATGTGGCTTTATAAATACACTGAAATTAACCGCATATTGTTTATTAGTTTAATGCATCTGATTGTAATTAACCAGTAACAATATAATGGTCCACGGAATGGTCAAGCTATTCCAAATACCATGGCTGCTTTAGCGTTGTTTCTCTCACTGTACCACTCAGAGAATTTATATCACTGTATATGAGTGTGGAATCACAGCTCTACAGCAGCTGATCAGAAAGAGAATTATCGGTATACAGCATCTAGCACATGCTGCCTCAGCCATGCGCAGTCTATTGAACTGCTCTCAAACGGCAAACGCTTCAGAGCCTTTCCTGTACTGACCTTGCGCTTTAGAAACCGTTTCATCCCAAGAACTATAAACGCAATCAAACAGTCCATCAAGTGCTCCTTGTAGAACTGTTTGTACTTATAAGTACAATTACCTCACTGTAAACTTGTGATACAGTTATAATATTGCACAACTTGCGCCACTCTATAAAGCGTGTATTTACATATGATGACGATATCATTTTTAAGATGAAATGCAGCAAAATGTTTATTATATTATACAGATAAAATGTTAACATCATTTAAATAATCTATATGGTTAATAATTAAACATGTGAGGACACGGTGTCACAATGCTAGCAAGGAGCTGGCGCCCATTCAGGGATTGTTCCTGCCTCGCAGTATATTTTTGCTGGGGCAGACGCGACACTGGAAGGATAGATGGATGTACTACAAAGATATTTCAGTGTTCCTTAAAAGGTTTGAAGAATCTGAGTTCTAAGCTTACAGATGGCTTAACGTCTATTACAGAGCTGTGTGGTGATTGGGTACTTGGAGAAAGAAAAGGAAGGATAGGAATTGGGGGTTAGTACGTTTGAAAGAGACAGTACTGCTGCAATAAATAATTTCACTGAAGGTAATGCACAGAGCAGCAATCATCCTGCGTGAGGCAGGAACAATCTCTGGATGGGGAGCCACTTTGTCACTAACACTGTTCCACTGTGTTCCCATGTTTAATACACGCTTTAATTTATATACAGTAATCCCTCCTCGATCGCGGGGGTTGCGTTCCAGAACCCCCCGCGATAGACGAAAATCCACGAAGTAGAAACCATATGTTTGTATAGTTATTTTTATATATTTTTAAGCCCTTATAAACTCTGCCACACTGTTAACATTATTAGAGCCCTCTAGACATGAAATAACACCCTTTAGTCAAAGTTTAAACTGTCCTCCATGACAAGACAGAGATGACAGTTCTTTCTCACAATTAAAAGAATGCAAATAGATCTTCTTCTCTTCAGGAGCAGAGAATTTCAGAGGGAGAGAGAGAGCTCGCAAAGAAAAGCAAACAATCAAAAAATCAATACTTGTGCTTTTAAGTTTGCCGCGGCATTTTTTAGAGGAGCGTCAGTATCTTCTAAGCAAACAGCCTCTGTGCAAACTGCCCCTCTGCTCACATCTCCTCCGTCAGGTGCAGAGAACGTCAGAGAGAGAGAGCGAGATTAAAGCAACAATCAAAAAATCAATAAGTGTGCTTTTAAATATGCCGAGCACCGCAATAAAGCGGCATTTTTTTAGAGGAGCGTCAGTATCTTTTAAGCAAACAGACTCTGTGCAAACAGCCCCTCCGTCAGGCGCAGAGAATGTCAGAGAGGGTGAGATCGAGGCAGAGACAAGCAAACAATCAAGCTCCGCGCGGGATGCATATCTTATAGCATTGAGGAGTTTTAGTTAATATGTAATACATGCTCTGATTGGGTAGCTTCTAAGCCATCCGCCAATAGCGTCCCTTTTATGAAATCAACAGGGCAAACAAACTGAGAAAGCGTGTAGCATACATTAAAAGACCCACTGTCTGCAGAAATCCGCGAACCAGCGAAAAATCCGTGATATATATTTAGATGTGCTTACATTTAAAATCTGCGATAGAGTGAAACCGCGAAAGTCGAAGCGCGATATAGCGAGGGATTACTGTAATATGAATACTGAAATAATATCAAGTATACATCTCAGTATTTAAATTATTCAGAGAACTGTAATATCACGAATGTAATGGTTTTTGTGTCCTGTCGGTGGAAGAGAAAGCCCGTTTAAGACACACATAGAGCACATGGAAGAATATATACAAAACAACACATTTAATGTGCTACTTTAGTTACGATGGTGTTTGAGAAACTAGTAAATTAAATGATTTAAAGATGAAGTTTATGATGTTCTACTTTAATGACAAAATAAACTACGTGATTAAAGTGGAAATTTCAAGATTAAAGTTGACAATTCAAGCTTTTTTCCCTACTATGTCCCCATTTTTTTTTTTTTTATTTTCTCTATATTCTAATAAGCTTTCATATGACACTCAGACGGTGGGCTACGACTCACTTTTCCATGGCGACTTTGATATCTGACAACTTCTTTTTTTATTTCGGGCACTGTGTGACTTTGTGAACTTGAGCTTTCGAGTTTCTCCGACACTCTGTGTCACTTGATCAACTTCCTTTTGTTGTTTACACCATTTTTTAAACTAACAAATAGTAAGTTTTTCCTTGCCTCCACTTGGTATTCACTGAAATTCTTCTATTTTCCCCTGTGCTTTTGCCATTGCCTTTTCACAGAACACTGAGCTTAAGGGCTATTTATTTTGATTTGCATATTCAAAGAGGCGTAATTCTGGGAGGAGTTGGTGAGTGGCAGCAGGCGTGTGCATGTGCTGTAGTTTTCACACTGACTGGGATTTATGTAGCAGAAGAACATGGAAGTTGGCGTACGCACAGATTTATGCATCTGGATTTTTTTTTGTGCGTACGAACATTTCCAATTTTGTCCGTACGCCATGTTTTAGTGTGAATTCTACGCACGGCATTTTGCATGAGGCCTCAGGTCACTACAGTTTCTTATGCTTTACTTTTAAGTGGTATCCTCAGCACTTGCTTTCTTTAAATGTTCCATTTGATTCCTTTTATTAAGTCATTGCTTTTAAGTTTAGATTTAAAGACAACCTGACAATGAGAAGCAAAAAATTTTGGATTCATTTAAGGGAGTATCTTGTACATTCCTGTAATCGAGTGTTGCAGTTTTGTTTAAGATTCTACTTTAAGCATGTGTGACAATCTGGATTGTCTCCAAGCTCCCTGTTTGCTTCCAGGAGTTTCTTGAATCTGGCTGGGAGTGTCGATAGTCACTAACTGAGATGACCCAGGCAAATAAGAACACTCACAGTCAACAAGGGGTTGGTGCAAAGGTGACAAGTGCTTTTATTAAAACCAATCCAAAGTGTTGAAAAAGTGCAGTGCAAGAACAGATCGTCCATCAATACATAAATAATAAAAAAAGCAAAGTGATAATCTAAATAAATAGATCTAATAAAATGATTAAAATCACAACAAGATTCTGTCCATCCATTTAAAATAAACACAAAACCCAGTGCATCTTCCTAAAATATGGTATCTCCTTAGCTTATCCAACCAGGACATTGCAAGAGGAAGATGCGGTTTGGGGTCCTACTGTCAGTGCATTGGCATTTGCAGGACTTCCTACTGAACCCCAATCATGTTTCCCTCTGCCAGTCCGTTGGTGTTAAAAGGGAGATGCTGTACAACAGGACCGCTCCTACTCATCTGCATTGCTCTTTCGCGACTGCAGGCCTGCCTCTCATTCCCCTGGGGCATACTCCTAACTACCTGCCTCCATTCTTTACCGCATCGGCTCCTCACCATCTTGCTTCTTTCTTCTTCCTTAATCTCTGTTCTTTCTTTTCTCTTTTCTTTGGTCCTCTCAATCTTTTTTTCCGGCCCCCTTTTATGTTGCCCGGTTGGGTGCAGGTGTTGTCCTCGACCTACTCTGAGGTGTGAATGAAGCACCCGAGTGATCTGCTCTCATTTGCATGTGAATGTGCAATCAACCTAGCACCCCAATCAACCCTGGAGTGACGCTGGCATGTGCTCACCTGCACCTGTTCAGAGTATGTAGGCTCTGGGACCCAATTATTTATTTAAAAATCTCACTTCGCCTAGTGCCGACGCTAGGTTATTTTGTGCTCTAGGCTGTTTAAAAGTATTAAGGATATCTGAGAAAAAAAAGATACCAGACCACATGTGAGTGAAAACTTTTACCACCATGAAATAAAGAAGTCTTCACTTTTCCTTTACAGCTTTAGAACATTCCCGCTTGAAGAGAATAAAACAGAAGTTTAATTGAAATTTGCTGCTTTTTCTCCAAAAAGGTTACTTTCAGCCAAATTTAAGCAATCAGCGTTTAAAGAACTCCAGCTAAATGCAGTCCTTTATTTTACTTTTAGAGTACTAGTCCTTATTTTCACCAATGGGTGGTGTTTGTTGGCCTTTCTAATTACCTTTCATAAAGAGAAGTGATCCTTATGAATAAATACAGGTCAAAGACTACAGCTCTGTCACTTGCACACACTCATTCAGCAGTTCAGCAGATAACGTGTGTTTGTTCTTGCAGTGTTCTGAGAGTGTCATACAGTGTGAGGCGTAAGGTGAGGTGATGGCAGTCTGCATTGTTTGTCTATAGACTGGGAATGTTAATATAAGTGTTGCTAAGTTAGATACACTATTATAACTTTAATATCATTTATAAACAATGTGGTTAATTCAGTAAGCCGGCTGCTCATTTCTTTGAATTACCATTTGGGAAAGGTTCTGTTTTAGGATGTTAAGTAAGTGAAAGATTTGTGTTGTTCATGTATTCAATACAATCATTTTGTTTGAAAAAATGTTGTTTTTAAAAGTGTTGAAAGAATATCATGGAGGTAATTTCGTTTATACACCCTGAGTTCCTGCGTTTACTGATGTAATCTCTTATCGCTTAAAATGCAGGAAATCCAATGCTGTGACTGACTGAGATGCTGTGTTAGATTAGCGTTGAAAATGTTGAAGGATAAAAAAGCTCTTTGGTGAAACATATACTGTATTGGGTAGTGATCCTAGAATAATTTTTTATGTCTATCTTTTTTTTTGAAATGCTATTACATTATATTATGAAAAGTCACACAACTTTTAGTTATATTTACTCTTTTTGTTGAAAACCCAAAGGCCCTGTAAAAAATTCATTTAACTAACATTAAAAAATGCAAGCTCTGCTTTTTACAGGGTGGTCCAGGTCTAATTATGCAGATCCAGATCGTCTGGATGACTTGATTTATGTGGGGACGATTCCAGTTTGGCGCAAAGACGATTCCTCATGTCGTCAGTTCGCACACTTCTTCATGGTCCTGGATTTTTCAGGTGATTTTCTATGTAATAAATTTAATAAGTTATAGCGTAATGAAAATTGCATAATTAGATCTGGACCACCCTATATTTTACACTGACAGCACAACAGGGCACATGAAAACTAAACCCGTTTGAAAGGACAATATTTCATAGCTTCATAATTGTTAAGATGATTTTTTGGGAGGAAAAGTAAAAGGAATCACGAAAAACTCCTTGAAATTAAGGACTCTAGGGTAACTACTGGGAGTGTCACTGTGCCCCAAACCTCAGACACAATAATGCCCAACACAATACTGGGATAAAATAAAAGATATTTATTCACCCAAGACAACTTTTAACAATCAATCAATCATCTGCGCAAAGATCAATTAACAAACCACAAATAAAAAACGAATTATTCTGTCCTCTAATTGAGTGTTGCCCTCTCCCTCCCAACTCTGACTCCCCAATCATATGGAAAGCAGGGAGGTCCTCGCTCAACAATGCCCTCTACTGGCACCCAGGGACCCTGACAGGGTTGCACTTCCAGACTCCAGCTTTCAAGCACCCCGTGTGTGTCCTAACTGGGCTACCACAAGAGGACCAATGCCACCTGCCGTATAGGAAATGGAACTGCTCCCAACTTCAGCTTCCGCTTGTCTAACCATCATTTTATTCCAGCTGTGCATAAAGCTGTTTCCTCTTTCAGCTGGCAAACCTGTGTATCCTGCTGCTCTGGGCTTGCGGTCAGGAAGGAAGATAGTTTCTCACCTGGATGGTAGGTCAGAGCCTGTTCTCCTTTTTGGAGATCCACACTAATAATGAATATATTAAAGCAAATTATGATATTTACATTTATAAGCATGGCAGCACGGTGACGCAGTGGTAGTAAGGAGACCTGGGTTCGCTTCCCAGGTCCTCCCTGTGTGGAGTTTGCATGTTCTCCCCATGTCTGCATGGGTTTCCTCTGGGTGCTCCGGTTTCCTCCCATTGTCCAAAGACATGCAGGTTAGGTGCATTGGTGATCCTAAATTGTTCCTAGTGTGTGTGTTTGGTGTGTGGGTGTGTGTGTCCTGCGGTGGGCTGGCGCCCTGCCTGGGGTTTTTCCTGCCTTCCGCCCTGTGCTGGCTGGTATTGGCTCCAGCAGACCCCCGTGACCCTGTGTTAGGATATAGCGGGTTGGACAATGACTGACTGACATTTATAAGGATTGCTTTTAACAGAAATACCAGAAGTCAAGATAACAACTAGATTATAATAATATTATTTGAAGAAAACAACATTCCATGCAATCATGTCAAGCTAAACAAACCATAATTCATCCTCCACCTGAAAATCTTAGTGCCACCTACAAGTCTGTTATTAGACGACAGCAGCTCTCTTATTATACAAGCCAGGTCTTGTGTATGTTTGTGCTGTGGTTAGTTATAATATTTTTCTTGCACTTAATATTCCCTTGAGGACAAATGAAGTTTATCTATCTATCTATCTATCTATCTATCTATCTATCTATCTATCTATCTATCTATCTATCTATCTATCTATCTATCTATCTATCTATCATCCAACCCACTATATCCTAACTACAGGGTCATGAAGGTCTGCAGAAGCCAATCCCAGCCAACACAGGGTGCAAGGCAGGAAACAAACCCTGGACAGTGTGCCAGTCCACCACAGGGCGCACACACACAACACACACACACCAAGCACACCTTAGGGACAATTTAGAATCGCCAATGCACCTAACCTGCATATCTTTGGACTGTGGGAGGAAACCGGAGTACCCGGAGGAAACATCAATCAACTATTTAGTCTTTAATATCAATCTATATTTTTAGTATGTAGTACATTTAACATCTATATATCTACCGACAGTTAGAAAATACAGTACCTTCAATGTGTTGGAAACAGCAGGGAGGAACTCAGTGTCCCAGTGATTAGACTTTAGCTCAAAGTCTTCTTAAATAAGAAAATGACAGCAGCACGTGTGCAAGATTGGGGGCCGAAACCTCAGGCTCTTTAACTAAAAGGCAAAATGGCAATCAAAAATTAATCATTAACAAAAAAGAAAAAAAAAATAGAAAACAATTAGCCAAGGAAATTTTCAAATAAATAATTACATTTCAGAAATTAAAACAACTGAAAAAACAAGCATTAAAATGATACAAAACAAAAGATAAAAACGGAGCCCCATGTAATCCTGACAGCAACACTCCAATTCATTGGAGTAACCAATGAGGTCAGCTACAAAAGAAGAATATTTTGTAGATAAATCAAAAGCTAGTGATAGTCTATGTTTATTTTCTGTAGTCATGAATTGCCTTGCTTATTTTAATGCAGGGTTGTTTAGCGGCAGGAACACACCCAGATTTGGATGCCAGTCCATTGTAAGTCAGATCTGTCCTGACACCACATACTCACTCAGACAAAGCCAGTTTGGAGTCACCAGACAACCTTACGGAGACAACTGTGCCGTTCATACCGAATGCAATGACAGTCCAATCAGACAAGTATTAGATACGAGAGGGTAGAGATGTGCAACCATTTACTTTAAGGTGTGGAATGAAAGGATGCAGGACAAAATATAGTGTTGGAGTCCCCAGTGAGATTCCAATTTAATTGCAGCAACTGTAATAAAGAGAAGGAAAATGAAGAAGGAATAGCAAAATAAGGTCATATAGGATTGTCTCAGTGATCTGGTTTTGATGGCTTCTGAGGGCATTCTGGCTCCATCTAACACAGTCTGTTGAATGAATGCCTAATTCAAGTTGCATTGTCTCTTATAAAGTGGGATGACCAGAAAGGATGTGGCTTGCAGGGTGGACCAGAAGCATTGTCATGGCTGTTTAGAGGCCTCCTCCTCCTCCTCCTCCACTCTAGGGCCAGAAGAGGAAGAGGTTAGAACTTGTTTAATCCAAAGCTTTCTCCCAGTTTACCACATGAGCAGAGCCTCCGACACGCTCCTGTAGTATGCATGTGTGACACAGAGTTAAACAAGACTGACACAATCATTCCAAATCGCCATAAGCAGTTCCCAAAATATATATTTTTTTCTTTGGTAATTGCTTGAGTGCTAATCTTTCATGAGTTGTCTTCTTTAAGTGTAATATGTGCTAAAACACTAAATGAAAAATGAACTATAGAATTTTAAGAATTGCAGCTGAACAAGTAGTGTTCAGAGAGAGGTAACAGTGGCAAATGCCAGAAAAGCCAAGTAAACCAAATAACCAAAACAGCAGCACACAGCAGGAGCATAGTTATGATTCAGAGGTTTTAGATACTGTATTTTTATATTTTCTACAATTTGGGCAAATTTTATTTCATTTTCCATGTATTATAAAGTTTTAATGTCACATTGACTTATTTTTTTCCATCACCAATTTGTATGTACTGGGAGTCACCATGTTGACTTCATCTTCTTCATGTTGGCATGCATTTTACTGCTAACGGTAGGTCTCTATTGCTATTGTGTCACCTCAGGATACTATAACACTTGACATCATCACCTGGAAAATATTTAAGATAGGGGCATTTTCTTTGGTGCCCAATATTTTGTGCTGAAAACAGAAACATGTTTGTTTTGCTACCCAGCACAAAATTCGTTCTTAGGTGTGTATAGTTTGGTTAACTTTTTTGGCTTTTTTGTTTTTGTTTCATTTTAATCTTCCAACTCTCATTCCTTCACGTTTTTATGATAAAAAAATGTACTTTAGTCTCCTGGTCCGTTGTTTTTCTCTTTCTTCTCACTATGGAGATACATTAGTCAAAACAAAGAAGACTCTAACACTAACCTGGGTTTGATTTTCTCTAGCTAACAGAATAGGAAAGTTTGTATTTATGTAGAAAACCTCAAACACTAGAATACCAGAAGCTGTGTCCACCAGACAGTGTCCAGAAATGATCAGGAAGGCTATTGGATGTTAGATTATTTAACGTGACGTGTGGAGTGCACATCACGGGAGGTTATGCTTAAGCTACAGTATATAACTCACCGATGAGACCTTATCTGCAGTAATGTGTTCAGTTTTGGTCTCCATACTATAAAAAAGTCCAGTGCAGACTGACTAGGCGGATTCTGGGTCTAAACAATACGAGCTATGAGGACAGACTAAATTGAGTTGAACCTTTTCAGTTTAAACAAATGAATATTAAAAGACAACCTGATTGATCTGATTGATGTGTTTAAAACTTAGAAGGGAATTAGTACAGTGGATCCCAGCTAAAACTTTATAATAATTTCTTCAACCAGAACATGGGGACACAGCTGGAAGAAACTTGGTAAGAGCAAGTTATGCACAAATATTAGAAATGTTATCTTCTCACAAAAAAACTACAGATAAACGTGATATACAGGTACTAATGACACATACAATTGACATGGTGTATTCATTCTCATAATCTAAATTAACAAACATGCAGACTTCTCATATGGTAAAAGTAAGTACACCCCTACATTTACCACCACTTCAAATCCATAAAGTTAGAATCAGGTATTCCAGATTAGGTGTTAGTAATCAGAGCCTCCTTAGGCTGTATGCAATTGGAACCTGACTTATTTAAACAGCAGATATCTAGGGTCTGCTGTTCTTTTTGCTATTGACGTGCCAGACAGCCGGGGACCTTGCCCAGTCGGGACACCCTTCTGATGAGAGGACCAGGGGAGATGACATGTCAACGGCAATAACGGGACACGAGAGGGCTTGCATCGGGGCTACGGGACTGTATCTTGGAAGCTCAGTCCTGTTGGGGGCCGTGGCCACCACCAGGGGGTGCTTGGACAATCCTGGAGCCTTGGACTGCAGCACTTTCACCGCACCGGGAAGTGCTGCCAGAAGAGAACCCGGGTGCATCAGAAGTGCTTCCAGGTATCCATGCAGCACTTCCGCCACATCAGGGAGCACCTGGAACACATCTGCGTGAACTATAAAAGGGGCCGCCAGAGTCGGGAGGCAGAGGACAGAGCTTGCGAGAGAGGAGTGGAGACGGCAGTGAAAGAGTAGAGAAGAAAGAGAAAGGAAAGGAAAAGAAAAGGACTAAGAGTATTGTCACTGGTTTGTGCACTGTGTGCTGAAGAAAACAACAAATGGGTGTGTTTTTGGGACTTGTGAGTCTGCGTGTCTGTCTGTGTTGTGGCTGATCTTTCCACAATGTATGTAGTGTCATCATACCAAGATCTCTCTAAGACCCTTAAACAAAAGGTTGTGAAATCCTAAAAGTCTGGTCAAGGATTTAAAAAATTCATGAAAGTATTTGAAATCAATCATTCCACTGTAAGGAAAATCATCTACAAGTAGCGTATATTTCAGTTTTTGAGTTTTAATAAATTTGCAAAACTTTGGGAAAACATGTTTTCACTTTGTCATTATGGGTTATTGAGTGTAAATTGGTGGGCAAAAATGGAAAAAACTTATCCATTTAAAGTGAAATCTACAATACAGTAAAGAGTGCAAAATATTAAAGGGTATGAATACTTTCTGAATCCACTGTAAGGGGTCCACACTGTCACATCATGGCTCCAGAAGGACTGTGTTTTAATACAGCCCAGTCACTGTCTGTGTAGAATTTTTATATTTTCTTTGTGTGTGTCTGCATTTTTCTGCAGGAAGTTAGTTTTTCCTCCAAACACCTTGAAATGTACCGCTTATATTAAGTAGTGACTTTAAGCTGCACCCTGTGTAAGTGAATGTTGGTAACTGTGCCATTAGCTGCCTTTATAGACTCTGGCTCTCCATGATACTGAATTGGTTTAAGTAGGCTTACAAAATAGATTCATGAAACATACAGAAAAGTTGGTCCAAATGTACCAAGTGGCCTTGACCTAAATAAGTAGGTCTAAAAATGGATAGATGAATGGATTACAGTAGATTTGATTTAAATATAAAACATTCAAAAAGTGCCAGAACAAAATTCTGTTGCTAATATTTATGGCAGGTTTAGTACAGTTCTTAGTGTTACACAGATGGCCTAAACATTTAATGTGTACTTTGGTTTAGCAGGTCTTCATTTAAGCTCAGCATGCATTCCTAAATGTCCATCACAGGCTTTCCATGTGGTTGGCCAGCCCAGACGCAGCAACTGTCTGAGGGCTGAGGACGGGGGTGGACCCTCAGCACTGATAAACATCCTTTCGACTTTGATAAAATTATCAACTAAGGCATGCTTTGGCAGCACAAGACCATTTGTACCTAATTAGGTGATTTCAGGAAGTCTAGCAAATGCAGTTAGCTAATGAACTTGTTTATACCCAGGATGTAAAACATCTTCACTGGGCATGTGGTTTGACGTTTTTAAACAGCACGTTTGAAGATGCATACTGAGCAAGGCCTAGGAAGGAGCAGATGTACGGTCACAGAGCTGCTTTTAAATGCCCCCGTTTTTTTGTTCATTTCAAGTCATCAAAGTATCAGAGTTTTCCGACTTTCTTTCAGTGTGCATGTTTGAATTCCAGAGTGTTTATCTTCAGAGGATGTTAATGAATAAACCTTAAATCACAAAGCCACTTCTGTGTCACTATAGGGTTGATGCAAAACCACTTCACTGCTAGACTGTGTGTGTGGGTCGCCTACTTATAAATGCACACTAAAGAGCAGATAATTACAAATGATTTTTGGTTAAAGTCTATATATAATTAAAAATAAATCATCATTTTTTTATGGTTTTAACATTTTAAATCTATTAAATCAGTATCTGCTGCCTAGCCCAGAACTGGGATCCAGTTCCAATAATGCTAAAACTCTTTTCTATCATAAACGCATATTGTTGCATAGAGACAAGGACACATTTATTAAAAAAAAAAAATCCAAAATGTAACTTTAGCTTGCATTTTATGGTACCGTGTGTCGCGAGGTGCAGAAATGACAGCTTAGGATTGCAGCAAAGAAAATTTGGGGTGCCAATGGAGTTGTTACTTTTATTATCCAGAGACAGAAAAACCAACAAAAAATGTACTGAAATAAAGCTTGTTGCCGTGCGTTCCTTCAACGGAATATTTAAAGTAATGCCAGGATGTAGTCATTTCGGTGGGGCTTTGGCTAGCGGGTGGCTGTGGCCAGTAATGACGCCTCCATCCAGGACGTCTGGGGTTTTATGGCAGGTGGACTGGAACGGGCAGCGTTAAATGCCTTCACAGGGTGGCTTCTCAGCACTGTGGGGAAAGAAGGAGATGAAAGCGTTAGACACAGTGCCCTCTCTTGTCATGGTGGGTTATTACATACCTCAACTGAGCTTGGGAGGAGGTCATCCGATGCGCATGTGTGACACGTGATAAAGACAGATCGTGTCACTATCCCAAACTTTATTCTGTGTTTCTGTTAATATTTATATTATTACTTACAGTTGGACCTAAACAATTTAACAGGAAGAATAATGCCTAATGTTTTATTGGCAGAGTGAAAAGGCTGTCTGATAGAGAAACCAACACACCAGCCCCTTAATGTCAGTAAGCCATTATTGGAAATGAAAAAAGGAGGCAAATGTCAAGAGAGCTCAATAGGTGTAAACCATCAAGGCCTGCTGATAAAATATGACATGTCTTCCATCTTTAGCTACTTTTTGTCTTAATTCCAATACTGCAGCTATGATATTACTAGATGTAACTTTTCTAGTCTCACATTATCTTTTGAAAAAAAAAAAAAATCACGCTGGGGTCTGCTGAATTCTGAGTGAAGAGTGGAAGCATCCTGCACCATGGCCAGCATTTTACTCAGCTGATATGTGGGCTCTTGCAAGCCCTACGACTTGCCCACTGATATCCTCCCACAGGGAATCTGGCCGTGGATCAATAGTTTCTTGCTGAGACTGCAAAGCCTGTTGCCGCATTTCCAGATGGACTGAAAGAGATGCTGCTGCACTTGCAGTTGGCAGTTTAGTTCCTGCTGTGCAGCTGTAGCATTGAGAAGAGTTCACAGTATGTCACTCTTCTAGAACTGATCATGGAATGAAAAAAGGAAAAAGTTTCAGTAAGAATACACCACCACATACAACTCAACAGTTTAGTTATTTCTAGAAATATGAATTAAACCCCCATATTACTATCTACCCTTTTACTCACAATTTATTTTTCTATAGGACTAATATAGAAGAAAGCATGGCTAGAATTCAGGCATCCAAAATGCCCCTATTATCACGGTCCTGTTGAAGCAATGTCTTGTTCCAGTTTGCGTGTTTCTTTAATCTTCCCCTCATCTTTACCTTTATTTTCTTTGCATTCTATGTAGAGTTTTTCGTTTTCCTAGTTACGTTACCCTCACTTTTGTTCCACACTTGACTATTTGTAAACTAAAACTCTGAAGATATGCTGCCATTAGGGCCCCAGTTACCTGAGAGGTCTATTTAAGCTCCCTGCCTGCCACAAAGCAGTGCCCTGGCTTTAGCTGCTCTGTTATCTACTCCAATTTTTACTTCATTCCTTATAGAAATTGGAATGTACATATTTTGCATAGATTTTTCCTCTCTTGAAACTTTTGTTTTAGAGTGATGTCTTTTTCCTACTTAGAATTTGCGTTGTGTTAGAGGAGTGATTTGGGCTTTGATTATTACTAGTTATTTTACTGTTTCTGTTTTTCTTAGCTTAGTTAAATTATTGAAGAATATACTTTCATCACTTATTTCTTTTAATTTATTCTCGGTATCGTTCTTGCTCAAACACCTCATCACAAATAAACACAGCATTTAAATATACAGCCCCATGATGCTAAGCTGAATTTTTTGAGTCAGTAAATAACTTTATATCTTGTAGCAGATCACTGAAGTATAAAGTTTTCCAGATTTTGACAGCATAATTTTAAGATGTATGGAAACCCAAAGCTATTATTGACATTCTTGGTACACACATGCTTCAATGATGCTGTGATACAGATAGATTCACACGAAAGAGGCCCCAAATATTCTGTAATAACTCTCATTAGGACGAAGCAATCTGAATGAAACAACGCGCAATGTGCCCCTTAGTATATGGAGCTTCGAACCAGCTGGGATGCCCCTGCGTTAGAGCGATGAGGTGGGTGACAGACAGCTGTCACGGCATTTAACCTCCGTTTGCAACTTCTGGGTGCATACCCCTTCATTCAGTCGCTCGGATGGTGGTGTACAGTATCGAGCAGTGCGTCTTCATGGTGCAAACCAATTCGTTTAAACAATGTCAGAATCAACCGGATGATCACGAGTTAATGGAAGGTTACTTCCAGCAAGATGGAGCAACGTGTCACACATCGGCAAGGAGCATGGCCAAAATTGAGTCCTTCTTTGGCAACAGGGTAATTTCTAAGGGGCTTTGGCCACCACAGTCGCTGGATCTGACACCACCAGACTTCTTCCTTTGGGGTATGCTCAAATGATAGGTCTATTGGAACAAGCCTCACACTGTGGAAGATTTGAAGGAAAACATCCAAGGTGAAATTGCTGCTATTCCCCCCAAGACACTTGCCGATAGGTTGAGGAACATGGAGAGCCACGTCGAAATGTGTCTGGCAGAAAATGGAAACTGCTTCCAGCATCGCATGTAATGCAATCGATTACACATACATATATAGCATATTTTTTGGGTTCCGATTGCTTCATCCTAATGGGAGTTACAACAGAATATCTGGGGCCTCTTTCGAGTGAATCACCCTGTAGTAGCTGTTATTTTCTCAATATTTATTTTATTTTACTGATTTTATATTCTGTAAAGTAGTGGATTACAGATAACTTAAAGCATTAATGTCACACATATTTGTCATTATTTCACATATTTTTATAATCAGAAGTTGATAAAGGGAAATAAATGCAGCATCCAAATAAATGCCACATTCTAATAAACACCAC
The DNA here is from genome assembly GCF_016835505.1 of Polypterus senegalus. Lineage (NCBI taxonomy): Eukaryota > Metazoa > Chordata > Cladistia > Polypteriformes > Polypteridae > Polypterus > Polypterus senegalus. The sequence goes on from NC_053156.1 coordinate 111,525,755, forward strand.
AGAAAGGGCATTCTGAGAGAAATCAACGCCACAGTGTCTGTTTGCATTTGTGCAGTATATATAATTAACTAATAAATAATAAACTTACTAAAATGTACTTTTTGTTACTTTTTGAGTTAGGAAGGGGTGTTTCTATGGTTTTGGGAATTTCAGAATACAAACTTCCTCCTTATCTTCCTTTTTTGGTTTTCTCCTTTTTGAGTTTCTTTAAGTTGCTAAATTTTTCCCCTTTGTCTTCATAAATTGAGCCACAGGATGGGACCGTCACAAATGTTCTGCTTCTGATTATAGCACAGCTACCTGAGGAGGAAAAATAATAGGACAAGTGTGGCATTGTGTGGTATTCATCTTGTTTAGCAACTCCTCCTTCAAAACTTAACTCAGGTTCTGTTATGATTTGGTATTTATTTTCATTTTTTTGTGTAAATTCTAGAGTCTTTTTTGATATGTATGCATCTATTTTGGGATTTTTCTCCAAATAAATTAATTTGTGACATTTGCTTGTTTCTGGAAAAATTATTTAGTACTAGGGTGTTATACGGTGTTAGCCATTGTGGATGTGGTAAGAAGTTAAGCAAAATGACACATTTTATTGGCTAACTAGAAATTATGGAAAAAGTTATAATTTTGAATCATTTTGTAGAGGAGCACTGGATTTATCCAGAAGAAGGGTCCTTTCATTAGACTGACTAGCCTAGCACTGAGTCAGCTGTGGAAAGGCCAAGGGGAAGGGGGATGTTGGGCAGCTTGATGGCCAAGGTCTCCAGGACTTTAAACAAATCAGAATCCTATTTTGTGACACAGCCTACTCTTGCATTTTGTTCTGTACTTGTACTATTACTATTGTACTATTGCATTTTATTGAGGATTACTTTGTATTTACCCCGCTTTTTTGACACCCACTGCACACCCAACCTTCCTGGACAGGTAATCGTCTCCCCTGAGACTTCTTCCATTTTTCCGTACAAGGGTTTTTTTCTGGGAGTTTTTTCTTGTCTTCTTAGAGGCTGGGGGGCTGTCATAAAACAATTGCCTGTTAAAGCCCATTGCAGCACTCCTTGTGTGATTTTGGGCTATACAAAAAATAATTTGTATTGTATTGTATTGTATCATTATATCACAATGCCATCATATATTGTAATAGGTGATGACATTTTATTTTATTTTGCGTTATTTTTATTTTATTTTGTGTTAATAGCTTCCATGGCAATATTACCCAGAAGGAAATAGGAATGCATAGCATGTTACATCATCCAAGCGAGTGTATAAGCGTCAGTGCACAAAAACTTATTTCAAAGAAAAATATTTTTGGCTCAATGACTTTAATTCTTGATTGGTGTTTTTGGTTTAGACAAAGAATATTCCTGACTTCTATTATTTGATGATTACAAATTTCAACAGGTTTAGGTGTTGCTCATTTTGTTTTTTGATTCATGAGTGACTTTTGGATCTCAAGCTAAATATTATTGGTTATTTGCTATAATTAATGACATTTAGTTTTGGAAATGTAAAGTGAGAGTACTGTTTTGACCCTTTGTGTGTCTGATCTGGAATTAAGTTTGTAGTGAGTTGTATTTTATTTCTATTCAGTTTAAGTCAATTGGTTTATCTGTTGGATTAGGTGTAGTGCAGCTACTTTACGCTGCTCCAGCCCCTATGGCTCTGCCAACCACTAAAGATTCTTACTGGATGTTTTCTCAGAGACGCTACAATAACTATAAATGTTAATGTAAGATAAATGCGGAATATGTGGAACATCCACAACTAGTGATGTGCGAAACTATTTGAATCTTTATTGTTCATCTGTTAACAACAAGCTATATTCTACTTTAAAATCTCGAATAGTATCATAACAGTGTAAAACTTTAACCACCAAACAATACAAGTAATATAATAAGCAAGCAATAAAATATGTAATTAACACTTGAAAATAATAATAATAAAAATCCTCTTCATTGAATTTTGACAATAAATAAAATTTCAACAATAAATTGATGAAAACCTATCGTACAAATGGAACCTTAGAATAGCGTGCATATCATGATAAAACTGTGAAAACATTGAAATATGACTAAATACAATTGATTTCAGTTTTGGATTAATCTCTTGCAATTTCCTTCTTTTATATCCCGTCCTTTCTGATGCACTCTCCCGTACATATATCATCGATGAACTGAGCTGCAATTCAGTGTACTGCGAGTCTCTTGCCTGCAGTTCGTGAACGAACTTGCAATGGCTTTCCAGATCAGACCAGTTCATTCAATCAGTCAGTGTACATACTGAGACGGTCACAGTCGCTCAGTCAGAGTGAACCGATCAATGGGAGGTGCTTGGTATCATAAGTTAGTCATTGGCTAATTGTCGTAATGACAGTTTTGCCGAAACCGTTTACTGTTAGGCTATTTCCTGAAGACAGCAGCCATTTAATGGAAGTTAAGACAATAGCTCTAGTCTTTGCAGAATGCAATATAAAATGTAGCATGCACTGTGCATGCCTTGAAAAGATTTGTTCTTTAATGTCATTGTACCAGTATGTTCGTTCAGAGACCAGGACAAGTACAAAAGAACGGGTTCATTCGTTCTTTGCACATCACTATCCATAACTTTTAAATGAAGTACAATTACCTTGCCAAACACACAATACAGAATCAAAGCAAAACCTAATCACCAGTAAGCACTGATGCACAAATTACTGCATAATATTGCTTCAAAACCACAAAACCTGCTTTTATGTAGCTTTAAAATTGAGAACTGAATTGGAGTAAATTAGAATGCTGAGGGCTTATGCTGCACGGAATTGATGTGGCATAAGTAAGGAAAAGTGTTCAAAAATCCTTTTGTTTGAAACTGAGGGGCAGCACAGTTGAGCTGAGCGGGCAGTGCTCATTTATGCCCCCTGTGGTACCAGGCTTGGTGTCAGGGAGAGCTTACATGCAGGCCAGCTGTGAACAGTGGGCTGCTAACTGATGATCACGGGTCTAATTTGTACTATAAAAATATATTAAGTGACCATATTGGCATGGTCATGAAGTATTCTTTGATACAAAACACATTACTGGAAATAAATAAATTAAGCAAATGCCTTGTGAAAAGCCTCAGAAAGGTGATAGTATTGGTAAGTCCATCTTCCTAGTGCAGAAGTTTGTTTTAACTGCAATAATCAACTCAATCTCACATTATTTTATAATTTGTTATTGACCTCTATCAAGTAGCTATGTGGGGAAAAAAGTTAATAACTTCTGAGAATATTGGTAGTTTTGGAGAACTACTCTAATGATGACTTTGGCCTACTAAATAATATATGAAATTTAAGAAAAGGGATTTTGCCAATTACTCCTTGGAAACAGGCTACAGTTGTTCCTCTGCTAGAGACAAAGAAACGCTTGTTTAAATCTTTGTTAGGCAGCTTTTTGCTCTGACATGTGCTGCACAATATATGAACTGATGGAGAAAATGATTAATATCAGATAAAAACAGATTCTTCTGTGGTTCAGTATGGTTTTAGGAAAAAAACAAAACTACTGTGGAACATAATAACATCGATTAGAGTCTGGTAGTCTGATTTTAGTGGGAACCCTCTGGTCAATGCTGCTGAAATTTTAGAATCTTAAGATAAACAAGTAATGCTTAAAATTTATAAGTTAGCGATAAATTATGGGAGAAATAATAAGTATCAAAAGTGGCAAAAATAAAATAAAAGCAAAAAAAAAAATCAAAATGAATATAGACCACATGGCAGCCAAAACTAACATTCAATTTATTGGGCCATGGTCATATTGAACAGTGATTCTTTAAAGTTGTTCCAACAATCTTTCATCTTAAAGTCAAACACTTCAACAAAAATATACCATTCAAGCCAAAAGAGCGTTAAAATTACACAATCACAAAAAATAACAAAGATAATTTTATTTTATTTGGGTATTAAGACAAGTCGTTTCTGAAAAGAAGTTAAAGCAGTGAAATCTAAATCTAAACAATAATAATCGAGCGTTCACCATTGATGGCGTGAAGATATAATATCTTGGTGGGGATGGGAGTCATTTGTGGGTGGACGAGCAATGCAGCCAAAGCTGAAAGATGAACTGTTGCTTCTACTAAAGCATATGCTGTGTTTCAACAGTGTAAAAGCTGTTAATAACCAAACAGCGGAGTCACGATTCATTTGTTTGAATTTTCTGCTATCACATTAGAACATTCTAGAAGTATTCAATCTGAACTGTGGGAGAAAATTAAAAAAAAAAAAAAATAGTATTGGATTAAAAGTACATGTATCATTGTAATTTATCTGGAAAAGTACAATTCTTTATAATAGTGTTACCACAAGAACATTTAATGAAAAAACATTTTCTGGCAATTATTTACTGTATTATTGGGATGACAGATGTTGAAGACATAAACCAGAAATCAAAACCAAAAGGGGAGTGAGGGTCACATAATCATGAGTGAGAGGGTTCTTAAATTGGAAACCTGATTTTTTTTTTTAATAAACAAATCTTTACATTTTTTGGAAAAGACTCCTTATGGTTTGTTTTTTTAATAAAGTTTATACAAAGGAACTTCTGAGCCAGCTGTTTGTTAAGGAATTGCTTAGCACAGGGACACATCAATAGGAACAATGCGTTACAAGACCTACCTAAAAGAATATCACAATACGAATACAAATAAATACAATAATGGAACAGGTTAACGTATTGCTTACTGGAAGTTTCATCCATCCATCCATTATCCAACCCGCTTTATCCTAACTACAGGGTCACGGGGTGGACTTTCAGTTTTTATAAATTTTTACTTTAGGTACTGCAGAAATGCATGTATTACCCATTTACCTTTATGTAACAAAGGCTTTTTTTGGTCTTCGTAACACTTATAAAACATCAGTAGATAGGTTACTCATCTCTGTGCAGTGTGGCCTATTGAGATGATGGTAACATTACTTGTTAATATGAAGGCTTCTCAGGTCTTAAAATGAATATGGAATATCAAGAGAAATATGTGTCAGACCACTCCAAAGTGAGGTTTTCTTAGTTGCTCACGTTGTAGAGATGAATAAACTCTTTACCAATGTTTCTGTGTATACTGTGTAACATTTTAGATCCTTTTCGTCTTCCCAACTGACTTCCAGGTATGTCTTACTGGTCAGGTGATTCCTGATGCATCGAGTTTGCACACATAAAAGAGTTGAGAATGTGTAGTGGAAGATTTAGCCTTTGCTCTTTCCTTTGTGAGAAGGTCAAAGCCAGTGTGAAGGCATGAGGATTGTTCATGACGAAAGTGAGCAGTCTAAATTAAAACATGAACATATCAGAATCAAAACTTTTTAACATTTTGAAAAGAAACCAGACACACCAAGATAGTACAGTTAGTGTAGATGTCAGCAAAACCTGGAAAACAACTGCAGGTTATCATAATAAAAGTAGCAGAGCTGATAAAAAATGCCCTGAAACAAGAGTTGAAGGTCTCGCATTCTACTGTATACAGAAGACTTCCAACGAGAACATTATAAAGACCAAATCACACGATGTAAATTTCTCATTGAAAATTGCTAAAAAGTACAGAGAAGACCTGTTAAATAACTGTAATTAGGAAAAGGTAAAAATGAAACTCTACCAAAGTGACTGGGAAGTGAAAATGTAGAGAACAGAAGGAACGGCAGAAGAAAAATGAAGCAGAGGCCTGTATTCCTACAGTAGTCTCTGGTGATCTACCATTATTTCCTTGCATTATGGAATAGAATTTTCATGCTGCAGGTAGGAGAATTTGGTTTGAAATGCAGTGAAAAATAAAGGGCTAAAATAATTTAAGTCTTTAAAAAGGTTCCTTTTAAATTTGCTTTCAACTGTTCCATACATGTCATAGAAGTGACGTTAATTATCATTTAAACTTATAGCTGTTTTAAAAATTGTGATGTACACCAGCAAAGAGGGACTAGTTAGACATAGACAAGAGTAATTGTTCCTAGTAAGCTGCTGTCACAGGATTGGTGAGTCTCTTACATGAACTACTACCTTTAGAGTACACCATGAGTGTAGTAACAAGGAGGAACATTTCTACACATAGTCTCATTTTCCCTGTTTAAAATGGAGGAACAGAGATGAGAGAAGCATGAATTTCTCCAGTCATCAGCTCCTCCTCTCCCGCCCAACTAGAATAAAAGACACAACCTAACTAGCAGTATGACTTGATTGAAGGGCACAAGCTGTACAGACATTCCTGCAATTCTGAAATCGATACCACTAGAGGGCGCCAAAATGCAATGATTATGGTGATCTCGCCCAAACAGTTTGTTGAAAAAAAGTCTTCATACTTACACTGTACTTACATTGAGTTCATGCTGGATGACGCAGCTACAATAGGCATCAGAAAGGTTGAAAGAACTATTGCTAATTTGGATTTTAAAGCAGTTTAAATAACCAAAGGAAAATCATACATTGAATAATTTCCAGTGCCATTAAAGAAAAAGGATAACTCATGCTTTTTGCTTTGCTGTGGTATGTTTAAAAGTTTAAATGTACATTAGCCTTAAGTTGGGGATATCACATCCAAGGCATCACTTAATTACTGATGTTAAAGGACAAACTGAACCAACGTTTATAACAGACACAAAAGTTCTAAGTGACTAGAAAGTCAATCCATCAAAATAATGTGTGGATTTTATTGGGCAGGGTGTTCAAACATGTGACATGGTGTCTGACAAAAGTCTGTTTAGTATCTGATTGACTCAGCAGCCAGAATTAGCAAACTGAATGTCAGTACAGATCCTTCAACAATATCATGACATGTGAGTGAGACAGGAGCAGTGGTAAATGAATTCAAACCTATAATAAAAAAACTGTGTGTGCTCTGACAAGTGACATTTGGACAGAGAGTTATTACAAACATTTTATCCTTTTTCTTAGAATAATTGCAACCATGAGCTAGTTTCTAAAACCCAGCATCTTGAACACAAGTGTCAATACTGTATTTAGTTTTTATTACTTCAGAAGCTTGGAGTTTTCAAAACTGATGCTCTACAACAAAACTACTTTTGCTGTTTACTGTGGAGAAAATCTAGCTGCTACTCTAATATGGTTCAGAAGACTTAATTGCAATCCCCACATATTAAATGTGTGTTTCAAAGTCCTTCTCTTTAGCACTTCAAGTTTCTCATATATTAACTGACATGAAAAAATTGTTAGTTATTTCAAGCACTCTGATCATTGTGTAAGCTGAAAACATTCCTTAAACAATCCATCGGAAAACATACATATATTACTGTATATGGGTGTGTGTGTGATCTCTCCCTTTTTAAACCCATTTAGTCTAATTATAAATGTGGGGAGCAGAAGTTTAATCTGGTAGGAACTGACAGTAATTAAGTCTATAAAGCATACAAATTTATTGCAGAGTGCTGAATCAAGCACACATCCACCTTCACTCACAGCAGGCTTATTTACAGCTAGAAATCCAAGTAACAGCTTATCTTTGGATCGTGGGTGGAAACTGAAGTCCCTGAATAACCTTAGCAATTGAATAAAAAATAAATTAAACATTACTATTAATTAATGGATTCCAACCAGTTGAATTATAATTGTATATTTAGTGCTGTGTGTATTTATTATTCTTTATAGTGATTTTGATTTTGTGACGTGTTTAGAAGTGTCTCATTTAGGTACAGTCCACTGATGTTAAGTTGTGTGATGTTTTATTAATCCATTTCGGTAATGCACTACTTGACTAACAGCATCCATCCATCTGTCAACAAAGATCACACGGGTCCAATCACACTCTTCCAAGTTTCACTGTCCATGCCCAAGTGAGCATTAAGGTTCCCCAGTAGAACGATAAAGTCCTCAGAGTAACAGTACTTATCTTCAACTTTGTTTCATTGCCCCATGAGGAAAATATTGTCCACCTTTTTGCAAAAAACTGAACACAACACTTAATCATATCAAGCAAGGATGAAAATCCATTCTATATTGTACTAGTAGTCCCCCTGCACATGTGATGAAATATCTATGTATTCTTAATAACATGAAAATATCAAAATTTAAATAATAGAAAATATTAAACAATGTTAAAATGACCTTAAACACTGCAAATGATTAACAATATCTATACTGACCACAAGTTAAGCCTGCAGCAACCCTTTGAAACTGTCCTCACCAAGAAAGTTAACTCAGAAATAACATAAAAAATGCAAAAATATGCCCCTTTGACCGAATAAAATACAAATATGAGGATTCTTGTCTACTGACTGAGGTTGCTTGCTTGTCCACTACAGTGTCACAGCAAGCATATTTGCTCCATGCACACTCCAAACCCTGGAGTCTTTGTCTCCCACCAGCTAAACATTTCTCACAATATTCTCCTAACTCTGCATGCACTCCATTAGTCTCTGGCATAGAGAAAGTTCCATGAACTTTTCTGGACAAGTCCCAGAATCACTGTTATAGTCAGAGCTGGCCCTACACAAGCAACACCAGCACCCCTTCGCCTTGATTTTTCCTTAAAGAACCCATATTCGGGGAGCTACCTCTGTACCATATGTTTGCCTCTGGAAGAGTGTGCTCCCCAATGGTCAGCAGGTGTTGACCTCCTGATGTTCCTCTCTTGGCCTTGCTTTCTTCTAAGTTAGAGGACCAGACATGTCTGCTCATTGCTGAATCCTGGCCTGCGCCACCACCACCTAATCAAAGAACCGTGAGTTCCCTACATTGATGGATTAAAGGCCAGAAGTCCACGTGACCGTCATCATCAAGTCCTTCCATGAGAACCCTAAATACAATGAGGACTGATCATTTATGTTGGGTAGAATGCCCAGAGGGGGCTGAGTGGTCTTGTGGCCTGGAACCCCTGCAGATTTTATTTTTTTCTCCAGCCGTCTGGAGGTTTTTTTTTGTTTTATTCTATGTTAATTAGTTTTCTCTGATTTTAATTCTTACTTTGTCTTTTTTTTCTTTCTTCATCATGTAAAGTACTTTGAGCTACATTATTTGTATGAAAATGTGCTATATAAACAAATGTTGTTGTTGTTTTTCCATCAATGCATGGTTCCAGTGAGGTCATCTTCCTCTCTCCCACTCACTTGTTTTGGTGCCCTGTTCTTGTGGAGCACACAACATTTATCCAGGGATTGCTGCCACTTTATAGCCTCCAAGTTCCCAGAGTTTCTTTCCCTGTCACTAGGGCTGGGTGATATTTCTCAAAATTCAAATTGTGATATTTTTGGACCAAAAGTCAATATACGATATGCAACAATATTTTTTTCCTATCTATTATTACTTAAAAAAGAAGCCACACATTTATATTGCTCTTTAGTTATTTACATGTAATTGCAAACTTACAACTTTACATCATAGGCATAAACCAAAATATACTCATTAATGCAATTGCGGCAGGGATGTGTTTCATTGCGTTTTGAGCAGAGTTCTTGCGAAGTTTCATACATTCTTCGTACTTCATAACGTGTTTTGTTTTCAAATGATTGAAGAGGTTCGAGGTATTGCCGCTCTTCGTTCCTACTTCTGTCTTACAAAGTTTACATATAACAGTCTTTTGTTCATTTTGTCTAAAGCAAACCATTTCCAAACAACGGAGGTCACATTTGTACCTTTTTTTGGCACTAAATCATCGCTGATAGCCGTACTTGTTTCTGCCTCCGTCTCAGCCATTGTTGTTACTGTTTAAGATAAGAAGGAGGCAGGGTTTAATCGCAATGACTGCATTTAGGATGTGCTCCAATTAGCAGAAATAACACACTACACACTTGCAGTGTTTAATAAAATATATTACATAATATATCGCGATAGGTTTGTTTTCAAACGATGCATTAAAAAATATTGTTCATATCGTGCCACTCGATATATTGCACAGGCCTACCTCTCACCCTCCCTTTCTGATGTAGGACTTCATCCTACAGATTTCCAAAACAAGGGCATCTAATCAGGGTCGTCTTAACAGCATTATGGGCCCCTGGGCAAAGCAGTGTACTTGGGCCCCTACCTACACAACCACTCAGCAAGTCACAATACTGTATACATAGATTAGCAAGGGGCTCTTATGCCCATGGGGCCCCCGGGCAACCCATGTGTTAAGACGGCCCTGCATCTAATAATACTGATTCAGGTGTTTGGAGTGTTGAATTTCATGCTTACAGGCTGCATCTGTTTCTGATTGAAAGGCTGCTATGAGTGTATAATTGCTCAAAATATTCAGTCCTCTCTGAAGTCTGATATTTGGTCGTCGTTTCTTCAGGATGAATGATTTATCTTCTAAAATCAATAATAATTTCTTTGGTATTTGTCTGTAGAAAGAAGGTATTGTGCAGTTAGCAAAACCACAAAGCACTAGACTGTGACTCACATCATTCACATTAGGCAAGCTCCAAATCAAATTATAAAATTTACGTTTGTTCAAATTTGCCAATATATCCAGTATGTTCATCTTAGAACATTAGAACAATTGTGGGAAAACAGGCCATGCAACCCAACGAACTTGTTCATCATATTCAGATAAATTCTCCAAGGTAGGAGCAATTGGAGGAGCAGAGTGGTGGCTCTGAGGCTAGGGATCTGCACTGGCAATCAGAAGGTTGTCAGTTTGAATCCCATAAATGCCAAAAGGGACTCTGCTCTGTTGGGCCCTTGAGCAAGGCCCTTAACCTGCATTTGCTGAGTGCTTTGAGTAGTGAGAAAAGTGCTATATAAATGCAAAGAATCATTATTATTATTATTATTATTATTATTATTTTTTACATGAAACTTCAAAAATTCCAACTCTCTACAACACTACTTGGTAATTAATTCCACATGCCTATGGTTCTTTGTGTGAAGAAAAACTAATATTTGTTGCAGAATTTATTTTGACCTAACTGGCGGGATCCACTCTACTAATCATAATGATGTCATCTGTACAGAATGTTTACCAGAGGTGAATGACTCGTGTAAAGACCGTTTGTAGAAGACGACGTACACTTCCACTCGCTCTTAAGGAAGCAATCATTAACTCCACCAAGTGAAAATCCTATTTAAGATAGCGCTGCTGCCTCGCAGTTAGGAGACCCGGGTTCGCTTCCCGGGTCCTCCCTGCGTGGAGTTTGCATGTTCTCCCGTGTCTCGTGGGTTTCCTCCGAGCACTCCGGTTTCCTCCCACAATCCAAAGACATGCAGGTTAGGTGGATTGGCGATTCTAAATTGGCCCTTGTGTGTGCTTGGTGTGTGGGTGTGTTTGTGTGTGTCCTGCGGTGGGTTGGCACCCTGCCCAGGATTGGTTCCTGCCTTGTGCCCTGTGTTGGCTGGGATTGGCTCCAGCAGACCCCCGTGACCCTGTATTCAGCGGGTTAGAAAATGGATGGATGGATGGATATTTCATAGGAGTTTATAGGTGTCTCAAAAACATTTGACTTTGTAAGAAATAAAGCAGCTTATTGTCACTGTGGGAGGAGTGGTGCAAAGTTATTACCATGAAAGAGTGATTCATGTCTGAGCTGTTTTCAGTAATAACAGAGAATTGCCATTAAGTTTCTGTTGTAAATCACAAAAGATACAGCAAAAGTGCAACTATTTGTTCTCCAGAACAGCAAGAAGTTAAATAAGACCATGGCCTTGTGAATAACTGCATACTCGTGTAAAGACCATTTGTAGAAGATGACGTACACTTCCACTCACTCCTAAGGAAGCAGTCATCATCTCTACCAAGTGAAAATCCTATTTGAGATATTTCATATAAGAACAAAGGATTAGGTGGTACAACAAACAAACACGGAGTGTATAAAAAACAGTTTATATGTGTCTCAAAAACTTTTGACCGTGTAAGAAATATAGCAAAGTCTTGATATGGTCCTTTGTAACCCAGTGGTCCCAATTTTATATTTGTCCTCTTTATAAGTTTTTCACTAATAATGATGTAAGAGCCACCGAGTGTTCATATTTCTCTACAGAAAATATTGTAGCCTCTTTTCACAGGTCTTGAACTCCATGTTGTTATAGAGATACACACAAAACATGCTACAATCTTGACTTATCTGCTGTTAAAGGGTCTCTAGATTCTCATCACATCTCATTGTCAAAGCCAATTCAGGGTCGTGGAAGGTCCTAAAGTTATCTTGTATCATTGACTGGGGTGCTGGTGCATTGTGGAGCACACTCACGCATGCATCCACATTTGCACGGGGCCAGCTTGGAGTTCTCATTTAACCAAATCAGAATGTTTTTGAGAACGAAAGAAATGAAAGAAAACCAAAGCAGAGATAGCCATTTTTACCCAGGACTTTCATATACTTGTACGTTTCTGAAAATGTCTTCCATTATCACCTTGATCAAGAGATATCAGTAACCACTTCACATGCAGACGAAATCTTGAATAAAAATCTTTAACCGGTTAACTAAGTCTAAATCTCTTTATACAAAATTACATAATTACACCCAAACTAATGGGACTAGAACTTTGATCTTGGTCTTTAGTGAAAGCTTATGACCTGCGACATTCTGGAAATTAAAAACAAATTAGGTAGCAGCAATGTAGTGAGCACTACATTGGTGGACAGAAAAGTTTATTGTAATTAGAGCAAGGAAATGGTATAAAACGTGTTCATAATTTCTAATCAAGTGTGAGTTCTTATGTTTGTCTATATCAGCGGTTCTCAACCTTTCTAGTGCCGCGACACTTTAATACAATTTCCCATGCTGTGGCGACCCCAACCGTAAAATTATTTTTGTTGCTACTTCATAACTGTAATTTTGCTACTGTTATGAATCGTAATGTAAATCTCTGATATGCAGGATGTATTTTCATTGTTACAAATTTAACATAATTAAAGCGTAGTGATTAATAACAAAAACAATATGTAATTATATACTGTATTGTGAAATATTTATTTCTAATTACAAATAAATGAAATTTTGTCTTTATGACTTACGGTACATTTATTTGTTTTTCTTCATTGTGTATTGAACTGTATTCATGTTGTATACTTATGTGAAAATGTGAAAAGCATGGCGTAGGATGGGTAACAGTCTTAATATAACAACAGTAAACTACATTGCTACAAAATTGTTGCGACAGTACGCGTAAAAAGCCAACATCAGTGTGAAGGTTGAGGCTGCTTCTTTCTCACCAGATCAGAAATTCTCGGGGCAGTCTTTGCAAGAGCACAACGAAGATCATCTTCTGCAACAAGTCTACTTCTGTATTTAGACTTGATAACCAACAAGCTGGAAAACCCTGTTTCGCAAAGATATGTTGTTGGAAATGGAAGAAGAAGAAGTGCGTAAATCCCAGCAGCGGTGTGACATTATGTAACGTCATGCTGTTCAATGTACAGTAATGTAAACAGTTAAAAATAATAAAGTTACGACAATTAAAATGTTTGAAATTATTCTGATTCAATTGTCTGCAACATCTATCCTCCAATGACAATTATAGTAAAAAGCTAGTAACTACCAATGGAAAAAAAATTGTACAATAACAAGTTTTACACATTCAAATAGACAAAACCTATATTTCCAATGGTCTTAGGCGACCCCTGGCAAGTCGTCATTCGACCCCCAATGGGGTCGTGACTCACAGGTTGAGTACCCCTGGTCTATATAGAACATCTTGTTGCTTTTTATTTTAGGACCATGTGTTTCACTGGTCTGAATAAAAACCTTAACCTCTTTAGTTAATTTGGACTGGTTTTGTCCTACCTGGCAGATCTAAAGTCGTTTATGAGTTTCAATGCAATTGTACCCTTTGCAAAAGAAGGCACAAGACAAAGTGAAATGTTTGTGGATCCTAACCTTGTATACTTGGAAAAAAAATGTTTTTTTGGTAGGTCTTTACAGACGTGAGCTCCAAAACGAAGTGAGGGGAAAAAGAGAACATGGGTGCCATTTATAGCTGGTAGACGGGAAGTGATGTAATGGGTTGGTGGAATTCTGGGAACTGGAAATGACATCAGATCGAGGTGGGATCTTGAGGACTGGAAGAGGAAATGACATGTTTTTTGAGGACAGGAAGTGGCTTTAGGCTGAGGGTTCATCAGCTGATCTGCAGGAAAAGAGGAGAAAGAGCTAGAGGGCAGTGCCAACCCCTGATCTGGTAGGAACATGCAGGTTTTTGAGCCCATAAACTGTCTCCCAAGTGTACGTGTGTGACACCTTATAAGCAAGTTTCACCTCAGTTTAACTTCATATGTAGTGTGCAGGCTTTAACACTTTTTGATTTTTTTTTTGTTTTAAAGAACCACTGCAGATTTAACTAATACTTTTACTAGTAAGTAAGCCTGTCATCAAATGCTGTGGTAATATTCACGTCTACTTGAATTTTCCCTTGGGATTATTAACGTTTTATCTAATGTAATCTAATGCAGTATGATTTAGTTGCTTAGTTTCTTGTGGAACAGGTAGAAAACTCACTTTCCTGGTTATTTTGGGCTACTTTCTTTCCCAATTTACATTCATCACACTAAAAGCCCTCAGTCTGCGGTCTGCAGTCTTAATCCTAGACGCCGCACTGATCTCAACATTCTGTAGTCAGGCTACTGTTTGGGTGTCGCTGAAGCAGAAAGGGAAAGCAACAGTCATAACTGGAAATGAAGCAGACATATAAATAACCAAGTCAATCTCCACAACGTAAACTTCTACCAATGCTAGCATGACCTCTACTTTTGAGCATTTCACACAAGCCTGTTAATGTCAGAGAGCTTTGTAAAAACAGCTTATTGTCGCTGTGGGAGGAGTGGTGCAAAGTCATCACCATGAAAGAGTGATTCATGCCTGAGCTGTTTTCAGTAATAACAGAGAATTGCCATTAAGCGTCTGTTGTAAATCATAAAAGAGACAGGAAAAGTGCAACTATTTGTTTTCCAGTAGAGCAAGAAGTTAAATAAGACCACTTCACATGCTCATGTAAATCTTAAAAAAATGGAAGGACTGAAGTATAATTAGACTTGGGCTCCCTGAAATCCTGAATAGGATAAAAGGGGTGTAGAAAACTGATAGACGAAATGAATAAAAGAATTTATCTATTCAATTTGATATTATTTCAGGACGGGGTCAAGAGGAATAGAACCATTCCTAAATGTAGTGTCCGTAAATTACAGAGCCGCTTCATTCATGCTGCATCAACACCAATTATTCTAATTTACATACACTCACCTAAAGGATTATTAGGAACACCTGTTCAATTTCTCATTAATGCAATTACCTAATCAACCAATCACATGGCAGTTGCTTCAATGCATTTAGGGGTGTGGTCCTGGTCAAGACAATCTCCTGAACTCCAAACTGAATGTCAGAATGGGAAAGAAAGGTGATTTAAGCAATTTTGAGCGTGGCATGGTTGTTGGTGCCAGACGGGCCGGTCTGAGTATTTCACAATCTGCTCAGTTACTGGGATTTTCACGCACAACCATTTCTAGGGTTTACAAAGAATGGTGTGAAAAGGGAAAAACATCCAGTATGTGGCAGTCCTGTGGGCGAAAATGCCTTGTTGATGCTAGAGGTCAGAGGAGAATGGGCCGACTGATTCAAGCTGATAGAAGAGCAACTTTGACTGAAATAATCACTCGTTACAACCGAGGTATGCATCAAAGCATTTGTGAAACCACAACACGCACAACCTTGAGGCTGATGGGCTACAACAGCAGAAGACCCCAACGGGTACCACTCATCTCCACTACAAATAGGAAAAAGAGGCTACAATTTGCACGAGCTCACCAAAATTGGACAGTTGAAGACTGGAAAAATGTTGCCTGGTCTGATGAGTCTCGATTTCTGTTGAGACATTCAAATGGTAGAGTCAGAATTTGGTGTAAACAGAATGAGAACATGGATCCATCATGCCTTGTTACCACTGTGCAGGCTGCTGGTGGTGGTGCAATGGTGTGGGGGATGTTTTCTTGGCACACTTTAGGCCCCTTAATGCCAATTGGGCATCGTTTAAATGCCAAGGGCTACCTGAGCATTGTTTCTGACCATGTCCATCGCTTCATGAACACCATGTACCCATCCTCTGATGGCTACTTCCAGCAGGATAATGCACCATGTCACAAAGCTCGAATCATATCAAATTGGTTTCTTGAACATGACAATGAGTTCACTGTACTAAAATGGCCCCCACAGTCACCAGATCTCAACCCAATAGAGCATCTTTGGGATGTGGTGGAACGGGAGCTTTGTGCCCTGGATGTGCATCCCACAAATCTCCATCAACTGCAAGATGCTATCCTATCAATATGGGCCAACATTTCTAAAGAATGCTTTCAGCACCTTGTTGAATCAATGCCACATAGAATTAAGGCAGTTCTGAAGGCGAAAGGGGGTCAAACACCGTATTAGTATGGTGTTCCTAATAATCCTTTAGGTGAGTGTATAATATCTTTGTCAAATAAAAAGCCATAAACACAGTGACCAGCATCATGAGCTCACTCCAAAATGGCACTTTTTATTAACACTGCTTTTTCTTTTTATTTGAACCTGTTTATTTGGAAGCAAAAAATATCAGCAGAACATGTCCCAATTAAACAAATGAAAATGACGTGTCCTGGCCAATTGAGTGCTGCAATAATAATTCACTCAGTCCTCATCCAATGAGAGAGCCATGTCCGAAACAGCACACAGGATAAAAGACCAATAAAGTAAAATGTTATCTTGCTCAATTGGAAAAATCCCACCCCACCTCTTTTATATCCTGTACTAGTTGAAATTGGAAAAAAATCTAATTCTCACTTAGATGATCTGTTCAATACTTTTTTTAAAATATCGCAAGATCTAATTAATCAAATCTTTGAATAAGCATTTATATCGGGGAAAAGGATACTCTTCCTTACATCCTTGATGCTTTTAAAGATTTGCTCTGGTTGTTGGTTCTCCTGTCTTTCTCTTGGGTGGAGGCTGAATTTTGTTTTGTTAAGTTTGACTTGACTGTATGGAATGTTATTTGCTTCAAATTAAAATCAATAAGAAATATATCTATAAAAAGGTTGCATACAAATCCAGTGTCATGAATTGGTTTATGTTTTATTTAGAAATTTATGTTTTCATTAATTTCAATGTCAAACTATGTTTTTCATGTCAGAGAACATGGGGGTAAACATTGCTGTATTTTTAAACATCATTTTGACAAGTTAGTAGAATATTTTTGTATCATTTACTGCAACACCATTTTGGTTTTCATGGCCATTTTATAATCTGGTTGCCAACGCACAGCTAGGAGTTGATAGAGACATGTCCACAGAAGTCACGCCACATTACGTCATTGACACAATGGTTTAAAACCCAGTCTCTTAGATGTCTTCACTATCCAAACTTGTTGGATTCAAAAGGTTATAGTGCACATTAAAGTTTCCTTTCTATTCTTTTTAGTTTTGATTTTCTTTAAGTCTTCAAGTTTTCCTAGACCCTTGGTTAGATGCCAGTAGTTTTCTCCTCTCGGTTATAACCTCTGTTCTGTTTAATTTGTTCACTTCCTGGTTCATACTGCCTCTGTCTGCTTGTATTGCTCACTGGAAGAACACCCAGCATGTTTACTTTACAATTGTTTTAAAAAGTTCTTGCCAAGTACTAAAAAACTGAACAGATCTCTGTAAAGAGAATTTGATTTTTTTACAAATTGACATTTTCTTGCTGAGGTGTAGGGAGTATATTGGGATTCTTTCACCTGAGCAAAACAGGGTATTACAACCGATCTTTCATTATATATTCAAGTCTCATCTTGTATGACCTAAAGTATGGCTGTTAAGATGATTTCTCTTTTAACTCTTTGAGGGCTGAATATTTTTTCCAAAAAACTCAGTTTTTTTGAAAAGACACAATGCACTGGTTTCACACATAAATCAAGACTGCTGTTGGCACCTGTTTGGCATCCCTGGCAGCAGTGGATGTGCAGGGACAGCTCGATGGCCAGCAGGAATGCATGGCGGGCCGGCTACCTCTTTGTCTTTGCACAGCAGGTGGGTGACGGTGGCAATCGTAGTGTGATGCAATATGGCTTGTACCTCTTGTCATCATAAGTGGTGGTCCTCATAGGCGAACGCTGCTGTAGGCATATCAGCTACACGAACATTTTCAGCACCACGATCAGCTGGGGACCGATAGGCTGATGCTGGTACCTCACTTTCGTTTTTCAATTTCCATCTCCAGATTACTTGCATTAAAGTCCGATTCAGAGATAATACTTTACGTAAAATGTCCATGGAGTATTTTGCTTTGCACATTTGCTTTAGTCTCGCCAGATGTCGACGCCATTTTAGAGGCTGTTTGCTATTCACTACTCATGCACGCCCAGGGAATGGAGGTCAAATCAACAAAGCTATGTAACTTCCCTTCAACCAAAGAGAGTCGAACTAAAACATAAAGGCGAGTTTTGTCGCAGTTTATAGCTCATTATTGTCTTAAACCCCTGAATTTCGACAAAAGTCAACATCAGTCTTGAAAGAGTTAAGGGATCTCTCAATTAAAGCCATTCACAAAATACACTCAAGTTCAGTATTTACCAGGTGTGCCATAATTCAACTAAAGATTGTCGACTTATTACACAGATCTGGAATTGCCTGTAATGTGAACAGAGCAAAATCCAGCCTGTGAGGGATGTCATCAAATGCCAGCATCACTAGGTCACCTTTTAGGGAATCAAATGATTACTTAAGAAAAAGGGTTGTATGGGGTGAGTGCAAAATCAAAACTGTGTTATCACGCTAAAACAGTTCACTCAACGGCATACTGTTTAGGTTTGGACTAACTCAGAGTGAAGGCTAAATTCAAAGTTAGTGATTCAGTGGAAATAAATGGGTGGTGGAGGCGGATGTGGTATGATGGGGACCAACACAAAAAAATAACATGTTTATGTTTTTCACAAAATGCTGTATTTCTATTATTGTTTGTGTAATTTTGCTTCAGCTTGAAGAATTAAGCTTGAAGAATGTCATTAGGGAGTTGTAATAGAAGGGCCAACACCACCAAAACCACACATTACTACAAAAGTGGATGTTCATGACATTTTGTACATATATTACAATTAACCCAACTTACAAAATTTTAAAAGTTTCATATTGGATAGAAGTTCAATAGAGGGAACAACACAAAACCCAGTAGTTTTGTCCAGCTTACTTTCTGTATTAATCATTCAGTTATTCAATAAGCCATCCAGTTTATTAATGTGGGAGTAAACATCTACTTGTTAAACCGCAGTAAACCAAGAAACACAAAGAAACAGCATTCATGGTTCCAACCCAGCAGGGAGTTATTGCAATTATCGAATCCAATTATACACAACTAGAACAAATTCTCAACTCTGAGAGCAGAGAAACTAATGCTTAGCAGAGAAGTGGTGTAGATGATGGATACGACACTAGTGTATCAGCCAGCAATGACAATATGAAGGGACCAAAGAGCTGAGGAGTCCTCAGGAAAAGGTGAGGGACCAACCGGGCCACGCTGTTTGATGTCAAAGTCCAAACAAAAAAAAAACTAAAATAGGCACTTGATGGTGCAAGGGCAGAAAATGGGCATATAAACTGCATGAAAACGCTACTCAACTTCTCTATTTGTGATGCTCTGTTGCTTGTGTCGAGTCTGGGGACGTCCAACATGCAGTATCTCTGCTTCTTGTCTGACACCATTCCTAGGGATGTCCATACTTAAAGGGTGGGGCAGGAAGAGGTGGAGTTTCTGGGCAGGGTTCAGTTGCCCTCACTGAGTGGTTTCTCAGCAGTGCAGAAGAAGAAAGAGATGATACAGTTAGTGTGGACCCCGCTTCTTGCTCGGGAGTGGTATTGCAAGCAGAGAAGAGTCCTGTGGGGTATCCTCATGCGCCTATGCATTATACATTTAAAAAAACACATAAATATTTGGTTTCTTACCTTAACCCATTATAAATATACCCACACAACGCTAGTTCTGTATAAATAAAAAAAAAATCGCACTGCTCTGCCTTTCTGATTGAGAAAGAACCAAAAGCCAGCTAATTAAAGATTTAGATAAATTACTGGTAAAATGACACTCTGATTGTGAGCAAAACGTTCAGTCACTGGATTAAACAAATAGTCTCACTTACATTGAAATATGCTTTACTTATTTATTTGCTTGCTTTTTCTAATTATTATTTTATTATTACAAGATTATTATTATTCATTCAAAATTATTTTACTTTTATTTATTTATCACACGTTTTATTCACTTGTATCTTTAATAACTTTAATTCATTTTAGACTGATTTATCTCACTTACTTATGACACATCCTTCACATTGAAATTTTTCCTACAGTTGCCACAATTGCTTGTACAAGAGTCTTTAGGCCTTGGGCACTAGATTAGTGTGCTTGCGCTGACACATAAAAGCAACAGGACTCAAATTACAACAGATACAAAGCAGGAATAATTGATGCCAACACATCAATTCCAGCACCACCGAGTGCAGGTGGAACCGAGTGACAGACATTGGCTGAGTTCATCAGCAATGCAGGTGGAAATTGTGTGAAGGGGGAATGAAGTCCACAGCTGCATTGCTTTATCAAACACTGAGAGCTGGTCATAAATATCTTCATGTCTGGAAGATGATAAATCACGGGAGGATGGTAAGGTGAGAGTGGTTGTTTCATAGAGCAGCAGTGGGGAGTGATATGTCTATATATATACTTAAGTGTATATAGAAAGAATTTCTCATTGTAAATCATTGTGAAACCTAATTCATGTTAACTGTTTCAGAAACATGAAACGTGGCAGGTGACAATTATCCTCCCTGTTTTACCTCTAAGGTTACTTTTTTTCTACTGCTGTCAGCATACAATATTCCCTGCAAAGTAACATTTCTCATTTTCGATTTCAGGCTGTTATGCTCAGCAATGGCAAGTGAGCATTGGATCCTCTTTAAGAATCCCCTGTTAGAAGGTATGAAGAAGGGCTGTGCAGTTGGGCAATCGCTACCTAAAAGTTTCCACTGTCAAGTTCTAATTCTTACAATAATCATCATTTGGTGAAATTTATTTCACTTCACTGTAATTGTCTACAGGTGCTGGTCATAAAATTAGAATATCAGTTGATTTATTTCTTTAATTCCATTCAAAAGTGAAACTTGTATATTAGATTCATTCATTACACACAGACTGATGTATTTCAAATGTTTATTTCTTTTAATTTTGATGATTATAACTGACAACTAATGAAAGTCCCAAATTCAGTATCTCAGAAAATTAGAATATTGTGAAAAGGTTCAATATTGAAGACACCTGGTGCCACACTCTAATCAGCTAATTAACTCCAAACACCTGCAAAAGCCTTTTAATGGCCTCTCAGTCTAGTTCTGTAGGCTACACAATCATGGGGAAGACTGCTGACTTGACAGTTGTATAAGACAACCATTGACACCTTGCACAAGGAGGGCAAGACACAAAAGGTCATTGCTAAAGAGGCTGGCTGTTCACAGAGCTCTGTGTCCAAGCACATTAATAGATAGGCGAAGGGAAGGACAAGATGTGGTAGAAAAAAGTGTACAAGCAATAGGGATAACCGCACCCTGGAGAGGATTGTGAAACAAAACAACCCATTCAAAACTGTGGGAGAGATTCACAAAGAGTGGACTGCAGCTGGAGTCAGTGCTTCAAGAACCACCACGCACAGACGTATGTAAGACATGGGTTTCAGCTGTCGCATTCCTTGTGTCAATCCACTCTTGAACAAGAGAAAGCGTCAGAAGCATCTCGCCTGGGCTAAAGACAAAACTGCTGCTGAGTGGTCCAAAGTTATGTTCTCTGATGAAAGTAAATTTTGCATTTCCTTTGGAAATCAAGGTCCCAGAGTCTGGAGGAAGAGAGGAGAGGCACAGAATCCACGTTGTTTGAGGTCCAGTGTAAAGTTTTGACAGTGTGAACGCTGGCCCGGACACAGACAGACGGACAACATAGTTTCACCCAACACACCGTTTATTTACAATATTTACAAAGTCTACCGTGCTCACAAACCCCAGTGCCTCTTGCACCGATCCCCCAATGTCCAGGCCACACAGTCCTGTGTCTCTCTTTCTCCTGGCCGTCTCCAGTCCTCACTCCAGCTCCGTCGTCTTTCCTCCTGACTCTCGCCTCGACTGCTGGGAGGCGGCCCCTTTTATGGGAACCCGGATGGGCTCCAGCTGCTTCCCGGCACTCCTCCGCAGACACGCCCTTGTGTGGCAGAAGTGCCGGCTGTGCACCCGGAAGCCGTCCGGGTGTCGCCTGTAGTCTTCCCCCCAGCACTTCCTGGTGTGGCAGAAGTGCTGAGCTCCAGGGCTGTTCAGGCAGCGGGGCGCCGCCTGGCGGTGGCCACGGGCCCCTACAGGGCTGGGCTTCCATGCCCCTTACCCGAGGCCACCAACATAACCAGGGCGGACACCCCCTCGTGGTCTGGTGGAGGTACAGGCCCTCCTCCGGTCCTCCTGGGCGTCCCGGCCGGGCTCCTGCCTTGGCCGGATGTGGCAGATGATGGTCTGGAAATGGGGCCCCGCCTGGCGGTGACCACGGGTCCCTACAGGGCTGGGCTTCCATGCCCTCTACCCTAGGCCACCAGCGTAACCAGGACGGACACCCCCTCGCGGTCTGGAGGAGGTATAAGCCCTCCTCTGGTCCTCCTGGGCATCCCGGCCGGCTATATCATGTGCTGGTGTTGGTCCATTGTGTTTTCTGAGGTCCAAGGTCAACGCAACACTTCCTGCTGCTGACAAACTTTATGGGGATGCAGATTTCATTTTCCAACAGGACCTGGCACCTGCACAAAGTTATAAAACTACTAGTAGCTGGTTTAAGGACCATGGTATCCCTGTTCTTTATTGGCCAGCAAACTCGTCTGACCTTAATTCCATAGAAAATCTATGGTGTATTGTGAAGAGGAAGATGCAATACGCCAGACCCAACAATTCAGAAGAGCTGAAGGCCACTATCAGAGCGACATGGGCTCTCATAACACCGGAGCAGTGCCACAGACTGATTGACTCCATGCCACGCCGCATTGCTGCAGTAATCCAGGCCAAAGGAGCCACAACTAAATATTGAGTGCTGTACATGCTCATACTTTTCATGTTCATACCTTTCAGTTGGCCAACATCTCTAAAAATCCTTTTTTTGCATTGGTCTTAATTGATATTCTAATTTTCCGAGATACTGAATTTGGGACTTTCATTAGTTGTCAGTTATAATCATCAAAATTAAAAGAAATAAACATTTGAAATACATCAGTCTGTGTGTAATGAATTAATCTAATATACAAGTTTCACGTTTTGAATGGAATTACTGAAATAAATCAACTTTGTCATGATATTCTAATTTTATGACCAGCACCTGTATTTTATTTTACAAAATTATGATCTCCAATTCAGGTAAAAATAATCTTTGCCACACTAAAAAGATTTTTACATTGCTAACAATTTAGGCCCTATGAAGATCTAATTATGGAAATAAACATCAGCGTACTGTACATGTGTAGACAAGTAGTCATGAATATCCAAAAGCTTCAAACATATTCCTCTACACACCACAAGATGGCAATGTAATGTAGCAGTCAATCGAATACATTCCAGGCCCAAGAAAAGCATTTTTACAAAGGTCCTGATCACACAATGACCCTTCTAACATTTATCATAGTCACCGTTCTGGTGTGGATTTTAGTCATCTTACGCCTCTTCTGTTACTTTATGCTTACAACAAGAGTTATTTCTATATTATTTCTATGTTATGTTACTTTTTTAGTGTGCTACTTAAGTGTTTCAGAGTGTCAACGAAAGTTTTTTGAATTTTACCATGCTGTCTTATGAGCAGCTCCCTTTTCTGTAGCGAGGTCTTTGTTGTGAAGAAGGAAGCACCAAGCTGACATTACATTTTTGCATAAGAAAATTGACCAGAGCATTAGACCTCTATTTTTTTTTTTTCCAACGGGGACATTACAGTCTTGTCATATTCCATTAAAGAAACATGGCAAAGACACTGCATAAGTTGCTTGGTAACTGTTGTTATCGTTGCTGATATGAACCAGTATTGAGAGAAATGTGTGAACATTTGTTAGTCATGACAGGAAACAAGAGCTTCCAATTTACACAACTCAAGACCAGGCTTTAATTCAACTAATATAATTTGAAATAAACCTGCCAGTTGCCAATGTCTGTAGTCAAGAGACTATAAGACTAAAAGAATATAAACTTCAAAAAGGGCTGTCAATGCTCTTTACAACAGAATCCTTTACCTGGAGGACCCTCAGCACACCTTACCCCCAAATGCACTCTTTTTATTTTAGTCTGTCATGATCTGTTCAATTTTTTTCAGACTTCATCAGATGACGAAAAGCAATATTTTAAATCCATGAAAA
Source organism: Polypterus senegalus (assembly GCF_016835505.1). Taxonomy (NCBI): domain Eukaryota; kingdom Metazoa; phylum Chordata; class Cladistia; order Polypteriformes; family Polypteridae; genus Polypterus; species Polypterus senegalus. The sequence goes on from NC_053156.1 coordinate 111,550,039, forward strand.
ATAGACAGAAGCTTAGCATCAGAGGGGAGCCACTCTTGTCCAATATGGCAGCAAACAAATTAAACATCACTAAACTAGTAAAGGAAAATGTTGTAACAGTTCCTCAAATCTTTCAAATTTCAAATTTGTCAAAATATGTAATAAAAGTGGAAGTCCCCATGATATGGTGAATCCAGTAAAAGAATACACATTTAAAGTAAAGAAAAGTAATGCACCCACATACCTTGAAATTTTATATTGTTTATTAAATTATATTTAGTTTTATTACAAAACAATTAAACATTTTTCTGTAAAAAAATGCAATCACAAAAGCAATCAAAGCAACATAAATAATATCCATTTTGCAGAGAACCCCAGAAATAAAACAAAAATGTAGGGCAGAGCTTGGCCAACTAATTTTAGAATACCATTGGTAAATCCTTTGCAAATTCTAAAAAAAAACTCTCCACTGTTACCTTTTTCTAGTTTTAGAAATTACAATACACCTTTTTTGCAAAGAGTTAAGGTATTGCATTATTATACTTCCAGTTAAGCAAAATTAGTTCCAATGATGTAAATGTAGTATAATAAATCAATCAGATCCCACAGAACGCAGCTAAAAAAGGATTAGAAGTAAATGTAAATTCAGCACTATCTAATAGACAAGCAAATCCCTCTTCTTCTCAAAGGTCTCAATTTAGGAAAGTCCTAAAACATATGACGTAGCATGGTCAGTATTACAATTAGGGTTCAGCTTTTTAGAAATTTGTTATTTTATTTGAAGGAAATAACATTGCTTACACTCAAGCCAAACTTATACAACACATGATTTATAATAGTTAAACTAGAAAAAGGACAAAAAAAGGACAAAGCCTAATAAAACAGAACTTTGGATAATTTAAATCTAAATAGCCTCGGAGGACTCCTCAGTAGTCTTGGTTCAGGTATGCAATAGCTCGCAAAGACGAGAAGGGAGTTACCGCTAACTTTACTCTCTTGTTCTTCTTCCTTCACAGCACTGAGAAACTGCCCAATATGGGCACCTAAGTACCACCCCTTCCAGTCCGATTATCATAAAAACCGGGTGTCCCAGAAGAAGATGTCTTTCGTTGAAAACGAGAGGTAGCCGCTAGATGGACCACTGATAAGCCTGAGAGCAAACAAACCTTTCTGCTGTTTGTGAGAAACCCCGATGAGGGGAGTAGTGCTAAACCGCTCCTTTTCTATTTTTCATTCATTTAAGTTCGTCTATCAACAAATAAATAAGGCAACCAGGTTGGTATCCCACAAATTCTTTCTTTTTCACTGCCCCTCTACAATAGATTATATATGATGTGGAAAGTGAACTTGAATTACGGTTTTGTAAAGATTAATGAAGAATATTATGAATAAACAAATTTACTACAAATACTATGGATATACTTCTCATCCCTAGCTAAAGTACATTCATACATGGATAGTAAAAAAATTTAGGGAAATTAGCTTTTGACATTTGTGTATGAGAAAATTCCATATTTAAAGCAGAGCTGATCGAGGGCTGCAAACACATTGTCTTTATAAGAATCTTTACAGGCTGTGATACTTAATAACTTAATAAGTTAAATAATGTGCAAGGTAAGTAGGGCTGGAACATGAAATTGCAATGGAGAGAACAGCATTTCTGCTTTAAAGAGCTTCTTATGTTGATTTCATACGACCAGTGAGTGCATGCTAGTAAACTGAGGGTATTAATTGATAATGGAACATAAAAGCATACAAAGAAGAGGTCAAACAAGACCCTCTTCTCAAGCCCAGCTAAGATGGTTGCATTCCCAGTTCCTTTTACATCATAAAATTATGAATATTTCTAATCTAGTAGTAGTGCTAGAAATCAAGTAATGCCATGCCATCCTCTACTTTTGATCTTTGGAGTGTCGTTCTTTTAACATCTTCCCTTTTGCCCTTCATATAAAGAAGCTTTAAACTGAGTGTGGCTTTTTGGAAGAAGGATTTATTAATATATATGGGGTACTCTGAAAAGCTTACAAAATGAGTTTTGGAAATACAATATTTCACAGTTCATTATTCGATTAGCTCTAAAACTAGAGAGACCAACTATTAACATCTTGTTAAATGCTATCCAATATTTTGCAGAAACCAAGATTACATTTGTAGTGACTGCGTCTCTCAGTTATCTATGTTACTTTGAAACCGTCAGCAGATCGTGCTGCAATAATCGGTTCACCGACAAAAGCGAGATAGACATATAAGCGCCGACAAAACCGCGACGGACAAATGAGCGCCGACAAACTCGCTAACTGGTTTTCGACAAATGTGCACCGACAAAATCGGGAGAGAGGCCAAGAGAGTGGGACGCGTACACATTATGTGCTCGGTTATAACTGTATTCAGAGATGCTAATTGCACTCAGTTTCGTTCCTCTGGAAGATGTTAGGTCCGCTTTCAATGAACTGAGCGAGAGTAGACCCAACAATCTCCAGAATGTTTATGATTACTGGGAGGAAAATTACGTTGGTCGATTGAGACGCAATCGACGAGCCAACCCGTTGTTTCCTATCACCATGTGGAACATGCGAGAACGTGTTGCTGATGGCATGCCGCGAACAAATAACTCAGTCAAGGGTTGGCATAATGCGTCGTATACAAAGCGGAATTACCAGCAGTCAGGCAGCCAGCAAGTCTAAATACGCTCAACTATCAAGATGTCTTGCTGCAATTCTTCCTACATATGCAGGGCGTGATCTTAAGGACTATCTGCGTGCCGTATCTCATAATATTGACTTCTAAAATAAACATTATTATATATGCTTTAAACTAGTAATTCATATTTAATGAAACTTTCACGATTTTGTCTGCGGATTTTGACGCTGCATTTTAATGTGCGTTATTTTGTCAGCGCTCATATGTCTATCACGCAAATGTCGGGTCACTGCAATAATTGTGTTCTTATGCAACTGAGTTAATTGAAAAGGACACTGTTTTATTCAAATGAACTTTGAACCCAGATGTCCAATGAAATTCATGTAGCAGATTTAGTGCAATCAGCAATGATGAGTTTGGATATTTAATGAAAATGACCATGGAGGGATAATTTGTATTTCATTCGTTAAAAAACAAAATGTTCATTGTTAAAGACTTTTTTGAATTAAATTAATACACAGAACTGGCAGTCTTGCAGTATTGAGTCATAATTCATGATAGTAAAATAAATGAATAAGTCTCAATGCTTAGGATAGCACGTATTTTCTTGATATATTTTAAATAAGGTAAAGCAAAAATGCTGGAGCTTTCAGCTCATAGAAACATATGGAAAAAGAAAACTGAAGAGAGCTTTGTTTCAACACCTTTCCTATGAAGGATCCTGTTATTAAAATTATTTATTAGTATAGTATATTTAGTAGACATCTTTACCCACAGTGACATTCAAGATCAGGACGCATTACAATTTGTCAAATATATTTTTAAAACTGGAGCACAGCCATGTTAAGAGATTTTCTCAGGGTCACTCGCTGAGTAACAGGCGTGAAATAAACTAGCAACTGTGCGGTTTTAAATTTCAGTGTTCTGGCCACTGACTCACACACTATATATTTAATAACAAACATGAGCATTGCTCCTATAGACAGTTACTGTATGTGTGTTAGGAAAATGTTGCTCACAGAAAGTTGCTCAGTGATGTACCGTGTCCACTGCGGTCTGCAGAAATGGCATAAAAAGATTTGTGGAGAGTGCAAGAGTCATGCTATGCTTTGGGCAGCATTACACGCATCCATCTGCCCTTTGTACCCACACAACGGTTCACAAAATCCAGCCTGTCTATGAACACACAGGCAGATCTTACAATCAGATTTCAAGGCAGTTGTCCACGCTGTGCTAACAGGGTGCCATATTAATTTGTGAACAAGAAGGGTGGAATGTTAGAATGGTGCTTCCTCATAGATCCAGCTTTCTGCCTGGTCACTGTCCGTGAAGAGTTTGTGTTCTCCTTGTGCCTCAGCTACTCTGATTTTCCTTCCACAATCCAAGGATGCACAGGATGGATTGTCAAATCTAAACTGGCTGTGTGTGTATAACTAGCACCCATTATGGCCTATAGCTCTGTTCACTTCTTGTATTCAGTGGTAGGCGTCAGCACCCTGTGACCCTGAACCGGATTAAGAAGGCTTAGTAATGTTATGTTGTTTAAATAAAACACAAGTAAAACAACTGATGTGAAAAGAGCTCTTCAGACATCTTCACATACTGAGCTTATAAATGTAGATGTGCCTATGCCCAACAAAAAACTGACATCGTATCCAAGGTTGTTTCGCTCTTATCACCCAGTGCTGAAATAGGGTTTCAGAATAGCGGTATGCAGGTATGGATGTTCTCCCTGGGTCTGTCTGGGTGTTTTCTCTGTGTTGTCTGATTACCTCCCACATTCCACATATGCACAACATTCATATATTAGGTTAGTGGAGAAACACATATGTGTGTGTGTCAAGTACAAGATGGCCCCTGCCTTGTACCCTATGCTGCCCACATTGTAACCCTGTACTGGAAAGCAATGCTCAGAGACTTCTGACATGAATGTGACTTACAACACATGGCTGTAACTGTGATCTGTGCGCAAAGTCAAGCATCTGATGAAAAGCAAATAAGCCGGGATTTTTCTTTTGAAAGCATAAGCATAAGTGCTTTGGCCCGTATGGTAGCTGAGAGTTAGCAAAACAGGTCATCTCCCACCCACTGTGTGAGTCTGCAGAGCAGTGTGGGGGCAGTGAAGGCTGATATGCCAACTGGGAAAATTACACCTGCGCTGCCTGCACAGGTGAGCGAACCTGATACCTGCTGAAAGTGTCTCCTCAACACTGGTGTACCGGCCTTCATTTCTCAAAGACATCTTGACAAGATACAACAAGCACCTGAGAAGTAACCTCTTCGAAGGTAGAGCAGCCTTTCTTTCTTTCTTTTGGCATTATATGATTAAGATAAATGGCTAGGCAGCCCTGAATGAGCCATGAAGCAGAAGTTGACATTTGCACTACTTATTTAGAGTGTATGCAGTACGAGGAACGACACCAAATTAAAAAAAAACAACAAAAAAAAAAAAGTTACGGATACGATTTAGAAGGCGATTTTAATAAAAAATATACATTTTTTCATCATCATGAATGGTCAAAATATGCTTATTCTTTTTTCTTAAGAAAAGAGTAATCAGTTTCTTTTTTCAGTGTAACCATATTGATTTCCTCTTCCCTTCATTCATTTTTAAGTGAACAGATATTTTTGTTTGATGTTAAGCAAAGGTTTATGTATGTGGTGAGAGAGGACATACAGGTGATGGGTGTAACAGAACAAGATGCAGAGGACAGAAAGATTTGGAAGAAGATGATCCACTGTGGCGACCCCTAACGGGAGCAGCCGAGAGAAGAAGAAGAAGTTGTTACTAGCTGCGTGTGGTCTTCGGGACATAAAACAACCTGAAGACTCCTTTGAACTTTTCCTACATTTGTGACCTTGGAGTGGCGTCAGCTAACTCTTAAGAGTTACCCAGGGTAAAGGATGTGGACCCACCTGTGCTTGTTGCCCCACTGGCTTTCATAAAAAGACACTGGCGATACCATATCTTAGTCATATCGCTGGTATATGAGTCCTATTAATCTTTATCTCGAGAAAACACCACCAGATAGAGAATGTGGTTAGTAAAAACGTCAAGCCTTGCCCTCCATTGCTGAGGGGTTTCACTTGCACGGTGTCTGCTTCATTTCGACATGTCTCTTGATTTGAGTCATTAGCACAACGTTGTTGTTGTGTGGCAGCGTTTGCTGCACACAGGTCTTCCATAGTGAGATGTGAAGAGCATGCAAGCATGGAAAAAAATGTAAACGTGCACACATGCGCCATCTAGTGGCTGTGGTTGAGCGTGAACAGAGCACATACACACACAGGTATTTCGTTTATATATTGTTGTTATATTTCCCACTACACAAATTATAGAACAAATGATGCATTGATTAGAACGTGTGCCACTCAAATCCTACAGATGGTTGTTGCCTATGTGGAGTTTGCATGATATTCCTATGTTTTTGCTGAGGTATTTGCCCTAATTTCAAATACATACATGTTAAATTAATTGACAAATCTAAATCAGTCCCATCTAGGAGTATGGTAGCACAGTGTTTAGCGTTGCTGCTTCAGTCATTCAGCATTGTGGGTTTGAATCTCGAGTCTGGACGTCATCTTTGCATGTCCTCACTGTGCGAACTTTCCTCTGGGTACTCAGTGTTTTATGCTGGTTAGGTTAACTATAGGCACTCAAGGTTGAGTGGGCCCCGTGATATACTAGTGCCCTGCTCAGGGCTGTTACCTGACCTCCCCACAGCACTGCTTGGAGGGTCTCAGGCTCCCCACAACCCTAAATTGCACTAGACAGGTTTGACGATGTTATGTTACAAGCATATCTTTGCTTCCAATGCTGCAAAATTAGGAAAAAGCTGGCAACCTGAATTGAATCAAGCAGGTTTGAAAATGTTATGTGACCTAAAGTGGGCTCCACACATCTCACCTGTCATGAAAGGGACTTGTCAGTTTCTTCACTGGTGCAGATATTTTTGGATGATGCAGATGTATTCAATGGGTGCACAGTAGAATCCTGTCACGACTGGTTTTCATGCTTCTATTTAGAATACTTGTATTGGGGGTTATTGAGGTTGAAGATTCTTTTTCTAGTATTATCTGCTTGAATTTTGTAAAGATTCAAATGTTTGTGTTTTGATCTGCAATGTCTTGGATCCCAGTTTAGGTCCTCAATAAACCCCATTTTTTAAATCTCGTTGTTAGGTCTGCTTTCCCATGTTTCATGACTTGTGTTTAATTGAAGTCATGGGATAAAAGGACGGCGGGAAACTCATTTCCATAACTGATATGCCAATGCCAAAACTCTCCTAAAAAGCCTCGTGCAAAATGTCTTACGTATTTCTTTCAGTCTTGAATTCTCTCTCGACTTTGAATCTGTCTCTCATTTTGGCTGTGGTTTCCTTTTGCTTTCATGCCCTTTTGTTTTTCTAAATGTATCTTTCAGTCTTCCAGACGTTTATCTGTCAGTGTGCTGATGATTGATCAGATCACTGTAAGTGACCCATATATGAGAGATGAAAATATAAAAAAACAAGTGGGGGAACTGCAGGCTTTTGTGGAGCAACTAGCAGAGGCTATAAATAAATTAGCAATTGCTGGTAATGCGTCTGTAATCCTGAGCAGCAGTCACAATAGTGAGCCTCATATTCCATATCCTGCTCGTTATTCAAGGGAATCCTAATGAATTTGGGGAATTCCTAATTCAGTGTCCTATGGTGTTACAGGCTCAACCCAAAACTTATCCTGATGATCAAACACATATAGTGCTTATTATGTCTCTGTTGGGTGAAAAGCCACTTCAGTGGGCATCGATTATGTATGACACAAAGAACCAGTGCTCCTTCTCTTTGAAATTGTTTATACAGGAGTTCAAAAATATGTTTGATGTCCCAATTCATTCTTGTAACAGATTTTCAAGCTTTTGAGGTCGCCTTGAACACTGGTTTTCAGGCTGCTGCTTTGTCTACAGTTTAGTTTGCCTGTGACAGCATGTTGTATAGAAAAGCAGAACACAGAAAAGTGATCTAAACAAATAAAGTGTATAAAAATGAACTTTAGAGAAACAACTCATCTACTGCAGCCTGTATAGAAGAGAAACTGTCGTGGCTAAAAAATTGTCACCAAGAGGCTTTTTACCTGAAAATGAAGGCTATTAGGACTCAGGATAGGCAAACAGAGTTTACAGTTTTATTGCAATAAAACAACAACACGGACTCAACCCAATTCAGCCAAATCAGATTGAGCCCTGAACAGTTCAGAACTCAAAACTGATATAGTAATTTCTTATCACTCCGACCTCACTCAAATGAGCTCATTTGCTGTTTTTCTCTGACTCCCTTCTGCACCTGTCTGGCCAATACCTCGAGTTCTCATGGGAATCATTATTATCTCTTGACTTCCCCCTGCAGCTGGCCTCCGGTATTTTTACTGTCTATTGCCCATCTTAGTTTTTGTTTCGCTTATTTTTTATCGACCAAGGCCGGTACAGACGTTGCCTGTCTTCCATTTATGGGCTTCCTCTCGTCACTTCCCCTTCCTTGTCCTTCAAGCTAGTTTATTTGGTGCTCAAAGCTGAGCTTTTATTAAGAAGAAATATGGCATATGCCTTTATTTAATCATTTGCTTGGCATGCTTGACTTGCCTTAATTTCTGCGCTAAAGTTAATGCTAATATATTTTTCTATATTTATTTATGTTAGTGTATTTTTTATTCTCCATACATTACATCATCTTGACCTTGGTAGTAGCAATGCCTTTTGCTGTTTCTGCCGATTCACTATTCCAGCTGGCTTCTTACGTGCCTACCATGACCATTTTCCATTGGTATGTTCCTTGCTTCCTAATCTAAGAACAACAGGTGCACACGTCCCCCATTCTTCTGTCCCCGATAGTTTCTGTGCGTCATTCTCTTTCTAGTCAGTCCTTCCTTTCCCAAATTGGTAATTCTGCTTCAAGCTTAAAAATAATGCAATATGACTAATGTTTTTTATTTAACTTCGCTTGACCTATCTTATTTGCTTGACATTCTAATTTATGCTAAATCTAATGTTTCAGAAGCTGTTAATTACTTTTATGGCTATTTATGCTAATATATAAATTTTTTTCTCTTCCATAAAACCTCTGTCTGGCTTCCACATATGGAACAATAACTTTTACATATCAACTTGAGTTAATGTGTATTTTTTGTTTTCTTGTAATTTATGTTGCATTTGAATTATTATTTTCAATGTATTTTGCTATTACTGTTGGTTTTGTTTATTATTCTGTCATTATGCACTGTCCCTTTAAATGTACTTCCTTTCCTTGTGTTCTGTGTGTTGAACCCCAAGAGGCGGGACCACCCTCCCCCTTTACATTGTGGATCAGGTTGTTTCCCTCAAATTGTAATTGAAAGTGTAGGATTCATTGTTACAACCATTGTCTTCATTTGATTTTTCTGGCTTTGAGGATTTCTTGCTTTTCCTTTGGATTCTGGGCATTAGATTATGGACTGGACTTTTAAGCCTTGGACTACACCTTTTTGGCATTTTTCACTGGTTTTACTGTTAGTTTTCTCTTTTTGTGCTTTTTAAAATACATTCTTAATTTATAAAGATTCATGTTTTCGAGTTATCTTTCCAGCCAGAGGTTGATGGTAATCCTTTCTCTTGAAGGGCACGTTGTATATTTTGGAACTATTTAAAGTGTTTTGAACTTTTATAGCCAGCTTCCTATTTCTGGGCCTGCTAGTCAGAAAGCCTGCCAGTAGTAGTTTGGGCTGGTAGCCTGGGGTAAGGTCTTGAAGGTTCTGACTTTTTGTAGGCCTCACAACCCTTTTCAACATTTTTGAAATTCCATCTCACTACGATAACCAAGAGATTCTAGTTTGCTGTGATAATAAGAAAATGGAATTAGTTTTGAATTGGCTAAAGGCTTTGTAAAATTGCTGCTTCTAAATTTCTAACATTACATTTTTCTTGGGTATTTATGGAGTGTCAGACCCCTGTAAATAGCAAATAGGAAACTACATTGGAAGTTAGACATTCATGAGGTATTTGTAAATATTGACAGAGATTATGCTGAAAATGCTTTAGAAACATCTTTTTACAAAAGCTCCCAACCAGCCATGATCGTTTAGATTGCTTTCAGCTCTTTTAGCTGTCCATGCCAAGCAAGTGTACTTTTAAGAAGTAACAAGTCACTTAAAAATGATCATAACCAGTAATAATACAACTCCCATTACAGTCTGTTTAAAGTATGCAATAAAATATTAACAGTTTTTGTTTGACGGCTCTAACCCTAGTAAAGTCAATTGAAACTAAACCGTCTTTGCTTCCATAATTCTAAAAAAACTAATAATAATAAAAATGTAATAAGACATGGGAAAGGCGCTATATAAATAAAATTAATATAAATAAAATAAATACACTTATTGTGTGGTGCTAAGTACTTTAAAACATGTAACACTGTGAAACGCACTACACAATCATCTGAGACACTGCGGGTCATCATGAAATGCTGCAACTCTGGGTCAAAGGTCCATTTTGGATAGATCCCACTAAAAAAGGGTTTCTCAACCCCCAGGGTTATGAGTCCTGGTTGATGAGTCCCCAGCTCAAGTTAAAAAAATGTTTATCATCACACTAATTTTTGATTGTGAATGACATCACTGTCACAGTGGCGCAGTGGTAGCGCTGCTGCCTCACAGTAAGGAGACCCGGGGTTTGCTTCCCAAGTCCTAACTGCGTGGAGTTTGCATGTTCTCCCCGTGTCTGCGTGGGTTTCTTCCGGGTACTCCGGTTTCCTCCCACAATCCAAAGACATGTAGGTTATTGGCATTTCTAGATTGTCCCTAGTGTGTGCCTTACGGTGGGCTGACACCCTTCTCTGGGTTTGTTTCCTGCCCTGTGCCCTGTGTTGGCTGGGATTGGCTCCAGCAGACCCCCACAACCCTGTAGTTAGGATATAGCGGGTTGGATAATGGATGGATGGATGACATCGCTGTATTTTAAATGTTAAAAGGGAAAATGTTGCTTGGGGTCATTCATTGACCAAAAACTGATAAAACTGGGTGCTGAGGCCAAATAGGTTAAGCAGCACTGCATCAGATGGCAGTCGTCCCAAGTCCTTTTACTTTTGTGTGTGCTCTGTCACAGTTCCATACTTATGACCCCCACACCTCTTTTCACTATTTAAGCTTCTTTTATTTATTTTTTTTCTTCATTGATGGGGCTGCTCATTAAAGGGCTCAAGCTGTACTGAAAAACTCTACGGTCCTTGATCGACTTCACAAACAAATTGTGCTATTCCCCTATGACTTACATTCCTTTAACCAAAACTAATACTTGACCATTTAAATCAAGTAATAAAACTTCTTGGATTAGAATTTGAGATACATATTTGAGTTGGGAGCTCACAGGTCAGCCTGTAGGTGTGTGTGTGGCGGCTGTTTTTTGTTAACACAATTTTTGAATTATGTCTTATTTTTATTAAACAAATATTTAATTTGTCTTTTTTTTTCAAAACCATTGTTGATCATGACCAAGTTCCCAGACTGTTGGAAATCTCAAATTGAGAAAAACAGGTGTTTCAGGATTTTACTACATTGCAGATGGAAACTACACCCAAACCTGGCTTAAGTTCCCTATAACCTCCTAAATAATAATGCCAGCGGGAAGGAATTTTAGAAAAAGTATGTGAAAGCCTGTTCTAATTGACTGCCTTTCTCTGCTCAGCATTACATATGCAGCAGTAACCACCATAGGCATGTGCAAGTTCTGTCAGCCAACCTCTGCAAAAGCTGCAGAAGGGGAGCACATTGAGTATTGTGGCACAATTGGGTGGAGGCTGTCGGTTCTATAGCCAGGTTAGTGCATTTTCTGATACTTTTGTTTAATTTTTAAAATTAACTTATTTCCTTTCCTGTGGTTTTTATAATTTACTCCTATTTCCTGAATTTGACGTCTTTCCCTTATATAAGAATTGTCAGATCTTCTGATATCTAATTGAATTGCCAGACTCTGACAATTCAATGCCCTTCTTTACAACTTTTTCTCAAAATATTTTGCTTCTTTAATTGTAATTAATTGTCTTTAATTGTTGCACTTTGCTTTTGTTTCTTTTCCAACAGTGTGGTGGTTGGCTCATTGGCAGGTAGTTAATATAGACAGGTATACACACTTGGGTCAGGTTTTTTGAAACTAGGCCTGGTTAGCACTACAGAAAAACTTTTGTTCAGCTTATTTTTTTCAGCCCTGCACTAGGCATCAGTCTTTCTGTGTCTGCAAAAATTAAATCAGCTCAGTGGTATATTCAGTATCTCTCTCTAAAATATGTTAAACATATACTTGTCATCTCTGAACCTCCGAGTCCAGCTTTGCTTTTGAAAGATAAGAGATTCAAGGCAGTATTTGTTAAAAGACCAATAGAGATGAAGCAATTCTGGTCAGTTTAGAGTCATCAGTTACATTAAAATATATCCCCTTAGGATGTAAAAGGAAACTGGCATAAACCAAATGGAAACTGAGAGAACATGAAGAGTCTCTGTTAGGATTTGGGCCTAAGACTCTGGAGCTATGAGGTAGCAGTACTTAAAATCAAGCTATAGATTACATTTGATATTATCAAATCTGCGTAATCCGGTTGAGGGTCAAAAGGAACCAGTGCCTTTACTGATAACATACTATTTAAAATGCTTATTGTTTGGAATAATGAAATAACTATTATCATTTTACCCAATTTTTAGAAATTGAAAAGTAAAAATGACACTATTAATTTCTTTCAGTAAGGGTTACAGATCTTCTCAATGTTAATTCTATATTTTAACCAGATATTTTATTTCATTAAAATAATGTTCATTGTCATGAAACACTTGGTAATTATGATATAGTTAAATTGCTAAATCCTAAGATGAATTCTCATAGGATAATAGCATTAAAAAGCAGCAGTGGCAAAAAGGATTAGTTAAATAATCTCATGCTCATGTCACAATAGCATTTAGCCTCCAGCTAAAAACATACATTTTGATAATCGTAATATAATCAAACATTCATTCATCCATTTAACCATTGCCTGAAGCAGCTTAATTCAATTATAGGTTTGTATGGACTGAAGGTTATTGTGCACATAACATGAACCCTCATGCATATTCATGAAAACAGCCACACACACACACAAGGGGACAATTTATAGTGGAGAACGAGTGTACAGACTACTGGACTACAGATCCACTGTGCCACCATGTCACTCATCCCATAGCCTAGGATAAAACTGAGCAATTTTTTTTTGTCAGTACTACATCAAAAAGATACAGTAAAACTGGTTTATGTAAAGGGATTCTAGTTAGCTGTTTTACTTTATTCCTTTTTTCTATTAAAAGATTTAGCCTTAGTTTGGTGGAATTTGAGTCCGTTAACATTCCATAATGACTTTCAGAAGTGTAGCATACATGATTATTGTTAAACAGAGCTAATCAAATATGTTTACTTGCATGCCTAGATACCCACACACACTTTTCCTAGCAAACCGGACTCTCTCCATTTTTAAACAATAGCATAAGACAGCAGATAAAAGAAAATGGACAAGTTTACTTTTGGACAAAGAACAGTGCTGTTCTGACCCTCGTCTGCTGGTATTCCCACAATTGGACGTTGCAGCACAATGCGATTTTCATATTAAACTACTTTCTAGCTCAGGAGATTTGCCAGACTCTCACATCTATCACCTCATTCATCTCCTAAGTGCCAAATGCTTTCAAGTCAGGCTCTCATCCAAAGTACACGGTTCAAATTATCTCTCCTTTTGATGGCCAATGTTCAGTCATTTATGATGTGATCAAGATTAGCAAAACTGTCAGATGAGGATAGTTACAAGAAATAAGAAAACTAGGACAGTTATATAACAATCATTTTTTTCTATAGACTTAATATTTATAATGGAGTTCCCAAGTAAACAGTTTTTGACAATGTGATTAATAGTTTGGAGTTTATGGAAATAAGGAACTTTGGCCATTTTGCCATATAAAAATTAATTTCAGTTGATAAAAAAAATACTTTTTTAAAGTGCAATTAGCAATACATTTAGTAATTAATGTACAATGTTGTTGAATTGGGTTTTCCAGTTAGTGCATAACGGTTATGGCTAGGGTTAGGGTTAGCAGCTAAAGGTGCTTTGTTTATAGGTACATAGCCTTGTACTTTCACAGCGGGAAACCTGTTAAAAACAATGCCACTGCTTAAAAGAGAACAGAGAAAAAGGAGTAAATGAAAGATTAGGAGATGAAGTGCAAAAACCAGGCTGAGTTTAATACCAAAACTTCAATAAAACATGACATCCAAATCCAAAACTGTTATTCAGGAAAATCATTAATCATAAAAACATATAAGGAAAAACTCCCTGACAATTGTTTTCAATTGCTTTGTGCAATCTCGGACAACCAGGAAGTATATGAGGCTGACATTTATACCTTTGACCCAATGATGTCACACTGTGCACATTTGTGGATGACCTACCAACGGCATAGCAACAGTCAACAGAAATTCTTCAACACACATGGAAAAATAAAATGCTGTGGTGAAAGTTAAAAATTGTTAACATTGTGAAAACCTGTCTAAAACAAAAAGAAAAAATAGAAATAAATTCTTTGGGTTTTAAAACCCTATTCTGCATTGAGAATTGTTGGTAAAGTCCCAAAGAAATCCCAAAAACAAATTATTCTGCGTTTCACTGACTCTATAATTTATCCTTAAAACTCTTTAATAACTTGGTAAACCAATCTATCCTGGCCAACATGACTGAAGTGAACAATTTTAGATTGAGATTTTAACACAGATTTTAATTCTCCTTCAGGCACTTATTTATGTGTAAGATATAAAAACTACAATTGGCCATTAACATTCCACAACCAACAACTAGCAATAGTTCATCAAACAATTCAATTTTGTCATCACTTAAGTTGGAGTGTGGAATCTGTGAATGCTACTTCAGCCATCATGAGCCTGCTAGGGCACAGACTTTTACTTCATGAATCATTTCTGCCTGAATAGAGTTTTCTTTGGTTTTGGTTGGCAGTACGATAGTGAACTGATGATTTTAAATTGGTCACATATTAATCAATAAGCAAGGCCACCTCAAGGGGTGGGCAGAGTCTTGGGTAAGTAACTTATTTGGGGAACAACTGCTAATGTGAAGACAAGACAAGCCATTGGTCTACAGCCCAACACTACAAATAAACTGAATATTAATTTACACTACTCATTAGTTATAGTAAGCATAATAAACTAAACACTTTCAATGCCCTACAATATAGGGTACACTCTAATCTTTGTGGCCTTCCTAGTGGCAAACTCTGAAATTCAATCACCATAGTTGAGAGTTCCAACAACATCCTCTTCAGTAGATATTATTGCATGTCCACATAGCCTCACCTGACATGTAAGTCTGTAGATAATATTTTATTAAGTTTAATTTAGAAAAGCTTTGTTCTCCTGAAGCTACAATCACTGGGATAGTCAATAAAATCTGATACGTAACCTCCAAGCTCAGAAAACAAGTCAAGGCCCTCAGTGTAATGAGAATTCCCATATGATAAAGTGCCACTCAGGTTCATACAATACCTTCTCCAGTCATCATCTGTCATTTCAGATAGCATCACCACGTGAAACAGAAATCCAAACTTAACTGAAAAATAGATCATTTGGAGATTTGATTTGGTGTGCTAGGTTATGTTTTATACAGAAGGCTACATCATTGCAAGTTAAATTGAATATTTGAATAAATATTATTTTAATTTACCTAATGTTCATTTTGGTTCTGTAAAGTGTGGGGACTGGTGCAAAGCGAGGAACCGCTTCAGAACTGGCCGATGTTAAGAGTGGTGTTCCACAGGGGTCAGTGCTAGGGCCGCTGCTATTTTTAATATATATAAATGATTTAGATAGGAATATAAGTAACAAACTGGTTAAGTTTGCAGAGGATGCCAAGATAGGTGGATTAGCAGATAATTTGGAATTCGTTATATCATTACAGAAGGACTTGGATAGCATACAGGCTTGGGCAGATTTGTGGCAAATGAAATTTAATGTCAGTAAATGTAAAGTATTACACATAGGAAGTAAAAATGTTAGGTTTGAATACACAATGGGCGGTCGGAAAATCGAGAGTACACCTTATGAGAAAGATTTAGGAGTCATAGTGGACTCAAAGCTATCAACTTCCCAACAGTGTTCAGAAGCCATTAAGAAGGCTAACAGAATGTTAGGTTATATAGCACGATCTGTGGAGTACAAGTCCAAGGAGGTTATGCTCAACCTTTATAATGCACTGGCGAGGCCTTATCTTGAGTACTGTGTGCAGTTTTGGTCTCCAGGCTACAAAAAACGACTAGGCTGATTCCAGGTCTACAGGGGTTGAATTATGAGGAAAGATTAAAAGAGCTGAGCCTTTACAGTTTAAGCAAAAGAAGATTAAGAGGTGACATGATTGAAGTGTTTAAAACTATGAAGGGTATTAGTACAGTGGATCGAAACTTGTATTTTAAAATGAGTTCATCATGAACACAGGGACACAGTTGGAAACTTGTTAAGGGTAAATTTCGCACAAACATTAGGAAGTTTTTCTTTACACAAAGAACAATAGACACTTGGAATAAGCTACCAAGTAGTGTGGTAGACAGTAAGACGTTAGGGACTTTCAAAACTTGACTTGATGTTTTCTTGAAGGAAACAAGTGGATAGGACTGGTGAGCTTTGTTGGGCTGAATGGCCTGTTCTCATCTAGAGTGTTCTAATGTTCTAATTGCCCTGGTTGCTCCCCACAAAAGCCGGCCCTGTTAATGATTGCAGGGGGTATGTATCGAGGGGTAGTTCCTGTCTAATGATTCTGGAATAACTCTGGTTAACCGCCACTCTGAATTAGAATGAGTGAGTCAAGAAATGAACGTATTAATAATTTAGATACACATACAACCAAGCACATTGTTTTAGTTCACAGATGACAGAAAATGTACTCTAGGTATACTAGGAAATACCCAAGAGAAAATTATGTGAATACGAATGAAACCATACAAGAGTTAAATCTAGATGGGTGCATGGTAAATGACATTTAATGCAAATAAGTGTTTATTTTTCTAAATAGAAAGTAAATATGCGTAGCACTCTACGTGAAACATAAACACTTGATGAGAGAGGTGTGGCAAATGACTGGACAGCCAAAACAAAATTAAGACCAGACACTTGTTACATAAAAAAAATGGATTTGCGTACAATGGCCATGTTGCATTATTGAAATGAGCAGTTCATGATTTTCATTTTGTACCTGTAATATTTCCCAGGGATTTAACCATGAATCATATCAAGTAACAAAAATCTATGGCATGTACTTGTATTACCCAATTTCGGAAGCTATTTTTTATCTCTTCAGAATAATTAAATTAATATGTGGTCATCAGCATTGTTCTTTTATTCAGCGTTCAGGACCCTTTCATTTAAACAACAACATTTATGTTACATGGCCGATACCAAGCAGTTATGAACACAAGTAAGAGTGCTAGTCTCTGGACACCTTAACCGCTCTTTGTTCTAAACATTCCATTTCAAACTAACCATCTGCCTCTTCTCTGTGGCTTTTTAAAAATAACTGATTTTCTGTTAAAGTATGGCTTAATGTACTTATCCATATTATTTTCATTGGATGCTAATATTCAAACTGGATCTGTTCTTATATTTTTATGAATTGCTCTTGTTGGCACTCACTACGAGAAACACTATGCGAAACAGATGATGGATGAACTTGCTCACAACATTTATACTCTCAGCACCTCTCTTGATTTACATGGTTGAATATATTGAAAGCATCTCATTTTTTACATATAACATTTTATGGAGTATTGCTAAAGAGAGTGCACATCTGGAATTTATAAAAAAAATGCATATTCTAACCGAAATGTATTAAGAAAAGTCATATCATGATAGATGAGGTTTGGGGTACTATTTTATTGGCTGCTGAACACAGACAAACACTGCACTGCACTTAGTGACAGCACTGCTATGACCCAACTTCAGCCATCTTAGTTGGGGGTCTGTAACCCACATGTTATGAAGAGAGACAAAGGGATTGCAAAAATATGATCGGCTTGTATGCTGAGGCTTGGAAAAATAGGTGGAAAGGATATTGATGAAATAATTAAATCCAGTGATTTTGATATATAGAATGATAAAGTGAGCATGGTACACCACACAGGAGAGATATTTTAATACACTCCTTGTCACCTCTTCTTTTCTGGCCTAAAACAGCTATTCTTCTTTTGGAACCAATTCACCAGTATTTATCCTTCATCCCCTACACTTAGCTGTCTCTTCTGAGAAGTATCCCATGACCTTACAAATAGTATTTTCCCCCCTGAACTCCACCCCAGCCATGCCCCCATTCCCCATGACCCTCAATGCATTCTCAGTTGCTAGAGTCATGATAATATTTCTAAATCTATTTTTAATAGATTCCCCCCAACCATCCTCTTCCAATGCCCAGTCTCCCTACACCATCCTTGCTATCTCAACAGCTCCTATCACGTCAACTGGAATGGCTAGTGACAAATTCACCTCTGACCATCAGTGTGGACTGTCCATGACTGAAGACCAAGTAAGGAGACAACTGAGGAAGTTACATACAGCAAAAGCTGCAGGACCATATGTAGTCAGTTCTCGAGTGCTTAAGGCCTGTCCTGAACAACATTGTGGTTCTCTATGTCACCTATTCAGTCAGTTCTTAAGGCTCCTGAAGGTGCCACTGCTATGGAAAACATCCTGCATTGTTCATGTTCCAAAGAAGGCAGGCACCTCTTCACCTAAGGACTACAGAGAAGTGGCACTTACATCTCACAACATGAAGACCTTTGACACTGGACTATATTAGTGTGCTTGTGGTAGACCACCTGGCCCCACTGTAGTTTGCCTATAGGACAAAGGTTGGAGTAGAGGATACAATTATCTGTCTGCTCCACAAGGCTTATTTTCACCTGGAGAAAGATGGAAGCACTGTGAGGGTTATGTTTTTTGATTTCTCCACCACCAGCTGAAGGACAGAGCAAACTCTTTTTCCTTAGGAGACTGCATATGTTGGTGTACAAGTATAACAAAACAACGGGCAGATGGGGAGTGTCTGATTATTGCATATAGCGCCGAAGTTACTCCACTTTACCATTCTTTCCTCTGCATGTCCTGGAGTACAAAAAAAACAGCATACAGCAACATGCGGGGACTGGCAGGAACACTCAATAAAACTGAATAAAAATAAAAGCTAGTGACGGTGAGATACGAAGAAGGCAGCTTCGCCAGCGTTTGTGTGTCAGAACCCGGTTGGGGCGTTAGTATGCATCGTGGTACACTGCAGAGCTATAGCGCGTCTTAAGTGAAAACAGCCGTGTCAGATGGGGTTGTATGGATTGATTCTGAACGCGACTGAGAGAATGAAAAGTGAATTAAAAAAAAAAAAGCTAACCTTTACAAGGATCATAAATTGCACCGGCTGTTACAGACTGAAATCAAATGTATGCTTTTATTCTAAAATAGTAAGACTAAGAGCAGTTTACTTCTCAAAACAGAGTGGCGCAGGATCAAACTCGTGACCTTTTGATTCCCAAGCGGGAAGTGATTCTATTGAACAACAGAGGCAGTTACAATAAACTGCTGTCAATGTCGCATGTTAAGGCGGCTTTTTGTTTCTGCAGTTATACTTTTGAATAAAAGCGCAATTGTGTTATTCTTGTGAAAATGTTTCTTTGCTATTTGGACTTCAGGCTTCATACATTATATAGTTTATGCCTACATTTTGTCATCTACTACTAGAATATAAAAAACGTTTCTGTTTTAACAATGTGTTGACACAGATTACTGTAGAAACGGAACAGACATGAAATGCGTGTGTTCCAAACAACGATCTATTATTTCACTCTAAAACTCCACTTCACTCCCAGATACTCAATCAAGCTGAAGTTCGTGCACGTTCTAAATTGGTGGGGGGATGGAATAGCCGGCTGCTCCTAGCTTCTCTTTATCAGCACATTTAGAAGACAAAGGACGCTGGCAGACAGGTGTGAAGGGATTTAAGAAGCGATTTAAGGTGGGACGGAATTACGAGTTTTTTCGTAGGCTCTGGTAATTCTAGTGTTAATGTGGGAAGGGACATCTTTCACATCTTCTGTAAGTCAGTGATTGCCAGTGCGATTTTCTATGCTGTGGTGTGCTGGGCTGGTAACATCACTTCATGAGAGGTCCACCAAATTAACAAGCTAATTAAAAGGACAAGCTCAGTTATAGGACGCTCTCTGAACTGTGGTGGTCGTAGCAAAGGAGAGAAGCAAAACAAAACTTAGTGTCATTGTGAACAAGCCTGTAGTTCCTCTCTCCGATACACTAACACTGAGGACTTTCAGCCATCTTCTTTCTTTGTGAGTCAACTGTATTTTGTCTTTTTTACTGATTAATAAAGTTGGTTTAAAAGATTATTGGTTTACTTTATTGTGTTTACTAGTCAGACCTACTTTGCTTTTTGAGCTCTGTGCTTTGTGGGTTTTATCATCAATAAGGATTCACATATTTCATAATTTTAACCTACCTGGCCATCATCCTGGATTTGGAGAATGGTTCCATGGTGCCACTTCATCTTCCATAATTGATATCGGGAATATAGACTATGTCCCACCAAAATTATTTTGATGTGATTATTCTGAAAACAAACCAAAAGACTATACCAAAGACAAATTAAAGCAATACTTGTACTGCACATCTGTCTCTATTTGCAGGAACCAACAGTAGTCACCCATCAGGCTTGGAGAGAATTTTCCCTGATATCAGTTTTCCATCACCTTTACCTTTCACCATCTTGATGAAATCTTTCCCTATACTCATCGGTGACATTGCCCAGATATGATGGAAAAAAATTCGAAATCAGAATGTGAAAAATGCGTCTTCAGTGACATTCTGGCTCCCATAAGCTGATACGCTTTCAGCAGGTTTTCCACAAGCTCAGCATTATTCTCTGCTCTGTGACTGCCAAGAAAACTCTGGACATCCCGCACGAATGGTTCGCATGCTGTTGATTCAGTTTCCTTTTGAACTCATCTTCAAGCATCAGTTCACGAATTTCAGGAACAACAAAAACACCTTCCTTAATTTTGGCTTTACTTTTCTCGAGACCAAACTTATTTCTTAAATGCTAAACAGCATTGCCATTTCTGTCGATCGCCTTGACAACATTTTCAAAGTAATGGTGAATCTAACGAACAAAATGTCCTGAAATGCAATGTTATATTTAACAGTAAAACCTTTATCTATTGCACCGTCATGTCTGAGTTGTGTCATTATGCTTTAGAATCATATAAGACCTGGTAATCAGTAACAAATATTTTTTCTGCTAATTAAAAATTAATAATAATGACAAGGTAAACAACTCACAGCTGTTAGTAACGTGTGGTGAATTCCTTTATCTCAATGGCATCCCTAGTGGAATTACCAATATTTATCAAAATGGTTATCCGCCTTTACTGTCCATTCACCCTAGTTGTCCAAGACCTGGAACATCATAACTAAAAAATGGGATATGCTGGATGATAAACGGTTTTCAGATTTGGAGTCAGCAAGTGAAACTTGTTAAAATAAAGGTGAAAGACTCCCAGTAGCAAAATGCTTGTTGACCAGTGTTATGTAACAGTAGATTAATGCTCAAAACATGTGAACAAGAGTTAAAAAAAAAAAAGTAAATACTTTGTTCTGGTACTCAATAGAAATTATTTTGACTTCTTCCTAGCCAAAATTCTTTATTGAAACTATTGCACTGATAAATAATTTAACATAGAAATGATTATCAATGTAAGCTTTGTAAGCTGTGGCAGTTCCTCAACCTCCTCATGAACATCCATACATCCATCCACTGCAATCCGTTCTGGCCCACAGTTCTCTCCACAGCTTGGAACCTTTCCGGACTGTTATTTCTCTTTATTCCACAATGGCACTCACTAACCATTACTAACTATCAAACCTATCTGGAAATGAGCTGTAAATGTCCTCCGTAGCAAGCTTATCATCTCCCTCCTGTGTGCTCCTAGTTTGCTGATGTATTGACGCCTTTTATATACTGTAATGACAGCTCAGACACGCGGCCGAATAACTGTTCTACCTCAGTATGAGACAGTAAGAAATTTTCTAAAAAAAAATCAGAAGACGAAAGCAAGGTCAAAAAAGAAGTCAAAGTTGTAAAATAAAATATTAAACTGATGTGGTGTCAAGGTTTGAATGCTAAGCAAAAATCAAAGACCCAAATGCCATAAAATGTTTTAAGAAGAGTTTTAAATTGTAAAGGAATACACTAATGACATTATTATCCAATAAATGGATGATTTGGGAGTGCACATGCCGACCTTTATATGGTTGGGCCCACATATCCACACTCCTGGGTGTTTGTGGGTATTTTTCCATAAAATGTCCAACATGACCTTGGTAGAATGGAAATGTCTAAGAACAAAACAAGGGAAGAAGTTAAAAATGTACAGCTTTCTCAAAACAAGAGAGAAAGTACTTTCGGGTCAGATTACTTTGGACAAAAAAAAAAAAAATCAGAATAGATGTGCAAATCCATCTAGAGTTTCTCATAAAAAAATCAATTACAAATTTCAATCATAAAAATAAGGGTCAGGGCCTAATCAGAACCAATGGAATTTAATCTCTGAAACATGAAAGGGACTAAAAGACGTTTCATTGCATGTAAAAAACATGTTTTGTACCTTTCAGAAATATATATTTATTGAATATAATTAGAAAAGCTCTGCTATGTGTGGTGTGGCTACTTGCACATCTATGGCTACTAGCTACACTCTTTCCTCCATCTCCTCATTTTATTTCTCTCAGTGCAGATCAAATTAGCCAGCTGAATGGGACTATACCCAGATGTGATTGTGGCCAAGCAGAGCTCTTTAACTAGTCGCCATCAAAAACCAAGGACAGAACCCAAAGAAACTCCTGCTTTATCACCACACCTACACGTCTCAGCAATCAAATTCACCACCATGAGCACACACACACCTCCGGGTGGCTGACTAATTTCCATAAAAAAAGTGTTAGCCCAACCGCTGATGTATCATCACTGGATGAGCCGTCTACGCAACCCAAATTGAGTGAGCTACGTATACCACAAAGGATGAGAAATCCCATAATTTTTCAAGCGTGTGGCACATGCAGCTTACTTTGCTAGATTAAATTATGTGGTAGGATGCCACATGGTCCATCCTGTTTTTAGATTTCTGGCTTCACTGTTGCTACCACTTGCTCTAAAATGAGCAGTAATTGTGCTTTTACCATATTGCTAGTTGAACATCAAGCCATAGCAGATTATTAATAAGATTTTTGTTCACTGCCTTAGATTTTGCTCTCTCTGGTTTGTATTTTCTTGGAAAACACTCAAATGTATTGTGTGTTAAGGTTTGTAAGCTGTTTTGGGCATCTACTATGTATGTAAATTGACAGCACAACAAAAATAAACCTGATGAAGTGAGGGTTGGTTAACTATAAAAGCACAGTGATTAAGATCAAAATGTGCTTTCTGCTAACACAATTATAAATACATGATAATAATAATAATTCATTACATTTATATAGTGCTTTTCTCAGTACTCAAAGCGCTATCCACACAGGGAGGAATACAGTACACACATGCAATTTGTCAAAGTTGGTAGTGCTGCCACTTCACAGATCCAGTGTCTTGGTTTGACTTCCATGCATGGATGTCTTCTGTATGGAGTCTGCACATTCTCCCTGAGCCTGCATGGGTAATCTGGTCGTCCTCCCACATCCCCAGAGATGTGCAGGTTAAGTCAATGGGCAGTTTCAACTTGGTCCTTGTGTGATTGTGAGTGTTTGCCTGAAGGGGCTATTGAATGGTCTACCACCTGTCCAGGACTGCTCCTGGCTTTGAAATCAGTGCTGCTGGGACATCCCCTGTGACCCTAAATTAGACAGAAAGAGAATTTTCTGGATCCTTATGAAAACACTACGGGAATGCTTCAGATATCTGTTATGAAAGTTAATGTATGCAGCATGCAACAAACCATGATCCTGCAATAATTGACTAAGGCGTTATAAGGTCATAGAAGTAAATGCAATGCACCCTAAACAAGACAGACATTCAGAGAATCAGAATTTTAATGTAAAGCAAAATAATACACTGTCTCTGGTATGACTCATTTTTAAATATAATAATGCTGATTTTGTAACTTGAACTATTGTGAGAAACAAAGATGATTCATAAGCTTGACTGATGATGTGTGAAGTGTTTTTAGGCTTTACACAGCATTACAGTTAACTTTATGCCATGGGTACATGGCTGCCAAACGTACGGATTTATTTACAATTTTATAATAAAGTGTTTCTGATGATTTTTAACAGCTGTTATTATTAACATGAAGAAGTATTCCAATGTTTTTTTCTCACATTCATTTTTGTTTTGTGCGCTGCACGCTTTTTATTGAATATTTAGGAATTTGTATCTTAAAAAAATACATATAAAAATAGAATTGTAATTTTGGCTTGGGGACTTCAGAAAGTGTAATGAAGCAGTCAAGTATCCATCGTTCCCTTGTATCTAAGAAAAAAAGTTTAATGGCTATATATAATAATGGTCATTTCTGATTCAATTACAGAACAATTTCCTTGTTACGACTTTCTTTTTTTTTAATTCTATTAATTTTATTGTAATCATTCAATACAAATAGATCAATTTTTACAAAAAATAGGATTGAAAACAAGTCGACCCCCACCCCTGAGAAAGAGAGCATGGCTAACGGGGTAAAAGAGCTTATTCTAAAATATTATTGATTAGATCCTGCCAGGTTTTGAAAAAGTTCTGTACAGATCCTCTAACTGAGAATTTCATTTTTTCCAGTTTCAAATAGTATAAAACATCAGTTACCCACTGACTTAAAAGAGTAGAGTTAGGATTCTTCCAGTTTAGCAAAATAAGTCTACGTGCCAATAATGTAGTGAATGTAATCACAGTTTGTTTGTCCTTCTCCACTTTAAACCCATCTGGAAGAACCCCAAACACAGCTGTTAATGGGTTAGGAGGGATTGTGACACCGAGGCTGTCTGAAAGGTAATTAAAAATTTTGGTCCAAAATGATGTTAATTTGACTTCAGGCCCAAAACATGTGACCCTGTGAGGCTGGGACTTGATTGCAACGTTCGCAGGTTGGATCTTGACCTGGAAACATTTTGCACAATTATAAACAAGACAGAAGTGCTCGATATATAATTTTTTAGTTGTATA
Organism: Polypterus senegalus; assembly: GCF_016835505.1. Classification (NCBI taxonomy): domain Eukaryota; kingdom Metazoa; phylum Chordata; class Cladistia; order Polypteriformes; family Polypteridae; genus Polypterus; species Polypterus senegalus. The sequence goes on from NC_053156.1 coordinate 111,574,926, forward strand.
ATTGTATGCTTTGCGCATATGGAGCTTGAGTAAATTCTCTGCATTGCTACCTTCCACTCCTTTTCTGATATATTGATTAAGAGATCTGTTTCCCAGTGTCCTTTTGGATCTTTGAAAGGGAGAGACTGTAAAATAATTTTATATATGGCAGAAATGGTTTCGAAGTACTCGAAATTGAGCAATATTTTTTCCAGCATAGAGGAAGGTGTGAGATGAGGGAAATCAGGCAGGTTCTGTTTAACAAAGTTTCTAATTTGAAGATACTGAAAGAAATGTGTAGCTGGAATGTTAAATTTGGAATGTAATTGTTCAAAGGATGCAAAGAAGTTGTCTATATAAAGATCTCTAAGCAATTTAATCCCAAATCTTTTCCAGATATTAAAAACTTGCGATGGTTGAAAGAGGTGGTTCTCTTGCAGAGGTGCCACAGATAAAAGCTTCTCTATCTTAAAATGCTTTCTACTTTGGTTCCATATTCTACTGTAAGTGAGTGAAGCACAATTGGGTTATTAGTATATTGCCGTTAACTTGCATTTATTGGCGCACAGAGCAGGGAATATAAAGAAGTACTGCAGGATTTTACTTCTATTGTGGACCAGGCCTTTGTATGTTCATCTATTTGTGTCCAGGTTTTTATAGCTTGTATGTTTGCTGCCAAGTAGTAAAACTTGAAGTTAGGTAGAGCCATGCTGCCTTCTGCCTTAGGTCTTTGTAGGGTCGCTCTTTGGATACTTGGATGTTTTGAGTTCCAAATAAATGAGGTTATGGTTGAATCTAATTGCTTAAAAAATGTATTGATGCATATTGAAATGTTTTGAAATAAAAAGAGAAGCCTAGGAAGATTATTCATCTTAACAGTGTTAATTCTTCCAGTTAGTGTAAGATGAAGGGTTGACCATCTATGCAAGTCTTGTTTAATTTTTTCCATGCAGACGGCGAAATTTTGCTGATATAGAGCTTTATGTTTACTTGTGATGTTTACCCCTAGGTATTTAAACTGTTCTGCAAGGATAAAAGGAAGGGTGTCTAATCTAATATTATATGCTTGAGAATACACTGGAAAGAGTACACTTTTATTCAGATTAATTCTGAGACCAGAGATCTTTTGAAATTCTGTGAGTGCTGTTAAGACTGCAGGCACAGAATTTTCTGGGTCTGATATATACAGTACCATATCATCTGCATATAGAGAAATTTTCTGTTCCAGTTCCTCTCTGATAATCCCCTTTATCTGATAAGCGTTTCGACAGTGGACTGCCAGTGGTTCAATGGCAATTGCAAACAGCAGCAGTGACAAGGGGCATCCTTGTCTGGTACCACGTTCTTGTTTAAAGTAGTCTGAACAAATATTGTTAATACAAACTGAAGCTTCTGGATTGGTATACAGTAGTTTGATCCATGCACAAATGTTCGGGCCAAACCCCTTGGTGCTACTTTCTATAGCTGAAATACATGTTCTGTTAATTAAATGCATGTTCAGTTAAAACATATTGTGAATATCAGTAATTGCTCTCTTCCTTCAATTAAGAATGGCAAAGATAACTTATGGGACATGGCCAAGGCATTTATAAATAAGACTTCAAATTATGTTGTGCTTTTGTAGGCAGATTCTTCTGTAATACTCTGAAAATATAGCTCCTTTATCTCTGACTATTTGTAATATTAACACTATAATCAATAAGGTTTCAACAGATTTAGTGACTGTTAAAAAATGAATGTATTGTATAGGTAAAAGGCAACTCCAATTGAAAAAAATAAGGATAACATTCAGATTAAGGCTTAAGATACTGATGAATAGCAAGGTACTGCCACAATCTAATATGCAAAATAAAAGAAAAATTAATACACTAGGACCGTACGCACAAAATGTAATACTAATGGTCAGAAAACTATATGCATTTATGCCGTTCTGTGTAACAGTCATGCTTCTTTCTAGCTGTCTTCCTACAATCTAAGAGCATTCTATTGTTGAAATACATAGCAGAGCATTAAGGTTATTCCATTAAGTGTTAGCTTATTGGGGAAAAGCAAGCCCTTCTCTTACCTATGCTACTAACAGGAAGTTACATTCTATTCATATTAAGTAAAAACAAATGTGAATTTACCATTAACATTAATTAGAAAGGTTTGGTTCTTACAAATATAACTTAAAAGTCTTATTTACTGAATACACTGAATTACTGTTCGAACAGGGCAGCTTTACTGCTGTTGCTGATACTGCATGTAGAGATACTGGCCTTGGAGTGGCCAGTCCACAAAATTTTGGTGACAGTTTATGGAAAGGCTTCTTATAGTTTTGTATTTGCTGTAATTTCAAGTGTACTTTTTGGTGGATATTTACATTATATACTGTATAATGAAGTCTCAACTGAAAGCAATGTCTCTTCAAAAAATGCACCAGAATCCTTTCTGATGCTCTCCAGCATATTTTTTATATTTAGTTCACTTTTTTTCCGTTGTTTTAAGGTTTGATGCTCCCAGTGTTGTGAATTAATGATATCATCCAGAGTGCCTTAGCCTAGTGTATTGTTGTGCCACAGTATCATGAGGGTTTTATTACTCGTAGAACTTCTTTTTGGTAATTTTAATTCATGTTGCTAGCAATTTGAGATTGTTATTATTCCTTGCGGTTTATTTTTGTGACACTATTTTGCCAACATGTTGTGTACAGTTACTACGTTTGCTAAGGACATGATCAATGGTATTGTTGCACATAACTTGATCACATCAGTTCTGTTTAGGATGCCATATTCACGGGGTATCTTTACCATATACATACCAACATTTGATGTTATGGCTTCAATTTTATTGAAAAGCAATTGTCAGGTAAAGTTTATTTGTCTAAGTTTTGTGGGAGGAAGGTTAGAGTTAGCCAGTTTTTATTGAGCTTAAATCTGAGAATATTCAACAAAATGTATTTTTTTATACCAATTTTTAAGGAAACAGTTTAGAAAATGTGTGTTGGAATTCAGCATCCAATGAATGGTAGTTAATACCCAAGACGCATTTAATTTTGTTATTCTATGGCATGATTTAAGTTTTGGTTTTTGACATTACCTTGTTTCTGGCATCAGTTATTTTTTCATTTGGTTCTGTTGTTAATTTTGGCAAAAAATGCGCATAGAGGAAATGCTGTATAATCTCATCCACTCAATTATTAATAATCAATTTTGAGTCTTTTTATGTTTTTATTTTGTGATCTACAGACCCTTTGACCAAATCAAATTTGTAGGTGGACTTTTACATTTCTGTTGAGGGGTACTTGTCAGTATGATTTCCAATATCAGATTAGTAGTCAAAAGCCAAACATGAGTTAACCAGGAACGTCACAAAAACAGTAACAGACATAAACTCAATAATGTGTTGAACACCCCATCTGATTCTGTAGTCCTGTCCTAAGATAAATTATATACAGTGTTACAGATAGGGGCACTATCGCTCCCTTGAACCCTTGGACAATACGTCAGACACCAGGTAAAAGTCCAAAATAATGACTTTATTATTAATAAACAGTGCACAAGCACCCTCCTCTCCACAATACTCATTAAATACTCCACAATGCAATCAATAAACCAATCCTCCTTTCCCAGACACGTTGCCACCCTTCCACCCAGCTCAGCTCGGTGTCTGAGGATTTCCCATAATCCTTTATAGTCCTTGACCCGGAAGTGTTCCTAGTCACATGGACAGAGAGAGTTAAAAAGTCCTTCTTCTTCAACCCCGGAAGCACGTCATTCCCCTTGTCCATGTGACTCGGACGTACTTCCAGGGTGCAAGGAAAATACTCTTTGTTCCTCCCTGCAGCATCCTCTAACGGCCCCCATGGTATCCAGCAGGGCTGTGAATAAACACTCCAATGTACATGATGCCCTGCTGGCATTCGAGGCACCTCCATGCTGCAGGGTGGGCTCCACCTGGCGACATGGGGGTATTGGCCGGGATGAACGGCCGGCCATATATCACAACAGTATTATTCAATATGATATTAATTGAATTCTGTACTCAACCATAGAATTGAGCATCCCCAAGGTAGCATGAGCAGTGCAGACATCATAGCAAAGCAGCGAGAAACACAATCATAACTCACTGCATGTGGAGTCCCCTCACTATGGTTCATTGTAATCATCCACACTGAACAAACATGGCACTTATGACATAGTCTACCTGTGCTTGGTGTTTCCATTGTGGATACTACTAGTAAAGTCCTGTTCTCACCATTGTTAGTTGCATTCTGTGTGTAGTTACCTTGAATGTGTGCTTCTTCGCTATGATGTCAGATTGAGTGTTGGGGGAATGTTCAATTTTGTCTGTAACAAAAGTTATGGAAGCGATATTATTTAATGTTTAATATCCATACTGTCATTAAAAGATGATGCTGCTTGCTGTGTAATTAGCAATGATCTACAGTAACGATTTTGTACATATGTGCAAGCTCAACATAATGCTGGGTTACTGCCAGCACTGAATAAACAGTCGTAATCATGGTTGCTGGAACGGTGCCTTTCAATTGGAAAAAAAAAAAATGTGATTCTCTGTAAATTCACATTTATTGGCCTTGCATATATATATATATTGGCCCCGCCGGGCTGGAGCCGCCGGGCGCCAGGAGGACGTGAGGAGGGCTTGTGCCTCCTCCAGACCGCGAGGCGTCCGTCCTGGTTCTGTTGGGGCCACGGGTTGAGGGCATGGAAGCCCTTCCTGTAGGGGCCCGTGGTCACCGCCAGGCGGCGCCCGATGCCGGTTTATCCCGTGCGATTGCCGGTCGGGCAGGAGCCCGGCCGGGCGCTTGAGGACCGGAGGAGGGCGAGTGCCTCCTCCAGACAGAGTGGGGCGTCCGTCCTGGTTAGGCACGGGCCTCAGGTACAGGGCTTTGAAGCCCAGCCCTGTAGGGACCCGTGGCCACCGCCAGGCGCGCCCGGTGCCTGATTATCCCGGAACTCGACACTTCCGCCACACCAGGAAGTGCCGGGGAAGACATTGTGTGGCGCCGGAGAGCGCCAGGAAGGCAGCCGACACTTCCGCCACGCTGGGCGTGGCCAAGGATGGAGGAAGCACCTGGGGCTCATCCGGGCATTATTTAAGGGGCCGCCTCCCTCCAGTCATTGGTGGAAGTCGGGAGGAAGAAGGACTGAGCTGGAGAACGTGGACAGGAGGCGGCCAGGAAGCAAGGCACAGGACTGTGGGCCCTGGACTTGGGGGAATCGGTGCAGAAGGCACTGGGGTTGTGAGTGCACGTGACTTTTGTATATTGGTGAATATTGTAAATAAACGGTGTGTGGGGAGCAAAATATGATGTCCGTCTGTCTGTGCCGGGGCCAGCGTTCACAGTGGCGTAGCCGGCAGGATACTCCGCCTGGTTCAAGGCGGGGACCTGGGTTCAAACAACAATATTCTGTGAACGGCCCGCGCAGCAGCGACCCACACACTGGCCGCGGGAGCGCCCGCACACCGCGGAGCGCGCCCAGAAACCGCCACCGGACAGCGGGATTGCTTTCCCCGGGTGCGGAGGAGAAGTCGACATCGCCGGGCGCAGCGGCTCAAAGTCGCGCTGTCGGGACGGACAGCCAGGCCGGCGTCGCTACGCAAAGGCCACACCGAGGCGGGGCCTCGCATGACGGATCCGGAGGTGAGTGCCCTGCCCTGCAATAATCGGCCCTCCGGGGTCGGTTGTACTTTGTTTTCTACAGGCAGGGACGAACCGGATCCGCTTCGGGGCAGGAGCGCCCGGGCCGCGGGCTGACGGCAGCGCGGCGACGGCAGCAGCAGAGAAGGCTGCGGAGTCGGAGCCGCTGCGGCTCAAGGAATCGCCGCAGCCACAACGCGGCGAAGAGGCACGTCTCCGCACTCGGAGCAGGGGAGGCAAGATGGCCGCGGGCCGGAGGTCCCGCCCGCTGACAGGCACGGGATTGGCCGGTGTGTCTTGCGTGCCCGCCGATGATTGGATAGAGGCGGGCCCAAGGAATGCCAGTCTCGTGTCGGAGAAGGACCCGATTGGGCCAGAGGGAGTGGCCCAGAGGAGGCAGGCGACGCGCGGAGCCGATCGACAGGTAAGCCCACCGACGCCTGTCTCTCTCTTTCCACCAGCGGCTCGGCGTCGCCGGAGGAGTCTCTTCAGCCCGCCAAGCCGCTTTTGAGGAGTTGCTGCGTGTTCTAGTCGCTCAGTGCGAGCAGCTGATGGAGAAGGCGGTCGCGTCGGGAGTGACACCGCGTGAGACGGAGGAACGGCGCGGCGCTGGAACCGGAGGCAGACAGAACACGGCGGGAGTGGTGAGTGTTGCCGTTCCCGTAAAGCAAGTGGGGGGGTTCGCCGAACATGGCCGTGACTGTTTACAGGACGAGCGGCTCCGAGTAGGCAACCTCCCGACAGCAGACGCCGCGGTGCAGACAGCTAGCGAGGCGAGGAGCTCGAATATGCAGGGGCGGGTAGGATCGGGGCTGCTGAGTGCCCTGGGTCCTAGCGCCCTGCGCTCCAAGCCTGCAACTGTCTCCCGTCGCTCTGCCTGGACGCAGACGGGCTGGATTTGAGCTTTGCTGTGCTCAGACCCAGACCGCCAGCGCGTCAAGAAAAGAAGGAGGAACCGGCGGGTGAATGCCGGTTCCTCCGATAGGAGAGGGCGCGGCGCTGGGTGCGCGCGTCCGGAGAAGGGCCGTCCTCTGTGTGGGCAGAGGAGATCCCCTGGGCGGCTAGGGCGAGCCGCCTGCGAGTGCGGTGCCGTGGACGAGCGGACGGGCATGGAACCTGCGGCGGAGGGCTTCAGCAGGCAAGTTGGGGCTGTCGGAGGGGGCAGGAGCACGGTCGATACGGAGATCGACGGGCGCTGGGAGGAGTGTCCTCGCTGTGCTTCTGGCCCTCTTTTCTTTATTTTACAGGCCCGAAGCCCCGACGAGCTCTGAGGCCGACGCCGGCGGGACCTGCCCGCCTGGAGCGGGCGCCCGCGGAGTGCTCCACGCCGGGAGGACTACGTGACCCGCTGGGGAACAGCGGGGCGAGCGGCGCAGACCACAGGGGACGTTTGCGCCGGCGAGGGTGCCGAAGACAGATGTCCCAGGGTGCCGTGTTGGACCCTGGGGACATAGTAGGAGCCTCGCTGGGGACGTGCTGCCCTTTCGGTTGTGTCGCTCGACCCACGTGTCCTCGCTAGCGGTGGGGCACTGTGGCCCCGGCCGGGCTGGAGCCCGCCGGGGCCAGGAGGACGTGAGGAGGGCTTGTGCCTCCTCCAGACCGCGAGGCGTCCGTCCTGGTTCTGTTGGGGCCACGGGTTGAGGGCATGGAAGCCCTTCCCTGTAGGGGCCCGTGGTCACCGCCAGGCGGCGCCCGATGCGGTTTATCCCGTGCGATTGCCGGTCGGGCAGGAGCCCGGCGGGGCTTGAGGACCGGAGGAGGGCGAGTGCCTCCTCCAGACAGAGTGGGGCGTCCGTCCTGGTTAGGCACGGGGCCTCAGGTACAGGGCTTTGAAGCCCAGCCCTGTAGGGACCCGTGGCCACCGCCAGGCGGGCGCCCGGTGCCTGATTATCCGGGAACCCGACACTTCCGCCACACCAGGAAGTGCCGGGGAAGACATTGTGTGGCGCCGGAGAGCGCCAGGAAGGCAGCCGACACTTCCGCCACGCTGGGGCGTGGCCAAGGATGGAGGAAGCACCTGGGGCTCATCCGGGGCATTATTTAAGGGGCCGCCTCCCTCCAGTCATTGGTGGAAGTCGGGAGGAAGAAGGACTGAGCTGGAGAACGTGGACAGGAGGCGGCCAGGAAGCAAGGCACAGGACTGTGGGCCCTGGACTTGGGGGAATCGGTGCAGAAGGCACTGGGGTTGTGAGTGCACGTGACTTTTGTATATTGGTGAATATTGTAAATAAACGGTGTGTGGGGAGCAAAATATGATGTCCGTCTGTCTGTGCCGGGGCCAGCGTTCACAATATATATATATATATATATATATATATATATATATATATATATATATACATTATTTTATAAATACAAAAGAAGAAATTATTAAGTTTCATACTGTGGGTAGAACCCGCTGAGGCCCACCCAGTTTAGTAGCCTGGTAGATTATTACCACATGTGGTAATAAATACCATTACCCATAGACTTTTAGTCATAATGATCATCATATCACAAACACAGGACTGTACTTGTTAAGGAGACAACTAGAATAATAGATTCATGTAAAATAAATAATGTGACTTATAAATAATATAACTCTGGTGTCATAATATAAAATTCATTTATATAATGCTATCATGAAATTTATTTTTCTGATATGAGTTTAAGGTTTAATTTCTGAATCATGTATGAAGGCTTCATGTATGGGCCAGCTAGTACATCAACTCACGGTTTTTACATTTCTACAAAATAAAGATTTATTTAAGCAAGTTTTAATAACAAAAATCAATACTCTGATTGTTCATAGCAGGTATCAGGTCCTAGTCCATTTATCCTTGACAAAAATGCTCTAGTGGGCACTTCAATAGTTTTGAAAAGACAGGTCTTGTTCACATCATCCATGGTTCCATAAACTTCAGGAACTGGGTCCCCTTTCATGATTATTACCAGCTACAACTAGGTGGAGATCCTTTCCTTAACACATTTGGAATTTCCAGCTTCTCCTTTTATTCTCAGCTTCTTGACCATGAGACCAGTGTTATGCCTTTAAGAAAACAGGCAGAGATATTTTCATGAACTGGACAGAACCTCAGAATAAAGTCCCAAGAACACCTCAAAAATGCCCATTAGAAGGGAAAAAGAATGATCAAACCCCAGCTAGTCACAAAAAGGGAAAACATAGACTCTTTATAAATAAAACCATCTAGTTTTTATAAAAAAATGATCTGTCGCACAAAATAAGCTCTGAGGAGAACAAGAGGCCAAAAGAGTTACCTGAAAAGGCAAAGTTAATCCAAGGATAATGATAATCAAAAATCCAACCAGACTCACCAAAGCCAGCCATTTAATGAACCACAAGGGTCTTTGAGTTTTTCTCAGCCATTATAGAGCTGAGTTTCCCTTGACGGTGATGGACTAGTGTTCCTGCCACTTGGGAAGACCACCCACAAAAACACATCACACATAAAAACAATACTTTTTTTATCTACAAGCTAAATAATAAACAAAGTTAACATAAAAGTTGAACAAAATAAACATAAATGAGGAATCTTAACCTCAGCCTTGCACCCTAGCTGAAACATAACAGAGTTTTGGGGATTAGTAGATAAAATGTATAAAAAGTTTGTAAACCAAAAGTCACTCCTACCTTTTGCCAAATCCAAAATCAGAAACCAAAAAAGGCAGTCAAGAACAGAATGTGAGAAGTCAGAAAATCAACTCAAAAAAAAAACAAAACAAAACAAATAATAATAATAATAATTACATACCTTTATGTGGTTGCTGTGGTGACATCACAGAACAATCATCACCACACATTCCTGGAGAATTCTGGGCATGAGCACCATAGTAACAGATTATGTTAAAGGTAGAAAATGGCGGCACCCATGGTAAAAACAAGATGGCATCACAGAATAAGGTAGAACAATATTTAACTTCTCAAAATCTATTTTTAGAGAAAAATAAATGTTAGAATCAGATTCCTCAAGGTAGAAAAATCTGGGTTAGACACATTTGTTTTAGCTATGTTCTAGAAAACCTACAAAACAATTTCAGAAAAACACCTAGAAGTGGCTGGGGCTTGCTTTTGTGGTCTTTCTTGATCTCACTAGGTGGTACTTCTTTTCGGAATATGACATAATCTAAATAACCTTTCCAATTTCACTTGCCTGTCATCTTTTAGACCTTTCAGAGGGACTGGGCGGTATCATGGTCTGGAATCCCTACAGATTTTATTTTTTCTCCAGCCGTCTGGAGTTTTTTGGTTTTTTCTGTCCCCCCTGGCCATTGAACCTTACTCTTACTCGATGTTAATGTTGATTTATTTTTTATAATTATGTCTTTCATTTTTCTATTCTTTAATATGTAAAGCACTTTGAGCTACTGTTTGTATGAAAATGTGCTATATAAATAAATGTTGTTGTTGTTGTTGTTGTCTTTCTTCAGAAAAATGAAGAAATGATATGAGGCATCAGGAGTTACTTGTCCATTTTTGCATTCTGTGTCCTCCCAGGTTGGAAGTTACTAGGAGAAGAACAGAACGGTGACCATGAAGTAAGAGCATAAGGTATGGAGGAGACAGTTTTGAGCTCATTAAAATTTATCAAGGGATAGGAGGATTTGTTTATGGAATGAACAGTTTTGGAAAAAAAAAAATAATAATAAAATGAATTATGGGTCTTTCCGAGGCCATATTAGGTGTATTGTGGCTGAAATATTGTTAATAATATAAGCTGTTTTTTTTTTTCATATTGGCTGAGTATTGAGAGATACACTTCCAAACTTTTTTCTTTTTATCTATGTAAGAAAAGGGTTTAATGAGGCAGAAATGATGTTGTAGCCTGAAAGGAAAAGAAAATAGCGTTTTACTTCCATCCACTTTGCTCTGGCAACGGCTTAACAAAAGCACTGTAGTTTTTCTTTTTGACACAATAAAATAGTGAATATATCAGATTTCAATTTTACGTCACATTTAATAATACCCTACATCACATCCTCAAAGCTATTACCATATTTTCCACTTTTATTCTTGTCTAGATATGGTTTTTGATTTATTGAGTAAGTACCTTATTGGTTAACCAAAGTAAACACTGGCGAACAGAAATCCAGCATCGTTAGCATATAAAAATGATCCAACTTCCATTTTTCTTCTCTGTGGTTTATCTCAGGAAATCACTCCTTCTGGCTCAGATTTAACATTTGCAGGAATAACATTTTAAATTGGATCCAATGCTTGCCACAAATAGAAGTTAAAATAAATGAGAAAATGTTGGCCTTTCTGTGATTAACAGCTATCTTTTTTCTTGAATTACTCACTTCCAGCTGCTAAAGGTTTTACTTTCCAGAATAAATCAATTTTTATGTTGTATTATGGTTTTCATAGAAGCATCATCACAAGGCAAGGTATGAAGCTACTAATGAGATCATAATTTATAATGAAAATATATACTATGTTGCATGCATAACAGTACAGTATGTGTAAAGTACCAAGATAGCATAGAGAAAAATAATTTAAAAATGAATGAATTTCATAGAATGATTTGTTGGCAATTTTTACAGATAATAAGTGCCATAAAACTGAAAAACATTTTCAGCGTTTGTTGATTTTCATAAGATCAGTAGGTGAATTATAAGGTGTCAATTTCCCTTGTTTAGACAGGTGTATTGTGGGGTACAAGCTGAGAGACTTGCAAGTAAAAGAAAAACTTTTTCCACAGTAGACAGGAAACCAATGGGGTGTGTACTCCATGTTAATGCTCCTCCAGAGATAAATTGAATTTTTGTGTGCCTTAATCTGAAGATATGTATTGTGGCGGACGGCTGGAGATCCTGCCCAGCCGGGACACCTAGAAGGACCAGGAAAGGGACAATAACAGGGGGCGCCTGGAGGATTATGGAGCCCTGGACTGCAGCACTTCCTCCACAACTGGAAGTGCCGTCAGAAGATCATCATGAAACACCTGGAGCACATCCTGGGTATTATAAAAGGGGCCGCCTCACTCCAGTAGACGAACCGGAATTGGGAGGAAGAGGAGAGAGCTTGTGTGTGGAGCAGTGAGGGCGGCAAAAAGAGAAGAAGAGAGAGAAAAGAAGGGACCAAGTTTGGCTAGTTAAGCATTGTGTGGTGCTGTATAAGAGGAAAAACATTAAACGTGTGTGTTTTGAACATCTGTCTGTGTGTAGGGGGCTGTCTTAGCACAGAATTTATGGGTGATCCATTTCATGGAAGACACTTAAGAAAAGACTAAATAAATAAATAACAAATTTGGTATAACACACTATATTGCATAATTTTTTTTGGTTGACCTTATTTGCCATTTTTCTAACTTATGAAATAGAAATGTTAAGAATTGGTACACCTTGTTAGAAATTTTTGTTGCTTTAAATAAATATTTTCCATTTGCCTATTATGGATATTTTGAAAGCTTAAGCTTCAAGAGGTATAACCATATATGTATTTGATATAAATAATTTAGTGGAAGAAATATGTTATTATCTGCGGTGGGATGGCGCCCTGCCCGGGGTTTGTTTCCTGCCTTGCGCCCTGTGTTGGCTGGGATTGGCTCCAGCAGACCCCCGTGACCCAGTAGTTAGGATATAACGGATTGGATAATGGATGGAAATATTTTATTATTTTTGTTGTTTAATTTTAACTGCATCACGAAAACTCGGCTATAAATCCCAGTGTAGCACTCATGCTTTTTGGCCAAAAATTATGGAATGAGACCTTTTACAACCTCACTCTTGTGCTCATAAAGTTTGCATTTCTGGTGTTTGATTCATAGCGTGCCACTTCTCAGTTCGGCTCACAGTTTTAGTGTCTTGGCTCTAGACTTCTAGATATCCTTGTTTAGGCTTTCTTTACAGTTTAACCCTCTGGTTTTTGAAAAATCTGTTTGTGATCTTTAAGATATTAACTCTCATTGAAGGTCCTTGAAAACACGTGTATCTCCAGGTCCATTTTGGTCATTCCAAATGGCGCTGATGTGTGTGGCAAGCTGCCTGCAAAGGCTTCTATCTCTATTACTTTTGATTGTTCTCTTTGTGTCCCCATGTAATGTCACCTCTCTAATGGTTTATGGTAGCCAAGCACTTTTTAGCATTTGTGCTTCCATAGAGATGTTGTCGAAGTTGAATTAAGGTAATTATCAAACTTCTAGTGCTCCTTAAGTTTTGGCTACTGTACCACTAAACCTGTACCAGTTCCCCTGTCTCCTTTGCCGCAGAGAAGGGTGCTGGAAGTGTGCAAAGCGGGAAAGCGTGCTGGTAAAAATCAGAGCCTACCCAGCTTCCTCTAATGTGGCTGGTCCTCACCATAGTAGGTTGTCAAACATGTTGGTGATATCTCTAATATACAGTAAGTGATTTCGCTGGAAATAATATAATACCAATTAATTACTATTACAGTATACTATCATAGCAATTAGGGCAAAGAAGTGTATAAGAATCAAGGATGTACAATAAATTGACCAGTGTTTTCCATTGCTTTCAACAGCACCAACAGTCGCTCCCAATAACGCATCCTATATTCACTCTGCCTAATACTGTGTACCTGTATGCTAGGAAGCTATTGTTTTTTAAAACACAAATCATAAATAAAGCTTACATAAATTAAAAGTTTATTTAAATATTTTTTTCCAATGATTTTCAGAAAAACTGCTCATTTAATGATTCTTAGGATTATAAGAACATGAGAAATTTGACGTAATAGTTCAGCTCAATTATTTCAGCCTTAAAGGTTGTCAATGTTTCTGCTTCAACTGCATGTCCCAGTAGTTAGTTCCAGATTCCCACAATCCGGCATCCCAAATGCACTTCCCCTTAATTTTCATCGGTATCCTTAAAGTATGTGTTTCACCCTTAAGCTGGAAGAATGTTGCTTGATCTTCTTTATCAATGCCACTGAGAATTCTGAAGACCTGTGTTAGGTCCCCACACAGTCTTTTCTGTATTTAAGACTAAACATTTTTAATTGTCTGAGTCTGTTAGAGCAGGGGTTTCCAAACTTTTGGACATCAAGTACCACCTGAGGTTAAGTGAGTTGCGTTGTGTACCACCCGCACCTCGTTGAAAGGGATGGAGAGCTGTAAGGGGGGGAGTTCGGGTCTAAACCGCCCCGAAATCTGAATAAAAGTTAAAGAATTGGAAGAAATTATACATAAAATTAATGAAAAAATGTGTGCATGTACATAAATAGATATATTCCACCCCGAAACTAAATCCTGCCTTCGGCCTGTATGTGACGCAGTTACCAAAGACAAAATGGTATCAGCTTTGTGCTTAGATCTAGTGACTACGATGCGATACAGCGGCATTGCACGTATAACAACAAATGCGAGCGGTTTCTGTGAGGCAGAGTTACCGAAGACTAAATAGTGTCGGTGTTGTGCTTTCATCTAGTGACCAAAAGCTCAAACAGTGAAGAGGTAGAAGTTGACTTCCGTGAAACGGAATTATGGTAGTGTTAAATGAACTAAATACTGATTCGAATAATAGGTTTTATTTATTCAGATGACGAAATTTCACACTAAATTTGGGCATCCACGTATTATTGTATTTAAACAGTTTAATTGGTTTTTGCTCACAACAGGCTTGTCATAAAGGGTTTTGCACACATAAATAAAATTTCAGGGACCGCAATGCGTACCACCTGAAAAGGCTCCGCGTACCATCAGTGGTATGCTTACCACAGTTTGGGAACCGCTGTGTTAGAGTAAGACATGTCTTTAAGTCCTGGGATGCAATTGCTTGCTCTCCTCTGCACAGCTTCAAGTGCTGCTATGTCTGTTTGTAACATGGTGACCAGAACTGCACAGTTCTCCACATGTGCTCCCAGTAGTGAATTCTGGTGACCAACGTATCATCTTAAATTTAAAAATTCAGTAATAGCAATAGTTTATTTATGTTTCAATGTATGCATTGATTAAAAAAAAACTTTCCCCAAAGATGATTTGAAGTCCTATGACAACAGATGCAGTGACACATTTCTAAAATAATCTCAGTTGTTTTTTAACTGCTTTTCATTGGAAAAGCTTTGAAAATAAAATAAGCAATACATATCTTATAAGAGATGCTCACCTGTAGCTGTGGTTCCCTGGACTAAATAATTACTCTGTCAAAACTGTTTGTTTGGGTGCTCCTTGTGAGGATTATGTAGTACAAGATAGTAGATCTGAGCTACAACAGGCATGCAGCAATTCATGTAGCTAATAGTTCCTTTTTGTTTTACAAACTAAAGGGCACAACTTTCTGTCCTGGCTTTGGCACCACTTGTAATGTTTGTATTCTGTTAGTTCTGGGAAGCATTGAGTAGAGAATTGCAGAAATCCAGCATACGAAATAGAGGGAGCAGTGCCAGGTTATATAGTTGCTATTGCCAGTAAATACTATTGCCAGATGCTTTATTCTACAATTAACAAGAATGCTGGTTAATTATAGATATTTATATATACATATACATAAATATAATTATTAATGATTGGACTGTAAAAGAACCTTAAACAGACACAGAAGAAGCATGCAGACATAAAACTTTAAGTCACTACAGATCTACACTCACCAGAGAAGAATGCATGTAAGGGGCCTAGTAATAAAAAAATGTATACTAATAATAATAATAATAATAATAAACCTACCATACCCCAAAAACATCTTTACAGTTCAACACTTCATTATGATAATGCATTGTCTTCAAGTGGCTATGGAATGCTGCCCAGTCTGGGCCTACAAGTCTCGAGTCAGGAGGTGAGATGAATGAAAGCTGATTGGCAGGAGATGACCTATGTGACGATGAATACATATCACATGACAAACCTCCAGAAACTGAAATGTGCAATTAAATAATGTAATGCAATGTCTTTTTGTAAAAAATAAATATAAACTCACCTGCCCAGATTAATGAAGGGGTGCATATATGGTCATTTATAAATATACCCAACAGTCAAAGTGTACATTAATCACATTTTGTGTAACTGATGTGTTCATGTGTCGTTAGGAAATTGAATATGTGCTCATTGCTTTCAAAGAAGGTCTGCTGTAACCCCCAGACATCAGACGCGAAGGTCAGGCCAGCCTAAAGCCTGGAATCTCTCAAGGTTAATGAGTCAGACAGAGTACTATATCATTTTTTTTTTTCTTTACCAAAACACTTTCTCATGAATGGGTTTAGTCAAATCCTGCAGGGCATTGTTTCAAGATATTTTTCAAAATAAAAAATAACAATGTGAGAGAGCAAATAATCTTTTTGTCAATTACAACAACTGGGTTTGTGAATTAAAAATTACTTTGAACTGTACATTGTGACAGGCAATTATGTATTGAACTAGACACCAAATTGAAAGGGAAATTTAAAGAAAATATACATTTTCTTTAATATTTAAGCAACAGGTGATTAGAGGGCACACATAAATCTCTTTTGCTCTAATGGCGCTTTTCCACTGCATAGTACGGCACGACATGGTTCAGTTCAGCTCACTTTTGGGGGGTTTTCCACTGGGAACAGTACCTGGTACCTGGTCCTTTTTTTAGTACCACCTCAGCCGAGGTTCCAAGCGCGCCGAACCGTTACCAAACCGTGACGTGTAAACTCTGCTGGTCACTGATTGGCCAGAGAAAATCGTCATTACTGCGTCACTGAACTTGCGACACGAGACACAACAGACCCGCTAGATTTTTAGCACAGCCAGCGAAGGTTCAGACGCACCATTTTGTTTTAACCAAAAGTGGCTGTTTTTTTTAGCTGTGTTTTCTTTGGCTGCCATCAGCCTCTTTTGAAACAAACTCCTTCGTCTTGCTGTTAAAAACATCCACATGCCGAGAATGAAGAACACCATTCCGTCGATATGCTCCTTTGTTGTGTGTTTGTTTGTGGTGCAACTATAACGACACGTGAATAATCCCGCCCATTCTAAAGCGGTACTAAACTGCAGTCGAAACGCAAACCGAGCCGAACAGAGCCGAACCAAGGTGAGCTGTACTGAACCGTGCTGCGCCGTACTATGCAGTGGAAAAGCGCCATAATATGTTATCAGTTGGGCTCATGGATAAGTAGGTAAAGTAAATGGGTGGATTTATGGATGGATATACAAGTTTATCCGCCTCAGTTTTGGCTGGATACTAACAAGTGTGGGTACCTAAGTGATGGACCGACACCCCTTCAAAGGCAAGCTTCAACTTTGTGCCCAGTACTACCAGGATAAGCTTCAGCTCACAATTTAAAAGACAGATTTTGTAGCTTTTGTCATGCCTTGCCAATGAATGGTTGCATGACTCAATAAATTTCAGCTCAGATATCTCTCAGACGATGATCTGTTCACGAGTAAAATGAATGAGAATCGTTAGACTGATTCTCGTTTACTGACTTGTTCACAAATCAAATGAGTCAGTGGCTGTTGTGCATGTGCTTTACAAATCCAGCAGCAGTCAGCTGCAGCTAAACAGAAGATAATGATGATATCACGCAGAACACACATGCCTTTAAGCAACAGCCCCATTGGACTCCACTGAACTCATTCGTCCATTCTTATGAATCGATTCCTTCAGTGAAAAGAGTCATTCAAAAAGAACGAATCATTCTTGAATTGGCCATCACTAATTCAAATTTGTTTTATGCACTTTCATCATTAGTCCATGGAGGATTGGGATTTGTTTAATGAAGACAGACAGACAGACATGGCTATTGCAATAGGTGCATACGCACCGCAAAAGAATTACATTATCTTGTCAAAATGTGTTTCTACAGTTAGTAATGATTAATGATAAAATTTCTTCTGAAGTAAGCCGCTAAACATTATTTTCACACTTTGTATTGTTTTGAATAATTAAGCATTCATATGTTTGAGAAGCCTCTCAAGTTTATTAGAATTTTTATTTTATATTTTTAATTTGTATCCTTTATTCCAAAGTTGAGCATTAGTCCATCTTCCTCTCTCAGTGATGCCATTTCCTCCAGTTTACTGTAGTTTTACTAGCAGTTAAAGTCTATACTGGCTACATAACAAAGAAGGGTGGAAACAAGGAATGGGCCACCAGTGCATTTAAGTGAACATTAAAGCAATTTGACAAGACCATTTTCATTTCTGGAATGGCATGGTGATGCAGTGGTTACCCTCACACATTCCCAAAATTGTGAGGGTAACGTTAATTTGCCCTTTGTGAGTGTGACTGTTGCGTGTGCTTAAGTGGACCCTGAGACGGACTGGTGCTTCTTCTAGGGCTGGTTCATGCTGCGCACCCAGTGTTTCCAGGACTGGATTAAGTGGGTTTGAGAATGTTATATTCTGTTCTTTTTTTATTTTAAACAACTGTAGAAATAAGAATATTTTGAATTAGAAAGTTATTGCCAACTTTGAGCAGAGACCGCACAGTCTGAGAAAACACAATTAAATTGTAAAGAAAATGTAATGCGAAAATAATTCAGTATAAAAACAGTACATGTTACATACATACATATTAGCTTTTCATAATATTTTTACACAAGAAAATGATAACCAACCAAAATAGATTTTAAATAGTGGAAATAAAAGTTACATTTCATTTTATAGAGGACAAGTGAATCACTTTTAAAACAAAAACAACATTTTAACCTTTTGATAAAATTCTTGTATGGGAAGTCACAATTTGGTTTTTAAGTCAATCCTTTTTTGTGTTCCAAAATGAATATTTATACAAAAATATTTGCTCTTCTGTGTTATTCTTATAAAATCAACTGATACTTTCAAAATGACATCTGTTCTGAGAGTATTAAACATCATTAAGAATTTACTATTGATTTTTTTTTTTTTTTGGAAGGCATGTGACATTCAAATATGTTTGAAATCTGAACAATGTATTCTGTTAAAGCTTTTCTTTAAATGTTTACTTTTATATTTAGTTTTAATTAGTGATTATTGAATTTTGCCAAAGAGTTATTTACAGTGAATTTGCTGTGTTTGTGTTGTACGTCGAGTTATTTACTGATAATGTGGCTAGTTTAGAAGAACTTTTATTTCAATGTCCCATAATCCTTGTCCCAGAGCGACATCTCCTGTAGCTGTAACAACCAACACTGGATGGGACGGCCCCCCGGGTATATTGTGTTGTCGAGATTTAATTATGCAATTTTCATTACGCTATAATTTATTAAGTTTATTACATAGAAAATCACCTGAAAAATCCCGGACCATCGAGAAGTGTGCGAACTGAAGACATAAAGAATCGTCTTCGTGCCGATATTGTCCCTGCATAAATCAAAATCATCCAGATGATCTGGATCTGCATTATTAGATCTGGACCACCCTGTATAATGCTGATCATTTGCATTACAGTCTGGTTATGAAGCTTATACATCTCTCACTACGGTCTTTCGTCTTTGATCTCACAGAGGCACTATGAAGAGCACACAATCACATTGACAGTATCATTAGCCTACTGATTGACACACTTCAGATTTGAATACTGGGAGAAACTCGAGGTTAGCAGCGAAAACTCATGCAGATATAAACAGGACATGCGGACTTCATGGAAACCAAAGGTGCTAAGGCAGCTGGTGAACTACAATATCATCAGTATTCATACCAGTTTTTTGCATTTTCCGTAAAAACAAATGCTATAAAATGTAAAGCCATAATGACCTCATTAATACTGTGTATAGTAGGTGAACTCAATTTAAGGAGCTTAACAGATAAGTAAATAATGTAGCTTCTCAAATTTTATTTTGTATGAAACATTTTCATCATAACAAATTATCTCTGCTTGTCACCAAATATACAAGTCAATCTTCGAGTTCCACATCAATATAAGAGAAGGAGATGCGTGCCCTATGCATGCGTAATTAGCCACATAGAGAATGAAAACATATCTTGAAAGAGCCTGACACCCCCATACCCCCACCCCAAACACTGGAGACTCTATGAAATTATAATAACAAAAGATTTATTACAGTCTACAAGATGTTTTTATTTATATATATATATATTTATATATTTATCTATATAATTTTATTTTTAATAGAAGAAAAAGTGCAAATCATCAGCACAGACAGTTTGGTGAGCCTTCAGCGTAACTTCAAAAAATAGAATGTTCCATTGGTTTCAATCATGACAGGCCTACTTTTAACTCTTTTAGGGCTGTCCTTTTCTCTTTTCTTCCAGGGCTGAATATTTTTCCAAAAAACTCAGCATTCTGAAAAGCAAACAAAGCAATAAATAGTTTTCCACATAAATCAACATAAAACGACCTACGTATTTTTTCTGTGATTTTTGCCATTCTCCTTTGGATGGTACAGTGATTGGCACTGCGGCTACACAGCTCAGGTCACCTTTTTGGCCACAATAATCAATCCAGTATTGTCGGCAGACATTTCTCTAGCATTCAGGGACACTTTAAAGATGATTGAAGCATTATAGTCCCATCAAATCTAGTTCAGTTAGTTCATCCCCAATGACTTCAATGCATTTTGCCGAGTTTGTCAATACTCGCAAGCACTACCGTGATGTCTCCGAACTCAAGACGAAGCGAACACCGTGGAATTCACTCATCACTAGTTGTAATGCACGGTGTTAGTCCGCTTTCAGAATTCATAATAGCTTCTTAGTTAATGATGTAAATGTTGGACAGATGCCTTTAATTGTAAATTATATATCTTGAGAGTGTAATTACATTTTTTTATAAAAATGATAATTGCCTTGTAATAAAGGAAATGTCATCCCTATTTTCAGATATGATATGGATTTAAAAATACACACATTTTCCTAATCAAAATGTATCTATTAATATAGTGTATGATTTTGTGTTATTTTGTCATGTGTTCTTCAATTTTAAACCAATAGGCTTTGCTTTCTTTGAGTTTGAGAAAAGCTAAACCCTTATTATTATTACGTTTAAATAAGATGACATAAAGAGAAATAAACAGTATACCCTGCTGCTTCTATCTATTATGTCTTCATAAGTTGACATCCAAATGCTGTCAACATCATTGAGCCTTTGGACCTTTTTTTAGAAACAAGCTACCGGAGCACAGCTGAGGAGCTACGATGAAAGTTCAGAAGCAGAGGAGAGATGTGTCCATGTTCATATTGTGCTGATCAGGTTTGTTTTGTTCTACGTCTGAATTAAAGAGGAAGAAGAGTGACAGATGTGCGTGACTGGTAATATTCACAAAGAAGAATAATCAAAAAATATTTTACTTGGTCAAAAGACAGACTTTTAATAGAACAGTAAGACCATGTTGAATAGTTAAAGACAGCACAAAAATATGCTTAAAAATGTACAATATAACTGGTTACTATTGTAATATATTTTCTCTCATATGCTATGGTAAGAAAACCATGTGTTTTCAAAAAAATAACAGAGATGAAGAGTAATACTGAAAATAATTAGCAGCTTCAATTTAAAAAAATAAACACCTAACAATTCAGTTTATTGTTGCATAGCATTCTTCACTAAGTACAGGCTCAAAGCACTTACTGTATAGGTGCTTACCATGATAATAAAATAACAATACTCAACCTAGCAATTTTTGGATACATAAATTCACATATTGGTGAATAAACCTATCTAAATCATGCTAATATAAATTCCCATTACCATGAAATTTATAGCTAGTTGACAAGAAGAGGAGCACAAAACCCTCCAGTTACAGCTTTCCTGGGGAAAATAAACCTCTAAGGGGATTTGCAGTCATTTATAACCGACAAGCTCACAGTTTTGATGACCTAGGCCAACTAGCCTACCCGCACCTCTGGGACTTTCTACAATTTCATGTGCACAGGCTGAAGTCTACAGCTGTACAAACGGAGCTTAAACAAGACAGTCTGTTTTAGGCTACATTTCTTTGACGATTCCAAAAATGAACAAAACACTAGTATAAGTGCAAGTTTTCAAGCTTTTCATAAAATTACAAAGTAGAAACAGTTCACACCAAAGAAAAGAAGACAAAAGTTCATAACACATAAAAAAACGGCTTGATTTCTGGGAATTTTCAGTTTTAGGGTTCTATGATATTTTCATTAAATCATGTTTAAACTTGCATTATAGTGACGTTCTATGTTTATGCTATATTATAACATTAAGGTCTTAAAACTTAGCCTTTTACCTTGTCATTCGTGAACAAACTGAATCTATTTCAATATTATGTCAATATCATAGCATATGCTAAGCTCTCAATAATAACACCTTGTACTTCTATATTTAACTATATATATTCTAAAGTCAAACTAATATAGCAGTAAAAACAAGAAGAAAAACAGAATACAGGTGGGTCAGTAACAGTTCATATGTGGATTGCCAAGCTGCTGGTTTCCTTAAAGACAACACCAAAGCAGCCAAAGCCTTAGCGAATGCCAAAATCACAAGGACATTAGGATTGATCTAAACTTCTAAAACAGAGTTTATGGTAACTTGGGCACAGATCTTCTCCTATTTCCTTTCCCATTCTTTATACAGTTTCCAGTAGGCTTTGTGATGGAAACTGGGCCAACAGCGAGCCCCAAACACGAACACACAAAGAGTCCCGGGTTCAAATAATGGAAGGTTTATTCAAATCTCCTTCACAAAGTATCACAAGCACAAATAATCTCTCTCTCTCCATAATCCACAAATCCTCTCTCCTTAAATATTCTTACCACCACGCTTCCCTCCTCCAGTTAAGTGTTGCCTTACTTCCTCCCAGCTCCGACTCACCTGGATGAAGGAGTGCAGTCCCTTTTATTGAGGGCCCGGGAGTACTTCCAGTGCCAGGGCCACTGCCCGAGGGAAGTACTTCCAGGTCATACGGAAGTCCCATTTTAGGGAGCACAACTGCCTGCAGTGCCCCCTTGCGGCACCCATGGACCCCAGCAGGGCTGTGTTACCAGATTACACTTCCCAGCACACCCCACTGGCGTATTGGGGGAGTAAAAAGTCCCCAGCGACCTCTTCCACATTCAGTGGGCTGTCTGTCCATCCTTTCTGGCCCACTCTTCTGGGTATGATACCATTCTTCACCCCAACCAGGATGCCTTTCTGCCTGCTAGGAGCCACCCGTCCGGGTAAGGAACCATCCCTTCTTCTGGCTGAGATGCCTGTCCAGCCCGCGTGGCATTTAGGCTTCCTCTTATAGCATGCTTCTTTCAAAGGACTTGAAGCAGCTCTATAAATTCTAACTTGACATGAGTTTGTGATAGAATGTTTTTTATAGCTATTAGAAATGTATCTAGTTCTGATACTCTATTATTTGAAATGATTTTATTATTATAATTATTTTCTGGAAACTGTGATATGCTGCTCTCAAATGTTTGCACTTAATTTTATACTAGCACTGTAAGTGAGTAAAATGCAACACCATCTGTACATTCTAATAGCTGCTAATGTAGATATACTAGTTTTGGTACAGCAGAATTTAGGACAGAGTTTGTGATCCGCTAATAAGGTGGAACATCCAAACATAACTCCTAGAACTACCTTCTGCGTTGATTTCTTTCATTTTGGTTACATTTGTCAATAAAGCACTATTATCTCTGCATCTTCCATCTCTGTCACCTTCCATATTATGAGACATTCAAACACTTAAAAGAATACTACGCTCAAGGACGATATTTATTTATGCATTACTTTTACCATGTAGTTTGTAGTGATGGATGAGAATTTTTTTCAATCTAATGTCTTCATGCAGAATGAGAGAAAAACGTTTATGGTATAATAGAGCCCAATAGTGACCAGTGCCATACAACGGCAAATAATGTGAAAAACATTCATGGAAAAAAGAAAAAAAAATCTCATGTTACTTGTGTGGCATAATCCACATGTCCACAATCCAGTCCAATCATATGCTCAAAACATGAAAAACGCATGCTTTTTTCTTGATAAAATATTAATAGTTACTTCCAGAAAAAGCCTACAACCTAAATAGAAAATGCATTCCCATAATAAAATTTTGATTTTAAAGATCTGCCTCTCCTCCAGTTCACTGGTCAAGAGTCATAGTTAGTCCAATAGATTTTGTTAAGTTTTTGGAGGTAATGTTCAATATTTAACCAAGGATGATTAATCTTATCATTGCCACATTTTCTTATACAGCCATCCTTTTTCAGTATACCAATAATTGGAGTTGAATGCACAGGTATGTGAAAGAGAGAGAGAGAAATTAGGCCATCACATTCTAGTTTAGACAGCTTCCTCCACTGCATTAGCTAAAGTGCACTGCTTTTGTCACTGCTCTGTTTACGTAAGGCCTTGCATTTAGGCCTCTAAGGATGTCAACTTTAGCCTTAAATACCGAGTACTGTCTTTATGCAATCGATGAACAGTTTCTCTAGCAACTTTGTGTGCATTCTTATCAAGTAAATTTAAGTAGCTAATTCATTATCAACCCATTAAAGAAGCCCATCTGTCAATAAGGTATAACACATATTACTCTTTTGTATTTTGGCACAGAATGTTACTATTAGCGAAGTGTGCAAAATATAAAGTGGACCCAGTTAAATGCTGAGGCCTCCATTTTAACAGTCATAGTTTAAAGACCTTTACGTAACAGAGTGAATATACTGTAGTAAGAGGTAGTGGCTTAGAGAGAGAAGGGACAATAAGCTTGCAACAGCATGGTTGATGATTATTTAAAAAAAGTGTTGAATGACAATCTGACTAAAATAGTGATTTTTTTTAGCTGTTTCTCAAAGGGTGAATTTGTTTTTTCCCTATTATCTTCCTATATAATACGCTACCGTGGCTGTTCGTTTGTCTGTCCGGGATTTTAAATCACATGTAGCTCACAAACTGTTAAACCTATTGACTTGAAATTTGGTACACATATATTACGTGGCATCTACTATCCACTTTCGGGGTGATGAGTTTTATTACTCTTTTTATTTTTATTTTATTTTATTATAGATTCAACTCTCGGCAGCGTGCAGCAGGGCTTGCACCCTTTCGGCTGGGATTGGCTCCAGCAGACCCCCGTGACCCTGTAGTTAGGATATAGCGGGTTGGATAATGGATGGATGGATGGATGGAATGGAGGTTATGCAAAGAGAAAGAGCAAGAGGCAGGATCGAATAGGAGCCTGTGTGAGTGGGATGGAAGCAAGACGGTTAGGATGATGGCCACTTTAGTAGCACACAGCCAGTGCTTGAGTGGCAGAGGTTGCTCCTGCTGAGCGATTTTAGGGAACAGGAATGATTGACCACTCCAGCAGGGCTTCCACATTAGGCTGAGGAGAGGCAGCAGGAGTCAGAAGAGCAAAGCTCGGTGCAGTGCCCTACTGGGAGCCTGGGACTAGTAGTAGAGACCTGAGCCATATTTAGGTTCACTGTGTCTGTTGGTCCTGTGAAAGAACACAAACAGAAAGATCAGTGGGGCTCTGATCAAGGGAAGTGAAGTATTCTACAGTAGGCTTTTTAAGGTGTTTGAACATGGTCCCTGAACTGTCTCTCTGTTTCACCTATGTAGGTGGCCGGACAATTCTTGCAATAAACGCAGTTAATAAGATTTTTAGACTGGACAGATGCCTGTTGTTTAACATTGAATATACCAGAGATACCACATACAAGGAAGGGTATTATTTGTTTAGAAGTGATACAGCTCCTGTTATAGTTCAGAGTGGTCAGAGCTGTGGATGAGAAGTTTGCATAGGTTAGGTGGTCAAAAGAAGGAGACCAAGTCATTGAAGAGGACAGACAAAGCTGACAGGAAGTATAGAAATTAAGTTGTGTGACCAATAGAAACACTAAAGGCTACCACAACATGCACATAATGCTTGTTTGTTAAGATCCAACACTGTTTTTAATTTAAATCCTAAACAGGAGACAGAGCTGGAGGTGGCATAGTTAAAGATACTAAGATTTGCATTGGGTGTGACGAGGATGGATAGAATTAGAAATGAGTACATTAGAGGGTGAGCTCAAGTTAGACGGTTGGGAGACAAAGTCAGAGAGGCGAGATTGCGTTGGTTTGGACATGTGCAGAGGAGAGATGCTGAATATATTGGGAGAAGGATGCGAATTATAGAGCTTCCAGGGAAGAGGAAAAGAGGAAGGCCTAAGAGAAGGTTTATGGATGTGGTGAGAGAGGACATGCAGGTGATGGGCGTAACAGAACAAGATGCAGAGGACAGAAAGATATGAAAGAAGATGATCCGCTGTGGCAATCCCTAACGGGAGCAGCCAAAAGAAGAACAAGAAGATGATTTGTCTTGCTGTATATTACCTCCACTGGTCTAAGATTACATTTAAAAAACAGGAATTGTCCAACCCAAGTGTTTGCAATGAAGGTGTCACAAAGGTTCTTCTCTGTTGTGTGCACTACATTGACAAAGCCTTCAAGGTTTTAGGAATTGAATGACCCACTGACTTCTCACAGCCACCTACAGTAAACTCAAACTTCAGAAACAGCTCAGACGCCAGGACTGCAGTCCATAATGATGCTGTAGCTTTTGTCTGTTTTCAGTTTTATGAATATTGCTTGTATTGTTTTCTACACAGTGTTACCAATCCACTTTGATTATGTCTGTCTATATTTTTCTTTATTTTAGTTTGTGCCAA
The DNA here is from genome assembly GCF_016835505.1 of Polypterus senegalus. Lineage (NCBI taxonomy): Eukaryota > Metazoa > Chordata > Cladistia > Polypteriformes > Polypteridae > Polypterus > Polypterus senegalus. The sequence goes on from NC_053156.1 coordinate 111,601,023, forward strand.
CCTGATTCCATTGTTTAATGGTACTGTTTATACTTTAAGTGATCATAAGAGACTTTCTATAAATCTTTACTTTGTTTGCTATTCTCTTATAATAACAATTGTCTTCTCAATCAGTATCTAGTTACTGCACTGAACTCTTTATATTTTTGCAGTAATATTTGTACCATTAATTCATTCATTATAGAAAATATTCATTTTCCAAATGGCCACAAATTTAAGGATCATCTAAATGTGTGATTATTAACATCTTCCCAGTGATTCACTGGATGCAAATCCTAGGTGAGTGTATCAATGGTTGTGCCTGCTTTAAATCTCTTCAGTAGAGTTTACCAGCTCTCCATGATAGCAGCATGCTCAAGGGCAATCTTATTCTATTTCAAATAGGAGAGAAAATGTTTTCAATTACAGTATCATCATTTCAATGAGTACATTTTCTTCCAGAAAGGGGCAATAGAAACAGATTACCAATTTTGTGATTTCTTTGTACACTAACCACGATCTGTTAAATTCTAAAGGAATTTTCATTTGTGACCTATGAGCACAGTCAGCTTTAGGGAGACATGGGTCTTTAGTTTGAGCTGGGCATTTATTTTAAGAATAACACAGCAATGTTTATCAAATATACAGTTTTGACTAATGTCTTTGCTGTGAGTGTGTCACAGCTCTTTGTCTCTTTTAGGATTGCACTGTCACCTTATTCTGTCACACTGGCAGCCTATGCCTTAACAAATTTGTATACTTTAGATAAAACCAAAATGAACATTTTAATTCTTTTCACTTCATCTTGTTTATTGGATGCACTTGCTTCATTTTAGTGTCCCACAAGCCTAAATAATTCCACAAATTAGATAAACGTGTTAAGTGGTTTAATATTATAACTCCAAATGAGTGGGTCGTGGTGCAGACATTAAATTGGTGTCTGCAAGATTCATTTTCATTTTGACAGAGAAATCTTGTGTCTGTCATTTACACTGTGCTCTAGGGTCTCCTTTTGTGATGAGGTCTAATTCACTGGCCTACAAGAATACAACCACCCATTTACATTAATATTGAGAATTATTGCCTCAGACTCTGTATGTCTTCTGTTTAAGATTCCAGATGTTTGTCTTGTTAGGACTCTCTGGCCTCTGTATGCATGTAAGGGTCAACAGAGCCTCACACAAACTGCAAGTCATTTATTTAGCTCTGCTATAAGCTACAAGTCAATTTCCATCCATTATCCAACCTGCTATATCCCAACTACAGGGTCACGGGGGTCTGCTGGAGCCAATCCCAGGCAACACAGGGTGCAAGGCAGGAAACAAACCCCGGGCAGGGCGCAAGCCCACTGCAGTACAAGTCAATTTTCTGGATTAAATTGTGTTAACTCATTAGGACAATATGTTACTTTTTAGAGTGAAATATTAATTAGATTCCCTACTGTTAAAAATATCTGTTCTTTAATTTTTGTTTTTTGTAACTATTTTAACTGTTAATATTGTAAAGCACTTTGAGCTACTTTCATGACTGAAAATGTGGTATATGAGTTCAGTTATATATATCAGTTTACTTGATGAGTGAAATCGATTAAAACATCCATCCATTATATCCTAACTACAGGGTCACGCTGGAGCCAATCCCAGGCAACAAACCCCAGGCAGGGTGTCAGCCCACCGCATGGCACATGCACAATTTAGGATCGCCAATGAACCTAACCTGCTTGTCTTTGGACTGTGGGAGGAAATCGGAGCACCCGGAGGAAACCCACGCAGATACAGGGAGAACATGCAAACTCCACGCAGGGAGGACCCGGGAAGCGAACCTGGGTCTCCTAACTGCGAGGCGACAGTGCTACCACTGTGCTACCGTGCCGCCCTTCGATTAAAACATACACTCCAAAATATTTAATATACAGAAATTTAAAAGTGTTTTTTTCTACATCATCCATTCAGTTTTAGAAAAACTTTCAAATTCTGAGAGAGAATCGGGGGATAGACAGTGAAGTGTCCAAACCGAGAGATCAATTAGCAAAGCACCAAAGCCAAAACGAGAGACTGAAGACCAAAATGTCAAAACAAAACAGAAGAATGTTTGCAATAGGAAGATCTTTAATAAAAAAGAATAGATTTTAAAAAGAGTTTTGAATACACAACTCAGATGAAGCCGTGAATATGTGGATGCCCTTTTAATACTGTTGCATTGTCACCTGAAAGTCATGACCTCTGAGGACACAGCCTTAACAAAGCATGACACTGCCTTAATGACAGGAGCCCAAAATGATGGTGATTGTAAAAATACAAAATGGCAATCGAAATAATCCAAAAAATGAACAGAGAATTCAAAAATAAACATTGTAAAAAAGAAGAGACTCGACACACGTAAAAAGGTTTTGGGCAGCCACCCATATAATATTCCTAGCTGCAAAGGTTTGTTTTTTCATTCAACAGAGTAGTTGATTGTAGAGAGTCCAAGACAGAACTGATGAAGGTTGGAAAGGATGGTGGTTTTAAATGGTCAGACAGGACGTGATGTGGGTTGACCGGAAGTGATGTTTCTCTGACATCAGCCTGGGAGCCGGGACCGGAAGTGACGTTCTTGATTCAGATTCATTATCTGCAGAGATAGCAGGAGAAGGTTTAATGCACTCTGCCCTCCCCTGGCCTGATGTGGAATTACCTTTACTTGGTCCACACAACGTCCCCTTATTCGCATGTGTGTGACAACATCAAGTTCTGTGACTAACTCCAATCCCCCAAATGAGGGTCAGATCCCTGAAAATGACAGGAAACAACATATAAATATAAATAGAAACCAAACCCTACCTAGTTTTATTATGACCTGGTTCATGCCAATTCTCACCATATAGCATACTGACTATGACAGAGCCCGTCTGATAAACACTCATACATTAGGTGTAAGAATACACATAAACTACAGTGACTCCTGTTAGTCAATCAGAATATAAATGAACTGTGTGAATAGTGTTACTGGAGGAAAGAAGCATCCAAGTACAAAATGCCAGGACACCTTTGTAAGGGAAAGACCGGGGAAAAGAGCTTGTATGGGGTAGTACCTCCTCCTGGCTTGCTACGGTGCCATGGGTTGGAAGCAAGGAAGCCCAACCCTACTGGGGCCCGGGGCCACTGCCAGGGGGTGCATGGAGAACAGCAGACCCCACCTCTGCAGGGGTGCCGCCCACACATGGAAGTGTGGAACACCTGGAGCACCTCTGGGTGCTCTATAAAAGGGGCTGCCTCACTCCGTTTGGGGAGCCAAAGTTGGGAGGAAGCTGACAAAGCTTGAGTTGAGGTGGAAGATAGAGAGAAGAGACAAGGAGAAGAATGGGATTGTGTGTTTGGTATATTGGTGCTTGTTGGTACTGTGCTGGAATGGTGGAAAACAAGGGGTGGGAAACAAGAAAAAAATGTTTCCCACTCTTAATAAATGTGTGCTGTGTGCTGGACTTGTGCTCTGTGTCTGTTGCGTCAGGTTTGGGAAGACATACACCCCCTGGTAGTTCACAATTCAAAGTCATATAAAAAATGTGAAATAATGCCTTTGTAATACAATTTACATTTTATTTTCATGACAGCTTTTGGTTGTTCTGCCAAACTGCCAATGTCATTTTTGAGCATATATCTTCACTCTCACCTGTTTATTTGTCTGAAAAGAAACATTTAAACTGAGTTTTTACTCTGCACGGATTTATTAAAGATATTAATCCAAGTCTGAAAAAATTTATTATAACATCTGGTGTGCACTTGTCTTCAACCATCACCTTATCATGGCAAAATTTTTTATTAACCCCAAAGAGAATGCGCGCAATACACAAAAAAGGGTTTTCAACAAGAGCAACAGCAACAAAAGGTTATCTTTAAGTGGTCTGTTTTATTTTTAATTTAGTAACAATCTGCAAATTGCAATGGTTAAAATATACTTACCTAGCTGTTTACAGACATTACCTTGTCTGTGTATTAATACTGTAATGAATGTGTGGTCAAGGCGGCTCCCAGGCTACTGCTGCTATCTTACACCTCTAATGAACAGCATTTCAAGTCTGACCCAGTCACTCTCTCTGCAGCAATTTCCAGTTGGCTGAATGAATTTTCTTTCGATTCTCCCATTTTCTTCTACATCTGAAAGACTGGTGACTCTTAGCTGACATTTTCTCCTGGGCTGGTTCCTGCCTGGTGCCAGATGCTGCTGGAATGAAGGCTGGTATATTTTTGACCGTGCAATTAAAAGAGTTTCAGAATGGGTGAATGGACAAATTCATCTAAATATCCAAAAACACAATCAAAAATATATTTTTTATGAAACTGAGTTTTACCAACAAGACTACAGCATAACATAAATTTCCTAATATGGCGCCATTCAAGTTGTGTCCTGGGAGGCCCCCAGGGCTGAAGGTTTTTATACTAACCAATTGCACAGCTAGTTTATTTTAGTTATCTGACTTGCAAATATTTCTAAGAGATTCATAGATGTTTGTATTTGTTTCTATAGCTTTAAAAGTTATGTTTACTTTATAGTTTTTTCATTTACTATTTTATTTACTATTACCTTTTGCCCAATTACTGCACTACAATTTTCACTTGTCTGTTCATTAAGAAATGTTTCATACAAATGATCCAGCATGCAATTGTAGCACTGAAGTAATTGCTTTCCTTTACCATACAGTGTTTTCAGCATGTAGATACAATTAAGGGAGCAAACTCTATATAAAAAATGTAAATTACAATGAAAATGGCAAAGAAAATTGTAGTCTTTTTTTGGCAAAAAAAAAAATTCAAATCATTTAGAATTTCTTATAATTGCAGAATAAGAAAAAATTGGTATGGAATGGTCCATAAAGCATGTAAATTTCACTTTTGTGATACTGTAAGAACTAACTCAACAGATTTTACCATACAATGCATCTGATTATACTGTACAATAATGCAAAATCAAATACATTAACTTATGTTTATTATGTACACAAACGTAAAGTGAAATGAAGAGGTAAATGAATGAAGTGAATTTGAAATTAAATGCATTGGGTCAAATTAGTAAACAAGTTGGATAGATGGTGTGACAGATACGGGACGCTGTCGTCCCCTTGAACCCTCAGACCAGACGCCAGACACCAGATAAAAGTCCAACTCTTGACTTTATTAAAGCAATACAGTGCACAAAGCACCCTCCAATCCACTATATTCATAAACACTAATAAATCACAATAATACACAATAAACAATCCCCCACTCTACCAGACGTGTTGTCCCCTGCCACCCGACTCAGCTCAACCCGCTGGGGTTTCCCATAGTCCTTTCATAGTCCCTGACCCAGAAGTGTTTCTGATCTCTCAGTTCATGTGATTCTTATCACTTCCGGGTCAGATCAAAACTCTTCTTCATCCTGGAAGTACGTCATTTCCTCTGTCACTGTGCCTAAGACGTACTTCCGGGTTATATGGAAAATAAACATCTCTGCGCCTCCCTGCAGCATCTCCTGGCGGCTCCGACGTTATCCAACAGGGCTGTGTATTAAAACTACATAGTCCATGATGCGGCGGCACGGTGGCGCAGTGGTAGCACTACTGCCTCGCAGTTAGGAGACCCAGGTTCGCTTCCCGGGTCCTCCCTGTGTGGAGTTTGCATGTTCTCCCTGTGTCTGCGTGGGTTTCCTCTGGTTTCCTCCCACAGTCCAAAGACATGCAGGTTAGGTGCATTGGCGATTCTAAATTGGCCCTAGTGTGTGCTTGGTGTGTGTGTCCTGCGGTGGGTTGGCACCCTGCCTGGGATTGGTTCTTGCCTTGTGCCCTTTGTTGGCTGGGATTGGCTCCAGCAGACCCACGTGTCCCTGTGTTTGGATTCAGCAGGTTGGAAGATGGATAGTCCATGATGTCCTGCTGGAATTCGGGGCATCTCCATGTCGCAGGGAGGGCTCCCTCTGGGGGTATTGGCCGGGATGAATGGCCGGCCATAGTCCACAATGGATAGATAGATAGACTAGTACAGTGTTGGATTAAAGGATACATTTGGTATAAAGCCAAAGTTATTTCTTCACAAACATGGTTCATTATGCATTTGCCATGTGAAATTGCACTCTAAAGTTAAGTACTTTCTGTAAATTTAAAACAATATCTTTCCCGCTCTGGTGCTTTGCAATGGAGGGCATGGGGCTGGGAGGAAAAGCTTAAAAACTTACCAAATATGTCAATTTTTCATGTTGAGACAGTTGTACAGACCTGCACCTTCCATGTTTCTGACGCATGTTTGTGACAAACAAATTGGATCTGGAATTACTCGTTTTTATTGCATATGCCTGGTACTATTTTGTTTGTGGTAAATATATTGTTTTTTTTATTTGTGAGAATATTCATGTAAATATGGGTGTAAATGAAAACAAAAACAACCACATGGCATTAAATGTCTACTGTGATTTGGTCTGTTGGAAGGGAACCAAAAACCAGAAAGGCTGTTGTGCAGGTCTTCATTTAAAATGGCTGAATCTCATAATATCGGTACTTTTTGTTCAAAAATGACATGTACAGTATATACTAATTTACAATGTGTGTGTAATCATAAGACACAGATCAATACTCAACAGCTGTCTCAACTTGAATAATGTATTTTGTATGTTTTTCAGGTGGTCCCTCAGTGCTCCATAGGTTACAAAGTAAAGCGTCAGTCCTGGCAAGATATTCTTTTAAATTATAAAAAGCATTAGAGAACACTTTTGCATGGCAAATACATATGTAGCATGTTTGTGAAGAAATAACTTCAATTTGAAAAATGTCAAACATCCTTTAATACCTCTGTCCGGATAAACAAACCTTTACATATCTCTTTGTGTGTGTGTGTGTGTAAATTTCTTTCTCTTCGTCATCCAGCATGTGCTCTGGTAGCACAAACAAGCTGTCAACTCTTTCCACTTATATATTTCTATGAGTGCGTGTGCTTCTATGTACTTCCATGTGCCTCCATGTTTGCATTTATATATTATATACATTTAAACAAATTATGCATTGCCAAAACTACTTGTGCAAAAATTTTGTAACTCTAAGCTAGTTCCCATGACAGAGCAGACTGCAAAAATCCCAGTTTGATTAAACAATTACTATGGCAGTTATCGTTGGACGTAGGTCAAACTGTTTTGGAAGGATATATACTGGCCAAAAAACAATAGGCTTGGAGCTGTTACAAGTCAAACAGGATGCAACTTGTTTGAAAAGATGGATTCATTAGTTCTCAGCTTTCAGGGTGGATATCTCGGAAACTCAGTCATTCTAAATTTTTGTATCTATGCTAGGATGTACTGTAGTCATCCAGAACCTTTACACTAAGCAGAAAATGCATCATTTAACAACAAAAATTTCAATTTTAAGACGTGAAAATCAAACAGACACAAACATACATGCACACTAAAATGAGATTTTACTGAAATTTTCAACACCAGAGTGAGAATCTGAACTTTTGACTCCATAACCAGACTTCTATCTACTGTGGTAGATGGGGGTGCTCTCGCTCCCTTGAACCCCTGTCCATGACTCCAGACACCAGGTAAAAGTCCAATAATCGACTTTATTTAATTGCCACAGTGCACAAAGCACACACTTCACCACAATACTCATATAAATCACAACAATACTCAATAAATCAATCCTCCAGCTACCAGACGCGTTGCCACCCTTCCACTCAGCTCAGCTCGCCGTCTGGGAGCTCCCACAGTCCTTTTATATTCCCTGACCCGGAAGTGTTCTTAATCCCCAGTCCATGTGACTCTCAATCACTTCCGGGTCAGGTAAAAGTTCTTTTCTTCACCCCGGAAGCCCGTCGCTCTTCCTATGACGAGCTTCTGGGTCATAGGGCACCCTCTTGCGGCCCCTGAGGTATCCAGCAGGGCTGAGAATAAAAACTACATTGTCCATGATTCCCTGCTGGTCTTCGGGGCACCTCCATACTGCAGAGAGGGCTCCATCTGGCGGCCTGGGGGTATTGGCCGGGATGATAAGCCGGCCAAATATCACACTACATGGAAGTAAGAAAAGGACAAATGATTTAACAATTTGATCAATTAGAAGTAAGAATGATGTCCTGATTGTGAAATTGGTTGGCATTAAAAAAAGCCATAAAGGTCTCCAAGGACTGGACTTGGGAGCCATTACTCTAATAGATTGTACAGGTTGCTGCTTCGCAGGCCGATTAAAGTAAAGCAATCCTCTTTATAAATCATTAAGATCTAGTCTACGAATTTGGTCCACAAACTACATAATCTTTTCTTTCTTTGCATGTTCCCAGCTTTTCATAAAACAAACTCTACTCTTATTATATCTGGTACTAAATAATGCAGATGCCTATATTGACTCATACTGGCAAAATTTAGAGTAACTGATTAAATTTCTGGTGTGCCTGTCTTTACAATCTGACTACTTGGGGGGAACTCAGACATGAGGGGGAAATTGCAAACTTTCAATTTCTGTGACCACACTGGAATTTGAACTTAGTCTTGTGCAATGCTAATCTGCACATTAGTAAGTACATTTTAACCAGGACATAAGATATGAATTAATTTTTCAAGTTTAAGTATAAATTCTGTGATCTTTATCTGACAGCAATTTAGACCATGCCTTAAATTAAATTGTCTATGCTGGAGTTAAATGTAAATTTAAAATAATTAAAAATAATCTGTTACTTTTAACAATTAAATGCATTATAATCAATGATGACAAAATAAAAAAGAATGCTACTTGAATGGCAGGGTTTGAGTATTTGTACTGCTTAAAGAGACATGTCATTTTTTAACATAAAGGTCGTTGCCATTTCCTTAAAGATGTCAAGCTAGAATGATGATATATATTGTAAAAATGTGAATAACCATATTCAGTTATACTGAAATCAAAGTGTAATGCTCAGTTGTAACAGAACAAAGCTGATTGCCTTTCTGTTTAGCGTACAAATCTGTAGAGGGTATGTAGAGGAAACCTGTTTGGGAATTAATGTTGTGGGTGGCTTTTCAGATACACACTTTGATGTTGCTTGGTAATTGTGTTTTAAGGGAAACATGAGAATGGCAGACCATCACTTTACTGTCAGCCCTCTTTGTTTAAAGTCAAGTTAAAAGGAGGAAAACGTCTTGTATTTTCCAGACATTTCTCAAAAATCCTTGGATTTGGAAACCACTGAACCTTATGTAGCAGATGTACCAAGGGACTGTTCGTATTATATTATAACAGAATTACTCTTAGCAACGTGAAAAGTACAAAATGGTCAGGCATCTTATGATGTTTTTAAAAGGCTTTCTGTTGGAAGCATTTTGGTAAACATCATTTTGGAAGAAGCAGGGCCTGAGCTTGATTTGCTGTGCTTATTTTACAGCTTATTGTTATCCAGAAAAAATAAAATGTGTTTAAAAGCACCATAGGGTTAGGTCTACTTGTACTTTATTAATGAAAGGTCACACACACTTCAGAAATTTAACACAGTTCATGCTTGTTTAAATTAACATTTAGGTATAATGTACCCTTGTTGCAGTAAACTCAAATGCAATTTTGTAAATACAGGATGAGCCCAAAAGAAGTACCACATTTCAAACGTTTATTCTACAAAAATGCTACAAGATAAAATAAATTTCATTATGACACAAGAAAGGATATACAAAATAGATTTTATTCACTGTGTTTTAAAAGTGATATCTTCAAGGTGGTAACCATCATTAGTGATACACTCTTTGAGACTATTTCTGAATGTTCGCATGACTCGTTCTGCCATTTCAAGGGGAACAGCGGTGATGTCGTGGCGAATAGTGTCCTTGAGGGCTTCAAGGTTTTGAGATCGGTGTGTGTACACCTTCGACTTTAGATAGCCCCACAAGAAGAAATCACACGGAGCGAAATCAGGCGAACGTGAAGGCCACCTGACATCAACAGACGGGGAGATCTCCCGCAAAAGTTGCATGCATCTCCGCACAGTATGAGCTGTTGCTCCATCCTGTTGAAACCAGGCATCCACCACATCCAATTTTTTCAGTTGGGGCCGTAAGACGTTCTCCAGCATTTCAATGTAACTTTCTGAAGTGACAGTAACCATTGCTACCCCCTCCTCAAAAAAGTAAGTGTCTGCAATGTCAAATTTTGCAATGGTGCACCAAACTGTAACACGCTCACTTTGCAGGGGTCCCTGATGAAGTTCATGAGGGTTGGTTTCAGCCCAATAGCAAAAGTTTTGCTTATGTACGCAACCATTCAAATGAAAATGTGCTTCGTCGCTGCTCATGATGATGGCATCTTGATGAACAGTTTACAGAATGTTCATGCACACAACTCTCTATGGCTTGCCCAGTCTCTCTCAGTGAGTTCCGGCATCACCATCATTCTGTATGGATGGAAATTAAGGTCCTCATGCAAAATCCTCCTCAAAGTTGCGATGCCCTTATAGCTTGGATGTTTTCAGGAGTTCATACAGTCCAGAGATGGTCTGGAGATTTTCTGTTCAATGTTGTACCTGTCTGTCTAAATTTAACCACCCACTGAAGAATTGTATTCCGATTTGGGTCGTCAGTGTTAGTAGATATTCTGAAGTGCGTTTGGAAGGCATGCTGCATAATGATGATGGACTTGTTGTTTTTGAAGAACGCTTCTACAGCGGAAGCACGGTGCGCACCAGACAAGGCATGTTGCCAAATGAAAACTACAAGGGTTCACCTATCAAAGGGACCCTCAACCCACTCAGCTGTCACCTTGAAAAATGTGGTACTTCATGCCACATTTCAGTTGTTATGATTTGCAGGCTCAAAATGTACAAGACACAAAATGAGGCTTACACTTCCAGACTAGAGTCTTGGACTTTCCTACCAGCAGGCTCCAAATTCCAGTATGAAAAAAATAAAACCTTGTCTCCCAAATTGAGCCTCTGGCTACTCTGATGCCTATTATCCAAAATGGACTTGTCCCTAAACCACAAAAAATAAATAAAACAATAAAATAATAATCCTCAAGTAAAATTCAAAAAGGAAAAAGGGAAACCATGATACCTGCAGTCCCAAAAATAATCCAGCAATGCACTTTTATATTTTTGAAATTTTATAAATATAATTGATTTCCAAAGACAATAAATATAAAGTAAAGTGGTATGCCTAAAATCAGCAACTAAGAGCAAACAAAACCAGTCTGAGATCGAAAAATCAAAACCCAGAAACAGAGCCAAAAAAAAAAAAAAAACTGAAATAAAGAGGAAATCAAAATAGTTACAAGATGAAGTTCACACTACAAAACTCAACCGTGAACTGGAGAACTTGACCTTCTGCCTGGAATATATACAGTAGGCAGCGAGTGATGGTGGCCCCATCTGCTGAGACTCTAAACAAAGGGGAAAGGGCACATAACAAATATACACTTAATACAGAAATGCTAATTAATAAGCGAAAAAATATTCAAAAACATCTTAAAAAAGACAAAAAACAATCAATGACAAAATAAATTATATATTATATTTAATTATATATTATATTATATAACATGAACAACAAAAAGATAACAAGAATAATCAACAAAGTATTGTAAAAGTTGTCTTCATGAATTTTTTGTTTTTTCCTGGTGAGTTTCTAGGACTTCTTGGTGGGTTTTCTGAAGATTCTGAGGTTAGGGAATATGATTCTAACATTTATTACATTTCCTGAATTTGTGCCAATCGTTTGTGGTTCCATTTTGAATATTAACAGTTGGTGCCATTTTGTGTTGACTGTTGTTCTCATTTTATCTTCTGATCCTTAAAATAAATATTCACTCTGCTTCGGCAGAACACAATGTACTGTGAAGTGTGAGCTTCAATTTTAAATTAATAGAAGCATCTTTATACAATACAAAAATAATTACCATTGTTAAGACTGTGTCTTTGTTTTGTTATATGTTTCATTTTTTGTAAATTTTGGAATTCTTTCCTGCTCCTTTTTTGTATTAATCTAACAATGTTTCTTTTCTCCATTTTTAATCTAACAGGACTCTCAGGCGTGACCCTAACAAATTTATTTAAATCATTTGTAGATCTCAGTTATCTGCTGAGGTGCTAGCTAATATCTGGCTTGTGTTGTGTTGCTCATTTTCTTGTACTTCTTTCCAGTTCCCACCATTTTTGTTGGATTATCTTGTTTTAACTTTTCGTCTCTTGTTCCTAGGTTTTTCTATTGATTTAGAATACTGTTTTTCTAATTATTTGGATTACCTTTTTACCATTCAGTTTGACTTTGATGTTTTTTGGTATTTTAACCTTTTGTTCTGATGTGCATTTTTGCGATTATAACATTTGGATTTTTTTTTTTTTAATTTTACTTTATTGGATTTTCCTTTATTGTTTTCATGGGTCAGGACTTTTGACTGATCCCCTTTGTCTTTTAAAAATATGCTTATTAGGCATTTTTTCAGAGTTTAGGCTTTAGTCCTTTTTTGGAGTGTTCAGGCCTCAGTCTCAGTAACTATTTAATTTTATATTGAAAATACTGCATCATTAATTAAGAAAACAACTTTTACAAAATGACAAGGAAAACTACATAATTGAAATTTACTTATTTATTTTAAAACTGAATAACATTTTCTCATACTAATAATGCTGAAAAGTGCAAAGGAAATTATGCTTATACAAACATTGTATAGATGAAAAAAAATCCTATTTCATTAATGAACACAGTTTAAGTTATACTTTGAGAAGTAGTATAACTCGTAAGATAAGTACTCATGGAAAAGCACCCAGTCTATGTAATTTTGATGTACTATATGCAGTAAGCTGCTGGCAATGTTCTCTCAGTCCATAGTAGTCAGTGTGTGTTGTTCTGTGCTGCAGTCTCCTGGGGAAGCAACCTAAGCTCAAAAGAAGCACAATGCCTGAACAAACTTATCAGTAAAGTCTGATCCATCACAGGGTGAACCTTGGTCATATTGGAAAAGAGGATGTTGGCAAAAATGTATACATTCATGAAAAATCCCATCCATCCCCTCCAGGAGGTGCTTTCTTGGAGCATGTTTAGCCACAGGCTCACACCACAGCAGTATACTAAGTAGCGCCTCTGAGGGTCTTTTCTGTCCATCGCTATCAGACAATTCAATGCTTCCGCCTTAAGTATTTGTTAAGATCATTTTGAAATATCTGCACAATATACATTTATTTGTTTTGATTTCTATACCAAATGATGGGCTGTATTATTTGTCCTGTGAGTCTGTATCCTTGTTTTTAATGTTTCTGCTTCTCTGTAATCATAATAATTCTTTACATGTGTATAGCACTTTTCTCACTACTCATTACTACTTTTACATAGTGAGCAGGGAGCCACTTCAACCACCACTGCAGTCCAGCATCTACCTGGATAATGCAACAGCAAACATTATTGCGCCAGTGGGCTCACCACACATCAGCCGTTAAGTGGTGAAGAAGTGAGAGATAGTTAGCCAATTAGAGACAGTGGATGATTAAGGGGCCAGAATAACCAGGCCATGGTGGGAAATTTAGCCTGGACATCGGGATACACATTGCTCTTTATGAAAGATGCCCATGGATCTTTAATGACCACAGACAGTCAGGGCCTCACATTACATCTCATCTGAAGGATGGCACCATTTTTACAATACAGTGTCCCTGTCACTGCACTGGGGCATTGGGATCCACATTCAGACCACAGGGAAGGGAAGGGGCCCCCTACTGGCCTCACCAACACCTCTTCCAGCAGCAACCCAAGCTTTTCCTGGTTGGTCTCTGTAATACTACATTTTTCTTTATGTCACTGTATCTGGACAATACTGTTATGAGTTTTATTCACATGTGCATGTTAACTTTGGCACACAGGGGCTCAGCAGTTAGAATTGCTGACCAAGCATTGGATTAGATAGCCAAAGACAACTGGAGGCTTGTATAGTCATCTTAAACACAGGTTAGGGTATTTCTGTCCTCTATCAGCACAAATCTTCTTTCCTTATTGGGAGAATGAGAATCGGCATGTAAGCACTATGATATTTCGGTATTTTGTGGGAGAGGAATTCAGCCCTTGTTTGGAGACAGAAAGGACCAGCAAGTTGAAGAAGAACCATATAAAACGTCTGGACAGTGGCCAGACCCTTCGAGGCTGTGTCGACACAAAGAGTTGTCGAAAAACCTCCCAGCGTGGGGACGGAGAAAATGGCTGACTGTGTTGATCCAGATTTCCCACCTGGATAAAAGTCTGTCCATATGCCTCCCCGTCTGTAACCGCGTAAAACGTCAGTAAATGTAAGCTAAAAGATATTTTGTCTCATGTGATTCTTGTACCGCCGTAATCACTATGGGAGGGATAACGCCTTTTCTGCTATATTATGATATTGTTTAATTATTTAATAAGCCACAATATTAAAAGAACACATTTCCAAGAGAGCTAATGCCTCTGCAGGAAACAGTCTCCCATCCAAGTATCCAAGTACTTTGCTTCAGGTGGATTGCCTGTTCTGAACTACATGGTGTAAAAGAAAGACACACAAAGCAGCAAGGTTTGGGGTTTTCCGGCCCCGTATACTGTGAGGAAATCAGTACAAGTAGATATTCAAAGTAGCACTTTTCATCTATCAGAGACCGTCCAAATGGCGGAGTGGGGGTGCATTTATGGAGAGGGACTGGAAGTAGACCGAGAGGAATACTGGGAAGGAACCAAGATGGATGCTGGGAGTAATGATGTCATCAGAGGTCGACAGAGGGAAGGCGGAAGTGGTAATGTGTGATCAGGTAGTCGTGGCAGATTCATGGCGGCGGTCCATCTTTCTTTTACAGTGGGAATAAAGAGAAGGAGGTTAGTACCCTGCCATTCCCTCCTGGCATGCGACTTTACGGTACAGTTTGGGTTCTTACGCTGCCCCCTAATCACACATGCGTGACAATGGATTAATAAAGTTTATCTAATAAAATCTAATCTAAAGACTTTGACAATTATATAACAAAAATGACAATTCTTAATAGTAATGTGTATTCCTTATGAAGTTACACTATCCCACTGATATCTTTAAGATGTAGTTAAGGGTTTTTCTTTTCCCTATTAGGGATTAATGACTAGTGATTTTTTTTACTAAAACTTGGCCACAATTTCCAAAATAGCAATTAGACATAAGAAGCAATGAAAACAGAATTATTTATAATGTAGACAATGGCCAATTGCAAACACATTCAGTTCAATCATAGGAATAACAAAGCCTAACATCAATGTAAAACTCCAATGCTCATGTCTCCTTACCCTTGCTCAATTTGTTATTTACTATCATTTTGACCCAGTTCTAACTGTCAGGTGTATGTCAACAAGACATGTACACATGGGGGAGCCCTTAGTGTAGTCTAGTTTTCTTAAACATGTCAGAAGAATAGACTGAAAAAGGTTTAGGCCAGCCACCCATATATTATTTCCTGGCTGTACAGTATGTACAGTGCATACTGGTTTGAGTCCAACATAGAACTGATTGTCTGGCACAAAGATGGTGGCTTTAAAGGAGAGTTGTGGAAGTGATGTCATCATTGGGGCTGGAACTGGAAGTGGTGTCATAGAGGCCAGGACCAGAAGTGACATCATCATTGGGGGCAAAACCCGAAGTAGTGTCATTAAGGCCAGAACTGGAAGTGACATCATTGGGGCCAGGTAGAATTTCCTGAAACTGCAGAGAAGCGAGAGGGTGCACTCCAACACCCCCTGGTCTGCCAAGGAATTACTTTCATTCAGGTCCTTTAGCTGCCTCCCATGCACACGTGTGCGACACACAAAAAGGTGAGCCATGAGACTGCTCTGGGGCATGATGCCCTGCAAAATGTGGCTGGCAGCATGAATTCAGGTAGGACTACAGAACAGTTTGAGTAGACAATGGTCCAGACACATAAAGAAATGCACAAAAATCACCTTATTGTATCAAAAGCACCAAGCATAGAGCATATATTCTGGCATTTGATCATAAATAAGTAGATACGCTGCCTATAATAGTATTCATCCCCATGAATGTTTCACATTTTATTGTAACACAACATTAAATTACAATGAATTTAATTTGTTTTTTTATATTAATAAACAGAAAAAGAATCTTTAATGTCAAACTGAAAACAGATCTATGCAAAACAGACTAAATTAATTACAAATATAAAGCACTGATTAATTGATCGTATAAGTATTGACCCCCTTTAATATGACACCACTAAATCATTAGTGGTGCAGCCAATTATTTTTAGAAGTCACACCATTAGTTTAAAGGAGGTCACCTGTCTGTCATCAAGGTGTTTCAACTGATTGTAGACTAAATGCACCCGCGTCTGGAAGGTCAAACTTGTGTTGAGTCAATATTATGGCCTAACTTACACAACAAAGACAAAACTAACACCCCAGGCAACTCTGTGAAATGGTGATGAATGACCACAAGTCAGGGGATGGATACAAGAAACGGACCTGATATGGCACAACTGTAAATCTGCCTAGAGCAGGCCAATCAAACTGAGTGATCATGCAAAAACACAGTGAAGGTGGCCACCAGAAGACTTATGTTAACTCTGAAGGAAGTACACGCTACAGTGGATAACATTGGAGAGACTATACAAGAACTATAGCTCAGGTGTTTCACCAATTACAGCTGGCAAACAAAAGATCATTATTAAAAAAAATAAAAACATTCATGCCATCTTGGCAGAGGGCACATTGGTTGACTCTGAAGTCAGCTGGACTGTGGTCTGATGAGATAAGAACTGAGCTACACATTACTATGAAGCATGGTGGTGGTAATATCATGTTTTTAGGATGATTGTCTGCAGCAAGTCCTTGGAACGATTGTGAGGACAGAGGGTGAAATGAATGCAAAAAAATACAGGGAAATTCTGGAGGAAACCCTGATGAAGTTTGCAAGGAACCTGCACTGAGGAGAAGATTTGTATTCCAGCAGAACAACAACCCCAAGCATAAAGCTAAAGCTACACAGCAGTGTCTTAAAAACAACAATGTTAATGTGCTGGAGTGGCAGAGCCAAAGTTCAGATCTTATTCCAATTGAGAATTTGTGAGTGGACTTGATATAGGCTGTTTACTCATGATCCCCGTTGCAACCTTACAGAACATGACCGATTTTGTAAAGGAGAATAGAGAAAAAGCCACATTGTAAAAAATGTCACAAAAGCCAAATTAAATCCACTGTGATGCAATGTTGTATAATAATAAAATGTGAAAACGTCTGAGGAGATAAATATATGTTATAATTACTGTAAATTGCAGAGACCCAGACTCTGTTTATGCAGGAATGAGAACAGCTTAGAAACCAATCCTGAATGGGATATCAGCATACAATCTCACTAGACCGACTAAGGCCGGGTTTATACTTCATGCAATGTGATGCGAAACGTGCTCCTGAGGACACTACTGCTACGTAAGAGTTGTACTGTTTATACTTGCATGCGTACTTTATCTGGAAGATTCCACCAAGTGGCAGTGCGAAATATCATCACTGTGAAAGAACGTTCGGCTTCCCTGTTTAGTGAATTGCCTGAAATCCTTCTATATAAAAGCGGTCAGGATTGTCCTTCCGTCCCGTGAGTGCTACGCAGGCGCAGAGTTTCACACACGCCCGTCCATTTTGCAATGCACGATGGGATTTGTAGTTTTGTTTTTTCCAGGTAAAAGATGATTTTCTACTCCAGACTGTGCGATATCTTCTTCTTCTTTCTTACTATATAAAAGCAGTCGGGATTGTCCTTCCGTCCCGTGAGTGGAAAGCGTAGCGGTATTCCGCTTATCACAGACTTACTACTTGCAGCTTGTGGTACAAAGCGACATGATGTGAGCAGAGTTCTGGTGCTCCCATCGTTCCCTTGCTTTTGTGCGCGATGCGCTGGAAAAATAGACAAAATTATGTCTCTTGAAAGAATTAATGTTGATGGAGTATAAATGCCTCACCGCGTAGTAAATATCAGGGGGGTTCAAAAGGGCGACCTAAATATAGAAAAAAAGTTTAAATTTCATCACAAAAATAACAGAAACTACGAGTATTAAAGTAATACGGCTCAAATGAAATATAACCAAATTAATGAGTTTGTATAAAATATCAAATTGATCTACATATTGAATTGCCTTACGAAGTGGTCAGCTTAAAAGTCGGTCACCTTAAAAGGCGGGTCAGCCTAGTATCCATTAAATTCTGAGGACACCTTGCCACAATATCTCTGAAAACAATGGATGTTTAATAATTACATCCATCAATTCAGGGATGCACCCACTCCAGCTAGCATTGTGTGTGAGGCAGAAACAATCCCTGGATGGGGTATAAGCTCATTGCAAGATAAATACAAGCACACACATACATTAGCATCATTTTAGCATCTCCAAATCCCCAAACTTATGTGTCT
Source organism: Polypterus senegalus (assembly GCF_016835505.1). NCBI lineage: Eukaryota > Metazoa > Chordata > Cladistia > Polypteriformes > Polypteridae > Polypterus > Polypterus senegalus. Next base: position 111,619,348 of record NC_053156.1, read on the forward strand.
TTGGAAGGAAACCGGAGCACACTTTGAAAACCTACCAGGAAAACATGCAAACTCCAGGTAGGGAACACCAGGGACGGGACTCCCTGAGAGGCAGCAGCACTACTGCAACGCCACCATGCCGCCCCCACATGCGTAATTATTACCCGTATTCATTAGTTAAATGAAGTCAGCAAATTATTTATTTGTAAAATGTAATATACATACTTTTAATGCATTTCATCATGAAAGAGATATCAAGTAGAAATCTAGGGATTCTAAATATGCAGAGAGCTGGGATATCGTACAGTACACATTCACTCTACCACACTCCTTTTAATATAATTTCTTAAAACAGATATTATTACATACTGTATCAAAGTGTTTTTCTAGTCAAGATAAAAATAGTAGGTATTTAAACATTTCTGTCAGTAGCTTGTTGTTCATGTTGTTGAGATTGATTGATAGATAGAACTAGGAGATATGAATAGAATTTCATTTAAAGAAAATGAGTAAAGGTTTAGAGAGATACATTCAAAATAGTGATCTAACGCAAAAATAATATGCTATATGTTGGCTTAACCATTAACAAGTAGTGGAAAGTCTGAACACTTTGCAGAATTTTTAGTTTTCCAGCAAAGCTTGTTAAGTAGGGTTTGGTTTTATGTATTCTTTTCTAACCTTCACGAAAGCATTCCGTAAATGCTGCTTAAATTAGAATCCCTTTATTTAGGTTGAAAAACCCACTAAAAAAGCTGATGAATGAGTTGCTAATACTGGTTTAGTAATTGCATGCACTGGGCCAGGCTAAATATCAATTTCCGCGTGAAGCCCCAAAACCACAAATGTTAAAACACTGGCCTCCCTCTCATTTTTTTTCTTTTTTTTTTTTTATCAGACTAAGGGAGTTTTGTAAGGGTACTTTGAGACACACTCATTGAGAGGGCCAGCCACAGTAATTTTTCTCTGATGTGGGTACTTAGCAAGAGCACTAAACATAAGGGTTACACTGCTAGTTTTCAATGGCTACTTAACAAGCCAACTGCAGGTACTACAGTTTACATCCATTGATCGATTTCATTCTTGCCACACACATCAAGAGGGAGGTAGACTTCATAGAGATCCTTCCCGTACATTTTAGTGTATATGGCTGACTGGAAATTTCAAGAACAATCATTAAAATGCAAAAACATTCTGTATTCTGCCAAAACCCGGATAGACTAATATCTGTGTGTGTCTGTAATTCTTTGCCCTAAAACCTCCTCGGATGCACACCATTTCTGTCTGTGAGTGCTACTTGGGTTAGAAAGCTTATCTGGATAACATGCAAGGCTGATGTCTGTAATCCAAATCAAGCAATTCAAATTAGCACCTACTCATCTTTTTTCTGAAATTGCTTGTTCTCCTCGTCCAACCTGAGACCTTCATAATCTGTATTGTCTTGTGTATAAAAGCAAACCTTAGTTACTTTTTACGAGGTTAAGGAGAGAAAGGACTGGTGAAACAGCCCAATCGTCGATCGAAAGTGAGAGGATCTATCATGTCAACCTGTTAAAGCCCTGAGAGATAGAGAGGAGCTCCCAGCCCCGTGGTCACTCTCCCTTTCGCAAGCACAACTGCCCTTAACCTCGGCGAAGAGCTGACCCCAAGCAGCGGCAGGAGTTAGCCCAAACACTCCGAGCCATCCCCAGGTAGTGAGCGAGTCACCCGGCCGGACCGCTGATTGAGCACCATATAGTCACGGAGCCCGGGTAATCGTCCGTACCGACTCCGGAGGCAAAACGCGCAGAGGTCGAACTGGAGGTGAAACGTATGTTGGACATGGCCCTATTGTCCTCGCCTCCAAGCCAGACGGCTCCTGGAGGTTCTGTAATGACGTTGGGAGGAGCATCTACTGCAGGTCCAGCTGTCCTCCTAACACTGGCTAAAGCCGCCTCCGCATAAACCCCGGAAGTGTTTTTGGATTAAAGGAGGCCAAATATTTAGGCTACCTCGTGGGACAAGGACAGGTGCGCCACAGAGCTCCAAAGTTAAAGACATCTTAGAATGGCCCGTCCGGTACCAAGAAACAGGTGCAGTTGCGGGTTAGTGAAAGTAGGCAGACACAGTAACCTGGCAAACCACTGTACCTTACCTTTTTTTTAGGAGGCAGCGGATTGAATTTTAATTTTCCCATCGCTGTGCATTATTACAGTACATACAGTATATGGGTGCTTGCTATCTTCATTATCTGCAAATGCCATTTTTAATTTGTAAGGTTGTGATATTTTAAGATGTTCTTTGTTCTCTTTTGATGATTTCTTATTTTATTTTTGTGTCACAGTTATGACACTGGTACTGGAAGTGTGTGCATGAACTAGTGTATGACATCACAGTCACCAATGCTATACAGGGTGACACATACCAGAATTAGTCCTGTGCATGGTAAAGAGGCTCGCTGTAGTGTTAACAGAAACACATGTAATCAGGAGAAGCTATCGTGAAGTCTCCATACACATTTTGTTTCATTTTGTAAGTTCAGCTATTTGTGTGCATGCTGGAGAGAAGACCTTCACTGCAGTAGTGTATTGCGAATGTGGAGCTGTATATTCATACACACTAATTCGACACATGAGGTATATTATCCTGTTGTGAGTGCTCCTCCAAAACACACATTTCAACAATTGGTAAAAAAAAGTGGCATACTACTTTCTCTGTGAGGAATTCATTAAAACCAAGAAACTCTTCCATCTTTACCCTAGAATTTGTTCATAACAATTTGACTAGTATGCAAAAAAAGTCAACACAGTGATAATGACAACAGACAGTTGTGTAATGAAGGTCATGTCAGCGTGCAATCCATGATTTTGCAGGTTCGTTTTCATGTACCACCGGTATAAGTGTAGATTTCCATGCACTTTTTTATTGTCTTTGTTTCAAGGTAACGATGAAATAAAATCTCTTGATGAATAAATCTAATAATTCTTGCTTCACAGTTTTGATTACAAAATTCATTGAAAATTTTATTCACCCTATAAATCCATCCATCCATTATCCAACCCGCTGAATCCTAACTACAGGGTCAAAGGGGTCTGCTGGAGCCATTCCTAGCTAACACATGGCGCAAGGCAGGAAACAAACCCCGGGCAGGGCGCCAACCCACCGCAGGGCACACACACATCCACACACCAAGCACACACTACGGACAATTTAGGATCGCCAATGCACCTAACCTGCATGTCTTTGGACTGTGGGAGGAAACCCACGCAGACACGAGGAGAACATACAAACACCACGTAGGGAGGACCCGGCAAGCGAACCCGGGTCCCCTAACTGCGAGGCAGCAGCACTACCCACCGTGCCACTGTGCCGCCCCACCCTATAAATAATTTGGTTATTTTGTTCTGGTTTCACACTTGCCTATTTTCTGATGCCAAGTATACCTACCTTTTACATTTATGCCCCTCTAAATAAATAGGGACTTGACAATTAACTTACAACAGAACAGACAGCAAGGAGTACAAATCTGATACCTTCAACCCATCACCCATTTAAACAAGTTATTTTATTCATTTTGATCTCGTAGTGTCCCATTCATTAAAAAAAAAGCATTAGCTGTTCTGCTCCTAATATTTAATGTATTTAAAAATGCAAAATTTATGGAACAACAATGAACAGGAGAAACTGACTGGAAATGTTTTGGAAAATAAGAATCCAAAAGTTGACATTTACCCGTCCTTATCAATTTTATGACAGCTTTGCACTTCACAGCCAAATTATTAAAACCTGCCACTTCTCTCTATAATGAAGATGTTTCTTTTTCAGTCACAGTGTTACAGAATACTTGCAGAATGTCGGTCCAGTTCGAAACAGAGTCGTCAAGTCATTTTTGCTGTGTCAGAGCTCCCTGGGGATGCCAGAGTAAATGTGGCCACAGGAGGGTGGTGCTGTGTAAGGCAGGCCTGAGAGCTCTGAAAGGAGGATCACTACAGCTCTCAGTTTGCAAGGCATTTAACTTACGAAAGGAACCTAAACTTCATCACTGCCTCATAATGACAAGAAAAGGAGACAAAAAAGCATAGGCATATTTAGAAATGATTCATTTGTGTTCTGGAAATATAGCTCTTAAAATTTTGTCTTGCTCGAAATGCTAAAACATATTTAAAAATTGTTAATATAATGATGCTTGAACTAAAAGCAGCGCAAATTGTACATGCAGAAATTGGGACTATCAAAATACATTCATCCATCCAATATCCAACCCGCTATATCCTAACTACAGGGTCACGGGGGTCTGCTGGAGCCAATACCAGTCAACACAGGGCACAAGGCAGGAAACAAACCCTGGGCAGGGCACCAGCTCACCGCAGTATTAAAATACTGTATTTGGAATATAAGACTTTGTATAATTTGACCATAGTTGTATAGGCTGAGTTACAGTTTTATGCATTGAGGATTCTAAATTGTCCCTAGTGTGTGATTGGTGTGTAGGTGTGTGTGCCCTGTGGTGGGCTGGCGCCCTGCCCTGGGTTTGTTTCCTGCCTTGCGCCCTGTGTTAGCTGGGATTGGCTCCAGCAGACACCCGTGACCCTGTAGTTAAGATATAGCAGGTTGGATAATGGATGGATGGATGGATAGTACAGAATTGCTCTAAATAATCAACTTATAAGTACTATGTAAGCACATCATAATTCTTCTGGTCAACAATGGATCAGTTATTACAGTTAAATTTTATTTAGTGACGGGGGCTGCCGGTGGTTCTGGTTTCTTTATAGGTTGACCTCTCCTTTGAACTGGCATTAATATGCAAGAACTCTTTGCAAGCATATTGAAAACAACACTATTGATATATAGAATTAAACTGTAATTGTTTCACATTTTTACACGTTCCACTTTTCTACAGGACTCAAGCCATTTGTAAGACGTACTTTTGAAAGGAATTAATAGCTCGCCAAAAAACAGTTCCCTAATTAGCATGATGACCATTGATCTGTATAATATTGGTCTGCTGTAAGTATTCATAAATATAAGTAATGTTGGGGTCATTAACCATTTATATCACAGATAACTAATGCTGAAAAATAACTTTCCTATGATGCTTGGTGTATAGTAAACACGTTCTTTCCTTCTAGGAAAAATTGAACATGCATGTAAACAGTTGAGATTATTTCTGGCCACAGAGCTTAAAGGTAGACATCTTTCTTTTATAATTGAACTGTATTGATTTTAAAGATTCGATGAATAAATTACAAATCATATTAGATCCCATCTTACACTGATATCTAGGGAGTAAAGAAAGAGGAAGATTTAAAATGGCATAATCACTCAAAGATACTGAAGTATCAAAAAGGTTTAGCAGTGGCTTATCATGCACATTTCATTGGGGACTTTCACATTGTAAAGAACCTTTGAACTATTTCTAGTGAAATGAATTACATTTTTCTAGTTTTAAGTAAAACAGGGCATTCTTTTTCTATTGCATTGTGGCAAATGGGCTAGGATTTCTCTAGTTGAACAAGATAAGATGGCTTGCTGACAGTGTAGTATACCAATAGATTGCTGATTAAGCAGTAATGTCCAATAGTGCTATGATAAGATTTGGGATTATTACGCAACCAAGACTGTCTGTCAAATATGTAATAGTTTATTCCAAATGACCCAGTGAAGTAGATGCTTGACAAGAGTGTCCACAAGCTGACAGATAATTACAAGTTATTTGGCCATATTTCACCTAGATTTAATTTGCAGTGTATTTTTCAGATATCTAATTGGAAGGTCCTGTTCTCAGATCATCTAGCTGCACACTCTGTGAAGACATTGGTACAGTTTGGAGATACTCTCTATGTCTTTTGTAACACATGGGCATTTGAGGATCACCTTCCAGGAGCAAATAAGGTATACAATACCCAACCAGGAGAAGAGGTGGTACCACTGTTAATAGTATCATCTCTCTTTTCCTCTCCAGTACTGAAAAGACGCCCACTGAGGGCACCTAAACGCTGCCCACTATCTCTGAAGACTCAACTCTTCTGGTCGGGACCATATAAAGCTGATTGGTCCCAGAAGAAGGACTCTCATTCTCAGGAAAGCAATCCTGCATGATAGAGCTCCCTGACGTGGACCCGGTCGAGAAAGCCAAACCTTTTGATAAGCCAAATAGGCTCAGAAGTCACTTAGTATGCCTTTTTTTTTCTGTTGCGCCACAGCGCACCCATTTCTGTTCTGCTTTTTGGACCACTGTAGTAAAAAGGGTGGCCTGGTTGGCACATCAACTTTTCTTTGGGACCCCTTTGCCTACTTTTTTTGGTACAGTTGGCAGGATCTGTCTGGGTAAGATGGCTGAACCCACAGACCTGGCAGAGATGGTGCAACAGTTGGCCTACCAGGTCAACCAACTTCAAATTCAGGTAGCCAACTACAAAATGCTGAAGAAGGAAGTATTAGCCTGCTGACAGGCTACACCTGGTCTGTTAGGCACAATATTATTTCACATTTTTATTTTTCCCAAGTTGATTTAGCTTTCCTTTTCAAGTATTTTAAGTGAAATTTACACTTACTATATGCTGTTTGCAAGTGTAGTGCAACAGCAGCAACCCATATGGTTTGAAAAAAATATATTAACAAAAATATGGAGCATATAAATAATGCAAGAAGAATCAAAGCAATGACACAAAAAGTGATCAGACATGGACAGATCGAGACATGCTTATTCACTTACAATACTAAATGATTGTTGTTACTTTCACCATATTTTATATATGGAGTAAATATTGTTTCCATGAAAACATTTTACGTTGAGCTTCCAGCAGAAAAACAAGGTTTGATAAACTTAGAACATGTTTTGAGTGTTTTTGAAATATCTGTGTGTTTGTGTGTCTCTGACAAAAATGTTGGTGACACTGTAATTCGAGAAAGAATGGACTGTGTAAAAGAATTAGTCTCAACACACAAAATAGGTTTGGGGCAGCCACCCGTATATTGTCCCTAGCAGCAAAAGGGTATGAAAATTGACAAGAAGAGTTCTAGACTGGACTGTTTTAGTAGTGGAAAAGATGTCGGATTTACAGGCCAAAACCGGATATGATGTCATCTGATGCCGGAACCGGAAGTGACATCATCCTGGGCACTAGAACTGGAAGTGATGTTGTTGCTGTTGAATCAGGTAGGTTTTCCCGTATATATGGCCTGCAGAGACAACAGAAGTAGGTTTAGAGCTCCCCGCCACCCCCTGGCCTGGCGGATAATTACCTCCACTTGGTCCACTCAGCTTCCTCCTAAACGTACCTGTGTGACAACTGTTTCTTATGAAATTTAGTGGACAAGTTGCACTTGTTAGTCTCAGTTAACTGATTAGGTTTTGGGTGAATTCAAACTATTCCACTTTAAGCTTTTAACGTTCAATATTTTTAAACTTGACACCAACCAAAGCCAAACCTCCGCGTATACATTTAGAATTTTTGACAGTAAGACTTTTATGAATTTTGACTTTAAGTGAACGCTCAAACTTTAAGGTTTTTAAAATTCACAGTAGTGGTTTTACATTTGGCATATAATTTGCTAAATTCACACTGAATTCTGTAAATATGTAGGAAGTGACCTGCTGGCTACACCAGTTACTTTTTTTTGTCTTGATTCTTTAAGAGTAACAAGGAAAAGGAAAATGCTAATGATGCCATTAAAGAATGATATAAGGAATGCAAGATATACAGTTCGGCCCATAGGTATTTGAACAGTGACACGGTTTTCATAATCATGGCTCTATACTACACCACAATGGATTTGAAATAAAGAAATAATTACATGATTGAAGTGTAGGATTTCAGCATTAAAAGGGTTTAACAGAAATATTGTATGAGATATTTAGGAATGATAGCCATTCTTATACATGTTTTCTTGGGCTCAAACATATTTGGACAATTGTCTGACAAGCTGTTCCTTAGCCAGATGGGAGCAGGTCCCTCGTTATTTAATGAACTGTTAAGCAGGTAAAAGGTCTGGGATTGATTCCAAGTGTGGAAGTTGCATTTGGAAGCTGTTGCTGTGAACTCACAATATGAGGTCCAAACAGTTGTTCATGCAAGTAAAAAAGTCCACTATTAGGCACAGAAAAAAACCCAAATCCAACAGAGAGATAGCAGAATCACCAGCAGTGGTCAAATCAGCCATCTGGTACATTCTTAAAGAGAAGGAATGCACTGGTGAGCTCAGCAAAACTAGAAGGCCTGGAGAACCATGGAAGACAATTGTGCTGGATGATTGCAGAATTTTTTACTTGGTGAAGAAAAACCAATTCACAACATTTAGCCAAACCAAGACCACTCTCTGGTAGGTAGAGCTATCACTGTCAAAGTCTACAATGAAGAGACTTCAAGTAAATGCAGAGGGTTTACCACAAGGTTCAAACTACTGGTAAACCCCAAGCAAAGGAAAGACAGATTAGACTTTGTCAGAAATCAGAAAATATTTTTTAAAAACAGTCCAGTTAAGAGCAGTGTTCTTTGGACAAATGAAATTAAGGTCAATATGCACCAGAATGATGGACAGAGAAGAGTTAGGAGAAAAGGAGGAACAGCTCATGATCTGCAGCATACCAGATCATCTGTCAAACATGGTGGAGGCAGTGTTATGGCATGGGCATGTGTGACTGCCAATGCAAGTCAATCACTAGTGTTTATTGATAATATGACTACTGATAACAGTTACAGGTGTGAAGTGTATAAGGCTATACTGTCTGCTCAGATTCAGACCAATGCTGCAAGACTGATAGGACAACACTTCACAGTACATGCGGACAATGAGCCAAAACATACAGTGACAGCAAACCAAGTGTTTTTCAAGGCAAAGAAGTGGAATATTCTTCAATGACCAAGTCAGTCAACTGACCTCAACACAATTCGACATGCATTTCACTTGCTGAAGACAACACTGATGACAGAAAGTCCAAATTACGAGCAGCAACTGAAGACAACTGCAGTCAAGGCTTTGACAAAGGGTGGAAATGCAGCACTTGGAAATGACCGTGGGCTCCAAACTTCAGGCAGTCAATGACTGTAAAGGGTTATTTACCAAATACTGAAAGTTATCATTATATTTATGATTATGTTAGTTTGATCAAATAATTCTGAGCCCCTGAAAATAGGGGGACCTTGTATCAAAATTACCTTTTTTTTTTTAAATGGCTCATGCAATGTTTTTGTTAAACACCTTAAACTGAAACTGCAAGTCTACACATCAATCACATCTTATTTGTTTCATCCATTCTGGTGGCACACAGAGCCAGAATTATGAAAATTGTATCACTGTCCAAATACTTATGCACCTCACTGTGAAAACATCAATAAAATATATACATTTCTACCAAGCAAAAATTACAAAAACAAATCACATATACCCCAAATGTCCTTAAACCTAAACAATACAAGTGTAAACAGGATTATCAAACTCCTCAAGACTGCGAAATACCTGCAAGCCACTTGGTCCTTTTTTCCATAACCAGAAAGGAATCTACATTGCTGTTCCTGGAGATGACTTTCCATATTAAGCTATAGCCCCTTTTCAGCACTGCAGTTTGGAGTGGCCACAGAATGCAATTACTCTGTAAATGGATTTTTTGGAAATTTCTTATGGACTCATTCAGGTGAGGCACTTCTCACCTCAGTACAATAATGGAGCCAGTTCTAAATAATACTTCTGCTGCTCTGTTTTCTGGGATTAAGTTTTAACTTAAAGTCTAGACCTGTCAATGATGGACTAGTCCTTGGTTGCAATTGGCTGTCCTTCTCTGCAGAGTATCTATTGCTGTTACATGTTTTGTATGATTTTGGAACCAGAACGGCACCCAGTACTCCAGATACATTCTAACAAATGCTGTATAGCATCTGAGGATAACATACCTTGACTTTTTAAGTTTTTAAAACCTAACCTAATATTTTATTTTTCTTCTTAGCTGTGAAACAATGAAAATGTTTGATGATGAGCTGTATCAAATACCCTTAAAAATTCTAAGGAATGTATGTTGTATACTTTGTTTTTGGTGTACAGCATGGTGGACCATTGGGGAGCCCTGCCACCTTTTGAATCCCATGCCCAGATGAAATTGTGGATTTTTTTTTTCTCATTGTGTCCATATGGGTTTCCTTCAGGATACCCTGGTGTTCCTTTCACATCTCAAAAAATGTGTTTATTAGGCTCATTGGTCACTCCCAGTTGACCCCTGTGCGAGCTGTCATAAGTCAAGTCAAGAGAATTTATTTTTATATAGTGTTCTTGACTGATTAAAAGAATATAACAAGTTTACAGGTATATATGAGTTTGTGCTTAGCAGTCTAATAAGATGACTGACTCCTTTCTTCAGCTTGGTGGTATAGCAGTAACTCCATGTGCCACAGCGGGATACTTCAGAGAAATAGAATGAAGTAGTCAGTAACAGTTCATAATTATTATCATGCTTATATTTTTTGAAAGTGACTAACAAACAATAATGAGTAACAATGGAGATTCAATAAAACCAGTTAATGAGCAACTCTAATAATAATAAAATAAGACTTATTGGTCTATAATTGCTCGGATCCATTATGCCTCCTTGCTTGGGGATTGGAGCCACATTGACAACTGCCCAGTTACTTTTGTAATCAGAAGTGATTATCAGAATGTGCGTAGTAAAGATTTATAAACTTTCATTTCCTTTAAGATTTGGTGTTTTTAGGACAGTATTTATTCTAAGGTGAAGTTTTTTTAGGTATCACTGAACCAAAGTAAAGATCACAGTGATACTGATCTAATTCAGATGTGCTTAATTATTTAATATGTTTGATTACAGAAACTGTTTTTCAGTGTTTCAAGTTATCCATTGTGAAATAATATGCTTTGACTCGTAAAAAAGATTTGGGGCAGCTACACGTATACTTAAATAAAGACTGCAAAAAGTGAAAATTGGAGGTACAGTTGTATACAGATTGAGTCCAAAACAGAACCGATTCACAAAAAAAGTTGGTTGGGTTTTAAGGAAGGTCCAGGGAAGTGATGTCAGCTGACCCAGAACCGGAAGTGGTGTCAGTGGGCCCTGAACCAGAAATGATCTCAGTGGTCCCAGGCTGAATTTCCCGTGTTTGGTCTACAGCGATAAAAGAGAAAGGGTTATTGCACCCCACCACCCCCTGGTCTGGAGTGGAATTACCTTCTTTTGGTCCTTCTAGCTGCCTCCCATGCGCACGTGTGTGACACCATAATATAATGGCATTATTATATGGGCAAACATTTGAATATGCATGTTGATTAACTCTTGTGACCCTTGTACTCTATGCACAATAATGACCCTATGATCCAATGTGTGCAATTATTTGTGCTGATGATATTTGGTATATGAATATAAGTCTAGTAATTAAAATATATATTTAACATTAAATTCATTTATGCATGTTAAATTTAATTAATTTTCTTAAACATATTTTTGGCTCAAATTATTGTGCAATAGCAAGATTGAACTATAACAACAATTCAAGAATGTTTACGCTAAATTTATTTTATCCATGGGATGTACATAGTCTTGTAAAATTTGTATGAAGTTTAGTCTGAAGTCTGAATTGATTATGATAGGAATTGTGGAACCACACAGACCTTATTTATTGACAATTATTTCCTCAAAAGATAAATTAAAGGGACACTGTCTGTCTCAGCATCGGATTTATAGGACAGCCGCAATGTCTGTTCTGTTTAGCGTGTTTTTCTTCTTTCCCTCTGTACAGTCTGTTGTTTCTTCTCCTGGATCATCAACCTGGTTTTCCATGGTATGCTGTCTCATATACTGAGGATGATTTATTGATGATTTATTTTTTAGCAGGCAAGCCTTCATCTTCTCTCAGTATGTCAGAATCTGTCCTTTCTGGGGTTCCCTTGAGTTCAGGCCTTGCAGAAATGAACCCATTATCACACAACATAAGAAAAGACATGATGAACCCTCATATTTGTGTAAACATATTTCTCCACACAAAGATATGTGGTGTACAAATGATAAATGAGACCCTAAGGTTTCTTCTTCTGATGATTTTTAGAGCCAAAAGCTTCAAGTAAAAATCTTTTGTATCCCCACTGTTTGCTGACATTACACACTAGGCGATTTACAGACCACGTCTACTCAGTGAGGGCTCTCCTTATTTGAGCCAGTGAGCTGATGAGCCAGTCATGGATGGACATGCCAGACATGGTGTCTGTCCAGCACTGAGTCCACTCACACAGACCCAATTTTGAATCACCAATTAAACTTCAGTACATGCAGATCAGCAAATTGTAGGAATGCTAGAGTACCCAGAGAAAAACTCATGATGACATGGGGGAGAATGTTGAAACTCCACACAGGCAATAACCAGGCACTAACCACTGGAACACAGTGCAAAAATATTTACTTATTAAACATCATGTACTTTATTAAAGAAATTGCCATTAGAAATTTGATCTAAAGCACAAAAAAGCTTATTTACTGTTGACCTATAAAAGAAGACAAATATGTATCGCAGCACAGTCTGTTATATACTGTATTATTAAATGCATTAAACATTTTTTCATTGTTTTATACCAGTAATTATTTGGCATTTCACTTAAAATATCTAAAATGCAATCTATATGTAACTCTTTAGTGTTTTCAAAAGTTGAAATTGGCCCACATTGAGCTCTTCCTCTTTGAATGATTTTCCTTAAAGCATGAGTACTCCTTTGGGAACCTTTTCAGCAGTGTGTTAACACTCTAGTTGTCCCAGAGGAGTTAATTGTAAAATTCCAAAGAATATAACCCCAGGTTGAGTCCACTTTTGCAGCCAGGAAACCAGACATACTCAAAAAAACAAGATGTGAACGAAAGTAAAACAAGTGCTATACATGGGAAATATATCTGAAGAAATGAAGAATGAAAATTTATTTCTTAACTTCAGAAAATCAAAAGATATTATTAAGAATTATACATATAATAGAAAATTCTGAGATACTCTGCTACTTTTTAAAACTGAAACTTTAACAGCTTTGTGTTGCACAATGAGACCGTTACTCAGGGAAGATAGCAAAACAACCATGAGATTATGCTAGGTAAAGAGTTTCTTGCCAGGTTTTGTATTTTATTGTTATGTGTCTAGTAAAATGCCTTGTGGTAACGCAGACTGTGATTGATACAATATGTAAAGGAAAGATTGCTTAAGTAGCGTCATCTTTAAAAGATACAGTAGTTTGGAGTTGCCCCATATGTATAATGTGGAGCAATGGCAGTGGGTTAAACATGTAGCGAATTCTGATATGTGACATCCATTCATCCATCCATTATCCAACCCACTATATCCTAACTACGGGGTCATGGGGGTCTGTTGGAGCCAATCCCAGCCAACTCATGGTGCAAGGCAGGTACACCCCTGGGCAGGGCACCAGCCCACTGCAGGGCATAAGCACACCCACACACCAAGCACACACTAGGGACAATTTCGAATCATCAATGCACCTAACCTGCATGTCTTTGGACATGCCCGGAGGAAACCCACACAGATACGGGGGGAGAACACGCAGGAAGAACATGCAAACTCCATGCAGGGAGGACCCAGGAAGGGAACCCAAGTCTCCTTACTGCAAGGCCCCCGATATGTGACATGTGTTAGTGAAATAAAAGATCTGCTGTATAATAAAACACTAAGGTCTGTGTCCGTGTCTTGTCCCTTAGAGCAATAAGACAGGTCAGTTTGGCTTTGGTGTGACTGGTCAGGTTGCCTTTGATTCGGATTCTCACGAATAAATCACAGCCACAAGCGAACTATGATACTTAGCGTGATGAGAGTAGTCACAAAAATCAACCAGAATGTTCAAGCAAATTATAGAAAAAAAGCCAATCTACAGTAAATCTGTGAAGTGGTCCTCTCATGAAAAGTGGAATGACAGACAGACAGGAAGGATATATATATGGTTCTCCATCACCAGCACACAAATCCAGTTAAGCAATCGAAAAGGGAAGTGTGAGTGTTAGGCACATGAGGAGCAGAAACAGCATAAGGAGGAATGTAGAGAGAGTCAGCTTCAAAGATGGGAATTATAAATGTGGACAGGAGGCCAGCAAGGTGGCCCGAAATGATAGAGTCTGAGAAGCAGGATTTATGGGAACGTGCTTAAGAGAGGAAACACTGGTGAACAGGGGGTCAGACACATGACAATACAGAGGAAAAGCGCTGAAAGTACACGTAACTTATTCTATTACCTGTCTTTGACAGGTAGTGCGGCTAGTACACAATAAAGGGGTAATAAAAATGTTTTCAAGAGCCATCCCCCAAGTGGATCAGTCTGAAAATGTATATGGGGGTAAACAGAGGCCATGAAACCAACTAAGTGCTATGGAATTTAGTTTTCTATTTACAGCCAGAGCTGAAATATAACTTGTGTTTAGTGTGTCACTGTGGTCTGTAAGTCTGGTTGCTTTAAATCCATATACACTGGCAATTCCATCCTGCAACATTTTAAATCTTCACACAGACAGACACAGGTTGGCAATGAACTAGTAAGCTTATTCAGTTGCGCTAAAATGAGTAAACGGGCCTCCCTTCTACTGCATATTACACAATGGCTGGTTCTATTTCTTAGGTTTGCTGATCCCTCTTATAACACTCATTTAAACACATATATATATAATTATAGGAGTGTCAATTAGCCAAACCTACACAATGCTGAAATAAACTCCAGATATGGTTATGCATACAATGGGTTTCTATCAGTAACATTGCTTTGCCTAACATAAGCTGAATTTTTTATGGACTGTAGTTTTTGTATTTTATACTTAGATGAAACAGTGTAAATACCTACTAATGTTACATCTAAAAAAACATAATTACATTTTGCCTGAAGAGAGGGCCTGAGTTGCCTCGAAAGCTTGCAAATTGTATTCTTTTTAGTTAGCCATAAAAAGGTCTCATTTTGCATGACTTTTCACTACATCTAAAAAAACAAAATGACTCAGTCTGGTCTGTTTACATTGTGGCACTTTGCGGCTCAGATCAGGGCAGTGGTCTGGCTGTAATTGAGGATATCAGGTAAACCATTGAGTGTCCATTGTCCATTGAGTGTTGGGATCTAAACTGATAACCTTATCTGGTCCTAACCTACTCCTTCCCCAAAAAAAGTGTCTTTTTAAGTGATCTGATCTGACTGAACTGTTAATAATTACAGTAAGTGAAGTCCTCAGTCTTACTTGTGGGTGATTTAACATCTCTGTTAATATTACTACATGTAACCTCACACAAATTATGTCATTTGCTCATAGTTCTCTTCGACAATTTTTGTATTTTTTTATTTCTGTTTGATGTTTCTTACTCTTAATCAAAACTATGTGTTTCACGTATTAATCTTTTATTTCGTGTTTAATGAACATTAGAACATTAGAACACTCTAGATGAGAACAGGCCATTCAGCCCAACAAAGCTCGCCAGTCTTATCCACTTATTTCTTCCAAGAAAACATCAAGTCGAGTTTTGAAAATCCCTAAAGTCACTGTCTACCACACTACTTGGTAGCTTATTCCAAGTGTCTATCATTCTTTGTGTAAAGAAAAAACTTCCTAATGTTTCTTCGAAATTTACCCTTAACAAGTTTCCAACTGTGTCCCCGTGTTCATGATGAATTAATTTTAAAATAACAGTCTTGATTCACTGTACTAATTCCCTTCATAATTTTAAACACTTCAATCATGTCACCTCTTAATCTTCTTTTGCTTAAGCAGTAAAGGCTCAGCTCTTTTAATCTTTTCTCATAATTCAACCCCTGTAGACCTGGAATCAGCCTAGTCGCTCTTCTCTGGACCTTTTCTAGTGCTGCTATGTCCTTTTTGTAGCCTGGAGACCAAAACTGCACACAGTACTCCAGATGAGGCCTCACCAGTGCATTATGTATGATATAAAGTTTTATTCAGTGTTACTAATTTGGTCTTTTATACATTTATACCCTTTTGAGTATTTCTGAAGCACTTTGAGTATGGGTGCTATATAAACAAAATGCATTACTATATTATTATTATTATTATACATTTTAGAATTTTAGCTTATTTAGTTATGTCAATAGAAGCAGAAGGGTGTTTTGACCTTATGGAAATGAAGGAATATTTAATATACAAGATAAAATACAGGAAACCTTCAAATTACAGTCAAACAACCCTGGGGATCGGTTTAAATACTTGTTAGTACCTACTGGTCATCAAACGCTATCACAGACAGACTAGCAAAAATGTGTGCTGTCAGTTTAAATTTTATGTTTTATTGTTGTTTTTGTTAATTTTGAGTTATATTTTTTGATATTTTCACTGATCATTTGTTATTGGTGTTCTGTCCCCCATTCCTTGTGTTTTGTGGGTGAAGCCCATCCATGGCCACCCTGACAACACGACTGCAGGGTCCTCCTTGTGGCTATTCAGTGGCTATTTAGTTTCAGTTAGAAATAAAACCCAGTAGTCGAGTACTGAAGTTATATGGAGTCATTTGTAAGTATTGTTTTCTTGTGGATTTACTGGTTTTTGAGGTATTTTTCTGCTCTATTGCTGGATTCTGTTCTTGGATTGTGTTTTTGGACTTTTTTGCTTAGAACTGTCTTTGACGCAACTATTTTTTGCTGTTTTGAATATTCTTGTTATATTTTTCAATTTTGATGAATAAATTCATTTACGATAATTCTTTTGTTTGCCCTTTTGTTCACAAGCCCAAAGTTTATGGTCCTCCTACACCTCATGGGGCTTTTTGAATTTTTCAGATTTTTTCCATTCATTTTAAACTTTTAAACCCTTTTCCTATTTTTGACACCTGCTTTTAAACCAGCAGTTAGCAGTTGGAGTAAGCTGGATTGGGGTGGGCAGTCTGGAGAAGGTCCTGTTCTGCCATATATGAACAATTATGTAGACCTTAACATCCCTTTTCTCCATATTTGTGAGTTCTGATAAAAAAAGAAAAGTGAACAAAAGAGAAAGCTTCACAAAAGGCAAAATGGATCAGGCCTCCAAAACAAGCTGTCAAGCACAAGCAACAATCTTACCTGCTCTGTCCAGCAGAGATTCACCTGACTGCAGCCAAGCTCCTAACATATCTTCTGGCTTCAGCTATATCAGGCTCAAAGCTGGGGAGGTGAAAAGACAATGCTACAAAAATAAAGTGAACTCCCCAGAAGTAGAAGGGTATGTCAAAAAAAGTGGAAGCAAAAAATCTTTATAAATATTTATTACAAACAAATATAAAGAAAAGCTTGAAAGAACAGAGAGACAAAAGGAATTGCCAAAGCAAACAAAATCTCAATACACAGTCCAGTAACCAGAATCCTTGAAGCAATGCAAAAAATAATGGGAAAAAAAAACAGTAAATCTAACCAGAAAAACCAATACTCATGAAACCTCCAACAAGCAACAAATTATTCTACTCCTAAGCTGTCTCATTCAGTTTAAATAGCTGGAGAGAGGGCTCAGGAGTGGTGACATCAGGTTTGCCCCGCCTCCTAGGGCTCCACCCACGAATTACAAGTAACATAACTACATTTAAAGCAACAGCATATAATTACAACACCACATATGAAATCAACAGGAAAAAACATGAGGATATGAAAAATAATAACTCAAAATTAACAAAAACAACATTAAAACATAAAATACATATACTGTAATTTCAACTGAATACATAGTAAGTAAGGAATGTGGTGTTGCCATCCTCCGCTCCATTGATTTTACATTTCTATTTATTTGACTCCACATTATTGTGTAACCCTTTAAATATATTTTGTTAAACTGATTGTAGGCTCAAGTTCCCCAATGACCCCAGATGAGTAATTGACTACAGCACCTTAAGCTGCTGTGAAGACCATCCTGTCCTGTTAAGTATTTTAGCTTTAACTTGACAATGTTGTTTCTTTTATGCAGTTAGGAAGATATAATGCTTGTGTCATATTCAGTTCATTTTAAATCATGTTTTCCTCAACATTAACCTCCAGGATGTTTGTGTCATTTAGATAGGTCGCATATGCTTAAAAAAAACAAAATTCATTTTCTGATAGATTCCCTGTTCTATACTATTTTTTTTTGTATGATTTTGGTATCATGATTTCTCTATTGAATATTAAGTGAAATTATATTTAACCATAAAATATTCAGCTAGCCTATTAAACTGATATTCTTAAAGTGTCAAAATCTGTGAGATGATGTGTCTAAAAAAGGGATTTCTGGTCTTCTATTTGACAAGGTCTTGGGAAGTCTGTGTTACTTTAAATAAGTTGTCGAGATGCTGTGGCGTTTGGATGTTACTGTAGCCCTGCTGAATTTCAGAGTGCCTTTAGTTTAGTTTAATAAAGTTTTCAAAAATGAAAATGCTGTTTGAGAAAGCCTGGTTATTACTATTTTGACAGTATCTCAGTTGTGTGATTGGTTCAGTGAGGGTCTGTATCCTGTACCGACAATGAGATTGGCTGGGAAAGGAGGAAAGGCAAGAGACCTGAAAAGACTGGGAGGAGAATGACAATGGAGTTGTCAGACTCCAGCTCTGTATGCTTTTTAAAAAAATATGAAATTATTGAATGGAAGGAATTAAGTGGTGTAGAGAAACAACTGGTGAGTTTAACTGCTAGCATGATAATTGTAGCTTCGACTAATAGCAAGCATTCACAGCATGCCAGAGCACAGCTAGAATGACTGACCTTAACGCCAGTATATTTTTTTTTTTTGCAGAATGAAGGTTATTGAATATTGCTAAGAAACTGACGATTTCATACAAAGGTGTGTATTATTGTCATGAGAGAAGAGGGAAACCTGGAGAGAAAAAGAAGGGGATGGAACAGAGGCACAACTGCATAAGAGGATAAGGACATCACAGTCTGTAGTTTGAGAAAGCAAACCCTTACAGGTCCTCAGTTGGCTTCTTCATTAAATACACACTAAATACTAGTGTCGTTTGCAACAGAAAAAAGATGACACCGAATTGCTGGTCTTAGAGGCAGAGGCTCAAAGAAAAAAACATATTTGAAATTAGCGAATAAAAAGATAAGGTTCAAATGGGCAAAAGAACACACATATTGGATGTAGGATGACTGTCTAGGGAGAACAGGGTTTTTTCCCAAAGGGGCTGGAGAAATCTGCAGAGGATAGAGAAGCCTTGACAAATAGGGCATTATTCAATCATATTGCACACTCACAAGTAACCCTATATTCACTCATAAATTGTATAATTATATCTATACTAGCTGTCCCCCGCGGCTCCACCCACGTGGTAGTGAAACAGGACAAATTTTAAAAATCAATTTAAAAAAAAATGTAATCTGTATTGAGAAGAATTTATATTGACATCTTTCCTATCCGAGGGCCTGTTAATGTACAATATTTTTGGTTTAGATCGCAATTAGAGGAATGCGAGGGATTAAAACTCTCTCCTCAGTGCCACATCCTGTGATGATTATTGCCTCTGTGATGTTGTTCTGAAGCTGACTGACCTGGAGACAGGTACCATTGCAAAGTTTTGGTGGGCTCAGGTTTCTCAAAAGGATAATCGGTGATCCTACTTTCAATGCTAAATTGTGGGGCGGCATGCCATGAGAATTAATGGAATTTTAAAATTCTGTAGGATAATGAACTGAATTGTTGTCTTCTAAAATTGTATTTATTGAAGTGTATGTCCGAGACAACATGTCAAATAATTTGAGCATCAATTGATTAATTGTTTCTTGGAGCAAGGATAGAACATTCTCCAAACTAAGAAAGAGGAGGATCTACAATCGAAGTCATCTCAGGGTATACTGCAGTAATAACGTCGTTCAAATCTTGAACTGAAATCTACAAATCATCATTGTTTACTGCAATAGCGCTGTCTCTGGTCTGTAAGAAACCGTTCCCCTCTTCTAGTAGTAGCTAGGAAAATCTTGTGGTTTCATCCCCGAACAAAAAGGTGCACATATTGAGGGTCAGTGACAGCTTGGCAACTTCACTCCAGATAAGTGAGCACTTATGGCATGCATCAACGTCGTCGGTGCAAGTTCATCTTGGGATGACGGGCAAAGTCTTACGGAAGTCTCCTGCAAACAAAACTGTAACTCTAAAACACACATAGATCTGATCTCTCTCTCAAAAACATCAAATGTTACTCCTTAACAATCTGTAGATGATAATGCCTGCTGAACAAACAGGTATCCCTAGCTAAGCGGAGGCAAGATATGCTCCAACACGTGACAAGAGGTAGACTGACTCGAACAGAGGCTGGCGCGTGAGTGTGGAGGGTCCCACCTTGTTCCAACACTCCTGAGGTCCCGTTTCCCCCTCCCCTCGGCCTGCAGCCTCTCTCTCTCGGATTCTCACAAATAAATCACAGCCACAAGTGAACTATGATACTTAGCGTGATGAGAGTAGTCACAAAATCAACCAGAATGTTCAAGCAAATTATAGAAAAAAAAGCCAATCTACAGTAAATCTGTGAAGTGGTTCTCTCATGAAAAGTGGAATGACAGACAGACAGGAAGGATATATATGTGGTTCTCCATCACCAGCACACAAATCCAGTTAAGCAAGGACAGTATGGACTGGGAGGAAACCAAAATCAGTGCATCAGCCAACTTAACTATGCACATATTTTTTTAGTTTTTTTTATTTTTAAGTGAGCAGGGTGGTGGCTCTGAGGTTGGCAATCTGCTCCAGCAATCGGATGTGACTCTACTCCATTGTGCCAATGATCAGGGCCCTTTACCTGCAATTGTTTCATCCTGGGTATGGCGTTATTCTGCATCCCAGCTCTGCAAGCAGTTCCTCCAACTTACAGGGAAAACTTGAGGGTTGGTGGCAGGATTGGCAATCCAGCCATCGTAAAAAACCTCACACTGTTCCAGTGTGGTGCTGAGATGTCACCCACTTTACTCAGGTCCCAATCCCGGTTTGTTCATCGTTATTAGTGCACGCTCCCAACCTCCTCCTCCTCCTTCACTTAAATACCAGCAAAGGGCTTACCAAATAGCTATTAGAAAATGATTCAGAGAAAAGCTTATTAGTTGATGTAACCAGCTCAGCAGTGGCAATTCAGAATGATAGCCCAGATATATGTCCCTTAATTAGGATAAAGAGTAAGAAAATGTACACCAGAATATTAAAGTGTAGATTAAGGCTAAAAGCACACAGGTGGATAGGTGGGACTGAACCCTTTGAATAAATCTGTTGTCATAATCCCTACAGGTGAAATAAATAAGAATGTATTTATTGAACCTTTCTTTTGTCTCTCTTATGCGTGCTCCTTTTAACACCATGCAACCTGTCCTCTAAAAGTTGGGATGTACACATGCAGCCCAGGCTTCACCATCAAGAGGGAACAACAAAGTTGTAGAGCCAAAGGAAAAACTCCAAACAGGTAGTACATTATACTAACAGGGAAATTCCTTGTACCTAACATCAGTTATAGTGTTTTTTTCATGTGCTTCTAGGACCTGAATCCATAATTTGTGTACTTCTATAGCAAAAGTACGTGACAGTACAGTCCCACTAAAGGACCCCCCTCCATTGCCTGTGACCATGGGTCTTCTGAACAGTCACCTCTTACAGGTTGCTCACACAACCTGGACAAATATTTAAACCAATATACCATCCAATATAGTTCAAATATTTTTTTCTTTAGGTAATTCTGTTTGTGATAGTGCTTCCCAGAAAAAGGCACTATATAAAATAAGGACTGGATTTGAGAGTCATAACAATAAACCACTACTCAGAAAAGCAATAAACTTCCATTGCACTAATATAAAAGATTTGGGTTTGTATGTTTTGTATATAATATTAAAAATTCATTTATTGTTTTAAGGTTCCTGAAGTCCTTTTCACGTTAAAAAGGCATATTTCAGTTGAGATTGTAATTTAATAATCACATTTCTTTTCCTTTAATTTGATGGTCAAAATGTTAAAAAAAAAGTATAAGAGAAACAAAAGTGCAGGTCAGGGCAAGGTCATATCACGCAGAAGACAGATGATGTTGCATATGGCGGTGCCTGTCTCACAGAGCATTCTCAGTATAAGACACCAAAAACAGCCCATTGTCACCGAAACAGGGTGTTGATGGGAAGTGTTCCTGAGTCCGGTTAAATGTCAGACCTGAAAGCGCGGAAATAAATAGTCATGGCACCTGCAGGGCATTCTGTTGAACTAAACTATGGAAATGGAAGGAAATCTATCTATTTAATTGCTGTCTGCCTGTTTCATTGCCTTCCCCTGCCTTGACTTTTTTTCTGGCACTGACTTTGACTTCATTTACTACCTTCTGCATATTCATCTTCAACATTTCATTTATTTATATATATATTATTATTTTGATTTAGTATGTATTGAAATGGGGTAACACCGCTGCCTCGCAGTTAGGAGTCCCGGGTTCGCTTCCTAGGTCTTCCCTGCGTGGAGTTTGCATGTTCTCCCCATGTCTGCGTGGGTTTCCTCCGGGCGCTCCGGTTTCCTCCCACGGTCCAAAGACATGCAGGTTAGCTGCATTGGTGATTCTAAATTGTGTGTGTGTGTGCCCTGCGGTGGGCTGGCCCGGGGTTTGTTTCCTGCCTTGCGCCCTGTGTTGGCTGGGATTGGCTCCAGCAGACCCCCATGACCCTGTAGTTAGGATATAGCGGGTTGGATAATGGATGGATGGAGGGGACATTTTGAAATAGGGTGGCACACTGATAGCACTGCTGTCATGCAATAAGGACACCAAGAGTTAACTTTGCTAAACTGGCCAATGCATATGTGTGGGTGTGTGTTCACCCTGTGAGGGACTGATGCCTTATCCAGAAATTGTTCCACCTTGTGCCCAGTGATTACTGGAATAGGGTGCAGCTACCCTGCAACATTTCGCTGGATAAGTGGGTTAGAAAAGTGGTGGTGGATGTTTTAACATACAGTATGCATTGAGTGACAAAACATACCCAAGAATTATCAACCTAATGTGTATGAAACCTGCATACAAGAGCAGCATCGCTAGGTATGCTCTGTGTGTCTGTTACGCTCATTAGTCAATCTTTGACCTGCACACTGTAGTGGCTCTGGGCATTATTACTAATAAGAGCAACTTGAATATAGCATAAGTCGATTACACTCATTGTTCAAAGTTTGAATTGCACATTGTAGTGGCTTTGGACACTGTTACCAATAAAAGCAACCTGAATACATATTACAGTACATTGTGTTACATTAACTGGTGCCCTTTTCAGGGCCACTGTCAGAATTCCTTGGGCACATGGACTGAACTTCAACACTGCAGCAAAGTGATGTCTGTCCATATTGTCTCTGGTGATCACTGGGCACAAGCTGGCACATCTGGTGGCGACTAACATTCAAAACCACAGTATTCATTTTACACATTCTTGCTGTGAATTACACACCACACGCAGTGATTGATACAATACCCTTGGCGACTAAATGGTCAGTAACTGGAAAGGGCAGCTGCATCCAACTGTGTCCATTTACTGTATACAAATTATAAATGGACATTTTTTCTTTTGCTTACAAAAAAATATATAATCAAGCTATGTTCATAAAAAGACTGATACTTAATTTTATTTTGTAAACATGTGTTTATTTACACACAGAAAAATTCCCCATGCAAAGAAATGACATTAAGGGTAGTTTAAGGTGCTATGCCAAGTTGTACCATTTACTGAAAGATAGTGGCTATCCTGTAATGCTGAACAGCATAGGCAAGTTTAAAACTAGATCGTGTGGACCACCAGGGCACATACAGCCTCCCTTACCTGATACAGACAGGCAGAGAAACGAGTTTTTCTCACAACACGTTTTATTTAAGTGGGGCAGCTCTTTCCCTTCGCTCTCCACTACAGAGCACAGTACATAAACACCAACACAAAAACACAGTCCTTCCTTCTCTCCTTTCTCTGCCGCCTCCACTCCTCTCTCAGCAAGCTTTGTCCTCCACCTCCCGACTCTGGCTCGTCAAATGGAGTGAGGCGGCCCTTTATTATAGGGCACCCAGAAGTGCTCCAATTGCTCCCAGATCTTCTTCCGGCAGCACTTCTGGGTGTGGCGGAAGTGCTGCAACCCCAGGGCTCAGGAACTGTCCAGGTGTTCCCTGGTGGTGGCCACGGGCCCCAGCAGGGTTGAGCTTCCAAGCTCCAAACCTGTGGTCCTGCTGTGAGGCAGGGAGGTTGCCCTCTAGTGTTCCAGTGGAGGTATTGCCCTGAATATGCCCTCTCCCCTGGTCCTTCAAATACAGAGGCATCCAGCCGTGCTCCACAACAGATGATTAGAATAATGGATAGAGGCAATGCAAAATGCTTTTTTTAACTTGATGAGCAAGGACCTACTTCAGACTACATTTGAAACTGGTAGCATTTTTGCCCAGTCTTTGACTACTTTGCAGGTCTTCTACCGCAGGTTGGCCTACTGTCTGCCTAAGTGGCATCGTTTCTTCCACCACACACATGTTTATTTACAACTATTTACAAGTTTAAAGTACACACAAACCCAGTGCCTCCAGCACCGATCCCCCAAAGTCCGGGCCTCTCAAAGTCCTTTAAGCCACTTCTTCTGGCCGCCTCCACTCCTCTCTCCAGCTCCGTCCTTCTTCCACCCGACTTCCGCTCTCAAATGAAGGGAGGCGGCCCATTTTATCACACCCCGGATGGGCTCCAGCTGCTTCCCGGCATTCCTCCGCAGACACGCCCCAGTGTGGCGGAAGTGGCGGCTGCGCACCCGGAAGCCCTCCGGGTGTCCGCTGTCTTCTTCCCCCCAGCACTTCCTGGTGAGGCGGAAGTGCTGGGTTCCAGGTTTCTTCAGGCACCGGGGCGCCGCCTGGCGGTGGCCATGGGCCCCTACAGGGTTGGGCTTCCAAGGTCCTTACCTGAGGCCACCAACAAAACCAAGGCGGTCGCCCCCTCGTGGTCGAGAGGAGGCACCAGCCCTCCTCCGATCCGCTCGAGCGTCCCAGCCGGCTGTGACACTCTATATAAAGTTCCTTCACAGGGAACTAGTGTTTAGGTTCAGAACTATATATTAAACTTATCTAAAATGTCTTAGAATAAACTATGATTGAACAAAGCAATCATACTGTGCAATGGAAAGTGCAATGCAGCAGCTAAGATCTTAGATTTTAAACCTCAAATTTGCTGATTGAATTCCTGCCTCTGACCCACGGTACAAATTTGAACACATCACTTAACTCACCTGTGCTCCAAAAGTAAAAAATGTAAGTGAAGAATTGTACTACATCAAGATCTTAGAAGCTATCTTATAATAAGATGCCACTGAAATCTATAATCATGCAATTAGCACTTCTGTACATATTTACAGCTGTTGCATACTTTGGATCTACTGCTTCATGTATTCATGGTCTTTCTTTCCAGTCCTTTGCCTGGTAGATGTCCGCGTGGAGTTTTCACATTTGCTTTTGTATCCAATGTACTGATGCTAACCCCACAGTGCTCTTCATCAGTTCTTATCTTCACTCTGTTGTGGTGTAACTTTTCTTCATCTTCACTTGTGTAGGCTATTCCTAGTGTTATGTCCTGTGATTTATTATACATTAATTATCTATAGATGCACTGCCTTGCCTTATGGTTTAGAACTGTATTCTGATTAAGCACTTTGTGATGCTCTGCTCCATGAACGGTGTTATGTAAAACACAAATTGATTGCACAAGTATACACAATGGACTGGAGAAGAACAAACATAGTTTTATATTTTATGAACTTGTTATTTATCACTGATTAAAATTCTGTATATTATATTTTGTACTTCTGCGGTGGGCTGGCGCCCTGCCCGGGGTTTGTTTCCAGCCATTGTGTCCTGTGTTGGCTGGGATTGGCTCCAGCAGACTCCTGTGATCCTGTAGTTAGGATGTAACGGGTTGGATGGATGGATGTTATTTATCACTACCTACCTGGGACTGTCTTTCAGCCCTGGAGGGACATGATACAGACCAGCACACTCCCCAACCCTTGTTGACATTATTACTAGATCACCATGGTATCACCTGTCTTTCACTCTTTTAAAGCACTCATGTAAATGCTGGGGCAACATGCTGCCATGATCAAGAGTACTGTCTTGTTGAGGATAGGTAGCTTTAGCTTTGTAACCTCAATAGCTAAGGCCAAAGCCTTTTATCACGTCAACAACATGCTGTGTCTTGGGGATAGTTGGAGGTGATAACAGAAAAACAGATTGAGCTCTTTGGACTCCGGATGTGCAAAGTCATCAGATCTTGTAGCAACCCTCTCTGCTTTCATCTGCCTGAGTATCTCTTTCTTTGTCCTCCTCAGCTCTCCTTCTCAGCCTCTGTCATGTCTCAGGTGTGGACCCTGCAGATGAACTAACTTCCTCCCTTCCCTGGCTAACCTAATTCTTAATAACGAAGTAATGAAATACTGCTATGAAGTGTGCTCTACTATGTGCCATGGCTAACTTTGCAATACATAATACATGATGCCCACATGGATATAATATATTATAGACAGATACTTTCTTCATATCCTGCAGTCATAATAATATTTGACACTGGTCATGTAATCATCTGCAATAGTGAAAAATACCCACACGCCTACATCATATCATCACACCACAGCACCACAATGCTGCACATACTGTACATGTTGCTGTCCTTTCTTTGCTACCTCCTGCCCTGCCTCTTCACCATCTGACTCTCTATGGCATCTAGTTGGAGCAGAACTGACTCACATGGACAGCATTTTGGTCTCCCTGGCATTAATAGCAAGTTGCGTTTTGGTTGCTTAATACTTGCATTGTACATTCACTCAGAATTTCTCCTTTCTTAATAGGCTACACATAGTGTAAATTCTAAAGCTTAAAGCAACCTGCGAAAGCTGGGTAGTGGCACTACATTACAACTACACAAAGTTATGTAGAGAGCTGACTGGCAGTGCATGTATAGTTTACTTGCTACAGCAAAGCAAGTATCAAGCAGGGGTGAGCCATTTGTAGCAATAGTATTCAGCTGCTTTTGACTACATTCTCAGTTCAAGAAAAATGCCATGGTGCTAGCCCCCCTTAACACCTGGGGCCTTCACCCATACAGCCAGCCAAAAAGGAAAATTTCAGACAAGACTGATTATAATAACTGAGCTGTTTTCTTTACGTACGTAGGGAAATTTCCAGTTTGTGAGTTAGCAGCCCGTTGTATTTAGATATTTCCCAGAAAACAATATTGTGTTTTGATTTTCTCAGCATATTTTGTTCTCTGTAAATGTTAATTTATGCCAAGAAGTGCGGAGTGGTGGCTCGGAGGCTAGGGATCTGCACTGGCAATCGGAAGGTTGCTGGTTCAAATCCCATAAAATGCCAAAAGGGACTCTGCTCTGTTGGGCCCTTGAGCAAGGCCCTTAACCTGCAATTGCTGAGTGCTTTGCGTAGTGAGAAAAGCGCTATATAAATGCAAAGAAAGAATTATTAAGAAAATATGAAAAATACACTTTCACAGCTTGCAGGCATTAGTTCATCTTAACAAGCTACATGTTATGTCAGTATACTGGCAAAGATTGGAAAGGTAACTGGAAGACAGACGTTTAGACAGAAAAAGGTCAAAATCGGGAGATCAAAAACACTAGTGTCCAAGCTAAACAAGAGTCAAAATACGCAGTCGAAAATAACGTGAGCAAAAGTCAAAACCAGCAGGAACATTTAATCAAAGGACATAGTAGCAAAAACAGGCTTGTTATCCGCAGTTTAGATAAGGAAATGATCCCCTTGCCGGCCTTTTAGCCTGTTGTGCCATTGTTCAAATGTCACAGCCTCTGTGGATATGCTCACAACAATGCAAATGATGCCCAAACTGGATCAAAATAGAACATAAAACGTAAAATAGATAGGGAAATCAAAAATAAATATCAGAATTATAATCTATGACCCCAAAAATCCCAAAATTGAGTGTCAGACCACTCAAACTGGTCCAGAAAAGACATCAAAATTAAGAATAGAAACCAATTCATAACACTACACAGGCCAGATGGTTTTAGCTCCACACTGGTGACTGCCATGGGTCGACATACCTGATACTATCGTGTGCTGCCAGTTGTGATCCCCTTGTGGAGCCACTTTGCACCAGCAATTACACCATTTTATCTCTACAGGTAAAGGTTTAGCAAGTAATTGTGGTCAAATATGTGCTGCTGAATGAGAACAAGAAAGGAAAGCTGCACCCTTTTTCTTCCTAAAATGTTTCATCATTTCTAATTAGAATAACAATTAATCATTTGTTGGTAACTGGTTGAACAAATTTACATTGTTTACATAGATTTGATGATTCATCTTTGTTTTTTCTTTCTAATTATCGGAGTCATGGTCACCCGTTACTCTTATTAGATTACACATCAAGTTGTCACCATTGCTGGATGTTTTTGTTGTGGTGATGATTGCACATGTTGTGGGAGAAGTTCACACAGGTACATTGTTGTATAGGATGTCTACGCCAGGGTTCGCCAACTCCAGTCCTGGTGGACCACTGTGGCTGCAGGTTTTCATTCAAACCCTTTTCTTAATTAGTGACCTATTTTTGCTGCTAATTAACGTCTTTTGAATTAATTTTAATTGACTTGCTCTTGAAGACTCAAACCCCTTAATTGTTTCTTTGTCTTTAGTTAGCAGCCGAACAATAATGAGATACAAAATAAGCCAAAACAACTGGTGTCCACCATACGATATCTGAAAATAAAGAACGATTAAGGACTCAGGGATGTTGATCTCTTAGGTCCACAAAACATTTTAACAGCTCACTTAGAAAAGAGAAAATCAACAATTTGTATGCCGTTGTACAATGAAAGCAGCAGCAAGCCATGGAATTAAAGAACGGGTTTAAATAACAACAAGAATCAGTGCCTAATTAAGCAACTGGTTGGAGTGAAATTGATTGGAGTTTGAGGACCTGACTTAGTTGGTCTTCAGTTGGCTCACACACTTCACATTTCATTTCTGTTTAGGTGCCATTTAAGGAAAGAAATGAAGCAATTAAGAGAAACGATGAAGAAATTCGGGGGAACAAATCTTAAAAAACAAGTGAATTCAAATTAATTCATAAGAAGTTAATTAGCAGCTGTGGAAAGTCCAATGAAAAAGAAAAAATACTGCACAAAAACAGATAAAGGTTTGGGGACCGTCCCCATATATTGTCGTACAGACAATAAATAAAGAAACTGATTCAAAGTCTTTTCGGGAACAATGAATCTTTTTACTGATGTAAAGATGGCGGTTTTATAGACAGAGGGATTATGGGACAGGAAATGGTTGGCAGGTTGAGACAGGAACCGGAAGTGAGGTGATCTTGTGGAGCCGGAAGTGATGTCATCGTGTCTGACTGGAAGTGACGTCGTCGGGGCCATTTTGAATCTGGAAGTGGAGGCAATTACTTTTCCTCTGATTTTCTGTTAATGAAAAGAGATTTAGGTAAGTACCACGTGACAACCCTCTGTCTCGCGATATTTCACTCACCTTTAGGCTCTTTGACTGCCTCCTAATCACACGTGTGTGACATAGCACAAACAGGGCACTCATTAAAAAAAAAAAGGGTTAGAATGAAAACCTGCAGCCACGGTGGTCCTCCAGGACCGGACTTAGCGACCCCTGGTCTGCGCTGTTGTGTGACATTTCACTACCTACTGTTTTCATTATAAAAGGGACTTGGAAAAGAAAAAGGATCATCAGATTTTGCTATCATTATTAGAATACTCTGCAGTACATTCCCTTTTATCTTTTTCTATTACTGTTACCTTATCTAATGCATCACGTCATCTAACTCTTAATATGCAGAATTCTATCATCTTAGCCAATTGACTAAAGCCACCGGTAACTTTGTATGCATGTCGGTTCTTCCATTATTCTAAACACCACTTCGTTAATAGGGGTGTCCTATAGGTTTTCCCATTGATCTTATAATCTATTCACAATAGGGGTGTTTGGGCTTTCTCACTAGTTTCTTGTTGCTTCTTAAGGGGGTGCTCCTTACACATCTACTTCATTTTAACTTTAGTAACTATCTTGGTGGCTCCTCTAGATGAGGCAAAGGCCTCACGTGTCCAAGCTTTAAGCCGCGTTTCGTTAATCCTTTAGTTACCTTCAGTTCATTACCTTATGCTTTAAATAATTCATTGTTGCAACTTATATGTTTATATTAAATTGTAATCGTCATGTATTGATTAAAAATATTTGATTAAAATTCTGTATATCATATTTTGTACTTCTGCGGGGGGCTGGCGCCCTGCCCATGGTTTGTTTCCTGCCTTGCACCCTGTGTTGGCTGGGATTGGCTCCAGCAGACCCCCGTGACCCTGTAGTTAGTGTGGATATAGCGGGTTGGGTAATGGATGGATAGATGTTTTGTACTTCCACCTATGCTGCATCTGACCATGTTTTCCATTCCCTTTTATTTGAGAACCCGATGAACACATAGGCGGTCTCAATAACTCCTTACCTTTGAAATGCATACAAGCCTATCTTGATACCCCCTCAAGACATGGTACAATCCTTCATGTTCAAAAATCATATTCAAATTTATCATTATAGTGACGAATTTCACCTCCTTTTCAATTCCCTTCTATTTGAGAACTGTTGATCTCTGTTTTCTACTTGTAGCTGAATAAAACTTCTTCTGCAAAAGTCTTGACTGTGAACAATACTACTGTGCAGAAAAGTGAAAGCTTTTACAGCAAATCAGTCTACCAAGAATTGTCCCAAGCTTACTACTGTAGTAACACTGAAAAAATGAAGTGTATGTAAAAGAGATTGAGCTACTGTTGATCATTAGGTACCTTGAAGCTAAGCTTTTGTGAACATGCAGAACTCTTTGGCTTGGATGATCAGGATAGCACTTTTAACCGTTTTAAGTTAAAGCACCTAATATGCTATTGTGCTATGAGGAATGGAATATGGGTAGAGTTCATTAATGTCACTGTGCTAAACTCTCAGATTTAGTAATGTTACTGCTACTGTTCTACTTTTGAATATCAGTCAACATTTGAAGAACTTCCAGTAGCTACTGTGCATTTTTGGCTGGAGGTCACTTGGAAATAATTTATTAGCACTCCAAATGCCATAATTTTATTAAACTGGATGTACAGTTGAAGGTCACCAATCTTGCTTTTGGCTTCCAAACTCTCAGTGAATCATGCTAGAGTGTGCCTTGAAAACGAAGAAAAGTGTAAAGTCGGAATTTAATGCCATAAGCTAATTTTTTTTTCTTTTTTAATCTTCCCTACAGAAAGAAAAAACTTTCTTTTTTAGATATGAGTCATCCAATATGCACTTCTAGTTTATTTGAATACACTGAACATTTCAGACAAATGGAACGTTTGCAGAATGTTACAAATGTTGTCTTGAGATCCAGGCTGTTTGCAGGGGTGAGTCATTGCAAAGTACAAAATTGTTCAGTCGCCTGTAGGACTGAAAGCAGTCTTGCATGGCAGAATAGTGCGGAGGCGTCTGGCCAGGGGGCCAGAGATGAGCATTATACTACCCACAGTGCCTCAGTGAGACAGAGAGGGAAAATCAACAGGGTGCTATTGGCCAAGACCAAGTGACTCCTGTTCCAGCTGATAAACTGAAAATTGTTTTTAGGCAGCATCTGTGAGGTACAGATTTGAGTCCAGGCCAACATTGCTCTATAGAGAAGAAAATGTGTTCTGTTTATTCTTTGTATTATGCCAATCTTGAAAGAGGACTGATTTTTGTTCACCTCTGCTCCTTCATGACTTGTTTCCACTCTCATCTGAATCATGTGTTATATTATTTGGATTCAATATTCTGTACAAATACACTAAACCACATGACATTAACTGTTATTTCACCTCAAGTTATAGATCTCTTTGGACTATATTCTGCAATTGTGTAAAAAAGGTATAACTGACACCACTGAAGACATAGTAGCCATCTATTTCTCCAGTTCTGATGTTTAACATTTAGAACCAGAGGGGCCTGGCTCTAAGCCATTTAAAACTGTTAATTCTTGGATGAAATGTACAAAAAATAACCA
This sequence comes from Polypterus senegalus, assembly GCF_016835505.1. Taxonomy (NCBI): domain Eukaryota; kingdom Metazoa; phylum Chordata; class Cladistia; order Polypteriformes; family Polypteridae; genus Polypterus; species Polypterus senegalus. Next base: position 111,651,268 of record NC_053156.1, read on the forward strand.
GTGAACTCAAACTGATGTTCTTCCTTCTGACCCCATTGTTTTTATTGAATTTATTCCAGCTGAGTTAACTTTAATTTACCCAAATGTTAGAAAACTTGACTTCATAGTTTTGTGGGAGTGGTGGACTACATTTTTACTTTCATTAATTAAAGCATCTCAAGTGTAGTGTTTTACAGCAGGTCAGCTCAACACAATGCCACCTACGGCATCAAGGGTTATCAGAAAAGCAGAACTTTCCACAGAAAATGTAAAAGTTTTTAAACAATGGAATGTAAAGTGTATGCAATACATGCCCATCTGATACAATGAACAAAGATTGTTCAAGGATGGCATGTGGGTACCTTATAGAAAGCCTTATGTAAAGTGGAACAGTTTACACTGCCATAAACACTTTATAGATAGATAGATAGATAGATAGATAGATACTTTATTATTCCCAAGGGGAAATTCACATAATAGTGTGCTTTCGTGAGATATTGTTGACTTGATGTTATTTTGGACAATCTTGGAGATGACGATGATTGAGCTTGTTGGGAGGAATGGCCTGTTCTTTATTACAATAGTTTGAATGTTCTAATAGAATGTCTTTACCAAAGAATACCTTGTGGCACAGCTGTATGAGTGGTGTAGTGAATTCTGACTTTTCTGTAGAGGGTTTTTGTAAATATTGATGTAGAAAGTGGAGTCACTAAGAAAATGAAAAGCCTGCTAGTCTATACTCGTCACTTTAAAAACTCATTGGAGTCATGCACTTTCCTCTAGATCAGTGTTTCCCAACCTCTGTCCTGGAGGCACACTGTGGCTGTAGCTTTTTGTTCCAGTCAGTGTCTGTTTTTAATTGGACTCCTGGGCTAATTAAGTGATGTGCTATTTCCTAAGTTCTGTGTTTAGGGAACAATATAGACTAAGTTCGCTAAAAAAAAAATATTAAAATGTACCAAGCAGTTATATAGGAATAATGTATCTTTTCTTTTCATCTTGATTTTCATTCTACTTTTCTAGGTGTTCTAATTGTTTAATTAATGCATTATTTACTAATTAGTGGGTCTGATGCTAAAGTAGTTGCAGCCTTTGATTATTCAGTGTTGTTTGCCAGCGTGTCTGCTCTGCTCATTTTAAATTGTCATTATTAAGATACAACGAAGGGGGAAAAACACACAGAGAAAGGACGAAATATAATGAAGTCAACAAAAGAGTGTTAAGCATTTAAATCTATAGCAAAACAGAAATAGTTCTAAATGTCTTAGAAATGTAAAAATCACGCTGCTATGCTTTTCTGAATGTCGAATAAAAGAAAAATAATGCTAGCTAATGAAATGAGATCAGTGTTATCAGATGTTGTCACTGATTAGGAATCTGGTTGAAACAAAAACCTGCAGCCACAGTGGGCCCCCAGACCGAGGTTAGGAAACACTGCACTAGGTCAACTGCCGTATGAAATTTTGACAGTCTTTCATTACATGGTGTCATGATTTTTGCTTTGTTAATTATTATTATTATTTGGGTAAACTAAAAGTGGTTTACAAGATTATGATAAATTATGATTGTTTACATATACAGTAGATGTTAATATTAGAGTATAGGCTGATTAAATGACTTGTTCAGGTTAAGACATTGATTAATGGCAGTCAAAAACCTGGTGGCTTAAAGTCAAAATCTTTATCCTTTAGCTTGTATTGCTTTTACACCAGGGCTGTGTCATGTCTCTTGCTGGCATACACGATAGCAAATACATTAGCCACGTGGGCTAAAGGAATATTCCTTATGAAAAAGTGGCTGCTAATATTTATGAGGTTTTTACTGAAAACATTCATTATCACCGTCCATAGAGATATGGCTTTTGGCCCCAACACTTCCACCACACATTTTAAACCTGGAGTGTGCTGTTTCTCTTGTAAATACTGGGTAGAGGAAAGGTTTCCCAGATGATCGTTTCACTGACTTTGGGGTGCTGTGTTTGATCTTTTTATAATTTGTTTGCCTCTTTTTTCATTTTGCTTTGTTTGCTGTCAATCTCCAGAGGTCCATCATGACAATCACATCATGCCGACATTGTCACACACGTACGCTTAGGGAGCAGCTGACGGGCTCAACGAAATGTGATAACACATTTATCATGTCTCTCTCTTATTCAACAGAAAAACAGAAGAATAAATGCTCCGTTTTGAATGCTGGCAGACGATCTCACATGCACAATAACAAAGGTATTACTTCTGACCTCATCTGCACTTCTGGCTTCATGTTTTTACGTCATTTTCATCCTTCTGTTTTCCCAGCATTCTCTCTGTATCTGATTTCCTGACAGTTCACTATAAAAATCCATTCACCTCCCGAAATGTGGTCCTCTGTTTGATTCATTTATTGGAAATTTCAGTCTGGAAAGGTCCTATTATGGGGCTTCCATCCCAAATCTTTATGAGTGTGCTGTCTCTAATTCTTTCTTCACAACATATTATGGGGTCTTCGTCACCATTTTGTGATATCATATACACAGACTTTTTGGCATAGTCAGTTTTTTTGTGTTATTTTTACTTATGTGTTCTGCCTTTGTAGGGTTCTAAGTTGGGCTAGTGTATATTAGAACTGTAATTTTTGTCATACGCATGGTCAGATTAGGGCTGATTGATTTTTCTAAAATTTGCCTTTTAACCTACATTTGCTTAAAATCCTTTTGCCATCTGTGCCTGTGCAGTTTTTCACATTATCTCCTTTACTTTTGCCAGCAGGTCTTATTTTTGAGTTCTGGTTTATTTAGGCAGCTTGCTTTTTGTTTACTGCAGTCCATTGGGAGCTACTTAAAATAGGTAGGTTCTCCCTTTTTACAGTGCACAGCAAAAGGGCTAAACAGTAGTTCTTCACTTTATTTTTATTCTTCAGACTAGAGATAGTACTTGTCAGGGCTTTGTCATCATGTACTTTCATCATCATTTTGGCTGTCTGTTGCTGATAAACAACTTAATCAGATTTTTTTGAATGTGCAACTGGAGTGGAAGAAGACGAGCGCAAAGCATATGATACAATTGAACTACCACTCAATACATTATGCTTTTGTAATTAGACTGAATGAGCTAGAATGGCAATGGGGCTTTTTCTATCCAACAACTACATTTTATAAAGTCGTTTCAACAAGAGCTGGGAAGTAGGAAGCTGTTTCCTGTCGGTACAACAGGAACTATTCTATGTCTGTGACACATTTCCATTACTTTTAACAACCTACCAGTTTAGAAAAACAAAGCAGGTGAAAAGAATAGTTGGATACCATAAGGCTAAGCAGCATAAAATAATAATGAAAGAAAGACAATAGGTTAGTGTTAACAAAGTGAATGTAACAAACAGCAATAAATGATGACATAGGTTTCAGTGATCACTCATATGTAAATAAATACATCTGAAGGGTTCAAGTGCACACTCGGATGCAGGTTCTACAAATGAATGCTGACTTCCGGTCTCATCCTTTATATCTCATCTGAGGTGGAATGGGGTGGGACATCCAGTTTGGCAGCCATAGCAACGGTGTTAGAATTTCTAAGGTTGGCCTGTCTTGGAGCTAAAAGTGTAGAAAGTGTTACCAACAGCTCCTTCTTATGCTCAGAGGTGGTATTACCGGTCATGGACTTGTGATTGCCCCCCACTTGAACATATCAGATATTTTTTTCTTATAAACAAAAACTGTTACAGTGCCCTGTTCTTATCAAAACGTATATCATCTGACAAGGGCACAATGTAACCTGTATTTTTCATGGAGTAGCTTCTAAATAACCTTTATAAAATATTTTTGTAGACCCGATTAGGGAGCTATTTTTAACTCCACTGAGCATGGTCTTCTCACCATGCTCCATAAACCGATTATGACCGACTGTAATTCCTTCTTGTGTGTAATCCAGCAAATGGAGGAGTACTTTATCAATTATAAACTGATCATATATCTTATATATAAATGTCTACACGTGGAAGTGTGTGTTTCTGTCTGTCTGGTAAGGGCTCCACCTCTGAGGAAACAGAAAATTTGCTTAGCCGCTAATAACATAAGTGTGGTAAGCACGTCAGCAAAACAAAACCTCAGAAGAAAGATAAAGTCGCTTAGCCGCTAACATCGGCAAAACGGTATCCCTTTTAACTTTGCACAAGCGATGCAAGCACTTTGGCAAAACAAATCCTCCTAGGAGAGAGAGTAGTTCCTTTCCATTACCTGACATCTCTACATTTCATTTTTTTTTCTGACGATTTCAATAGTTTCTAGGATCCCAAGCTTTTTATAGCATGGGCTTACACAGCTAGTATATTATATAACTGATGAATTATAGATTTTGTACAGGCCATGTGACTGGTAAGGCCATACAATATGCTATTTCATTCTGTTGTGTTCCTTTTTGAACTGTTCCACCTTATCCATAGGTGTATTATATCTGTAAGGGGTAATATTTGAGGCTCATCCACACAAGAGATGCGGGGATGTCCAACACTGTCTCTGTAAAGACTTGTCTGAGTAGCTGCTATGAACCAAATATAGCAAGGCTATCTCTCGCTAGTAATTTTACATATCACAGGAAAGGTTTCAGTCTAAAATACATATTTACTATACCTATATTCTTGTTTATCATGGCACCTGAGAGTGTATACTGTCTCAAATGGGGAGACAGCATTTTAAAAAACATGGTCCAATAAATGTGACATAGTCAAAATACACGCAAATGTGCCAAGTCAAAAAACAAAACATAAAAATCATAAAAGTCAAAAGATTTCCCAAAAAAGTAATATGTTTGAGTGCATGGAGAACAAACCATAGCTCTAAATCTTTTAGGAAATTATCTGCAGACGTGGATGAAAATATGGCCACTGGTGTTGACCTTTAAACTTTTCACATTAAACGTCACAACCTCCATGATTGTGCCCTTGGCAACTATGAGCCATGTCTTAGCAATGAGATTCACAAAATGGTGTCTCTCATAACAAAGTGAAACTGTGACAGAAACAGTGCCAACTATTTTTTAACAAAGTGAAATAAAGTTTATGTACAAAAAAAATTCAGATATTTGGAGTCTTCATAGTCAAAAACTGCTAATGCGCATCATACAGAGATCAGAAAGAAGCTCCAAATAATAGCTAAGAAACATTAAAAACAAAGTAAAATCATAACAGAATGTAAATGTGTTGCATGTTGTTCTGGCATAAGAAATTGCACGAACAAGAGGAGATCATTCAGCCCATGAAGCTTGTTTTAGTTGTTTTATAATGGCTATGCTGTCCCAGTATCTCATCCTGATACCTTTTAGATGTTTTCATAGATTCTGCTTCAACTATAAGCAAGAATGAATCTCGATTTACCCTGGACCATACTACTTCTTCATTTTTGCTGTCTTTTGTTTATTTGTTTCTTCATTTTAGCCTTACTTAATGAATACTCTATCTCTTGGCTACTACCAAATGATCTCCTGCAATGCATAAAAAGCACACAAAATGAAATCTTTATAGCAGCCACTAAACCGCTACATTACCATTTATGCCAACAGAGATGTCCATGCAGCACCCTCCCATTTTTTTTCATGCAGTATCTTTGAGTAACAACAGTTCCTTCATAATACAAGAGTACAGTAGCTTCCATTTTTCACTTATCCTAACCTCTCTGTAGCACTCATGTCTGGCACACATTCAGGTTTGATCTGTCACTGGCAGGATAGCGTTAACGGGAAAGGTGCAGCCCGAGTTTCAGTACACTTACACTCTTGTTTACCCACTCACCACACAGTCTGTGACCCGTGACTGAGAAATCTTACAGGCTTCAGCTTTCCACAAGGTTGCAAGTTCTAAGGACTGGTAACATGCTGCCAGTCTGTAACAAAAGGGCCTCTCATGGCAAAAAAGAGGCCATTTTCTCATCAGGTGAGAAAAAAAATAATAAAAGCAGTTTTATCAGTCAACTTCATCGGCAAAGTGGAGGAGGGGGCTGCCCTTGAAACAAGCAAGTAAAGAAAGATGGACTTGGTGGGAAGATTTTAAGCATAGTTTGCATTCTGCTCTTAACCTTTTAGTGTCTAGTCACTGCCCTGCTGTCATTTAGAGCCAGCATTCCACGGGCAAGCAGTGCAAACTAACATTTTCGATAATCCTGCTGTGCCCCTCATGCAGAAATAAAGAGAAGCTGTTTGACATGCTTAACACCGGGGGTACGGCTGAGAATGGCTAAGGTTGCTATCAGTGTAAGGTCAGGAGTTTTTTTTTTTTTTTTGCCATTACTTTCCCATTGCAGGTTTCTGATAGATGAAGGAGAAAATACCTAATCCTTTTCCTTTACCCAGGGATTTCAAAGTGAGAGAAGATAGGTCTTGCAGAGTTTCCCAAAGATACACCTGATCCTAATCCGAAGGAGACAAAGCCTGGATTCTTCCATGCTGCCCTATTCTTTCACACAAGCTCAGCTGTATTGTGTTGCTCGGATGTCCTTGCTGGGAGTGTGGCAGGCAGTTGATGTATGGGATCTGATTTATCAGCGGTCTTATTTTTAGCTTTAGGCTGTGTCTTTTAAGGCTAGCTCTTGGGAACAAAAATCAAATCAAACTAAACTGCTTCAAGAATGCACATCCAAAGCATACCCACTTAATTTAGAGCAGCTACCCTTTTATTTAATACAGTCAAAGGACATGGGTCAAGTAAACGATGATACTTTTTACCCCCTAACGGTATATTTGGCTGAGACACTGCACTTTTTTGGAATGTTTAAAGCAGTAGAGTGTTGTACCGTGTTAGCCATAGATTGAGACAGGAGAAAGTAGGGTGAAATGACACCTTTTATTGGCTAACTAAATAGATTACAAATGCAAACTTTCGATGTATTGCCTGATGAAAGGGCCTTAGCTGCCTCAAAAAGCTTGCATTTGTAATCTATTTAGTTAGCTAATAAAATGTGTCATTTCACCCTATCTCCTGTTGGAATGTTTAAGGAAGGATTAGCAGAAGTTTGCAAAAAATGTGAGGATTAGATCATTACAGAGTCAGCCAGTAGGTGGTGCTCAAGAGATGTATTTGATAGAGAAGCAGGTTATTCTAAAAATGCTTTGTGCAGGTCTGAATGTAGTATCGTATGTACTTCAAATAGCTTGATTCTTCCTCTTTGTTGCAAGTAATCAGTGAAAATATAGTAACTTTAGAGTTTGTTATTCCTCACAGCTTTAGAAAAAGGTTTTGAATCCTGGCCTGGTCCTTTCTCTTCATGGAATTTGTCCATCCTCCCCATGTCTGCTTTAGTTTCTCCAATGTAATCTGACTTTTTACCAAAGATGGGCAAATTAAACCTTAAAAGGGCCCAGTTTTTAACAGTGTGCCCATATGAATCAGGGTGCCCTTTGACGGACTGCTACACTGTCCAGTGTCTAGTGGCTCTCTTGTACTGCTGGGATAGATTTCACCTCCCCGTGACCCTGAAAAGTGGGCTGGGTAATGAATGGATAGATGCTGCATGTGTGCTCCTGGTATACGGTGCTTTGTGATAATGATCAGCCTGAAAGGGACTTTACAAAATAAGACGGCCAAATTACTGTCTTGGAAATCACACACAGAAATAAATAGTAATAACAGAATTCAACAAATAAAACATACACTGTATATACATGGCGTAAAACTCTGGGTGCTTGTACACTTTGTTAGCTGATTTTAAAGTTTTCTACTTACCGGTACTTCATGAAATACTTTATCACAATTTTGTTAGTTACATATTTTTGTAACATTGAGGGATATTCTAAAGTAATAGTGATAATTGAATGTAAGATATGGAACAAGATGATCCGTTGTGGCAACCCCTAAATGGGAGCAGCCAAAAGAAGAAGAAGTGATAATAGAATGTGATTACATGTACTAGTACTGCACATAAAATATATTTCCTAATATCATTTTACAAAATGTGGCTGAAATTGCATTTATAGATTGCAGAATCCAGCTCAGGTCAAACAAATTAATACGCTATTCTTAGATGCTGTTGGATGAGAAGGGCCTGTGATTAATTACAGTTCAAATTTTTCAAAATACTTCTTGATGGAGAGTTAATAATCTCGGCTGAAGTCTCAAGCTAAAATTGTTTGCTGCACCCGAACATGATAAATAGCAGATTATTGTGGTGCTTTGCTGCTAAATTACGATGTGAAGGAAATATTGAACCATTAAAATCTTTAGATAATGCAGCCATGAGGCTGCTTTATTGTAATGTAAATACTGAATGCACATTTCATCACGGTAGCATAAAGTGTCACAGAGCCATCGCTCATACATTTCAACACATATTATTTTTTACTTTTACAGGCATGACCATGCATTGATTTCAAGGAGCAGGAGAAGTCAGCTACCACGGGATGGAGTGTCAGCAGAAGCCATATAATAGCTTATAGCAAGACCTACTCCTGCATTCTGATGCATTAAGTGACGGTACTTAACTTGGTTTGGTGATGAATAGTGTCAGTCGACAAAAGTCAACGTTTTTCACAGCGAACATCTTGTGTTTGCTGGTTAGATTGTTCACTGAATAATTTCCTAGAAACTCACCATCTGGCTGGCTTAGACATACTTTTTTCCCAGTGCTTTACGAGACTAGCGAGACATCACAGAGCTGCAGCACCTGATCCTAGCAGTGGGATAAAAATTAGTGAAAAATTTGCATATACATTTAAATACATAATGTACATGCAGAAGGAAACTGTAAATGTTGAATAGATAGATACTTTATTATGTGAATTTCCCCTTGGGATTAATAAAGTATCTATCTATCTATCTATCTATCTATCTATCTATCTATCTATCTATCTATCTATCTATCTGTGATGTAGTGCCTTTCATTTCTATCTATCTATCTATCTATCTATCTATCTATCTATCTATCTATCTATCTATCTATCTATCTATCTATCTATCTATCTATCTATCTATCTATCTATGTGTCAGTGAATTTGTGTGTAAAACGTAATGTCTTTTTGTAGAGACTTGCATGTGTGTAATACATGAGCCTACTGATTTAATAGTATTACTCAGAGTACTGTGCGGTTGATGCAAACAGGAAGACACCATGTGCTTTAGTGTTGAACTTATTTATTAGCAGCAGCAGTGAACACGCAGAAGCATCAGGAAAAAACTTGTTCGGTTCTAGAGAGGTGGGTATTTGCTATGGAATCTGTGAGGGGAAAGCCACAGCAAATGTGTACTTCATGTCAGTCAATGGCTACAAGATTTTTCTGTTCTGATATATTATTCTATTAATTTTATCTCAGTGAAGCATGGTAGTGCACTGTTTAGCACTGCTGTCTCATAACTCAGTTCACATTTTTAAACACCTTAATCAGACCAGGCTAGTGGACACTTAAAAGACGATTGCACACTCAAAAAAACTTGTTCAGTTTCTTCCTCCCCTCCTATGATGCATTTTGCTGAGTTTGGCTAAATTGCAAAATATTTCTGTATTTTCACCAAACTGAGGTGAAGCAAATTCAGCTTGGTTCACTCATCAGTAGTGAGGAATAAATAAACAATATCATTACTATCGTATTGAATAAACAAATAATATATAATATCATTATTAACAAACTGAAAAATTAATACAAATCTAACCTTGTACCCTTCTTACATCGTAAAACTCCGCCATTCAGGCCCACCTACTACTGACCACCCCTCCATTCCACATCCTGCAGTGAGGTGTTCCTGCTTCAGCATGCCATGCCTGCCCTAGGTGCGAAAAAAGTTGCACATAATGTTTCTCTATTTTAAGACAGAGGAGTTAAAAAATGTGTCAATGATTTTCAGTCAGGGGCTTCTGAAATTTCAGAGATGTGTGTGTTGTATTTGAGATATTTCAATGAAAATGAGACTATACTTGAAGAATAAATGTGTCAAATTTGAGCAAAATCAAACAATTTGTAGCTGATATTTCATTTGGCCCCGTGACCCTGTGTTCGGATTCAGCGGGTTGGATAATGGGTGGATGGATGGATATTTCATTTGGACATTCATACAGTGTACCAAGTACAAAATACCAAATTCAGATAGCCAGAGACAGATGGACAAACACAACTATCACAACAGTACTCTTTGCATTATATGTGTACATACATCAAAATGACATCTGCATGTATGATACATGTAATACTGTAAAGTGATGAATACTGGAGGCTTCGAAATCTTTGGGGTGCCAACCCAGCTACACCTGTTTAATAATAAATGAAAGCAAACGTTAAAAATGTGCAAATTTGTAAAGTAAAAAAAAGGATTGTGCTTCTCATACAGCAAACACTTCTTGAGCGTTCCATACTGGGCTTTTTTAATGACATTTTTGGCTCTGCGCCCCGTTTATATTCTTCCTGTCCCAGAAGGGGTTGAGGCTTGTGATACCTGAAGGGGACGAGGTTAGATATCCTCTACAGGCAACGGGTCAACACTGTGGAGGAAACCAGAGATACAGTTAGCAGCAGCAGCAACTACCTCATGCTCAGCGCTGGCATTGTCTGGCCCTTTGGATGGTCCCTAAGCATACATGCGTGACATTACATTAATTTAAAATTATTTTTATACACTGCACATTTCTTTTTTTTTCAATTTTTATTGTGATGATTATATATTCAGTTACTGTCTTTATCCAATTATATATTATAATTGTTTACAGATATTTGTTACAGTTAGAGAGCACCAAGCAGTCATTTGCCCAGGGTCAGACACTAAGACAGAGGCAGGATTTGAACTGTCAATCTTATAATTTAAAGTCAGTGTTTTAGCCAGTGCAGCATACAATTTTTTTCTAGAAAAACTCCCCTCAAAATGCTCAAAATCTATCTATCTACTAATAGGAATCCCTATGAAACTAACACTGCACTCTCCATATTGTATTTCGTAGCTAGCCTACAAACAGGCAGTGTGCTGAAGTGATTAATGCAACTTCAAGTTGGCTGGTTCAGTTCCCACTCTGCCTCTCTGTGTGACCCTGAGAAAAACATTTAACTTGCCCATGCTCCAGCTGTAAAAATATCTGTTAACAGTTGTGACATGTCCTTATAATTCAAGTCACCTTGGATAAAACAAAAGTGATAAGACGAGATAAGAAAAGGCAGTTAATATTACAAAATAATTTGTTGCTTTATATCCAGGCACCAATGGACAAATACAGGTTGACTTTCCTATCACAGAAACATGTGTATGCCTGGAAAACTATGAACAGTAATTACTAAAGGCAAAATGGTAAACGTACTAATGAAATAATTAGGCATATCCTCCAAGAGGAAACCTTTAGTGGGTGTAAAACATAATCTACAGTAATAAAACATATTTTCTATACAAGCATGCAAAACTAGTAGTTGTTTGAAACATACATTTATCAGGCAGCTGTGCTGTGGAGTAAAGAGCAAGATGCCCTGTTCCACCAGTAATCTTTTATTATTAAATTGTTAGTGTTTTCGATGGCATATGATCATCCTTTGCCAATAAATGTTTCATTTATTTATTTGGTTTGGTAAAGTGTAGTTAATCTTTCTGTGCTTTGCTGCAGTATATTTACCACAATAGAGGTCACACAATAATTGCTAAATGAAATTCCTTAGCTAGAGATTTAAAAAAAATTGTAAAGATGTGAATACAGGGGTGTGGAAATCAAATTTGTTTCTACTAGTCCACGGACAAGTAAACATAGAAAATCCAATTGTCCGCCAGCTAAATTCACTTGCCCATAAACAAATAACAAAAGTGAAAAATAGTTTATTTTTTTGATCTCTTTTATTGATACCAAAACTGCCTTCCATTTTAAAACTGAAAAAAGTTCTTTCAGGGAGTAGTATTTTGCCACCTTGCTCTAGAACATTATATTAAAGATTCCCTTATCATTTTAACTCACTAATAAACAATACGTTCATTATAGCTACACTAGTTCTTTTTTCATATGTTACAGTTACATAACAAAACACTGCCGTGATTCATTTTCTGCCATATTCTTCAGCATTTGTCTTGCAACATCTTCTCCCCCAAGAATCTTTACTATCTCAGACAGCATGGGCTGAATGCTGTTCATTTCTGCTTGAGCTGAACTGCATTATTCCTGGACTGATGGTCCTGCAGATGTGGATGCTGATGACTTTTCAGGTTTTTTATGAGTGATGTGCCTGTTGCCAGGTGACAGCCAGAATTCCACAGCTGGTTGTAGGTCAAACTCTTCTAAAGAAGCAGTATTGAACAGCCTAGCATAACGCTCAACCTCCGAGCGTTCAGCTTTAGAAAACGCTTTTTCAATTGAACCAACTTTTTTCTTGCTTTTAGACTCATGTCTCTATCTGACGTACTAAACTCCCAGTTCCTATCCTTTTTCTTTCTGCACATAACCAATCACCACACGATAAACGTCTTTGTGAAATTAAAACTAGTTATAGGCTTAGACCTCTGAATGGATGGCATAATTAAACATGTATAACGAAGATTTTTTTTTAAAGTTCTGAAAACTCTGATGTCTAGGTTTATAACTAGTTTTAATTTCACAAAGACGTGTGGTGATTGGTTATATGGAGAAAGACAAAGGCTAGGAACTGGGGGTTTAGTACGTAAGATAGACACAGCAAACATGCAATAAAGAAAGCCTGCTCAGGAAAACACCCATTGAATTCTGCGTTCGTGTCTCTGACCTCCAGATCATGAACCCAACATTTACACAATATTTCAGTTAAACCTGTGCGATACCCATTCAAAAATCCAATTTTTTGGTGCCTCGTCACACCTGCCATAAAGTTCTCTACACTGAACGTAGACCTGAGGACCCCTTAATGCAAGGGAGCAGCACTACAGCCACGCCACCGTGTCCCGCACCACCCATATTTAATACATGCTTTAATGAATTTCATCATGAAAAAGATATCAAGTATTTATCTTAGTATTCTGAATGTTCATTGAGCAGGAATATCATGAAGTCAATGTGCGGCGATCGCTGCCGGCGCTTCCTCAGTGCAAGAGGAAGTCAGTTTAAGAAGCGCGCAGAGATTAACAGCTGGGTCGGGGAACACTTAATATAAAGTATTTAATGTGCTACATTAATTTATGACGGGGTTTGAGAAAATCTAATAAATTAAACATTAATTTTAAGATGAAGTTTAGTTTGCGACATTCTACTGACAAAATAAACTATGAGAATAAAGTGGAAATGTCGAGAATAAAGTCGACTTTAATCTCGACATTTACATTTTTTTTTGTTCACTGTGTCCGTATTTTTTTCACCGTGGCCTTAATACACTTCCGTAGGTTTTTCAGGGCTTTTCAGGGATTATGGGTTACACAGGTAATTCCTAATGATGTATTCGAAATTCCACAAGATGGTACATTTCCAAAGAAGTAAATATTACCGATGTTGTCAGGAAAAAATAATCGCGTCTAAGTGAAGATTTTTTATAGATATTTCATAACATTTGGAAACTGTGTAGAATGTTTTCTTCTTTACTTTTAATAAACGGACAGCGTGAAACCAACTTGTTTTGTATGAAAAATTCTCTAATCAAAAACGATCTATAGACAGCTCATCAAAATTGATGTTGTCACGCAATAAATTTCTTAACTCCTCAATATATCACAACTACGCGAAATCGCAAATTTCAGGAAAGATTATCTGCCTAACAAGCTTTATGTTGTAAAATCATTTGCATTGTAAGTGAAATGACCACATTTTTATGTAGAAACAATGAATTTTATCAATAATATATAAAAGTTATCGATATTATAATGAAAAATCATCAAATTACATCGTAATGTCGGCATGAAAAAAATGACCGCATCTCAAAGGGAGTAAATAGTAGGGTAAAATACTTATGTAAGACCACAAGAGTGATTCCCCTTTGAAAAATCAGCCGTCATTTTGTAAACAATATTGAAAAGCAATTTGAGACATGAAGAACATGCCTAAGTAGACTGTTTCCACACAAAGTACGTACCAAAATGTTTTCAATTTTAAAGTAGTGGTAAAAATGTGCCCTGCACAGCACATATAATTCTTTTTTCTGCAGAAAATTTCACTTTCCGCAGACAACTGAAACCAGGAAAACATGCTTGTCCGACGGTCAATTTACCCGTGTCGGGTGAGTCGGGCGTTGGATTTCCGCACCCCTGGAATAATAATATTAGGCACATTGGTACCACATTATAATTTCACTATACTGTAATTTCATATATAGTGTAATGGGCAGCCATGGCCATTACCTGGCCAAGATGCCAACGAAATGGAAGAACCGGGGGAGAGAGCAACGGTGAAGCAATACCTCCCCTAGGACACTAGAGGGCAGCTCTTCTGGGAGACTGTGGCACCATGGATTCCCACAGGGCATGCTGGGAGCTGGAGTTTGGCACAGCCCTGTTGGGTTCCGTGGGAGCCGCCAGGAGGAGCTCCTGAGTTATTTAGTGGACTTCTACCACACCTGAGAGTGATTCCAGGTAATCTTGATGAGCCACCTGGAACACCAACAAGACCTGAATAAAAGGAGCCGCCTCACTTATCAAGAGTCAGGAGGAGGTGGATGATGCTTGCCTGAGAGGGAGTGGAGGGTGAAAAATGGAACGAGAGGGGAAAAGAAGAGAAGAAATGTAAAGGACTCTGAATTGTGCTTAGATACTGTGCTGTGAGGAGAGAGAAAACACTCCCCAACTGTAAATAAACCATGTGTGTTGGATAAGAACTTGTGTCTGTCCGTCTGTGTTGGGTTAAGGTGGCTGTATGCGCCCCAGTGGTCCACAAAAGTTAAGACATGTTACAGTATGTAGTATAAATCATAATGTTAAAGTATAAACACAGTAACATCATGAAACTTGCATCTATCCAGGGCATTTTTGTAACCCACGTTACAGCTGTCCTAAGCAAGTCATATTTACAATGGATCGCTCAATCAAGACGCTTTAAAATAGGTCCATGTTTTGCAATGACGCATCCACTGCAAGCCGGATGCAAACATTATGATCCAACACAGGTACACAAGAGAGAAGGAAAAAAGAAAAGTCTTTTTACCAATAAAAATAATTAAGAAGCAATGTAAGAGTGCAATAGGAACTGCCTCAGCAGCAGCTCTACCAAGAGCATTCTGAAATAATGAATTTTCAGTTTTGGTTTAAATGTTGACCCTGAGGGAGCACTTCTAATATTGGTAGATATTATTCCAGAGTTTCTAGATCTAACAGCTAAAGGTTCTACCTCCTAGACTAGTAGTTTTTTTTTATTTATCCTTGGAATTTTAAACATTCCTCCATCTTGAGAACACTCCAGACAGTAGCCATTTATAAGTTCTGTAAGGGGAGCTTAAGCTTTGACAAGTTTATATGTGAGAAGAAGGATTTTAAAATTGGTTCTGTACTTAATAGGAAGTCAGTGACTGATTTAAGAACCGGATAAATGAACTCTGTGACTATTGGGGAGCAAAATGGTAGTATAATGGTGCATCATAGCTGAAGGCTCCTGGGTTTGAATCCCTGGGTTGGTCACTGATTGCATGGAATCTGCACATTCACTCTCTGTGTCTGTGTGAGGTTTTCTATGGGTATTCCACCTATGTTAGATTTATTGTTGACCCTACACTAGCCAGCTATGAAGGAATTTAAGTGTGTGCTTAAGAGTATCCCATGATGGGCTGCCTTTCCCTCTATTTGGAAGGGAAAGAGTTCAGTCTTTGGAACCCTAAATTGGACTAAGCAGGCTAAAAATACAGATGGATGGACCATTTGTAGGAGAGCACAGTGCACTTCTACCTAGCTGTAATTACTGTGGGCACTGTCTAAATAGACAGTTGATATTTCTTGGGACATTTTTTAAACTGTGTGTATGGGAACCTTTATATCATCTCTCAGTTTATAGAGAGGTTAGTCTTTAATACACTATGCCCACCTGGGTGTCTTGAACAGTCTCTTAGACAAGTTCTCACTTCTCTGAAGAGGTCATTCTTCTCCTTTGGTTTCCTTTTATATCTTCTGGTTCAACACGACTGGAAAGGACAGCAATTTTGTTTTCTCCTGAGTCTTTTGGGTTGGGTCTGTGTCTTTGAAGATCATCCTTCTGGGGTCTGTCCTGGTAGACACAATTAAATTGCATCCTTGAAAAGAAAACAGAACAAGCTTTGAATCACTTTAATTCTCAGCTTCCTTTCTAATGCTCTCCCATGGGCTCCATTTATCCTCTGGATTGAGTGGTGGAGGAAACCGTGGCAAAATTTAGAGACTCAGTGCTCAGTGCGATGGAGTTAGAGAGGCGTGTGCCAACAAATAAGTGATTAGTGGTCCTGACCGATGTGTTTTCATTTTAATTGAATAGATTTAACTGGTGTTCATATGGTGTGATTTGGATGCTAAGTATCTACTGAGACTAATAGGTATTTTTGTCACTGATAAAAAAAATGCAGTTTGATGTAGAAATGTTAATATGTGACCATAGTTATTGTTGGAACGTAACTCTAAAATCCATTAAGAAATCATGAATAGCTTTAAAATAGAGTGAGAGGTGGGAGAGAAATGAACTAGTGACACGCACTTATGCTTATACTTAATGGCTGGTGAAGAGACAAAGGGTAATGTATTCCAAAGCTTCTACAGTGTTTATTCATTAATTCTTGCCTACAAGACAGCAGTGATTCTAGGATTTCATAAAAGGGTAGGACTTAATTTGTCACAAGTAGGCCTAATGTTCATTTTTTACAATTAAATATACATTCATTAAAAAAAAAATTAAAAGTCCAGTTTTTTTGCACATCTAATTTACATGATTTTTTTTTAACAATATTTTAAATCCACTTAGAAGTGGTTAAGATAAACTGACTTTCTGTCCTTTGGTGATACTCATATGTATGATGTATCAGCCCATTGCAAGGCACAAACACCTCATAGTATTCATTATAATTTGACCAGCAGCATTACATAACAACAAGCAGACAGATTGCTGTTTTTGCAGTTCCTTTTAATTTGTGCGTCTGTTTCTCTAAATCTATGAGTGAATCTGACTTCTATTAGGTTATCACCAAAATTATCAAATCGTATCAATCGATATCCAGTATTACAGTCACACACTTGATCTGTTTTGTGCCTTAGCAGTTGTAACAAAAGTTGGAAACTTTAATACTGATTGAGATGATGGTTCTCAAATATCAGGCAAATATATGACCTGGCCGATCATTTGACATTTTGCAGTAGAGTAGAGGTAGATCTTCCAGCAC
Organism: Polypterus senegalus; assembly: GCF_016835505.1. Classification (NCBI taxonomy): domain Eukaryota; kingdom Metazoa; phylum Chordata; class Cladistia; order Polypteriformes; family Polypteridae; genus Polypterus; species Polypterus senegalus. Next base: position 111,668,442 of record NC_053156.1, read on the forward strand.
ACTCCTTAGGAGCAAACCCACTGCTGAAGTTGGCACAGCTAGAAGCAGGGTTTTCACTTGCCATTGGGTTATTGCCAAATATTTTCATGTCAACATAAAACTCTGGAATGTTTTGCAGTTCTGGTGTTTTCAATTTGCTAATGAAACCTAAGAGGGTTCTTATTGAGGCATTGTTCATAACTGTATAACTTTCCTTATTCATGTTTCCTTCCAAAGAGTCAAACCTGAAGAAATAAATTCAATACCTCGTTAGTTGATAACCTCGTGTTAACATTTCAAATTTTGAGTGACCTAGATTGGTAAAATTTAAAGTCAATCTTATTTTCATATCTTTAAAATGAACTCTTATAGTGATAAAGTTAATACTGGAGATTTTGCTATTTTAATAATGGGAGTCGTGTATTAAAATTCATGTATGCACTTGTAACAAAAATTGATCTGAGACATCAATAAGGTCTGGGGCAACCACCTGTATAATATGCCCTGGCTGCAAAATGGGAAAGTTTTTGTTGAGATGTGTTCAGGTTCAAGTCCAAAACAGAACTGATTCAAATACATAAAGATAGATAGATAGATAGATACTTTATAAATCCCAAGGGGAAATTCACATAAGATGGCGGCTTTAAAATTTGAGACCAGAAGTGACGTCATCGTGGATGCTGGAACCGGAAGTGACATCTTCATGGGCGCCGGAACCCTGTTGGATTTCCTGTGAATGGTCTGCAGAAGATCGATAAAGTCAGTGCACCTCGCCACCCCCCTGGACTGCCGTGGAATTGTCATTATTCAAGCCCTTTAGCTGCCTTCCATTCGCATGTGTATGACACAGTATAGGTTAATTTTTCATTTTAAAATAAATAAATAAGCTACAAAACAGGGTGGGCCAGTTAGAAAAGTGGGTGGGCATAGGCCTACTTGGGCCTTATACTGGCTTGTGCATTTCATTTAAAGTGACTGGTATGACAGTATGTGTGAATGTCACCTGTTGTTCCATTCAGGGATGGTTCTTGTTGTACAGTCTGGGGCAAAAAAAACCAAAAAACTAAAAATTTAGTTTATCATGGCTTTAACAACAAATCAATGTTCAGGAAATGGGCAAAAATCAAAAGAATACCTCAAATAATTTAATATGGTATAGCTTTTCTCTTAGTTTTCTTTCTTTGGACTGGACTGCTAATTTTGTTGCTCTGTGTAAGAAAGGACAGAGCTGACTATACTTCCTTAGAAGGCTGGTGTCCTTCAACATCTGCAATAAGATGCTGCAGATGTTCTATCAGACGGTTGTGGCGAGCGCCCTCTTCTACATGGTGGTGTGCTAGGGAGGCAGCATAAAGAAGAGGGACAAACTGGTGAGGAAGGCAGCTGGACAGTTTGATATACGAGGCAGAGCGATGGGCGCTGAGCAGACTCCTGTCAATAATTGAAAATCGACTGCATCCACTGAACAGGATCATCTCCAGACAGAGGAGCAGCTTCAGCGACAGACTGAGCAGATCGTTCCTCCCCCTCACTATGCGACTCTTCAATTCCACCCTGGGGGATAAACGTTAACATAATACAAAATTATTTTCTGTCTGTTATACCTTCATTTTTATCACTCTTTAATTTAATATTGTTCTTTATCAGTATGCTGCTGCTGGAGTATGTGAATTTCCTCATGGGATTAATAAAGTATCTATCTATCTATCTATCTATCTATCTATCTATCTATCTATCTATCTATCTATCTATCTATCTATCTATCTATCTATCTATCTATCTATCTATCTATCGCCTTTTGGGTAACCTTGCAGACAGCTTTTTACAGAGCTTTGCACCAGTACAATGGCTTAATGGCCTATTTGTTTCTGAGTGTACATGCTGGTCAGCTTCACAGAACACACCCATCACAGGTATAATACCATTCAAAGCAACAACATAATAAGGTGCAGTAAAATGTAACATTAATGGAACATAATTGAAACATATGATAAACCATGATGAAAAAACAGTGGGAAGACTCTGCTAAGGCCAGAAACAAACATAAGGTGCAATGGGGAACACAGGCAGTTAAAGGGGATACATAGTACAGAGCTGACTTGTAATTGTAATGTAAGGAGTACAAGTCTTCTTAAATAAAATATATACATTTTGTATATTTACTTACTATGTATTTATATATGCTGAGAACAGAGGGGTGAAATTAATTCAATGTACTGTGAACATTGTATCTGCCCTGCAATATTTAGTCCTGCTATAAGGTATGCTGTTATTTTTGTTAACTAATGATTATGGAATTCAGACATGGAGCACATTTTCTCACCACAGTGTAATGTGGAGTACCATTTTGCAGTTTCTTATGATTTATTTTACTGAGCAGCTGTAACAAAACCTAAGAGGAAATGAATTATTTCTTACACGAAAAAGAATAGCAGTATTAAACTTTAAGTGACTTTTGTTTAGAATACTTTTACATGTTTATTTTTTCTGTTTTCAGTTTGTTAATGTAAAAGTGAAATAACACATAATTGAATTTCATGTTAATAATATTGCATTCCATGACTCAACATTGATGAATGTACATTTTGGAACACATGCAACAACTAACTTTAATGTCTCTCAATGAAGCAAAAGAATTCCACTATGACAACTGCTTAAATTTAATTCAAACAGACATATGCAGGCACTCCAAAGGCAGAAGAAAAATAAGTGCTTCAGGAAGATATTTGAAGCTATTGACATTTTAATATTTTTATCTGCTTCATTTAAAGTAAAAATACTGTATGTATGAACTTCATGAAAAAGAAATATCTTTTTAATGTTGAAGTACTTCTGTAAAGCTGCTACATAAAATGCCATCTCAGAACATATGAGGATACAGAATACTGTTTGACACCTCCTACCCCAATGCAATTAATCCCATTACAGAATATTGTGTCAGAACAGTATCACAGTGAAGTTTATCAGGTTGCACAGTAGAAAACCCTACAATATGTTACAGAATATAGTTCAAGAACATTACAACAGTGTTGTTAACAACGTGTCATCATTTGCTACAACCATGTAGTGTAACAGATGAGCAGGGAGCACCCAAAAGGAACAAATGAGGGATTCCAAATATTCAAAGTATGTTCTTGCATGCAGGATGGAACCAGAAGCATCCTAAGTTGATCCAGAGAGGTACCAGAAGCTCACATGAATCAAATCCACCTAGTAAGGTCATTAGTTCATTTTGTTTCAAAATACCATCAAAGAACTCTATCACTATATAAGAACATATGAAGTTTAAAAAATGAGAGGAGATCACCAAGCTTGCTTGTTTAGCAAATAGCTAAGATGTCCAAATATCTCATCCAGATATTTTTTTAAAGGTGTTAGGGTTTTTGCTTCATCTACATGACTCAATAGTTTGTTCCAGATTCCCACAACTCTTTGCAAAAAGAAGTGCTTCTTAGATTCAGTCCTAAATGCACTTCCCCTTCATTTCCAAATACACTTTATTGTATTACAGAACAATCAGAGAAAAGTCCCATAATACACTTAAAGTAATCTTGATGGAAACTGCACAGAACCTCAGTGGTGTGAATTTTAGGTTCCCTTGTAAGCAGAATGGAAACTGTGGAAAGGTTTTTCAAAATGGAGATTTACACCTACTGTATATCTGAAAGCTTAGAATAGAAAGTATATGAGTTAACTGGACCTGGAATAGAAGAATTAGAACTTTAGGATGGTAAAATGCAAGTTTGATGACTGCAATTTGGAAATCCTGTCTGCTAGTTGTAGTGATAACATGAATGTACATAGTTCAGCAACAAAAGCTTATTTAATACACTTCACAACTGGAACTGGAACAAGATGGCAGTATTGTGCTCCTGAAGCCTATACTTTTCCAACAAAAGAAAACAAGTATTGTTCTTGCTTGTAGTCCTGGTGTTGCTGTGGAGTCAATGTGACATTAGAAGTGGTAAGATTACTGTAGCTTAGAAAAGATTACACAATATAGGAAACGCACTGAACATAATGAGATGTCAGAAAGAAAAAAACATGGATGAAATCTGAGTGAAGTATAGTAGAGATCTTCCAGTCTTCTATCATGTTGGTCAGGTCTTCAGTGGGAAAATCTTTTGAATTACACTTCAAGGTTTTTGGGCATGGCATATAAAAACTGATTTGCCTGCCTGCGTTTCTTCTCTCTCCTTGGTTTACATGGGTATCTTTATCGTTAAATCATTAAGGGTACTCTTTAACAGGGTGGTCTTGGGTGATTTCCGTTTAGGTGGTTGTTACTAATTGTTTTTACATCGGATATATTTGTAATTCTTTCATATGACTATTCGTTTTCTTTTTAAACTTTGGTAAAATCTGATTAAAAGAAAAATGGGTAGATTGTACATTTTAGAGCTGGGCAAAACAAAATATGGAAGAAAAGATGTAATTTCAGAGATATTTGTTCACCAGTGTTATGATTCAGGGATTCTGAATTTCACGATTACTAATTTATTTTACACTTGCTTTTAATTTTTATTATTACTTTTATCTCATTTCACAATGCATTTTTGTTTATTTTGAGAGTCAGCATTATGCATATTTTTCATGAAGGTACTAATGTGGATGGCAAGCATGCTCATATGTGACAACAGGAAGCTGCATAACGTGACATCATTCCTCAGGCAATATTTAAGATGGCGGAATGCTAGCCTCGACATCTGACATTTTAGATTCACTAAGAAAAAAGACCAAAAAAAAAACTCTCGTGTGGCATTAGCTAACAGTAAAACCATTTTGGGATGTCAGGAGTTTGCAATTTGTTTGCCTGTCAATGGAAGTCATCTAAGTTAAAAGAGCACTGGAATCATGGGGTAGAAGGGTACTTTCACCAGACTGACTGGCCTGGCACTGACTCAGCTATGAAATGGCCATTAACGGGGAGGTGACTTGTTGGCCAAAGCCACCAGGACTCTCACTGTGTCTGACTTGTCTGCCTCCTTCTCTACAATCTGGCTGTGGTTCTACAATTATTGTTATCTTTCATCTATGTTTATTAGTTTGTACTTTGTTTTTGATACACTTTAACTATCTTGTGTCCTCATATGTGATAGTTCTGTATTTAGTGAGGGGTGTACTCTTTCATTCTGCCTTGAGGGATGTCGTGGTGCTCTCCGCCTGCACTTGGTGAGGAGTGCTGTGCAAGAACAAGAATAGTTTGTGCTGTTGTATTGTATTTCTGAGGTGGCAATGGTGGTTTAACCATCTAGCTTTGTGTAGACAATTACTTGAGTTCTGTTTTGTGTACTTTACAGTATTTACCCCATTTTTTAACACCAATTGCATGCCCAACTTAACTGGAATGGTGTCTTACTCTGAATTACCTTTCCCAAGACTTCTTCCATTTTTTTCCCTGTAACGTTTTTTTTTTTTTGAGTTTTTCTTGTCTTCCTATGGATTCAAGGTTGGGAGTTGTCATACAACAGGGCCTTTTGAGGCATCCTTTGTGTGATTTTGGCTACATAAGAAATACATTTTTGTTATTGCTGTTGCACATGTTTTTTTAACTACAAGCGTTGGTTAGCCTCTTGGCTTCCATATTTTGTTGTCATTGATTATTTTTGCCTCAGACCTTTGCACATTTTTCAACTATGTAGTTTCATTTTTGCCTTCTGATCCTTTACTTGGACTTTTCCAGATAAATTCCACTGTAAGACCAGGTGTAGAAAGTCCGCTATTCTCCTTACCAGAATTCGGCATCAGATCTTCTTGGTTTGTGAGCGACCTCGGTAGCGTGGCAGACTGTGTCCTAGATGTGTGAGAAGGCACACAGAGATGGTCACCCCATTTTGTCGACTACTTGCCAATTGTATTATTATTTCTTTTATAACACAACAGTGTAGATACAGCACTGAGCTACCCAAGAACACTTCTCTACTCTTCTACCTTTTTATTTTATTATCATTCCCCTAATTGCTCCTCCTTCCTTTATTTATATAAATCAATAAACTTTATTTAAACTCCCCAACAGGAACTACTGCTTAAACCGCTCTTGAAGAAGAAGCAGTTGACTCTTCACATTCTTATCACTAATAGTAGTCCATATTGTTTATATTGAAGCGGCATACTCAATCTGTACAGATTCCTGTACAAGCACACTCTGTAGCAGGGGTGGCCATCTCTGATCCTGGACAGCCAAAGTTGACTACAGGTTTTCATTCTAATTATTTTCTTAAATAGTAATTCGTTTTATTTGCTATTTAAGACTCAGACTCTCTAAATCTGGGCTGGGTAACATCAGCCCTGTAGGGCCTCAGTGGCTTCAGGTTTTTGTTCCAACGCAATTGCTTCATGAGAAATCATTCATTGCTAATAAACCACTTATTGCTCAAGTGACATTTTTCTACTTCATTTTATTTATCTCACTTGTTTGAATACCGTAAACGCCAAAAGTTACTGTACTTCGTTGGGTCCTTGAGCAAGACCCTTAACCTGCAATTAACGTCATATCCAGGATGAAGCAATCTGAAACCAGCCCTGCATGTATGCCCTCCAACCTACAGGGAAAAACCTAGGGGTTGGTGGAAGAATTGGCACTCCATCCACCATAAAAAAACCCACACTGTTCCACTCCATCTGAACTAGTGTGGTGCTGAGGTATCACCCATTGCATGGCTGCACTTGGGTCCTAATCTGGATCTTGAGTTGGTTTGTCATGTGGTGGGTGCAGCAATGCGCTGTTTCAACACGTGCTCCTAACCTCTTTTAAGATTTTGAACCCTTAACTGCTTTTTTTAGGCTTAAACAGCTGTATTCATTGTTTTAACTGTTAATCCTTTGACTGTTGTTCCTTATTAGCAATAAGATTCAAATAACAAAGGAACCAACAGTTGTACATCTATCTTGTCTTCATTTCCTTATGCATGTATTTATCATTCACTATTTGGTTTAAGTAAGTACTCAGAAGGAAAAAGGAGGCTTCAAATCACTTAGATGATACATGTATCAATAGGAAGGGAAAAAAAAACATGATTTAAGAATTAACTGATATGGTAGGGTTAAAACACTAACAAGCCATGGAATTAAATAAGGTCTGTTATTGGTAAGGATTGGCTTCTAATTAAGCAATCAGATTGGAACAAAAACCTGCAGCCACTGCAGCTTACAGAATCGGAGCTGACCATCCCTGCTCTATAGGTTTATTTCAATTTGGGGAGAGATTTATATTATTAGTGTGGCTAATATGACACATGGTAGTCGGACATTCAGGTACTATACCCTGCATATGTAACAATGTCTGAATGTGAAACTAAGTTTGTGGGTGCTAAATAATGACAGTATTGGGTATACTCTATTTGTAAAAGTTTATAAGAAACTGTTCAGTCCTCCCACAGCATCTCATCATATGATAGTATGGGAGAATCAATTAAGAGTAGTCAGAAAGGTTATTCAACTTCTGTTTAAACAATATTGGACAAAGATGGACAACGAGGCCTGTTATGGGAAGCTGATGCAATTAGCAAGGGCCTCCAGTGATCTTATTAATTTGGGAGCTAGGGGATAGTGGATGGGTTTTGGAGCCTACTAGACCAGCACTGAGAATAAGGTAGGAATCAGCCATAGAAAATATGCCAGTCTATTGTACCCACTCAAGTACACAGCCACACTCACAGCCAATATGGACTCACTGATAAACCTAACCAGACATTCTTTGGGGATGTGGAAAGAAAACCAGAGTACTCGAAGAAAACACAGACATGAGCAGAAAATGCAAACTCACATGATGAAGACAGGATTTGTGATTCAATCTGAGGATGCTGGATACATAAGGTGACAGTGCTAAGCACTGTACCACTATGCTACCTGGAAGAAAACTTTATGGACTTTAAATATGTTAATAAATGTACTACATTACTGTTTCTTATGTCACAAAGACAATCAAACACTGAAAATACGATCCATACAACATGTTATTTACTTCATTTTTCTATAAGATATCCATTCATTCATTATATATATGCCATAGGAAGGCAGTGTCTCTCTTTGAAGCATTAGGTGAAAAGCAGATTTCAAGCCTGAAGAGGATGCCAGTCTGTTACACTGCACAATCATGCGCACACCAATGAGTACTGGCAATCCCTTCCTTAGATTTGGCACAGGCTATGAAGTTGTTTTAATTACAAAAGCTATGATTATGTGTCATGGAAACAACAGATTTCTGGCCCTAATATAGTGTACAGTTAACATTTGGAGTGCATAATAGTTATTTCAGCAGTGCAAAGCAAGTATATCAAAACTGAAAGAGAGCTGATTTTTCTCTTGCTGGAGAATATAGTAGTTATATTTAGCTAAAAGTTATTTTTGTTTTGAATGGGCTGCAGTAATGTTTATGTAAGTTCGAGTTTGTTAATGAAAATACAAACTTAGCCTAATTAAATCTCCTGACTATGACAACTGAAGAACACCACCACAAATATGGTATATGCACAAATGTCAGTTATAAAGTAAAAAAACGGAATGATAAGTGATCAAAAATGGCAGAGAGGATTTGTGACTTTCGGCAACTTTCATTATCACTGACATACCCACAGACTTAAATCTAAGGAAATAGTTTTAGAGACTTGAAATCCAAATTACTTTTCAATAATTGCCTTCAGCAATTACACAGAACTAACAACAGATTCCATTCACAAGATGGGACTGAATCAGGGTGTCACGCTATGAGTTGCTGTCTTCCTACTTTGTGTGTTTTTGCTGTTTTTTTTACTGTTTTGCTTCTTTATTGTTTACACACGAACAACATTGATGAACATTTGAAATGATGTTTCAGCAAACCTCAATATTCAGCGCTTACCTGAAGATATTTGTTTATTACTCTGTGTACAGAGCAACAACTAGAGTCAGTAGACCCAGTGAAAGAGAGGATGGCATCCTGACAAGGCTGTGACAGCATCCAAACTGGTCCCCGATTCCCTTCATCCTTCTGGCTAACCTCCAATGTATAGAAAACATGTTGGACAACCTTCACTGCTGCATTGGCTCACAAAGGGACATGCATGAATGCAATGTGTTCTTCTTCACTGAGGCCTACCTGAGCCCAAACACCCTGAACACAGCTATTCATCTTCAGGGCTTTTCTGTTCACCAGTCAGACCACAACATTGAAATTATTGGCAAGACAAAGAAAGGTGATGTGTGCTTTTTTATTAACAAGTTTCTGGTGAACAGATGTGGAAGTGTTCTCTCTGTCCTGTTCGCCTGTTTTTGAATACCGGATATAAATTGCAGGGTGTGTTACATATTGAGAGAGTTTGACTCAGTGATACTCACTAGATAAACTGTAATTTGTAAACAAGAGTGGTAGCACCCAGAACTGATCTCCGTCATTGTGGGAGAATTCAACCATTGCAACCTCAAGAAAGTCCTCCCCAAGTTTTAAAAGCATGTCACGTAACCCACCGGGGGCAATCAGACACTTGATCACTGCTAAACCACAATTAAAGACACCTACAAGTCTATCCTGCACCTACAATTTGGCAAGTCTGACCATGTGTTGGTGCATCTACCGCCTTTTTACAAACAAATAGTTAAGCAGTAACGGAAGCACAGTGCTGGACTCCAGAATGCATATCCAAACTACAGAACTTCCAAGAATCTAAATGAACGCGATAACTCAGTTACGGATTATGTCAGATTCTGTATGGACTTGTGTGTTCCAGTCATATTGCACGCTCATACCCGAATCAGAAAGCCAGGGTGAACAGTGACCAACAGACCCGAGTCAATGAGGACTGATAAAAATAACTCCTCCATGCTGTTGACCAACACTGGTATTCCCCAAGTCTGCTGCCTCAGCCCCCTGTTACACAGTCTATTCACCTAACAGCATTGTGAAGTTAATGGACAAAACCGCTGTGATTGGCCTTATCAGTGACAAAGTGAGGCTGTCTACATGACGGAGGTAAAAGACCTGACTGAATAGTACCATAATTACAATATCTCCCTGAATGTCAACAAAACAAAGGAAGTCATTGTTAACTTCAGAAAGAACGAAGGCAGTTACACTCCAATCCATAGCAATGGATCTACTGTTCAGACAGCTAGCATTTTCAGGTTCCTTTATGTCCAGATCACTGACTGCCTTTAGTGGTCAGTCAACACCACTTGTATACTCAAAAAGGCTCAGCAAGTAAGGATAAAGAGTTTTGTGGTGGGAATCAAAACACTAGTAAGCTTTTACCACTGCACTTTTGAAAGAAGCCTGTTTCAATGCATCATAATGTGGTTTGGTAACCTCACTCCCCAGGACTGAAATCTCCTCCAAAGAAATGTCTATATAGCTTCTAAAATTATTGGGGCTGACCACAGCTTCATACCATCTACAGTACGTAACCAGATATCTGAGGAGAGCATCACCTTTGATGACAGCCTTCCAGCGTTTCTTGTTTTCAGTTCTGCCTTCTGGGAAGAGCTACAAGAGCCTCACCACTTACTCAATCCACTTCAGGAACAGCTTCTCCCCCAGGCCATAAGATCACTGAACTCCCAATGACCTACTCCTATCTGCCCTTCACTGTGTACTGTATCCACCTGCTGGTTTATGTGTACCATATATACTCACATTTAAGTTCTCCTGTGGATAAGTCGGGGCTTGATTTTACCGTATAATTTCTGGTATCTTATAATGTTAGTCATATAAGTCAAATGCAGAAAAATCACGCTATTGGTCCGAGAGAGTAACCACGGAGCGCACTGCCTTTTTTTCTGTGTATTGTGCCTACGTGACCACACGGTAATACCCAAACTATTCCGAGGTAACATTTGCACTGTTTTGTGTTTTTTGTATCTCACACCCTCATACATCGAGCATCCTTTATCTATGATGGAGCGTTCGATCAGAAGAAAATATGAAGCTGGATTTAAAGTTGTTGAAGTGGTGAAAGAAATTGGTAACTGCGCTGCTGCAACAAAATTCGATGTGTCTGAAAAACTGGTGCGAGATTGGAGGAGGCAAGAAGATGTAAAAAAAAAAAATAAATAAATTAAGTGTTGTATTTTTGAACGAGTGTATAAGTCAGGGTCTAATTTTATGATCGATTTTTCAGGTTTCAAGACAAGCCTTATACGCGAGTATATATGTTAATTATACTGTATGCTACTTTTTTATCTCTTCTTTTGAATTACTGCATATATTTATTTATTCATTCTGTTTATTTATGTTTTGCTAATCTTTATTTATTGTATTTGTACATCCTTGCAACTGTGAATTTCACTTTGCTCTTGCAGTGTATGTGATAATAAAGATCTCCTAGTCTATAATCTCTGTAATCTAATTATATTCTGCACATTAAATGTCATTTCATTTTCAAATAAAGTATATAAAGGACAATTCAGATGTCATGTAAATATCAGATTTTTTCAAATGAGAATGATATTTTAGATCCCTCTGAAAAGTAAGAGTGAACTTCACAAGTTTAATTGTTTGCACTTAACGCCAGCCTAAATGATTATGAATCTAGTTTGTAAGAAGGCAGAAAAACTCTATATCACAAATTCAAATCAAAATGCTTGGCTGGGCACTCAAGAAAGTCAAACTTGAACAAGAAAACATTATATGTAGCTGATATTTATCAGTCCTTTTTGACAAGAAAAACAAATACTGTTATGTCTACAATGGCACTTTTGGTGCAAAACCCTCTTACAGTCTGATCCAATAGTTTAAATGAAAACTGCTCGCTCAAAACTACAAAGATTATAACTCAGTAGGTGATTGTGAATTTCACTATAAATATTTATTTATAATACAATGAAAAGTAGTTTTCTTTTGCTTCAAAGTAGTGGTGGCTTCTATTATCCTTCTCACAACTAGTAAAGCTCTAGTCTGGGCAACTGCTCTTTGGGTTAAAAATGTTAGGAATTCTATTGTGTCCGGCTCCGGATTAATTTGTTATATTATTTTTTCTTTTTACTTTGGATTTATATTTCTTATTGCTAATAAAAATGAGACCTTTTCTGACTGTTTTCTAGTTGTCATTGCCATTTTGAGAGTTGTTTTTCATTGCTGTGGCAATGTTATCAATGTTATCACTGGCCACAAGGTCATATGCATTATTATACTTTGGCTATTTAGGATGGTGTCAGGCAGCATTAATATCCAATCTTTTTCAGCATTTCAGCCTGCGCCACCACCACCTACTCAAAGCTTCATGATGCTCCAACAATGATGGACGGATTAAAAGGCAGAAGTCTACGTGACCATCATCATCATCAAGCCCTTCCGCGAGAATCCTAAATCCAAAGAGGACTGTTTCATTTATGTTAGGTAGAATGCCCAGAGAAGACTGGGCGGTCTCATGGTCTGGAATCCCTACAGATTTTATTTTTTCTCCAGCCGTCTGGAGTTTTTTTTTTTCTGTCCCCTGGCCATTGAACCTTACTCTTATTCGATGTTAATTAATGTTGATTTATTTTGTTTTATAATTATGTCTTTCATTTTTCTATTCTTTAATATGTAAAGCACTTTGAGCTACTGTTTGTATGAAAATGTGCTATATAAATAAATGTTGTTGTTGTTGTAGCATTTAAAAAATAAACATACTTCCCGTGAGCTTTGATCTAGTTAGAGAAATTTGTTGTTAGTCTGGTAGGGAATCCTTGCTTTGTCTTTAAGAATTCCAAATTTATTTATTTTTTTTTCCTTTTTATTAATTTTATTACAATCCATACAAATCAATCAGGTTTTTACAAAAAGAAAAATTAAGTTAAGAACAGATCGATCCCCACCCCTGAGAGAGAGAGAGCAAGCCAAACGGCGTTAAATTTAAGGCTTGTAAACGTACCTAAATTAATAAAGTCTCTGTGCTTTATGAACTTATTTTAAAATATTAATTATTTTTTCCAGCTTCAAATAGTATAACACATCGTTTCCCACTGACTTAAAAGAGGAGAGTTTGAATTCTTCCAGTTTATCAGAATAAGTCTGCGTGCCAAGAGTGTAGTGAATGCTATCACAGTTTGTTTGTCTTTCTCCGCTTTAAGCCCCTCTGGAAGAACACCAAACACAGCTGTTAATGGGTTAGGAGGGATTGTGAGTCCAAGGCTGTCTGAAAGGTAATCAAAAATGTTTGTCCAGAATAATGTTAATTTGTTGCAGGCCCAGAACATGTGACCCAGTGAGGCTGGGACTTGGTTGCAACGTTCGCAGGTTGGATCATGCCCTGGAAACATTTTGGAGAGTTTTAGTCGAGACAGATGTGCTCGATATATAATTTTGAGTTGTATAATTGTATGCTTTGCGCATATGGAGCTTAAGTGAATTCTCTGCATTGCTACTTTCCACTCCTTTTCTGATATATTAATTGAGAGATCTTTTTCCCAGTGTCCTCTTGGATCTTTGAAAGGGAGGGATTGTAAAATGATTTTATATATTGTAGAGATGGAGTCTAAGTCCTTGAGATTGAGCAATATTTTTTCCAGCATGGATGAGGGTGCAAGATGAGGAAAATCTGGAAGGTTCTGTTTAACAAAGTTCCTGATTTGAAGATAGTGAAAGAAATGTGTAGCTGGAATGTTAAATTTGGAATGTAATTGTTCATAGGATGCAAAGACGTTGTCTATATAAAGATCTCTAAGCAAGTTAATTCAAACTTTTTTCCAGATATTAAAAACTGCATATGTTTGTGAAGGTTGAAAGAGGTGGTTCTCTTGCAAGGGTGCCACAGATAGAAGCTTCTCCGTCTTAAAATGCTTTCTACATTGGTTCCATATTCTGAGTGAGTGAAGTACAATTGGGTTATTAGTATATTGCTGATAACGTGTGTTTATTGGAGCACAGAGCAAGGAATACAAAGAAGTACTGCAGGATTTTACTTCTATTGTGGACCAAGCCTGTATATGTTCTTCTATTTGTGTCCAGGTTCTTATCGCCTGTATATTTGCAAGAGTTTCAAATTTAGACTAAACTTTAGGATCAGAAAATCATGCCTTGTACTCTGGGACTAGAACTAAAGCCTGACCTGAATTATTTTTTCTTGGTTTTTTTCCAAATGGCTATTTTTCATTTCCTAGTCCTCTACCCACTTGTGCCAATATTTCTTCACACTCATTATAAAAAATGATCAACACTTCTTTAAATAAACTTACTTTCATTAGAGAATGTGAGCTTAAGATAGCCTTTCCATTTATAGCAACAGTATACAGTAATTCTCAATCTATTGAACTTCATAGCCTGGCTGCTGATTGCTGATTGTGACTAGAATTTACATTACAACTTTTTTTTTAGAAACATCTTCCTAAACAATTGACCTATTCAGTTAATTTGAAGGCCTATGTGAAACACTGTGTAAAAACCAGATTTGAGTATTTTTGAAGAATATATTTATTACTATGTGGACAGCAAATGGTAGAGATGCTAACAAGTTTAAAATATGAGACAGAAGAATATCCAGATATGACTAGAATTAACACACTTCGACAAGCCACTAAAGCCAAAATCTTAACCTTAAATGAAAAATTGGACTAAAGCAAAGTTCAAAATCCTAAATTAATTCTTTCCCTAGCGTTATTTATTAATTTATAATTAGTATTGCTATTTCATACTTTCAACCAACATACCTTTCCTACCAAATTGAATAATGCGGCTGGAAAAGTAGAAAAAATGGACAAGAGATAAAAAGGCAAACTTGTTAAAAAACTTCCAGGGTTCAGTCAAAAAAAAAGTCACAGAACCCAGAAAACTAAGCCTAATATGTGAACCAAAGTCAAAAACACCCTACTAAAGCACAAAGAAAAGGGTTGCTATTGAATCCAAAATCTTGGACAGCAGTAGCAACCTGCCTGCATCTTAAATGTCCTATTATCATGAGTCTTAACAAAGGCAAAATGAATGTGAGACCTCCAAAAATAAATCAGAAGCATGGCAGGAAATTAACTATCCTGTCCAGAAGAATCTTACTATAACTCAGCCAGGTCCCAAATGATACTTGCTGGCTTAAAACATTTAACAGAAAATGTCCAAAATCCAATCAAAAAGCTCCACAAGAAAGAGGATAACCATAAATCACTAATGTGTAAAAAAACACGTTTCGCCATGTATGAAGTTTAGCATAAACATCTGTTCGACATCTGGGCAAACACACAACCGTCCAGTTGGTGGCAGTAATGTGGGTAAATGAGTCTACCAACTGCTATAAAAAGACAAAAGAAGAAAACATCTGGGCGATGGCAATGTACCTGTTGGTGGTGTTATCAATGTTCCCAACTAGTATAGAAGAGAAACGATTTTCGGGACTAGCAGTCAACTGACTGCCACTGAATTGAGGACAGAACCAAAAAATTGGTGGCTACTCTACCAGGAACAGGAGGCTTGGTGGTCTTGTCTGTCTTGCAGAAGCCTGATAACATTGATTCAGCTTTACTGCTGAGGTTGACAATTTACCTGATGGACCATCAGTCTCATGGCACTGGAAACGGTTCATCAGGCATAAGGTTGGTGTGGTATTTTTTCAGTAAAAAAAAAATTTAATTAATAATTTACATAGTTTTTGATTTTTATTTATTCACAATAAACTTTAATCTGCAAGACATACCCAAGGCTACTAAACGGAGTGAGTATTTCAAAAAGCTTGGACTAATAAATATTTTTTGTTGAAAATTTGGGAAAACTAGCATGCCTAGTGTGTTATTCTATTGTTGTGGTAAATAAGGAACACAATATAAAGAGACATTATAAAACTAAACATCCTAATTTAAGCAAACTTTCTCTGCAATTCAGAATAGATGAAATTCAAAAACGTCACCTAGGCCTAAAAAATCAGTCCGCAATATTTAAGAAACAAACTGAAGAAACAGCGCACATTACTTAAGCAAGCTGTACTGTCTCAAAATTATTAGTGGAAAATATGAAACTTTTACCAATTCAGATTTTATTAAAAAAAATGTCCTGAAATGTCTATTTTCAAATATTACTCTTTCTGCATGAACAGTTACACAATTAATTGAAGATATATCATCTGAAATAAACAATTGTTTGTAGGATCATTGCAAATGTGTACATTTTTCAGCAGCCATTGATGAAACTTTAGACACCAAAGATTTTGCACAGTGTTTTTATCTAATGTTGACGTATTTGAAGAATTTCTTCAGCTTGTTGCTGTGACAGATACTGCTACTGGGAAAGATATTCTAGATTCATTACAAAGTTGTTTAAAAGACTATCTGGATCTGTCAAACCAAGTTAGCGTGACAACTGGACAACAGGAGCTCCTTCAGTGGAGGAAGAACAGAAAGGTGCTGTAACTTTACTCCACAAATTGTGAAAAGCCTTGGAGTTCATCACAAAATAAAGAAAATACATGACATTATCACCAGGAGACATTATGTGGCAAATTTGCAAATATTAAAAAATTAAATGTGATACTGTCCACAGGTTTAACTCATTGTCAATTACAGCAATTCTGAAACTTTACTTTTGTGATGTGCATTGGCTATGCTGCAGTGCAATGATCAAATGTGTGCAAAAGCTTGGATTGTCCACAATTTTGAGATCAAGAATGGTTAATCAAATTAGAATTCTTAGTTGATCTGACAAGTCATTCAAATCATTTAAATACCCAGCTTCAGAGCAAAACTCAGTTGAACATATTTTTGTGTTTGAAACTAAACTAGGACTTTGGGAAAACCTAATTTTCAACACAGTTTTACACAATTTCCGACTTTACAAGGGAGCAAGCCAACTAGTGTTTGGGAGTTTGTTTCAGTTATTAGCAGCATAACAAATTTGCAGAAATTTGAAAATATGACAGGGAAGTGAAGCTACTCTCTTTGATGCTGACATGAATGAAGTTCATAAGAAATTTCAAATGGAGCTTACTGAACAACTGTACAATGCAACGCCAAATTAAAATCCAGCTATCACATGGATGATGTATCCATCATTGATTTTTGTAAAAATTTAAATTTGTGCAAAACATTTCAATATATTGGACCATGCAAAACATAAGGGCATCTGTTTTCGCCAGCACATATGCATGCAAGCAAGTTTTTACAAAAGTGAAGTTTGCCAAGAATCAATTTCAAAGCCAACTGACTGATACTCATTTAAACAACACGTTAGTTATTGCCTGTTCAGACCTATCTGTTAATATTGAAAAACTCCCAAATGAAATGCAAAATCAAGTTTTTCATTAGAAATTTTTGATTTCTAAGTTTTTTTTGTAAGAAATCCTAATTATTAAATTAAATGTTATTTTGTAAATAATGTTTATGGAATACACTTTATTTTACAATTTTAAACAGTACTTGATAATAATGAATAAATAATAATATTTTGATTTCAATTATTTCCTCATTTCTTTTTCACCCGGCCTGCCAATATTTTGAATTTTTATATTTGGACCATTCTATGAAAAGGTTGCCAACCAATGCTGTATCTAATGAAAGCATAAGGACATTTTTCATTGGACCTGCTTTTTAAGGAAAAATTGGAACAAGTTACAAAGAGTCACCTTATCCTGGATCCATGTGTGACTGCTGCTACATGTCTCCACTGTCACCAGATGCTAATCCAGCCCATCACCTGGAGACAGCTGAATGAGATAGCAGAAGGAAGCTTTCTTATCAAGAGGATCGGGGTTGATTCTTTGCAGTTCTAATAATGGTGTACTTTGCCTCACCAACTATTTCTTTGAAGAAGCAAACCAAGCAGTAAAGTCCACCCTAGCATGGTTGCATACATCCATCCATCTATTTTCCAACCCGCTGAATCCAAACACAGGATCACGAGGGTCTGCGGGAGCCAATCCCAGCCAACACAGGGCACAAGGCAGGAACCAATCCCGGGCAGGGTGCCAACCCACTGCAGGGTTGCATACATCTGATTGTATTTACTGTATTTTAGGTTTAAAGATTGGTGGATTGTGCATATTGAGGTCTGCAATATATTTTTTGTCCTTTATTAGTTTAATTTCTTAACCCTTGTGTTTAATTATTTGGATGCCATAAATTTAACAGTTATTATTGCTAGAGCTCATCTGGTCATCATTTACAGATAGATAGATCAATATACTTTATTTGCACACCAAAAATTGAGAGGCAAAATTGGCAAGTTTCCTTTTCTTCTGGTGCTTGTAATATTTAGAACATTTTCTTACATATATTTCTATTCTATTTTGGTTTGTTTGGGTCAAAAATGATGTTTTCAAGGTTTATTCCCTAATTGAACTGCTTTTGGCATAGTTCAGTTTTAATAATGTCTTTTTTTGTATTTGCCATATATTCTGAATAGTGTCATGTTACCATGCATGTTGCATTAATTACGTTTCAGGATATGACCATATAAGTATGACTGCGATCGTTATGAGCATTATCCCTCAGTGGATACTATTTGTACAAAGCTCAAGCCTCTTAATGGCAATCCTCTTTTTCTTCAAGGAAGCACTAGAGTTATAGTTTTTGAACTCCTTTCTGATCCTTGACACTGATTTTGGTTTTGCCCTTTGAATTAGGTTAACTCTCATTTGATCTCTCTGTTACGACTTTTGCTTGTTTATGATTTTGTGGACTGCACACATTTTCATCTTTTGGTCAGTCTTCTTGCACAGAATAATTCCCTGTGACTACTTGTTATATAACAGAGCCTTCCAGATTTTATACTTTTTATTTATACACTCTTGCTAAAAAGTTTCAATGATGCCGCTTTATATGCAGCAGTAACAGACTGAATTTATTGCAGATTATGTCCTTGAATTGATCATTCTAGTAAGTAATATTGTTTAGAACTCAGAAGTACTGATATGTCTCTTCTGTAATGGCCTGCGTAAGTAAATAATACCACAATTCCAAAAAAATGTGAAGATTACCAGAGTAAAAGGTATACAAAACGGTTTTGCAGTGATGCTAACTAAGTAATGATAAAATTAATAACTATGTCAAAAACAAAATAAAACTGCTTACCTCGTATTGGAGGAAAGTTCAGTTTGTATGAAATAATGAAATCACAACATCGAGAGCAGACACACAAAGACTTACGAAAGCTGGAGCCCCTCATTTGGTTCCTCACTTCCAGAGATCTGTGAAATGTCACCTTCCATTGAGTCAGGAGGATCTCAGTTTGGCTATGCACACGTCTTTGCTTAGGCTCATCGATTAGGGCACTCCATGGAGTCTCCAAGCTGTTTTAACTTCATAAAATTACACCACACAAAATATAATCTTGCTTACTAGTACCTGAGAGTTTGCTTTGAGCAGAATCTATGTTAATACAGCTATGATTGACACCTTATAATTGCCTTTGGAAGTTGGCCAAAACTTTTTTTTTTAATGAAAACAACATTCTATCCTTTTAGCAGACTGGGTTTTTAGTGTAAACTTACAGTTGTTTCACATCCAAAAAAATATGGCTGAGTGTTGAGGCGGAAGCTGTCTTGACATAATCGGACAGTTTTCTTCAGACCGCTTCAGGAAGAAAATTGCGTCCAGAATTGAAGAGAAAAAATGGTTAAGAATTTCACCAGACTGATCTGCCAGATCACTTTTGTTACATTCTCACATCCTGCTGAAAATATTTGCAGTCAAGACCACAATGGTAAAAGTTAATGACAATACAATCTCTAATCTGAGAGAGAGTCAAAGGTTTATGACCATTGAAATTTTGCATTCTTGGTTCATAAATAAAAATCTTCCATTTGTTTCCATATTAAAGCCTGATGTTTCCCTAAAAACATGTTGCTTGAACTTTCTAGAATTAATAGGTATATAAGAGCATTATATCATTTTGACTGGTGCTTTCCTTAATGACATATTATATGTCCTTTTCAGCACTTATCTGACCTGTTTTCCATTAAATGTTTGTATTTGTCATGTATTTCTTTCAACTTTCCAATTGGCCATGTCATTGAGTTACTTCTTCTTATGTTTCATGATTAGTATCGTCACCACTTCTTAGAAGTCTATTACTGTGCACATCCCAGGTACCAGTGTGTTTAGTGGCAGGCAGAAATTTGGATATATAAAATCTGTCAAGCTAAGCTACAGGATTTCTGACATTGTGGAAACAAATATGATATTGTTGCTGACAAATCTCTATAAGTGTGTGGGTATTGAATGCCACTGTGGCTTAGTCCTGTGCTTTAATTTTAGTGTTTATTTGTACAGTTCTTGGTGTCATTATTTTAATGTTCTTGAAATTAGACATAGGTTAGCACCCAATTCAAGCTTCCATAGAGCTGGTGTTATGATTTCCTGCCAAAATCCGGAGCAGCCCTTCACCTAAGTCTGACTTCCCTAGGTAAGCCTCACTACAGACAGCTCCAAATGCATATACAAGCACTTGGGGCCCATTTAGGACTGACATGTACCTTACAGAGCACACACTATTTTGGAAACCCCCACACAGATATGTGGATGAAAACTCCGCAAAGCCAGCAATTGGGAATGAGATTCAACCCCAGGATTCTGGATTCCTAAGGCAGCAACACTAATCCTTTCAGACTTGTACCATCAACACTATTGAAAAAAAGGATTTTGAATTGATGGTCCACTTATAGACATTTGTCTGCTTGGGGGATTGCCAACCAGGATCCCAAGCTGTTGTGTCACGTGGTGGGAGTGGCAATGCGCTGTACCAGTGCATGCTCCCCAACCTGACCTGACATGATGTCTTCATTGATTATTTCTCTTGTAGCTGTTATACAGAAAACGCCCTAACAATTTTTTCCTGTGCCAAAAGTCTTCCAATGTCACCTTTGCTTCATGTTTGCAAAAATTCTTAAATGAATGCTAAAATTATTACAGATAGTCCTCCAATTACATGTCAACTTCCTTTCATCTTGATAAATTATATGTGCAGAAATTCCAGCCTATTCGAATAGTTTATGGTTATCTTGCATGAAACCTAAATCCTCAAAACAATATTCCCCAAAATAACAATCCTTTAGAGCGGTTCTTTTTAACAGTAGAAGTAAGCCATTCTTGCACCAATAAAAATGCAGCGCCTGTTTAAAGTTCAGCGAACCTGAATATACACACAGTAAAGTATGCTGTACTGCAAACAAAGCCAGTCATGGGTGATTGCTAATACAAGCCTATAATTGGAAACAAATTGTTTGGGAATTGAAACTCAACTTTTATGCATGCATGAAAAATTAATTAACAGTGTTGTGGTTTGCAGGGAGTGAAAAATTGCCAAAAAGCACTTAACGCATTACCAAGTGGTTAAAGCCTTTAGCTTTATGGCCTGAGACCCAGGTACTTGCAGTTTAATAGACCATAGAGAGAATGGCTAGTATAATGAAGCAAACATAGGTTCCTGCTTTTCGGTTAAATGATGCTTTCAAATGCTCTGATGTGACTCATTCTGTGTGAGTGTGCTGTATAGAGTATAGTATGCGAAGGTAAATATTGAAATAGTATTGTTGCAGAGCTAGAAGTACTAAGCTTTGTCATTTGCATAATGTATGTTGCATACTGCCCTTGTAAACATTTTTCTTGACATGGATAGGTTTTCTCTTACTGTTCGCAGATGTTTTGACTTAGTTTTACTTGGCTTAAGTGGTGTAAATTTGGATGAAGGGAGCTCCTCTGGCTAAGCAAACAGAAATTGTTACATTTTATCTGAAATTCCAAAGTAGTAAAAAGTACTTTCCAGATTTATTTTTTTGGTTATTCTGCTGCTCCAGGCTTTTGCAAATTCAAGGCACGTATTCACATCCTTTTTAGAAGAATATAGTCTGCTTGATTACAGACCAATAACTCTTATCTTTACTGCATTGTTTTACAAAATGCTTAAATACAATTTTTTAAAATACAATTTTTAATTTTAAGCACTTAAAGAAAAAGAAATATTTTTGGGGCCCCTTATCCAAATTTATTTCTCACAAAGTGTCCAATATTACCAGGATAAGCACCTGCATCCTGAAACCATGAACTACCTAGATAGAGAGATACAGTGATAGATAGATACGATTATCATGAAAAGTATATGAACCCTTGGGAGTTACATGTTTCTCTGCATTAACTATTCATAAAATTTGATCTGATCTTCATCTAAGTTACAAATATAGATAAAACACAATATGCTTATGCTAATAACACACAAGCATAATCTTTTATGTGTTTATGAAACACACCCATCAAACATTCACAGTGTGCTGTAGAAAAAGTAAGTGAACCATTGTATTTAATAACTGGTCGAACCTCCTTTGGCAACAATAACCTCAAGCAAGCACTTCCAGTAGCTGCAGATGAGACCTGCACAACTTTCAGGAAGAATTTTGGTTCTTTCTTCCTTCAAAAACTGTTTCAGCTTAGCCATATTCTTAGGATGTCTGGTGTGAACAGCTCTCTTGAAGTCATTCCACATCATTTCTATTGGATTATGGTTTGGATTTTGACTGGGCCACTCCAGTAGACACACTGAAGCCATTATGTAGGAGATTTACTTTGAAGTTTAGGGTTATTGTCCTGCTACATCACACAACTTCTACTGAGCTTTAGCTGGCGGACAGTCACCCTGACATTATTGTGAAGGATACCTTGACCAAGCTGTCCAGGCCATGAGGCAGCAAGACAGCCCCAAACCATGATGCTTTCTCCAGAGTACTTCATCATTGGGATCACATTTTCATTTACAGTAAGTATGTGGTGTTCTTTTTACACCATATTTAATGCTGTGTATTCTTACCAAATGATTCAACCTTAGTTTCATCAATCCACAAAACATTTTTCCAAAAGTGTTGTGGAGTGTAAGGATGGTCTTTGGAAAACTTCAGGTGTGGAGTAATGTTTCTTTTTGCAAGCAGCGGCTTTCTCTCAGGTGTCTTACCTGTGGCCCCCCGGGTAAGGACACTGATATACAATTGCTGCCTTGGGATGTCTGTAGACGAGACTGAGCAACCAGGGGATGGAGTACGAGAGACTCAGACTGAAAAAGATTATTCAAAAACCGGACCATAGAGAGAATGGCTAGTATAATGAAGCAAACATACAGTATGTTCCTGCTTTTCAATTAAATGATGCTTTCAAATGCTCTGATGTGACTCATTCTGTGTAAGTGTGCTGTACAGTGTATAGTATGTGAAAGTACATATTGAAATAGTGTTGTTGCGAGCTAGAAGTTACACATTTGGATTCTGCATTATTTCAGTAATGTCCAAACTATTTTACAAACAAATGACTTGCAAAAATATTTACAAAGTCCAATGCAAAGACACTTTTCAAAACCAAAGAAAATTAGTACAAGTGTTACTTATATTTACAGTGGCTCCAAAATAAAAGTGAAGAAAAAAAACATCAATAAAAAAAGGAAAATTCCTCCTCATTCATCCAGCCACAAGACAGTTCACGAAGGACAGACTGAAAAAATAATCAAAGAAAAAATGAAAAACTAAGCATTTACTATATACACACAAAGGTCGGTATGTATGTCTACTACTCACCTAAACAAATCAGTAGCACAGGTAAACATTTAAGCCTGAAGACCTTGTCAAAAGATGCCCCCTGGCGTTCAGACCCTGGTTTTATACCGCAAGCCCTTTTATCCATCCAATCCTTATTTACGTTACCCGCAAACTTCCAATAAACTGTCACATCAGGATGTGCACCATTCATCAACACCTGCTTAGGTGCAGTCCACCCTATTTAAACGTTCTTGCACTTGCGTACCCATCTGTCTTGATGATATGAAGGCTCCTCGTTCAGCCTATGGTGAGTGCTGTTTTATTTTCTCCCGTTTTCTTTTCTATTTCCTTTCTCCATCTCTCCTGCTGTGGTCCCGGGAGCACACCTTAGCACTCGAATGCGTGAACACACTCAAAAGATGGCTTCAAATGCATGACTTGGTGTCAGCTAGTTCTTGCCCCACGGCTTGCACTCGGACTCAAATGGTGATGAAACCTTGTGCGCTGCCATGTTAATCTGGGAAGGGGGAGCTAAAACAGGTAAAATAAAAACTTTATTTCTCCAACCTTTTCCCCAGTGTCAGTGATACGCTAAATGGTGGCCTCTATATTAGCCTTATTCTTACAGACCGTTCAATGTTCTATGTATTATAGACTCATGAGCAGAGATGCTAACCTGTTCTAATGACTCCTTCAAGATTTTAGTAGTTAATCTAGATTTTTTTTTTACTTCATTCAGCATTCTGCGTTGTGCCATTCAAGTAATCTTGGCTTTGTTGCCCACATATAGGGAAAGTAGCATCAGTACTAAATTGCCTCTGTTTATTCAGTTTGTCTTACTGTGGATTAATGAATAGCTAAACTCTTTGAAATTACTTTGTAATCCTTTTCAGCTTTCAACAGTTCTCAGTCACAGATCTTCTGAGATCTATTTTTTGCAAGCTTCACATCAGTAGATTCTACTTGTGAATAGCAACCTCAAAATATGTGAGTCTTTTTTTTTATAGGTCAAAGTAACTCTAAACGAAACCTCTAATTTCATTTCATTGTTTGGACTTCTTAGGGTTCAAATTATATTTCCAAACTACACTCTGAATGTTTGAATAATGTATTCAGTATGTATAAGAACAATACAATAATTTGTGTGTTAGTAGTTAAATCTTTTGTTTGTTCATTATTGTAACTTAAATCAGACCATATCGTAAGACAAATTTTATACATAAATATGGTTATTTCCAAAGGGTTCACATTCTTTTTCTTGCCTCTGCAGGTAGACATATAGGTCAGCTCAGACATGCAAGAACAAAATACACCTTTGTTGGGACTAATTGTACATAACCCCATATGTCCTTCCCCATTATTAATCCCCCATCAACATCTCCAGGCCTCTTTTAATCCTTAATATAGATTGTAATAAGAGTATTTTGGCTGCCTAGTGTGTGTATGTGTATATATAACCATCCATTTTCCAACCCGCTGAATCTACAGGGTCACGGGGTCTGCTGGAGCCAATCCCAGATATCCTTGCCAACCCAAGGAACACACAAACACACCCACACACTAGGGCCAATTTAGTATCGCCAATCCACCTAACCTGGTCTTGTTGTGGGATCAGGAAACCCACGCAGAGAACATGCAAACTCATTTCTCCTAACTCAGATTTTATATATAACCAGCTCTTAAAAGATATTTGAACAAAAAGATTTGTGACAAGGTTTGTTATCAGTATCATTTTAATCAGATTTTCTAAAGTAGCTGTCTACAACTGAAGACAACAATAAACCAAGATCTGGTGAGACATGGTGTCTGCTTGTTTAATTCCCGGAGGAGCTGTTAGTCACTGAATAATACCCTTCATTAAATAATAATCTGCTTGGGTTGCAATTTTTAAATTTGTTGCAAATTGCCTTTATGTCTGAAGTAGCTATAATCATCAAGGCTTTTTTATCTGTCCAGACCTGGGGATGATGTCACCACCTCTAGGAGATTATGAATTGATATGCAGATCTTATCAGTACAATAATGACGAAAATTGAGACTTTGTTACTTATTTAAAAAGTATCGATGCATCCCAAATGTTATTTATGGCTGAAAATCAAGGAGGGTGCAATAGTCAGTGCTGTTGCCTCACAGCTGTAGGGGATCATTTCTCCAGTCTTTTCACTTTTTCTTTGCCCCATTATGAATGACCGGTAGTTTTGTCTTTGACTGTACTATGTGATCAACTGAATTCTCATACAGGATTGGCTCCTGTTCAACACCAGCCTTCCTTAGCATAAGTCACGGGTTGCCATCACTCGAAAATGTAAAAAGCGGCTTAAGGCAAGGTTATTCTCACAAACAAAAATAAAAATGAAGATGAAAACTATTAATAAAAAACATTCTTGTAATATGAAATAAAATATTACAAAGCTGTTCAAGTAGCTGAAAAGACTAAATGAGATAAAATAATATATTGCAAAAATATTTTCTGTTTTCATCAAATATCGGATTTACTCATGCACTAACCTGGCCAGTAGTGACTCTGTAGTTAATCAAAATATATAATAAATAATTTTTTTGGATTTTTAGTTAGTTATTTTCTATGACTTATTCCAGCTGCTAGACTAGCTGATCAAGTAGTCCTTTAATCTTTCCCATTGTCCCTAAAATAACTCCTCCACCGCTAGCAACATGCACACCATAATCCCTAAGTTTACATGTCTCTAGTGAACAGTGGTTAATGGCACAGGGTGGCTGTTGACACAGCATTTATGGAGACAGGGCAAGCTGGATACAGATGGTTGGGACATAAAGATAGATAGATGAAATTCTTTGTCCAAAAGGGGAAATTAGAACTTTATAGAAGCTCGATAGAGAGAAGAGAAATATATAAATAATAAAATCAACAACAGCCCCCTAAACACACACAAGAAATTCTGCTATGGATACTGGAGAACTGCTACAATCGATAACAGTGCTATTGGGGGCAGTAAGATAGTCAGACCTGTCCAGAAGCAGGTCCAGCTTGTTGTGTCCGAAAAAGGAACTTGCCATTAAACATTGGTTCAGAATTACTCATCATTTCTAAATTTAAAAATTAACATCAACAGGATGATACAGCCGCTAGTAGGTAGTAAAGTGGGTAAACTCGGCAAGTCTCTAGATGCTCTCCTGCTTTTACCACTCTCTCTGATCATATCAGATAAAAACTGTCCTGCATTAAATCACATTCGAAATACATTCTCTGCAATGAAGAAATGCCATAGTACCAGCAACATTCTGTGACTCACCATCACACTTAAAACTTCATCCAACTTATTTAAAAGTGATTGAACATTCCACATTTATGGAGACAGGGAGGTTCTGAGTCCTTCCCACCTTATTTTTATCCTGGCTCCATATTCTTTCCATCTTTGGATGAGTTGGTTTTGTGATAAAGTACAACAGTCAGCACTGATTGTGGACCTAGCAGCTGAGTAGGGGAACATTTAATATATTACCTGCTCAGAGTATTCTACATTCTCCAGTTTTATAATCATAGGTTGCCATCAGATTCTACTGAACCTCTTCATTCATGCTGTGATAACTTTCAAGTTCCCATCTTATCCAAAAAGCAGTTGATACAGGCGGAATGCTCAGGTTTGTGTCTGCGATGACAGCAGCATATCTTCAATTTAAAAGCCACATCTTAACATTGTCATTAATAATAATTAAATACATTGGTTAATAATCTCAAAATCTCCTAATGTCTATTCTGAGAAGATGTTGACTTTCTTTGCAGTTCTTGCATATCAAAGAATAATTCAAAAGCCTGAAGCTGAAATGTGCTGGTCAAGAAAACCTTCATTGACGGAAAAATCTTAAAAAACGTTTTGGTTTATTTCTTAGGTTCCTGCATTTTGTTGGCAATCATTTAATGGTCACTTGGCACAGAAGAAACACTTCCTAGACATTCTTTGACACACAAACAGAGAGTTTCTGTAGTCTATAAACTTGAACAGAATGATTTTCTTGACTAAGCACACATGTATTTTGAAGTAGAGGTAAAGGTGCAGAGTTTGCGAAATGGTGAAAAAATAAATCTGCTGAAGTTCTTTATTTTTATTTATCCATCCATCCATCATCCAACCCGCTATTATCCTAACCACAAGGTCTGCTGGAGCCAATCCCAGCCAACACAGGGTGCAAGGCAGGAAACAAACCCCAGGCAGGGCGCCAGCCAACCACAGGGCGCTCACACACACACCTACCAAGAACACATTAGGGACAATTTGGGATCACCAATGCACCTAACCTGCATGTCTTTGGACTGTGGGAGGAAACTGGAGCACCCGGAGGAAACCCACACAGACACCTGGAGAACATGAAAACTCCATGCAGGGAGGACCCAGGAAGCAAACCCGGGTCTCCAAACTGTGAGCCAGCAGCGCTAACTACTGCTCCACTGTGCCGCCCTATTTTTATTTATGTGTTTGTTGATTTTTACTTTTGTTTTTGAATTTTCTTAGTTTTACATTCTCAGCTGAAAACACCTGATATTTTGAAAATAATTAAGTGGTAAAATAATATTTGAATTTTTTCCCTCCCTCCTTTCATTATCTCTCTCTCATAAAACAGACAGTTGAAGGATCATACTCTCATTGTTCTTTTCATCTAACGTGAAATATACAGTATGTATATAATATTTATATAGTGGACTGAGAACTTGTTCAGACTCTTCATTTTCTGCATACTTTATTACATAGATTTCAATTTTAAATAGTCAAATTTGACATTTTTGTTCATCAGTCTACACAATAACTTAAATTGCAAAGTGAAAACATGTTTTGGGCAAGATTTGAAAAATTATTAAAAATTAAAAACTGAAATCTCCCTCCCTTTGGGCAAAAAGAGCCTTGGTCACAAAGGTGATGAAGAACCCAGTGGTCACCGAGCCTCAGGAGGTGTCTACTGATATGGGAGAACCTGTTCCAAGGATAACCATCTTAGCAGCACTCCATCAATATGACAGCCTGCATGGACTTTGACAAACAGTATTTAAAGGATTCTTAGAGCATGAAGGAAAAGGTTCTCTGGTCTAATGAGACAAAAACTGAACTCTTTGGGCAGAACTCCAACACACAATTTCTGGTGACAAACATGAAAAACAAGAAGAAGCCTAAATTTAGTGTTTATTGAAACTGCTGCGTCTACAAGACTATGTGACATGCCACAGGTCAGAAGGTTTGCTACTTCTTCCAATCACAAATTTACACATGCCATGTAATGCACAACCAAATGTTATTGCATGGGGATGTAGAAAAGTAAATTGTGTAATGAAAGAAATGTCCCTCACTTTTACATTGCAGTATTAGGCTACTTGAAGCATTTATTGTTTGCTTTATCCTTCTTAAAGTTTGATCGATATTTGGTTTCAAAATTACAGTCTTTCCAGTACAAATGACCAAAAAAAAAATAAAAATCTTCTAAAATTGTTTATAATCGGTATCTGGTTTTGTTTTTGCTTCTTTTTAATTAAACAAATATTTCTAAGTTCATTAACGCTACAGATATGCCCGATTGTGACACAAAATAAACTCCATAATATCTCTTTAACCATACTATAATTACTAAAACTAAACTAGAAACTAATACTGTATATGTATATATATATATATATTAGAAATGACTTTGTGAACTAAAAGCTAAACTAAAAATACATTATGAAGAAAGATTAAAACTAAATTGAATTTCTGTATAAGTAAGTAATACAGAAATTAATAGATAGCATTAAAAAGGAAAAAACAATAATAACCTTGGATTGGGGAATGGAAATCTAACAAGTATTCCAACTCTTTTAGCTCTGCTCCATCAACCTCTATTTAAAGTACTTCTTTGACAGACCAGGGTAATTGCCAAGTACTTTACAAACAAGGCAAACTTTAACTATTAAACTTAATTAAATACCAAAAAATGTATCTTTTCAAATAGAAATCAAAAAAACTATATGAAACTTCTAAAAACTTAATGGACTTTATCTTTCTTTCTTCAGGCTAAAAGCAGTTAACATTGGTACCTCACAATTTGTATGTTGGTCAGAAAGACAAAGATATGTCCAAAATGTACTGAGCTAAGCTGGTCAAAAACAACCAATAATAGATGGAAGGAAACAAAAATATCAACATCTATATGTATAAATTATATATGGGTATATAACATAAATGCCATTAAAAGCAGTAGTAAGGTACTGTATTCCTCATATAAAATAACTGTAGGCAAAAACATTAGTTACATTGGACATGGAGAATTTGTGTTAATTAGATGTTGATCAAGTGCTGTTAATTCATTTAATTTTATGAAACTAGGTACATGTAATGTGGCCTCACGTTTTAAGAATACATAACAGCTGGGATAGCCAAGATGTTTGACACCTTCAGCTAAGTAGTTGTCTGTGTCCATGGCAACTGTGTCACCACCCTTATCTGCCAGCCGAATAGCTATAAAGGAATCTTTTTTAACTGTTCTTATTGCCTTTTGCTCCCTTGACTAGGCAGCAGAAGGTCAAAGTTAGTCAGAGCTGAATTAAATATGAAAACCCACCCACATGAAGAAGAATATAACAGACACTTATTACACTGTGGCATTGTCTGGATTTACAAACTTAACACTTGTGGCACATATGAACTTAAAGAGGCACAGGATTTGAGCTGTTTTGTTTAAGAAATTCACAAGCTGTATTTTATTAGTTAGTTAAAAACAATAGGTCTAAATTAAGATCTCGTATCTTACATGCTTAAATGCTATAGGAGTAGAGTGTTGTACTATGTTAGGCATAGATTGATAGATGAGAAAGTAGGGTGAAATGACACCTTTTATTGGCTAACTAAATAGATTACTTATTCAAGCTTTCAAGGCAACTCAGGCCCCTAGCCAATAAAAGGTGTCATTTCACCCTACTTTCTCCTGGGGTTACAGCTTGCCTGATGAAGGCCCCTTAGCTGCCTTGAAAGCTTGCATTTGTAATCTATTTAGTTAGCCAATAAAAGGTGTCATCTCACCCTACTTTCTCCTATACGTAAATCCCAGTATGGTATTTTTACTTGAGACCCACTTAATAAGTAAGGATTAGTTTTGACTGTAAAGGGGCTGGATTGGTTAAATTTCTCATTCTATGATAAGAAAACTAGAGATGTGGGAGTTTCAAATCACACAGCAATTCCATTTTTGGCCACTGACGCAGCATTCAGTTTTAAAGGATATTATTTTATAGTAGTGAGGAATCTATATGACTCTAAATTTGTTCTGTCTAATTATATATATATATTAATATATATATACTGTCACAAAAATGACCATCAAACACTGAAAAGGTTTGGGGCAACCACCCGTATAATTGTTCCCAGCTGCAAAACTGATTCATTAGCAAAGACATGTTCATTCAACCGAGTCCAAAATAGAACTGATTCTCTGGAGACAAAATTGTGGCTTTAAAGGCCAGTACAGGAAGTGATGTCAACAATACCGGAACAGGAAGTGACGTCACTGACTGCCCCAGAGCCGGGTGGGATTTCCCTAGAATGGTCTGCAAAAGATTGAGAGGGAAAATTAGTGCACTTCGCCACCCCCTGGTCTGGCATGGAATTACATGTATTCAAGCCCTTTAGCTGTCTCCTAAACACACGTGTGTGAGAATATATATATATATATATATATATATATATATTGTGGAGCCGACCCAAACACAGGCAGGCGGACATGTTGTTAATCACCACCACATGTTTTATTTACAATAATATTTACAATTAACAAGTCACTCAGACTCAGTCTTGTGCACAAATACCCAAACACACAGTCCTGGCCACACAAATGCCTCTTCTTCGGGCCGCCTCCACACTTCTCTCGTGCCTTGTCCTTCTTCCACCCGACTCCAGCCCTGAATGAAGGGAGACGGCCCCTTTTATATTCTCCCGGATGAGTTCCAGGTGATTCCCGACACTCCGTTGGCCACGCCCCAGTGTGGCGGAAATGCCGGCTGTTCTCCTGGCAGCTCTCCGGGTGGCCTCTTAAATCTTCCCCCCAGCACTTCCTAGTGTGGCGGAAGTGCTGAGGTCACAAGTCCCCAAGGCATTGGGGTGCCTCCTGGCGGTGACCGCGGGCCCCTACTGGGTGGGGCTTCCATGCCCTGAACCTGTGGCCTCCAAAGCAACCAGGAAGGTGGCCCCCACGTGATCCCAGATGGGCACATGCCCACTTCCGGTCCTTCAAGCCGTCCCAGCCGGGTCGTCGCCCCTGGCATCCTCGACAATATGCACTCACCTAAAGGATTATTAGGAACACCATACTAATACGGTGTTTGACCCTCTTTCGCCTTCAGAACTGCCTTAATTCTACGTGGCATTGATTCAACAAGGTGCTGAAAGCATTCTTTAGAAATGTTGGCCCATATTGATAGGATAGCATCTTGCAGTTGATGGAGATTTGTGGGATGCACATCCAGGGCACGAAGCTCCCATTCCACCACATCCCAAAGATGCTCTATTGGGTTGAGATCTGGTGACTGTGGGGGCCATTTTAGTACAGTGAACTCATTGTCATGTTCAAGAAACCAATTTGAAATGATTCGAGCTTTGTGACATGGTGCATTATCCTGCTGGAAGTAGCCATCAGAGGATGGGTACATGGTGGTCATGAAGGGATGGACATGGTCAGAAACAATGCTCAGGTAGCCTGTGGCATTTAAACGATGCCCAATTGGCACTAAGGGGCCTAAAGTGTGCCAAGAAAACATCCCCCACACCATTACACCACCACCACCAGCCTGCACAGTGGTAATAAGGCATGATGGATCCATGTTCTCATTCTGTTTACGCCAAATTCTGACTCTACCATTTGAATGTCTCAACAGAAATCGAGACTCATCAGACCAGGCAACATTTTTCCAGTCTTCAACTGTCCAATTTTGATGAGCTTGTGCAAATTGTAGCCTCTTTTTCCTATTTGTAGTGGAGATGAGTGGTACCCGGTGGGGTCATCTGCTGTTGTAGCCCATCCACCTCAAGGTTGTGTGTGTTGTGGCTTCACAAATGATTTGCTGCATACCTTGGTTGTAACGAGTGGTTATTTCAGTCAAAGTTGCTCTTCTATCAGCTTGAATCAGTCGGCCCATTCTCCTCTGACCTCTAGCATCAACAAGGCATTTTCGCCCACAGGACTGCCACATACTGAATGTTTTTCCCTTTTCACACCATTCTTTGTAAACCCTAGAAATGGTTGTGCGTGAAAATCCCAGTAACTGAGCAGATTGTGAAATACTCAGACCGGCCCGTCTGGCACCAACAACCATGCCACGCTCAAAATTGCTTAAATCACCTTTCTTTCCCATTCTGACATTCAGTTTGGAGTTCAGGAGATTGTCTTGACCAGGACCACACCCCTAAATGCATTGAAGCAACTGCCATGTGATTGGTTCATTAGATAATTGCATTAATGAGAAATTGAACAGGTGTTCCTAATAATCCTTTAGGTGAGTGTATATATATATATATATATATATATATATATATATATATATATATATATATATACCCGCACTTCACAGTGGAGAAGTAGTGTGTTAAAGAAGTTATGAAAAAGAAAAGGAAAAATTTTTTAAATTTTAAAAACATATATATACACACACATATACTATGGGGTGCCAAACAGGCAAATAAACTAATTTTGTGAATATATAAAGTCAAAACCTGAATATACAAAGTCAGCGTCGGAATTTATAAAGTCATTCCTGATTATATACAGTAAAGTCAACATCGGAGTATATAAACTCACTCCTGAATACATAAAGTGAAAGTCAAAATCTATTGATTGAAACGACTCTGAAATGAACTAAGTTAACAAAAACGTATTCAGAAAAATAAATCAAAAAAACACTGCTTGGTTAATGTTTTGAAAATGATGCATGTGCCCTGCCCAGGATTGGTTCCTGCCTTGCTGTCTCCAGCAGACCCCCGTGCCCCTGTGGTTGGATTCAACGTGTTGGGAAATGGATGGATATTCCAGCGCTGACTTTGTATATTCCGACGCTGACTTTATATATTGAAGTTTTGACTTTATATATTGCAGCGCTTACTTTATAGCCTGTATTCCGACGCTGACTTTATATATTCAAGTTTTGACTTTATATATTCCAGCGCTGACTTTATATATTCAAGTTTTGACTTTATATATTCAGAAACAAGTATTGACTTTATATATACCGACGCTGACTTTATATATTAAAGTTTTGACTTTATTTATTCCGACAGTGACTTTATATAATCAAGTTTTGACTTTATATATTCGTGAATTACTTTATATATACAAGTTTTGATTTTAAATAGTTAAATGTAGTCATCATTGCATAGCTTTTTCTTTACCATAGAAATTTTAAGACTAAATTCAACTTCCATTCCTAACAAAGATATTTCTGGCGACTAAATAGAAGCTACTTATATCCAAATTCGAGCTATTGAGCTGTCGCCTGCCTGCCTGAATAAATCACCCTCGCTTCGCTCTTACTTTTTTACCGTTCATTTAATTATGGCTAGTGGCGGAAAAATTATAAAATGGAAGGAGGATTACACAGAGTATGGCTGTACCAAAACAATTATTGATGGTGAATCGATTATTCATAAAGCTTCAATTGGTGATCTTTTTTTCTGTGTTAACCTCATATTTTTTCATACTTCTTCTCAAACCAAGGGGTTGCGAGGCTAAAATGAATCATGAAGCGCTGATCAATGTAATCGGTGTACCAGGAAATCATGCATTGACAGAAGTTCCCCTTTGCTTGTGATTAAATGCGTGATTTTTAACGCGTTATGGAGCACATGCATCGAAGCTTCTCAGCTGTGCTGTGTTAGCTTGTGCTATGAAAAGGAACTATTTTAAAAATAACACGATTGTCAATGTAATCTTTTGTAAGTAGTGCCTGGAGGATTCAGTGTGGAGAAACTCTAGACACAGCGTGTGTATTAACTTGTGGATTTTTCGGTGAGTATCTGGTGGCAGCCTCACAAAGTCGTAAAACTGCGTTAGCTGCGGAGCGCAGCTCAGAGTGAAATGAGTTAAATGGGAGGGGATTTGATGACGTGACTCCCCCACCCGCCTTAACTGTCAATCCCCCACAAACATAGTCTCTCGGAATTTGCATAAGCACAGCCCCTCACCTGCAATTTTAACTTAGTTACAAAGTGATCAAAACTCTCGTTTATATCCTGCGTCCTCTCATTAAACTTGTATCCCGCATTAGCCGTGGGCATGACAAACGCCAGCGGCAGCCTGTCTATGAACTTAATTTAAAGTTTAGGTTTACACCGTGCTTTGTTTCCGAAGTAGCAGCACTCATGAATATGGTTGTATATGTCAGTCGCTTGCTTCTTATTGTTTTGCTGCCTTCTCAATTATATAATGCATGTTTTCTTCAGCGCTTTTTGGAGCTTTTCCTATTTTTCTACGTACTGCGTTGATAGTCAGTACACGTGATTACAATGGGAGGCGTGATGATGTCACACGAAACTCCGCCCCCCACGGCTTTCGAGCTCAACTCCATTACAGTATATGTAGAAAAATAGCTTACAGTTATGACCATTACACATAGAATTTCGAAATGAAACCTGCCCAGCTTTTGTAAGTAAGCTGTTAGGAATGAGCCTGCCAAATTTCAGCCTTCTACCTACACGGGAAGTTGGAGAATTAGTGATGAGTGAGTGAGTCAGTGAGTGAGTGAGTGAGTGAGTGAGTGAGTGAGTGAGTGAGTGAGTGAGTCAGTGAGGGCTTTGCCTTTTATTAGTATAGATATATATATATATATATATATATATATATATACATACTCCTAGATAACAGAGAACTTGTGCTTAAGGTATTTGGGTTATTTCCCATTATGACCACTCATAAACTTATAATGGATGGAAATTTTAATTTTGCAGAGGTTTGGAAAATTATTTGTTAAATGACAATACAGTGATGGCAGTTACACAGTTTATTAAGCATGTTCTTTTTTTTTTGATAATACATCAAAGGTACTTAAGAATTGTTCTTTGTTAATAAGATATTATCCTCTATAATATGATGCAAATACAGTGATCCCTCGCTATATCACGCTTCGACTTTCGCGGCTTCACTCTATCGCGATTTTTTTCTCATACACGCTTACGTCACTACGCATGCGCTTTCTGAGAACTTTTATCTAAGCCCCATGATGGCTTCTAAACATACTGCTTTTTCTAAGCCTTCTGACAATAAAACTAAGCGCCGGAGGAAGATGCTTACTATCCAGGAGAAGGTGAAACTCTTCTCATGCATATGAAAAGACAGTGCCAGCAACTGCCTATCAAGATGTTCTTCAGCCGCGCACCCAGACACCCACTGCCTACTCCTAGTACAGTACTTCTTCACTGAAGACAACAACGCACCTGCTGAAGATACTGCACCACCTGAAGACTCTCCTACTGAGGTAATGCCTTCATAGGTTAGTGGTTGTGTGTAAGAACTATGTGTGTGTGTAATTAAATGTACAGTACAATAATCTACTATATAAAAGCAGTCGGGATTGTCCTTTCGTCCCGTGAGTGCAAAGTGTTGCGGTATTCCGCTTATCACAGACTTACTACTTGCAGCTTGCGGTACGAAGCGACGCGATGTGAGCAGAGTTCTGGTGCTCCCATCGTTCCCTTGCTTTTGTGCGCTATGCGCTGGAAAAATAGACAAAATTATGTCTCTAGAAATAATTAATGTTGATGGAGTACAAATGCCTCACCGCGTAGTAAATATCAGGGGAGATGGTGCTTGCTTATTCTCATCTATAGCTTATTTAGTGCATGAAACTCCGTTTTTAGCAGTAAAGATTCGGGCTGACATTGTACGACGTTGGACAGGCACTCGAGGGGATAAAAAAACGTAGGTTTTCGGGACATGTTATGAATGGGCACTTTGATGCTCTCATTCTTTACACTTACATGCCTGATGTACACATGGAGCGCATACAAATTGAGGATAAAAGTCGGTTGCCTTAAAAGGCGGGTGAGCCTAGTAATAATATGATATTTGTAACGTCTAATATGTCTTATTTTCTCTTATTTTGTCTAATATATTGGATAATACGAGTGTAATGGTGACTAAAGGGTGTTATGTCACGTCTAGAGGGCTCTAATAATGTTAAAAAACGTATTTGGAAGGTCGTAAACAGGTTTTCTATACTCTAACTGCGAAAATATTCGATTTATAAATAAATAATCCTACTTCGCGAAAATTCATTTATCACGGTAGAGTCTGGAACGGATTAACCGTGATAAACGAGATTCACTGTATTATATTCCCCTCATTTTGTAGCTTAAATCACTATGCCCTATAAATCCAACAATCATCCTCTTTAATAAAACCCTTATTTGCGTCCAGTGTCCGTGTGTGTATCTTCTTGTGAAGTGCGCATGCGTGGGGCCACACGGCACGTGTTCAGTCTCTTCCTGTGCATTCCCTGTGTGTGCAGAGAGAGAGAGACACACACAGGTGCGTGCGTGCGACAGACAGACACGCAGGCCCGCCCAAGAGACAGACCGACATGCGCATGCGCATGCGCACACGCACACACACACACACACACACACACACACACACATGCACGCAGGCAGACAGGTAGGCCTACGCGAGAGACGGACAGACACGCACACACACTCGCGCGCGCAGGCAGGCAGGCCGGCCCACGCGAGAGACGGACAGACACGCATGCACACACGCACGCACGCACACACACACGCGCAGGCAGGCCCACGTGAGAGACGGACGGACAGACAGGCACGCGCAGGCAGGCAGGCCCATGCGAGAGACGGACAGACACGCACGCATGCCCGCCTGCCAGAGAGACACATTCACACACACACAGGCAGTCCCGTATGGGGGACAGACATGCTCGCACATACACACAGGCACACGCGTGCATTGTTGCAATGTTACTTTTCTTGGTTGTTTATTAGATTACGGATTTTTCAAATGTTCATTTTTTTCCCTCTGCTTAAAACTCATTAAAAAAGGTGTTTTCAGCGAAGCGGTCAAAGGCTATAAGCTTGAACTGTTGCAGTGTTAGTTTTCTCTGTTGTTCAAGGTTTTCTTAGTGTTTTCAATGTTTTTACATTTAGTTTACTATTACGCTGTGCATTCAATGGTATAATTAACTATATTTGTGCTTAAAATCTTAAAAATATATATATTTACATACAGTTCATACGGTCTGGAACAGATTAATTGTATTTACATACAATCCTATGGGGGAAATTACTTCGGTTCCACTGTATTACTTTCCGACAAAATTACAGGCATTTTACGGAAATAGAAACCAGTATTACTGAGAGAAAATTAAAGGCACACAATACAGTGACGCATATTACAGCCACATACAAGGTCTCTTGCCATTTAATATAGACTGTTTACACAAATGTTTATGCACTACTGTTCTAGCACCGTTATTGTAACTGGCTTAATGTCTAGTTATTAATGTTAGTTGATTAGGACTTCAATTCATGTCCACACAAACTGATATTTTCTTATCAGAGACAATGCCGAGAAATTTATGTGGGAACACTATGGGTAACACTGGCAATATTTTCAGAGGACAACTCAATATGGAAAAGTACATATAAAATAAACTGCAAACTTAAAAAGCATCAGTGCTGAATAGCAAGATTTCTTGAATATTTATTAAAGCCAAAGAAAATAAAATTCTACTGAAAACTTTAGCCAAATGACAATAACTTTCTTTCCAATCAAGAACAAAACCTTGCTACAATTTTCACCATGTTGACCAATTTCATTTCTAAATAATAATGTTAAGATGCTGGCAAACCTTTTAGTTATGAGAACACAGTAAGTGCTTCCCTTGACAATATATCATGGTTAAACCAGATTTATTAACTGAAGATATTTATTATCTACTCTTTAGCTTATTTTATATGACAGATTCACCTACAGAAAATCTTAATCTCAGAGGTCTTTCCATCTTTGAATACAGAAAAAAGCTTTTGAGCTGAGTGGGGTCATCTAATCACTGCATTTACAAATTTTGCTTTGGCACCCAAATATTGTATCTGCATTGATTAAATTACTTTATGCTAGTCCATAAGCTTCAGTTCGCCTCAGTTCATACTAATAATATGAACTAGAATTAGAATAAGTACACAGAAGCAAAAGGGATGTCTACTATTACCAATGTTTTTGCAAATACTATTGAAACACTAGCTGTTTATTTTTGGAAGCAGTCAGAAATAAAACAGGGAGGGCCACAACATTAAATATCTCTATATGCTGATGAAATAGTGTTATTTAGCTCAGGCCCACATTCATCTATGAAATTAATACTCCAGCCTCACAGCTTCAGGAGACTTGACTCTGACATGGTCACTGTCTCTATGGAGCTTACACATTCTCTCCATGTCTATTCTCACGCATGCATCAGAGGGTCACCTTCCAAGGTTTTCACAGGTATGTGATATCATCACAAGCTCAGATGTGGTACTTCCTCCACTAACTACTTTGTCCCTCTCTGTCCTACAGCAGAGAATGACAACCCAGTTGATCCCTGGGCTATAAATTCAATGACACCCTGAGGAAAAATGTCACTTGAGGCTTAGGTGACCAAGGAGAGGAGCTCCAGTAGTTAACCACTAAAGCTTTAACAAAAAGAAGACTTGACTACCCCCAATTGCAGAAGGACAACTTTATTTTGTTTATTTTATTGTTAAATGCCATCACATGTTATTTTTATTTGTACATTTGTCAAGTAAAAGGGAACAGCTGGCTTGGTACCCCAAAGTACTGCAGTTGTACTGGCCTGTTATTTCTCAGACGACCGCACTGGGTAGGTTTCTTCTCTTTTCATAAGTCCCAAAGGGGTGCCAGCTAGAGACTAAGAGGCAGCTTTAAACTGGCCCACAATTAGTGAATGTGAGTGCGTCTTAAGGGAGACAGGCACCCTTGCCAAGGTAAGTTCGAGCCTTGTTCCCAGTGGTAGCAGGATAGACTTAATTAAATGGGTTCATAGAAAGGATTGATAATACTGGCACATTATTACTCTTATAAAGTGAAATCTTTGAAGCAGGTGGCATTTATGTGTTATAGCAGCGTTTCTCAACCTTTAAGTATTTGCGACCTGAGTTTTTTTTTGAAATGTAGATGCATATTTTATTATACCTACTTCACTTTTATTGACATTTATCTAACTATATTTATTGTTCTAGTATCAGAATGTAGTTTAAGTTAATTTGTTTTGGTTTCAACAGATTTTTTTTCATATTTTTGATTCTTGTTTTCTTTTTTCACATCTTCGCGCTCCCCTTTTTGTTACTTCGCGCCCCCCTAGGGGCCCGTTGCACAGGTTGAGAACCACTGTGTTACAGGAAATAATAGTATTTATTTATTTATTAATTATGGTATTGAGCTGTGTTTCCTACAATGGAGAAACAATGGAGAAATAGATTTAAAATGATGGGACTCTTTCAGCCTTGAATTTTGTTATTGGAAAGTTTTGTCTAGTTTTTACATTGTCTGTCTTTCCTGAAAGACAGCTTTCAAACCTATGGAACACAGCATGGTTTTTCTCATGTTTCCATTTGAATAGATAAGCTCAGTGCTTGTTATTTGTCAGGTGTTATCACATCCATATGTGTAAGAGAAACTTTTAGGTATACGAGAGAATGCCATTCTTACTTTTCAAATTGAAATAAATTGTTCATTGGGATATATATATATATTATATATAATATATGTTATTACTGGACATCCTGTTTTAATGAATAGTTGTCAAAGTTTTGTTAAAGTAGGATTCCCTCCAACTCTTGTAAACCTGTACTGGTTTAAATGAGTTTAATAGATAAATCAGTAACTTATAATATTTCAAAAATATGCTTTTTGTGAATTTTACAAACAGAAAGAAATGGTGTGATGTGACATCAAAGATCACTATTTGCAAGTAGGAAACATTCTCCATTTCCCAGTATTTCTTGCTTCACTTTCCTTTTTGGAGAACACAATGTCTTTATGGATATTATAAAAGAAATAAATCTTACAAAAGTGACAAATGTTCATATATCAGTATGTATGGCAAACAGTTAAAATATGTGGGGTCTACTGACCCTGCAATTTTTTTAAAGGAATAAAACATTTAACACTTGTAATTTAAAGCACACATGGTTAGAATTAGCAGAAAAAACACTCAAAGATATTTATGATGCATGAGCAAGAGAATAGAATAAACATTAGCTTGTCTGGTTTTACATTAGTGAAAAGTAGCAATAAATATGTAAAATCTAGCTAAAATGTAATTTAATTTTCCTTGCCCTGCTGTTGAGATGTGGGCAATTTTTGGAAAAAAATCTAAATATGCTCATTCATGCTTTAAAAATACAGTATGTATCTGTTTTTAAGTTATTCATACTTAAACTTCACTTCTTTTATAATTTCTACAATTGCAAACCACTGGTTTCACATCCAGGGTTGATTTCTACCATGCAACTGTGGAGTCTTGTAAAGGAAATCATCAGGTCTAAAAGTGTGTAGTCTTGCAGTGCCAGAGGTGATTCCCAATGTAGAATACAGTGGAACCTTGGTTTGCGAGTAACTTGGTTTACGAGTGTTTTGCAAGACGAGCAAAACTTTTTAATAAATTTTGACTTGATAAACGAGCATTGTCTTGCAGGACGAGTAGTCTCTGCCAAGCCTCACGTGATCACAACTTCTCTCTCTCACTCACTCACTGCGGGATTGTGGCTCACTCGTATAAGTCAACATCTGTGCTAGTATATAGCATTATTGTGTGTATGGAAATGCACCCCATGAAGAAAAAAGTTGAAAAGGAAGGTGGTAAGAAGGAGATGATTACGGTGGAAATTAAGAAGGAAATCATTGAGAAGCATGAACGAGGTGTGCGAGTGGCCGACATTGCAAGATTTTATAAAAAGTCTACTTCTACGATTTGCACGATATTAAAGAAGAGAGAAGAAATAAGGGGGCTAGATGCAGCAAAAGGAGTCACGAGAGTATCAAAGCAACGGCCACATGTTCTGGAAGATGTAGAAAAGCTGCTTCTCGTGTGGATAAATGAGAAGCAACTAGCAGGTGATATCGTGACCGAGAACTTGATCTGCGAGAAGGCAAAGGGCTTGTACGGCAACCTCGTAAGTAAACTGCCAGGTACGTCAACAGAAAATGAAGAAGGCTTCAAGGCCAGCAGGGGATGGTTTAATAACTTTAAAAGGAGAAGTGGCATCCATAGTATTGTGAGGCACGGAGAGGCTGCAAGTTCGGATGCTAAGGCAGCTGAGGCATTCGCTGCAGAGTTCCAGAGGCTCATGGTTTCCGAGCGTTACCTGCCACAGCAATTTTTAACTGCGATGAGACAGGGCTTTTTTGGAAAATGATGCCAAAGAGGACTTACATTACAGCAGAGGAGAATGCAATGCCCGGTCACAAGCCTATGAAAGACCGTCTCAACCTCTTGTTGTGTGCTAATTCAAGCGGGGATTTCAAAGTCAAGCCCTTGCTCGTGTATCATTCTGAGAATCCACGAGCCTTCAAGAAATGCAAGGTGCAAAAGAGACAGTTAAATGTTATGTGGAGGTCCAACAGCAAGGCTTGGGTCACTCGTATCTTGTTCGTTGAGTGGATCAACGAGGTCTTCGCTCCTGCAGTGAAGAGATACCTTTTAGAAAATAATCTGCCACTCAAAGTCATGCTGCTTATGGATAATGCTCCAGCTCATCCTCCGTGTCTTGAAGACGACCTACTGGAGGAATTCGACTTCATTAAAGTCAAGTTCCTTCCTCCCAACACCACTCCCCTACTCCAGCCCATGGATCAGCAGGTTATTTCGAACTTTAAAAAGCTTTACACCAAAGCACTATTTCAGTGATGCTTCGAGGTGACTGAAGGAACAAACCTTACACTCCGAGAGTTTTGGAAAAATCATTTCCATACCGTGAGCTGCCTCAAGATTATTGATAAAGCCTGGGACGGAATCACCAAGAGAACACTCAATTCTGCTTGGAGAAAACTGTGGCCCGATTGCATTTTTGGACATGACTCTGAGGGGTTTGCTCATGAACAGGAGACGCCAGTTATTGATGAAATTGTGTCCTTAGGGAAGACCATGGGACTGGAGGTAAATTAGGATGACATTCAAGAGCTGGTGGAGGAACATGACCAGGAGTTGACCACCGACGAACTGATGGATTTGCATCGCGAGCAACAGCAAGAGGTTATGGGGGATATCTCATCTGAGGAGGAGGAGAAAAAGATGGAGGAATCCCTCACTTCAAATGAGATCAGGGAGATATGTAAAATGTGGGAAAAAGTGCAAAACTTTGTAGAAAATCACCACCCAAATAAGGCGGCAGCAGCGCGAGCGATGAATCTGTTTAATGACAATGCAATGTCGCATTTCCGCGAAATCCTCAAAAGGCAAAAGCAGCTATCATTGGACGGTTTCCTTGTTAAAGCTGCACGAAAAGAAAAAAATTCCAGCGAGCCAACAGAGTGCAGTGATTCTGTGAGTAGTGAAAGTCATCCTACACAATAACCCTCCCCCTGCTCCTTTTTTTTGAAATGTAAAGTGCATGTTATTTTGTTGTATGTATTTTTACTTTATACAAGTACTGTATTTTGTATTAATCGTTACTATATAAATATTTGTGTGTTGTGAAACGAATCATGTTTGTTTCCATTATTTCAAATGGGGAAATTCGCTTTGATATACGAGTGTTTTGGACTACGAGCACTTTTCTGGAACGAATTATGCTCGCAAACCGAGGTTCCACTGTATATGTCTGGGGCCCTCCATTAAAAAGTGTGTAGTGAACAACGGCAAAGTCCGGTGCTACAAAGGCTACACCTACTGAGCTTCTTCCTAAAACAGCCACCTTTAGCTTCTCTAGTCCAGGGGTGGGCAATGTCGGTCCTGGAGAGCCGCAGTGGCTGCAGGTTTTTGTTCCAACCCAGTTTCTTAACACTACAATTACCAGAGCCTATGAAAAAACTCGTAGATCCGGCCCACCTTAAGTCCCATCACACCTCTCCACCAGCGTCCTTTGTTGTGTAAATGTGCCGATAAAGACAAGCTGCAAGCAGCCGGCTATTCCATCCCCCACCGACTTAGAATGTACACGAACTTCTCCCAGCTCATGCCTTGATTGATTATCTGGGAGTGAAGTGGAGTTTTAGAGTGGAAATAATAGATTGTTATTTGGAACACACGCATTTCATGTGTGTTCTGTTTCTACAGTAATCTATGTAAACACATTGTTAAAACAGAAACTTTTTCATATTTTAGTAATAAATCTTACGAAATGTAGACATAAACTATAGAATGTGTGAAGCATGAAGTCCAAACATCAAATAAACACTTTCACTAAAGGTTCAAGAACGATACAACATCTTCTGTGTTTTAGCGGTAAAATTTACTGCCTCAGATATCAGTTCGATACCCCGTTGGGAAGAAAATGTATTTTCTTTTTAACCTCAAATGGACGTAAAATGTATAAATTGGTATGAACTGTCAGTTTAAGAGATCATTATATTTTCATGTGGGATGCTCCTTTTAAAATATTTTTTAACAATTGAGACTGCAATGAACATGAACAAGTGTCCTTATAACTGGATTTTTTGTTGGTGGACATGTATTCAAATCCATTGTATAATGAGGCAGAGCTAATTTTAGGCTTTGATGCTAATGGAGAGTCAAGATTTTTATGTTTGAATTAACCAACTTTAAATCCTTTATATCCTTTAATACAGAGTTCTATTGCAATCTTTTTCACACCACCACCACCAAGGAAAAACAAGAATTGATCTACAGCAGAAATATTTTATTCATGGGCAAATGCATGTAGCATGTTGAACAATAAGCAGCTGAAGTGAACTGATAATATTAGCCTCACGTTTAAAAAACAATAAACAAATATCGTTAAAATACGAATATCTTTACAAAGAAGTTTTCATTACAACAAAGTATTTTTATGGTCCTGACAGTTTCCCCATATGACAGAAGTCTATAGAAATCTTGTTACCACAAAATAAATTCAGCAGATACTTTCATTATAACGAAGTGCCCAAAAGACCTTGAAATGCCTGAATAAATCATCCACAGAGCAATTAGTTCTGTGGCCGTAGCTCA
This sequence comes from Polypterus senegalus, assembly GCF_016835505.1. Classification (NCBI taxonomy): domain Eukaryota; kingdom Metazoa; phylum Chordata; class Cladistia; order Polypteriformes; family Polypteridae; genus Polypterus; species Polypterus senegalus. Next base: position 111,712,953 of record NC_053156.1, read on the forward strand.
GTTGTGCACAATGATCCCTAAACAGAAACACTGTCAATTTTTTTTTCTTTCTTCGATCTTTGCTTGTACTATTTTTTTGCATTTTTTGTTTCCGGCGGTTTACAGTGATACCTTTTGCTTATTGCTCGTCAACATTTGAAAAACATCCATTGCAATTTAACTTATTGTCACCCTCCTATAGAAACGGCAGACACGAAAAAATGATAACAGTTCATATTAGAAAAAATTTTAATTTTTACAGCTCCGAATTGCAGCAAAAAGAAAAAAGACGTTGCCAGTGAATTCCGAATTTCGCCATTGACACTGTCAACTTTCTTGAAAGGCCGAGCAAAAAAAGAAGAAAAATCTCAGGTTGCAAACGTATGCGAACTGCTGCATTTGAAGATGTCGAAAAAGCAGTTTTTATGTGGTTCAGTGACGCTCGTTCAAGAAACATTCCTATTAATGCGGCACTCATTCAAGAAAACGTGAGGTTTCTAAATTTTCTTGGGACCTCCCCCAACTAGACAGCACGCCGAAGAGTGTCCCAAAGTGCAATCACTGCACCTGTGGAAGACTGTTCATCAACAACAGGCTCACAGCACTGGGGCGGCTCTTCACCAAAGCAAACAGAAAAGATCTCAATGAGTGATGCAAGGAACATTGTAAATGCAGGGCACAGTATGACTTGGGCACTAACCTGGCTATGACCCTGCCTGACTACTGCGTCTGTGTATAGGAGAGTGGCAGATCATGCCACAATAAGTAACCCTGCTGTTCCTGTTTCAAGCTGAATAAAGCTGGTTTTGCTAAATTACTGAGACTAAGCCTCATGTTTTGAGGTGCAAGACAGGGACTTATAGTGCGACCCCGATCTTTTAGGATTTGCTTCTTTGTTGCTTCTCTGCTATGAGCCTGTTTTTGCCCTGCCCCGGCAACAGACAAACAATCTTCCACAGATGCAACAATCACGCTTCGGGACACACTTTAGTGTGTCATTACCGTTTTTGGGATCCCAAAAGCGTTCAGAAACCTCACAATATGAAGAGGTAATAATTTGGCTTCTGATTTATTATAACTGTGCAGCCCAAAACATACTTTCACATTTAGATAATGTTTGCGTTGAATTCCTCCCACCCAGTTGCACAGTAGTGCTTCAGCCATTGGATTTGGGCATCATTCGCACCCTGAAAATGTATTATCGCAAGGAAATGCAGAGAAAAATTCTCGTCAGCATAACTTATAGACAGGAGATGATTAAAATTAATGTGAAAGAAGCTATTGAAATGATTGCAAACACCTGGGCGCAAGTTAAAGAAAGCACTATAGTGACAAATACAGAATCTCATTACAACAAATTTTCATTACAATGAAATATTTTTAGGTCCCTGGCACTTCGTTGTAACGGATTTCTACCTGTTTTGAATACAGAAAAGTACTTTGTTAGTTACATATTACTTCTGATACATTAACCAACAGCATTATAACGGAAGCCCACTGTCTCAGAAAGTTTTCCGGATGAAGCTGAGTAACACAGCTAATTTATACATGTAAAAGGAAAAAAATAATATTGTACATAATATTAATGATATACTTAGCAATACTGAAATAGATTAAGTGGGCTGGAGAATATGTATATACATAACATAATGTAGTCTTTTAATGTTTTGTTATTGGAAAACTTGCTAGAAGTTTAAATAAAAAAGTAAATTGATGGTTGAATGGATGTAGTCAATGATGTTGACGCATCAATTAATGTTTATGCTTTATAGTTTCAGGTGTCCTGGTTCACTTCCCAGCTTGGTAAATCTTTTTGCAGTTGGTACATTATTCTTGTCATTTTTGATTTTCTCTGACATTGGAAACATGCATGCGAGATTGAATGTAGAATTTTAAATCAACATTGTAGATGTATGAGTGAGCATGCACTGCATCCAGAGCAACGCCGCTACAACAGGCTGTGACTCCTCACACTGTACTAGAGATGGAAGGTATATAAACTGAATAATTTCACTACGGTTTAGTGCTGTACAGTGTAAATCAAATTGTTTTCACTGCTTTATTAATCTCAACACAGTTTAAGGGGTACCAGTTCACAAGTGGTAGTTCAAGTGCCATTACTAAATCTCTAAAAGAGAAAGAGTGGGTCAGGTATACTGAATAATGTAATTGTGCTTCATAATTTACATAGCAACATGATAAACAAACTCGAGCTCTAGGAAGGGTCTGCATTACTGAAAATCTATTGTTCTGCCAGAACACCTCATCTTGAAGCCCATCTTACAGACCACTAAAGTCATATTCTTACACAGGTATTGTAAGTCTGTAGTACTAGGGTGTTGTACTGTGTAAGCCATTATGGATGTAATAAGAAGACAAGCAAAATGACACCTTTTATTGGTTAACTAAAAAGATTACAATCTGCAAGCTTTCGAGGCAACTCATCAGGCTCCTTCTTGTAATCATCTTGCCTGAAGAAGGGGCCTGATGAGTTGCCTCGAAAGCTTGCAGATTGTAATCTTTTTAGTTAATCAATAAAAGGTGTCATTTTGCTTGACTTCCCATTACAGGAACTGTAAGAAAAATGTTTGTGTATGCCCACCACTTAATTTGTGGAACTGTAGGTTTTTTGAGTTCATGTTTCAGGAACATTTTGGGATCAATCAAACTGTGTATGCAGATGCTTTTTTAAAAGTGTAAGCTGTGTGGTGTAAATGGTTTTAATTCCTTTACATACTTGTGTGTTTTTGTGAGCTTTGTATGCATGTTTTGCATGAGAAAGAAAAACAGAGACATTTTATTATCTGATTTATTCAGTAATACACTGTGGCATAAATTATAGCCTAAATGCCACATGCATCTTACCTCCTACTGTGAAAGCAGTTTATCTAGCGAAAGTAATGATCATTTGTTTCTTTGCAACTAAAATGCTAAGACTTTTCTCCCTTTTACACTTTGCAAAAGCAGCAGCTGTATTGAGTCAACTTCCTTGTGACTTTGTATTTAGCCATTATTTTTATCTGAAATTGCATTATCATTTATGGAGCTAACCTGTGCTTTTTGTGAAGCTAAAGTAGGAAGTATATTACTTAATCTTTTCAAAATATGTAGAGGATGGCAACATACTTGTTCTTAATCTACCCTTTTAGTTCACAGCAACATCACTTGACTGGCAATATGGAGGAGTTCTCTGAAAAGGTTTAATAAACTGTGATTTATGAAATGTAATGAAACAAATAAGGAGAAAAAGAGTGTAAAAGATTATAAATCAAATGCTGTAATTTCCCCCCTCTTTATTTAACATTGAATGCTTTTGTGATTACTAATGAAACCGAAAGTAAACTTGCAAAATAAGACAAATGATAGCTGGGAAAACAAGCATTTATTGCCCACTGCAAAAAATAAATTCAAACATGATAAACAGCAATACCAAGAAAACCAAAGATACTAACACTGCTCTGCTTAAATAAAAAACTGATAACAGAAAGATATTTATGTTGGTCTCAACATATCGGGATTAGATGCTTCAAACAATCACTCCAGAAAATTTTCCAGAAAACAATTTAAAGGTGCAAGGTACATAAGTAAGCTTAACAATTGGTTAAAAACTATTGTGCCTTTTGGAGGGAAAAAAAGACATCTTTAAAATGACAATGGCCAGATGGAGCTGAACAAGGCAAAGGGATATGGCAGAAAGTGTGGTCAGTAGGTTTAGAAAGGGTCATAAACAGAAAGATAAGAAGATTGTACTATAAAAACCAAGAGGAAAGCCAAAAATAAAGGTCAAAAGTCAAAAAACAGTAAATATGGAAGCTCTCATGAATGGAGGTCACTAATTGGCAACATCCATGCTTTTTTAAAGTGGCAATGACACTAATAATAAGGTTATCAAAAACAATACAACATTATAAACAGATAAATAAACCAGAATATTCCCATAATTCACAAGCAAGATCAGACAAAACTTAACAGGTGAATGACATGTTTCTGAGCCAATATCAGATACAGTATCATGACTAATATTGGATCTTGAAAGAAGTAGTCTTTGACAACCCCAGAGTCATAGTTACAGAAGGGACCCAATCAACACAAGTCACACATGACTCAGCCTGAACTGCCAGTCTGGTTGATAGCCAGACTTCATCACCATAATCGTTAATAACAGTTTGCTTGGTACTGACATCATCAAATCCAACGGGATATAAGAGTCCACTAGAACACAAATGTGAAAGATAATACAGAATACAGAACAGAGTAAAAAGACAAAAGATTAAAGACGTAACATAGATTTTCAGGGAAAGAATGCTCATATGAGTTGAACACAATTTGCGTTGTCACGATGTAAGTTCAAACACGGAATCAAAATTCAATGCGATATTGACGAAACGTTAATTCATAAAATAGTTTTTACTGGAGTTTTACAGTAAAAGTGCAAGTTTAAAATGAACAAAAACATGTAAGGGCTCATTTATACTTCACGCTCAGAACGTGTACGCGCCCGCATCATGGTTGCCATGCGTTCCCAGCGTTCATTTCACACGTCCTCTGAGCAGGTCCTCAGAAATTAACGCGATGCATGCGCGAGTTGCAGTACCAGCAAAAAGTCGGGGGGCACAGTGTGCTAAAAGTCGTAACGTGACGTCAGAGTCTCTGTTTACTATCTACATGTGACAGCAAGCCTCTATGGAGATCCTTCGGGGATCGATGTGCACTTTGCTGTTTGATGAATGGCTCAAATACAGCGCTATACATTATGTTGCCGATGTGAAGTTGCAAAAAAAAAAATAGACGGCACAAAAGATGGTATGTGAGACTTTTAAAATGTATCGTGTCATTTATATGTCTTTTTTATGTTTTAATTTTTGCAACTTAACAACAGCAACATAATGTACAGTATAGCGTTATATTTGAGCCACTGAGAAAAAAATAAAGGACACGGTGAAAACGTGTATTTTGTGATTAAAGTGGAAATTTCGGCTTTAATCATGAAATGTCCACTTTAACCTCGTAGTTTACTTTATCATTAAAGCAGACGGTTGTAAACGTCATCCCAGTTTTTAATCGCCATGAGCTTCTTGGACCTGACAGCAGGTAAAGTAAAACAATAAAAAATAGATGGCACAAAAGATGGTATGTGAGACTTTTAAAATGTGTCGTGTCATTACGATCGGGAATATGCACGCTTGAATATAAAAGCACCATGAATGCATCTGTATGTCGGCATTTTGCTTCAGCAGCGGAAAGCAGCAATAGATCGCCAAACAGAACAAATTAAATGTATGATATTCCAACTCTGCACATTTAGAATCTTTAGATTTATACTTGATATCACTTTCATGATGAAATGCATTAAAATGTGTATGTTACATTTTACATATAATTTCGTTTAAATAATGAATACTGTTAATAAATACACACATGGGGGAATAATTACACACATGGGGGTGTCACGGTGGCGGAGCTATAGCACTGCTGTCTCGCAGGGAGTTATGTTGCTGGTATTTCCTGCTTGTATTCCACACTGTGCTCCGCTTTCCTTCCAAAGATATGCAGATTTGGGGATTTGGTGCCGCTAAAATGACGCTAGTGTATGTGTGTGCTTGTATTCACCTTGCGATGAGCTGAGGCCTCGTCAAGGGATTGTTTCTCACTCGTGCCCAATGCTTCCTGGAATGGACACATACATCCCTGGATTTATGAATTTAATCAATTAACATCCTTTTCAGAGATATTGCGGTAAGGTGTTATTGGAATTTAATAGGTGTTTTAGGCAATTCACAACACAGAGAAGCTGAACATGTTCTCACCGCGATAATATCTTGCACTACCACCTGGTGGACTCCTCCAGATTTACGTAAAGTACGAGCGCAAGTATAAACACTACAACGCTTGCGTAGCAGGAGCGTCCGCTGCAGCATGCGTCGCGTGAAGTATAACTCCGGCCTAACGCTACATGAAACATATTTTCTTTCAATTTATTACGTTTTACTATTTTTTTACTTTGGTTAATTACTCGCTGTAATATAAAATAGTTAGGTCTATTATGCATATGTAACAATTCCCATGAAAATAACAATCTGTTTAAATTGTACATCCACTAACCCATACGAAGAGCAGCAGATCTGCGAAGTGGCTAGTGCATAGCGTCCACCCCAGGGTTGGCGAGCGAAGCGAGCAGGGGCCAGAGCCCCCTAGTTTCACACAAAATAAACCAGAAGGACAATAGAATTAATCACAATAACTGAAAAAAGAATATGCAAGATTTCCTAGTGTTGAGTTCTACAAAAAGGCTCAAATTTGCAAAGTTCAATTTATTGAACACAAGTGAAATGGAGGAACAGTTACTTAAATCAATTAATTCTTATTATGGACAAGAGAAAATCAATACTAATAATGTTTAGAATGCTATTGCAGAAATCAAGAATGATAATAACCAAAGATTGTTCTCAAAGCCTTGAAGACTTGCCCAATTTTCCTTATGATCAACTGCTGTACTCCAGACAACTTCATGGATACCGCTGACTGTATGCTGAATTCAGACAGAATGGCTTGTGTGTCAGAAAGGAGAATGTTTGCTTGGTTTAAAAAAGATGGATGCCAGAAGTTTGTCAGCCAGGAAAGCAAGATGACTCCAATGACAAAAGCTGCTTCTCAAAGGGGCCAAAATTTATCTGGCGTTGTGAAGAATACAGTAACACTGCATAAATAAAAGTCTATAAATTAAAAATTGGGTGGGAAGTAAAATTCTCCATAAGTGGCATGTGTCATTGATATATTATTTAGCTACTTGTTACCAAAGCAGACACCTTATAGGTTGTAACTTAAACCAAAGGTAAATTCAGTTTAAGGCAAGTCATTGGTAATAAATTACTTATTACAAACATTGGCTTCCGTTTGACAGTGCTGACCGAAAATACCAACAATGGCACTGAAGGCATTAAACAAACTACAACAACAACAACATTTATTTATATAGCATATTTTCATACAAATTATGCAGCTCAAAGTGCTTTACATGATGAAGAAGGAGAAAAAAGACAGAACAAATAAAAATTAGAATAAGGGAACACTATCCATTCATCCATCAATAATTAACAAAGAAAAAAAGTAAAGTCCGGTGGCCAGTGAGGGCAGGAAAAAAAACCCCAAAAAAACTCCAGACAGCTGGAGAAAAAAATAAAATCCGCTGGGGTTCTAGGCCATGAGACCACCCAGCCCCCTCTAGCCATTCTACCTAACATAAATAACCTCAATCAGTCCTCATGGTATTCAGGGTTCTCATGGAAGAACTTGATGATGACGGTCATGTGGACTTCAGACCTTTAATCCATCAATGTAGGGACATCACAGTGCTTTGATCAGGTGGTGGTGGCACACGTCGCCACCCCAGACATCCGGAAAAAGAACAGAAGAGAAAGTAGGGGCTAGTACGGATTTTGGAGCCACCATGAATAATCATGATAATTCATTGAATATACAGAGCATCAGGATTAAACTAAGATGAAGCTATGAGAAAGCCATGTTAAAGTAATGTGTTTTCAGCAGTTTTTTTAAAATGCTCCACTGTATTAGTCTGGCAGATTCCTATTGGCAAGATGTTCCAGATTTTAGGTGCATAACAGCAGAAGGCCTCCTCACCACTTCTTTTAAGTTTAACTCTTGGAATTCTAAGCAGACACTCATTTGAAGATCTAAGGTTACGATTTGGAGTGTAAGGTGTAAGACATTCCAAAATATAAGATGGAGCGTGATTATTTCAGACTTTGTAAACTATAAGAAGGATTCTAAATGAAACAGGAAACCAATGTAGTGACATCAAAACTGGAGAGATGTGCTTGGATTTTCTTTTCCTAGTTAAGATTCTAGCAGCTGCATTCTGCACTCGTTGCAATCAATTTATGTCTTTTTTGGGTAGTCCTGAGAGGAGACAGTACTGCGTTACAGTAATCTAGACGACAGAAAACAAAAACGTAAATTAATTTTTCAGCATGTTGCAGTGTTATAAGGGGTTTAACTTTTGCTATATTTCTTAAGTGGAAAAATGCTGTCCTAGTAATCTGATTAGTATGTGATTTAAAATTCAGGTCAGAGTCAATAGTTACCCCTAAATTCCTTACCTCCGTTTTGACTTTTAATCCTAATGCATGAAGTTTATTTCTAACTAGCAGAATACCCGCGCTTCGCAGCGGAGAAATAGTGTGTTAAAGAAGTTATGAAAAAGAAAAGGAAAATTTTTTAAAAATAACGTAACATGATTGTTAATGTAATTGTTTTGTCATTGATATGAGTATTATTGTCATATCTATAAATATCTATCTATATATATCTATATCTATATCTATATATATATATATCTCCTTTGGGGTGCGAGCAGCTGTTGCTGGTGGTGCCAGAATCCATCGAGGAAGAAAAATGAAAAAAAAAAAAACGGAGGACTTTTGCTGTTATGTGCACTTACTGTAGTGCTGCATGGGTATTGTTCAAGTTCTATTTAAATTTTAAATATAAGTCATTTTTATTTAGTCGACAGAAATATGTTTGGTAGGAATGAAAGGTAAATTTAGTCAGCATTGCATAAATTTTTCTTCACCATAGAAATTTAAAGAGTAAATTCAACTTATATTCCTACCAAAGATATTTCTGTCGACTAAATAGAACCTACTTATATCCAAATTCGAGCTATTGAGCTGTCACTTGCCTGCCTGAATAAGTCACCCTCGATTCGCTCTTACTTTTTTACCATTCATTTAATCATGGCTAGTGGCTGAAAACTTATAAAATGGAAGGAGGATTACACTGAGTATGACTTTACCAAAATAATTATTGATGGCGAATAAAGTATCCATTATTCATAAAGCTTCAATTGGTGATCTTTTTTTCTGCGTTAGATAGACATGGACATGAATATTGTAAACTCAAGCTCTTTTAATTTCTGAAAAAAAAAATGCTTTTAAACTGCATTTCAATTTAAAACAGAAACAAAAATATCATCCCTGGCTAAAATTGGGCAGACTTAAAAATAAAGTGGTAGTACTTAAGTACATTTAGAATTGTATTGTCTTTAAATAATAATAACAAAAATTTCAACATAAAGTGCAGTTTTTCTTCTTAAAAAAAAAGGCAGAAACATAAAAGGTAATTTGACCAGCTTCATCTTTAAACTTTGAGTAACCTTAGCCAAAATTATTTTGTACATTAGGCTAAAACAGTGTGATCATTGAACATTTTGTAATTAGATGTAATTAGAATTACTAACGGTCACGGAAGTCCAACGATCCCCAGTAAGAGCCACAAAGTCCGCTTTCTGTAATGCATCTAATTTTGCTTGCTTTTCAGTGTGCACAAAACCATGCTTTTATCAAGGCTTCCGTCGGGTAGTCTTTTGAAATGAAATTTTCCTCCGATCAGTCATAGGAGCGCGCTTTATTCCGACTCTAACATTTTTGTAGCTCTGATGTGTTGCATCAATGTAATCGATATACCAGGAAATCATGCATTGACAAAAGTTCCCCTTTGCTTGGAATTGAAAGTGTGATTAAATGCGTTATTTTTTAACGCGTTATGGAGTACATGCATCGAAGCTTCTCAGCTGTGCTTGTGCTAAGAAAAGGAAACATTTTAAAAATAACGTAACATGATTGTGAATGTAATAGTTCTGTGACCGTTATGAGTGTTGCTTTCATCAAGGATTTGATTATAATTTCTTTGAATCAGGTTCGTATTTGGACAGTTTGCACAAAACCACGCTTTTATCAAGGCTTCCGTCGGGTAGTCTTTTGAAATGAAATTTGCCTCTGATCAGTCTTAGGAACGCGCTTTGTATCCATTATTCATAAAGCTTCAATTGGTGATCTGTCTTTCTGCGTTAACCGCATATTTTTTCATACGTCTCAAACCAAGGGGATGCGAGGGTAAAATGAATCGGAAAGCGCGCGTACATACTTAGTGCACCCCCTGTCAGGAATCGAACCTCGGACGTCGGTGCTAGAGGCGAAGTCTCTACCATTGCACCACGGCATGTGGTTTGTCTATTTGAGAGTATGTAGATCGGGGTATATATATATATATATATATACCCGCGTTTCGCAGCAGAGAAGTAGTGTGTTAAAGAAGTTATGAAAAAGAAAAGGGAACATTTTAAAAATAACGTAACATGATTGTCAATATACAGTAATTGTTTTGTGAGTGTTATGAGTGTTGCTGTAATCAAGGATTTGATTATCATTATTTCTTTCAATCAGGTTCGTATTTGTAGGATGTGTTGTGTTCAAGTTACATTCCGTGTTTGTCAATCGTTGTAAAGATAACAGGTTTCGATTCGTTTCTTACTGCATCAATAAACAGCTCATCTTCTTCTTTATCTGAGACGTGACACACTGCATGCACGGGTTTTTTTTTACACTGTCTTCCTTTAGCGGGACATTGACTTTTTCCACCGTGTGCTTTGTTTCCGCAGTAGCTGCACTTATGAATATGCTGTATGTATCACACACTTCATATTTTTTTGCTGCCTTCTCAAGTGTGTAATTCGGTTTTTGTTCAGCACTCTTTGGAACTGTTGCGTCTGTGCACTGCGTCATTTCATGTGAGCCGCTCGGTGTACATGCATCGAACGTTCCCAGCTGTGCTGGTGCAATCTTGTGCGATATCCACGGCTGTATTTAATGTTAGCTAAGACCCGGCACTTAAAAGTTTTTTGCCAAACACCACCCTGACCATCTCGTCTTTCTCTGCATAAGCACAGTCCTTCACCCGTGAATATTTAGCGGCAGTGTTTCTATTGGATTGCCGCTGATGGACGGCCTTATATGGGCAGGCACTTGCTTTGCGGTTCTCTACTGTTTTATTGTTCATTTATTACGATTGTTATAGTTATTGTGTAGCTATTTTAGACTTAGTTTACTGTTCAAGTACCCATTTCCTTTATTTAATTCGCTGGCTCTCCACTATTTTTTTGTTCCTTTATTACGATTATAGTTATTTATTGATTCCCTTCTTTGGCTGACTGCCTGCCCATATAAGGCACTCCGCTGTTTTTTTGTGAAGTAGCATTTGCATAGCTTCTCCACTGTTTTATAAACAAACGCCATATACAGTAAGGCAGTCGTTTTTCCATGCTTCGCCAACTTAGCAGCCTTTTTATTTAATCCACGGGTTCTCCGCTATTTTATTGTTGGGAGCTCTTCCTTCTTTTCTACGTACTGTGGTCACAGTCAGTTTACGTGATTACGTGGGAGGCGTGATAATGTCACACGCAGCTCCGCCCCCCACGGCCATCGGGCTAACGTCCATTACAGTATATGGAGAAAAATAGGTTCCAGTTATGACCATTACGCGTAGAGTTTAGAAATGAAACCTGCTTAACTTTTGTAAGTAAGCTGTAAGGAATGAGCCTGCCAAATTTCAGCCTTCTACCTACACGAGAAGTTGGAGTATTAGTGATGAGTGAGTCAGTCAGTGAGTGAGAGAGTGAGTCAATGAGGGCTTAGCCTTTTATTAGTATAGATAACCTCATTATATCCATTATTTCCAATCACTAAAATTTCTGTTTTCTCTTTATTTAGTTTGAGAAAATTACTACTCATCTAGAAACACAAGTAAGACATTGTGTCATTGAATCAAGAGAAACTAACAGGGAACATACCTCTAATTACTTCAGCTTGCACAATTTTCTTTCTTCTTTGAAGGATTAGATAGCAGGTTGCAACTCGGCCAAAGAGGTGTATGCCACCATCAATTGTGTTAAGGTGTAAAATCAGCAAAGGCTAAACTGATCTGTTGTGACTACCTTTATTGTAACCCAGCATGTTATTTACCATGTTGGCAAAGGTATAGTCAGGCGTTACACAACACTGACAACATTAAATAAATGAATCTAAAAACTTACCTTTTATTACTTAAAATCAATTGAATTTTGTTGTTTCTTCTCTTTAAGAAAAAAACATGAAACAATCACATGGAGGTACTTCAAACTTTAAGCATCAGATTATAGATTAGAAGTGCCCTCTCTCATCATTTTTTTTTTCCTCTCAATCAAAATTTTTTTCTTTCATTAATTTTTTTTCTTCCTTTCAAAAAAGATTACTTAAATTATTCTTTTTTTCTCACATAAAAATTATTTACTATCATATCCTATCAAAGAAATTCTTTATTTTTCATGTTTTCCCACATTAAACTTTTTGGGATTATTAATTTCTTATTTTTGTTTTTTTACTTTTACCCTTATTTTTTGCTCTCATTTTCCCACTTTTTTGTGTGTTTATTTTTCAGGATTATTGCCATTTTGTGTGTTTGCTTTCATGGGTGCTGCTATATTAAAAGCTTCCTTTTGCTATACCAATATGTGATTGTGCTTCAAGTGATGCGCATGCTATATACAATGATTGCTTATATTAAGCAGCATTTGAAATGTTGTAGCAACATAAAAGATTTTTTCTTCATACAATTCTGTTCATGACCTTGAATTTAGTACTATCCCTTCATTTTGACAAGTGTTTCTTGCCTTTGTGTATTTTTATTTTGACTACATTTGACTAATCCCTTGTAATGTCTATAAAATCTTCAGCATAATATTAAATCAAAAGTGTTCACAGAAGTTTTATGGAAACAAAATCCTAATGGTAACAACAAACTGTGATGATATCCGAGATAATGGGTTATCAACATCCTATCTACCAGGAAAAACAATTACTCACCAGAATGAAACATTGCTACACAACAAATAATACATGTAAAGTTTTGATCAATAGACAAAAGAGAAAGTGAGAAAACCATAATAATTCCACCATGTCATTTTAGTTGCAGAGAATGGTCTGGTCTATTAGGTTGACGTAGATTTTTTCAATAAAGTTAAAATGTCTTCACATTCATTTGTGATATATTGATACATGAAGCAATGCCGATGAATGGCTGAACCCTTTAGATCATAAAATTATTTTGAATAATGTGTATGCGCTCTACAGCATTAAATCATGACAGAAATAAATCCTTTTTCAATTAAGTTTGACTCAGTGTGATAACATATGCTTGAAAATACAACTCTAAAGAAAAATAGATTTTTCATAATAGTGAAATCCTCCCAACTTTTCATGGCTAAAAAATGTAATCAAGATTATACTGAACTCAAAAATGATGAATACATTTTATGATCATAACATGGTCATTTCTTTCTAACCATAGGTATGAAAAAGATCTACTGTATCTATTTCACATTGTAAGAAAAGAAACAGAAACTGAGGAGTGAGATTCACAACCCTTTCTGTCTACTGTAAGAGACAAGCATGGCCTGCTGCTAAAAATGCTAAAATCGGACCCCAATAGTAAACATTTTCTAACTGAACTCGTGTAAGAGGCACAGAGATAAGGTGTAACCAGCCTTGCCTACAAGTTTATTAACTTCGGTAGGTCTGATAAATTCAAACAGCTCCAGGCCAACATAAACATTACGGACAGACACAATGGCAATAAGAATACATGATGATGAACTCATGCATAGAGGCGCTTAACAATTACAAACAATTTACCCCCCTTGTTGGATCTTCACAATTCTCAGAGCCTGTCGGAGTTAGATAAGCCTGCGTCTTAAGGCATCATTAATTCCTCTGGAAATTTAAACAGCTGTCAGTTGTGATACTCTTCAGGTGTGCATGTGGGAAACATTAGCCAGTGTTTATATGGTGATGTGTTGCTGAAGTGCCTGTCCATGTAGAAACTCCTTCACAGGCTGTAAAGTCAGGCCTGTAGACCTCTCCCCCACACTGGACAGTTAATTGGAGTCAGTCATGAATAACTTGAGTGAGCTGTTGACAAAAGGGAATTGTGTGGCCTTATTGTTATCAGCTGGCCCTCCTGGAAGGATTTAATGATTAAAATAACCCTCCTTTCCTTTCAAAACTCCTGAGCAAGCATGGTATTATAAGAGTTATGGCTGATTACTTTTTTTCCTTTAGATAACTTTTTGTTTATGATCTGCTTAGAATCTTTTAGGAAGTTAGGGAGTCTATGTCTCAATAATAATTTTAGTTTTAACAACATATTTAAAATTGTTTTAATTTCATCATTTTGTTCCATTATATAACTCAAAAGGTTCTTTATTTCACAGCTAATTTCTATCAACTGCACCACCATTCTCATTGGTAATATGTTCAGGGGAGGCCCAATCACTGTGAGCCTCAGAAAAGAGTACATTTTAAAATGTTTTTATTAATCTTTATAAACACTATAATATTGAGAGGATTATTGATTTTTTTTCACATTATTCACTTGTCAATCAAGTTAGCCATATAAACTATAGTGACGATGAGTAAAAACTAACAGACTACAACATGTTTAGTTTTGCAATCACTACCCTGTTTCACTTGGCAAAGGTACTCAACATGAGCGTCACCCATAATTATGACTACTCCACTTAAAACCAGAAACCATAGATTCTTTTGGGGATAGCACAAGTAAGCAAAATACAGTAGGCATGTTTCAACTCATATACACTTACCAGAAAGTAGCTTGAAAGCTTTAAGGGGCTTTTTTGTGGGGTGGATGTGGCAAACAATATTACTCCTTAAAGCTGCATTCACACATGCGTGTTTACCTATGTTTTTTTCTGAAGCTGGCTAACACATGTAATTCTTACTATACTAGTAAAATCAATTCTATTTCTGTCTCTCATTCATATCACTGCCTACAAGTGCGGTACGTTTTGTTTTAAATATAACATGTTTCTGGCTTGGGGTCTGACGATTGGGCTGCATTTTCCTCCTAGGTGTGGGTGGGAGTGGAATTGTGTTTTACTGTTACTACTGCCTTTACATATCTTTTCTTTTGACTGTTTAATTTATGAAAAACCTGTTGGTGTCATTATTTCTGTTTATCATTAATGTGGTTTAAACTTCAATAACTACTTCATCACCAAAGAAAAAAAATTGCATATTTTTCAGATAAAACACCAAAACACACTACAGGGAAACTCAGTACACAGAAAGTTGTTACTTAGCAACTGCTTTGCCCTACTTGAGGCTATGTACACATCCTGGTGATTTTTTTTTTTCTTTTCACTAGAAATCTTTATTTTAATACTTAATGACAGGCAGATGCATGTGGAATCAATGCACGAAAATGGTTCCAGACAGGAACTAAATGCCTTTCTTCTTGTGAGAATAGCATAAATTTTGCAGGAGGCGAATGCACATTTTATTTCACAATTTTATTTTGATGTGAAACACTGATTTTCGCTTCAATTTAAAATTTTCGTAAGTCGTTTTACTCATTGCTAGATAGCATTCTTTCTAAAAATGAAAATTCTTCATTCTGGAACACTGTTTTGCTGGAATTTGTTTTGGATCTACGGTTGTCAAGGATTATGTACTTTTGACTGATTCATTTTAATTGATGCTTTGTTTTAAGGAATTGTCTCTCTTTGTTTATTTGTGTAATGTCATGGCAGTGTTGTTATATAAGATCATATATTGTTTGCCATCTACTCATTGCTGCTGTAAGCATAGACTCATTATTAAATTGAGAAGAAAACTTTCAAAGGTCAATTCTCAAAAACTGAGAAGTCTAAAAAATATCAGCCGGAATCATCAAAAAAAAAACAAAAAAACCACACAATCCAAACAAAGAAGCATCTAAAATAAAACAAAAAGCATACCTTAACAATACTTAGTTGCTCAGAGGGAGCTCTAGATAATGGTTGTCAAAAAAATGAAAAAGAAATGCTCAAGCAATGCTACAATCCTAGACTCATCTTTGTAAGTTTCCAAAATAATTTCTCTCTTTCTCTCTGTCTGTAATATATATGTTGATAAATATATATTTTAAAAAAATAAAATTATATATATATATATATATATATATATATATATATATATATATATATATAAAATGCAAAGTTCACTGACAGACTGACTAGCTGCCATAATTTCTCACTCACTTATCCACAAAAATGCTATTTCCCGTTTAGTTACTGATGTCATTTAAATTTGATAATATTATAAAAAAAAGAAAATCTGCTGACGCATGTTTTTTTTAAATTTGTCAATATATTTTGTAATATTATGCCAACATACATGCTCTGCACTGCATTAACAGCGACATAATGCAAATGAAGGACTGAGCATAAGCGATGGACAAACCACACAAACAGCACCTCTAACCAATAGTGTGGACAATAGAATAAAGAAGGGGCCATGTCCTAAACAGGAAAAAAAAGAGAAGTGATTACGTTTGCTGTCTACTGTTTACTGTGAGGTGTGAAATGGAAAGACAAAGTTCAGTGAAGATCAAGGAAGATGCAAAACTCAGTGGTTCTAAACCTTAAATGCCAGTGCCAGGTGCTGTGGCTGTGAGTACAGGTGCTGCATCACTAGAAGCAAAAAGGGAGGTAGAGAAATGGATCGAAGAAAAATATGGACAGACTGTGTAAGTTTAAACTTAATGGGTCCCTTACAAGCTACTCCATTGTGATATGCTTTCGCATTTATAGACTTTGGAAGTGGACTCCCTCCCCGCCCAATGTAATTGCCACCCAGCCCAATGAAATTGTTTGCATTTACATGCATGTTTGCTTACTTTGAACTGGGATACCCCACCCCCTCACCATCTCTGTTCTCCCAAATCCTTTACATTTACAGTACATTCTTGACTGTAAGTGAGGATCACATTCAACTGACGAAAACACAAAAAGAAATACTAAAGTGAACAATGTAAACTAATAAAAATTGTAAACATCTACAATTACAATTTTATTTGATACTCATACGTTTTCAAGTTAACGATGATAGGGGCTTTACAGAATAGGGTGCAATTTAGGACCCAACCCTGGGTGGAAAGCCAGCATAACACTCATTTGCATAGGGGTTTTTATAGACTATCCAGTTAATCTAACACTACTGTCTTTGAAATGTGGGATTAAAAACACAATACCCCCAAAACATACAGAGACTCAAAGAGAATATGCAGACTCCACAATGGCAGTTCAAAATCCCAGGACTGAAACCCACGACTCTGGAGCTGTGAGGCATCACTAGCATACACTGTGGCACCTTAATTTGATATATGAAGCATATATGTAATTTATAGTAGGGTGAGCTGCTGAAGAATCATGGTATAAAGCCCAAAACTTTAATTCCTGTACGGAGAGAAATAAATTCCACAAAAATGATAGGAAGAAATATCAGCCCAAGGAACGAAATCCTTGAGTTGCTAGTCTGACAATGTACTGTATTTGGAAATAGGCAAACAATAACACAAAGTGTTGTGGGCAAATGAATTGCCATCCCAATTCCTGCCTAAATGGTACTGCATGTCCTAACCGTATAGACAACACCCCAGAGCTCTGTACACAAGGGGCACTGCACAGTAACAATAGCACTAGGGGCCATGACAGTGGAGATCTCCATGAGTAAACTATTAGGTAGTCAGCCCAAGAAGCCTCATTTAAATCTCATAATGTTGAAATTGATGTTCAGTTGTATGTTTGCTTTTATTTACATTAAACTCTTATATCATTGTGCTTGCTGTGAATGTTACTATTATGAATATTTTAGGTTTGCAGCTCCTTCAAACATCATTTGAATAAACATAGAAAGATTAACTTTTTTTACAAACATAATAATTCTCCTACTTTTACTAATATTTCATTAATGTTTTTCAACCAGCTGAAGAATAAAAGTAGGTGTGCTAATTTTATAAATAAATATAAAAAAGAATAAGACTTATTAATGTATAAATCAAAAGACCTTTTGGTTTCTGTATTTGAGGTTCTTACAGTATTCATTTTACTTTTAATGAGTTGCATACGAATAATAGTAAAAACTAAAGATTGAGAACAACTTGGTGCATCAATGCCAGGAATCACTCTAATTTCCAATAATAGGGATACTGCACTCAATTGAAGTCATAAAAAGATGCAATGTCTGTAGGTTTTCAACTAAGAGAAAAATTTGGTTGGAATTTAAGTTCTTAATAAATGAGACATTTGATTTACTGATTCTGTGCCCACTTCTGGGAATTCCAAATTAATCAATATCGTGTGTTTTAACAAAGTTCAAGATTTTTGGTCCACAAATGTACATTCACTCTCTTAGTCACTTCTTAATGGTTGTTCTTTTTAAATAGCCTTCAAAGAGCAGGAAATTTGCAATGAACCTCCTCAAGTGCGATTGACAATGAATGAGATGCAGCTGTGTAGATATCGTTATCTTTAACTGATTATTAGAGTTGGACACCTTATTAGGGACCATTTAGACAGATTGTGCTTAACAGGAAACAAAATGCAGTTCTACAGACTGTAATTTCTCAGTACCATGTAGATTTATTTAACTTCCTTTACAAGTCAACACACAATGTTAAGGTCATTTTGAAGTGCTGTCTTAATGCAACAACCCATAACTTACAAGCATTATTAAACCGTTTTCAAAGTATCTATCGTCAAATCATTTGTATTCTTTGTAGAATTGCTTCTGTGTATTTCTCCAAATTGGTTTTGTATTAGAGACAGACAAGGTCAAGGGCCATTAGGCACTATTTAGATTTGTGAAACAAGAAACTATGCAGAAGAAATACATTATTAGAGTTTTGTAAAATTAACACTGCAGCATTCTCACTTTGATTTGATTTATTTCAAATGAAAGTCTCAAAAATCTCAACTAGTAGCAAAGACTGTCATTCTTGTAAGTATATCACGGGTATCAAAGTACTGTTGACACCTTGAAATCACTCAGGTGTGGAATTCATTTGTCAATCGCTTTTTAAAATAATCCAGCCCTGAACCCTAATGATGAATTAGTATTTTATTTTAATTGTTGGAGATGACTGTAGTGGAAAACTTTGCAAAAGCAATAATGGTAATAGGACGACATCGACTGAATTTTCTTTATATTATTACATTGTTTTTGATTAGTAATGCAATACTGTGTTATAAATTTTACCTATATTATTAAACCATCTTCATTGATCTGACAGTGTTTAAATGTACACTGTGACACTAAGGTTCGCTGCTGACCCATGAACCCCGCAGACAACACCTCCAGAAACCAGATAAAAGTATCAGAAAATTCAATTGAATTTAATTCATTTAATTTCCAATAATGTGCACAAAGTACCTCCACAATACTCAATAATAATTAGCAATGACAATAAATCAATCCTCCTCTCCACCCAGCAGCTCCGTTACACTTCCTCCCAACTCAGCTCAGTCTGCTGGGTTTCCCACAGTCCTTTAAATAGTCCTTGACCCGGAAGTGCTACTGTTCATTAGTCAATGAACTTCCATAACACTTCCGGGTCAAATGAAAACTCTTATTTTTCTTCAGCGCGGCTATGATAGAAAGAATCATGTCTCCCTGCAGGAGCCCCCATGGTATCCAGCAGGGCTGTGAAGCCAAACTCCATTGTCCATAATGCCCTGCGGGAATTCGGAGCACCTCCATGTTGCAGGGAGGACTCCATCTAGCGGCCTAGGGGTGCTGGCCAGGATAAACTGCCAGCCACCTCTCACAAAACTAATATCTCAATTAACAAATATTAAGAGAACAAGGCAACCTTTAAATTAATCTGCATAAAGCATGCTTTGACATATCATGCAAATTTCAGTACCTGTCTGGTACAGTATTGACATTATGTAGCTTCCTAATACAAAATAGTTGTTGTCATCCAATGATATTATGTGTACTGTAGAACGGGAAGTTATACAAGAGTGCTTAGTTATTTTTGTACTGTGGTTATATTAATATTTTTTATTAGGCAATAAGTTTAATTTGCTCAGTATGCCAGGTATAACTTTAGAAACTAAACTGCAGATTATAAAGAGGTTAGAAGCTGAAGAACATAATTCCATGTAACAGAATCATTGAAATTAGAATTCAGTCATTAAAGGAGCCAGTGCAGAATTTGGAAGTAGGGTACAATTAGAGATCACTTAACTGCAAATGGTAATTTGCAAATGATGTTGCCTCTGAGCCCAAGTCAGAGTGCAACATTGTGGGTGAGGTTGAGCCAGAGGGGTGAATGTCTAGGCAGTGAATAAGGCAAACGAGAGTGTGTGGAGCAACATGGAAAGAGCTCTCCAAAATAAGGGCATCGACAGTGGGTGGGCAGCCTAGGAAGGAGACAGCAGACAGCATGAGCCCCACACTACATGTCCAAAGCATCACCTTTCAGCTCTCCACCACTACCGTGCCAGTTGTTGCAATATGTTTCCACTTTTGTCCTATTTAACATCTATTTACAATAACAAATTTACTTCTAACAAACTAAAATCCCAGAACCAAGATAGTACTGTACACCAAAACAGGCATTATGATCCTAAAAATAAACATTGATATGTACAATATGTAGAAACGTTGACAACTGGGTCAAAGCAAATGGTCCTGTAATTTTGGTAGACAAAGTTTAGCAGCAGTTTGGTTTATCTATCACAATTAAGACGCACAATACAATTTAGCAGTAGTAGATCAGAGAGGGGACAAGAAAGTTGGTGAAATCATGCATTGTGTAAAAATTGGTAAAAGACATTTCTCAAATATTGAGAAGCACATGGAAAGGAAAGTTCTTTATATGCTTTAAACAGTACATAGTGCACATCAGAAATTAGCACCAGCAACCATTGTTTTGCCTGGTATGAATGTGTGGACAGCAATTACGTGCATGAGGGCCACAGACAGGCTTCTTTTTCAAAATTCTTTCCATAAAGCTGCCAGGCTAGGTTCCGGCATCCCATGACTCTGCAATAATAAGGTCAACTCCGCAAAACGAAGAATATATATTTGTTTTTAAGCTTTTTTTAAAGTAGTTCCTATGGAGGTCAAATTGATTGGCCTTATAATATTTCTGCTTAAGATGGAAGGAAGGGATGTTATCTCTTTAAAGACTGCAGTTAATTCATTATAAGTACAATGAAGCAGACCCTTGACTGAGGAGGGTACCAGTTAATAATTTTATTTTGTGCTGGGGGTTTTCCTTTTTCTGAAGTGAATAAATCAATACATCAATTAATCGCTCTTAATTTTATGTCAAGTTTAACTAAATTGGTCTTGCTCTCTGAAAAAAAGTTGTTTTTTGTTACAAGTCCAACTCTTTAATTCCTGGACCACACTACTTGCAGTTCTGGCTCATAAATAATATATTGGCACTCCTGGCTATCTCTAAATCCAGATTCATTTCTCAGGCACCAGGGTGGCCTCTTATTGACACAGGATAATGTATGCATCTAGTAGATGCCAAATATACTGCAACTGAACTCATTAAAAAAGACTTAAAAAGAAAGTAATACTTAGCCTGTGGTTAGAGTGTCACAGGCAACTTTGAACTTTTCTTAGATGTTATGTCTTTAAAAATAGACATGCCTCAGGCAAAACTATTACAAAAAATGGGATGAGCTGATATGTATGTATTGAGCACTTGGCCTATCAGGCTTTCTGATAGGCTGTATTTATATTTTGCTATAGGATGAGTAAAGTAAAGGTATTTTCAGAAAAAATAGACTTTGTATAGCTCTTGTAATTTTCCCTGCTTATTGTAAATTACACAAAAATTGATGAAAATATGACTTAAGTGAGGTTAAAATGCACCTTTATGTTTTAAACAGAATTTATTTTTTTAAATTGATGTTTGTAAGTATAAGTTGGAAATGTACCATACAGAGTTATCTTTTAGATAGATAGATAGATAGATAGATAGATAGATAGATAGATAGATAGATAGATAGATAGATAGATAGATAGATAGATAGATAGATACTTTATTAATCCCAAGGGGAAATTCACATACTCCAGCACCAGCATACTGATAAAAACAATATTAAATTAAAGAGTGATAACAATGAAGGTATAACAGACACAATAATTTTGTATAATATTAACGTTTACCCCTTCGGGTGGAGTTGAAGAGTTGCATAGTATGTGGGAGGATCGATCTCCTCAGTCTGTCAGTGGAGCAGGACAGTGACAGCAGTCTGTCGCTGAAGCTGCTCCTCTGTCTGGAGATGATACTGTTCAGTGGATGCAGTGGATTTCCCATTATTGACAGGAGCCTGCTCAGTGCCCGTCGCTCTGCCGCGGATGTCAAACTGTCCAGCTCTGTGCCTACAATAGAGCCTGCCTTCCTCACCTCACCACATAAGTTTAGGATTCATAAAGTGTATGGATAAGATATTTAAGCAACTTGGCTAACCAAACACTCTTGATGAACTCAATGGAAATTATTTTCTTTATGATTTCATACATTAGCCAATCCTGAAAACTTCACTGAAGATTTCATGCTTGCTGGAGGATTTTCAGATAGCTAACAACGGACCCTGTTGACCTACTGTCTCTACTGAACTCCTGATATTCAGAATTTTTATGCAAACACTGGACACCTGCATAGTGTTTCTCAGATAATATTTCACCCAATTTCAGAAAATGAAACAAGCTGTTGATGAAGGCTGGTACTTAAGAGGCTTGAAAGCTACTTATTCTCTGCTTAGCTCAAAACTTTCATCCAAAAGCTTCTTAAGACATATTTTGGTGTCTTGTGAAAGAAACCAAATGTGGGCACAGATTGGTGGCAACTAAAAAGATCTCATGAGGTTATGTATGCAGTTCTGAATCTATCACCTGAGGCTCCATTTTCCATCCATCCATCCATTTTCTAACCCGCTGAATCCGAATACAGGGTCACGGGGGTCTGCTGGAGCCAATCCCAGCCAACACAGGGCACAAGGCAGGAACCAATCCTGGGCAGGGTGCCAACCCACCGCGGGACACACACAAACACACCCACACACCAAGCACACACTAGGGCCAATTTAGAATCGCCAATCCACCTAACCTGCATGTCTTTGGATTGTGGGAGGAAACCGAAGTGCCCGGAGAAAACCCACGCAGACACGGGGAGAACATGCAAACTCCACGCAGGGAGGACCCGGGAAGCGAACCCGGGTCTCCTAACTGTGAGGCGAGGCTCCATTTTGCGCTTGCATAGTGGTCTGAGAAACCATGGAATTGCATTCACTTTAAACACATTTGGCCTTTGCAGGGCCACATATTCCCTGTATAAGTAAACAGCAACTTCATTGGCTATTGGTCTTTCTGTTCAAACTCACTCAAACTAGCCAAATAGGTGTAATACCTTCAGAAAGAGCCAGGTATCCAGGCCTGAATCCCACCAGCCTGCCTAGAGGAGGTGCACCAAAAGGCAGCCTAGCTTCCATTTGACTGTCTGGCTTGAGCAAACATATGCTTAACTCCTAAACTTCAAATCTGTAGTTTGAAATATCTCAAAATACTCACAAAATACCCAAAGAGGGACCATCAACTCCTGGCTAGCGATGAGCAAGGCAACAAAAACTCTTTATAAAAAGGAGGCTTATTCACAAATAGTAAAACAACAAAAAGAGGCACAAAGGATTTGCCTAAAAGACAATACTAAGCAAAGTACCAATATGAGATTCAGAAATCATGAACCAAAAGCAGATAGACTAGGCAACAAATAAGCAATAACAAAAAGGAGACATAAACTCATTAACCACCAAGTGGGACTGTAATTCCCATGAGCCTTTAAAGAACAGGGAACAGCCCCTCAACAGAGACTGACAGGTGGCTTGCTTCTTGGGGAACCACCTGTAAAACACAAAGGATGTAGCAGAACAATGATCCACACACAATTAAAACCACTGACAAAAAAATCCATAATTATATAAAGAATGAATATAAATAACAATGTTAATATAAACAATAATAATTAAAGATTTCAAAATGAATAAAAAGACATACGAATAGAGTTTAATCATAAGCCCTGAAAGGTGGCTTGGCTTAAACATAACACTTTTCAGTCAAGTCAGTAATATCTATATTTACAAATGAGAAACTACCAGAAGTCATTAGCATGCAAGGTCTACTCTTACAGCTGTGTATGTCTTTTTCAGAAAGAAATAAATCATTAATTTTTGAATGGACTCATTAAATGGAAAGTTGAAAAATAAGGGCAGTCAAAACTACATGGACGTGTGTCAGATTTCCTGGCATTCTACTTTTTTACACATAATGTCATTGCAGGATTTGACCTTTGGATTCAATATTTGAAGAACCAGCTGTACTTCTTCATCTAGATATTCACAATATAGTTCTTTCAGGACAGTAAACCCATGATATTTCCCCATGATACAATGATAGGATGAAAATGATAGAAACTACCCATGAAGAAACGTTTGAGGTATGTAATCAGGAGCACATTTGTCACTTATTGCTCAGGAAAACCTTTCCACTGGATTCATATACTGTGGGATTTATAACTAGCTGTGGCAGTCCGCAGGGGTAGCAAAAAGTATCAGCTCCTCATAGAGAGATGAGGAAATAACAAAGTGAAAGAGATAGATTTACTGTATGACAATGAGAAATGTTTTAGCTGGAGAGAGTTACAAATTGTACATTATTTTCATGATGATGTACTGATATGCATATGGCACTGGTACAGTAAAAGGACCCAATAAAAGATTTGTGTTTCTTCATATTGAATATTACCATATCAAGTCACTCTGCTTTCACAAAAAGATTGCTAGAATACTCTGATCAGCTGCAAGAAATATTGCTAACAACAAATGAGCAGTACAAAGGTAAGTGAGCAGACACAAGGCCAGCTATCATTAAAAACAATCATTAAAAGCTATCATTAAAGGCTCTTCAACTTTTGTCTTTTAAGCAATTCTCTAGCAATGACCATTCTTGACCAGATGATGCCAATGCAAGCATTTGGAGAATGTTTGAAAAATAAAATGACGACAATTAGTCAAGTTCTGTTTTGAAACAACAAGGTTCAGAGACTGGTGTATGCAACCAGCAAGACCCAGGAGAAATGGCGCAGAGTAAATATAAGTTTTAAATAAACATTAAATAAAGTTAAACAATTCTGATGACTTTCTGACTTCTCCATATGCACATTTAAAATGTGTATTGAGCTAAGAGGTTAAGGTTAGGGCCGAGTTATGGATGGTGTTATACTTTGTTGAATTTATTATTACTGAGCTTTGTCATTTTTTTCTGAACCTTAATGTTATCTCATTTGAGATTTTGAGCATCAGGGAGTTTTTAGTATGGTCCTTTTCTTCATATAGTTTAGCTTAAAAATTTTTACAAATGTTACATTAAAAAAGTGTCACCTTTGTGTGTAATCGCTGATGTTTTGTGTCTTTATTGGTTTTTGCGTGACATTTAACCAGGAGCTGCGTGTAAATCATCTCTCTTGAGATTTTGACTTGTTATAATATCTGTTCTTTTTAGTATTTTTTCTGAATTAAGTAATTTTTTAGATCTATATTTTTTGTCTTTTCCTTGCTTCTGACCATGTAGATTCAGAATTTATTACTTTCCAAATTTAAAATGTTCATTTTTTTAACCATTTGTTTAATGGGCACTGCTATTTTGCTTAAAGTTAATTAAGATGCAAGATCGGGTTGTTGTCAGCAGTGTGTTGGATATACAATATATGTAACTGTCTGAAAATACTGAAAGATTTTTAGATTCATTATTATTTTGTTTAGCATCTTAAACCCTACTTTCCTTTTGATTTTTCGCATGTCCCTTTAACTAGTCTCTTCGTTAGTTTTGACTTTCTGGTTTTGACCATAGGTTTGGCTATTTTGACTGTGGTTCATTTCCTGGTTCACACATAACTTAAAGGTGTGAGAGCGGGTGTGTGTGTGTGTTTTTGTGAGATAAAAGTTTTGTTTTTGCTCCTGAAGAGTTTCTGGTTTACAATTAGACATTGGCATTTTGATTTAGGAGTAATTTTACAGCGTTGACCCTACTAGTTTCAGACAGATGTTTCTTCTTCTGGTCCCTTTAGTAAATGTTCTTGTGGTCTGCCATCTAAAATCATCATGGCAGAACACAGCCAGTAAAAGGTATAGCCTTTTCTTTTCTAGTTCAGGGGCACATTTATAAATTTTATTGTACATTTTCCTATTTCTTGATTCATTCTTATTGTCCCAACATACCTTTGTCACATTTAAGAGACACATTGTCCTTTATTTAATACTGATTCAATTTACTGATGGCTTTTTGTTGTGCTTATTCTTCAAACATAAGCACAAATTCTAGAGTAGCAGCATATATCTTCAAGAACCTAAAACAAATCCTTGCCACAAGTTTACTGGCTACTAAAGGAAAACTAACTTTTTATCAGGTAAAACTCTAGGGCTGGGGGTTCAGCTATGAAACTGTGGCTTTTCTTTGGATTGCTCATTTCTCTTAGCTTCGATAAACTCTGCATCCGAAAACTGAAACTTATGATTTCATATGTAGAGAATTTGTACATTCTTATTTAACAATGGATACAAAAAAGTAAATGCTCTGAGTGACTTTGTAATGCATTAAAGAGGCCCAAAGTACCACTATAAAAACTCCAAAGAACATTTTTATAAGATGATAGAAGAACAAAACAAAGAACAGTGGTGCTTGGCCAGAATTGGAAAAGAAACAGCTTGAAAGCTCTGAAAAGACTACATAACTACATAACCTGTTTGTTTTATAAAATACAAAAGTTTTTCCTTTACTTAGAAATGAAAAATATTCACTCTATAAGTAAAAAGTCATTTGATGATAGCCTTGAAAAATGAGATGACACTTGAAAAAAGAGACAGAGACCGATTTTACTGTGTAATCAAGAGTTGCTGTTTTATATTGAAATTTCTTATGATTTCATCAGCTTATACTGTATTTTATAATGACAGCAAAACAAAAAAAACCCATTTTGAACTAAAATGTTTAATTTGAAATACATGTGTTTATTATTTTTATAATATGTTACCTTTTGAGTGTCTGTATTGTAAGGGAGTTAATGCTACTGCTCTCAATATGTGCCTGGAATTCATACATTCATTCAGTACAGACTATTTGTTAGTTTATTTTCTGCTCATTTGATGACAGTTGTCCAAAGTAACATTAAATAGATTAAAATATTTTTTTCAACTATGCCAGCAGCAGAAATATAAATGCCAGCTCAATACATGTTATGCCAGCTTCTCATCAGTCATTTTATCCTCAACTAAGTTGCTGCCACGCAAGCCTACCCTGCCACACGAAGAGATCAACCAAAGGCAATTGGGAGTGTAAAAAGCCCATTCATTAAATAACATTAAAAAGATATAATTAAAAAAACAAGAATAAAAGCGTGGGCTGGTGGCCTTCTTAGCTTGGGTTAACCCTCATGGACCTAATTATACCTTCTTTTTTTTGAAGGCGAACCCCTGCTTGTTGCCTTAAATAGGAAGAAGACACCACCCACCATTGAACACATTACAAAAACACACAAGTCTAATTCAATAAAAAAAACCCTGTTAAGGCAGGGCTTTACAAAATCCACTTATTTCTTCCCAATTTTAGACTTAATGAACACACATTATTGGTTGCTGCAAAAACTTTTAAAAATATGATAATGATTTTATCTTGGAGGATTTCTCAGAATGTATAGTGGATTCAGAGAGTATTCAGATTCTTTCACTTTCTGCACACGTTAATATGTTGAAGATTTAATTTTAAATGTACAAATTTGCCTTCCATTAATCTACACACAATAAATCGTAAAGACAAAATGTAAACGTGTTTTCTGAAACAGTTACAAATTAATTAAAGATCAAAAACTGAAATACCTCATTAATAGAAGTATTTAGACTTATAATTCAGCACTTTGTAGAAGACCATTTGGCAGCAATTACAGCTTCAATTCTCTTTGGGAAAGTATCTAAAATTCTGGAACACCTGGATTTGGGCAAGTTTTTGCATTCTTCCTGGCAGATCCTCTCAAGCTCCATTATATTCTCTCATTCTCATTCATTTGGATAATGCTTTTATCCAAAGTGACGTACAACATTTGAGATACAATTGGTTACGTGTCTTTTGTTTATCCAGTACTGGATGGGAATAGTCTATAAACTGACATCTTGAGGTCTCTCCACAAAATTCTGAACACATGTTCAGTGGATTTAAGTCTGGGCTTTGCCTTGACCACTCAAGGAAAATCAGAGACTTGTCTCAATACTCAGTTTTGACCAGTTTCCCTGTCCCTGTCACTAAGAAGCAACCCTTTAGCAAGATGTTGCCATGAGCATGCTTCCATGTGAGGGAGGTGTTAGACAGTTGATGAGCTTTGCCTGGTATTTACCAGACATAGTGCTTGGAGTTCTGCTCAGACAGTTCATTTTAACTCATCAGACCGAAGAATCATTTTTCATGCTCTCAGAGTCCTTTAAGTGCCAGTTGACAAGAGTGGCCTTTGCCTAGCTACTCTGCCATGAACACCTGCTTGATAGAGCGCTGCTGAGAT
Organism: Polypterus senegalus; assembly: GCF_016835505.1. NCBI lineage: Eukaryota > Metazoa > Chordata > Cladistia > Polypteriformes > Polypteridae > Polypterus > Polypterus senegalus. The sequence goes on from NC_053156.1 coordinate 111,741,228, forward strand.
AGTAATCCTTCTCACACATTCTCTCATCTGAACAGAGGACTTCTGAAGTTCTTGTAGAGCAGCGGTTCTCAAACTTTCATATTTTGCGCCCCCCCTTTTCTACCTGGAATAATTCTGTGCCCCCTGCATAATATAAGATAGATGAGAATAACCCATGATACAACTAACAAAGGTATGATACTCGTGCAGTGTCGCGGTATCCTATCATTTTTACTTCCATAAGATTTGCATGTTTTCAACTAACTTTGATCAAATATTTGCAATTTATTTTTTTTAAAGTGCTTTAATAACTATTAAAATATTATAATATATTATAAATCATTTTCAAGTCCTTCCGTGAGAACCCTAAATCCAAAGAGGACTGTTTCATGTATGTTAGGTAGAATGCCCAGAGGGGACTGGGCAGTCTAATGGTCTGGAATCCCTACAGATTTTATTTTTTTCTCCAGCCGTCTGGAGTTTTTTTTTTGTTTTTTCTGTCCACCCTGGCCATCGGACCTTACTCTTATTCTATGTTAATTAATGTTGACTTATTTTATTTTCTTACTGTGTCTTTTATTTTTCTATTCATTATTATGTAAAGCACTTTGAGCTACTGTTTGTATGAAAATGTGCTATATAAATAAATGTTGTTGTTGTTGTTGTTGTGTGGTTTTTGGTAGTAATTCTAATCCCAAAAACAAAGAATAAAGTATTTATTCTTATTTAATTATTTTTTTATGTAAAGAAACGATTAAATATGTTTGAATTTTTAAAAATCTTGTAAACGAGGACACCGATGAAATCAATCTGCATGAGACGAAGATATTTTTGTCCGACAAATATTATACCGCTGTTAGTTGTATCATGAAAATAACCCAATACACAGTAAATTATTTAACTCAATCTGGCAACGCTGTCAATGTGCTGCAGTTGTGCCGCATTATCACCTGATCTACTGGTACCTGAATGTTTGCGACAGATACCGATACGTCTCGAACTTTCTGGATTGAAAATACGTGACTATAAAAGCAGCAGTTAGTCATTATATCTATGCCTTAAAAATGTTTTATTTTAGTTATAATGCATTTGTTGTGATTATATGCTTGCAAATTTAAATTTGAAATAAAAATTTAAAATATTAATTTTGATGTCTTGTTCATTTATTTGACATCTTAAGCGCCCCTCCAGTGGGATGCACACCACAGTTTGAGAACCGCTGTTGTATAGTGACCATTGGCTTTTGGTCACCTCCCTGTCCACGACTCTTCTAGCTCGGTTATTCAGTTTAGATGGACAGCCAAATCTAAGAAAAGTGTTGGTGGTTTCAAATTTCTTCCATTTCACAAATATTGCGGTCACTGCTCTCCTGTGAACACTCACAACTTTATATATCTTTGCCATGATCTTTGCCTCACCAGTTTTATTTTGGCAGAGGTCTACAGAGTGTTCTTTGGACTTTGTGGCTTGTTTTTTTTCCTGACATGTAGTGTGAATTGTGGGTTCTTATATACATAGGTGTTTGCCTTTCTAAACTATGTCCAATCAATTCAATTTGCCACAGTTGGACTCCAGTTAATTTTTAGAAAAATCTCAAGGATAATTAAAATCTTTTTTCGTGACTAATGCACACACATACACAAAGACAGAAGTGCAGGAAGTGAATCAGAAGTTATGTTTTATTTTAAAGGTATTTAAAGGACCCAAGTAATTAATCCCAACCTAATATATCAATATCTTTGTCTCACACAGGTGCAGCAAACTGAGGGATTTAACTGAGATTATGTGAGAGATTTGAAGTAGCTGCCTTTGAGAGGAATACTCTTTGAAATCAGAGATTGAATCAGCAATTGAAATACTGCAGAAACAATACCCAAAGTGACGATTGACAAGTCAGGTTGTTTTAATATGAGTCCGTGACAGATAAGCTGAGTGCACGGAAGGGTAGAGCTTCCGCATTAACAGCAGGGGGTAAATGTGAAGAAACAAATCATTTTACAGAATCATATGGGCCACATGTATGTAATAAAAAACAGTCACATTGATTTTGTGAGCCATTTGACCAAAATCAGTCAATCCAGGATTACACAGAATAATAAGATTCAAACCTAAAATATTAAAAGTGCATACAGTAAGCACAGGGGCTTAATTTTTTTCTTTTGATGTTGTTACTAGTCAAACATTACTATGAATATAAAATAACATTATGCCTGGCATTCACAAATACAGTGGTGTGAAAAACTATTTGCCCCCTTCCTGATTTCTTATTCTTTTCCATGTTTGTCACACAAAATGTTTCTGATCATCAAACACATTTAACCATTAGTCAAATATAACACAAGTAAACACAAAATGCAGTTTTTAAATGATGGTTTTATTATTTAGGAGAAAAAAGATCCAAACCAACATGGCCCTGTGTGAAAAAGTAATTGCCCCCTTGTTAAAAAATAACCTAACTGTGGTGTATCACACCTGAGTTCAATTTCCGTAGCCCCCCCAGGCCTGATTACTGCCACACCTGTTTCAATCAAGAAATCACTTAAATAGGAGATGCCTGACACAGAGAAGTAGACCAAAAGCACCTCAAAAGCTAGACATCATGCCAAGATCCAAAGAAATTCAGGAACAAATGAGAACAGAAGTAATTGAGATCTATCAGTCTGGTAAAGGTTATAAAGCCATTTCTAAAGCTTTGGGACTCCAGCGAACCACAGTGAGAGCCATTATCCACAAATGGCAAAAACATGAAACAGTGGTGAACCTTCCCAGGAGTGGCCGGCCGACCAAAATTACCCCAAGAGCGCAGAGACGACTCATCCGAGAGGTCACAAAAGACCCCAGGACAACGTCTCAAGAACTGCAGGCCTCACTTGCCTCAATTAAGGTCAGTGTTCACGACTCCACCATAAGAAAGAGACTGGGCAAAAACGGCCTGCATGGCAGATTTCCAAGACGCAAACCACGGTTAAGCAAAAACAACATTAGGACTCGTCTCAATTTTTCTAAGAAACATCTCAATGATTGCCAAGACTTTTGGGAAAATACCTTGTGGACTGATGAGACAACAGTTGAACTTTTTGGAAGACAAATGTCCCGTTACATCTGGCGTAAAAGGAACACAGCATTTCAGAAAAGAACATCATACCAACAGTAAAATATGGTGGTGGTAGTGTGATGGTCTGGGGTTGTTTTGCTGCTTCAGGACCTGGAAGGCTTGCTGTGATAGATGGAACCATGAATTCTACTGTCTACCAAAAAATCCTGAAGGAGAATGTCCGGCCATCTGTTCCTCAACTCAAGCTGAAGCGATCTTGGGTGCTGCAACAGGACAATGACCCAAAACACACCAGCAAATCCACCTCTGAATGGCTGAAGAAAAACAAAATGAAGACTTTGGAGTGGCCTAGTCAAAGTCCTGACCTGAATCCAATTGAGATGCTATGGCATGACCTTAAAAAGGCGGTTCATGCTAGAAAACCCTCAAATAAAGCTGAATTACAACAATTCTGCAAAGTTGAGTGGGCCAAAATTCCTCCAGAGCGCTGTAAAAGACTCACTGCAAGTTATCGCAAACGCTTGATTGCAGTTATTGCTGCTAAGGGTGGCCCAACCAGTTATTAGGTTCAGGGGGCAATTACTTTTTCACACAGGGTCATGTAGGTTTGGATTTTTTTTCTCCCTAAATAATAAAAACCATCATTTAAAAACTGCATTTTGTGTTTACTTGTGTTATATTTGATTAATGGTTAAATGTGTTTGATGATCAGAAACATTTTGTGTGACAAACATGCAAAAGAATAAGAAATCAGGAAGGGGGCAAATAGTTTTTCACACCACTGTATGGTTTGAAGACCTTGCAGTATATTAAGAGTAAACCTTGGAAGTGCACTTCATAAGATTTTTAACATAGGAACCTTATGAACTTAAGTTCAATTCCAAGACACATGCTGCTTTCTCTAACCCAGAATTAAAGCAATTAAAAGGCTTTCAAAATGTAATTACTTTGTCAATAATTAAGTAAAGGAATAACTATATTGAGTAATTTAATAAAACAAAATAAAAGTTGTTCTGCTCCACTAGTCCTAAACATACATTCTATCTAACTGATTATATGGTGCATCCATTTGCCCTCATAAAAAAGCACACCAAGAAGCACTGAGCATTGAGGCTTTTCCAAAGTAAACTTCTGACTCTAGATTAAAAGTGCCAATTACTTTTTTAATCACTTAAGAAATGCCCTTAAAATACTGCAGTCATTAAGCTACAGTGCCCTCTGGTAACCAAACCCACCTTTCAGCTGTTTATGTTATTTAAAGGGGCAAGTGCCTAGAATAACCTTTAGGATGCCAGGCATCTTTTATAACGTCTTCCTCTGACCACTATTGTCTTAAAATGTTAACTACCAGCTCCCCATTTTTTACATGCTACATCTGCTATGATGGTATTGATGATTATCCAAAGCTTGACCAGGTCTTTTACATGTTAACCAATTAGGTCAACACCAAAAGAATGGTGTTCCACTCAAAGGGAGTTTAGTCATGGAAGCCCAAAAAGATTTGAAGACTTAATAAAGTCTGACACAAATTTTTATAAATAGTATTGTTCTGTTCTTTAATCGTTTTCTATTAATGATCATCTGATAAACACTGGATTTAACTAAGATTATGCTTTGATCGTATTTATAAATGGTCTGTGTTTGGTTTGTCATAGGGTGACAAGTCCGTCTCCTTTTTTGTATTTTTGGAGATCACGTTTTTATATTTAATTTGACATTAATTAAAAAAAGAACAAACAAAAACCAAACAAAAAGTAGCAGTGACAATAAAAAACAATACATCCTCGTCATATACCCCTCACCACCTCCTTTTGAAGACACCCGGTTAAAGGGGACAATAATGGATTTAAAATCACTGCTTCTCCTGTAGACTGGTGACAGAGGTCTCAGAAAGATGAAGGATTTGGGATAAAATTTAGTAGCATGGTGTGGGCCCCCAGTCACCAGCTTCAAACCAAATGCAAGGGAGCATACCAATTCAACAGGAGCCAGATAATCAGTTGATTTTGATGATAAGATGATTTGCTGATCAGTTTTGGTAAGACTACATTGAATAAAGAATATTTCCAGAAGTTTACAGATGAAGATTCTGGAGATTTCCAGTGAGAAGCTAAGATTAGTTTTACAGAAGTGGTACTCAGACAGAGTAATTTGTGCTGGATAGAAGTCAGGATATTAGTAGAGAGGTCCAAGCGAAACACAGGGAAAATAATATAATAGAGAGTATAAAGGACAAACAATAAGAATCATTAGTCCAGAAAGCAGTGGCTGGAAGACAGTCCCAAAATATATGAAGTAAAGTGCCAAGGACATTTAATAAACACAAGTGACAGGTGGGATTACTGGCAAATACATATCATAAAATTTATGACAGACAAGGTACAGAGCCTGTGGTGGGCTGGTGCCCTGCCCGAGGATTGTTTCCTGCCTTGCACCCTGTGTTGGCTGGGATTGGCACCAGCAGACCCCCGTAACCCTGTGGTTAGGATATAGCGGGTTGTATAATGGATGGATGGAAGGTACAGAGCATTTTGATAATTTGGGCTTTTAGAGGCCGCAGACATATTGTTAAGTATAGCTTTCCAAGTGATGGGGGAGAAGAAAGAAATTCACATTGCTAGGTTGAAAATAAAGATAGAAGTGTAGCAGATGCTGTAAGAAGACTTTCATATAAGTATGCCATTGGCTTAAAGTTTTGAAATAACAATAAGTGAGTGGGAAGGAAATAAAGAAGATATTGGGACCATCTTCAATTTAAGGACTAAAGTTAGAAAAAGATGGAAGAACAAGGAGTAGGACACCTATATCTCAATAATTAAAATGTTACAAGCCTGGAGTCATCATAAATGTCACTAAGTGTCTTGACGCCTTGACCAGCCAATAGCTGTAAAGGATATAGGCTTATCACCAATATAATGAGCAGGATTCTGAATCATCAGGATTTATTTGTTCCAAAATGTGGATGTGCCAAGATGTTTCTCAACCTTCCATCAAATATGGAGAACATGTAATATGAAGGGACTTAAAGTAGGATGCCGTTACTTTAATTTCAAGTCAGTGAGGGGAGCAAAAGAGAGGGATCTATGAGAGACGATGTTGGATTTAATAGGAAACTAGGACGGTAGGTTTGTAGGAGGTTTTAACCAGCCCCATACTGGTCAAAAGTGTAAACATCTAGGGCCTCATGTATAAAGGTGAGCATAGAATTCACACTAAAACATGGCGTATGGAAAAAATGAAAATATGCAAATGCACAAAAAAATCCACATGCATAAATCTGTTATGTATAGCAAATTCCACATAATTTCCCTTTATATATTTAAGGCATGTTCATGTGCCTACAGCCCCACCCTGACTCCTCTCAGAATTTCACATATTTCATTATGCAAATCAATATAAATAGCCCCTTTTCTTCAGTGCTTTGTTAAAAGTTAATGGCAAAAGCACATGGAAAAAAAAGAATTTCAACAAATGCAAAGTGGAGGCAAGGGAAAAACATACTATTTGTTGGCTTAAGCAGTGGTATAAACAATAAAAGAAAATTGATGGAGTGATACAGCATGGTGGAGAAACTCAAAAGTTCAAGTTCAGAAAGTCACACAGTGCCTGAAATAAAAAAAGAAGTGGTCAGATATCAAAGTCGATGTGAAAAGCAAGTCGCAGCACACCGTCTGTTTATTCTGTTTCAGACAACATTACCAAAGCTAATCCCCTGTGCTGAGGACGTAAATCCACACAGTCGTTGTACTGCTGTGCCTCAAAAACCATCAGGCGACCTTCTGGCTATGTGCTGACAGACATTTTTCTGGAGTCATAAAATGCAATCGTGGATGCTGAAAGAGATGTGGCCAATTAACGTAGGAATATAAGGGCTGTATTATGTGATATTGACCACAACTTAAATGAATTGGTTAAAAAATAAATGCTGCATCTGATTACCTGTTTTTACATTCTGCTAATTACATTCAAATGATGTTGTAACACTGTCCGATGCAAAATGCAACACACTTCCTGTGGACTATAGAGCAGCACATTAATAGAATGGAAATGCTTCCTATTTACATAAGCAAATTCATTCTCTGACGGTGCCTTTATAGTGTAGCGCTGGTGCTGAGAGCCACAAGGGATTAGTTCTCTGCTTTTTACATGGCTCTTTTCTGGTGACTCGCAATCCTTAAAAGGACTGCATGCCTTTTACTGCACTAGTTGTAAAAAACACCTGCAACTGTGCGGAGCTACAGTTTTTATAGGTTCTCCAGCTATATATGATGTAATACCAGCTCATTCTTTTGGTGATTTGCTGATGTAACTTCTCCAGCGCCATTGCAATAGCAATGTGCATGGAGTTGACTGCTCCAATTACATTTGGAAAATCGGATGTTGCTGTAAATTGCGCTTTCATGTTTCCTAGTTCACCCGCAGTGCAAGAAAATTCTATATATCTGGAAGACAAGCGAATAATACCATCCTGTACAGCTGGCATGGAGTGACTCAGTGATGACTGAGAAATACCGATTGTTCAGCAACTTCACATTGAAAAGCTCCTTTGGCTAAAAACCCGAAAATGGACAGAACTTGTAAAGGAGCAGATAGAGCACAATTCCTCAAAGTCTGCCTTTGTAAAGCCGGCACCAGTTCAGCACTCAGCTCCAAGAATCAAAATCATCTTATAATTCTTCCATTTGCAATGTCTTTTAAAAACACTAAAGCAGCTACGGTAGTTGGAATAGTCTGGCCATTCCATGCATGATTATATTGTCCCAGAATGATTACAAACAAGTGAATTAAATTTGTAAATGACATGGTATTAATTTGGGTGTATTTGATGAAACCTGCATCACAGATGTGAATCTAAAAAGGAAAAGCAGACCACAGAAACAGTAGCACTGATTTGACTCTGGGTGCCACCAGTTTGCAAAACTGAGTAGAAACTGCATACGCAATGGGGGGTTGAGTTGCTGTGAAAATATGCGTGACTTAACACCAACTTTAGTTTTTATACATTTCAAAGTGTGTGTGGAAATGGACGTACGCAGCATTTTTGTGCGTACTCACTGTTTATACATGAGGTTCTTAATGATAAAACTCTAGATATGGGAGAAACACTTTCAGCCTTAACACAAATCAAAATGGAGTGTTTAATAGAAGGTTTCTTACAATTGCATAAAAAGGCAGATACAAGAGACCTAACATCTGATCAATATGTTATGTTGGACAGACAGGGAACGTGGCATCGACATAGTTAAAACATGGGACTATATTCATTGTGATAACTGTCAATCTAGAACAGCAGTGTAGTGGAAGAAAGGACCATGAGGAAAGGGACGGTAATTAGATGAAACAAAGTCCTGCAGAGAAAGAGAAATGTCAATGCCCAAATATTTTAACAAAGGAACATACAGCAGTGATGGCATAGGGAATTTAATGGACTCTGCCCAGTTAAATTTAAAGCCAGACAGGGATTCAAATGAACTAAACAAGTAAGGATGTGAGGGATAGCAGAAGGTGGATTACAAAGAGAAAGCAAAATATTGATAAGAAATTTTATGGTATGACCCATGAGCTGTGAGGGGGGAGATCAAATCAAAACCTTGAAGAGCAATAGCATGAGTTCAAATGTGATATTAAAAAGTAAAGGAGACAATGGGCAGCCTGTGACAGTGCTGGTTGGTTCCAGGCTCCCACTTTTCTTTGGGAGACTCTTGAACCTTTCAACATTGATATCATAACCAAGATGAGCTGAACAAATGAGGACACACAAAGTAAGGGATAGGTGTAAAAGTGATACAATGCTTTTATTAGAAACAAAAGCAAACAGTGTCCAAAGGTGCAGTGCTCAAAATGTCCTTAAAAACAGTGACGATCATTGAGATAAAATCCAGATTTTCAGACAAGAATAAAATCAGCACAGTCATTGGGGTCAATGTTCTGTCAGACAATCTCAGCACCTCTCCCACTTTGTCTCCCCAGTCACCCATTACTTGCTCAGCCAGCAGAGACTCCAGCAGCCATGGGCCTCACCAACTCATCATCCTTCTCACTCCCCTGGCGTGCCTCAGATCCCTGCAGAGGACTCCACCTTGATCGCACCCACTCATCGACAAATATTCTGTGGGGGATAATCTGTCCCTAGAGTGCTGATCCTTTGCGGGGCCAACGACTGCTCTGCCTCTAATACACACTGGCTGGCTAGCTGTGGCTCATCCTGCCTCTCCTCACAATGCTGTTCTCATGGCTCTGTTTCTGTTCTTTTCTGTCTTGTTCTTTTTCCCCCTCTCTGCAGTGCAGTCTGCTCTTATACTGCCTCTCTGATTGGGCAGGGGTTCAATGAGTTTTCCCCCTCCGTGGCACCATTGAGACACCTGACTGAGCCAGCACCTTAATTAACCACAGAGTGAAATGCAAGCACACACACCTGCACCCAATTGGAACCTACACTTTTTGTGGCCAAATTATTTATTTAAATTTCACACAGCTAACGGACCACTTATCACACACCCCTGTCTGGTATCTGAAGATCTGAAAGGGCAGAAATATAGTTGAGTTGGTGAGAATTAATAAAATAGTTGAGGAGCATAATGTGTTGGTCAGATTGATATAGCTCTTTCCAAAACCACTGTGTGTAAAACTTTCCAAGGGTAGCAGTGGAGTGATCAAATTGTAATAATGTTTTCTATTGCTGCATCTGTACTCTATGAGTTAAGTATATGATAAGGAGAATATCATTGTTTTTGGTGTGTTTTTTTTGTAAAGCTTAGTACACTTGTTTACTTTGTGTGGTTTTAATAGATATTTACTCAACGAGTAAACACAAAATAAAAAGAGCAAAGATTGTTATAAATTATTGCCTATGTAACTGTTTCAAATTACAAATAAATACATACATAAACACTTCATGGTCCAGGGGCAGAAAGTGTTTGAGGCTTTGATTGCATTGTATGCAACTATAACGATTGCTGGATGGCAAGGGTGAGACAAAAACAAAAAGAATGTGCTGATGCAGCTGGCTAAGGTATGCAAAGAAAGAAACAGGATAAGAGCAAAAATCCTGAACATTTTGGATCTTTCCTCCAAGCTTTCAAAAATGGTGACAGTCATTAGTGGTGTTAGGGTGTGGAGTGTGCTTTCATATGACATATTGCCTCCTTTGATCTGAGTAGAGCAATACTTGAATGCCATAGGATATCTGAAAATCAATGCTGATCATATGCATCTGTTCATGGTACTCTTTAGTGTACACACTTAAAATTTGCATTGCAGCATTATAATGCACCATGCATACTAGGAAAGCCTTGATAAAGTTAACAGTGAAATCAGCTTTATTCAGACCCAAGATCTTAATTTAGTTAATCATTTATGATATTACATGAATCAGATTATTCTGAGTAAAAACCCTCTAAAGGCTATTTAGCAAGTCCTTAAACATTATTTTCAGTACCTAATTTAGTTTATTGTTTGGTGAACTGTGGCTGGTCTGAGGGCAAATAGGGCACCAGTCTACTTTTAGTCATATGTTCCTTATAAAGATGCCACTCAGTAAAGAATAATGAATATAATTATTTTATAAATCAATTTTCCAACTTTACAAAAAAAAAAAGAATACTGAAAGATTTTGACAATACATATTTTGATAACAGTAAAATCAGAAAAGTAATAGGAATATACATTTTGAAGGTGGTTATACACAGTAAACAAGTATGGTATCAGTCTGCTTTTAAAGCCTGTCAATGACTAAAACTTTGAAGATGAGAACTCGACAGTAATGGGGCAGTGACCAGAATCAGAAATCAAATGTGACATACAGGTAGTATGATGGTAGATCATTTTGAGTCAGCTGGAGTGTTTTGTATCGATTATGTGACTTATTGGCAGTGAAGTGTCTTCAAAGTAAGTCTAATGGGTGAGTCAGATGTCTAGCAGCACAATTCTGGAAATGCTGCACTTTATTCACGTTTGACTTTTGAAGTCTGTTCAATAAAGCATCACAGCTAGTTCAGCCTGTTTGTTTTACAGGTTTGAGTTACACATGCAGTATTTGAACAATATCTTCTTGTAGTATAAATCACAGATCATTTGGTACACATGAAAGTGCATGTCATCTCAAAGGAAAGAGCCCTCTAATATCCTGATATTTTGGGATATAATTCCACAAAAACATCAAGAAGTCACCCATTGTTAACTATTAAAATGGCAAGTGAACACCAAGTTTGAAGTATATATATACAGGTATGTAATAGAAACCACAGCATAGAGAGAAGTGTGTACATTGCTTCTTACAGGAAAAGGCGATGGAAAAAGTTTGTTATACTTTTACACCAATATATGTTCCTGTGTTTGAATGACACGGGCAGATGGGGAGTGTCTGATTATTGCATATAGCGCCGAAGTTACTCCTCTTTACCATTCTTTCCTCTGCATGTCCTGGAGTACAAAAGAAACAGCATACAGCAACATGCGGGGACTGGCAGGAACACTCAATAAAACTGAATAAAAAGAAAATCAAGTGACGGTGAGATACGAAGAAGGCAGCTTCGCCAGCGTTTGTGTGTCAGAACCGGGGGGGCGTTAGTATGCATCATGGTACACTGCAGAGCTATAGCGCGTCTTTAGTGAAAACAGCCGTGTCTGATGGGGTTGTATGGATTGATTCTGAACACGACTGAGAGAATGAAAAGTGAATTAAAAAAAAAAAAAGCTAACCTTTACAAGGATCATAAATTGCACCGGCTGTTACAGACTGAAATCAAATGTATGCTTTTATTCTAAAACAGTAAGACTAAGAGCAGTTTACTTCTCAAAACGGAGTAGCACAGGATCGAACTCGTGACCTTTTGATTCCAAAGCGAGAACTGATTCTATTGAACCACGGAGGCAGTTACAATAAAGTGCTGTCAATGTCGCATGTTAAGGCGGCTTTTGTTTCTGCAGTTATATTTTTGAATAAAAGCGCAATTGTGTTATTCTTGTGAAAATGTTTCTTTGCTATTTGGACTTCAAGCTTCATACATTATATAGTTTATGCCTACATTTTGTCATCTACTACTAGAATATAAAAAACGTTTCTGTTTTAACAATGTATTGACACAGATTACTTTAGAAACGGAACAGACATGAAATGCGTATGTTCCAAATAACGATCTATTATTTCCACTCTAAAACTCCACTTCACTCCCAGATACTCAATCAAGGCATGAGCTGTGAGAAGTTTGTGCACGTTCTAAATTGGTGGGGGGATGGAATAGCTGGCTGCTCCTAGCTTCTCTTTATCAGCACATTTAGAAGACAAAGGGCGCTGGCGGAGAGGTGTGAAGGGATTTAAGAAGCAGTTTAAGGTGGGATGGAATTACGAGTTTTTTCGTAGGCTCTGGTAATTGTAGTGTTAAGAGCAACGAGATACATAGAAAGGCTGGCGACGGACCCAGAGAAGATTCACCATGGGTGAGGTTTGCATTTGTTACGTCTGCCTGCCTCCTAGGTACAAAAGAGCCGAATCCCTGTCAATGGCCGGCTGATGCCTGTCCGTGGCGCAACGGTGAGACGAGCTCCGAGGGGAGCGACGCTGACCTGAGGGCCTTATTCAACTCCGGACAAAAGTCGAGAGACGACGAGCCCGGAAGACATCCCTGGTACGGTTGTCCCAGCGGAGCAGGAGGAAACCCTCTCTGTAATAGGTAAGGGGTGGGGGGATATGTGTCGGCTGCCTGTCGACGACGGTATCCAGACGGGGCGACGAACCTCCAACCCGCTCCCGAAGACGTCCTGGAGGCGCCTGTAAAGAAAGCGCAGGGCCTCCACGATTCACGGTCGGCGCAAGACGAGGTGAGTTTAAATCTGTCGCCGACCGATAGAACTGACTTCTCCTGGGCTGCACGCGAGGTGGAGGCGGTCCTCCTACCTCTGCAGGCTCTGGCCCATATCTTTCAGGTCCTGCAGGAGGTGAAGGGAGGTCTGGACAAGAAGCTTGACACACCGTTGGAAACCATTGCTGGATGGCTCAGCAGACGCGGTACGTCATCCTCCAGCCTGCAAGACGGAGCAGTACAAGTAAGTGAAGCCTGTGCTGTAAAGGAAAGGGGGGGGCAGGAGCACAGAAGCTGTCGTCATGATGCCAGGCCGACCCGCCCCCTAAACAAGATGTTGCCAAGTGACCGATAACGCGGCAGGAGAGTGTGCTGAAAGGCAGCTGAAAGATGTCAGCTGCCAAACTACTTTGCCTCAACTGCCGGTGCCGGTCTCACAGGCATGTAGAGGGGTGCAGATGGTGAAGGGTCCCTCTTCTTCCCAAAAAGGGACTCAAACCACCAATACACCTCAGGGAAAGAAAAAGAGCCGGAAGAAGAAGCCGGAAAGAGCGCAGCATGAGCCCTTTGAAGGAAAAGCCCGGACGGGCTATGCAGAGGGGCAAAAGTGCCATATTCCCTCAACTCATAGGAAGGAGGGGCGGGAGTTTAAAACCTGCTTCCGCTCCCGCAGGGGTCAGACAAAGGAGAATCGGATGTGTTATAACTGTGGCTGCTCTGGCCATATCTGGAAGTGTTGTCCAGAGAGGACGTCTGACTGGCAGGGACGTCGGGGCAACACCCCCAGGTCTGTTTATTATATTTCCACAGGTCGGAGCCATGGAGCAGAGGAGACCGATTCCCTATACAGGAGAGGACTGACCCTCGTGGGACAGGTCGATGAGCCCCACGAGTCTCATCTGGGAGAGGGGCAATGTAATGGATGGCCGGGTTCCATGCCCAGCCCTTTTGCTCATGTTCTGGGGAAGCCACCAGAGACTCCGCAGTACATTTCCCCAGGATGCTTGGAACCCTCAACTGAGCGGGTGAACAGGCAGAGGTTTCCTGCCTGCTTCCACTCCCGCAAAGGTTGAGCCAAAGGGAGTCGAGTGTGCTACAACTGCGGCAACTGTGGCCACATCTGGCGATGTCGTCCTGTGAGGACGTCCAAGTGGCAGCGACGTCGGGGCAACACCCCCAGACCATTTGCTTATATTTCCACAGGGCAGAACTGTAGTGCTGAGGACACCAACTCCCCATTATGGAGAAGACCAGCCCTCGCGGGACGGGCCGCTGAGTCCCACGAGACTCATCTGGAAGAGGGGTGGTGTAATGGACAGCCGGGTCCCATGCCCGGTCAGGACAACCCTGCTGTATATGGTCCAGGGGAGCAGCCATGGACTTCTCAGTACCTCCCCCGGGACACTTGGTGGCAGCCTCCCTGGTTGATGATGCCTCAGTTTCCCGCAGGGTTTCATGGGAATTTGAGTTCTCCCCAACCTTGTGGGGACCCAGGATGGCCGCCAGGGAACGAGACAGAGATAATTAAGCGCGGCTGGTTTAATCATCAGGCCCACACGGGAGTGCAATTGGGAACAGGTGAACAAGCAACAGGCGCACTCCCGGGAGGGCCATAAAAGTGCCAGCAACCACCACTCTGGCCGAGAATCAGGAGGAAGAGGACGAGGTTGCCTGAGAGGAGTGGTGGTGCCGGCGGAAGGATTGCTGTGTGTAAAGTAAGGTGCTTTGGGACTGTGTTATACCTGTGGGGTTCACGGGGAAGACGTGCCCCACAGGGGAAGAGTGTTTGAACTGTTTAAGTGTTTGGGACTGTGTTGGGCCTGTAGGACATGGGGAAGATGTGCACCCACTGGTGAAGAGAAAAATAAAAAAAAGATTTCTATTCAATTTACACGTGCCTCAGTGTGAATCTGCGTCGGGTCGGGTGCTTTATATAGCGCCTTATTCACAATATATATATGTATATATATATACCCCAATCTACATATTCTCAAATAGACAAGCCACACACCGTGGCGCAATGGTAGAGGCTTCGCCTCTAGCGCTGACATTTGAGGTTCAACTCCCGAGAGGGAATGCACTGAGTATGTACACGTGCTTCCCGATTCATTTTACCCTCGCATCCCCTTGGTTTGAGACGTATAAAAAAATATGCGGTTAACGCAGAATCATGTTACGTTATTTTTAAAATGTTTCCTTTTCTTAGCACAAGCACAGCTGAGAAGCTTCGATGCATGTACTCCATAACGCGTTAAAAAAAACGCATTTAATCACACTTAATTCCAAGCAAAGGGGAACTTTTGTCAATGCATGATTTCCTGGTACATCGACGGTACCACCGCTCCCTATACGCAGAGTACACAGTCTGCGTAGGGCACCAACTCCCAGGGGGGCACCATCCCAGCTACTCAAAAAAATTGTTTTTATATATTATAATAATAAATTAATATTAATAATATACATATACAAATAAACAAAAATCTAAATGTATATATTGCATTTTACGGTGAACGCAGAGTAGGCTAAGCACATGTGATGACATGCGCGCCCTCACCTCTGTTACGGCTGCCTATTTGGCCAAAAATGATAATAATTGAACAATATGCCTGCTCCTGGAAAGAGACATCAACAGTCCGGTGCCGAGAAATGAAAGAAAAAAAAAGCCCAAGATGAAGCCCGTGCATGTACCCAAATCTCTGGATTGCTCTGCGCATAGCAGTGACGCTCCTGTAACTGTTGCCTCTGCTGAGCGAAGTTTTTCTGAAATGAAGCTCATCAAAACGTACTTGCGCTCATCTATGGCACAAGAGTGCATGAGTGGTCTGGCAATTGTCAGCCTCAACTCTGAATTAGCAAAGGCTTTATTATATGAAGAGCTCATTTATGACTTTGCCTCAAGAAAAAGCAGAAGTGTGCCTTTGTAAATTTTGAACTTTGGAAAGCTCTAGCAGATGACAGTGTAATTTTATTTCAGTTTATTATTTTTATTTTATTTATTATAAATGTTTTATTTAAAGTGTAATTATAGTTTGTATTTTTTGCTGTAGAGCTTATGTGAATTTCCCCTTGGGATTAATAAAGTATCTATCTATCTATCTATCTATCTATCTATCTATCTATCTATCTATCTATCTATCTATCTATCTATCTATCTATCTATCTATCTATCTAACTAATTGTAGTTTATAAATGATACAATTTATTTATGTATTTACTTTTATTTGAATAAAGTTCTATTTTGGCCCCTATAGTAGGTGTTTTTTTTATTATTTTATTTTTACTTCCGTAATATTTGGGGGAGGGGGCACAAAAGTAAATTTCTGCTTAGGGCACCCATTTGGCCAGCAGCGGCCCTGTACATTGATTACATTGATGCACTCATCAGAGCTACAAAAATGTTACAGTCGGAATAAAGCGCGTTCCTACGACTGATCGGAGGAAATTTCATTTCAAACACTACCCGAGCGAAGCCTTGATAAAAGCATGGTTTTGTGCACACTGAAAAGCAAGCAAAATTAGATGCATTACAGAAAGCGGACTTTGGCGCTCTTACTGGGGATCATTGGACTTCCGTGACCGTTAGTAATTCTAATTACATCTAATTAGAAAATGTTCAATGATCACACTGTTTTAGCCTAATGTACAAAATAATTTTGGCTAAGGTTACTCAGAGTTTAAAGGTGAAGTTGGTCAAATTACCTTTTATGTTTCTGCCTTATTTTTTTAAGAAGAAAAACTGCACTTTATGTTGAAATTTTGGTTATTATTATTTAAAGACAATACCATTCTGAAAATGTACCTAAAGTACTTAAACTACCACTTTATTTTTAAGTCTGCCCAATTTTAGCCAGGGATGATATTTTTGTTTCTGTTTTGAATTCAAATGCAGTTTAAAAGCATTTGTTTTCAGAAATTAAAAGAGCTTGAGTTTACAATAATCATGTCCATGTCTATTATTTGATTCTGTTGCCCACTAAAACCCTTTTAAATTTAAAAAAAAACATTTGCGATTTGGGGCAAATTTTCGTGTGTGATTACATACGATTAATCAAGATTAATTATTACACAGCCTCTAATTAATTATATTATTTTTTTTAATCGAGTCCCACCCCTAATATATATATGTAGATATATATATGTAGATTTCTATATATATATGTGTGTATATACAGTATATATAGATATGTACAGTATATGTATATATGTATGTTTATATGTGTGTGTGTGTGTATATATATATACATATATATATATATATATGCCAGCAACACTCATGACAATGACAACACAATTACATTGTCAATCATGTTACGTTATTATTAAAATGTTTCCTTTTCTTTTTCATTACTTTTTTAACACACTACTTCTCCACTGCGAAACGCGGGTATTTTGCTAGTATATATATAAAAGATATTCTGACACATGTTCGCATGGGAGGCAGCTAAATAGACCAAAAGAAGGTAATTCCATGGCAGGTCAGGGGGTGGCGGGGTGCTTTAAACCTTCCTCTTTTATCTCTGCAGACCGGACACGGGAAATGATGATTCAGGCCCAGTGATGTCACTTCTGGTTACAGCCCCAAAAATATCACTTTCTGCTTTGCCCAAAAACCGACCACAAACTCCCAAACCTCAGAGGACAACACTTCCAGTTCCGTCCCCCAAAAACATCACTTTCGTTTCTGGGTCCCAAGGATGTTACTTCCGGTTCCTCCCCCTAAGAACATCACTTCCGGTTCTGTGCCTAATGACATCACTTCCACCTGTGTGCCTTAAACACAAGAAAACTTCCTCTGTAACTTCAGTTCTGTTTTTGACTCCACTCTGTATACATCTGTGGAACTTATTTTGCCTGTATGCAGCCAGGCTTCAAGTATATGGGTGGCTGCCCCAAACTTTTTTTTCTGTGTATGAAGGCTATTTATTTCACAATATATATACAGTATTGTCACACACGTGCGCAAAGGGAGTCAAGGTGGAGCGCGAAAATTATTGCCAGAAGGGAAAAGCAGGACACCAACCTTTCTCTCCTTTTTTCCTGCAGAAAGAAAGAAGCTGCGCCGCCATTAATGTACTCAGACTCCCTAATTCCCCGTTGACACTTCCGCATTCTTTCCCTTCCTTCCATCAACCTCAGATGACGTCATGGTTCCCATCATCCACCACGGTTCCTTCCCAGCATTCAGTCTGTGTCAATTCTGGTCCCACTCCAACATGCAGTGTATGGAAAGAAAACTCAGCCTCTGACATTGTAAGGCCATAATTAATAACATTGGACAAGAGTGGCCCATATTACATTTGGGACAGATCTATGCCTTAGGACATTTCTGCCTCTTCTTCTATTTTGCTGTCTTACCAACTCCACACATCCTTCCTCCTCTTCGTACTTCGTGAACATGCTGTTGCCCAAGTTTATTTTTTCCCTGAGCAGGGGTCCTCCATATTCAGAAAGTACACAAATTCAGTTGCACTTACTTACTTGAATAGGTCTCTAGTCTTTGCCCTTTTCCATCTTTTCTTCTCCTCACCTTGCATCCTTGCTCCTCTTCCTCTTTTACAAACAGCCAGTTGCCTCTGGTCAATATCCAACTGAGCAGGTTCCTTCATGTTCAGAGACTGTAGTATTCCTGATTAATTGTGTTCTAACTGCACATACTTGCCAATTCCTAGGAGTTCCACCTGTAGAATCATTTCATGCCATGTGTCATTGGTTGAACTAACATATTGGAACCACATCTATGTAAAATAATGTCAAGATTCAGCTGACAAGCAAATTATAAATGTATTAGTCATTACAACGATGAGCTGCTCCCCAACCTCACCTGACCTACAAAAATAGTGTATCAACACAAATTTGTTTAAATATATGCTTGACAGATTTTGACAATTGTATATACTTCTTAGAATGTGATGGTTTGCACGATGCATAGATGTCTAAATACTGTATATTTCAGAATAAAGCAATTCTGTTGAGATGGAGTATAATCCATTGTAAAAACACGACTAACAAAAGTGATAATCGAGCCATTTTCATGAGAATCATACTTAGTAATTTGGAAGATTGCACAAATCATTGAAAACCAATGAGAAATGGTATTCTTTTGTGGGGAAGTGACCAAATGTTGTGGAGCTATCACTTATAGTTTTGAGAACCCACCTCTCCCCCTCACTCATTTGTCAAAGGTCCCGTCTTCAACTCAAAAAGTCTTTCGCATAATGCTTTAGTTTCCCGTAAGTAATTATTTAACAATATTGTAAATACAGGCATTTTGCATGTTTTCAGCATACGACAGGATAACTGGCATGTGGATCATAAAACACAAGAAATGTGTAATTCTGTTTTCTTTTTTCTGGGGATGTTTTTCACATCATTTGCCATTGTACAGCTATGGTTGCTCCATTTCTGTCAGAAACTTTATTTTACCCTTTCTCCATGAAAACAAAAGATTACAAATTTTCTGAACCATCACTTCAAGCTAAAGGGGGGTCAGTAACATTTAATAAAAACATAATTTTTGGGTGAAGTATTCCTTTAATCCTTCAGTGCTAAATACCCTAGATGCATTTGAATGAGATACAGAGACTATGTGGGCTAAGGTGTGTGGCACCTTTTTCATTCTAAGAAACGAGTCGAGCACAGAATGCCTGCATTAAAACCTTTCAATGCCATATGAGGTTAACCAAAAAACATCTGCATGCACTTCTAAAATCTGCCTTTACTGTTTAATAAATTGTTCCTATTAATTATTTTCTGAGAATGAGACAAATAAACAACTGTGGAGTAAGGAAATTCATAGTGGAAAAAATAAATATTACCCTAAAATCAAACTTAAAACTTAAAATAGGTATGTGTCAAATACAATTAAGTGGAAGCCAGTTTTCAAAATAAGTGTCACTCAAGCATCCCTCTTACTACCCTGCATATAGTTGAAAATTAGGGTCTGTTTCTAGCTCAGATTCCATCCACCCAAGAACAAAAAAACAGAGTGGCATTCTTCACATTTTGCATCAAAGAGGCTGACTGAGGAACATTCACACACCTCTCTTGTCCTATAGATAGTATGCCGCCCACTACCCCACTTCATTAATCACAAGTAACTCACTACACCAGCACTCACACAGATGCAGTATCTAGCATGACTGTAGGGTCTGCGACCCAGAGAAGGTACACAAATTCAGAAGGTTGTGCTCAGATCAATTGACGCCTCAATGTGTTTATCCTCTTAAAAAGTTATCTGAAATTGATCTGGCAAGTAGAGATGTTATTTATCCTTGAGAACAGTTTATGCATGAAAATGTTGTTACATTTGCTTTGCACTGTACTGTATAATTCACTTCCTTTGGTGAAAATATGTCTGCAAACAATTGAAACACCAAGGCTTTTTCTTACAAAACACACACAAACACACAAAAGAATGTGACTGGTTACCTTCTGTGTATAAAGCGTGATTGCTAACTGAAGATTCATTTTGCATGCATAAACACACAGAATTAAGTAAAAGCTGCATACCACATGTCTTTGAGATCTGAGCCGCGCTCTATAGTAAAGCAAATCAGTGGAGGAGTATAAAGTTTATTAGCATGGCAACAAATGTTACAAGTCTCTTTTTTATAATCTACAGCAGTGTTTGCTTTTCTTTTAAAACCTTCCGTTCATGACTCCTTCTCTCTAGTACACACAAGACTTTAAAATAATAAACTATGACTAGAGGCAGGTGCTTTGTGGTTTAATTCATTTAGCTAGTACTAGTAAATCCATTCTGCAGAAGAGGTTTAAATTAAACAATAAGACAGGTAATGCTTTGATGTGGTTAACTCATGTCATGCTTTTGGAAACCATGACATTTTTTCATTCTGTCACATATTTATAGTCATCATCACATAAACACGTGTCATCTGGAGGATTCACATCATTTTTTATTGTTTAGAAAGTTCTTCATCATTCTAAAAGATTAACAACTTTGTACAACTGACCTTTTTCTAAATAATTCATGGGCAAAATCCATTAGTCCAGATAGGACATTTTCAAGGTAAAACTCTTTTTCACACTGCTTAATAATAATTTGAGTTTTTCATTCATTTACTCAATTATTGTTGTGATGACACACCACAGTTGTCATAACTGTAGTCCACATACTTAATTCCATATCCAGGGAAAGCTGTACACCTGCAATTGGAAAGATCAGATGTATCTCAAAGAAAGTATGGCTACTCCCTTATTTATGGTCCTCTACAAGCAAGTTATCTTTTTCAATGTGTTCTCTTATTGTCCAGGAAAAGCAAAGTGGCCGAGGAATAGATGTGGTACTGAATTTATTAATGTATGGTGTGAGTGATTAACTGGAGGAATATTGTGACAGTCTTCTTGCCGAAGGTGATTATGTGAAGGGGTAACAGGTTAGCAGGCTGGTTCCCAGAGGACATAAGGGGCAAAAGACAAATACATGACATGGAACAGGCCTGGTAGTATTCTTAGTCTAAAACGGGAGCCCAACACAGTTATACAGAACTATCCAAGTGTCAAGGTGGGTAAACAGTTGCTGGTTAGGGATGGGGGGTATGGGAAAATATGGGTTGGGATAATGAATTTTTTAGGCATAGCACACTAAGTATAGGGTAGTCCAGATCTAATTATGCAATTTTCATTATGCTATAACTTACTAAGTTTATTACATAGAAAATCACCCGAAAAATCCTGGACCATCGAGAAGTGTGCGAACTGACGACATGAAGAAATGCCTTCACACTGAACTGGAATCATCCCCGCATATATCAAAATCATCCAGACGATCTGGATCTGCACAATTAGATTTGGACTACCCTTTAGTTATTCCAGGAACAAGAAAGAAAAAAGAGAGATCATGGGGAACTAGTGAGAGTGGCATGGATAATAGCTGCTGCTATGTGGAACACATTAAAGGGTCGGAAGCATGGCAGCATCCAAAAGTTACTCACACTTTAAGTATGTTATGGGGCACAGGAGTGCAGGAACACCTGAGGTCATTAGTATAGTTCATTATAAGTGGCATTTTTGATTCCTGAAGTTATTCCATGGATGTCTGCAGAAATAGCCTTACACAGGAATCACCTTATCTGGAATCCAAAAGTGGAATCCACCCTAGGCAGCCCGACCCCACACTCAACAGGCAGACTTCAAGGGTTTACAGAAGCCAGGAAGGGAGCTCAGAAATACTTTCAAATGCCCTACAGTTACAAAAATGCCCTTCAAGAGAGATGCAAACCATAAACCCATGGCCTTAAAAGGATAAAGTCAATGAAATATCTTTAGAAATAGTTTATTTTTTGTCAACAAAATAAGGCAAAATAAGGACAAAAAGGACTAAGAAGGCAATCCAAAACAAATAAATCTCATCTGTAATCCAAAGACTACATTTAAACACAGAACTAAGAAAATCGCAAAAACCCAAAAGCAATTACTCTCAATAATGATCTTTTCTTTCTCGATGAACCTCTGACAGACTGACTAACCATCCAAAATATATAAACTGAGGGAAGCCTCCCATCAGTGACCTAACTGTGGCCTCACCTCCCCGGAGATTCCACCCACAGAAAACAAGGAATGTAACTTACACAATAGCATACCACCGAATCCTGAGCAGAGTTGCTTGGGGCTGGAACCTATCCCAGAAAGCATTTTGTGCAAGGCAGGGACAGGGAACACAATCACACACACACCCACCGTACACCCACTAGGGCCAATATGGTGTTGCCAGTCCACCTAACCTGCATGTCTGGACTATAAGAGGAACAATTAAACAATATTTAAATAAAGCAGTATAAAAATTACATAAAAAAACAAATTGTTTAAAAGACAATAATTCAAAAGTAAAAGAAATAACAATAAAATGAAAAATGAACATAAGCCAGTGAACAGACCCTGGCTGTTTAGGCCTAGAAGAGCAGCTAAGTTTGGATTTGCTATTTGCTTGTTTTGTTAGTTTTCTCTTACTTCTCTATGTGTTTTGAGTGAATAAACTAGTACAGTATCTGTTTAAAGATCTTTTGCATTGTTTGTTTTAGATTATGGTATATTTAGACATTTTAGTCGGAGTGGTGGCTCTGAGGCTAGGGATCTGCACTGCCAATCAAAAGGTTGTTGGTTCAAATGCCACTAGGGACTGTGCTCTGTTGGGCCCTTGAGCAAGGCCCTTGATTTGCACTTATGAGAAAAGCGCTATATAAATGCAAAGAATTATTATTTTTCTTTTGGCACAGAGCCCTAAGGTATTTAAGTTGCAATAGAAAGAATATACAGTAGTAAAAAGTACAAGACTCTGTCTGATGAATAAAAATAGAGTCAAAAACTACAGCCACTTTTCAAAGCAACATGACAAAATAATACAAATTTATACGCTTTAATAATAAAATAGGATTTTAAAATAAAGCAACAAAAATATATAATTACAGTGGCACACACTAACAGGATTATAAGTAACAGGGTGAATAAAATAGAAGTAGATTGTCAAATGTGCTAGAGCCATCCCTGTGATAACAGATGAAGAAAATTTAGGACTGGGTACATGACGTTTTTAATTGGAATAAACTTCAAGTTTGACAAAGAGAACGAAAACATTTGGTGTAATAATAGAAAAAGAATCTGAAACCTGGGGGCACATTAGGAGAAAGATTTGTGAGTCCTAATGGACTTATCACTGTCAACAATCAGACATATACAGGGGCAGTTTAAAAGGCTAATAGGATGTTGGGTTATGAACAAGTCAAGGGAGATTACTGTATCGTTAAAATGTTTAAGGACAGATTTGGTATACTGTGTGAGCTTGACAAGAAGTGTATAACAGTGTTATAGAGGGTCCTGAGAAAATTGACTAAACTGCCGTGTTTAAGCCATGAGGAAAGACAGATGAATGTTATCAGTTTAAGTACACAGTTTAAAGCTAGTTCTTCAGCCATTCATACGGCATAAGTGGATGCTAATCAAAGACTAATTCCATGTACTTTTTAGTATTGATGTTAATATCTTTCTTTGTGACCCAGAATTGGATTAAGTGTGTATGCAGGCATGTATATTAATATTTCTCCATATAGAAAATCTTAGATACATTGAAAAAATTAGCATCCATTTTATTTAACAGAAGTACTCTGAGGGACAACCATATGTTAACTTCATGATGTTTTGAGTAGCTTAAGTTAGTTGATTATATAACTCAACTAAACAAGCTTTAATCACATTTTATGATTGCAGAAAAAATGAACAGGTTAGGTTAGGTCAGGTCAGGCTGGGGAGCATGCATCGGTAGAGAGTGTTGCCGCACCCACCTCATGACGAAACAGCTCGGGATAAGATGTGTTGCTTGTACTTCTTCTTAGCCGTCACTCAGTTATGATCACAGTAGTTACCACCACTGTCTTATATTTCCAGATAGATAGATAGATAGATAGATAGATAGATAGATAGATAGATAGATAGATAGATAGATAGATAGATAGAACACTATTTGTCCAAACAGAGAATTAGAGAGGGGGCTAGAGAGTTATTAAACTGGGATTAATCAGTGTCTTGGTTCGAAGAGCAACTTCCAGCATAATTAATATACTGTATGCTTAGAAAAAAACATAAAACCTGTAACTGGTTTCTTTTTGCTATTTTTCATTTCTTTCATTACAGTCTCTCATGTTGAGTATATATACAATTTGAATTTGTTTAAATCCAATTGGGAAGATCCTAATTGTTTCTCCCTTTGGGCCTTAACTTGA
Organism: Polypterus senegalus; assembly: GCF_016835505.1. NCBI lineage: Eukaryota > Metazoa > Chordata > Cladistia > Polypteriformes > Polypteridae > Polypterus > Polypterus senegalus. The sequence continues at coordinate 111,765,797 of NC_053156.1, forward strand.
CTACTTGAATGGAATATCCTGTTTTATTACAAATATTGACTTGACTTTTTATTGATGCTTTGCTGTGACTGCTGGCTTCAAGCAGTCCTTGTTAAGCTTTAGCTCACACGCTTTTCACTTAGCCAAGGATGATGAAAAACCTCTACCTACATCTGTTATCTTCTTCTGCTGCTGTTATTACATGCTTGATTCTTCTTCTCAGTGAATTTATGCCTCCTTTAAAACTGCAAAAAACATATTAGAATGACTGTAGGCCATACCATAATGCACTGGTAGGTTTTGAGTTGTATGTCTACAGCTCCTTAAAAATTTAATTATAACATGAACTTGCGCTGGAACTCTCTGGATTGCACATTTGTGTTAATACAAGCAACTTTTCTTTGGCAAGCAATCAAGCCGAATTCCTCACTTATTTGCAGGGTATATTATTACTTTGCCATTGTGCACTGGATGTACTGATAAGGCAGATATTTCTGCCTAGTTAAATTAAAAATATATTAATTGTGACCTTTTTTAAGACACCTTGGAACGTCATAATATGATTTCCTTCACCAGCATGAAGAGCATTTAAAAGTCATCCTTAATTATAAACAGTAGTACATCAGATTGGTTGCATAAGGTGGACGGGTAGGTCACAAGATAGAGTGTATATAACTTGAACCAATATTAAATTAAAGAAAGACAGGCAGATAAGATCTAAAAGCTTAAAAGATATTTGATGTCAAACACATGTGAAACTAGTTAAATCTATCAAAGCTGTAGTCATGAACATTGAACCACAAAATATTTAATGCCTTTTTATTCAAGACTTGTTTGAGCGAATGACTGAAAAAGATTGATCATAAAATATCAGGCAAAGAGATAAAGAGTATTGTGACATGCAAAAAACAAAACTAACAAGTATGGAAAAATTAAGATGTCTGTTAAAGATTGCAGCAAAAGGGAAGACTATTTACTGTACATGCGTAATTTAAAACATAAATGTGCACACTGATGGCAAAGCTAATAATTTACTGCAGAGATGGACATGCAGTACCCAATCAATACGCATGTACACTACTCCGTGATAGTTGTTTGTTAGTGTAACTTGCTATTTTCTATACTTCCCACGTGGTATTCCTTACCTTCCATTAAAAAGGAGTAGACTATGTTGTCAAGCATTTTTTCATCTAGTCTGAATCCTTGGAAGTAAATTAGAATGAAGGATTCACACAATATATGAGGTGAGATCTGATAGAGGTGCTTGTTACAAAAATATATGTTGGTGTGTCTCTGACAGTTGAAGAAGAGAAAAAGACAAGTAAATATTTAATTGCATAACAAACAAATTCCAAAGGAGCAAGTCAGAATATCATCTAAAGCATGAAGGGTTACACAAAAGGCAATCAAACATCTAGACCAAAAAGTTAGGGAAAAGACTTGAATTCACCATCAGAAGGCCATTGGGTTCATACGGTACAGTATTGTATTCTTCTGACTAAATATTCAACTGACTGTCTAGTACTTCCTACAAAGTGGGAAACTTGCACCCAATCCTGAATAGTTTCATTTCCAACTTTTTGCCACCCAGAAATTGATTAAGTGTATCTAATATGGATAGATTCCCTTTTGTCTAATATTAGGTTTTGCTTCATAATCTGATATTGAACCATTTGCATAATAGTGCAACCACATCTCTCTATTATAAAAAAAAAACTTGCAACAAGACGCTTTCCTGGGGATGAGACGTTATCGTTAGAGGAGAGATCTTTTGAAGAGAGACAGAGACACACAGACACTTTCACTTCCCGTGAGACAGACAGTCACGTCATACTTAGAACCCCAGATGTGAGTCCCGTGTTACACAGGCAGAGCAGGTTAGAAATAATGGAAGTAGGAAAATTTGAAAGTCTCACAAATGAGAGTAAAGATCGCATTAGCACAAGCAAACTGAAAATATTACTCGTGGGGAAATAATGGAACAGCAAAAAGAGATCGAACAATCAGGTGCTGTACAGGCTTTTAAACATTCAAAGCTCCGCGTGAAATGCAGGTCACAAGACACGCAGCAGCAGCAAGCTATCTTCTCGACCAAAGAGGAGGTGAAAAAAAATCACCTGTTAGAGGAGTGGCCACGTCTCCTTAAGGTGCGCTCAGCCTCCCTCGTCAAGAAAGCGCCTACCACTGGCGGACACAGGGAGGAAGGGTATGCGAGTGAATTGCAGATCACATGTGAGAGCAGCAGCAGCACGCCTGTGGCTGCTCGAGCAAAGAGGAGTTCAAAAAATGTATTTGTTTCCCATTGTATCAATGTTTAAAAGGGGTTTTGGAGAAGCGGCCTCTGGCAGGGGGTGAAAAGGGTTGGCGAGCGAAGCGAGCAGTGGGCTAAGCCCCCTAGTTACAAACAAAGCAAGTTCTTTTGCAAAGTGTGTACATAAAGTTTCAAGCAAGGCACACATACTTTATGTGACTACTGCTTAGCTTAAAACATCTGGGAAAAAAAATCTTTTTGCTTAAATAATTGGAGTCCTGTTGTTTGGCCACAGCTGTAATTAAGACGGTGGTCCAATTTTGTAAAACAGCTGACTGTTTGAAGACAGGGATGGGACTTTATCAAGAAACTGGTAAAAACAAAAACTTGAACAACAGGGGGCTCTTCGGGAATGAGTATGTTAAACCTAAATCTAGTAGATTATTAGCTATTGTCATAAAAGTTTCATTGTGGCTGTAAGATCAATGTGAATATACAGTATGTGTAATTGGAGTTTCCTGGAATATGGCATGGCTTAGTTAATGACGGCAATTACAAACCACAAGGTTGCAGGTTTACAACCCAGCATATGACCCTGAACAAGATTGCCTATCCTTGTGACTATCAAGTTTCTGTTTTTGCTTTCTGTCTCGACTCTGTGTGACCTGACTTTGCCTCCTTATGTACTTATGCAGGATAAGATACAATAGTTAAAAGCTGTACATATGTTTTCAGCCTAAATGATAGAGCCTTGTTTTAAATAATGAATGGTTTTGAAAATATCTTGTATAGGCTCACTTTTTAAAGGATACCATACCATGCTGCATTATTATGAGCTATTACTGGGATATATATTATTTTTAATAATAATAATAATAAATTTTATTTATATAGTGCCTTTCCCATGCTCAGCACATTTAACTTATAGTCCCCTTACACTATACAAGAAGTATTTTCTTAGTCCATTTGAAACAGATTTCTAATTTCAGATGTTGAGCAAGTAATATGTTGAGTTTAATGATAATTTTGGAATTGATTTATGCATTTTGCACCACAGGACCAATATAAGAAATTAAAGTAAAGAAATATGACTATATAATTTGGTTATAAATACACGTTTAATTTTGGATTAACAGTTTTGTTTCCATTTGCTGTAGCTGTGGGGATTCTGTTGCATTGTGAAACCTTTCTATGCATTTTGTTATGTCCAATGATCTTAACACCCAACAGCCATATTACATGCACTTCAGAATAGGTCATCCTCCTGAAGCTAAGCAGGTTCAGGCCTAGCCAGTAATAAGATGGAAAATCATCTAGGAAAACACTGGGTTACTGCTGGAAGGGATGTTGGTGAGGCAATAACAGGGGGTACTTAAACTGTGATCTGAATGTGGATCCCAATACCTCAGTGCAATGACATGGCACCGTCTTTTCAATGAGAAGTAAAACTGAGGTCCTGACTCTCTATGGTTATTAAAGTTCCTTGGGAATCTTTCAGTGTTTCCTGATGTCTCGGCCAAAATGCCCACCATGGCCTAGTCATTTTGCCCCCCTAATCATCTCCTGTGTCTAATTGGCTATCTCTCTCACCCCTTACCACCTAATAGCTAATGTGTGGTGAGTGTACTGATGCAATAATGGCTGCCATCACATCATTTAGGTGGATGCTGCACATTGCCTTTGGTTGAAGCGGCTCCCCACTCTCTCTGTAAAGTGCTTTGAGTAGAAGGTAAAGCACTATATAAATGTAAAGAACTATTATGATTATTAAAATGCAAGAGGAATCTTTGAATTTCATGATTGCAGTGCAGTTAGTGCATTTAAGGGTGTGTCCACAAATGACTTTTAAATGGTTAATAAGAACAAGTTGTAACATGTACTAATTACAAAATAACCAAATAAACATATATTATTAGAGCAAAGCTCTAATTTAGACAAAGCCAAAAGATTCCCACACCTACTGTATGTGTTTAAATAGTTCATTTCTGTTCCAGTTAAGCAGTTTTGAATTTGCTACTACGGATTAGCAGGGGAGGGTCCTTTAGGGGCTGCCGAGCAAGAACGAAGGTAAATCAATTTTTTAAGAGTGAGCGTGAGAAAAAAAAAGAAAAATAAATTAGAAAATAGATTAAACTGTAATAGTGGTAGTTAATCATTTTTAGCATTATCTGATGCTGTATGTTACACTTCATATGTTTAAGAGGGGGACTGAACAGAATCCTTGTTATCTCTTACTTTTGTAATTAAACTGTAAGTGTAGAGCATGATGGGAAAACTATCATAGCTCTCTAATGTCCATTGACTACGTGCAGAGAGCAGCAGCAGGAAATGCAAAATGTGTACATTAACAAATGCTTCTTACTTATTGTAAATGAACAGTAGAGAAAATCCAAGGAAATATTTCTTGCAATATCATGCATTAATTATTTTTAAAATATGCAAATGAGGGGCGGGGCACAGTAGTTGCTGCTGCAGCCTGTTGTCTGTGTGTAGTTTGCACCTTCTCCCTGTGTCTCCATGGATTTCCCCAGACACTCCAATTTTCCTCCCACATCCCAAAGATGTACAAGTTAGGTTAGCAGACAACTTTAAATTAGCCCAGCTTGATCTAAGCTCTAATCCTGCCTTATACACAATGTTGCAAGCACGGACTCCAGGCACAAAGAAAGGTAAAACTTTTTTTACATTTGGCTGATGCCTTAATCTAAAGCAACTTATAAGATGATGTCGCAGTAGAATTGTTTACAAATATTTTTCTTCAGTTAGAACACCTTTGACTTTATCAAGATCACACAGTGAGTGTCTCAACAAATACGAATCAGCTATGGCTGTGTATCCACAAATTAGTTACAAATCTAGTCATTTAATGGAACCAGCTTTACAACTCATGTTACACACACTTGTTTTTTTTCCATCTGATGCCTCTTGATTTTTCATTTACGCTGTATGAAAATGTGGTTATCCAAGTTAGCACGTTGTTACCCTAATTAACTGTAAATGTATGCATTTTATTGTGGAAATGTATCTATAATATAGCTGCTTTAAAGCACCCCATGTGTATAGCTTTATCTGCATGTGGACAGCTGTTTTAAGCCAAGAAACTTACAAGCGTGGCATAAGCAGACCAAAATGGTTGTTTTCCAACCTTAGCTCCCCAGGAGCCAAACACAAAAGCAGGAAAATACATGTATACACATTTCTACACAATTTACCTTTAGAAATCACAATCATCTTGAAAATGTGCGTATGTGAATGTGCTTCAAACTCTGCCCAGCTGCCACCCTGAAACAACCATATACTGTATGGACTATGCTTATCAACCTCATAAATATATAATCACAATACTGCACAAATTCATTAGTTGGTAGAGCAGCATACCTTCCTAACACATTTCTATAGTGCACTCGCCATCTGACCTCGGAAGAGCAGTGTTTCTGCAGGGTCGAGCAAAGGCATAAGGTGTCGACGTCTGCATGGGCACCCACTATCATCTACCACACCAATTTCTCCTAAATTAGGGTATAAATAAATCCCTACAGATTTTATTTTTTCTCCAGCCGTCTGGAGTTTTTTTGTTTTTTCTGTCCCCCCTGGCCATTGAACCTTACTCTTATTCGATGTTAATTAATGTTGATTTATTTTGTCTTATAATTGTGTCTTTCATTTTTCTATTCTTTAATATGTAAAGCACTTTGAGCTACTGTTTGTATGAAAATGTGCTATATAAATAAATGTTGTTGTTGTTGTAAATGTTACGTACAGATGGGTCAGAGTTGATAAATACATCTCCCGTCATTTTTTGCATATGTAAGTTTTATAAATCTGTCCCAAGGTGCTCTTACAACTACACCTTGAGAATATTATCATGGAAATTCCTTTGTTATTTTGGCTCACCTGTACTATAGTTATTGTTAGCTTTGCTGTTTGTATGAGTGTTAGTTAGAGTATATCTACTTTATAGCACTCCATGTGCGTAGCCTTACATGCACATAGACAGCTGCTTCAAGCATGGCACAAGCAGACCAAACGATATGCTTCAGATTTAAGCTACTTCTGCACCAATCACCAGGTGGCCACTCACTAAGCAGCTTTTTATTGAAGACATCTCTTCTCAGCTGCTAAGCCCTGTGGGAATATGACAATTGGTCACACTAGATGCCTGCAACAATATACCTTGGCCCAATCAAACAATATAAAGTCAATATTACTATAAGGCAAAATTAATAAAACACCATAAAACTTATGATAACAAAAGTAAGAATATTTATGTAAAAATACACATGATGACAAACGAGTCATTCCAAGTCTAAGTGCATATCTACTTCAGATTTTCTGTTCAGTCTGTAGCATTTTTGCCAAATGTTTTGGGAACAGAGATGTCTTGTCTGGATGACGATGTACCCTCCCTTATTCTTCTTTACTTTTTGGTCCCCTGTCAATATGCAGCATGCAATTCACTTCAAAAGACTGTTCCTTCGTGTAGATTTAACAAGTTCATGGAAAATTAATAATCTTACTTCACCAATGTTTTCTTTCTCATGCCGATGTCTCTTCTGATCCAAATTACTCCAGTCTAATAAATCCAGTTAGTTTTACAAATTCCAAAATGGTTAACCAAAAGATAAAGATTCCCATCAATAAAGAATCAATGTTTAAGTCAAATACCTAGCAGTGTGCACTAATGTCAGTTAAAGATGGAATATAAATCTTATTATGAAATAAGATTTCAACAGGTAAAATTATAGCTTGTTTCAGCCTTTAGGTTTTTGAAAGAGATTCTAACTAAAAGGGCCTAGTAGTGTTGAGTCGGGTTCTGTGGGGGCCGCCAAGAGGAGTGGTAGGGTATTGACTGCACAAGGACTGATGAGGCCCTGCCCAGGCCAGAAGTCCAACAGTGGTGACAGACTGATACACCTAATGATCCTCAAATAGGGCAAAACACATGTCATGTACTCTTTGTATCATTTGGCAGGTACTATATAATTTATATATTTTACATTTTTTACTGTTTGTGTTTCAACATTATGTTTTAACTTTATGTTGCATTTCATTTTTCCATACCATGCATATAATTATTGCATAGTGCACAGGGCTCAAAAGTGCAAGTGCACTTAATACGAATAAACTGAATTCAATACAATAGATTGTTCTAAAATTCCTAGATCTTGACCTGGATTTTTTTTTTCAGACTCTACATTTGTTTAGATTAAATAACCTCAAGAACTCAAGAAAGATTAGTTAGTGAAGTAGCAGAGAAAAAAAAATGTTTTTGGGTTGACTAAATTGACACACAAAATGGATTTATTCTAATGCTTTCAGTTCTATGCCTTTGCTCATTTATTCCATGGTCTTAAATGCATCACCAATTTATATTATACTCTCTAATGCTGAGAAAGTATAGTATTTCTAGACGCTATATGTTGAGCTAAGTCTCTCTCATGGTGATACTTGAATAAAAACTTTAATCAATCAATAAAATAGAAACAAAAGAAACTGATTAACAAACAGATGTTAAATGTTAGCATCGGGCAAATTTTAACTTCTTGAATTTGATATACAAGGGAGCCTCATGTGTCTCATGTTTCTACATTGAGGTGAACAGACTAGGTTTGAATTTATGGACTTGCAAAGCATGGGCACCCAGATTATCCTTGCTATACAGTTTCATTTCATTTATGTTTCTCTCCAACGTAATTTTCCTGTTTCCATGCACATTTTTCCAAACCTGTGGTTGCCTTATGTCAGTCCAAGCTGACAGCACGAATACCTTTGCGATGTGCTCATGACACATGATTTGATGTCTTTATATGCTTGCTGCTCATAAGCCTCAGAGGAGAGGTGCCAAGACAGAAAACTCACATATTGGTCTCTGACAGTGACAAAGACCCTGTTGTTCCATCAAAACACTCATTGTGAGCTCAGCCAGAAGATAGAATAAAGTCTAGAGAATAATAATCTGCGATATATTGTATTGCCTTGGCATTTAATGAAATAGGATTAGAAAAAGCCTGCCATATTGTGTGGGTTTAATGGATACACTGTACACTATATTTTCATTAGGAAATGGAACAAATGCTCAAAAATATGAGTAGTCCATTTTTATATCTTATTTCTGATTAAAATCTAAATGTTCCACAATTAACAACTGACATTTTAAGATATTTGTGTTTTTTGCATTGCAAGTGTGAAATGTTGAAAGAGTGATATGAAGTTATGGAGCGAGTAGTCACTGCATTACAGTTGCATACACTTTTATTTTATTTAAAACTGCATTCCCCTTTCCACAGTTCCACATGTGGTCTCTCAATGAAACCTTTTTTTAATTTTTTATGATTGGCATTTGTGCTGCAGAGAAAAGTAGCAAACTTAACACCACCTGCTGTGAGAAACTAGCAATAAAAAATGTGCCTTTTTAAGTACCACTAATAAAAAAAATAAACCCACCTGCTTGTAAAAAAAAAAAGTAGGTAGCTGATAATTAGGCATACAGCTCTCAATTGATACCAGAAGGCTTTTACCCCTTTTGAGTAATGACTGTGTTTTAGTTATGGCTCTGTTGATGAATGTGCTGACAGTGGCAAACCAATCAAAGTGCTCCATAAAGCCTATCTGGAGACAGATTAAAGAGCTAGCATGACAGCATTCTCAATGAAAACACTGCTTCTGAATGAAAGATTTTTTTAGGGGGGGGTCCCAAGTATGGGGTTCAGAGTGCAGATTCCAGTTGTTCGATTGGTGAGGTTTAGGAAACCTTGAGTCACAGATGGGGTGTGACTGAAGGGTAAATGAGGACCAGTGTTGCACTTGTTTGTTGCTGTTGGGCATCTTTGCTGTCTGTGCTAGAAAGTCAAACGTTTTGAAGTATGCTGACCAACAAAATCAGCCAAAGCAACGCTGGCTGTTAAGACACATGGCACAAGTGGACTTAGATATACAATTTGATCAAGAGGAAAAACGGTAGCATAACTGAAGCAATGTTCATGAGGCAAAGTAGTAAAAAATACAGATATACGGTATATTTGTGGAATTACAACTTTGTCCTGGATGAAAACAGAAGGGAATGGGACAGCGGGTTGGGGGTAGTTTTGCTCTGATTTGGGTGGCTTATTAGGGTTGAAGGGGTGGCACCCAGTTGGGCGGATTATAACGATTCATGTGTATAGTTACAAGTTTCCTCCATATTGACAGTTTTAGAGCAATGGAACCACCTGTATCTTTCACTTCTTACACATACAATAACTCTAAACAATTAGAAAGGAATGCTACACAACCATTTAGATTGTACAGGAAACATTGTAAGTGCATTATTACTATGTTACACACAGTAAACTGCCAATATTAGGGAAAAAAAAGAAACCACACTGCAAAATAGTAAATTTACTAACCATAAACTCAATGTACAAACCAATTAGCAACGTTATTGATAATGTCATTGACAGTCTTACTTTACTTTCCAAAAATGGGGTTTGAAAATGGCCTTTCTCAGCAGAAGGTGTTAGGTTACTCATTCTCTGCATGGCATCTGAATTTCTTGCTTGAAACACTCTTTGCCAGAATATTTAAATGGCACAGTGATATAGAAATGAAATCCCTAGTCATGTGACATCTGGTCTGCTTTGAACAGAACACATGTGATTAAACATTAAGTTGAGAAATGAAATGAGAAATAGCACACATCTGAAACATAGGACACATAAAGCCATTTACATTTTGTCAGGGTTCAAGCACTAATATCTTATTTTTTTCATCTTTAATTTCTTGTTTGTTTTTCCATATTCTCACAGTTCACAAGACTTTGTTGTGGTGGTGTGTGTTGCTAATCACTTGACATTTGCTGTTTGCCATGAACGCTCTCTGATGTTTGGAGTTATTTTTTTATTTATTAAATACACAGGTTATTATGGTCATTTTGTTTTTAATATCATTTTGAATACATTATTGCAACTTCTATTTTTAACATAGTCTTCATTTTCATATTGCACAGTCTTTTGATGCAATGTTGTTTATTGTTTTGACACCTTGGTTGCAAGCGATGGGATGGCAAAATGACGCATGTCATTTTGATTCGTCTTATTTAATTTGGTCTTATGTAAAACACGGCTTTTGAATTCAATCTACTTAAATGGCAAATCTCCAACCCTACATACAGTTAGTTATATTTTTATCACCACTGGCCTTTGAGAGCAAGCTATTTCTAATCCATCCTTTTAATCCTTATAATTGTAAGAGTCAACATAACAATAGGCTTAATGGTAATAACTCCTGTAACAATGTAAAATTAAGGTCAAACCATTCTTATGTAATAATGTAATTTAATCTTAAATTAAAACTACAAAATGTCAACTAAAGTTCAGACGCAATGTCTCTATGTCCAAACAGTTAACTTTGTAGGCTTGAATGTTAAAAGTCTCAATCACAAATTTAAAAAGAAAGAAAGTATTCTCTCACCTAACAGGTCTAAACGCTAAAATTGTGATTTTACAGGAGACCCACTTATTAAGCAAGGATCAGTTTTGGCTGCACAGAGACTGGACTGGCCAAATATTTCATTCCAGCTTTACAAAGAAAATTAGAGGTATGGGAATTCTTATACATAAAACAATCTCATTTGTAGTATCAGATGTAATATCTGATCCTGAAAGGCGATATGTGATCGTCATGGGTAATTTATTTAACTGTAAAGTGATTCTGATTAACATCTATGCACCTAATGTGGATGATAGGGACATATCCCTATCCCTATCCCATATATATATAGTTTTGGAATCAATAAAATGACAACGGTGCCCAAATTTATGCACCTGCCTGATTTTATTTGAACAATTATTGCACACTTTCTGTAAATCCAATAAACTTCATTTCACTTCTCAAATATCACTGTGTGTGTCTCCTATATGATATATTTAACTGACATTTTTTATCGTAACAACCAACGATTTATACAGGTAAATAATGACTATTAACAAGGTTGCCCAAACTTTTGCATCCCACTGTATATAATGGCTGGTGACTTTAATTGTGTTTTAAATTCTGACCTATATAGGTCTCCTGCCATAGACTCCTGGAGATTTCTAAAGCCAAACTCAAGAGCATATTCCTTCTACTCACCACTGCATCACTATTACTCAAGAACTGATAGATAGATAGATAGATAGATAGATAGATAGATAGATAGATAGATAGATAGATAGATAGATAGATAGATAGATAGATAGATAGATAGATAGATAGATACTTTATTAATCCCAAGGGGAAATTCACATAATCCAGCAGCAGTATACTGATACAAAAAATTAAATTAAAGAGTAATAAAAAATGCATATAAAAGCAGACAATAACTTTGAGTAATGTTAGCATTTACTCCCCCGGGTGGAATTGAAGAGTCGCATAGTGTGGGGGAGGAAAGATCTCCTTAGTCTGTCAGTGGAGCAAGACAGTGACAGCAGTCTGTCACTGAAGCTACTCCTCTGCTTGGAGATGACACTGTTCAGTGGATGCAGTGAATTCTTCATGATTGACAGGAGTTTACTTAATGCCCGTCACTCTGCTACAGATGTTAAACTGTCCAACTTTACTCTTACAATAGAGCCTGCCTTCTTAACAAGTTTGTCCAGGCGTGAGGCGTCCTTCATCTTTATGCTGCCTCCTCAGCACACCACCGCGTAGAAGAGGGCACACCACAACCGTCTGGTAGAATATCTGCAGCATCTTATTGCAGATGTTGAAGGACGCCAACCTTCTAAGAAAGTATAGTCGGCTCTGTCCTTTCTTACACAGAGCATCAGTATTGGCAGTCCAGTCCAATTTGTCATCCAGCTGCACTCCCAGGTATTTATAGGTCTGCACCCTCTGCACACAGTCTCCTCTGATGATCACGGGGTCCATGAGGGGCCTGGGCCTCCTAAAATCCACCACCAGTTCCTTGGTCTTGCTGGTGTTAAGGTGTAAGTGGTTTGAGTCGCACCATTTAACAAAGTCTTTGATTAGCTTCCTGTACTCCTCCTCCTGCCCACTCCTTATGCAGCCCACAATTGCAGTGTCATCAGCGAACTTTTGCATTTGGCAGGACTCCGAGTCATATTGGAAGTCTGATGTATATAGGCTGAACAGGACCGGAGAAACTACAGTCCCCTGCGGCGCTCCTGTGCTGCTGACCACAATGTCAGACCTGCAGTTCCCGTGACGCACATACTGAGGTCTGTCTGTAAGATAGTCTACGATCCATGCCACCAGGTGTGCGTCTATTCCCATCTCAATCAGCTTGTCCCAAAGAAGCAGAGGTTGGATGGTGTTGAAGACGCTAGAGAAGTCCAAAAACATAATTTTTACAGCACCACTGCCTCTGTCCAAGTGGGAGAGGGCTCAGTGTAGCATATAGATGATGGCATCCTCCGCTCCCACCTTCTCCTGGTATGCGAACTGCAGAGGGTCGAGGGAGTGGCGGACCTGTGGCCTCAGGTGGTGAAGCAGCAGCCGCTCCATGGTCTTCATCAGATGTGACGTCAGAGCAACAGGCCGGAAGTCATTCAGCTCACTAGGACGTGATACCTTTGGGACTGGGGTGATACAAGATGTTTTCCAAAGCCTCGGGACTCTCCCCTGTTCCAGGCTCAGGTTGAAGATGCGCTGTAGACCATCTCTTCATAGATAACAATTTCTTGTCCACAGTTAAAACTTGTAAGTACAACGCTATTGTTATCTCCGATCACGTCCTTTTGATCATGGAGCTTAAAATGGCGCTTAAATCACTATGCCCCACATACTCATCTTGCAGTTGGCGCCTTAACCCACTTTCATTAGTAGATGAGAACTGTACAGAATTTATATCCAAGCAAATCAGTTTTTTTTAGAGACAAACTTATCCTTAGTGGTTTCTTCAGGAATACTCTGAGAAACTGAAGGCTTTCTTAAGAGGACAGATTATTTCATATCTTTCCCACAAAAATACATTTAAAAGCAAGAAGGTATCAATGCCAATCCGTGAATTTACCAGAACAGATCAAGAACATCCCAGGTATCCAAATGAGGCACTTCATAGGAAAAGACAGGGTCTGCATATAGAACTCAACCTCTTGACAACTAAAGAAACAGAACAACTCATTTTTAAATCAAGACATAATTACTATGAACATGGAGAGAAGGCTAATACGATCTTAGTTCAACAAATCCATACGCTGGAAGTTCACAATGCAATCCAAGCAATTACCAACACAGACGGAGACAAAATCATTGACCAAAAAATATAATGCACACATTTAGAGACTACTATACTGTAAGTCCTTATACTCAGTTTAAACAAGACAAGACACAACCTAATACATTTTTGGATGCATTACAGATACCATAACTAGATACCGTCAGTGCAGAAGAACTGGATAAACATCTGACACTCTTAGAATTACTAGATGCTATAAACTCACTTCAGAGTGGGAAAGCAGCAGGCCCTGATGGCTACCCTATGAAATTTTATAAAGAATTCTCAATTAAGTTAGGTCCCCTTTTATTAGCAACATTTACAGAAGCTAGAGACAATAAAATTCTACCTCAAACTTTTCACCAAGCATGAATTACCATCTTTCCTATGCAAAATAAGGACTTATTACAAAGTGCATCATACAGACCAATCTCACTTTTGAAAAATTATGTTAATATACTCTCCAAAGTCCTAGCTAGAAGGACTGAGAAAGTGCTTCCTTCAATAAAATCACAAGACCAAAGTGGATTTATTAAATGCAGACATTTAACATCATTGCAATCTTCGACGCCTGTTTAATGTAATATATTCACCCACAAAGTGTAAAACCCTGGAGATATTATTATCGATGAATGCAGAAAAAGCATTTGATATGGTTGAATGGAACTACCTCTTTACTACATTGGAGAAATGTGGGTTTGGCTCATAACATAAGTGCATGGATCAAACTACTGTATACCGGTCCAGAAGCTTCATTTTGTATTAACAATATTATTTCAGACTACTTCAGACTAGAATATGGAACTAGACAAGGATGCCCCTTGTCAGCACTGCTATTCGCAATCGCCATTATGCCACTGGCAGTTCACTGTCGAAATGCTTATGAGGTCAAGGGGGTTATCAGAGAAGGACTTGAACAGATAATTTCTTTATATGCAGATGATATGGTACTGTATATATCAGCCACAAAATACTTTGCCTGCAGTCCTAACAGCACTAATGGGATTTTTAAAGATTGTTGGTCTCAGAATTAGTTTAAATAAAATTGTGCTCTTTCAGTGAACTCTCCAGCACACAATATTAGATTGAACACCTTCCCTTGTATCATCGCAGATCAGTTTAAATACCTAGGGGTAAACCTTACAAGTAAACATAAAGCTCTTAATCAACAAAATTTTGCTGTCTGTATGAAAAAACTTAAGCAAGACTTGCATAGATGGTCTACCCTTCACCTCACTTTAGTGGAAAGAATTAACACTGTGAAGATGAATCTCCTTCCTAAGCTTCTTTTTCTATTTCAAAGCATTCCAATACACATCAATAAATCATTTTTTATAAGTTAGATTTAATCATAACCTCATTTATTTGGAATTCAAAACATCCACTTGTCCAAAGAGCGTTCCTTCAAAGATGTAAACCAGAAGGTGGCATGGCTCTACCTAAATTTCAGTTTTAATTATTAGGTGGCAAATACACAAGCTATAAAAACCTGGTTGTTGACATAAACAAATGAACATACACAGGCATGACCCACAATAGAAATAAAATCCTGCAGTACTTCTTTATATTCCTTGCTTTGTACCCTAGTAAATGCCAATATACTAACAACCCAATTGTGCTTCACTCGCTCAGAATATGGAACCAATGTAGGAATTACTTCAAGATAGAGAAGCTTTTATCTGTGGCACCTCTACATGATACCCACCTTTTTCCATCCTCTCAAATGTATGCAGTTTTTAATGTCTGGAAAACATTGGGGATTAAATCACTTAAAGATCTATACATAGATAACATCTTCACATCTTACAAACAATTACACTCCAAATTTAACTTTCCAGCAACACATTTCTTTTACTACCTCCAAATTAGAAGCTTTGCTAAACAAAACCTGCCCAATTTTCCTCACCTCCCACCTACTTCTATTCCGGAAAAAATATTGATCAGTCTTGAGGACTCAGACAGCATTTCTGTTCATCCATCCATTTTCTAACCCACTGAATCCGAATACAGGGTCACGGGGGTCTGCTGGAGCCAATCCCAGCCAACACAGGGCAGGAACCAATCCTGGGCAGGGTGCCAACCCACCGCAGGACACACACAAACATACCAAGCACACACTAGGGCCAATTTAGAATCGCCAATCCACCTAACCTGCATGTCTTTGGATTGTGGGAGGAAACCAGAGCGCCCGGAGGAAACCCACGTAGGCACGAGGAGAACATGCAAACTACACGCAGGGAGGACCCGGGAAGCGAACCCGGGTCTCCTAACTGCGAGGCAGCAGCGATATCACTGCGCCACCGTGCCGCCCCAGCATTTCTGTAATAAACAAAAACATTTTAAAGTACTTCCCTTTCCAAGATCTGAGAGAACAGTGGGAAAAGGATCTCTCACTCAATATTTCAGAAAAGAAGTGGAAGGCAGCCATGCTCCATATGCGGAAAGCATACAATTATTCAAGTTAAAATCATCTGTCTAGCACATCTGTCTCGTTTAAAATTGTCCAAAATGTTTCCAGGGCAAGATCCAGCCTGTGAACACTGCAATCAAGTTCCAGCCTCGCTGGGTCGCATGTTTTGGATGTGCGCTACATTAACATCATTCTGGACCAAAATCTTTAAATGCCTTACAGACAGCCTTGGTGTCACAATCCCTCCTAACTCATTAACAGCTGTGTTTGGTGTTCTTCCAGATGGACTTAAAGTGGAGAAGGACAAAAAAACTGTAATAGCCTTGTACTACACTATTGGCATGTAGACTTATCTTGCTAAACTGGAAGAATCCTAGCCTACCTCTTTTAAGTCAGTGTGCAAATGATGTTATATACTATTTGAAATTGGAAAAAAACACATTCTCACTTAGAGGATCTGTGCAAAACTTTTTTAAAACCTGGAAGGATCTAATCAATAGCATTTCAGAATAAACACTTAAAAAAAGAGGAAGTGGATTCTCTTCCCTTATTTATTTTAACTATTCTTATTTTATTTATTTTAACTATTTTATTTATGTATTTATTTACCTTATTCTTACTACTATTAAAGTTTTGCTCTGTCTTTTGGCCTAGTTTTCTTTCTCGTAGGTGGGTGTTGATTTGATTTAAACTTAGTGTTGCAAAAATTTGACCTGCTTGTATCGAATGTTATTTGCTTTTAATAAATTCAAAAGAATGTTAGAAAAAAAAACATGAATTATATAAATATAATGAACCATACAATATACAATATATATGACATTATACAAACTACAATATGTAACAATGCAGCATAAAAATAAACATGAAGCTCAACGATTACAATTATAATAGACAGCAATCTATTAGTGTACTTTTAGCTGTTTATTAATTTGTTGCACATGCATGAAAACTGTTTTTAGATCTGGTGGTCTATGTTTTGATTTTATAAGTCCTAGACTGGAAAAATGAGATAAGTGTGTGTCATCTGGCATTCTGTGCTCTTTTCTGTAACAGATATTAATCACTATATAGTGTTGTAATAATGACTTACAAGTACTGCAATATCATCACTTCAACAGATACTGTTTCGTAGATAACAATTACTAGAAACTATTGGTTGGGGCATTTGTGGTTGTAAGAATGTAAAGTGAATGTAGTGACCAACAAAGCCAATAACATTATGGTTTCATAACTGGATGCTCAATTCAAGAGAGAAAATTGGAAAAAGAGGCAATGCAGAAACTTATTTTAACTGACAAATGTTGAACAGTTTTTTTAAAATGAACTACTGATTTTAACCTACCTAAATTTTAGTTATGTTGATTACATACTTTTTTATTACATAATAATAGTAATAATTTATAAATATTTATTAACCCACAAATTATAAGAGAGCATATTTAATGTGTCACCTAATACTTTGCCAGTTTTAACCTTTACTTTTCATTGTTTTCACTGACATATTTCATGTACTATTTAAGGAAACAGCCAACTGTTGACCTGTATGGCATTTTGTTTCTTTAACTGCAGACTCTTAATCTGTTGCAAAGAATAAACTTTAGTTCAAAAAACAACAGTAAACTGATTTGTTTTTCTGCAGAACTGCTTCATCTTTGTCGATTTTGAATCCAGAGCTGAACTTTGCAAATGGCAGTATCTTCCAACCCAAGGAAAGATAATTTACTTGCTTTGTTGAATAGAATACTGCTCCATTGTACAAACACAATTGTAAAGGTTTCTCGTTTAACCAATTTAAACATGATTGATTAACGATGAGCTAAGAGAGTTTACCATTAGGATGGGGGATAATGGTTGTTGACAATGGGGCTTTGCATATGTGAATAATAAATTAAAAATAAGTAATTTTAAGTAGTAATAGTCATTTGCAGCGTTAGTAATGTCCTATTTACATTTTAAAATTGATTTAATGGTACCTTTATTTTATATGTATATATAGTCACACACGAGTGCATGGGAGGCAGTCAATGGGCTTGGCTAAACATGATATGTCGAACTAGGGGTTGACTGGATGCACTAACACCTCTTCTCTCTTTCACCAAGTCCTCTGAACAGAAGCCTACCTAAATTCAGTCTCTACTTCTGGTTCCAGACCCTCATGCTCCTGACTTTACTTATGGTTCTGATCCTATTGACCCACCCCTTCCTGTTCATTGACTATAAAACCCAGACACCTCACCTTTATCAGGCAGTCCCGTTTTGGACACAATCCTTAGTGACCACTGTGTTTCATCAGTGTGCTAACTTATTTGATTTATTTTTTTCCAAGGACCTCAATATACAGGGTGGAACCCCAAACCTGCTCTTGTCTCTTGTGTCTTTGTTACTATATATGTACTGCTCAAAAAAAATTACACTTTTTAATTAGAGTATAGCATCAAGTCAATGAAACTTCTGGGATACTGATCTGGTCAGTTAAGTAGTAGAGGGGGTTGTTAATCAGTTTCAGCTGCTTTGGTGTTAATGAAATTAACAATAGGTACACTAGAGGGGCACCAATGAGACAACCCCCAAAACAGGAATGGTTTAACATGTGAAGGCCACTGACATTTTTCTCTCCTCATCTTTTCTGACTGTTGTTTCACTGGTTTTGCATTTGGCTACAGTCAGTGTCACTACTGGTAACATGAGGCTATACCTGGACCTTACAGAGGTTGCACAGGTAGTCCAACTTCTGCAGGATAGCACATCAATACGTGCCATTGCCAGAGGTTTGCTGTGTCTCCCGACACAGTCTCAGGGGGATGAAGGAGATTCCAGGAGACAGGCAGTTACTCTAGGAGAGCTGGACAGGGCCGTAGAAGGTCCTTAACCCATCAGCAGGATGGGTATCTGCTCCTTTGGCCAAGAAGGAACAGAATGAGCACTGCCAGAGCTGTAGAAAATGACCTCCAGCAGGCCACTGGTGTGAATGTCTCTGACCAAACAATCAGAAACAGACCATGAGGGTGGCCTGAGGGCCCAATGTCCTCTAGTGGGCCCTGTGCTCACTGCCCGGCTCTGTGGAGCTCGATTGGCATTTGCCATAGAATACTAGAATTGGAACATCCACCTCTGGCACCCTGTGCTTTTGACAGATAAGAGCAGGTTCACTCTGAGCACATGTGACAGACGTAAAAGGGTCTGGAGAAGCTGTGGAAAATGTTATGCTGCCTGTAACATCGTTCAGCATGACCGGTTTGGTGGTAGGCCAGTGATGATCTGGGGAGGCATATCCATGGATGGATGCATAGACTTCTACAGGCACCTTGACTGCCATTAGGTATCGGGATGAAATCCTTGGACCCATTGTCAGACCCTATGCTGGTGCAGTGGGTCCTGGGTTCCTCCTGGTGGATGACAATGCCTGGCCTCATGTGGCAAGAGTATGCAGGCAGTTCCTGGAGGATGAAGGAATTGATACCATTGACTGGACCCCGCACTCGCCTGACCTAAATCCAATAGAACACCTCTGGGACATTATATTTCAGTTCATCCGACGCTGCCAGGTTGCACCTCAGATTGTCCAGGAGCTCAGTGATGCCCTAGTTCAGATAAGGGAGGAGATCCCCAGGACACCATCTGTCGTCTCATTAGGAGCATGCCCTGAAATTGTCAGGCATGCCTACAAGCACGTGGGGGCCATTCAAACTACTGAGTATGATTTTGAGTTGCTGCAATGAAATTTCAGTAAAATGGACACATCATGCCACATCATTTTTTCACTTTGATTTTCTGGGTGTCGTAGAATTCAGCCCTCTGTAGGTTGATAATTTTCATTTCCATCAAATGATGTGGCATCCTTTCATTCCTAACACATTACCCAGTCCATATTAATATAGATATACAGTATGATTTTTTTCCCATTGAGATCTGTTTTCAGTGTTCCTTTAATTTTTTTGAGCAGTTTCATATACATATATATATATATGCATTCTCACACGTGCCCATGGGAGGCAGCTAAAGGGCTCGAAAGAGGGTAATTTCATGCAGGACCAGGGGGTGACAGAGTGCACTGACCCTTTCTCTCTTTCTTCTGCGGACAACTACAGGAAATTCTGCCAGTGGCCAATGATGTCACTTCCAGCTCTGGCCTAGTTGATGTTATTTCTGTTTTCCAGGGCCCGATAATGTCACTTCCAGTTCCGGCCCCAGTGACATCTCTTCCAATTCCGGCCTCGATGCTGTCACTTCCTGTTCCGGCCCTGGTGACATCACTTCCTGTTCAGCCCCCAGTGACGTCACGCCCCTACCTGGCTTTAGACATTAGAATCCTTGAAGCCTACGAAAAAACTTGTAATCGCGGGCGACTTTAAATTCCTTCACATCTCTCATTCAGCGTCTCTTGTTTTGCAAATGTCTCGATCAGCACAAGCAGCAGGCAGCCTGCTATCCCATAATGAATGGAGCTGAAGTCAGTCGTAAAATCTCTTAAGACAAGATCAAAAAAAAAAAATGTTCAAACTCATTCAAATGGTATAACGTTTTCAAATAGTGATGTTTTCATGTATGAATGTGTGTGTGAGTGCACAAGAGAGGCAAAGACAGATTCGATCTCATTCAAGTGGTTACTGGAATATAAAATAAACTCTTTCGCAAAGGTATAACAAAACAAGTGTGCTTTTATACAAGAATAAAACTGAGTAACAAAAAATTCAAGTGACAACAAGATACAAAGAAGACATGATTCACCAGTGTTTGTGTGTCTGCTTATATATCCCTTCAGCGATATCTTTTACAGGTAGCAAAACTTTACACTGGCTTTTACAGACTGAAATCAAAGGCTTCTTCTTTTTGGGCGCATACACGTATACTGTCAGCATGGCACTGCCAGATCTAAATACTAGTGTGAAGAGTTGCTCACGCACTAAAGTGACTATAGCTGCACGTGGTGGCTCCCGTGCAGGCTGCGGCTTACAGAGCTCCCGAGTCTGCTGTGTTTAGTGTTAATCTTTGTTCGTCTTTGTCAACTAGTATAAGAAAAGAAGTAGATTTAAGTGATAGTAGCACGCAGACATACATTTACGAGTGGCAAATCCTGCTCGATTTCCGAAGAAACTGTGCCGAAATATAAGGTGAAGTGACAGAGACGCTCTGCAGCCTTTGCTTACTTCAGCAGTCTGAGAAGCTAAGCTGCCGAAAATGCAAAATCAGCGATCGGAAGCAGAAATGAGGGAAACGCGGCAGTGTTAGCACAAGGCTAAAAACTAACCCCACCAGACCTGCAATACCGTCCATTTTGCTTGCGAACGTCCGTCCGATCATGGACAACAAGCTGGATTATATAATGCTGTAGCAGGCCAAGCAGTGGAAAATGAGAGACTGTTGCATCTTTATTTTCACTGAGACATGGCTCCATGAAAACATTGCAGACTTGGCCATCTTCCGAGTGGACAGAGATGCCTCTTTGTCCAGTAAGACCCGCGGAGTGATTTGTTTATGTGAACAGAGAGTGGTGTATGAACGCTTCCCAGGTTGCACGAAACTGCTCTCCGCTGATAGAGGTTTTATCGGTAAGGTGTCGGCCTTTCTACCTGCTGAGGGAATGCAGTTGTGTGCTGGTGTTTGCCGTCTACCTCCCGCCAAGCGCAAATGCTAACCAGGTGCTAGCGGAACTCTACGAGATCATCAGCAAACTGCAAACAACAAACCACGAGGCATTTTTCATTATTGCTGGAGACTTCAATCATGCCAACTTGAAGTCAGCTCTCCCAAAATTCTTCCAGAATATGAACTTTGCTACTAGATGGGGAAGCTGTCTGGAGAATGTTTACTGAGCACTCATGATGCCTACAAGGCCCTACCCCGCCCCCATCTTGGCTGCTCAGACCAAATCAGCATTTTTATAGTTCCTGCATACAAGTCCCTGCTGCACACTAAACCAGCCCGCAAGAACATCGGAGTGTGGCAGGTTGGTGCTGTTACAGCTCTCCAAGACTGCTTCGAATTGAGAGACTGGGACATTTTCAGGGAGGCTGCTATGGATGGTGACTTCATTAATCTGGAGGAGTACACAGACTCTGTGACTGGCTACATCTCCAAATGCATAGAGGATGTTACTGTTATCAAGGATGTTACCACAAGAGCCAACCAAAAGCCCTGGATGATAAGAGAAGTGCACAAGCTGCTCAAGATCAGCAACACAAGTGCTTCGAAAGGTTAGTCATGTCACACATAAACACTAATCTCCCTGCCTCACTTGTCCCTCTTCAGTTTGCATACCGCTCAAACAGGTCAACTGAGGATGCCATATGCTCCGCCTTTCACCTCTCCCTGACACATCTGGATAAAAAAGACACATATGTCAGATGCTATTCATAGACTTTATCTCTGCTTTCAACACAATCATCCCTCAAAAGGTGGTTCTAAAACTGAGCAGGTTGGGCCTGAACACCACCCTCTGCAATTGGATCCTGGACTTCTTGACAGAGAGGCCCCAGTCACTTTGGATGGGCTGCAACACTTCCAGCAACATCACACTGAGCACTGGAGCACCGCAGGGCTGCGCGCTTAGTCCACTGCTGTTCACCCTGCTGACTAATGACTGCACAACCACGCACAACACCAACCACATCATCAAGTTTGCGGATGATACAACGGTGCTGGGACTAATAAGCAGGGATGATGAAACAGCATACAGAGATGAGGTGGAACGGCTGTCTGCATGGTGTGAAGACAACAATCTATCTCAGTGTTTCTCAACCTTTAAGTATTTGCGACCCGTGTTTTCATAACAGTTTTAATCGCGCCCCCACCTCACATTTTTTTGAAATGTAGATGCATATTTTATTATAGCTACTTAACTTTTATCAGCATTTATCTAACTCTATATTTATTGTTCTAGTATCAGAATGTAGTTTAAGTTAATTTGTTTTGGTTTAAACAGATGTTTTTTTCATATTTTTGATTCTTGTTTTCTTTTTTTCACATCTTTGCGCCCCCCTTTTTGTTACTTCGCGCCCCCCTAGGGGCCCACCCCACAGGTTGAGAACCACTGATCTATCTCTCAGTGTTGAAAAGACAAAAGAGATAATCGTGGACTTCAGAAAATCACATCCTGCCCATATCCCACTCAGCTTCAACAGTTTAGATGTGGAGACTGTTAGGAGTACTGAGTTCCTCGGTGTGCACATAACTGGAGAACTTACGTGGACACATAACACCTCATCACTAATCAAGAAAGCCCAGCAGAGACTACACTTCCTGAGGCGGCTGAAGCGAGCAAATTTTCCCCCTTCCAATCTCACCATGTTCTACAGAAGCACCATTGAGAGTGTTCTGACCAGCTGCATCACTGTCTGGTATGGCAACTGCAACATATCTGACCATAAGCGCCTGCAAAGGATAGTGAAGACAGCAGAGAACATTATCGGGGTGCCTCTCCCTTCACTACAGGACATATTTTACAAACGCAGTGTCTGCAAGGCCTGCGGCATTGTGCAGGACCCCTTACACTCCTCACATGAACTTTTCACATTTCTGCCTTCCAAGAGAAGATACTGCAGCATCAAAGCCAGATCTGCCAGGCTGCAGGAGAGTTTTTACCCCTAAGCTGCCAGACTCCTTAACACCATGCTGCCACCAGGGATCTTCCACACTGCTTCAACCACCTCTAAAAATAGAATTTTTATATATGCAAGCCACTTTCTTGCAAAGACTAGTGTGCATGTAGAAAAAGAGCTGAAAATCTCATACTGACCTTTAAGTGTTTTGACACTCTTGATATCCTTCTGCTGTGAAACATTTTAACCTGTCATTGTTTACACGTCTTAAACAACTATTATCATACACAGATAATTTCTGTATTATCTATATCTATTTATTATTTATTTATTATATTCCAGATCTATTGACTATATTTATGTATCTAGATTGCAAATACCATACATTGCATCAATGTTCATATTACTAACTACATCTCAATATTGCTGCTACTTCTTTGTCTTGTCTTTGCACAATGTCTTGTTTGTGTTTTAATTTAAATTTTAATTCTATTTTTAATTTATTATTTGCACGTCATGTTACACTGTGGACCCTGAGCTTCGCAATTCCGTGTATCTGTATACTTGTGTATGGTTGAGATGACAATAAAGTTCACTTTGACTTGGAAGTCCCATTTTTACTTATTTTGCCAAGCAGAGTTGTGTCGTGGTGCAGCAGTTAATTAGCCAGTAAAAGTGCTGTGAAGAAGCTGACTCCATCAGCTTTATAACCACAAACTCGGAAAGTGTTTGCCCTGGGTTGTAACTCAAAACACAGTTCTCAACAAAACATTTTTCACACGTTCTGAACAGGTGTATGGTAGTCTGATAGCGGTCATGGGACATCATATCTTTGATTGCTGGTACAATAAATAGTTCTGAGCAGGCATCAACCACAGCACCAACTGTGGTAATTGCTGCTCTTGTGAAAAGAACAGAGATAAATGCCATCAACTCAGAGAGGGCAAATTCATTGTACCATGTGAACGTCACTGACAGAATAAAACTGGATAATAAAAAAGAGCTCTAACTTTTACAAGGAGCCAAAATTTACACCAGGGGCCTCATGCATAATGCCGTGCGTAGAATTCGCACTATAACATGACGTAAGCACAAAAGCTGAAATGTGCTTACACACAGAACAATCCAGATGCAGGAATCAGTGCGTACTCCAACTTCCGCGTTCTTCCGCTCCATAAATCCCGGTCAGCGTGAAAAGTAATGCTTGTGCATGCGCGTGCTATCCTGCCCCAACTCCTCCCAGAATTACGCCTCTTTGAACATGCAAATCAGTATAAATAACCCTTAAGCTCAGTGTTCTGTGAAAAGACAATGGGAAAAGCACGGGGGAAAATATAAGAATTTCAGCGAATACCAAGTGGAGGCAAAGGAAAAACTTACTAATTGTTGATTTAAACAGTGGAATAAACAACAAAAGGAAGTTGATCAAGTGATATAGCGTGTCGGAGAAACTCAAAAGCTCAAGTTCACAAAGTCACACAGTGCCAAAATAAAAACGAAGTCACATATTAAAGTCACCGTGAAAAGATGAGTTGTAGCCCACCGTCTGAGCTTATATGGGTACAGACAAAAAAAATAGGCACACAGTGGGAAAAAAGCACAAAATGTCAAGTTTAATCTAGAAATTTCCACTTTAACCACATAGTTTATTTTGTCATTAAAGTAGAACATCATAAACTTCATCTTAAAATCATTTAATTTACTAGTTTCTCAAATCCCATCGTAACTAAAGTAGCATGTTAAATGCTTTGTTTTGTATTTGATCTTCAATGTGCTCGATGTGTGTGAATCACTACGTGCTTCTGTTCTTTCTCTTTCTCTGACAGGACACAGAATCCATTACATTTGTGATATTACAGCTCTCTGAATAATTAAAATACTGAGATGTATACGTGATATCATTTTCATGATGATTGGAATGAAAGCATGTTATTAAACACGGGAACACAATGGCACAGTGATTGTTCATGTCTGACACAAGATGCTGTTGTGCCATGCGTGACCTTCAATGAAATAATTTATTGTAGCAGTACTGTCTCTTTCAAACGTACTAACCTCCAATTCCTGTCATTACTTTTCTTTCCCCAAATACCCAATCGCCACACAATCAGCTCTGTAATAGACGTTAAGCCATCTGTAAGCTTACAACGACGATTCTTCAAAACTTTTAAGGAACATTGAAATATCTTCATAGTACGTGTTTAATTATTCTATCCGTCTATCCTTCCAGTGTCGCGCCAGCCTAAGCAAATATACAGCACGCAAGGTAGGAACAATACGTGAACTTGCTAGCACTGCAGCACTGTGTCCTCACATGTTTAATTATTAACAATACAGATTATTTAAATTAAGTTAAAGTTTTATCTGTATAATATAATCAACATATTTTGCTGCATTTCATCTTAAAAATGATATCGTCATCATATGTAAATACACGCTTTATAAAGTGACGCAGGTTGTGTAATATTATAACTGTAGTGCAAGTTTACAGTGGGGTAATTGTACTTATAATTACAAACAGTTCTACAAGGAGCAATTGATTGAGTGTGTTTATAGTTCTTGGGATGAAACTGTTTCTGAACTGCGAGGTCTGTTCAGAAAAGACTTTGAAACGTTTTGCTATGGCTTTGGCAGCATGTGCTTGATGCTGTATACCGATAATTCTCTTTCCGATCAGCTGCTGCTGTGATTCCCCACTCAGATACAGTGATATAAATACTCTGAGTGGTGCAGCGAGAGTAATATGGAAAAAGATGATCCGCTGTGGCAACCCTTAAAGGGAGCAGCTGAAAGAAGAAAAAGAAGAAGAAGATGGTGCAGTGAGAGTAACAACGCTAAAGCAGTTATGGTATTTGGAATACTATGGCTATTTCCTGGGCCATTATATTGTTACAGGTAATCTACAATCAGATGCATTACACTAATAAACAAAATGCGGTTAGTTTCAGTGTATTTATAAAGCCACGTCAAATATGGTTCTAAGAAATAAAGGGTAACCACACAGGAACAGTAGCACTGCTTTGACGCTGGGTGCCGCCAGTCTGCAAAACCAAGCGGAGAACTTGCATATGACAGGGTATGAGGTACCATGGAAAAGTGCGTGGCTTTACACCAAGTACAGGTTTTATACATCGCGATTTGAACGTGGAAACGTTCTTATGCAACATTTCTGTGCATACGCACCATTTATGCATGAGGCCCCAGGTGCTACAGACTCAAATCAAATATATGTTTTTATTATATTATAGTAGTAATAATAGCAGCTCACTACTCAAAATGCAGAGCGCCCGTACTCAAACCCAAAACCTTTTGGTTATAAGGCAGAAGTTCTTACCTCTGCACTATTCAAGAATACACATAACTTCCTGTCAATTGATATTTGAGTTGAATTTTTTTTCCTTTGGTTATATTCTTGAATAAAAACGCATGTGTTTATTTGATATTTAGACTAAAGTCTTCTCACATTATACACTTCACATCATTATTAGTATAACATGGAAATGGTTCTGTTTTACCTATGTATTCAGCAGTTCCTTTCATCCTACACTTACACGGATCATTGTAGGCACGGTACACACATAAAATTTATGTATTCCAAATAACAACAAATTATTTACCCTGTACATCTACAGGCACCTCACATCATGTTAAAGAGATAAGCTGGTAGAGGTTTGCAACTGATTTCAGCTCCATCGGGGTTTTGATAGAAGACTGCTTGCTGCTTGTACTAACTGAGACATTTGCAAAACAAAAGACGCTAATGGAGAGGTGTGAAGGAATTTAAGTTGGCCTGGGATTATGAGTTTTTTCGTAGGCTTCAGGGATTCTAGTGTTAATAACACCATTTTGTCTGTTACAAAGCAGTTCAGTTGTGGATGCACCTCTTTCCTTACAGACAAATATTCAAGTATATGGGGTGGCTACCTCAAACCTTTTTGTTGTGTCCTTTGCATATATGTATATGTATATGTACTGTGGCCAAATCTGAAAACAAATGTGTGTAAAACGCAAAGAAAATGAGTCATCCAGACTACTGTCTCAAGTACTGCACAAGATGGCGGCTCCTCCGGGTTTCAGGCATTCTGGGAGGCAGAGGCAGTCCCAGGTAAAAAACACAGGAAGTGACATCAGAGATGGAACTGTGTCAATCTTCCTTTCTGCAGAAGAGAAGGAAGACAGGTTGTTAGTACAAAGTGCCATCTCCTGTCTTGCCTGTATATATATACATATATATATATTGTGGCAAACTGCCGGGACCCTTACTCGGCTGGGATACCTTTGGTACAGAAGAACCAGGGGAGAAGGCTTATTCTGGATACTGTCTCCCCGGATCGATAAAGGGCAGCCCCCTTGGATTACAGTGGGGACACAGGTTTGGAGTATGGACATTTACTGGGCTCTGTTTGGTAGCACTTCCGGCACACTAGGAAGTACTGCTGGAAGAAGGTCATTGGGCACCTGGAGTCTTTCCAGGTGTTCTATTAAATGGGCCAGTCGCCACTACTCAATGGTCAGAGTTGGGAGGAAGAAGCTCCTCAAAGCTGTGAGGAGGAGTGGAGGTGAAAAGACTGCGTTGGTGTTGTGGATATTGTGCTCTAGTGCTGAGCAATGAAAGTGCTTCCCCACATGGAAAAAATAAATGTGTGCTGTACAACATTTTTGTCTCCACATGTCTGTGTTGGGGTTGGGCTGCTGGAGCACCCCGGTATTCAACTCTCTCTATATATAAAGTTTCTATCAAAAACATGACAATTTTTGAGTGATTCCAAAGTTTTAAAGGCTAGTGTATATATTCCTATATTTGGAATACAGAGACTTGTTAAGACTCACACAGCATATACCATTGGGCCTTTAGTGTTGCAGAGAAGATCATCTCTCTTTATTTCACTGTTTCACACACGTGCGCATGGGAGGCAGCTAAAGGGCTTGAATAAGGGAAGTTCTGAGTCATACTGGGATGTGGCAGAGTGCACTGACTCTTTTTCTTCCCTTCCTGCAGACCATTCATGGGAGATTCCACCTGGCCCTCTTAATGTGACTTCTGGGACCGAGCCTATGGAAGAAGACCTTGCCGGCTCCGGCCCCTGTGATGTCATGTCCGGTATCGAACCTATGGCTGAAGACCTTCATGAGCCCAACCCCTTTGACCTCACTTCCTGTCTTCCCCTTTAAAAGCCTCCACCTTATCCCTATTCCCTCAGTTCTGTTTTGGACTTGGTTTTGTGCACAGCAGTGCTATCATTGCAACTTCAATTTGTAGCCAGGAAACCAAATATATGGTTGGCTGCCCTAAACCTTGCTATGGCTCTTTGTGGCTTTTTTGATAACTGGTAACACACGAGTCTGTGACAAAACAAAATAAGAAAGAGCATCTGCAGAAACAAATATGGAAATTACTACAACAAAAAGTTTGATTAAAAACAACAGAGAGTTAGGAGAGGGGAAAAATGTTGTAAGAAAGCTCTACTATACTAGTTGCATATGGCAGTTCAAAGCTTGAATTTACATTTCATCAACACTTGTTTTTCACTTGTTGATGATCTTCCCATAAAAGAATGTCACAAACACCATCTTGGTTTCCTCATATGTGTAAAAGTGCCATAACTACACATTATCTCAGCTGGCTGAAATACAAAGGCTTTCTCTTCCATTGCCTTTAAGACCTTGGTACTCATCTACAAAATTGAACTCCTGCCATAGCACATGCCTATTCTGCGTATCTAATATATAAAGCAGAGTCGATGTATGTACAGTATGTGTGTGTATGTATGTATGTGTGTGTGTATGTATGTATATTTGTTTGTCCGCCATACAAATCTGCACCTGGCATCTGATCGCTACCAAACTAGGGATGGGGTTCCTTTGTGACCAGGATGAGGTCATGGGGTATGTTTGGTTGGGAAAAATGTTTGTGGTGAAGCGCAGGGCACCTTTTCACCGACACAACGTTCGGCACATGCATTGCAACAGATGTTCACGGCGGCACATCTAGCGGTGCTATTGGTCCTGTGCGTCGCTCTTTACCCATGTTTCTTTAAATTGCCAAGAGATGGCGCAAGTGTCCAAGTATGAGAAAGCTGACTGCTTTGATCGGGTGAAGACGAACTGCCGTATGGATGTAAAACGTAAACGACCCAGTGCGCATAACCGGCTGACACACCCGCGTTTCCGTGGGTCACACTCCCACACGCACTGATAGTGCTGCATTTCATTCACGAATGTCTGTTATATGCTAGCATGCTTTAACAGAGACTCGCCTTAAAAAGACAGTATCTTTCCCCCACCAGTTTCCCCAGACTCAGCAGCGGTTGTATGTCACTTCTCTCTGTAGTTACCATTGCCAACGTCCATTAGATGGCAGCACGGTTCAACACAGATGCTCCTTAGAAACAGAGCACCCCTCCCCACCATTTTTCCCAGTACCGTTTCAGTGCTACTCTTTCTCACTGGCTTTCTGTATTTGTGGTGCTATTTGCTCGCTTTCTGACTCACAGTACGACTTCAGTGTTGCTCTTTCTGACTGACTGGTGCTATTTGTTCACTTTCCGATTTATTGTAAATAACGTAAATTCATCTCACTCTGGTGCTTATTCCGTACATAATACCATGTAACAAATTATAATTGTCCTGCATTTCGCTAATATACCCATGCCACTGAAAGAAAGACGTAGAATTGGAAGGTCCACTTCAGATGCCACAAGAAAGTCTGTTTCAAGGGCATCTGAAACGCCACAGCAGACACAATCCAGAGTGGAGGAACTTACAATAAAATGTCAATCAGAAAACTGTTTGTTCTGTTTCTTTCATTTGGGAAATTCAACGGTTATAGATTCCTGGGCAACGCCGGGCACTCCTGCCAGTACTATATAAATCCAAGATTAAACTTGCCAGTTCTTGAGTATTAACATTAAATATTAGCAAAAAGAACAATGAAAATACCTTTTAAAATATGAATGATAGTATAACAAAGACTAAAAGTAATTTTGTACAAAGGACCTTCAATAGTCACTGTAATGATCCACCAGGCAGTTTCAAAAACAAAAAAGAACTCTTCAGAACAATGTTTGAACTGCAGTGGGCCCAATTGTTCAATAATGACAAATGGAGAATTGCAAAATTTATTCAGAATATTTAGTAAAAATAAAAAATGTTAATGATTGACACTGGAGGTGAAACCCTAAATGCATCAACTAATTAACTGTGATTAACTGTGTGATTCTTTTAACATACCAGCTATTCTTCAGCTGTAAGATATCCATAATTTAATTTTATCTCTATCATACAGTATATGTGAGGTTTCGGGATGATATTCACATTCAATTGTGCAATTTAAATTTAAGAACATTTTTTAAATTTTGAAAACATATACTGTAGAAAACTGTTTATCAATCCATGGGCTGCTGGACACCCAAGTTTGTTTGTCAGCTTAAGATAACAAAAATAAAAAAAATTACCAGATAACATCCTTGTGATATCCCGTGTAGTGAGATGTGGCCCCAGCCTACACTCTGGACATCTGATAGTTCATGAACCGAACAGCATCAGTGGAGAGATGAGACACAGACAAAAATTGAAGGGTGAATGGTGCAAGTTTATTTACAAGAGTGCTATACAACCCAAATGCAGTAGTGTCAGGTGGGCTTTGAGACACAGTCCTTCAACACTGACACTTCTTCAGAAATAAATAAAAACAAACAAAAATGGTGTATTTACAAAAACAGTGCACTCCTACAAAAACTGCACACACACTCCAATAATGAAGGTTGTCTTCTTTTATCCCTGGCTCAAGACGCTCCTTCAGCAGGAAAGAAAAATGCACAAAACAAATGTGTGTAAATAAAAAAAAACAATTGCACCAAACCCAAATTGCACCAAATTAGTATATATACCTCCACCAAAATGATCACTAGGAGATATATCACTTACATACAAACGAATATATACAAAAGCCGCCAAAATCACAACTGCTCCTCCAAATAGCTCAGCAGTGCTTACTCATACCTCGCCTTTAGGTCTACTGACGACCCCTGTTGGCAGGTGACTCCTTAAATATAACGGCAAGATTGTCCAGCCAATCTGCCAACCCGTCTACCTCACGCACCTAATCCAGGTAGACGCTAGCGCGTTCACGCCACGCGCCGCAATATGCCACGGCAACCATGTATTTAGAACCGAACCCCTGCGGGTCGCGCGCGTATAAACCCTCCGGGACGGCCAACGGCTATGCTGAGCTCATGCACACCCGTTGCCGACTCACCAGTAAGTAACATCATTTCTTTAACATTATGGGATCCCCATCTCTGATTCAAACAAATGCCGGCTTTCACTTTTAGTTGCGCTGCACTGGGCAGGCTGCGAGGACACTGGCGTGTAAAAATGAACACATGCGGAGGAGCCCGTACTGGCCATTATACCGACTCCACGTGTGTCCCGACACACCGCGCCTCACAGCACTCACCCGCTAGACAGCCCCGCGTTCCCGCGACAGTGCCCTCAACACACAGACGGTATGCGCACTTCCTTATAACCATATAAATGCCACTGCTTCAATTTCAAGGCTTCTTCAAACTTAAATTTGGTAATGAGCGGGGCCGCGCATTACCACAATCCTGCTATACACTACATGCTTCATTAAGAAATTCAACGAACCTGGACAAGTTCTTCATCTGTCCCATAGCCTCACCTACTCTAAACTTCCAATTCCATATCAGCCTCGTAAAATTTAAAACAAAAACCTGAACCAGAACAGTTCATCTTGCCTTGTGTAACAGATGTATGCACCAAAGTTCTTGATGAGTCAGCTGCCTGCCAACTAAAATATATTACACTTACCGCTGATTTCATCAAACTTGTGAAAATCATACAAGCCCAGGTTACACATTAAAAACAAATAGACAGTTGATTCAGTATTAGACACCTATATTTTGAGTTATTTTTGGGAGAGTACTGTGTACTTCATCTATCTTAATGTATACCATTTAGAGGAAAATGTTGACTAGTTTATGTTTAAACTAGCAGAATACCCGCGCTTCGCAGCGGAGAAGTAGTGTGTTAAAGAAGGTACGAAAAAGAAAAGGAAAAATTTTAAAAATAACGTAACATGGTTGTTAATGTAATTGTTTTGTCATTGATATGAGTGTTGTTCTCATATCTATCTATATATATATATGTATCTATATATATATGTTGTTCTCATATCTATCTATATATATATATCTCTATCTATATATATATATACCCGCGCTTGGCAGCGGAGAAGTAGTGTGTTAAAGAAGAAAAGAGAAAGAAAAGGAAACATTTTGAAAATAACGTAACATGATTGTCAATGTAATTGTTTTGTCACTGTTATGAGTGTCGCTGTGATATATATATATAGCAAAATACCCGCGCTTCACAGCGATGTCATGTGTTAAAGAAGTTATGAAAAAGAAAAGGAAACATTTTAAAAATAATGTAACATAATTGTCAAAGTAATTGTTTTGTGTATTTGGCAGCGTCACAAAGTTGTTTTCGTAGCTGCATCAGAAAATGTACCACGACGTCTGACACGCCTCCTTTTTACTGTTTTCTCACAGCTTGGATTGCTGCTGTCATATATATACACACACACACACACACACACACACACACACACACATACATACATACATACATATATATATATATATACACATACATATCTTCATATCTACATATCTATATACATATCTACATATACACACATATATATATACATACATACCTATCTACATCATATATACACACACATACATACATACACACACACAAATTATATATATGTGTGTATGTATGTATGTGTGTGTGTGTGTGTGTGTATATATATACACATACATATACTTGTGTGTATGTTTGTATGTGTCTATATGTGTGTGTATAGGTTTGGTCACTGAGTGCAAGGGAAAAATAATAAATTATAGTCTATAAGTTATTAAACAGTAAAACATTAACGTTTTAAGAAGTACAGGTACATTGAAATTACATTTTCTATGTGAGCGTTCAAATTTGTGCCTCTGGTAATGTGCCTTACGGGCATTTAAAGAAAATTAGTTTTGGTGTCCTCTGCAGTGTTAAGAGAGAAAGGCTTTGGTTTGGGATAAAAGGAAAAAAGGTGTAAAGAAAGGAAAGTTGCCTTTTTCTTTTATATAGTATAGAGAGATGTGTTCGCTGACGTTATGATCGCCTTTTGGGGACAGTCGCGGTGGGTCTTGTGTAGACTGGTGAGACGTCCCGCCATTAATCGGCTGTGATGGCACTGTCAGTCCTGCACTCGTGTGCGTGTCTTCATAATTGAGGAGGACCTGATAATCGTATCGTGCAAAAGAAAGTGTGAATCGCCTTAATATTATTTTGCCGTGGTGTAGAAAAGGGGTCCCGTGTTTGCACTTGTCTGGGCTATAGCAGGGGAGGATGAAAAAATTAAAAGTGCTCACTTTGACTTAAGGCAGAAGCGCAGTCAGCGTCTCAAAGGCGGCACAGCTATGCGCGCGCTGGCTGCTCGACTTTTGCTGGGCAGGAGACCCCAGTTTGCAGACACGTTCATGATATCAAAAGTCTCAGCGCTCTTTGGAGGTCATTCATATATATATATATAGCAAAATACCAGCGCCTACGCGCGGAGAAGTAGTGTGTTAAAGAAGTAATGAAAAGAAAAGGAAACATTTTAATAATAACGTAACATGATTGACATTGTCATGAGTGTTGCTGTCATATATATGCCTGCCTAAATAAGTCACCCTCGCTTTGCTCTTACTTTTTACCGTTCATTTAATCATGGCTAGTGGCGGAAAAATTATAAAATGGAAGGAGGATGGCTTTACCAAAACAATTATTGATGGCAAATCGATTATTCATAAAGCTTGAATTGGTGATCTGTTTTCTGTGTTAACCTCATATTTTTCATACTTCTTCTCAAACTAAGGTGGTGCGAGGGTAAAATGAATCGGATGCGCTGATCAATGTAATCGTGTACCAGGAAATCATGCATTGACAAAAGCTCCCTTTGCTTGTAATGCAAAGTGTGATTAAATGCATTATTTTTAACGCGTTATGGAGCACATGCATGAAGCTTCTCAGCTGTGCTTGTGCTAAGAAAAGGAAAGATTTTAAAAATAACGTAACACGATTGTCAATGTGACCTTTTGTAAGTAGTGCCTGGAGGATTCAGTGTGTAGAAACTCTAGAGACAGCGTGTGTATTAACTTGTGGATTTTTCTGTGAGTATTTGGTGGCAGTCTGACGGTTGCTTCGAAGACAGCGTTAGCTGGAGCTCAGCTCAGAGCAAAATGAGGTGGGAGGGAGATGATGACGTGACTCCCCACCCGCCTTTAACTGTCAATCCCCACAAACACAGTCTCGAATTTGCATAAGCACACCCCTTCACCTACAATTTTAACTTAGTTACAAAGTGATCAAAACTCTCATTTATATCCTGCGTCCTCTCATTAAACTTGTATCCCGCATTACCTGTGGGTATGTGAAACGCCAGCGGTAGCCTGTCTATGAACTTAATTTAAAGTTTAGGTTTACACCTTGCTTTCTTTCCGAGCTGGCAACACTCATGAATATGGTAGTATATGTCACTCGCTCACTTCTTATTGTTTCGCTGCCTTCTCAATTATAAAATGCATGTTTTCTTAAGCGCTTTTTGGAGGTCTTCCTGGTTTTCTACGCACTGCGTTGACAGTCAGTTCACGTGATTACGTGGGAGGCGTGATGATGTCACACAAAACTCCGCCCCCCCACGTCATTCCAGCTCAACTCCATTACAGTTAATGGAGAAAAATACCTTCCAGTTATGACCATTAGGCGTAGAATTTCGAAATGAAACCTGCCCAACTTTTGTAAGTAAGCTGTAAGGAATGAGCCTGCCAAATTTCAGCCTTCTACCTACACGGGAAGTTGGAGAATTAGTGATGAGTCAGTGAGTGAGTGAGTGAGTGAGTGAGTGAGTGAGTGAGTGAGGGCTTTGCCTTTTATTAGTATAGATTACAGCTAATGAAGGTTCGTCACTGAACAAAAATATTTAAAACTGGGTACCAAAGATTTTCAGTGTAAATGGAAAATGGGTTAATGTTTATGGGGACTAGAAACTTTAGGAAAGTAGCAACAGTCATTTTTCTAACTGACAATTTGCACCAACATATTGGTATAGTAGGTGTGGTAGATGAAATAATGTGTTTATTCACCCCTTCAAATCATGTCTAGACTCCCTCAATATGGCATGTTCATCCCAGGATCAAGTCAGTTTCTCCTTTCAGTTCTGAGACATTTTGCCAGGCTGACAGAACAACTAAACTGGCCGACTGAGGTGCTCTGCATTTGACTAACTCTTGTCTTACACCCATTGTTGCCATCCATTTGCAAATGCCTTTTAAACTAAATGGTGTTTGTGAAACAGTCCACATATATTGTAAGGAAGCACCCAGCATACAAACACAGGACATAGCAAGCATCAGACAACGAATTGGGTGGAAAAAAACAAAAAAGGTAAAAATGCCAGAGGAGGCCCAGAATACGCTATA
The DNA here is from genome assembly GCF_016835505.1 of Polypterus senegalus. Taxonomy (NCBI): domain Eukaryota; kingdom Metazoa; phylum Chordata; class Cladistia; order Polypteriformes; family Polypteridae; genus Polypterus; species Polypterus senegalus. The sequence continues at coordinate 111,801,714 of NC_053156.1, forward strand.
ACAAGGGGGTTCTCTAATAAGTGGCTATAGTAAGGCACAAATAGTAATACTTGAACATGTTACTATCTTGCGCTCCTGTTTTTATGTCCTCAGCCTCTCCATCCACATGACTACAGGCAGTCCATGCACTAGACCCAGATCAGAGAAGCTTGAGGCAAGAAGCAGGTAAACAGAAGAGCTGACACTGTTCTGGGTAACCATACCTAGGGGAAGCAAAGCAAAAAAAGTATATAAATATATTTGGGGGAAATGACACTCAGAGAAATGAATGTGTCCTCAAAGTCTGGTTAGCAAAAAGGAAATGATATCATTAAGTTTCAATTATTCACGTAGCCCTGTCATAGATTTGTCACAACTTAAGTTCACCCCTGAGTCATCAGCTTTATGTTGAAACCATTACCATATTATTTAATTTGTTATAGCTGCTCTTTGCAATCAATATATCTATTTAGCAATCTTAATTATTGAAAGTTATTTTTATCGGAAGAAAATGGAATGTATTTTAATTGACCTTGTCCGGCCCAGACTGACTTAGACTGCAATTAAATTGCGAACAGACTACATTACTTTCAAAGCTAGAATATTTATCATGTGTCAAGTAAAATATAGTGTTTCTTCTTAAAAGACACTCTTTGTTAGGAAGTGTGTGCATAATTGGTTTTGAAATTTGTACGTTTTTTTATATGTTAATGGAGTATAGGATGGCCGGGACACCCCTTTGACAGTGAGACCGGGGGAGCAGCCATGGGAGGCACACTACGTCTCCTGGAATGCGTGGTGGCAGCCCTCCTGGGTTACATCGGGCCCACAGGGGTGGGACTTAAGGGCTCAGACCTATTGGGCTCCATGGCCATCACCCAGAGGGGCTGCACGGCTTAGAAGTGCAGCCTAATTAGGCCAATTACCACCTGGAGGACTTCTGGGAGGGCTATAAAAGGAGGCTGTGGCCACTACCCATGGGGGCCAGTGTCAGGACAAGGACAAAGCTGCCTGCCTGCCTGCCTGCCTGGAGTGGAGTGGAGTGGAGTGGAGTGGAGTGGAGTGGAAGAAGAGGAGTGATTTTCAGGGTGTTTTTGATTTCTGTGTGCCTTGGGGACTGTAGGGCCTTGGGACACAGAGAAGATGTGTCCCATGGCTGAAGACTACAAAATTAAATATTTTTGTTTCTTTTGACCTGTGCCTTCAGTGTCAGTCTGTGTTGGCTCGGCGCCAACCAAAAGCTTCTGCTACAACACTTTTAATGTATTTTGATATTATAAAGAATTGATTTATGAATAATAGTAGAGCATTTGTGCATGAGATTTAAAATATACTGAACAGTATGACAGGTTCAGTTTTTTTGCTTTGTTAAGGACCAATAACTACCACTCTACCACACACTATTGTATATATAAAGTTATTTTGGTTATCTTTTTCACTTCCATATGCATGTTTGGCACACACATCTGGGAATATTAAATTACCAACTCCTTAAAGACTGGTGTCTCATAAATAACATCTTCAAACCAGTTTAGTCAAATTCAGAGTTTTACGTCTAGCATATTGGTCACAAAGCAAGAGGAAGCCAATGATGGGCTCCAGGCTATACTCCATTATACATTTACACTTAACTATTTTAGAATCATCAAATAACCTAATTTCTTGTATGTTTGAAAAGCTGGTATGCCCTTAGCAAAGCACATGGAGACATGAGGAAAAAAATGTGCAAATTCCACAACCAGGTCTTTGTTTAAACCCTGGGCAATGGACCCATGAGGTAATAGCAATAACTTGAGACATGTTAGACCATGTTAGAATTGCTAACTGAAGTAGTTAACTTGCTTTCACTTATGCCACTATTTATAGAGACGCAATGATTAAGTAACACACTAATTCAAATTCAATTATACACAACTTCCAGTTTTTAGATAGGTGTGGCTTCCTGCTACCATGAAAATGGTTTGAAAGGGTTCAGTAAATGAATGGTTGAATTGATAAATGAATATTACATATAAAGTATATAAATTCTACCCTTCTGAGATAAACTAATAATGCTATGTTTCAACATTCCACAATGTATAGTTATATAGATATGTTTCTCTTACACACAAGGTCATCTTATTGTTTTCCATCATTATCACAAGTAGCATCATTTGTAGATTACCTGTATGTACGTACATATTACTGTATCGGTACATTCCTGTTCAATATGCACCCACACTCTGGCAAATGTCACCTCCATATATTACTACAGCTCACCATTCAGTTAGTAACTCTAACTCTAGACTAATCAATGCCCTTGGTTTTGATGCTTGCTTGGAGTTCTTGCCATACATCCATAGAAGTCTGGTCAGGTTAAGTGAATCTTAGAGTTAGTGAAACCGATGGTAAATTCTTATCTTTATTTGGTTGTCATTCAATCTCACATTCAGGTGTTGTCCATGAAGATGCCAAGACTTTCTAGCTCATTCTGTGAAGTAACCTGATTTTGGGTGCTGTCTGAGTAGTTTGGTGTTGGTTCCTGTTTCTTTTTAGTTTTCAGTACATTGGTTCCATTCTGTTCCACTTTCTGCTTGACAGTTATAATTATAGTCTTTTCTTGACATAATATCATGTGCATATGTTGCAGTGGTGTACACATTCCCTTTATTGTAGACTAGCAAAATGCCTGTGCTTCGTAGCGGCAAAGTACTGCCTTAGAATTTTTATTAAGAAGAAAAGTAAACCTTTTTAAACTGAGGGAAAATATACCAATAATTATTTGTTATGAATCTCTTTGTATACCACGTTGTCACTTCGGCCCTCCGGTTGTAATATGACCAAGGTGTGTGCTGAGCTTACTCTTGAGCATGCAACGTACAGTTGGCCATGTGAAAAGCAATCTTGCCTCAAATCTCACAGCTTGGATTGCTGCTGTCATAATCGGTTTGAGTTTCGTGGTTTGTTTCAGTTACGACAGTATTTGCAGGACTTGTTGTGTTAAAGTGACATTCAGCATCTGTCAAGCGTTGTAAGCATACAATTGGTTTCATCGATAACTTCACATCCAGCTTTTGAGAGTTTAAACATTCATAAACATCAAAGTGTCCACTGCTCAAATCGTCACCTGTGAATCTAAGATGTTTAAGAGGCATTGGCATTTGTCGAAAGGTGTAAAATATTTGGCCATTTTGGTACACTTGAAAGCAACAATCGATCAATTCAGCAGCAGCCATCAACTCACATGCAGAACCATTGGTGAAAAGCTTAAGCATTTCACTGTTATAGTGCTCCTGTGTAGTATAATTATCTCCTGTACTGTCATCAGTCCACACCTTGAACCTGTCCCAGTCATTCAAAACATAAGACACAATGTTCCTTCGGATATCAAGAGTGAGCCTGATATGGCCGTGCAATATGTAACACAGAGAATGGAAAAGGCAGGTGCCATCTCCGGGCATGGAAACCACTCGGGAAGTGACAGTTCTTTGATCGATGGTGATCACCTCGATAAACATGTTAATGGAGGTACGGTTGAAATGATAAAGGAAATGGGTACCTGAACAATGTAAAGTAAGTCTAAAATACCTACACAATAACTATAATCGGAATAAATGAACAATAAAACAGTGGAGAAGCTGTGGATTAAATAAAAAGGCTGTAGTTATCAGCAGGGAGACGTGAATCCCGTGGCAAAGCAAGGAAAGAAATGAAGAGAACGGAGCGACGGATGGGGGACCCAACGGCGCTTCACAAAGCGAACGAGCTGCAGGCTATGGACGTATATATGTACGTAAGTAGGATTCAGTTAGCGTTGGGAACCCACGTACCAAATTTCTTGAGGATTCGCCCATAAGTAACAAAGACCATTGGAAAGTTCAATATGGCGGCCAACAGTGGCGTCATAGCACCGAAATAAGGACGTACATCGGTTTCAGTTAGCGCAGGGAAGCCGCCTACCAAATTTCGTGAAGATGGGGCCATAAATAGGAAAATTCAACATGACGGACGTTGTTGACCATTATGACCGTTACGCATAGAATTTCGAAATAAAACCTGCTTAACTTTGTAAGTGAGCTGTAAGGAATGAGCCTGCCAAATGTCAGCCTTCTACCTACACGGGAAGTTGGAGAATTAGTGACGTTGGAAACTTCAATATGGCGGCCAACAGTGGCGTCATACCACCAAAATAAGTACGTACATCGGTTTCAGTTAGCGCAGGGAAGTTGCCTACCAAATTTCATGAAGATGGGGCCATAAATAAGAAAGTTCAACATGGCGGACGTTGTCGACCGTTATGACCGTTACGTGTAGAATTTCGAAATTAAACCTGCTTAACTTTTGTAAGTGAGCTGTAAGGAATGAGCCTGCCAAATTTCAGCCTTCTACCTACACAGGAAGTTGGAGAATTAGTGATGAGTCAGTCAGTCAGTCAGTCAGTGAGGGCTTTGCCTTTTATTAGTATAGATGTAGGGTTAGGGCCCTTTAGGTTTGCTTTCTTGTTTCACTATAGTATGCATATCAGTCCATTCCAGGTTCTCTGTTTGGTACATGGCAGGTAGTTTTGTACATACTGGTCATACTACTGGAGCAGACTCTATAGGATAATGTGCTAGGAATTTACCTTTCAGTTTTAGGATGCTTTTTATTGTCTATAGTGGTCTTTCCTCCCCCATAAGTAGTTGGAAAAGGTGGATTAGATCTCACATTGGCATCATGCTCCTCTTCAGCTGATGTCAACTCTGATTTCAACCCTTCCCTTAGATTCTCTGACTAATATTTAGATAACGTGACAGTAGTAATGAATGTGTGGCTCTGCCTCTTTAGCTAAGTCAGAAGTGTTTTTCTTTTTTCTAAATCTTTGTGCATATTTCCATTGTTGTCTAGTGTTATCTATCTATCTATATGTCTGTTTGTCTGTCTGTCTAATGATTTAGGATTACAACTGTTCATCCTCATGACTAGTTGCCTGCAGTGGATTTTAATTCATTGACATTTCTATAGTTGACCATAGATATCAGAAGTTGGTGGTCTGTCAACAGTTTAAATAAATGGATAAAAATTTCACATACTCATTTTGATGCTATACATTGTTTTTGTAATCGAGCCTTTGTGTAGAAGTAATTGTAGTGTTCAGAAAGCTATGGGTAGCATCTTGCTGCCCTTTTCCTGTAATAAAATGCATCATGGCCCATAATGTCTTGCATCAACACTCTTGATTATGTCCTTTGAGCTACCTTAGTATTGTTGCTGACCATTTCCATACCTTTATGACTGCAGTGACCCATTTTCTGATATCTACTTCCAGAAGGATAATACACCATGTCACAAAGCTCAAATCATCTCAGACTGTTTTTTTTTGAACAATGAGTTCATTGTACTCAAATGGCCTCCACAGTCACCAGATTGCAATCCAGTAGAGCACCTTTTGGATGTGGTGGAACATGCTCTCATGCCAATAAATCTGCAGCAACTGCTGTCATGTCAATATGGACCAAAATTCTTTAGGAATGTTTCCAGCACCTTGTTGTACTATGCTACGAAGAATGAAGGCAAAAGGAGGTCCAACCCGGTACTAGCAAGGTGTATACCCAATACAGTGGCCAGGGAGTGTATGTATTATTCATTTATAGCTAAAATTCTCCTTTACAAGCAACCATTTAACAATAATTTGCAAACACTAAGGTAGCCAGCTTTTTTGAAAGCAGTTACACCTCGAAGTATTTAATAAGAAAAGATGTGGATTGCAGAGTATAAGCCCACTATAATTCACAGAACATTTTGTTGATTTTTTCTGAAGAAAGTAAAATATACTTTGGTAAAAAAATCTAATGAGGCCAGGATCATGCATTCTATCTCATCTCCTCTCATCATCTGAAAGCACTTCTCCTGGGGCCTCATGTATAACGTCGTGCGTAGAACTCGCACTATAACATGGCGTAAGCACAAAAGCCGAAATGTGTTTACGCACAGAAAAATCCAGATGCAGGAATCTGTGCGTACTCCAACTTCCACGTTCTTCCGCTACATAAATCCCGATCAGCGTGAAAACTAACGCTCGTCCACGCACTTTATGTAACGCCCCAAATCCTCCCAGAATTACGCCTCTTTGAATATGCAAATCAATATAAATCGCCCTTAAGCGCAGCCTTCTGTGAAAAGACAATGGGAAAAGCACGGGGAAAATATAAGAATTTCAGCGAATACCAAGTGGAGGCAAATGAAAAACATACTATTTGTTCAAATAAACCGTGGTATAATCAACAAAAGGAAGTTGATCGAGTGACATAGCGTGTTGGAGAAACTTGAAAGCTCACATTCACAAATCGCACAGTGCCGGAAATAAAAAAGAAGTCACATATCAAAGTCGCCGTGAAAAGCCGAGTTGTAAGCCCACTGTCTGAGTGTCATATGAAAGCTTATTAGGGTACAGAGAAAAAAGGCACACAGTGAGGAAAAAGCATGAAATGTCAACTTCAATCTCGACATTTCCACTTTAATCACGTAGTTTATTTTGTCATTAAAGTAGAACATCATAAACTTCATCTTAAAATCGTTTAATTAACCAGTTTCTCAAATCACATCGTAATTAAAGTAGCACGTTAAATGCTTTGTTTTGTATTTGATCTTCTATGTGCTCTATGTGTGTGAATCACTACTTGCTTTTTAAACCGGCTCTCTTCCTCCAACTGGACACAGAATCAATTACATTCGTAATATTACAGTTCTCTGAATAACTAAAATACTGAGATGTATACGTGATGTCATTTTCATGATGATAGGAGTTAAAGCACGTTATTAAACATGTGTTTCACTTGATGAAATAATTTATTGCAGCAGTACAATCAGGGGCGGCTCTAGGCTTGTGGTGGCACTGGGCAGAGGAAGAATCGGTGGCTCCTTCCCCGCCCGTCAGTAAGGTAGCTTATGCACAGTGGATGGCTACGTCCGTTGCAGACACTGCATAGCCCTCGTGCTCATGACACAAGCATTTAACTTTTGCCAAATTTGTCGCTGTGTTTTTAGCTGTGTTGTTATTTTCTCTTCTGTTTTATATTCAATATATATTGGCGTAGCCGTCACTGCAGTCAGTGCTTTTCTTTCCCCAAGTAACCGATCGCCATACAATCAGCTCTGTAATAGACGTTAAGCCATCTGTAAGCTTAGCCCGATTCTTCAAAACGCTTAAAGAACATTGAAATATCTTCGTAGTACATGTTTAATTATTCTATCCTTAACGACACTCCCAGTGAAGAATATAGATTATTTAAATGAAGTTAAAGTTTTATCTGTATAATTTAATAAACATATTTTGCTGAATTTCACCTTATAAATGATATCGTTTCTGTTTCTGAACCGCGAGGTCCGTACAGGAAAGGCTTTAAAACATTTTGCAGTGGCTGAGACAGCGTGTCCTTGAAGCTGTATACCGATAATTCCCCTTCCGATCAGCTGCTGCTGTGATTCACACTCAGATACAGTGATATAAATACTCTGAGTGGTGCAGTGAGAGAAATATTGAAAAAGATGATCCGCTGTGGCAACTCCTAACAAGAGGAGCTGAAAGAAGAAGAAGAAGAAGAAGTGAGAGTAACAACGCTAAAGCAGTTATGGTATTTGGAATACTATGGCTGTTCCCTCTACCATTATATTGTTACAAGTTAATTACAATCAGATGCATTACACTAATAAACAATATGCGGTTAGTTTCAGTGTATTTATAAAGCCGCGTCAGGAAAATAAGGTGTAACCACACAGGAACAGTAGCACTGCTTTGACACTGGGTGCCGCCAGTCTGCAAAACCGAGCGGAGAACTTGTGTACAAGATATGAGGTACCGTGGAAAAATGCGTGGATTTACGCCAAGTGTAGGTTTTATACATCGCGATTTGAACGTGCAAAAGTTCTTACGCAACGTTTCTGTGCGTACGCACCGTTTATACATGAGGCCCCTGGTGTGTTGAATAAAATAAAATGCACAATTAACTGTAAGATTTTCCTTCAAGTTAGGAAAATGATTGGAACTAAAACTTTTTTGTGACACTGTAGGAGTATCAGTACATACCCCAGTAAAAATGCTAGTATATAACAGATAAATTGGTTAATCATTATATTTAATAGTTCTAACTTGTTTAAATGGAAACCAAAACCTTTCCAGTAATATATAAATATATTTTTCAGTGTATTATTTTTTATTTAATTAAGAATACTTCAGATAGAATTGCCAAACTGCTTTATAAAACCTATAGAATGCCCATCTCTCTCTCTTATCCGGGAAACTGGAAGTGGTGGTTGACTGTGTATGACGCTGCTGTAGGGTTTCTGATGTTGCTCAAGATGCCTTTCCATGCTTTAAGGTCCATGGCAACTATCCATGCCTGATTGAGGTCAAGGTTCTTTAAGTCTTGCAGTACATGCTTGATCCAGGTTTTCTTGGATGCAGTTCATTGTATTCTCCATTGGGTGAGGGACCTCCTCCACATGAGTCGATGTGGCAAACATGACCAAACCAAATGAGGAACCGCTGCTGGATTTGCTCATCAACAGTTGGTGGTTGCACCAATGTTGTCTGGATGACTTTGTTTAGCATATGATCGTAAATTGAGATGAGGAGAATCTGTTGCAGGCATCACATTTAAAATACCTCAAGTTGGTTCAGGTCCAATTGAAGTAGTGTCCACTTTCCCAATCCATAGAGCAGAATCGGCAGTATGAGCATGCAGAGCAGACACATTTTGGTGATTAGGGTGATGTTGATCTTCTTTGACATGCACCACTTTAGTGAGGCAATTGATGCAGTGGCCTGTCCAATCCTACTGTGGATCTCCATGGTTGATGATGCTTTCTTCTGTTTGACCAGTGATCCCAGGTACTTGAAAATCTGGACTTGTTTGATCTGTAGTCCCTAAAAGTAGTCAATGGACTGCGACCCTTCTGTCCCTAGAACCTTGGACATGTCAGTGTTGATCTTTAGGCCTTATGACTAGGCAGTGTGGGTAATAGTGTAGAGTATGTCAGTAAGCTCAAAACCGTCATCTGTGAATAGAGTACTGTCGTCAGTGAACATCAGGTATGTCTGAAAGAAATTCAGAAATTCTTATCATATTGCACTCCATGCCTAAACCCTTGGGCAATTTCTTCATGATTGCATCAACTACCATGTTGAAAAGGACGGGGGGCACCACGTCTCCCTGACAAATTCTTTTCTGGAAAATTCTTCAGATAGTTCATTTTGGATCTGTACATGGCTGGTCAAGCTGTTATATAATGCCTGGAGGATGCTGATGACTTCAGGCGGCACTAGTTCTGTCTCCAGTGTCTTCCATAGTACGGGCCAGTGGATACAGACAAATGTCAATTTGAAGTTGATGAAGACAATGACAGTCCATTTCCCACATCTGATTCTCTCTTTCGTCAGTTGGCGAAGGGCAAAGATTTGATCACAACAGCCCAATGCTCTTCCAGGCTGGTTTGTGCCTGATGTTTCTGCAGCCTTGTTTGGACTACCTTCATGGACACCTTGCCAGTAACAGAAAGGAGGCTAATTCCATGATAGTTCTTGTACTCGTGGTTGTCTCCATTTTTGCGGATTGGCACAATTATTGTTTTACTCCATGCAGATGGCACTGGTTCCATACGCCAGCCCACCGCAGGGCACACACCCACACACTAGGGACAATTTAGGATCGCCAATGCACCTAACCTGCATGTCTTTTGACTTTGGGAGGAAACCGGAGCACCCAGAGGAAACCCATGCAGACACGGAGAGAACATGCAAACTCCATTCAGGGAGGACCTGGGAAGTGAACCCAGGTCTTCTTACTGCAAGGCAGCAGCACTACCAGTGCGCCACCGTGCCGCCCTCCATATATTAAATTCTGAATAAACCTGGAATCATTTCAAGGATTGGAGTCATTCTATAAAGTTTAAGAGCCACCAAGCCACAATTCCTCTGATTGCCCTGAGACTACTGCATCATTAAACATTCTGTGCTACTCAAAGAGATGGTTTTTATGGGTTTTTCATATCATGCAAAATATGATAAAGTATGGTCATTTAACTGAGGTTCCATTAATTTTACATTGGGTCATATACAGATTTACACTCACATCCATTATGATGATTTCTTAAATGAGGGTAACATCTAAATAATATACTGCATTGAAAGCAATTCTACTAACATCAATCGATCAAGCAATCAATCAGTTTTATTATTTATAGTTTCTTTTTTATAATGAGTAGGATCACAAAGCACTTTACAAAGGGATCAATAGGTATTGCAAAATATAAAAATAATCTTAATGGAATTAGAGTACATCTTCTTCAGTGTCTACATCCCGAGGAAGAAGGAGGTGAACCATCACTGCCGAGTGCTGAGGATCAAGAGCACTGGATTACAACCCACAAGCTTAATTCCTTCTACTAAACCTTAACTGAAAGCAAGACACTTCATTTTCAAAAGCTACAATAATTAAAATAATACATAAACTATGATTTGTATTCACATTTGATAGAAATATTAGTTTAAAAAGAAAAACAACACTTAAAAAAAGAGAAAGAAATTCAGAAGCATGACATTTTAGTAGTGCACTTTCAACAAGTATGTAAGAATTGGAACTTACAAAAGAAACAGAGATGAGAGAAATGCAAGATGGGGAGGACAGAGCCTGGGAAAAAAAGATAAAAAGGACTGAAAGGCAAAGTACACTGTAGGTGAGAAAAGTAGTTGATAGAAAAGATGAAGGATGAGACTATACGGCCCCCCCATTTATTCAGCTCTATGGCAATGTGCAAACCAAGACTGAGAATATGTTTTGCTTCTGCCGTTTTCATTTAATACGTGTAATTGAGCTCTTGTGAAACAGCAAAAAACAGAAAGATCAGTGTGTTTCTTGTCAAGAGAGGTAAAATGTGATAAGAAAGGCTCAGAAAGGTCTTATCATTTGATGTGCTCCCAGAAACTGTTTCACATTTTACTGGAAACCTCCTATAAGAAACAAAATTTGTTGTGGCAAGCATGTGCCCCAGTTGATTGTTCACTTCGTACAAGGACTGCATTAAATTATGCTGTTGTACACTCTGTGATATACCTGTATAGGTGAGGCTTTTAATACACTGTAATGGCTCTAAAATAAATCATTACAGAGGAAGACTTGAATTTAGTAGATTGTCAGTATTAGGAGATAATAGGCAGAACCAGAAAATATACATTCTTTCCAAAGATTAGTTTGTTTATTAGCTATGCATATAACAAAAAGATGAAACTGAAAACTAAGGTCCTGTAATCATTTAGAATACATATGAGATTATCTACTACTGGTATTGATGAGTATGCTTAATCTTTGAATAAAAAGCCCCATACCTCAAGTAAAGTTTATTGTCATGTGTACACAGTACAAGCTAATTCATACTACTAATAATAATAATAATAATAATTGATCCTTCTTAATATTTCTGCAATGTCCATACAGAGAAATGCTGCTTTTAAATCAAGACATGCCAGGTATACTTCCTTATTTTTATGCAGCCTTTTCTCAGTTATTGTACTTATGGTAAAAGTAGAATTGGTACAATTATATGTCTTTCACATTCCTCTGGTATTCTCTCTATGTTTTATGCCTGCCAGAAGAGTCAATTAGCCACGGTTGCTTCTCCATACTTTAACATTTCTGCTGTTATCCCATCTGCCCCTGTTTTTTGCCTTTATTAGGGCATTTCTTATTTTTTCTTCTGTTATTCTTCCATGCTCTTCCACTTTATCTTTATTTATCCTCTTCTTTGCTAAAGAATTGTCGTGTTGTTCTTCACCCCTCATTGTTTCTTCTTCAGTTTTTCGTATAGTTGGCTTTTGAGGCTTTAAGAAGTATGTAAGTAAGTAATATACAATATATGCAATATGCATTTGCAAGTATCACATATTTATAGACATTGTTTATGTTACAGTATTTGAATTATTATGATTGACTGTTCAGCAACCTTATGCCTTATGGATAGAAACGGGCCATGAATTTACTGGTGCCTGTACCATTTGCCAGAAGATTGGAGTCAGAAAAGTGGCTGCACAAGATGGTATTAATAAGAATCATGCAATGTTTGCACATTCATGCTTTTAAAGACAATCTAATAATTTCTTGGATTGAGAGTGTACACCCAAGCTATTATTGTTGCTACTATGTCATTGACAATGTCATAATGTGTTGCGTCATCACAGTATCCCTTTAGACTGATGTTGGGACAATAACATGAACATCTGATAGTTGTATTCTTTTCATTCTTTTAGACAACATTCTTTTAGCACAGAGAAAAGTAAAAGTTTCAAGAAGACCTTAGTGTTAGGACCCTTTTTGGCTGTTTCTTTTGACCGCGTGTTTATTTGTGATTCTAAATTTTCATGAACAGCCCATTGGGTATAGGTATTTGACTCCTTCCTGCCTCTCTCATTGCAATTCTGCCTGCTCCTGTTTCTACTTCCACCTCTGCGCTTCTCACAATTCCTTTACTGCCCATAGGCACTTTCATACTGATCATAACAAATGTCTTGTGTACTGACCTTTGCTAATGACCTTGGGTATTCTACTGAAAAGGCCTAAAAGAAAGACCTGCCACTTCTCAATACAAACTTGCCAAGATAACTTACTATTCTCTTTGAACGTGACAGTGAAGAACTAAAGCCTATCCTGACAGGACTTGGTGAAAGGCAAAAAACGGTCCTGGCCAGGGTGCCGGTCTATCACAGGACTCACTCATACACACACTCACACAGGGCCAATTTTGAATTTCCAACTAGCGTAACATGTACAATCTTTGGAGACATGGGAGGAAAAATAGAGTACTCAGAGAAGAATCCATATAGATGTGGGGAGACATGTTCAGACACCATATGGACAACCACTAGACACAGGGTTCAAATCCAATGCACTAGATCCTTGTGGCCTAGGCAATACTATACAGCCTCATTCTAAAGATATTGCAAGCATGGTACAGTGGACACACGGCACAGTTTGTCAAGTAAATAATTGGATGGCCTCTGACTTTTACGTAAATTCTAGAATTCCTGCCCCGTGACTATGTCTCAAGCTGGTATTTTAATGTGTGAACTAAATCAAACAAGAAAATGAATTTGTCATCCTTGTTGTTAGTATGAAAGAGGTTCTCCAACAAAATTTCTGGAATTGCAATGCATTGCATTTTACATTACAGAGAACTTGTTTACTTTGAGGCCATGGGATCTATGAAAAAAGACGTAACCTTTAGTTACAGCAAGTGCATAAACAAGATAACAGTGTAAATCATTGAATTTCTCAAATCTGCCTCGTTCAAAATCCTGCTTAATCTAGTTCAGGTTTTTGTGGTGCTGGAGTTAATCTCGACAACACTGGTGGAAGGAAGAAAACAACCCTGGACAGGGCTTCAGCAAATGAATGTTTTCTTTACTAAGTACAGCTGATTTACATAACAAGACTCTTAAAATCTGTTAAAGGATAAGTTTGGTATTTTTCAAGTCTAAATTATTTCTTTACAATCAAGGTATATTATTTTCCCACATGTAATTGAGTTATGAAGTGAAGCCTTTTTAATCAGCTTTAAAAAATACATAACTTGCTCTTAAATTTTATAATGGAAGTGACAGGTACTGGAGTCCCAAAGAGAAAATAATAGCATTAAAATTTGCCAACTATATCAATGTTTCAAGCCAATCAAGTATTGATCTGCACCTTGAGATCACATACATATTGTAAAACAATGTCATTTTTGGAAGAAAAAAGGCAGAAGGCAAACAATTGTTGTGAGATTCAGTTATTTTAAAAGGAGTCAGGCTGTGTGCTTCACTTTATTATTCATCTTCCTCCAGGGCAACCTTTCAGCCCCAGTGACGGGGTTTCCTCCAGCATATACTTTTGACCTCGAAAAGTCATCTCCAAGCATGGTTATTGATATTGAGATGTGAATTTCTGTCTCTGTTCTGTTGATAAAACTGAAGAAATTGATACTTATGAGTGCTCACAGTAATTCATAATCTGCAGTCAAGTGAGTAGAACCGAACAGACATTACAGGCAAACATTTAGTATAAGAGTCAATCTTAGAAAGCTAATGGTTGATGTTAAATTCAATTCAGTTTCTTATAGCTGCCCTGAATATGGTATGGCCTTTCAACCCCGGTAAGTTAATCTATAGAATAGACTGTTAATTAAGCCAGTTAGGAAATAGTCTTGCTGCTATCATGGACTGTTAGATATGTTTGCAAATAGGAGATGGCATACATTTTTCTGACCGTGTTTAACGTGTCTAATGTATTTATTGTGTTTAAGCTGCTTAATGTGCCTCAAATGCCACTGTATGACCAAACTTAGAGAAATGAAGCAAGATATATAAGCCTTAAACAGAACTTTTCATTCTTTAATACAAATTTTTCCTCTATTTTTGTGTGAACTGTTTTGTTTTGAAGTTTTACTAAAGGATATTTTATCTGTGGAATTATTTGAACACGTGTCACACTGGTGCTTGAACCATTCCTATGAAGCAAACTAAAAGCTGCAGAACTTTGGTAATATTGGATAAACCAAGCTACATTTAGGTTTTAATCATTCTGAAATTTATAAAGTTTATCACAGATGTATTAGCCTAGGCAGAGCGGTAGCACAGAGCTCTCATTCCTACATAACTGCACTTGGGTCAGCATGGACTTTGCATGTTCTCCCAATGTATTTATGGATTGATTGGCATCAGTAAGTTTACTCACTGGAAATTATTATACTCATTTGTTACTACACCCTCAGCAAAAGCGACTCTGCATTCCCTATAAAATTTGATAATTGGTTTGCAAAGCTTTAATGTTTTTCATTGTGTTTTGGTTCTATCAAAAGCTTTACCTTTTCACAGTCTCCATATTTTTTTTTTATCACAAGTGCAAATGACATGTGGATAGGGCATATTGTTGAGTGGTGATAAGCCATGTAACGTTAGTATCTATATACAGGAGATTTCCAAAATTCTAAGGCTTTTATAAAAAATGCAATATTGTGTAATCAGTTCATTTCACATTTATTTTTATGTGTACAAAGTACAATGACACTCTTTTGTGCGTTCTTCACCACCACGTTTCCCTCTCCCTCTGCAGACTTTTTAAAATAACAACATAGAATGTAACGGGTTAAAAATAGGCATCATTAAGAAAAAAATAATATGATTTGAGCACACATTTTTCTGTTCTTACAAGCCATGGCACAAAACATAATTGTTAAAAAAACAGAATTGCAGATGACAAAGCTTTAGAAATTTGTTGAGTTTGACGGGTGTGTGTCAAATCTTCACTCATGACTCACACTGTGAGCATACAAGCGAACAGGAAATATTTTCTTACCTCAAGAGAATAGTATCAAGAATTGCCTCAACCACACCTCAGAATCACAGAAGGCATATATTCTTAAACTGAAACCTTTGCTGCTTCAAAGCAGACATCCCTCTATTATAAAAAAAAATCTTGGAGGGTTTGGAAGGAGATGAAACATGATTTTCTCACAGACACTTTAAAGTCCCGTGAGACAAGGCAGTGAGACAAAAGGACAGCTGTAAAACAAGATTTTAATTTTGTTTGAAGTGCTGCGTGACATGCAGATGATGCAGCACAGCAGCAGCAGCAATCCAGCAGCTGATCAAGCAAAGAGGAGGTTAAAAAAAACTATTTGTTTCCCATTGTATCACTGATTAAGAGGGGGTTTTGGAAGAGCGACCGCATCTCCTTAGCATGCTTTCAGCCCCCCTCTTCACAATGTGAGTGGCAGAGATACAAAGTGGCTGGCGCGTAGCGTGCCCCTTGGGGTAGGAGGTGGGAGAGCAAAGTGAGCAGGGGTCAAAGCCCCCTAGTATTCAGGAAATTGTAAGGTTTTGGTTTTCATGTTGGGACCTCAGCACTACTCATCTACATTTTAACAGAGAGAGGGAGAGAGAGGTTGTGAGCATACACGACAAACCACCTCAGGATCCCAAATTAGGACCTAAGCACAGCCATGCAATGAGTGACACCTCAGCACCACACTAGTGCGAATAGAGTAGAACAGTATGAGGTTTATTACAGTGGCTGGAGTGCCAATCCTGCTACCAAACCCCAAGTTCTCCTTGCAAGTTGGAGGACCTGTTTGGAGGACTGGATGCAGGCTAACGTCCTACCCAAGATGGAGCAATTGCAGGTTAAGGACCTTGCTCAAGGTCCCAATGGAGTGGAATCACTATATTACTTTTAGATTTATTTTAGAAAGCAAATTTCATGGAGCAAATTTACACATACAATGTTGCAAAGAAACAATTTCAACTTCAAAATATTCCAAACTTATCTTTTAGGGGTAATTTCAAAGCACAGAGGAGACTGAAGTCAGTTGGGTTAGATGGAAAAATCAAGTTAGGAAAATCTGTGATTTTCTATACAAATAGAAATAGAAATAGAGACATCAGTTCCAGAATACACTGCACCATGCAGAAATCTGCACAACTCAGCACCTGAGGTGGGAGTTAGAATGGTGTAAGAAAAACTGCAGTTTTCACTTACCTGGACCCCAGGAATGAAGAAAAAAAAAACATGAGCCCACCTTAATTATGTATGCAGAAGAAATGCCAGCAGCTAAGTAAAAATAAATGAACAGTTGCTGCTTTTAGTATTAGTATATTCAAGAGCCATTCAGAGCTTAATAATATCCCCCTAAGCTTCTGCTTATAACTGGACAGGAAATGGAATGAAACCAAATAAGTTTTTCATTTTAAATACCAGAGGCATTCTAATGTTATGATTGACAGCATTTAGTTCTGAAAATAGAAAAGCTCTCAAAATTGATGTTACGGTACCAATCAGTGTGCCATAAGTCAGAACGATCACAAGAATACTAAGCTGCATATAAATCACCACAGGCCAGTGTTTTCATGTGGGTTTTCTTCTAAGAAAAAAATTATGTACACCTTTGCCCTCCTAACTACCCAGACAGTTTATCTTACTGTTACCAAATTGGTAAAAGCATATTCTTTCCATTTTATACAGTTTTTTAACATGGCCCAAAATATCTTTTGATTAATCTTCTGAAACATGCCATTTCATTACATGTGACTGGTGTTCATTTGCATTCAAATTCACATTATATTTACTTTTATCACTCAGGATTAAGAAGATGAAAGATTCAGGATGAAAATTAAAAGGAAAAAGGTAAAGAAAATGTGCCTGTTTAAACATATGGTTGTGACTATAAGAGGAATGTTTTTATAGAATTCCCTAATTTTGAAAGTAAAATAACATTGCCAGGCTAGAATTTCTTTAGTAACATTGAACTAAACTAAACTAACGCACAAGGTAAAAAGGAAAATCCAAGTTAATAATGAACATTTCTTGAAATTATTTATAAATTTAAAAACTTAATTTGTAAATGAGTTAAATGTATGAGGAGGAGGTCAAATTCATTGTTGGTTCAGGCTTTTGTTCTATTCATCCACCCAAATAAAAGTTATAAAAAGGGAGCAATAACCATTCTGAAGTGCAATAAGCAATTCGATTTATAATTTAATTTCAGTTATGAATTATTAATGAGTTTAACTTAATTGGCAGTCTCTTTTGTGTTGTATTTGTATGAACTCCATTTGTTTCTTCTAGTTACTCCAGTTTCCATCAACTGTTCCTGCTCTCTGAGCAAGTGGCAGCTCACAATTGATCGTTTTCATTAGAATCCTGTTACCTAGGCTTGCTTTGCCCTTAAAAAATGGCTATGGGATCTAGGAGGGTGGCTTCAGTTTCCTTAAGGCTCCTACTCTCAAAATTATCCCTAGCCTGGTGCTTAAAAGTCCCTTCCAGCCAGAGAGCCAGAGAGACATCCAGAGAGATTGGATTTGGGAGGTCAATAGAGTACAGGGCAGGTCTCTGTACAGGCCACTCAAGTTCCTCCATACTAAATTCATCAAATTATGTTTTTATGAATTTTTCTGCACCGGAGCAGTCATGCTAGAGAAGAAAATGGCCTTCCCAAAACTGTTGCCACAAAGTAGGAAACATAAAATTGTTTAAAATGTCTGTGTATTCTGTCACATTGAAAGATCTCTTCACTAGACCCAAGGAGATTGGCCAAAACCCTGAAAACTTCCCCAGCCCCAAACTATTACCTCCAATCTGCTAAACTTTACAGTAGCCACTATTCTGTCAGAAGAATGTGTTCTCCTTGCATTTGCCAAAGCCAGATTTTTCGGTCAGACTGCCACATTGTCAAGCATGACTCATCATTCCAGAGAACATTTTCCCACTGCTCTGTCATCCAATGGCAGTGTGCTTTGAACCACTCCAGCCGACGCTTAGTATTGTGCATAGTGATTGCAGGCTTGTGTTCAGCTCCTCTGCCATGGAAACCCATTTCCTTAGGCTCCAGACTCACGCTTCTTGTGCTGATGTTGCTTCCAGAGGCAGTTTGGGACTCTGCTGTGAGTGATGCAACAGAGGAAAAGACTATTTACTATGGACTTCAGCACTTGGTGGCCTAGCTCTGTGAGCCTGCATGGTTTACTACTTTATAGTTAAGCTGTTGTTGCTTTGAGGTGCATTCACTTTACAATAATAGCACTCACAGCTGATTGTGCAAATCTAACAGAGCAGAAATTTAACATTTTGACTTGTGGCAAAGTTGGAATCCTATGACAGTGCCACGTGTAAAGTCACTGAGCTCTTCTGCACGATTTATTCTACTGCCGATGTTGTCAATGGAGATTGCATGCCCATGCGTTTGAGTGTGTGCACCTCTTAACAATGGGTGAGGCTGAAACATCTTATCTCAATAATCCACATACTCTTGGCAATGCATTTTACAAAATGAGAGGTAAATCACCATACTCTTTGTGAGATTTTCATTTTTTATTTAACAAAAATAGAAAAACACAGCAAAATGCTCAAATGAGCTTAAAGTATTTGCCTAAAAAGGAAATCCACAGGTAACACGTCCCAATACATAATCTGAGGTTAAAATCCATGAAAACAGAGCAAAGTAAACCATAAAACCAGAGCATTAAAAGACAGAACAGTACTCACACAATTCCAAATACAAGCTCAGTGATCTGCTACCTGAGCTTTCCTCTTCTCTTTCATTAAATAGCCAGAGTGAAATCTAAGAAGGGATGATGTCAGGGTGGCCCCGCCCTCAATGGTCTCCACCCAGAAAGTGCATTGAATGGAGGCACACTTAAAGTTAGAATAATTACAAACATAACAGAAATAAAAAATACATGAAAAATATTCATTTAAAACATAAAGCAAACACAAATTTAAACAGCTGCGGTGGGCTGGCACCATGCCCGGGGTTTGTTTCCTGCCTTGTGCCCTGTGTTGGCTGGGATTAGCTCCAGCAGACCCCCGTGACCCTGTAGTTTGGATATAGCTGGTTGGATAATGGATAAAATTTAAACAGTAATATAATTATTTGTGTTCATGTATTCTTGATTAGTTATGTGCCCCATCTCTATCCTCTTAAAACAGAGTATTGTGGCCTCCATTTATTCGAGGAGGAAAGTTAGGCCCACCTGATAAGCACTGAAGTTTGTGGAGTAAAGATACCTTTGTGAGTATTATATTGAATGTTTGTTCCTGTTTATTGGATTTTGCTATTGGTTTAGATATTTTGCACTTTTTTGCTTTGGATTGGCTTTATAGTCAAATACTTTTTGCCCTTATTTTGCCTTTTCCCATTTTTGTTATTTTTTTGATTTTTGAGAGTAAATTCTCCATTTGTAAAGCTTCTTTGTTGCTGTTATCCTTTAAGCAGTTTCCTTTTATTTGAAACATGTTTTTTAACTTTGAATCCAATTTTGGGCCTGTGCAGGTCTTGAAGCCTGCCACTCGAGTTTGGAGTCAGGCTGCCTTGGGTGAGACTTGTGTCTAGGCAGACTAGATAGACAAGAGAAGATCCTGATCTGTGTTTGGTGCTTTTCTGAGGTCTATCATCTTTTTCACCTTTAAACAGAACCGAACTGAGGTCTGACAATGATTTGGAGTAACCTTGGGGTTTTAACAAAAGGTAGGATTGGTTTTTCGGTTTTACTATGGCATGTTCTTTTACTTACACTTCAACTTCTGACACATCACTATCTTCCCTTGTGGCCTGCCACTTACTTCCTCTTGACAGTACACTAGTGCTACAGAAACTGCAATAATTAGACCATTTTAGGAAAAAATAAAAATACTATCCAAGTCTTTAGTGTTTTTAAATGCATTGACAAAGCTACTTCAGTTAAAATAGTCAACTCTGTGCTAAGAAACATCAGTAGAAATTAAGGTGAAGCAGTGTCTTTTACAAAATATTTGAATGACCTGACAGTTTACTTTAGGTATTATTTATATCAAACAAACATGAAAGGTGAAATTTTCCCACATTTTAAAAACATTTTTATGTTGCTAAATCTAGTGAAAAAGGTCAATTATCCTTCTTGAAACAAAACAGTCTAAGTAGCATAAATCACATCTCCCCAAGGCTGGACATAACCATGAAGAAATCTTTACACTTATGTAATACTAGCAAAATACCCACACTTCGCAACAGCAAAGTACTGCCTTAAAATTTTTATTAAGAAGAAATGTAAATCTTTTTAAAGTGAGGGAAAATATACCAATAATTATTTGCTAAGGATCTCTTTGTGTGCCACGTTGTCACTTCGGCCCTCCGGTTGTAATATGACCAAGCTGTGCGCTGAGCTTACTCTTGAGCATGCAACGTACAGTTGGCCATGTGAAAAGCAATCTTGCCTCAAATCTCACAGCTTGGATTGCTGCTGTCATAATCGGTTTGAGTTTCATGGTTTGTTTCGTTAGTATTTCGTTATTACGTTAGTATTTGCAGGACTTGTATTGAAGTAACATTTGGCATCTGTCAAGCGTTGTAAGCATATGACCGGTTTCATGGATAACTTCACATCCAGCTTTTGAGAGTTTAAAAATTTATAAACATCAAAGTGTCCACTACTCAAATTGTCACCTGTAAATCTAAGATGTTTAAGAGGCATTGGTGGTTGTCCAAAGGTGTAAAATATTTGGCCATTTCGGTACACTTGAAAGCGACAATTCAGTGGCAGCCATCAACTCACAAGCAGAACCATAGGTGAAGGGCTTAAGCATTTCACTCTTATAGTGCTCCTGTGTAGTATAATTATCTCCTGTACCATCATCAGTCCACACCTTGAATCTGTCCCAGTCATTCAATACATAAGACACAATTTTCCTCCGGATATCAAGAGTGAGCCTGATATGGCCGTGCAATATGTAACACAGAGAATGGAAAAGGCCTGCACCATCTCCGGGCATGGAAACCACTCAGTAAGTGACAGTTCTTTGATCGATGGTGATCACCTTGATAGACATGTTAATGGGGGTACGGTTGGAATGATAAAGGAAATGGGTACCTGAACAATGTAAACTAAGTCTAAAATACCTATACAATAACTATAATCATAATAAACGAACAATAAAACAGTAGAGAAGCCATGGATTAAATAAAAAGGCTGTAGTTATCAGCAGGGAGACGTGAATACCATGGTGAAGCAAGGAAGGGAATGAAGAGACCGGAGCGATGGACGGCCTTATATAGGCAGGCAGCCAACAATTTGGGAAGCATGGGGATGGGGAACCCAACGCCGCCTCACACAGTGACCGAGCTGCAGGCTATGGACGTATATCTGTACATAAGCAGGATTCAGTTAGTGTTGGTAACCCGCGTACCAAATTTCTTGAATATGGGCCCATAGGTAATAAAGACCGTTGGAAAGTTCAATATGGCGGCCAACAGTGGCGTCATACCACCGAAATAAGTACGTACATCAGTTTCGGTTAGCGTAGGGAAGCCGGCTACCAAATTTTGTGAAGGTGGGGCCATAAATAAGAAAGTTTAACATGGCTGACGTTGTCGACCGTTATGACCGTTACGTGTAGAATTTTGAAATGAAACCTGCTTAACTTTTCAAAGTAACCTGTAAGGAATGAGCCTGCCAAATTTCAGCCTTCTACCTACACAGGAAGTTGGGGAATTAGTGATGAGTGAATCAGTCGGTCAGTCAGTGAGTCAGTGAGGGCTTTACCTTTTATTAGTATAGATGGTACATTACTACATTTAAATAGCAGTGCAAACATAGGCAAAGAAAACAAAGTGTGCACAATAAAACTTTCAGAACCAAAGTGGATGTCTACTGAGGAAGAAGTGGGATGTGGTAGAGATACTAGAAGTGCCTGAGAAGAAAGATTAATGGGTCTGAATAAGACAGGATTAAAAACAAAATGGAGTATCAAAAGCAGAAGAAGGGCTGCAGAATCTCCATGTTAGGTGGAAGGCTGAAACGTCAGATGGTAGATTTGATAATGGCGGCTGCACAACTGGACGAAACAGCGGCATTAGTCAAAGGAGCTGGACACATTTGGGTGAGGATTATGCCAGCAACAAGGTATACAGTACAACAGAATAAAGTTTGAAAAGCCAGGCACCAGATCCATCAGTTCCCCAGGCAGGAAGGTGAAAAGCTGAAAGAAATGTTGGCAGAATTGTAATCGCAACAAGTTGAGCCAGTGAGTTTGGGCCAAGTCTTGGCAAATAGAAGAAAGCTACTGAAGGGCCAGGCAGTGAATTAAACACTTCAAAGCACTGGGGTTGCAAAGCTTAAACAAGAGGGTTAAGAGAGTCTCAGAGAGAACTGTAGTATCAGAAGTCAAAACTCTGCAGAGTAATGATTTAGGTGGTGGAACGGAGAAAACACAGGAGAGATATGATTGTGAATAAACAGTTGAGATGAGATGTGTGAATTACTATGAAAGAACAGCATATTTAAAGATATGTTGACAAAATGGTGTTGAAAAGCAAAACATACCTTAGGAGAAGCTCTAGGAAAATGTTTCATGTTTCATGAGCTCTTGACCTTTTCTATCTTAAATTGTTTTAAACAAATTTGAGAGTGGATGGATAACTGTTGTGCTTTTCATTCATAGTGAGGATATTTGATTGAGATACCACAGAGTTAGGTATGGTGGTGCTGCTGACACCAACACCTGTGCATTCCACTCTTTTAAAGCAAACTGACCAAAACCTCAATGCAGTATTAAACGTGTGAGCTCAATTTCAGCATTAGGAGTGGGAGAGGTAATCTGGGCATGCTGTACTTGACGAATATCATAAAATTAATAGGAAAAAGTAAGAAATCAGTTTACACAAAAATCTGTGCATTTTGTTGTGTTATGAATAAACCTCAAATACTTGATTTACATGAATAAGGACCCATCCAGATAAAGAATGAATATACAGTAACTGTGTTACTAAAGTAAAACCAGTTTCAATAAAACATTAAATGAACAGTATAACTTCACATCCAAAAATAACCTCCTGATACCAATTCTAACATTTGGACATCATTCTCTACATCCACAAGTGTTTTCTGCTTCATCCATCTATTTCTTTTTGAAATTCATTAATTAGATCCATGACTGCAGCCTAGTATCTCAGCATCAACCGTTTATATACTGTATGTCAAACATAACTGAATCTATTACATGCAGTTCTGATTTAGATACTGTAAATATTATTCAAATTTATTTAAATTTATTAAAATCCCTGTGCAATAAAACAGAGGGATGACATTGTGGTTACTACTGTCTGCCGCACTGTGGAGTCTGTGCATTCTTCTTGTGTCTGCATGGATTTTTCTCCAGGTACTCTGGTTTTCCTCCCAGAGCCCCAAACACAATTGTTTTGTATTGATTGCTTATTATAAATTTGGGTGTATGTATGTGAGTGAGCCCTGTGATGGACTGGTGCCCAATTGAGGGTTGGTACCTGTCTTGCACCAGTGCTGCCCTCCATGACCCCAAATTAGATTAGCTATGTACAGTATAAGATATATAATAAGACATGAACATATGAAAATATCTTTACATACTGCATTAAATATAGGAAAACTAAATACCAGAATACTATACTATAACTATAGAAACAATATATGAAAAACAAACTCCATGATAAACTGTTAAAAAAGATATATTAATTCCTGAACATTGCTAATTAGTTTTGTATTAATCCACTTGAAATTTGATCAGTGTAGTCTTATTATAAATCTATATATATTTTAGCAACTCCAGCATTTTGATGATCTCTGCATGTCCGTGTTTCATTATTAGTTTTTTAGATGTAAACAAATCAGTAAAAAATAATCAACACAGATTATGCTTTTGTGATTTAAGCTTTGAATAGTTGTGCTGACATATATGCTTCATTTTTGCAGTATTTATTATAAAACAAAGATTTGTCTTACATTTTTACAATCTTGTAAAGGTGTGTTATTTAGCTTGTGCTAGAAAATGTTTTTTTACCTAATGCTGGATTTTATGTGAGAATGATTTTTTTTCCAAGTGTAAACACTACACGGATAAATCCCAAGGGCAGGTACAAGGCAAGTTTTTTAGTTGATATTCCCCATATATTTCGAGTAATAGATAAAAGAAAAGCTTATAAAATAATTTCATCATTTATTAAACTACTTTCATTATAGCTTTCACCAAAAGTTTGCATCAAACAATCTATACAACTTAGATATGATTGGAGAGTAAGACACAAATTAAATGTACTAGGATGAGTTTGCAAAGGTGAAAATTAATAACAGTTGTTTTTTTTGTAAAAGTACTAAATTGTTTGTGTTTGCACTGTCTAGTCCCTGTTCAAAATTGTTTGCAGTTTCCTATTTATCATTATTTTTCATTACTTCCTAGGCTATAGAGCCTATTCTGGCTAACTTTGATGCAAATAAATAATACCTGTTAAATAACAGACATGCTTAAAATATAAATGCCACTATACAAATAGATTTCTTTATTTTCCTCTGATTGCTCTGATTTTAAAGATTTCAGTTTTAAAACTTGATAGCTTTATAAAATCATCAACATGCAATACGTCACCACTCTCCAGAGCCATGATAAAAAAAAAAGCATAACTACCTTACCTCAAAACATCTGTCTTCTTGAAAAACCACAGCCCACATTTATCATAACTTAGGATGTGTTTAATTAATCTGTTGCTCAAACCAGATGATCCTTATCAGTGTCTTGGGAAGCTACTATATAGCCAATTAATTAATTAAAGAGCTAAAACTGAACAAATTAGCTTTCTGAGGGGACACCTGAAAACATGTAAGCACATTTGGACAATTTAGTGCCACATTATGGGAAAACCCATTGAGACACTGAGTGAGTGTACAGACTCTTCAAAAAGGAAGCACTGACCTGGAATCAATCAATCCGTCTGTCATCCATGCTGCAGTACTATCTGTACTCCACCCACACTGAGACTCGGTTATTACATTCATAACATCACCACCTACTGTAGGTACTAAAGAAATAGAATTCCCAGAAGCACAGGCAATAATACTGTAAGTAATAACAATATTTTCAAATAATTACTTTGGTAATGTACTAATAAAACCTTTTATAGTTGACTGGTGTTAGGCAAATCTTTCTAAGCCCTCTGTAATTAATTCTACCTAACAACCTTCATTTTCTCTACCTCTGGTCTTTTCTTTTTTAGTTTTAATTTATATTACAATTTTATTATGAGTTTTGTTTTTTTTTATTTATACTGTGATAGTCCAATGGCCCTTTGCCCATTTTACTCTTTTTACAGATTTATATTATTAAGGCTGTGAACAGTGTATGCCATCAGATCATAAATCAGTGGCAACTGAATTTAATCTGCTAATTTCCCAAATGACACAGTCAGATTAGTTGTTACATATTTTTTGTAAGTGTACATTTATTTGACATGGGATCCTCTCATTAAATTGCTATAGTACAAAGTTAAATATCAGACCCTGTAGTGTCACTTAAAAAAATATTCTGATTTATCTGGTCAATTTTTGAGACAGAAGGCTGCAATCATCATTAACCCTACAGATGATATATTCCTCCTCCTCTTTATTCTTGTAAACCAATGTTTCAGTCTAGTCCAGGAATCATTCATTGGCCCAGTTTAGATGCTATTTAATCACTATGCTCATACTGAATTTTTATACTACCCTAGGGTAAGAAAATATTGAGTTCATTTACCAGCTATTTGCTCAGTTATGCTTAAGGCCTGATTCACATCTATACACGTGCATAGATAGATAGCATTTTATTTCTCCCAAGGGCACAATAACCAAACATAAGAAACAAAAACAACTCTTAAACTACTCATCAGAATTACTGAAAAGAAAGAAAACTGACTTGGCTAATTATATATGCAGACATACTGTGATTTGTATAAAGGAGCCCCAGTGCAGCATTGTTCATAATGGCCATTACTCTTACCTTCATTATTTCCTCCTCTACTGCCTCCAGCAGGTCAAGAGTGCTTCCCATAAATGAGCCAGCATATTTAATCAGCTTGATGATTCAGAAGGCCTCTCTTGAAGTGATACTGCTGGCCCAAAACATTACAACATAGAAAATCACACCCTGCCATCACACAGTTATTGATTATGTAAAGGATGTCATTATCCACAGTAAAGGAACACAGCCTCCTAAGATAATAAAGCCTTCTCTTCCCTTTCTGCACATTTCTTTGTGTTACACGACCAGTGTAGCCTATCATTAATGTGGACCTTCACATAGCTGTAGCAGTGCCTCACCTCCAAATCAACACCCTGAATAGTGACTGAGTGTAGAGAAAGTTGTTCATGTAGAGAAATTTCTCAAATAATGCCTCAAAATAAGTATAAAAACCTTTTAAATAAATGTTGCTTTCACTATCAAGATGACTATCTACCAACAATAAGCAAATACCTTGATCATTTACAAGACACATTGTTTAAAATGGTAGGATTAATGCAGGGTGATTTACATTCTGTCTCTCCATAAAAGGGTAGTAGATTCTCAAAGCAGCTTTGTTCCATTCTGTGTCAATAGCTAAGTAAGCTGCAAATTCCCTCTAAAATCAACATAGGCAATAGATTACAGATTTTAATTTAAAAAGCCTTGGAAGGGGTCCTTTTCTCTTTATAGGATAGAACTGATCATGCATCACCAAGAGATGCCTTTACCAGGAAGTTAACACAACCAAGGTTGGTCAGAGAAGAGATGCGAGCCATCAACCATTGTGCTCATCAGGACCCATTAAACAAGATGCCCAGACCACAGAGAGACTTTGTCATAATAGTGCAAGGTAGAATGAAAGGCTACCTCAGTGATTGTGATAACTGGATGGAAATCACACTTTTCTCTGTTCCTAGTTAGATGTTCTCTATTGTGATGCTGATCTTGACACTCCCTGTAATATAACAGAATGGTGCCAGGAGTTAAAAGGCTTCTTTCAGTCATTTTCAATCATGTCAAAACTTTTGAATACTTCAATTGTGATTCATTGTGGAAGACTGTGAGGCTGTACAGTGTGCTAGATTAATCAATACTTTTAAATCTCTCAATCAATACTCCGAAGCTTGTATAACAACACATGAAATGTATATTGTAACGACCCGGCAGCAAGCGCTGGCGGAGTGACGCCGTATGGGTAATTTATGTAAATAGTTTGTGGGGAATTTATGGGTAATTTATGTAAAGCTTATTGTTGTTTCGAAATTAACTTAATAACCTAATTGTCTTTCTTGTTGTAAGTGTTGTATGTGTTTGTGCTCAATCAGTGGGGTGAGTTGGGTTATCGCCGTCCGGGGTTGTTGTTATTGTAAATAGTCACCATCAATGAGAAAGATGGCTCTGTAAATGACCTTGACCATGACTATACAATGAGTTTTAAGCTTTGTTTTACTGGCTATCTGTTAATATTGCCGAGACACTCGGAGTCGTGCGGTGTATGGGACACAAGTGCTCGTTATCTAAAGAGCTGGGTGCAGCTGCGTGCATAACGCAGGCAATCAGCTAGCCGACAGCTTGGGAGAGGTGCACGGCAGAGTTCGGCTCTAAAATCTTTAAAGACTCCACCACGGGTCACTACATTGGTGTCAGAAGTGGGAGACCAGGCTGTTTAGAAGACGCCGTTATGGAACAGAGTCTTGAAGAATTAGAGCGTGCCATCTTAGAGAACAGCGTTACGTTAGAGCGCTTGATCAGCGGAGCTGTGTGGAGAAAAGAGGCAGACCGGCCTGATGGTGCCAGTGTTCCCCGGACAGTGTTGCGATCTTCTAAGCACGGCCAGAGTGGGCCGTCGGCTGCCGCAGCGATACCCCAGGTTACCAGTCGGCGGTCCTCTTCTCACGGTCACCTGCTAAGCTGCCGCGATACAGCGGATTGACGCCTAGAGCCATACCTTGCACAAGTGGATCTGGCCGCGATACACAATGAGTGGAACCGCGAGGAAGCTGCAACACACTTGGCCCTTGCCTTGGAGGGTCCCGCACTTCAGGTACTCATTGATCTGCCATCGGAAGAGTGTCGTGATCTTCAGGCTCTCACCGCTGCTCTCACCCGTCGCTTTGGACAAAGAACTTCAGCAGAATGCAGCAGAGAAAAGCTGACTAGCCGACGTCGGCGTGAAGGTGAGAGTGTAGGAGCCTTTACCGCTGACATCAGGGTATATACACGAAAAGGTTACCCTACTTTCGACAGCAGCGAGGAGGAACTCAGTCTTCATGCTTTCCTGCGGCGCCTCACACCAGAACGTCTTCGCCAGCATGTCTGTCTATCGTCACCCCGAGATTTGAGCGAGGCACTACGAGAGGCTGAGTGGGCTGAAGAAGTACTACAGGCTGAGTCACCGACAAGACGAACGCCACGCCCGAGTCGACTAACAAGAGCAGTTGAACGAAGGGCGGAAGGGGACCCGTCTGAGGTAGTGGAGGTCAGTCGCGCCCAACCAACATCAACCCCCCGACAGAGACAATGAGTAGACTGCTGTTTCGATCGGGAGAACCAGGGCACTTTGCCAGGGATTGCCCTGCCCCAAGTCCTTTGCCTCGCACAGCATCACCGCAGGGAAACGACATCGGGGTGAGGCCGTGAGGGGACCCTCGCCCTTTTCAGCACCCTCCACAATGACTGCTTTAAAGTTTGGGCGCTGTGGATTTTCCACTGGACTATACCTAGACTGCACTATTGACGGACGGCCATGCAGTGCTTTAGTGGACACGGGGTCCACTATTTGTTTGCTACAAAAAGGAGTGTTGCCGAAACCGCTGGTCTTCTTCCAGAGGGCTGGACCCCACAAATAGCGAACTACGACTGTTACGGGTGAACGGACAGTAATGCCCGGAAAGAAACTGTTATCTGTGTTGGTAGGGACGAGCCAGACCAACCACGAATTCTGGCTTGCGGACATTAAAGACCAGTGCATTATTGGGTTGGACTTGTTGGCCCACTGGGGAGCACGTGTTGATGTGTCAAGGGCCGTCCTTTGTTTGGGTAATGAGACTGTGCCGCTCCGGTCGGGCTGGAACCGTCCTGGAAGGACTGCCAGAGTGGATTCACCTGGACACCACTGCTCACCGGCTCCCAACCATTGTTTGAAGTGGCAAGGGTTCAAGAGAACCCCAGGAGAGTATTGCTGGACAGTCAAATTCATCGCACGACCCCCATCAGCTGAGACGGTTGCCGCTGTGGAGGAATTGGGCCATCAAGTGGTGAACATCTGAGCACGCCACAGCAGGAGCAACTCCAGAAATTACTGAACGACTTTGTGGACATTTTGCGGCTCGAGAGGAGGACTGCACCAGAACCTCGTTAGTAAAACACCACATTGACACTGGCCACGCCGCTCCCATTCGTTTGCGCCCCCACCGATTGCCTCTTGCAAAACGCCAAGCTGCCGAAGAATTGATTCGCGAGATGGTAACCAACGACATTATTGAGCCTTCGGACAGTCCCTGGCCGCACCCATGGTCATGGTGCGGAAGAAAACGGGGTTGGCGCCTTGTGTGGACTTTCGTAAATTAAATGCAGTCACTGAAAAGACTCTTACCCACTGCCCGCATCGATGATGCATTGGACTATGTGGCTGGATCCCGTTGGTTCAGCACCTTGGACTTGCGCAGTGGATATTGGCAGGTAGAACTGGCAGCAGAGGACCGACCCAAAACTGCATTTACCATCGGACAAGGGCTGTGGCAGTTTAAGGTAATGCCGTTTGGCCTTTGTAATGCCCCCGGCCACTTTTGAAAGACTAATGGAGCGGGTCCTAAAAGACATTCCCCGAACCCGTTGTGTGGTCTATTTAGATGATCTGTTGATTCATGCCAGAGACTTTGACCAGGCTGTGCACAATTTAAGGGAGGTCCTGACCGCCATTCAGAAGGCGGGTTGCGGTTGAACCCTGAAAATGCAATCTTCTCGCCCGACAGACCCAGTTTCTAGGGCACGTAATCAGCGAGTGGGGTGGCTACAGACCCAGCAAAGGTGGCTGCCGTGAGCAACTGGCCCCCACCAGCCAACATCACCGAACTGCGGAGCTTTCTGGGTTTAGCCTCATATTACAGGAGGTTTGTAAAAAACTTTGCAACCATTGCCAGCCCTTGCACCGACTGACGAGTAAGGGCCAACAGTTTGGGTGGACGGAGGACTGCACAGCCGCTTCCAACAATTAAAGGCTGCCCTCGTCAGCGCGCCTGTCCTGGCGTACCCTGACCCCAACCAACCTTTTGTGGTGGACACTGACGCTAGCAATGTGGGGATTGGGGCCGTACTCTCACAGAAGGGGAGGCTGGAGAGAGTGGTAGCTTATTACAGCTGCAGCCTCAGTCGACCGGAGAGAATTACTGTGTCACTCGGCGGGAACTGTTGGCAGTGATCCTAGCGGTACGGCACTTTCGGCCCTACCTATTGGGCACTAGGTTCACGCTGCGGACTGACCATGCTAGCCTCACCTGGATGTTGAATTTCCGGCAACCAGAGGGCCAGGTGGCAAGGTGGATGGAGATTCTACAGGAATATGATTTGAGATTCAGCACCGACCGGACGGCAGCATGCCAACGCTGATGCCCTCTCCAGGCGTCCATGCCTCAGCAATGAATGTCGATATTGCCGCCGACAGGAAGAAAGGGGTCTGGGGCCATGTCAGCATCCGCAAGGATAGATGACACTGTTGGAGTAGGGGAGCCGTTCACTATTGACCAATTGAGGCAATTACAGGCGAACGACCAAGCGCTAGAAAAGGTAAAGGGCTGGTTGGAGACACAAGAACGTCCCGACTGGCAAACCGTGTCTCACAGGGGCCTGAACTCAAACTACTACACTCCCAGTGGGGCAACTTGGAGTTGCACGATGGCGTAATCTACAGACGGTGGCAAGCACCCGGGGGGGGAATTGACCGACTACAACTGCTGGTTCCCCAGGCTTTGCGTGCCGAGGTCCTCCGATGGGTCCACGGAGCAGCTGGATCCGGACACTACGGAAACGCTAAGACAGTATGTCGACTACGGCAGCGTTATTGGCCCGGTGTCGGCAAGACGCGAGCTGCACGGCCCACTGCTGTGACATCTGCACTGCGCAAAAAGGACCTGGTCAACGTTCTCACGCGCCATTGCAGCAATACCTTGTCGGGGCACCCATGGAGAGAATTGGAGTGGACGTACTGGGTCCTTTTCCTGTAACGGAAGCCGGAAATCGTTTGTTTTGGTAGCAATGGATTACTTCACCAAATGGCCAGAGGCGTATGCAGTTCCGGATCAGAGTGCCTCCACAGCGCTCAAAACTAGTGGATGAAATGTTCACTCGATTTGGAGTTCTGGACGAGCTCCACAGCGATCAGGGGCGGAACTTCGAGAGCCGTTTGTTCAGGGAGGTGTGTCAGCGACTGGGGGTGAAAAAGACCAGAACCACCCCCCTTCACCCGCAAAGTGATGGATTAGTCGAGCGATTTAATCGCACCCTGGCCACTCAACTGGCAATCCTGACCAGTCAACACCAGCGAGACTGGGACCAACATTTGCCTCTGGTCCTGTGGGCATATCGGACAGCAGTGCAAGAATCGAGCCAATGCACACCAGCGGGGCTGATGTTTGGGAGGGAACTTCGCACGCCAGTGGATTTGGTGTTTGGCTCGCCCCCTGAGCCTGAGATTGTTGGTGGGCCCGAAATGGATTATTTTAGACGGTTAAAAGAGCGGCTGGACACCGTTCATCGACTGGCCAGGGAGGCCTTGGAGGGAGCTGGAGCTCGCCAGAAACGGGCTTACGACACACGGGCTCATGGCCCGACGCTGAAACCAGGGGACAAAGTGTGGGTATTTTGCCCGCAACGGAAACGGGGACTGTCTCCAAAATTAACTCATCATTGGCAGGGGCCTGGAGAAATTTTGGACAAAATTTCGGAGGTAGTTTTCCGAGTCCAAATGCCTGGACGGGGCAGACGGGTGGTGCTGCACAAGGACCGGTTGGCACCATACCACCCACTGGCCCCAGAGAGAGAACGACTCGAGGGTACAGGCAGCTCTCCAACCTCCACCCCCGGCGCAGAGACGGACATTGACAGTCTCAGGACTGAGCCTGACCCAAATAATGGCACCTCCGGCAGGCGGCGTGTCCGTCGCGCCAGGACACTTGCTCGATTTTGTTTGTGATGAGTAGGGTTGTGGGGACACTAACCCTCTTGGGAGGGGGCTGTGTAACGACCGGCAGCAAGCGCTGGCGGAGTGACGCCGTATGGGTAATTTATGTAAATAGTTTGTGGGGAATTTATGGGTAATTTATGTAAAGCTTATTGTTGTGTCGAAATTAACTTAATAACCTAATTGTCTTTCTTGTTGTAAGTGTTGTATGTGTTTGTGCTCAATCAGTGGGGTGGGTTGGGTTATCGCCGTCCGGGGTTGTTGTTATTGTAAATAGTCACCTTCAATGAAAAGATGGCTCTGTAAATGACCTTGACCATGGCTATTCAATGAGTTTTCAGCTTTGTTTTACTGGCTATCTGTTAATAAAAGATACAACAGGACAGAGCTGTATCATTGCTAAGATTCTATCTAAGCAATTATTGCCGAGACACTCGGAGTCGTGTGGTGTATGGGACACGAGTGCTCGTTATCTAAAGAGCTGGGTGCAGCTGCGTGCATAACGCTGGCAATCCGCTAGCCGACAGCTTGGGAGAGGTGCACGGAGGGTTCGGCTCTAAAATCTTTAAAGACTCCATCACGGGTCGCTACAATATATATATATATATATATATATATATATATATATATATATATATATATATACAGTGATCCCTCTCTATATTCGACTTTCGCGCCTTCACTCCATTGCGGATTTTAAATGTAAGCATATCTAAATATATATCACAGATTTTCGCTGGTTCATGGATTTCATGGACAATGGGTCTTTTAATTTATGGTACATGCTTCCTCAGTTTGTCTGCCCAGTTGATTTCATACAAGGGACGGTATTAGCGGATGGCTTAGAAGCTACAGAATCAGAGCATGTATTACATATTAACTAAAACTCCTCAATGATATACGATATGCTTCCAGCACAGTGCTTGATTGTTTGCTTTTCTCTGTCTCTCTCACTTTCTCTGACATTCTCTGTGCCTGACGGAGGGGGTGTGAGCAGAGGGGCTGTTTGCACAGAGGCTATTTGCCTAGAGGATACTGACACTCCTCTAAAAAATGCCGCTTTATCGCGGTGCTTTGGCATACTTAAAAGCCCAAAAGCACATATTGATTTTTTGATTGTTTGCTTTTCTCTCGCTCTCTCTTCCTCTCTCTGACATTCTCTGCTCCTGACACGCATTCCTTTGAAGAGAAGATATGTTTGCATTCTTTTAATTGTGAGAAAGAACTGTCATGTCTGTCTTGTCATGGAGCACAGTTTAAACTTTTGAATAAAGGGTGTTATTTCATGTCTAGAGGGCTCTAATAATGTTAACAGTGTGGGAGAGTTTATAAGGGCTTAAAATATATAAAAATAACCATACAAACATATGGTTTCTACTTCGCGGATTTTCATCTATCGCGGGGGGTTCTTGAACGCAACCCCCGAGATAGAGAAGGGATTACTGTATATGTATATATATGTGTGTATATATGTATATATATGTATATATATTGTGAACGGTACCCGGGCACAGACAGGCGGACATGTTGGTTTGACACCACCACACGTTTATTCACAAATTATTTACAATAATATTTGGTCACCAAGACCCCAGTTCATTGGTCACAAAGACCTAATCACGTGCACAAACCCCAAACTCCCAATGTCCTGGCCACAATGCCTTTCTTCGGGCCGCCTCCACTCTTCACAGCTTCGTCCTACCTCCACCCGACTCCAGCCCTGAATGACGGGAGACGGCCCCCTTTTATGAAGGACCCGGATGAGCCCCAGGTGCTCCCGGCAATCTTCTGGCCACGCCCCAGCGTGGCGGAAGTGTCGGCTGTCCTCCCGGCTGCTCCCGGGCACCGCCTCAGTCTTCCCCAGCACTTCCTGGTGTGGCAGGAGTGCTGGGGAAACAAATCCCAAGGCATTGGGGCGCCTCCTGGCGGTGGCCACGGGCCCCTACAGGGAAGAGCTTCCAAGCCCTTGACCCGTGGCTCCCAAAACAACCCGGAAGGCGCACCCCACGTGATCCAGGCGGGCTCTGACCCTCTTCCGTCCCTCCTGGCGCCCCGCCGGGTCATAGCCCCTGGCATCCCTGACAGTGCCCCACAGCCAGCGAAGACCACTGTGGGTAAGAGCGACCCGTCCCGCGAGGGCAGCAGAGCTCCGAAACGGGTCCCACTCGAGGATAGCCGGGTCCGGCCCGCACTCCTAGCAGGGACAGGGGCGGAGACACAATCCCGACACCAACCCATGGTGCATCCCTGTGCCTCGCACAGGTTGTGCTCCCCTTTACCGCACCCCGGGCCTCCTCGGTAGGCCCCCCCTCCGGGACCTCCACGCCCCTTTGTTCTGAGCCACTCGTTCCCCCGTTGGCTCCTCTAGCTGCGAGCGCACCTGCGCACCGACAGAGATCCTTCTGCAGACGGCCCGACATCAGAGGGCTGTTCCGCCACGAAGGGGTTCCTTCAACTCGCCCGGGGTCCGTCCCTACAAAAGAGAACACAGGGGCAGAACCGCTGCCAAAGCACCCAGCTCGTGCCACGCACGGGCAGCGTTCCCCTCCAACCGCACCCGGCACTTGCCTGATCGGCACCCTCTCCGCGGCTTCCGTGTCCCTCTCGACGATGGAGTCGTCGGCACCGCCCGCTCTCTCTCCGCCCGGCCTCAGGGATTCCCTCTGCTCTCCCAGAGGGCAGCCAGCCACACGCTGCACCCAGCAACGCTCTCACCTTATCGGAGGAATCGGCACCCAGCCCTTTATTCCTCCCTTCACTCTGGGACGCCCTGACGGTTTGAGACTCCTTATGGAATAAAAGCGCCTCTGTCCCGTCTGCGTCCCTATAGTGCGCGCGCAAGACCGCAGCCAACTCGGGCGGAGGGCGCTAGGACCCGGGCACTTAGCAGCCTGTGTCCCTTCAGCGCCTCACGGACTCCCCGCCACAAGATGCAGTCCGCGGCGCCGCACTCCTGTCGGAGGGCTGCTTACTCGGAACTGATCATTGTCTTCACAGCCTTTTCAGCAGCCCTCCCATATGCTTTACGGAGTCGGCTGTACTCACCGCCTCGCTGTACCTCTCCGGCTGGAGATTCCAGCGTCGCGCCGTCCGCTGTCGATAGTAACGTTCTCAGCGCCCCGAGCGCCTTCTTCTCCAGTACCAGCACCTCAGCCCGGAGGGCACATAGCACCTGTAACACACGCTGCCCGGCGGGCTGAAGGGACGCCTCCAGCTCCGCCAAAGCAGCCGGCAAAGACAGGAAGTTAACCGGCGCGAGCCTACCTGACTGTCGGCCTCCGGCGCCGCCACTTCCTGTGGGCCTTCTCTCCGCCCAATCGGGTCTCCCCTGCCCGTGATGGACATTCCCTGGTCCCGCTCTCTACAGTCATCGGCGGGCACGCAAGACACACCGCCCAATCGCGTGCCTGTCAGGGGAGGGACTTCCGTCCGCGCCATCTTGGCTCCCTTTCTGCGGTGGCGACGTGCTTGCCGGCAGCCTTGCTGTTGCCAGCGCCTCTCGAGCTGCAGCGTCTCCTCCTTCGCAGCCCTCGCGGCTGCGCTGTGCTGCCGGCGCCCGCAAACCAGCATCGCCCGCCACTGACGCTGATCCTGGAGGTCCCTGCCTGGAAAACAAAACACACGCCCGGCCCCCAAGGGCCGGCTGCCGATAGGCAGGGAACTCACCTCCCAGGTCCCGTCATACCGAGGAAACGTCCTCGGCGTGGCCTCTCCGGACGCCATGCCGTCCCGGGCGCCTCCAGCAACGGCGCGCTCGTTGGAGACCGCTGCACTCTTCCAATGCACGCCGCCCGCCCGCTTCAGGGAATAACGGCCCTCCTGCGGACCCCTGGCGGTCCGTGGGGTTCCTGTACCCCGCGGGGCTGTGTGCACGCAGCACCAGCGTACGTGGGGGGTCCCCTGCTGCACCGGGCCGTCCACAACAATATTTTTTTGTACAGGTCTCCGCCTTGTAACAGGCGGAGCATCCTGCCGACTACGCCAGATGTGAGCGGTACACGGGCACAGACAGGCGGACATGTTGGTTTGACACCACCACACGTTTATTCACAAATTATTTACAATAATATTTGGTCACCAAGACCCCAGTTCATTGGTCACAAAGACCTAATCACGTGCACAAACCCCAAACTCCCAATGTCCTGGCCACAATGCCTTTCTTCGGGCCGCCTCCACTCTTCACAGCTTCGTCCTACCTCCACCCGACTCCAGCCCTGAATGACGGGAGACGGCCCCCTTTTATGAAGGACCCGGATGAGCCCCAGGTGCTCCCGGCAATCTTCTTGCCACGCCCCAGCGTGGCGGAAGTGTCGGCTGTCCTCCCGGCTGCTCCCCGGGCACCGTCTCAAGTCTTCCCCCCAGCACTTCCTGGTGTGGCAGGAGTGCTGGGGAAACAAATCCCAAGGCATTGGGGCCTCCTGGCGGTGGCCACGGGCCCCTACAGGGAAGAGCTTCCAAGCCCTTGACCCGTGGCTCCCAAAACAACCCGGGCGCACCCACGTGATCAGGCGGGCTCTGACCCTCTTCCGGTCCCTCCTGGCGTCCCGGCCGGGTCATAGCCCCTGGCATCCCTGACAATATGTATATATACAGTATATGTGTGTATTTATGGATATGTATATATATATGTGTGTATATATTACAGTATAATATATACTGTAAAATGAAATACCTTGACACAAAAAGAGATTTGGGGCAGCCACCCGTATACTTGAATAAGGCTGCAAATTGAGATTTGGTAGTACAGAAGTGGACAGACAAGTCCAAAAGAGAACTGAAGTTAGAAGTTGTCTTGCTTTTAAGGCAGGTTGGCGGAAGTGAGGTCATCCACGGATTGGAATCGGAAGTGATGTCCTGGGGGCCAGAACTGGAAGTGACATCATTGGTATCAGGCAGAATTTCTCGTGTCTGGTCAGCAAAAATAAAAAAGAAAGGCTTTACTGCACCCGCCATCACCTGACCTTGCATGGAATTACCTTCTTTTGGTCTTTCTAGCTGCCTCCCATGCTCACGTGTCTGACAATACATATACAATATATACAGAAACACACACACACTAAATCTATCTAGCCCTCTATTAATTTTCATAATCCACTGTTTGAATTGCATAGTCACTGAGAGACAGAAGCTCCTTATCCTAGAAGTTTTGTTAGTAAAACATTAAGCAACCATAGAATGGATGCCAGTTCACCCTCAGTCATTTATTAAAGGACAAGTGTAGAATGTGATACTTCCATATGCTGTAATACAATTGAACTCAATTTCTTTTGACCTCTGTTTTCTTATATTGTCCTTATCCATAAACCATTTAAAATAATGTTGTTTTGCTCTTATTACAAATTGTTAATTTTTACTTTGTGATATGAGAACAAGAAAAATAAATCCATCCATCCAGCTATTTGCGAATTTGTTCTAACACTAATCTGTCACAGGGAATATTTATGCACACACGCACACTCATTCACACAGTGCCTAATCAGACCTGCTAAAAATATTAAACACCAAATCACTGAGATTTAGGAAAAAAGTGGAATACATGATGAAAACTGATCACAGGTGGAACTAGTAAACCAGATAGTGAGAGGGTCAGGCCTGTGAGACTATGAGGCTTCAGTACTTACCACTACACCAAGTTAGAAATATACAGTTCCATATTTCTGTTCACAGATTGTAATTTACAGTAGATTAACCAATATTACATTCTTGATCGAGTATCATACGAAGGGCAAAGCAGGGATACGATGAGTCATTAGGATGAGTAAGACACCAGATGTCATCAGAAGTGAAATGTGTCACAATATTCAGATCTGCTTCGAAGGCAGGAAATTGAATTGAACAATAATCTCCATGTATATGTTCACGAAGCAGACAATTTATGTCAGCCCTGATAACAGAAATAGCTTTAAGATTTTGTGGTAATAATAGCTGAATTTTGTCTTATTTAACCAATATTTATTATGTATTTTTTTTAAATTATACTGCTATCTGCCACATTGTACATAACTGTAGCACTGATGTAAAATCTCAATTATAATTAATCAGGCCTTTATCTTTTTTAGACATTTTACTGTTTAATTTGTAATTCTTTCAGATTTATCATAAACTGAGTGCACAATTTTTCTTTCTCCATAAATGAATGGACCAATATCTAGAAAAAAGGAAGTATGTCTATTTAGTGTGTCAGACCAGAGTCATTTTAGATTGTACATAATTTATTAATAAACAAACTATAATTTTCCCCAAGATACTTAACCCAATTCTGGTATATGGGGTCCTGGAGCCTAACCCAGCAATACTGGATGCCTAGCTGGACGACCTCTAGAAAAGGAGCCAGGCCAATGCAAGGCCCCTTTATACACACACTCATTTACCCAATTTTGAACCATTAATTAGCTTAGCACACACATCTTTGGTGTGTGAAAAAAATGTAGTAGCTGGAGAGAAACACATGGAATGAGGAAAATGTGTAAACTTCCGTGATGCCCTCTGTGCCGTTTTGGTGTTTTCTGTCATTGATAGTTGTAACTGAGGATGGACTAGGACAATGAAGACACACAACAACATATCTGATGTAAAAAGTGTAACATACTTTAATTAAAACAATCAACAAAGCACTGCCCAAAACATGGTGCATAAAATCATCTTCATTAAAGTAATCTATGAAAACAGTGCTTGTGACAATGTTAAAATCAATCAATAAAGGAAATAGTTAAAGTCAAGGAGAATCTCAGCCAGAATTGTTTCCTTCTCTTGCATTCTCCAGTGTTACTTTTTCTCTCCCGTCTCACCTTGTTTGGCAATGCTGAGACAAGGGTGAATGCAGTCCCAAAATTGGTTCCTGTTTTATCCTCCTTCCATTGATATCTGCTGAGACACACTCAGCCTGGCTCACTCGTCCTGCTTTTTCCTGCCACCTTTGATGATACCCACAGTTCCATTAAGATTGTTCCAATTGCTTCTCCTCCTTGGCTCAACAGGAGCGATCCACCTTTGGAGCACCTTTTCCCTCACCCCACCATGGAGCATCCCTAATTACGTCCCTTTTTGTAACTGCAAAGGCCCCTTACACCCGATTCTGCGCTCCTTTCCTTTGAATCTCCTTGACTTTTATCTTCCTTCCATTTCTCTCCTACTCAAATGTTTTATACTCTTTACAAGTGCAGGTTCACTAAGATCCCCAATGAGGGATGACTGAGCCAATTGGTCCTTCTACAGATGAATACTTAATCAGTCCATTCCCCCATTAAGTACTCCACAAGTGTTCTTGTCTCCTGCACACATCCACACTCACGGCACATGAACCAAACCATTTTTAAAAATATCCCGCACCCGCTCTGATCCACCATGGACCCCAGACACACTTCGCCACAACTCCACACCGACAACAACTGAGTCAGACTTAGGATATTTGATCTGTGAGGCACTAGCACTAAGCACTGAGCCACCATATCAGCCTATTATAGGTTAACTGCTTAATTGAGTCATTACTGTCACATGTACAAACTACAGTGAAATTCTTACTTGTATGTGCTAAGAAACATGCAGCACATTGCCACTCTTTGGTGGCCAGATTAATATTTTCCTTTTATTAAACACTATTTTAGATGATAATAGATTAGATAAACTTTATTAATCTCAAGGGGAAATTCAGATTCATACAGCAGCAGAAACATAAAAACAAAGACAACTAATACCCAATCAATCAATCAATCAATCAATCAATCAAATGATATGCAAATAAATAAATGTATAGTATATTGATCAGATATGTTAAAATGGCATTTCAAAATAAACTTAATGAAAACAAAGGAGCATTGAAATGCCTCATAGCAGTGGGCAGAAAAGACCCACAACTGTGCTTCTTAGCACATTGTGGTGGAATGAGCCTGTGCTAAAAGTGCTCCAAGATAGCACTGCCATACAATTATGCCACCATCCCCTTTTCTTCAACAGCTTCTAGAGTGTCCAGGGTTTGCCCTGTGAAGGAGCAGACCTTCCTAATAAGTTTATTCTGGCATTGTGCTTCTTCTGAGCTCAAGTGGCTTCCCCAGGAGAACAGAACCGTAGAGCACCACATTGGCTACTATGGACTGATAGAAGAACATTTCCAGTAGCTTGCTGTACACATCAAAAGACCTGAGTCTCATTAGCAAGTGCAGTGCAGTCAACTCTGACCCTTCTTATACAGAGTCACTGTGTTGTCAGACCAGTCCAGTTTGTTGTTTATATGGACCCCTAGGTACTTGTTGCTCTGCACCACATCCGCACCCTTACTCTGGATTGTCATTGCTCTCAGAATCTCCTTAGCACACCTAAAGTCCACCACTATCTCTCTTGTCTTGCTGATGTTGAATTGCAAGTTATTGTCCCTGCACCACAAGATGAAGTCCTCCACAACCTTCCTGTACTCAGACTTGCCCCCATTATTAATGCAGCCTATGATGGATGAGTCATCTGAAAAGTTTGGTATATGGCAAGTGCTGGTATTGTACTGGAATTCTGTTGTGTAGAGGGTAAACTGGAAGGGGGACAAGACAGTCCCGGAGATACTTGAGTATTCCATACCACCATGTGTGACACACAGTCCCTCAGTCTTACAAACCACTGTCTTGCAAGCTGCATACCTACACTTAATCACTTTCATTATTAACAAAATCATCCTACTTTTTACTTAGCCCTTGGAAGCTAATTCCATAGCTAAACACTATGCTAGCAATAAGTACAATGCAGAAACCATCCTTGGACAGGGTGGCAGTGAATTCCAGGGCACATGAATGCACACATCCCCTTTTACTCATACTATGTCATTTTAGAGCTACCAGCTCTTCTTAGTTGGGTGTGAGAGACAAAATCCTATGCAGAAGAGTGAGAAATACCACACAGACAGTGATGGCATCCAAATTTAAGCCCTGTCTCATCGAGCTGCAAGACAGCAATGCTAAACACTGCACAACTGAACCACTCTTTTTCAATAAAATTTCAGGAAGCACTTAGGGGCTTAATAAAGTGTTTTTTTTTCAAATCAAATTATTTCAGCTATTTGTTTTGTTACATGATTGATTTTTAGCTGAGTCCTTTGTTTCCTACTTTGCATCTGCTGCATCCAGCATAAGTGAAGAACATCCACTGTTTCTGATCAAAACAGATAGTAGGAATTTAGTTAGTCTTCAGAGGCTGAAATAATGTAATTCTGTTTTTCCATTAATATAATTTTTCCAATTGGTGACATTGCAATATACACTGATAGATGCCTTCGAATTTTCAAAATTCATCAAATTCTACATTGAAAAATGGTGCACCACCGATCACTAACACTTTAAAGTTACTGACCATCTAAAGCTCATTTCCATGTTCTGTCTGATGCATGTTGTTTGTTTATATATGCAATGTATTTATTTTAATTAGGTATTTAAATATTTATTGATAAGCATTTTAATTGTTACGGTATTTCTCGGTTCAGTTTGTGCCTACTGTTACTATGTACTGTATTGTCAATGCTTCTGACTTTTTACTCTAGTGTAAGATACAATGACAGCAAAGTGAAATAATAGTGACATTATATTTGACAAAGATGAACTGATAAAGGTATTCTCATAATATGGCGCAAATAAATTAAAATGAGTGTCTGTTTGTATGTGTTTTCCAGGGAAGAATATTACGTGAAAACATTCTAAAGGCAAAAATGGATGTTGCTCATTATTTCACCCAGAGAATTGAACCAAGATAAGGGGTACTGAAAACAAATGAATCATACATCAGAATGTCCATCATTCACTGTTTTGCTTCAGTTGAAAGTTAAGAAAAAGTAGTACATAGTTCTATTTATTTTATTTAAACCTTTAATATAGATTGTTGTACTGCCTCAGACATATTCTCCATTACCAATTATTTTAGGAAAGTTTAATGCTATGTACTGTAAAGACATCATTTTCTCTTTCAGAAGCACTGCAAAGCCATCCTTCATTAGTCAGATATATGTTTCTTTTTCTCCTTTCTTTTGTTAATTCAAGCATGTCTTCTGTTTAAACCATCGATCATGAAACCTTATTCTTAAAAACAATAATTTTTAACAGCAAATGTTTCTTAACCATTCAACAATTGGAAATTAAAGGTGGGAAGGGGGTACTGAAGCATGTGAAAGAGAAAAGGGAAAAGCTGCAGATTCTTTGCTAAGCCCCTATACATTCAGTCAAACTAAACCTCAACCAATATCAGGCATTTAGCATGATTTGCAAATTGAACCTGCAAGCTCCTGATTACAAGATAAATGTGCAAAAAAACAGAGAATAAGAAAGTATGTAGCTTGTGCACTGGAGACCTATTACAGTTCTAATTTTAACAGCTGTTGAAAAC
This sequence comes from Polypterus senegalus, assembly GCF_016835505.1. NCBI lineage: Eukaryota > Metazoa > Chordata > Cladistia > Polypteriformes > Polypteridae > Polypterus > Polypterus senegalus. Next base: position 111,844,524 of record NC_053156.1, read on the forward strand.
TGTCTATTAACACTTAATGACAGAGGGACCTCTAGGCACTGAGAACATATCATTAATAAACAGAAAATAACCCCAGTGAGAAACTGTAGCCCTAGGATACCTCTTTGATGACAGGCAACTATGTTAAAATATGGGCTAATCCAGCACTCAGAATTTGCAATCCAATAAACCAGATGCCTATGAATCCAAATACTGCTAACACTGTGAAATTTCAAAGTTATGGAACATAACAGTAACATGCATTAGATACAGTGTGGTATATTAACTTGAGAGTCAGGCACTTTATTATTCAGAATGTTGGTTTATCACTGCAATTTCCCCTTGAGGTCAATAAAGTATCAATCAATCAATCATATAGTGCCTTTCATATCTATACATCTATCTACAATGGATTTAGAAAGTTTTCAGACCACTTCACTTTTTTGCACTTCTCTGTGTTGCACCTTATGCTAAAATCATTTAGATTCATTTCCCCCACACCAAGCAACAGTCAATACCCAAAAATGACAAAGAGAAATGTTAATACAGTCAGTCATTGTCCAACCCGCTATATCCTAACACAAGGTCACGGGGTCTGCTGGAGCCAATCCCAGGGCACAAGGCAGGACACACACACACCAAGGACAATTTAGGATCGCCAATACACCTAACCTGCATATCTTTGGACTGTGGGAGGAAACCCACACAGACACAGGGAGAACATGCAGTCTCCACGCAGGGAGGACCCGGGAAGCGAACCCGGGTCTCCTTATTGCAAGGCAGCAGTGCTACCACTGTGCCACCGTGCCACCCAATGTTATTACAATTTCTCTCTGTTATAAAAAAGAATCCTGTGGGAGGGAATGACTAGGAGATGATACGTGATCTTCACATTAAGATCACGGAAGACAAATAAAAAACCCGCGAGACGAAAGAGAATGTATTACTTGATGTGAGGAAAAATTAATTTAAATGATTATAGCATAAGGAAGCAAAATAGAAAATTGTGAAAAAGTGAAGGAGTCGGAATACTTTCTGAATCTATCTATCTATCTATCTATCTATCTATCTATCTATCTATCTATCTATCTATCTATCTATCTATCTATCTATCTATCTACTGTATAGTGTCTTTCAAACTTGATATAAAATAAACTGCAGTGAAACAGAGAAAAATCTGACAATTTAAGAGAAAGCTGTTTAACACATGGTGGCGCAGTGGTAGTGCTGCTGCCTTGCAGTAAGGAGACCTGGGTTTGCTTCCTGGGTCCTCCCTGCGTGGAGATTGCATGTTCTCCCTGTGTCTGCGTGGGTTCCCTCTGTAAATTGTCCCTACTGTATGCTTGGTGTGTGTCCTGTGGTGGTTTGGTGCCCTGCCTGGGATTTGTTCCTGCTTTGTGCCCTGTGTTGGCTGGGATTGGCTCCAGCAGACCCCTATGACCCTGTGTTAGGATATAGTGGGTTGGATAATGACTGACTGTTTAACACAATTTCTATTCTGCCTAAATTGTCATGAACAAGTGTAAGGGACAGCTATAGCTATTAATCACTGACCAAAAGGATTTCAATTAGTTACTCCAGTTTTTGAGGAGCCCTGGTGAACAGTGTGTTGATTAATTTGATTAAAGCCTTCTGACACTGTGCAGAATAGGAAATCAACTAGAAAATATCACAGCAGTTATCTATGAATATGAGTATTAAAGAAGAATGGCAAGAAGAAATGCATTGAGGATAAAAAGACTAGGATTGATAACTGTAATTGTGCTATTTGAAGGAAGAAACCTGTACAAAGTATTTTTGTTACTAAAAAGGTTGTTTTTTTAAACCCGAAACTGTTGGTGAAATTGTCTCTGTGGTTTTGGGCGTCTATGATGCCTACTAGTTGTGCACACATGACAAACATATTAAACATATTGAGTATTTGCAATGAAGAGCCTTTTTGTTTTTTTCATCAATTTAGGCTACCTGCTGTCAAGTCTCAGGATTAGAAACCAAACCACAGTAAAAACAAAAAAGTGATTCACTCCCTGCATGCAGAAAGCAAAAAAATATTATGCATATAGCCTAATGTTTGACACAATATGATTTCTTTGACACTGCTTGAGAACAATGCAAATGATAGATAGATAGATAGATAGATAGATAGATAGATAGATAGATACTTTATTAATCCCAAGGGGAAATTCACATACTTCAGCAGCAGCATACTGATAAAAAACAATATTAAATTAAAGAGTGATAAAAATGCAGGTAAAACAGAGTATAACTTTGTATAATGTTAACGTTTACTCCCCCCTCCACCCTGGTGTGGAATTGAAGAGTCGCATAGTGTGAGGGAGGAACGATCTCCTCAGTCTGTCAGTGGAGCAGGATAGTGACAGCAGTCTGTCACTGAAGCTGCTCCTCTGTCTGGAGATGATACTGTTCAGTAGATGAAGTGGATTCTCCATGATTAACAGGAGCTTGCTCACCGCCCGTCATTTTGCCACGGATGTCAAACTGTCCAGTTCCATGCCTACAATAGAGCCTGCCTTCCTCACCAGTTTGTCCAAGTGTGAGGTGTCCTTCTTCTTTATGCTGCCTCCCCAGCACACCACCACATAGAAGAGGGCACTCGCCACAACCGTCTGATGGAACATCTGCAGCATCTTATTGCAGATGTTGACGGACGTCAGTCTTCTTATGAAGTATAGTCAGCTCTGTCCTAACTTGCACAGAGCATCAGTATTGGCAGTCCAGTCCAATTTATCATCCAGCTGCACTCCCAGGTATTTATAGGTCTGGACCCTCTTCACACAGTCACCTCTGATAATCACGGGGTCTAGGAGGGGCCTGGGTCTCCTAAAATCCACCACCAGTTCCTTGGTTTTGCTGGTGTTCAGGTGTAAGAGGTTTGAGTCGCACCCTTTAACAAAGTCCTTGATTAGCTTCCTATACTCCTTCTCCTGCCCACTCCTCATGCAGCCCACGATAGCAGTGTCATCAGCAAACTTGTGCATGAGGCAGGACTCCGAGTTGTATTGGAAGTCCGATGTATATAGGCTGAACAGGACTGGAGAAAACACAGTCCCCTGCAGCGCTCCTGTGTTGCTGCCCACAATGTCAGACCTGCAGTTCCCAAGACGCACATACTGAGGTCTGTCTGTAAGATAGTCCACGATCCATGCCACCAGGTATGAATCTACTCACATCTCTGTCAGCTTGTTCCTCTCTTGCACAGAGCATACGTAAAGAATGATCTTTTATTTACCAACACACATAGCAATAAGAGGACTTAGGTCAATGACGTTGCTTTTTTAAAGCATAAGCAGTGACGTTCCATTAATGCACAACTCATCTGTGATACCAAGATGAGACTGTCAAACGGCTTGGCTTGATGGCCTGGGACAACCCATGATACATTTATTTTGAGGCAAAGCAGTGTTGACAGAATTTGCTCATGATGCTGCAGTACATAGTGGCTGCCTTGTTTGTGTCATAACTTAATCTTGAGACATGATATAACACTTTCCCTAAGGGGTGGACTCCAGACATCCCTAAATATTCCTCCAAGCAATCTACCCACAAGAAACACAAGAGGTACAAGCAAAATAGTTTATTTGTTAGCTGGGGTAACTAGAAATGAAGGCTTTGGACCACTGGAGCCGACACAACAACAGTAGGGAGGACACCTTCTGGATGAGGACAACCAATTGCAGCAAGCAGGACAACTTCTGGCAAGGGCAACTGAGTTAGAACAGATAACCTAAGAGGTGAGTGGTTTTGGTTTATGTTCACCCTTTGCACTGAGGCAGCAGCGGGATGACAGCAGTGAGTTCCTGGCAGCACTCCGGAAACAGCGACAAGGTTGGCTGCAATCTGACAGCAGTGGGGTGAAATAACCTATTGCAGCACTCTGGCAGCAGTGAGGTGGCATTGACAACCTCTAGGGAGCATTCAGGCAGTGAATCAGGCAGCAGCTCGATAAGACCTCCTTCATGAGATGCATTAGGCCAAAAACAGAAAGTGACAACAGTAGGCCCAAGCAGGGCAACAGAGACATAATCTTCAGAGATAGGGTGGCTGGTTGAAGTCAAAACTGAGGGCTCAGGCTGCAAGGGTGTAGACCTTATTGGCTAAGGAACAGCCATATATGGCAATACTAAAGGCAAAAATTCTACAGAAACAGCTAAAATAGTTGGAATAGGTGAAATAAAACAAACTGAGGCAGCAATGGGTGTTCACAGGTGAACGAGACAAGGAAAGGCTGAAACTGGTGGAGGAAGTTCACAAGAAAAATATAGATGCAGGAGAAAGTGGTTCTTTTATCACAGCAGCACAAATTAGAGTACTGTATAATGTTTAATGACAATTTCAGTGTAACTTTGGGTGGATGGTACCAATGTGACAGCAACAAAACCTGGAGGAGATGACGGAATCAAGGTGGTGGCAAAAACAGGATACTTAGTTGAAGATGTTTGAGAAGTAATCCTTATTTCTTGAACATACTGGTATAGTAAATAATGGATGTGATCATGGCTAACATAGATTTCAGTAGTTTACTCAAAAATAAAAGACATATAGCATAGGTCAAAGTTACTAAAAAATACAAGAACATATGGCCAAGTTACCAAAATGCAACAAAGGTAGTCTTACTTCTGACATGGTTAGCTCCTATGTGTTTACATTTCCTTATTTGTTTACTTCTATAATCTATCTGCTTCTGTTATATAATAAAACACTGAGGTCTGTGTATCCAGTCCCTGTGAGCAATCTTATTGGTGAGTTTGGCTTTGGTGTGATTGGTGAGTTTGGCTTTGGTGAAGTGACAAAAGAGGAATTGTGAGTGTGAGAGGATGAGTAAAGGTGTGTGAGGCACACTGAGAGAGTCACCTTTAATAATAATAAAAAATAATAACGATAATTCTTTGCATTTATATAGCACTTTTCTCACTACTCAAAGCATTCAGCAATTGCAGGTTAAGGGCCCAACAGAGCAGAGTCACTTTTGGCATTTATGGGATTCAAACCAGCAACCTTCCGATTGCCTTGCAAATCTCAAGCCTGAGAGGCAGGGTTTACAGGAACACACTCAAGTAAGGGAGCGCTGGTAAAGAGAGGTTCAGACACATGTGAATACAGAGGAAAGGTGCTGAAGGTACATGTAGGGCTTGAGATAGCAAATATTTTTACATTATTCTATTACATGTCTTCTACAGGTACTATGGCTAGTAAACATACTTTATTTTGAATACTTTGTTTTTTGGTTCTTATTAGGTTTCTGAAATATCTACTTTTACAATTAGTTAAATAATAGTGTGAATCTTATTTAAACAAAGGGAACAAGCTGTAAATTGTAGAGAACATGATGTCTTCCTCTATGAGACCAGCTTAAGATAAATGGATGAAGTAAAATGTGCTGTAATTATTTATTTGATTATTTTTGGATTTTCTAAATGATTCTAAGATTTAAATAGGACTTTTGCCCTCAGGCCTTCTTTCATCTCTTTACCAAACAAGGGAACAACTAGGGTCCTGCCAAGACAGTCCTAATCACATGGATTACTTTTGGATATCAGTACACCAGACAGATGAATGCTTTCTGTAAGGAAATAGTTTGTGATTTATTATTGGGGAATGTTTTAGTATGTATGTTATTTTACTGGAATAATTATGAAACAGGACGTTCATCTGGACATGTTTGCTCAGATTTAAAGCTATGTGGTAAAAACAACAAAATGAAATTCTTTGTATTATTTTTTGTAAGAGCAGACTTAATTTGCATTGCCATATTACTTAGAAATTACATATAAAACTGCAATCTAAATATGCAACTTTATTTTGCTTTTGAGTACAGCAGTTTAAAGCTAAAAGTACCTATTCTTGGGGAAAATATGAAAAAAGAACTTATAACACTTTAAAAACAAATATTCATGATGGACGATTTTATAGTAAATTATATTTCATTAGTCTCAGGCTTATAGCCCTAAAGAAATAAACTTACAATTTCTTCAGTACCTCTGTTTAGATCTTAACCATTATTGCCCGTGTCTGGGTAGATTTTCAATGTTGTCTTAATAGCTTTTCCTCAAACATGTGGACATTTTTATTGAATGTAACATAAATTAAAAATGCCTCTGAAGCTATAATTCACCATCCTTTCTCATGACAGCTCCAGGACTCTGTAGATCTTAATCTATAATTTCTTCTTAATTTTGACCTACTAGGTCTGGTTCTGAAATGCAAACCAGAAATAACATAGGAATCATGCAACAGACCACAATTTGAAAAAAAAAGCTGAAGTAGTCCAGCTTTCAGTTAATTTGTAAGATCCCTTATCCCTTAATCACATTTTAAAACACATCAAGTGCTAATCAGCTCAGATTACATGATTGAGACCCATAACACGATGTTTGTCCCAAAAGAATCATAGTTCTTGTTGGCCAAGATTTTTCTGTTTCAACCAGAGTAAACCATTGAGAAAAACCTAGTAAAACAGACAGCTATTTACTCAACTACGTATGAATGAAGTTTACAATAAAATAATAATGAAATAAATATATTAATAAAGGTAAAGCAAAATTACACTTTTCTGTTTGTAGCTCCAGGATATATTCAGTGGTACCAGTCACTATATCCTAACTATACACACTTGGTATAAATAAATAGAAGTTCATCAGTATGGAATGGTTTGCTGCATCTCCAGAAAGAAAACAAGTTTCCTATTGGCACTTTTTTATTGGCATCCACTTTATTCCTATCAAATTAGAAGTTTATAGTTCACATTTTTACTTGGATTATCCAAAAATATGGCACATTAAAAAGCAACTTACTGTAAAGCACAAAGGCATCAGTCTTACTTACCAGAAAGCATATCAGATAATCGATTGATATTAATACTTTTATAATTTTGACATTACAGCAGGTTGGATAATGGATGGATGGACATTACATGTAGCCGCTGAAGTGTAAGGCGAAGTCAAGCACGGGTAAAATGCGTGTCAAAAGAAATCTCTCAGTCCAAAAGTTTGTTTTAAAAATATTTAGTGAAAGCTAAAAGCAAATAATCCACACAAGAATAAAAGAAAAATAGTTACACACGTAGAATAAAAAAGGCAAAAAAAATGAGGAAACAATTTATCTTCTCTAAATTTAGCTTTTCTTGAGAAACTTTAGTTACTTCTTTACTTAAAGGTTCTTTATTTCTTCTTTCTATACTTAAAGTTTCTTAACTTCTTATATACTTAAAGATTCTTAGCTTTTTCTTCTGTATGCTTTAAATGTACAGCATGGCAAATTAAGTGCTGTTTTCTTACATATTTACTTCACACACTCAAAAGGCCCGTAGGCACAGTTTAAAACCTTATGCCTTCCACACCTTACTCATGGCAAGGCTGTCACTAACTGAAGAATAATTTTTACTCAAAGCTGTTAGAAATGGCAAGAATATACCAACACATTTCTACTTACGGGGGTTATTTGAACCTCCCATAGATTATGCATTGTCATCTAGTAAAATATTCATGAATCTTATAGAACTAGGATGGCTCTTACATTACAGTTATTTGGCAATCTTACATTTGCATATATAAAATAGCCATTGTGAATTGCATCCTAAGCTAGTATCCTGCAAATCAAAAATCTGGATCCAACTTTATTTAACTGACTGTATATGGTGTCACACATGTGTAGTTTGGGGACAGCTTAAAGGCTCTGGTAGTGGTAATTCCTCGCCAATCCTATTCCAACACCACTTCTCTTTCTCCCACTACAGATCAGATGATTTACAACCTCACCATTGCTGATGTCACTTCTTTTGTCCATCCACCTGGAGCCACTTCCTGCCTGCATGGTATTTAACCAGAAGTGTTGCCCATCTTGGGTAGTCTAATCTTAGACTTGTGTCCCTAGAGACATATCTTTGCTGAAAAGCTTCAATTGATTTTTTGCTTTTACAATATACTGGGTCATGATGTCACCCCAAATCTTTATCTTTGTTTTGTATTTTTTAATCAGGGTTGAGGTTCCCGAAAGCATCATAGCACCAAGAAAATCATCAACTTCAGCTGTTCATTTTCAGTTCCATTTTTACCTCCATCTTTAACTCTATCATCAACTTCAGCACTAAGACCATCATCAGCACCATCTTAAGATCAATAATTAACTTCCAAGTGTTTCCCAAAACCTATCATAACAAATGTAGCACAACAATTCCTTCATAATCTACATACTTACCAGCCTATTGATTTATTCCTAAATACCTTTTAAATTTGCTATCTCTTGTGCCAAATGACAGAGAGATATCACGAAACAGAGCACACGAAAATCATGTCTTGACATTAGAAATAGAACAATAAGAATGCCATTGTATTATTTTTTTTATTTTGACATGTTTACACAAGAAAACATGAAATTCTATAGTCAACAGGTTACACGTTATACAAAATTCTGAAATATATACGTGGTTTGAAAACAAAACTTTTCTAACTACTTCCAGCAGTTTACTTAGACAGTTAAACAATACATAAAAAAAAATCTACATTACCCCTAATTGTTTATTTTCGTAAAACTGTATGACACAGGGAAGAAATGGATTTCTGGAGTCATTTGTGTGCTTCTTTGCTGTGACTGTCTTCCCTGATTTATTGAAGGTAAGTGCTGCATGTAGTGGGTGTCTGTCATCGACTGAAATGATATCCAGTTTCTTCAACATACTGTACCTCCCTTGCTAAACACTTACCAATTCCCATCAGAAATAATCTGCAATAATTTTAGTAACATGTGTTATAACTTACTGGAGCTTACTTAATTCTTCATTTACCAGACCACAAAATCAGGCTAGATAGCTGAAAGTGAATGCAGAGTGGATTGTACTGTGATACAAGGAGAACATGAGGACCCTGTCCTTTTTAAATAGCCTGGGTTTATGAGGGAGAAATAACATTTGATTGCATTTAGATTAGATTCTTTGCACTAATATTCAAATTTAAATTATAATCTAGGTGAGTTAGTTAATATTAATATTCTGGCACTTTCTACCTCGTGCACCAGAACAAGGTAAGGTAAAAATACAGGCTTTTTGCTTGTTAATGTCAAATGTCATTTCATGCTACTCTGAGGAAAATAGTTGTTGTTATACCAACAAACTAAATAATTCATTTTGCTTTCATTCTGCCCAGATAAATGCCCTAATGTCATCAGCATGCTTAATAATGGAACACTGATCATTATTCTGTCTTAGGCCACTATTGTAGAGTAAATTGGCAAAGGAGATATAGCGGGTGGGATAATAGATGGATGGATGGATGAAAGAGGACAACTTTGAGTAGATTCTGTAGTTAAAAGAAGGACTTTTCAAAAAGTAGCATACACTTTGATTATCTACAAACAATTTAAAAGAAAGTCCTGAATCCAGAATGTAACATATGGATTAACATTCATTTTGTTCAGTTTGTCAATCAGTTTGTGAGGATGCATGGCATTGAATGCTGAAGAAAAGTTTAAAAATAGTGCTTTGATATAGAGAGCAGGATTTTCACAAAAGAGTATACACTTGGGAGACAAGGCTTATCTAATGATAATTTCACCCAGAGCCGAGAGTTGGTACTGTTGCCTAATGCTTCTAATCGTTACTCTCCTACAGATTGAGCAGTCCCAGTGACGTCACTTCTGAACCCCAATTTCCATGCCCGTACCCTTTAGATCTGGCTTAAGGGGCACAACTACCATCCTTGTGTCAGTTGATGATCTGACTTCTGTGTGAAAATACCTATAATGATTTTTACTATCTTTTCCATCAGTTATATGGGAATTGCCTTTGAGATGCCCCAACACTTCATCCTTGTCTTTCTTTTTTACATGATGTAAGAAAAACAGCACAAACACTTCACTTTTGTTTGCACAGTAAGCAAATGAATGGTTGTCTAGAACGTGCTTAGTCTGTGTTGTTAAATAGTTTTCACCAAAGGTTTATTAGAATGGAAGAGAGTGTCACTGGCCTATAGTTATTTAGATTGCTTGGCCTACATAGCTTAGGATCTGTGTTATTGATTGACAGTTTTGTTAGCTCAAGTATAATATTAAAATTCACAGACCAGTTAAAAAGCATCTGTAAACAGGAGAGAGTGACTAGGAAAATGATTTCAGGAGCTGTCCTGATATGCAATCTGGCACTTCTGTCCTTTTGAATTTGACTTGGTGCAAATAGTTCAATTCAGTTATGCTGACCTCCATCTCAGTAATACAGTATTTCTGGCATGTTTACAAAGCACATTCATTACTTGTGCATTATGGATATTGCGATCATGGGTTTCAAATTTTGTAAAGAAAAAAAAAAACATAAAGTTTATCAGCTAAGAGTTTGAGGTCCTTTCAAAAGATCAACATATTTTTTAGAACACAGTCATGTAATAGTTTTGAGATCTTTGAAGAACTATTTTGGATTGTTATCATTACATCATCTCTTGATTTTCCCTGTACATCATGTTCCTTTAATTTATATAAATATCCTAAAAGACCTGCTTTTCTACTACCTAATTTTCCTGGACAGTATATTATTATTCCAAAAGAAGTGCTTATATATCTTTGGTGATCAATGGCTTACTATTTTGTACATGTGAAATGTTTACACAGCAGAGTATGAATGAAGACTAGCAGTGAGAAGTGAAATATTCAGAATGCAGGTGAACTCTCCCACAGTGATATTATTAAAGGCAGACCCCACCACCTGCATTCCTGTTTGCAGACAAATCCCTTTATTTCAATATCTTTCTCTAAGTGAGTGTTCATAAACCATGTCTCCATAAAGCACATTACAGCATGTATAGTACTTGTGGTGTTATCAGGCAGATGCCCTCATCTCATCAAATTTATGCTGTAAAGACTCATAATGATTGTTTGTAAAGCTGGTTTAAAACTCCTGTCTTTGTCAAATTCAAAGTCTAAAACTCTTTCCTCACTTTTAATTCATTTAAGATAGTAGCAGTACTAGACACATTACTTGTAGCTGGTCTCATTGATAGCTGTAATGAACACTGCTGATCACACACCTGAGATTTCCAGTGCAGACAGCTTGCAAGTGCGCTGGAGAGTTCCTTAGGTGATAACAATCAAAGTTATGAAAATTTCACATATATTATCAAATGCTTTGTAAAAAAGAAACAGACAGACTGACTGGTAAAAAGAAAGTAAACCAGGCACAAAAATACAAGAGACATGTGGTCAAGATGTTAATCCAAGTTTTACCTGACTAGATTAAATCATTTCCAGGATTAAATGCAGTAATGCATTATTTAAGATAAATTATTAAATTGCAACAGCAGCTTGTATCATTAGCCTATAAAGGCTACAATAGGATTATTGTCCATGCAGACCTAATAGTGACTTATATTTAATGTCTGAGTACAGTTTCATGTTATGTCATAATTGTTGACTATAATGCTTATGGCTACTTGGCTTTGAATTTCATTATAGGTCCTGCATTTGTTGAGAGACCATTGTAATGGGAATAAGGGTTAAAGTTATAATCTGCCTGTCTCTAGTCTTGGGCATTTATTTCTTTATTTCTGCTGCCCTTTTTTTTCCACATCAGTGTCTAACATAGGTTGTGATGTGCAGGTAATTATTCTCTGTGTTATCTCAGCCCACTTTGTTTCTCCTCACTGTTGGAAAAGCCAACAATGTGACTAAGTAAACACCAACAATCTGTCAATTTCATCATAATAATTAAGAATATTTTTTTAGAAAACGGTGGCTTTCTTTTACAATGTGTGTTCATCATTTCTTTTGCATTTGTCTTAGAAAGAATAGGTGTCTGAACCTGTGCCTTATTATATGCATTTGGTTTAATTGTTTTAAAAATTATAATATGGTTATTTACTTCAAATTACTTTTCATAGCTTTATCTCATTCCAACAAAGGACCAAAAAAGAACACCATATGATAAAAATATTGTCAGATTGCTGCTTTGTTGATTGACTTGTGATGTTTATTGCTAGGGTTAACAAAGAAGTAAAATAGTTGATTTAACAGGGGCTTAGGAAGTAGATTGTACATTACGTACATACATTATAAATCTGCTCAGTTATCTATAAGGTTCTTTGTTCATGGATAACTCACCTAAGATTACAGTCAAAAAGATTTGCTGTTAATTGCCCCTGTTACTCATCATAATTATAAGAAACCAGAGAATACGTATAAATGAATAAAGCAACACTGACTAATTGATAATGATGTAGAAACTGTTATATTCTCAAATATGTCCAAGTTCTCCAGGGTTTTTGCCCATAAAATAAAGAAACTACACAGTGAAAAACAGTGAATAAAGGACATTTTGTTGCTTCTCTGTTTGGATGTATCACGGCTGTTCATGTGAATCTGAGAACTTCACTTCCCAAGGTCTGCACTGTTTTAGATTCTAAAACTACAGGTAGGCTGAGGTAAAGTAGCATACTCAAACAACTATAAGTTGATGTAACAGACTGAGAAGGGGATCACATTCTGAAAAGTAAAATGATATTTTGAATGTTAATAGAAATAGCTAAAACATTTACCGGAATACTTTGATATGTAGAATATGAAGAAGAAAACAAGCATAAAAACCAAAAAAGTAAATCAACAAAGCGAAGCAGAAAGAACATGTAGGTCATAAATAATTGCTGGGGAAAAAAATAAGGCTTTCACTTGCTTATTCAACGTTCATTTTTAATTCAAAATATGTATTAGTTTGGCATGAATAAAGCTTAAAAAAATGTCTGTCAATCAGTAACCCTGTTTTTTTTTTCTACTTCTTGAAATTATTTGATTTTTTTTACAAGTTTGCAGCCGTTCCAGTTATCTGTGAAAATATCTCAAGCAAATTTAGCTGTAAACACATGTTTATCTCTTTGGCCTTAGTGATGGATATGAAAAAGCAACTAAAAATGTTGTGTAATTTTAAGCAATCTTAAAATCCAATGCAGGCTTATTAGATATTCAGCAATATCTCCTGTACCTCATCCAGCTTATTTATAAACACACTCTTTAGGTTTTTTTGAGTTTATCTATTGCATCTTGTAATTGAAAAGATTCATTTTCTGCCTTTCAGAAGCAGCCTCCATTTAACCCAAGCAATATATGGAAACAAGGAAAATGTGGATAAAGTTGAATATCCCTTATTCTAGAAACATTTTTTCTAATATTGAGTCAAGCACTATTAAGAAAAGCTAATGACTTGGATAGAGTTCAACTTGATCATGATGCTGGCGAATTGATTCTAATGGTATAGCAACAGATGCAAGTGATATCTTCAAGTTCAGTATCTGAAATGAAAAAGTGAAGAAGTATTAATTTATTTGATTTATATTTGGAAATGGAAAATATATCATTGCCCCCGTCATTTATATCCTTTCTTTGCTAAACATTTGAAAAATGCATTTTACAATGTTGGAATGAGTTCACTTAATTTCCAATCTTCAGGGTCTGTCAAATACCCACCCAATGCATTGCATTCAGTATTTATGATACCACTCAAGTTGGTCATGTTTATTTATTTATCTTACATTTTTTCAATGTTTCACAATTTCCACTTTCAAAAAGTTACAGCAATGTCCTTATATTTTTTCACAATAATAATCACTGTCCAAGAGGTTTTTCATATTCAGCAATGTCTTTGTGTATTTTTCTCAGGTATCTTTAATCACACTTACAGGTATATCAATTGTGATGTTCTCTACAGCATTTTTGAGATCTGTTTTGCAATTATGAACACATTCCTTTTTCCTTCCTCATTTTGAAGATCACTTTCAAACTCCAGTTTGCTTCTAGCTATTTCTAATTTTCTAACATTTTGATTTGCTTATAGGTTGCCTAATCACCTTTTAAAAGACTTTATAGCATTTCCTGTTCTCCTCAATCGCCTTCTGTATATCAGCATTTCATCTCTCCTTGTGTTACTGCAGCCCTTTGGTCCAATTCCAGACCTCTTCTTTTATGGTCAAGTATACATTCTTCTTTCCTTCCTTCTTACTATTCATACTTTGTGTCCTGATGGCTGCCCTGCTGAATTTTATAAACTATTTTCAATTAAGTTAGCTTCCCTTTTATTAGCAACATTTATAGTAGCCAAAAACAATAAAATTCTACCACAAACTTTTCACGAAGCATTAATTACCATTTTTCCTAAGAAAAATAAAGACGTATTACTATGAGCATCATACAGACCAATCTCACTTCTGAATAATGATGTTAAGACACTCTCCAAACTTCTAGTGATGAAGAGAAAATCGTCGGAGCAAAAGATGCACCAAAACGTTTTCACCTGGAATGAAGGCTCTAGGAGTCAAGAGGATGGGCAGAGAATATTGTTTTATTACAATAAAACAATAACATCGACTCAACGCAATTCGGCCAAATCAGGCTGAGCCCCGAACAGTTCAAAATTCACAGTTTATATATATATCATTTCTTATCATTCTGACCTTGCTAGAAGCAGCCTATTCATTGCCTTCACCTGACTCCTTTTTCTGCAGCTGGTCTAATTAACTTTTATTAGAACCACCAATATTTCTTATTTTCTGTCAATTATCTTTATTTTTCTGTTGAGAGCCAATGGGTGTTTTCCCTTCTTCCATCCTTGAGCTGTCTTTATCTCATCATTCTCCCTTCCTGGGTCCTCTTGCTAGGTTATATTGGCAGCTAGAGCTAAGCTCTAGGTAAGTAATTAAAAGTAATTAAAAAAGAAATATGGCATGGACCTTTATTTAACCATTTGTTTAGCAAGTCTAACTTGCATTAATATTTGCACTAAGGTTAATGCTTATATATTTTCCTATATTTATTTATGCTAATACATGAATATACTAATTTTATTTTCCATACTAGCTAGAAGGATTGAGAAAGTGCTCCCTTCGGTAATATCACAAGACCAAACTGAATTTATTAAAGGTAGACATGTTCCAATATTCAACACCTAATGTAATATGTTCACCCATAAAGACTAACACTCTGGAGATCTTATTATTTTTGGATGCAAAAAAAGCATTTAATATGGTTAAATGGGACTACCTATTCATCACATTGCATACATTTGGGTTTGGCTCAAATATATCTGCATGGATCAAACTATTGTATACTAGTTCAGAAACTTCACTTTGTATTAACATTATTTCAGACTACTTCAAACTGCAATATGGTACTAGACAAGATGCCCCTTGTCACCACTGCTTTTTGCAATTGCCATTGTGTCTTTGGCTGTTCACTTTCAAATTGTATCAGAGATAAAGGGGATTTTCATAGAAGGACTTGAACAAAAAATACATGTATATACAAGTGGCTGCAGTGGGTTGGCACCCTGCCCAGGATTGGTTCCTGCCTTGTGCCCTGTGTTGGCTGGGATTGGCTCCAGCAGACCCCCGTGACCCTGTGTTCGGATTCAGCGGTTTGGAAAATGGATGGATGGATATACAGGTGGAATTGTGCTCTATATATATGTGCCTGAAACCCTAACTGCACTAGCAGAATTTCAAAAGATACCTAGACTCAAAATGGTCTACCCTCCATCTTACTTTAGCAGAGAAAATTAACACTATCAAGGTGAATATCCTCCCTAATCTTCTGTTTCTATTTCAAAACATCCCCATATACATTAACAAATCATTTTTTAAGGAATTAGATTCAATCATAACTTAATTTATTTGGAATTCAAGATATTCACACATCCAAAGGGCGACCTAAATCAGAAGGTGGTGTGGCTGTACCTAATTTTCAATTTTATTACTGGGCGGCAAATATACAAGCCATAAAAAACTAGACATTGACACAAATAGATGAACACACACTAGCTTGGTCTGCAATTGAAATAAAATTTTGCAGTACTTGTTTATTGTCCTTGCTTTGTATGCCAGTAAATTACAAGGTATTGTCAATATACTAACAACCTAATTGTCGTTCATTCACTCAGAATATGGAACCAATCTAGGAACACTTCAAGTTATTTTATCTGTGGCACCTGTACATGATAACCACCTTTTTCCATCCTCTCAAAGTTACACAGTTTTTAATGTTAGTAAAACGTATGGGATTAAATCATTTATAGATTTGTATATAAATATTGTCTTTGAATGCTACGAACAATTACACTCCCAATTTAGCTTCCCATCAACACAATTTTTCCACTATCTCCAAATTAGAAACTTTGTTAAACGAGATCTGCCCGATTTTCCTCACCTCCTACCAATTTCTATTCCAGAAGAAATATTGATCAGACAGCATTTCTATAATATATAAAACCATTTTAAAGTCCCTTCCTTTTAAAGATCCCAGACTATAGTGGGAAAATAATCCCTTTCAACATTTCAGAAAAGGAGTGGAAGGCAGCCACACACAGAATTCACTCTAGCACCATATGTGCAAGCATTCAATTATTTAACTTAAAATAATCTATCAAGCACATCTGTCTTGTTTAAAATTGTATAAAATGTTTCCATGGTAAGATCCAACCTGTGAACATTGCAATCGAGCTCCAGCCTCACTAGGCTACATATTTAGAGCATGTACCAAATTAATATCATTCTGGACAAAATTTTTAAATGCCTGTTCAGACACCTTTGGTGTCACAATCACTCCTAATCCATTTACAGCTGTGTTTGGTGTACTCCCAGATGGGCTTAAAGTGAAGAAGGACAAACTAACTGTAATTGCCTTTACTTCACTTTTAGCACATAGACTTATCTTGATCAACTGGAAGAATCCTAGTCCACTTCTTTTAAGTCAGTGGGTAACTGATGTTATGTACTACTTGAAACTGGAGAAAATCAAATTCTGTCTTAGAGGATCTGTTCAAAACTTTTTAAAAACCTAATCAATAATATTTTAGAATGAGCATTTATACTGGGGAGAAAGACTCCTTTCCTTCTTTACTACTCTCAAAGTTTTACTAAATTGACCTGCCTGCCTTCCTCATGGGTGGGAGTTGAATTGAATTTAGTTTTGTTATGTTTGACTTGATTGTATGGAACATTGCATGCTTTTAATAAATTCAATAAAAGATAAAATAAATAAATAAAGAAAGAAAATGCTACTGTAAATTGGCACTGTATAAGCAGTTTTTTTGGCTTGATATCTTCTCATGGTGTATTTTGCAAGTTTTATTGCAATTCATTTGTGTAAAGGCACAGATTATTATGTCACTCACCACATGTAAAACCACCACATACTGTGTTATCCCAGGTCATTTATATTTCAATTACATATTACACTTGTATAATGTAGAAATGGAAAAACAATATATTCTTGAATTTTTTTGTTGTTTTGAAAAATTTCTCCTAATGCACAGATTCATACAATTTACCACATATTTTGCAGCACTTCCTGAAGATCTGTTGATGTTGTTAATGCGTGATTTTACTACTATTCATAAAAATTTACAAAATGGCAAATTACTTAACACTCACAAAAAATAAGAGTAATGCCAGCTTGTGTACTGTCCGCTGTGATTAGCAATTATTTTAAATAGTAAATGAGAGCTCATTTTATTCAATTGCCTAATCTGACTTTTTTTTGGCAGGTGTTCATTTTGTCATAACACAAATATTTAAACAGGAACATTTAGAAAGTGTAGAATTTAATGTGAATAGTACAAGAAAGAGCTACTGTAAAAGAAATACAACACTATAAACTGTTGGTAATCTGCAATTGAAATGTTTAATTAATGGATGTTGGGTTGCTCTAGGTGAAACCCCACCAGATGTGTCAATATACAAATACGATTCATACAGATCATTATTGGCTTGTGATCTGGAGTTCTTCTGGGCACCATTTTGAAAAACAAATGATGCGGCAGAGGTGGACAAGTGGGTAGAAATGACTGCAGGTGAAAGATCTTCTTCTGAGCTGATGGTTTTAGAACTAGAATAAAGATAAGCGTACCACCCTGCTCTTTTTCACAGCTTCATCCTGTAATCCTGTTTTTTCTTAGTCTCAGTGGATGATTACACCTGTGTCACCAACTTTTTAGATGACCTTTAGATTTTCCCCTGCACTGAGTCATGAAGGAACTAAAGGTGAAGTGTCATTCTGAGCCATGTCATATTTTTTTTTATTGGGGTCATAAATTATGCCTTGCAAAAGTCAATTCTATTCCTAAATTATAGCTACACAACTTTATTAAAATGTATATTTATTAATGATATTTAGAAGAAAGAATTTTCTCACCAACCACCCCAACAGTTACATTAAAGTAAAGTAGCATCCGTCACTGGTTAACACAGTATTTATTGCTGTACATCAGTGAAATGATAAATTGCAGAATTACTCTGTTTTGACTATACATAGCAATTAATTTTGATAACCTAGCGACAGTAATGAGACGTCTATCATCTGTTTCTAGTTTTCAGTAGCTTATTCTTTTTTGAAAACAAACCACAGAGGGTGGGAGGCAAATGAATAATAAACAATTAGGCAAAATTATGTATCAGATTGGGAAGAGCTGTTGAAGAAGTAGTTATAGTAAAATATTTATTTAAAACAAATATTTGACGCCAAAATACTAAAAATAGGCAATAGGTTACACGCAAAATAGTAGGTAAAACTGTTGCAGTAGCAAGGCCGAAAAAAGGTAAGCCAAAAAAAGAATTAAAAACTAGGCTTTGATGAGGTGCATTAGAAGCTCATGGCAGTGCGCTACTTTTTAGCTAAAAACAATGTGACTTTGGCTCTGTGGTTGTGGGTGCAGCTAAGGAGCTAGGTTGTTGCAGGGTGTTCATTGTGTATGCCGGCTGATTGTTTAATTGTTAAGCTGTTGCACCTCAGTACTCTGCGGACTGAAATTAGTGCACTTTGCCCACAGGAAGATAAAACAGAGCCCAAGCAGTGCAGGAAAGGGAGAGAGATTGAAAGGAAAGAAATTAGATTGAAAGTGATTGCTAGTTTGGGGAAGTTAAATGGAGGAGGACAAGATGAATAGTATCTGGGCTGCTGATTAGGAAGTCTGGAGGAGCTCTGAGCTCTGAGAGGTGGTTGTGTTGTGCTCTCGGCAGCTAATGACAATATGGAGTTGCTGAGTGAGTGAGAGATTAGGGATTAGGTCCCGACATAGTGGCATGGTGCTGTGTTCAACAGAGGTGGCAGCGCCAGGTTTGAGGGTACGTACTGGCTGAGATGGCTTATGAAAAGGGATGTCCAGGGTCCTGATGAGGACCAGAAAAGAGGTTGCAGGAAGAAACATGAAATATTTTATCTTTCCATTTGAATTGTAACTAATATATTGTGACTTTTAACCTCCCCAAGACACCGTTTTTATTGTTTTGATTAATTGACTTATTTATTAAGATGAGCTGCACTGCACTTTGTTTTTGTATGGAATAAAAGCACAAAGCATTTTTGCACCTTACACTTAACTGCTTGAGTCCTCATTTCACTGGCTCATACTCAATACATGACTATTGAGATCATGGGTTCAAGTGAATATGCAAGCTGCAGCCAACCCAGACATCACACAGGCAAACAAATCAAAGAAAAGGGGATAAGGCAAGATTCCAGATTCAAAGGCAAAGGTCAATGAACACTAAATAAAAGGCAAATATTCAAAAGAAAACTGCTAAACAAGGGAGCTGATGATGGACTGTCACATGAGAGATAATGCTGAGCACAAGCACCTATCTCAGTTTATTTCCCCTTCTTTTGCATCATATTATTGCTGTATAGTAAGTCCTGATCCACAGATGTCATGGATAGGAGAAACTAGATCAGATGATACATATAACATTAGAACAATTTTGACAAGAAGAAGCAATTCAGCCCAACAAGCTCATCACTCCTCAAAAGTTTCTAAAGTTGACTTTAAAGGTACCCGAAGTAGTACTATCTACTACACTACTTGGTAACCTATTCTATTTTTTGTGACACTGTATGAAGAAAAACCTTTTAACATTTGGGCAAAATCTATTCTTAAAAGGTTTCCAATCATTACCACATGTTCTTGTTGAAAAATTCATTTTAATTTAACAGCTGAGATCCACTGTTCTAATACCCTTGATAACTGTAAGCCCTTCAATCAAGTCACATCTTAACCTCTGTTTACTTAAACTAAAAAAGTTCAACAGTTTCAATCTTTCTTCATAGCTCCTACCTCTCAGTCCTCAGTGTAGTTGCTCTTCTCTATAACATCTCTAGCTCTGCATCTGTGTACTGAATATGGATCAAGACTGTCTTAGTGATACATCTTTTAATTTAAGTAGCTTAGATCTAAAAATTAGGGCCTGGCCAATAATAGTGGTTACCGATAAATTGTGCTGATATGTGGTCTCTTCTTATCCATTGTTATTAGCTGATTCCCTTGATTGATATGCACAATAATGGCAATGAGATGAGTATTAATAATGTATGTGCTAAATGACTCCACGAGCTTCAAAACGCTAAACTTCACCTGTGTTCATCATCCCTGCGACTAACAATAAGGCGGCAAATTTTTACAGTGGATGCATAAAATCACTTGTTCACTTACTGTTCTCAAGTTTCCTGTTAAAATGTTGCATTCCACTTATTTCTTCATTTGCCAATTGTCTTCATCCCTGCCAAAATGGTTTCTGAACTACCTATTTCAAGTGTGACCAAGATTTTCACTCTTTGTTTAAGATCGTCTTTGTTTCAAAAAACTAGTCTTTATCACTTTTAAATAATTATACATGTAACTCAGTATGCCATAGTGTTTGTTTGATAAAGCACTTGCACTGTCAGAGTTTGCAGATGAGCATTTGCCCCTATTCCAATGTCTGTATTTTTATCAAACTAAAATGCAGGTCATTATTCAACCTCATTTTTGAATTGCCCAATCTGTCACTTTTCGAAAGAGTGGAGGTTTGCCATTCTATAGGCATATGGACTTGCATCTGTGACTTGCAGTGATTGCTCAATAAAGCAAAAAAGTAACTACAAATCCTTTGCTCTTGAAAGAGCTTGCACATGTTACTCTAGCTGGCTTTGGATCAATCACGTTTTATGCAAATAACAAGTTTTCCCAAGCTGCTTTAGTTGCTGTAAATTTATTTGGTCTTTTCAAATGAAGGAACGTTTCTTTGTGGGCATAAAATAAATCTTTATATGTTAAACATTCATATCACGCATAGATGTCTACTTTTAAACAGAGAATTCCATATCTCCTCAACCTTTCGACTTCAGAGTGGTTAATTAAAATTTAAGTCACATGTTTACTACCACCTTGCCTGATTACAAGAGTTGTCATCCTGGAATTCTTGTTCCTGGTGAAATTCTCGTTATTCTATTTGGACCACTATGGGACAGTGAAATTTTGTTTTGTTTTCTATCTGGCCCTGCTCATTATGCCCAGGTTATTTAATAGGGTGACATACCGTTCAAGGAGTTTAAGATTTGGATTAACTCTCTTGAAAAACAAATCTTTGCTTATTAATTTAGACAGGGAAAGACTTACACATTTTTCGTTCCAGCAGTAGATTCAAGATTTCTTTCAGTATTTCTTCTTTTACGTTGGCCAATATATACATGATCTTAATTATGTCCATTGTACTAGGGACCTGATGTTGCATCTGCTGTTTGTAGAAGTTTTCCTCTTGTCTTTCTAATGGTGATGTCTCCTCACCAGGATAAGAAAATGTTGGGGAACACGAAAGGGAGAGAAAGAGTGAGTCAGTAAATGAATGAGTCAGACCTATTGCCGCAACATCATTATTGGTTTTCTCTTAGGGAATTTTCTTTAAATTTATGGTACCATTGATTTTTAGATCATTGTACTTTTGTATGATCCACATTTGCTTCAGCTTTAGAAGGCAGATAGGTGGTCTCGTATTTTACTCTAGAATGCTCTAATGTGGTGCAGAATTATTTGCAAAATCAAGACAGCAACATATTCAAGTCTTGAGGCAGTAAGACATGCCCAGACCATCAGTGCCCTCCCCCACCAAATCCATAACCTAAAGTCACATTGTCTCTCTCCTCTCACTGCCTCTTGCCAGGTTCCTGCTGCTCTTTGGCTACTTCAACACTTGTTTTTAAAAGGGCAGCTCTCCCATCTGAGCTTAGTCAGACTTCTAATTAGCCCCGACTGCCAACATGCTTTGAGCATGTGGCAAGTTATGTAGCAATTAGGGTCATTTAAACACTTCTAATATAGCATCAGGCTGCCAAATGAAAGCTACTGCTACTTTCTGTGACAGCGTGTTAGTTTACACAGTGTTTATTTTCTTTTATACCAGAAAACCTGATCAAGATTTTTATAATCTTTTTATTTACATCTACAACAATGAATGTGAAGGTCTCTCAAATGCTGGACTTACTTTTAGAAGTAATGTATTATGCAATGAAAAACTTTTTTGTTGTTGTTGCAGAATTTTAATTGGCCAAAATGAGAGAAGAAATTGTAACATAGCTATAATAGCAAAACTTTTTTTGTAATAACAAAACTTTTTTGTTTACCGTGTATGTCTCTATTGAGGACAGGGAATCAGAAAACACTAAAGCCAGTTTCTCAGACTCTGCTCCTGGAGGACTGCAGTGGCTGCAGGTTTTCATTCTAACCCTTTTCCTAATTAGTGATCTGCTTTTGCTGCTAATGAAATTCTTTTGAATTAAATATAATTGACTTGCTCTTGAAGACTCAGATCCCTTAATTGTATCTTTTTCCCTAATTAGCTGCCAAACAACAGTGAGATACAAAATGAGCCAAAACATGACCAGCAAACTGTGTCCATCATACAGTATCTGAAAATAAACAAAGATGAAGGTCTCAGGAATGCTGATCTGCTCAGGTCCACAAAACATTTTAACAGTGCTCTTAGAAAACAGAAAATCAGCAGTTTCAGAAATATATGCAATTGCACAATGAGAGCAGCAACAAGCCATTGAATTAAAGAAGGTTTAATTAACAACAAGAATCAGTGCCTAATTAAAGAACTGGTTGGAGTGAAATTGATTGGAGTTTGAGGCCCTGACTTAGTTGGTCTTCGGTTGTCTCACTTATTTCACATTTCATTTCTGTATGGGTGCCATTTAAGGAAAGAAATGAAGCAATTCAGATGAATGATGAAGAAATTCAGGGAAACACATCAATTAAAATTTAATCAAAAGTTAATTAGCGGCAAAAACAGGTCACTAATTAAGAAAAGGGTTAGAATGGAAACCTGTAGCTACTGTGGCCCTCCAGGACTGGAGTCTGAGAACCCTGCACTAAAGCAAAATTATTTCCTTTTTAATTTTATAAACAGATTCATATACACTGCATGCGAAACATGACATGAAATTTAAAATTACTAAAGCTGTATAAACCCATTGCTTTTTATATTTTGTACTGTATAAACGTCTGCTTCTTAAACTGCAGTCTCAGCCTTGCCATGCTATAGATCAGAGCAGACATGTACAGTATATTATTAGATGACCCACATAAGTTATTCAGTAAAAGTTTACATCCCTGACTAATGCAGAATTATCATTTGCTATTTTACAGAAATCTTGTGGTAACCATCAGAAAGAGAAAATAAGATGTATTCTTTCCATTGTTATAACAAAATATAAACAGACCTGGCAGAATTAAATAAATACAGTAGGGAAGGAAAGTAGCAAAAATGTTGAATTCCCCAGTTTCTACCCACAGAGGTATTGTACACTCCAGATGATTACCAAAAGCTTTCTACTTGTTGAATAGTGCAGTTTCGTGAAAGAGGCATAGACATGTCAAAGACACAGGTGGAAATTTGGAAGTAGGGTACTTCTGAAATGCAAAAGAGGACAGTGAAACCAAATGACTGCAACAGATTAGCTCAAAGTTTTGAAAGGGCTAAAGAAATCTGATGAAGACTGCAATGGCAAAGAGATGAATGGTGATGTAATACATTGTTGTGTGTTGTGAATAAATGACTAAGAGTTAGATATGAAGCCTGGCTGTCTGGATGAAGAGGTACTGATTAAAGGGCTATTTCATAAAGTGATGTGTCTAAATATTCACTGCATCCATATCTTATAGAGCAATTCCTCTCCTTTTTTTAACACACATTAGCATAGTTATATCTTCATCAAATTATTAAATAATACTTCTGTAAAATTAAGTCCACTAATAAAGGTAGAAGAATTCAGTTTAGGCAATATTTATATTAATCATATTCATTTCACCAGTTGAGTGAAGACAAGACCAGCTAGTAAGATCTTATTTTATGTACATTTCTTCATATACTATATTTATTATACAGTATATGTTTGTCATGTCAGTGTTCCTTTGGGAGAATGAGGCAATAGCAGCATTTATGTCAATAGGTTGTTTCATCTCAGATTAACTCCTGAAACACTGTTTTTGGTATATTCGTTATGGCTATGAAATCACAAAACAGTCTGCTTCCTCTTAAGATATATATGAGGTGTTACAATTAAGCTCTTTGAATGCCTTCATAAAAGGTGGTTTTAATTACTTGCACACCAACAGTTGCTGTCAGCTTTGAAGTAGTTTCTTTAAGTAGTGAAACGTTTTGTGAGTTAGCGTTTCCTCTGAGTTTGTTGTGAGTGGGTGTTGCCATTACTTTAAACACTTTTGGAACTCCTCTCCTAGAGATGTTTAATGTTCATACATATTATAGTCAAAAGCGGAGAAAATGCTCCAGTTTTGTTTTTCTTTGTCCAAAATTCTAGGGCAGCTAGCGCTTAATGAGAAGATGGTCAATCATGATCAAGTTTCAGCCATGGTTCTCTGCTAAACTGAAAACACACACTATATTAGCACCACAACTATTTTTCTACTTCTAATTAATGTGCCTCAAATATGGATGATGCTGATTAGTTATTGTTAATTTGTTTTTCAATACAGCATTTCCTTGTATATTTTGAAAAATTACTGTTATTTCCACAGCATATATGTCTGTTTTATCTAAATACTTCAAAAGGAGATATGAAAATATAAATACATATGAACTGCTAAATTGCCCTGTTTGTCCTGATATATTTATCTGTGAAATAATTTTTTGGTTAGCTAAAATGAGCAAGCTTTCCACATTACAACAAAACAGTGAAGAGTAGCATGTTGAGTGGATTGACAGATACTGTTACAGGGTCAAAAAATACTATATGTAACAATTACTTCAACAAACAAATGATGGCAGTATAGATATACAATAATGAATAATACAGGGTGGCCCATGAAAAAGTGGCCCACCTCCAATCGATCCCATGATGTTGCAAAGAGTGTACATGAACATGCTGAAACTGGCACAGAGAAGTATTGACACAAGGAGATCGCTTTCAGCATCCTCTGTAAATGTGAGTTACTTTTTCGTTCAGAAAAGAAAAATTTAATGCTTTATTCTCAATAGTTGTGCTCGAGTCTTTGTTTGTATGTGCATCTATTCACATCCTGTATGTTTCTCTGTTTGGTTTGAGAGTAGTGTTCGAAACACAGAGCTACACATAGCTCTTGATTGGATTTACCTAGAAAATGTCTTATAAAACAAAGGCTGGTAATAAAAGTGTCCTGTATGGGCTTCATTATTGTATGCGTCCAGCTAAGTTGGCGATTGTTGCAAATCATGCCAAAGTTACTTCTTGTTTTTTTTATTTTTACTCTGTTTATGCCATTGATGTGCCTTGAAATCGATTTCTTTAATAAACAATCAGAGCATTTTACGGGAGAGCGTTTCATAAACCAAAGATAGAAAGAATATCTATGACATGCTTTAAAAGCATACAATCAATAAATGGATTACAAAAAAAAGGAAAATGAGTGAAGCACATCCTTCCCCACTTCCTACACTTTCAGCCTAGGTTCACTGTGCTCCTTAAACTTGACTGTTCACTGTTTCCTTGGCATCTGTTTAATTGGATGGTTTGTTAACATGCCAAATCCTATTTTCAACACACCTGTACTTCATCAAATTTTCAAGTGGTACTCTTTCATCAGGACTGCATGTTGCCAAATGAATTCAGTGCCACATCTTTGTACAAAATGGCTTTTGGAAAAGGAATGTCTTTGTTTCCTTTTAATAGCATCTTCATCTGAGGAGGCTAAAAACAGATGGCCCTGTAAATAAGTATCACAGCATTTCTAATTTGATAACTAGATAATACTGCATTCAAGCAGTGAAATTTGAGTCATGTAGAGTTTAAAGTTCAAAATATGTAGATTGAAGCTTTAGCATTTGAAAACATATTAGTTTTCTTAATAAGCTAATATAATATTAACAGACCTATTCAGGCCTCACACTACCCTGAATTGGACCTGAACCTTTCCCAGAGGCACAAAGCAGAAATCAACCCTGAACTAGGTGCAAGTTCATTTATTTGCTAACACACACAGATACACCAACAGATGGCCAACTTAGAATCACTATAGCATTTACATCTTTGTGATTTGAAAGGAAAATTAAAATTCCTGGAGAAGAACCTACCTAGACATATCAAATCCACACAGTCAGTGACTGGGCATGTGATTCAAGCCCAAAATGTTGAATACATGATGCAGAGGTGCAAACCACTGTTCCACCCCTTTATAAGCTATAATAAACATTTTAGGAATAATGCAAATAATGGCAGGCACTGCTGGGATAAGTTTTAGCTCCTGCACTCCTCAGCTGAATAAGAGAAGCTTCAGACATGAACGAAGGGAAGGTTAAGACTAAAGAAGCCAATTTGTTCAAATATATTATTACATCAAGTGAAATGATTTTCAATAGGATTTCTGCACAAGAAACATTCACTCTCAGCGCAAACAATGCTATATTATCACACATTCAATTAACCTTTAATGAAAACTTCACACTGCCCCCCTTTTTACAGCTTTTGTTCTGTATGTAGAATATGAATATAATTTAATATGGTTACATTTGTGCCTGGTATTAAAATGTGTCTCCAGTGTCCCCATCGTATTGCACTAAAGATCTGATTAAACTTTTAAATGTGCTAAATTCTAACCACTTCTGAGGCTGTTGTATGCAGATATTTGTTGTATGTTGTATATTCATTTACATGTGTGCTGACTGTGGCTGCTATCTGTTTCTGACAACCTCTGAAAGAAGTCTGAGTGATCAGATTGCAGTCCAATCACAAGTGCAGTTGCACTTGGTTTAATGGGGTCATGTGCTATTTAATACTCATTGAATCTCTGAAATTACAGGTTAATATCAGGTGGAAAGGAGGCCAAAGAGCTATGAAACATAAACGCTGAGTGAAATCAATAAACCAGACAACCTTAAAAATACAAAGACAATCAAAACAGCCATTGCCATGAGTTTCTTCCTTTTTAGGCTTTTCTCCTGGCTATTTTTGGATCTTTTGTGGAGGCTTGGGTTCTTTATTTGAAGCTATTCTCACTGGAGAACCCAAATCTAATATTTGTTTCCACCTTAGTGCTAGAATTAGTTTGCATTCTACTTTAACATCAATATTATTTTTTTATTGACACCACTACTTTTTGAAAACCTGCTATGGTGTTGCCATCCATGAATGTCAGGAGAGTGAGATGTGTTGCCTCATCAACGTGATGGTTTAAAGTTCAACATCTTCCATTTCCTAAATATTTAGTGAGTGGTTCTTTGTTAAGAAACATCTGGGAAAAGACTTTTGTGCAATGAAGGTTCAACTATGACTTCTGTTTTCTGATTCTGGTTTAGATGAAAGAAAGAACTGACTTTTGGTTTTGGCTTTTGTCATCTTCTGGACCCTATAATACATCTTACTGCCTATTGTTATCATGGTAGTACAGTCACTTCTTATACTAGGAAAGCATTAAAATTGACATTAATAAATGAAAATTACACAAAGGAAAACATTCTAAATAAAAAGTTTAGGAATTAACTAGCACATTTATTGGAAAAGTTACCACAGCTAAGAGACCAAAACAAGCAGAATGAGTTTAGCCTAACAGCCACAGTAGATCTGTCAAAAGTACTTTGGTGTAAAGAAAAGTCTTTGCAATTAATAAAAGACCAAAGCAAATACTGTTAAGTTTCAGCCTTTGTGGAAGACAAAGATATAGAAACCTTATAAAAATTATAACCAGAGCTATAGAATATTAAAAGACCATGGCCTTTTGTTCAAAGCCTGATACTGAATTTATAGATAGCAGACTCTTGAAGGTGTCAGATTTGTTGAGGTCAATTGAATTAAAATGCAAGAATCCTCTGCCAGGCATATGCTGCCTATAACTGTGCTGATGAATTATTCAAGATGTGCAGGCTCACAATCTTTATTTTATATAACACCTTTATAGGGTAACACCACCTTACAACCCTTTACAACTACTTGGTAATAGCGCAATTAGTAACATATATATTTCATATGTATTTTTACACAGGCTCGAGGTTACACAATTTGTCATAGTCTGGCATTAAACTGACACTCTAGGGGGAGTTAAAGTCTAACACCATATTCACCAAGCCACTCTGCTATAAACATTTAACATAACATATTTACAGTGCTTAGTGCACACAGACACTAACTTACTTACTGGACAAATTTAGAGTTACCAGTCAACCTAAGCTTCATGTTTTAGGATTGGTGGTAGGAACCAGAATGTCTACACAAAAGATAGCCCACTGGAAGCATGTTCAACATTGGTGTTCTAGTCTGGCAAAGTCCAGGCTCATTTCCTTAGTAGGTGATAACCTACTGGACCTAAGCTGGATCCAAAGAGTAGCAAGAACAAGTCTGTGGTCAAAATTCACAAACTGGGCACTTCTGTAGACCTTGCAATTTTGCAAGAGACTCCAGCATCTTCCCACAAGGATGTGATTGATCTCCTTCACTGCACCACCAGTATTGGAGTACCAAGTCCAACGATGTGGCTCAGGGCACTAGAACCAGGATCCAGTTGTCCGCAGCCTCTGACCTTTAACAAAGTCAAGGAACATGGAGCCACTTTCACCACAGTTACCAGACCCATGGGGACCGAGAAATCCTCATAGTCAGCCCTGTCAGTGGCAGTGGCTGCATTGAAGTCACCCATGACCAGAGGAGTGTCACCTCGTGGGCACCCATCAACCACAGAGCAAAGCTGCAATATAGTTAGCTATTCAATATGGTTAGCTAAACAATATTTTTTGTATTACCTAATATGTATATTTCAGTATATATATAGTTCAGAGACAAGAGCACAAGATAAAGGGTCTTCGGCACCCAGAGGCAAACTCTGTATATTATAGCTACGCTATGACTATGTATATATATATATATATATATATATATATATATATATATATATATACTAATAAAAGGCAAAGCCCTCACTCACTCACTCACTCACTGACTCACTCACTCATCACTAATTCTCCAACTTTCCGTGTAGGTAGAAGGCTGAAATTTGGCAGGCTTATTCCTTACAGGTTACTTACAAAAGTTGGGCAGGTTTAATTTTGAAATTGTACGCGTAATGGTCATAAGTGGAACCTATTTTTCTCCATATACTGTAATGGACATTAGCCCGATGGCCGTGGGGGGCGGAGATGCGTGTGACATCATCACGCCTCCCACGTAATCACGTGAACTGACTGTGACTGCAGTACGTAGAAAAGAAGGAAGAGCTCCCAAAGAGCGCTGAAGAAAAACGCTGAATACTTTATTCGCGAGATGCAAGTTTAATGAGAAGACACAAGGTATAAACAAGACTTTGGATCACTTTGTAACGGAGTTAAAATTGCTGTAGCGAGAAACTTTTAAGTGCCGGGTCTTAGCTAACATTAAATAATGCCGTGGACATCGGGAGATCGCACGAGATAGCACAGGCACAGCTCAGAAGCTTCGATGCATGTACTCCGAGCTCACGTGAACTGACTATGAACGCAGTACGCAGAGAAAGCAAGACCTCTAAAGAGCGTGGAGAGTTTTGCTCACGTGAACGTGTCTGCAAAAAGTGGCATTTCCTGCACTGCAAAAATATTACAAAAGTCGGGCAGCTGGCGCGCGCGCTCGTAGCTGTGCCGGCCTTTGAGACGCTGACTGCGCTTCTGCCTTAAGTGAAAGTAAACACTTTTTTCCCCCTTCCCATGAGCTATAGCCCAGATAACTGTAAACACAGGATCCCATTTCTAGACCGCGGCAAACTAATATTAAGGCACTTCGCACTTTCTTTTACACGTATACAATTATGAGGTCGTCAGGTCGGATTATGAAGACACGCACAGGAGTGGAGGACCGACAGTGCCATCCCGGACAGTTAATGGCAGGGCCGTCTCTCCAGTCTACACGAGACCCACCGCGATGCTCATATTGTCAGCGAAGACCTCTCTCTATACTATATAAAAGAAAAAGGCAAGTTTCCTTTCTTTACACCTTTTTTCCTTTCATCCCCAACCAAAGCCTTTCTCTCTTAACACTGCAGAGGACACAAAAATGATTTTCTTTTAATTGCTGGTAATGCCGGTAACGCACATTACCACAGGCAGAAATTTGGAAGTTCCCATAGAAAATGTAATTTCTATACCACAGCCGTCGTGTAGTGCCTTTCAAAAGGGATCAACTACCAAGAGATGATCCATATACATTTTAGCTGCTGTTAGTACTACTTACCTGTTATGTTATACCGGCTTTAAAATGTACCTTACCCGAAACCACTCCAGTGGTGCTCAATGTACCTGTACTTCTTAAAACGTTAATGTTTTACTGTTTAATAGCTTATAGACTACATTTTATTTTTTCCTTTGCATTCAGTGAGCGAGGCCAATGGGTGATCAGTTATATATATATATATATGAATGACCTCCAAAGAGCGCGGAGACTTTTGATCACATGAACTTGTCTGCAAAAAGTGGTGTCTCCTGCCCTGCAAAAGTCGAGCAGCCGGCACGCGCATAGCTGTGCCGGCCTTTGAGACGCTGACTGCGCTTCTGCCTTAAGTCAAAGTGGGCACTTTTAATTTTTTTTCTCCTTCCCCTGAGCTATAGCCCAGACAACTGCAAACACGGGATCCCTTTTCTAGACTGCGGCAAACTCCTATTAAGGCGCTTCGCACTTTCTTTTGCACGTATATGATTATGAGGTTGTCAGCTCGGATTATGAAGACACGCACAGGAGTGGAGGACCGACAGTGCCATCCCAGTCGGATAATGGAAGGAACGTCTCACCAGTCTACACAAGACCCACCGCGACTGTCCCCAAAAGGCGCTCATATCGTCAGTGAAGACATCTCTCTATACTATATAAAAAAAGGCAACTTTCCTTTTTTTACACCTTTTTTCCTTTTATCCCAAACCAAAGCCTTTCTATCTTAACACTGCAGAGGACACAAAACTAATTTTCTTTAATTGCTGGTAATGCCGGTAAGGCACATTACCAGAGGCAGAAATTTGGACGTTCACATAGAAAATGTAATTTCTATACCACAGCCATCGTGTAGCGCCTTTCAAAAGGGATCTACTACCAAGAGATCATCCATATACATTTTAGCTGCTGTTAGTACTACTTACCTGTTGTGTTACACCGTCTTTAAAATGTAGTTTACCCGAAACCACTCCAGTAGTGTTCAATGTAGCTTTACTTCTTAAAACGTTAATGTTTTACTGTTTAATAACTTATAGACTACATTTTATTATTTTTCCCTTGCACTCAGTGATGAAAGCTATACACACACATATAGACACATACATATATATACACATATATATACCTGTGTGTATGTATGTATGTATGTATATACGTATATATATACGTAGATCCCTATATTTATAGGGATCTACGAGTGTCAGATGACTCTTCCCTGTCCTTTCAAGGCTTTAACAAATTAACATGGAAGATCCTCTCACTCAGTCGACGATTAGGTTGTTTAACTAAATAGTCGACGAGCCCCTTTCTTTCCATAACCTCGTATGGCCCTTGCCAGTGAGCTAGCAACTTGGAGTGGGAGGTAGGAACGAGCACCATCACTCGATCCCCCGGGCGGAACTCCCGAAGGACGGAGTTGCGGTTCTAACACCGGGCCTGCGCTGCCTGCGCACGAGTCACATGGTCCTTTAGGAGAGGCCTGATTTTAGCAAGCCTGTCGCGCAGTTGCGCGACATACTCCAATATATTGGAGGAGGGAAGGGCCTCAGCCTCCCAGCCCTCTTTTAGTATGTCTAAAAGTCCAAAGGGTTGTTGCCCGTATAATAATTCAGGGGCCTGGGGCACCTCCCGGTAGGCAAAAAGCAGGAGCGGTAGGAGCTGGTCCCAATTCCTGCCATCGGCGCTGACTACCTTGCGGAGCATCTGTTTAAGCGTCTGGTTAAAACATTCTACCAGCCCGTCTGTTTGTGGATGGTAGACAGACGTCTTCAGGTGCTTTATTCGCAGTAATTTGGCAACCTCCCTGAATGTATCTGAGGTGAAGGGAGTACCCTGGTCCGTGAGGACTTCTTTGGGGATACCCACTCTCGAAAATAGGTTGACTAATTCCCGTGCGATATTTTTGGTCTTAGCGGAGCGCAGGGAACCGCCTCTGGGTATCGGGTTGCATAATCTACCATGAACAAATATGTACTTGTGGCCACGGTTTGAGGGTTCCAGGGGTCCAACTAAGTTCACCCCTATTCGGTCAAACGGGATGTCTATCAGGGGTATTGGGATGAGAGGAGCGCGGTCCCTCCTAGGAATCTGGCAAATCTGACATTCCGGACAGGATTGATAGAAGTGCCGGACCTCCTCGTTGATCCCGGGCCAGTAAAATCGGAGCTTGATTCTCTCCAATGTTTTCTCGGCCCTGAGGTGGGCGCCTAGGAGGTGAGCGTGAGCTAGGTCACATACCTCCCGCTGGAAGGTACGCGGCACTAGCAACAATTTCCGCACCTCACCCTCATGGGTTGCCACCCGATACAACAGATCATTCTCCAGCACAAAGAAGGGCTCGCGTGGCATGGAACCGTCAGCTTGTGAGCTGCCTGGAAGAACAATCACATTCCGGGCAAACCGCAGGGAATCGTCATTCCACTGCTCCCTTTTAAATGAGGCAGGCGTGGACCGAAATTGATGGTCCAAATTGCTCAGGGGGTCTTGTGAGTGGGTTGGCGGAAGTGTTCCCTGGCTCGTCCCTTCTCCAGCGGATACTTCTGGGTCAGAGTCCGTCACCTGAGAAACTTCCCCCGAGAGCCTGCGCCATTATGGCTTGCCTCAGAGCATGACGTGGAGACCGCGGGAAGGGTGCCTCGCCCCCTCATAACTAGACCTAGTGAGGCCCCGGGAGCGGTGTTCGTCCTGTGCGACCAGTCTTGTCCCAAAATTACTGGATGGGGGGATCGGGAAACACCACGACCGTCAAGCTGGAAACTTGCCCCTTCCACGTGATGTAACAGCGAGCGCTACGGTAAGACTTGGTCTCCCCATGCACACAAGTGACTTGCAAGTGCTGCGTAAGCCACTGTCGCGGTAATACGTAACAGCAAACGACAATAGTAATGTTGCTGTGGGAGTCAAATAAGGCTACCACCGAGTGCCCGTTTAATAACACCACTTCCGTGTTTGGGATTGCCAGCGGGTGCGGCGGAGTACAGTACCTTTCGGCGGTGACCCAGGTGCAGTCCATTGGCTCGGAGGGGGTGTTGAGGGGACAGGGTGGCAGTAGATGGCCGGTCTCGCCGCACTTGTAACAGCGCGGGGCAGCCGGCTTTTGTTTAGGCCTCTGTGGTGGTTCTGCAGCGCGTCGAGAGGGCTCGGGGGTGGCCGCCCGTCCCTGTCGGTTCCCACCGTGCCTTTCCGACCCCCCGGCTTGGTAGACCGCGAGCTGATGCTCCAGGACTTCCAGGAGGCCTGGCATATCCTTATAAGGATGGCGCTGGACCTGCTGGGCGAGGGAGCTGGGCAAGGCGTTTACCAGGCCCTCACAGGCCACCTGTTCCACGACCTTCCGGGCTTGGGGACCTTTGGGCCGTAACCAGTGTCCCATTTTCCTCCAGAAGGCGAAGGCCTGTGCACGGGCCGGCTTTTCTGGGTCAAACTGCCAGCTCCGCCATTCGGTCACCTGCTGGCCCGGCATGATGCCGTAGCGTGCCAGGATCTCCTGCTTTAGGAGGTCTTAACTCGCGGCCTCCTCCTCGGGGAGGTCATAATAAGCCCGCTGCGTGGGTCCCTTCAGGTAGGGCCCCAGAATGGACGCCCACTCGGACCGCTGCCACTCGTTCCGGGTGGCCGTCCGTTCGAAGATGCCCAGGTAGGACTCGATGTCAGCCATTGGATGAGGCGGATCGGGTCTTACCCTTCGGGCTTCTGCCAACCTGGCCTTCGTTTCCTCCAACTCGCAGGTGGTTGCGGCTTGCGCCTGCTGCAGGGCCAGGATCTGGGCATTCATTCCCTGCAGCACTGTATTTAGGTCTTGCCCTTCAGTCATCTCTCTCGGGCTGGAATCCTGCCGACTACGTCACTGTAAAAGATGTAGCAACAAACAACATAAAGGTTTGGGGGTTTCCAGCCCCGTATATTTCAAATTATCCACAATAAACTCAAAACGTTGGTCAAAAAAATATAAACAAAACAGTTCATATGCGCGACGCCCTTCAGAGGCATCGGCGGCCATTTTATAGGGGAGGAGCCGGAAGTGGAGGAATGCTGGGAAGGAACCGTGAGGGAGGATGAGACTGCTGACATCAGGAAAGATGGCGGAGGAAGGGCGGAAGTGGACGTACTGCGGGAAGGCTATGATGGGGGAGCGTCTCTTTTCCTGGAAGACAAAAGAGAAAGGTTAGTACCCTGCCACTCACTGCCGGCGAACGTCTTTCGAATCGGTTTAAGGTCCATCCGCGGTCTCCTACTCGCGCATGCGTGACAATATATATATATATATATCTATACTAATATCTATACTAATAAAAGGCAAAGCACTCACTCACTCACTCACTCACTCACTCACTCACTCACTCACTCACTCATTCACTGACTCATCACTAATTCTCCAACTTCCCGTGTGGGTGGAAGGCTGAAATTTGGCAGGTTCATTCCTTACAGCTTCCTTACAAAAGTTGGGCAGGTTTCATTTCAAAATTCTACGCGTAATGGTCATAACTGGAAGCTGTTTTCTCCATTTACTGTAATGGAGATGAGCTTGAACGCCGTGGGAGTTTTGTGTGACATCATCACGCCTCACACGTAATCACGCAGTACATAGAAAATCAGGAAGACCTCCAAAAAGTGCTGAAGAAAACATGCATTATATAATTGAAAAGGCAGCGAAACAATAAGAAGCGAGCGAGTGACATATACAACCATATTGATGAGTTATGCTACTTCGGAAACAAAGCACGATGTAAACCTACACTTTAAATTAAGTTCATAGACAGGCTGCCGCTGGCGTTTGTAATTTAGTGCCTGCCCATATAAGGCCGTCCGTCAGCGGCAATCCAATAGCAAACTCCCACTAAATATTCACGGGTTAAGGACTGTGCTTATGCAGAGGAAGATGAGATGGTCAGCGTGGTGTTTGGCACAAACTCAGCGAAACTGCGAGAGAAAGTTTTAAGTGCCAGGACTAAGGTAACATTAAATACAGCCATGGACATAGCACGAGATGGCACCAGCACAGCTGGGAACCTTCGATGCATGTACACGGAGCAGCTCACGTGAACTGGCGCGTGCACAGATAAAAGCAACAGTTCCAAAGAGCTGAACAAAACCGAATTACACAATTGAAAAGGCAGCAAAAATATGAAGCGCTGATACATACAAGCATATTCATAAATGCAGCTACTGTGGAAACAAAGCACATGGTGGAAAAAGTCAATGTCCCGCTAAAGGAAGACAGTGTAAAAAACCCGTGCATGCAGTGTGTCAGGTCTCGGATAAAGAAGAAGACGAGCTGTTTATTGATGCAGTAAGAAACGAATCGATGAATGAAACCTGTCATCTTTACAACGATTGACAAACACGGAATGTAACTTGAACACAACACATCCTACAAATACGAACCTGATTGAAAGAAATAATGATAATCAAATCATTGATGACAGCAATACTCAGTAACACTCACAAAACAAATACTGTATATTGACAGTCATGTTACGTTATTTTTAAAATATTCCCTTTTCTTTTTCTAGCTTTTTTAACACACTACTTCTCCGCTGCGATACGCGGGTATTTATATATGTATATATATATCCCGATCTACATACTCGAATAATGGATACTTTATTCGCCATCAATGATTATTTTGGTAAAGCCATACTCAGTGTATTCATTAGATGAACGGTAAAAAGTAAGAGCGAGGGAGGATGACTTATTGAGGCATGCAGGCTGTAGTGCGTCAACTCTATCTGAATTGT
This sequence comes from Polypterus senegalus, assembly GCF_016835505.1. Taxonomy (NCBI): domain Eukaryota; kingdom Metazoa; phylum Chordata; class Cladistia; order Polypteriformes; family Polypteridae; genus Polypterus; species Polypterus senegalus. The sequence goes on from NC_053156.1 coordinate 111,880,676, forward strand.
GCGATCACATTTGAAAAAAATATATCTTTTCAAGTTCTATTTAGTCCATATGTGTCAAACTCAAGGGCTTACCACATCCGGCCCGGCGTGTAATTATATCCAGCCCGCGAGATCATTTTATTTTTTAAGAGCGGGAGTTATCCGTTTTAACAAGCAGCGTATTGCACTGATACGAAATAGCTGTGTGTGTATATATGTAGATATGTATGTATATGTATATATATGTTTATATATGTGTGTGTGTATGTATGTATGTGTGTATGTATATGTATGTGTATATATGTAGATATATATATGTATGTATATATGTGTATGTGTATATATGTGTATATGTATAGATATGTATATATATATATGTTTATGTGTGTGTGTAGATATGTATATATTTATATATATATACTGTATATATATATATATATATATATATATATATATATAAGACAGCAACACTCATCACTCACAACAGTGACAACACAATTACATTAACAATCATGTTACGTTATTTTCAAAATGTTTCCTTTTCTTTTTCATTGCTTCTTCAACACACTACTTCTCTCTGCTGGTATTTTGCTAGTATATATATATATATATATATATATATATATATATATACACACACCTCTACATTATATATACACACACATACATACATACATACATACACACACATATATAATTTGTGTGTGTATATGTGATGTAGATAGGTATGTGTATATATATATATATATATATATATATGTGTATATGTATGTGTATATATATGTATATATGTATGTAAACTGCTCAAAAAAATTAAAGGAACACCTTGAAAACACATCAGATCTCAATGGGAAAAAGAAATCCTCCTGGATATCTATACTGATATAGACTGGGTAATGTGTTAGGAACGAAAGAATGCCACATCGTTTGATGGAAATGAAAATGATCAACCTACAGAGCCCTGAATTCAAAGACGCCCCAAAAATCAGAGTGAAAAAATTATGTGGCAGGCTAGTCCATTTTGCCAAAATTTAATTGCAGCAACTCAAAATTGTAATGCAGCACTTTGTATGGCCCCTGTGTTCTTGTATACATGCCTGACAACACGGTGCATGCTTCTAATGAGATGACAGATGGTGTTGTGGGGGATCTCCTCCCAGATCTGGACCAGGGCATCACTGAGCTTCTGGACAGTCTGAGGTGCAACCTGGTGGCATTGGATGGACCAAAACATAATGTCCCAGAGGTGTTCTATTGGATTTAGGTCAGGAAAGTGTGGTGGCCAGTCAATGGTATCAATTCCTTCATCCTCCAGGAACTGCCTGCATACTCTCACCATATGAGGCCAGGAATTGTCGTGCACCAGGAGCCACTGTACCAGCATAGGGTCTGACAATGGGTCCAAGGATTTCATCCTGATACCTAATGGCAGCCAAGGTGCCTTTGTCAAGCCTGTAGCAGTCTGTGTGACCCTCCATGGATATGCCTCCCCAGACAATCATTAACCCACCACCAAACTGCTCATGCTGAATGATGTTACAGGCAGCATAATGTTCTCCATGGCTTCTCCAGACCCTTTCACTTCTGTCACGTGTTCAGGGTGAACCTGCTCTCATCTGTAAAAAGCACAGGGCACCAGTGGTGCATCTGCCAATTCTGGTATTCTATGGTGAATGCCAATCGAGCTGCATGCTGCTGGGCAGTGAGCTCAGGGCCCATTAGAGGACATGGGGCCCTTGGGTCACCCTCATGAAGTCTTTCTGGTTGTTTGGTCAGAGACATTCACACCAGTGGCCTGCTGGAGGTCATTTTGTAGGGCTCTGGCAGTGCTCATCCTGTTCCTCCTTGCCCAAAGGAGCAGATACAGGTCCTGCTGATGGGTTATGGACTTTCTATGGCCCTCTCCAGCTCTCCTAGAGTAACTGCTTGTCTCCTAGAATCTCCTCCATGCCCTTGAGACTGTGCAGGGAGACACAGCAAACCTTCTGGCAATGACACGTATTGATGTGCCATCCTGGAGAAGTTGGACTACCTGTGCAACCTCTGTAGGGTCCAGGTATCGCCTCATGCTACCAGTAGTGACACTGACTGTAGCCAAATGCAAAACTAGTGAAGAAACAGTCAGAAAAGATGAGGAGGGAAAAATGCCAGTGGCCTCCACCTGTTAAATCATTCCTGTTTTGGGGGTCATCTCATTGTTGCCCCTCTAGTGCATCTGTTGTTAATTTCATTAACACCACAGCAGCTGAAACTGATTAACTGTAACTTAACTGACCAGATTAATATCCCATAAGTTTCATTGACTTTATGCTATACTCTGATTAAAAAGTGTTCCTTTAATTCATTGATATATATATACACTGAAACCGATTATAACAGCAGCAATCCAAGCTGTGAGAAAACACTAAAAAGGAGGCGTGTCAGACGTCGTGGTACATTTTCTGATGCAGCTAGACGAAAAAAACTGTGATGCTGCGGCCAAATACACAAAACAATTTCTTTGACAATCATATTACGTTATTTTTAAAATGTTTCCTTTTTTTTTTCATAACTTCTTTAACACACGACTTCGCTGCGAAGCGCGGGTAATTTGCTATATATATATATATATGACAGCAACACTCATAACAGTGACAAAACAATCACATTGACCATCATGTTACATTATTTTCAAAATGTTTTCTTTTCTTTTACTTTACTTCTTTAACACACTACTTCTCCACTGCGAAGCGCAGGTATTTTGCTATATAATATATATACAATATATATATATATACTGTGGCAGAGGGACGAATTCCATGCCCAGCTGGGAAACTCCTTCGACACTTGGTCTGGAGGAACAGCCATGGGTGGTATACTACTTTGCCCAGACGCTTGGTGGCAGCCCCCCCTGGGTTGCATTGGGGCCACAGACATGGGACCTTGGAGCGCAGCCCTATTGTGCTCCGTGGCCACCACCAGGGGGAGCTGCATGGCTTTCTTAGTTTATGTGGGCGGGGATGCAGCCACACCCGAAAGTGCAGCCGGATCTAGGTCATCAATCACCTGAAGCACTTCCGGGTGGGCTATAAAAAGGACCCAGCAGCCACCATCAGAAATGAGAGATGGGAGGAGGAGGACGATGTTTGCCGGGAGAAGTGGTGGTGAAGACGAGTGTGCTTTGTGTTGGCTTTTGTGACTTGTTTGTGCTTGTGGGACTGTGTTAGGGCTGCGGGACATGGGGAAAATGTGGCCCCCAGCTGAAGAGAAAATAAAAGTTTGGTTTCTTTTTACGTGTGCCTCCATATCTCTTTGTGCTGGGTCGGGTGCCAATGTAGCACCTTTCTACAATATGCATGTCTGTGTGTGTGTGTGTGTTTGTGTATACCACATCGTCCTGGGTTCAAATCCTGCACCCCCTCACTGTCTGCATGAAGTTTGCAAGATCTGATTTGCCCCTCTACATATTCCAGCTTACTTCCCACTTCCCAAAAAATGGGAAAGCTAACTTAATAGTCAAGTCTAAATTGGTCTCTAATTGCCACAGTCCAAAGAGTCGCAGGTGAGGGGAATTGGTGATACTAAAATGGCCCTGGTGTGTGTGTATGCTCACTCTGAGATTGACTGACACCCTGTCCAGGGTTTGTTCCTGCCTTATGCCCTATGCCAGTTGGGATAGGCCCAGGCACCCCTTGCAACCCTGTTCAGGAGTAAACAGACTTGAAAATAAATGACTTTATTTTAAACTTATAGGAACAATTTTGAAACTATAAAACAGAGCGTAAAATCACACAAGGAAGCTGGGTAAATATTTCAGTAACAAGTGATCTCTGTTTTTAAATTATTTAGTCAGATGTACTAAAATTCAAAGTAGTCTTCTTTAGAGCTGCTTACCTGCAGAGGAACAGACATGTTTTCTTCCATATAGACCTGAAAAAAAAAATACACAGCCCAGTTAAGATTTATTATTTCAGATAAACAAGCACATATAAAGACATCGATTACAGTTAGAAGTGAGAACTGTGTTGAACCTCACTGTGACTATGACTGCTCTTTTTACTTTAAGCCAAATTAGACCTTCTGTTTCTCTTCTAGCACTGTATTACTGTGTATTAATCTACCTATTTTTGTGACTTACAAATACAAAAAAATGTGTTTCTTTGCAACCAGCGTATCCCCAGAAAGTAAAACTGAACCTTCCCCTGTATACAGTGTGTATATATATATATATATATATATATATATATATATATATATATATATATATATATATATATATATATATATACTTTGTCAGATGCATGCAAATCCTGAGCAAAAATGTGACAGTTCTGAGGTAATGATTTTGGAGAAAAGGTGGTTGCTAAAAGCCTCTTTTCTCACAACTGCAGCTCAAATTATAAAGTTTGCTGATGTCACTTCCAGTTTGGCCCTGAGGGTCATGTCTCTTCTCACTCCAAAAGCTTTTTAAAGAGCAGAAGTACCTGAATTTGGCATTCTTTCAGGAAAAAGACTCCTCAGAGCTCCAAGAAATCCCCAGAGAAAAGCCTAGGAAGAGAGGGTACTAGTAGTTGGTCCTCAACCTTTTATTGTTTCCCCCTTGTTTTTCTTATTACTATAGATGTAATGTAAGAGAATTCAAGGACAACGATAAAGAGTTGGGGTATAATTAGATTGTAAGCAAACTGAAAAAAACAAGCAAATAATTGCAGAGAGGTCTGTTTGGACATGAGTTTAGGACAGAACTGGCAAAGATAGTGGAGCTTCCATTTTTCAGTCCTCCGGGCAGGAAGAGGTGCGTCCAGGTGGGCAGGCACTGGAAGTGATGTCAGAGATATTCTAGCTGTCAATCCAGTCTGCAGAGGGAGGAAGAGAGAAAGGCATTAAGATACAGAGCCAGCCCCTGGTGTGGTAGTAGAATTACAGTCACTAGAGCCTTCAGCTGTCCACTGTGCGGACGCATGTGATAGCAAAAATAGTATATATTGGAATTGTGTTTAATTATAATAAATAGTACTACATTATACTGCATCGCTCAAAACTGCTAGACTGAAATAATCCATAAAAGATGCATTTTAAAATTATGTCTAATTTTTTACCATAAATAAAGAATAATTTATTCCAGATATACATTTACTGAGAACAATACAAATCATGCGTTCATGCAGGTTTAGTTTATATATCATAGACCTTACAGCTGAATGAGCATTTATGCTGTTTTTATGACTCAAAGTGCTGCGTGTGTATCTCACATTTTGGTCATACATCAGAAACCTAAAAAACAAATTGTAAACATTAATTATTTTAATGTCTTAATGTGAAGTTATACTCTTTGGATTATACTGGTGGTCTCTAGGGAGAATATGAATGTGGACATTTACTAAAGCAATTGGAAGAGGTATAATTGTGCTGTTACTGAAGAAATAGCTATGTTTAAGACTTGATAATTTAGCAGTGGATTTTTTAGAGTTGTAGGACTGCGGTCTAGCTTACATGTAAAATTTCTTAATATAAGCTGGACAGGACTGAAAGAACTGCCATTACAGCAGATGTAGTACAAATCCTTTTGGGGTTGATCAGTTCTCAGAGGAGGGTTGAATTGCCTGTATGCAACAAATTAAATTTAGATGTAACAAAAGCAATTGTGGTAATGGTCAATTCAAAGGAGGTTTGGATCCCCCAAGAGCCATACATTGCTTCTGGCAGTGTGGTTAGCTGTCAGGATTCCTTGGATTCATATTGTCTGTTTTTGACAAATAGTCAAATAGGCATAATAGCTGTATTAACAGATGATAATATTGCCTATATTCTTTGAGCAATTTATTTGATTGTATGCATTTTATCCTATTTATGACAGGACAGGGAGGACATGTAACACATTACTTTTTCAATTTGTACGCAGGTTATTTACCCCACCAATGAATGACAAAACATATCCAGGAAAATGAATAAACTTAGTTAATGCATTTCTATTCTATTCTATTTTATTCTATTCTATTGGATTATATTAGATTATACACTATTAAATTAGATACACTTTATTAACCCCAAGGGGAAATTCAACTTTAAACATAAGACAAGGTTGTTTGAAAAAGTAATATCTAACTTTATGAGCACCTCATGTAGTTAATTATAAAAAATGAACACTGAGTATTGACTCCCTCAGCCATAGCATGTCTTAATTGTTTGTTCAAGCTTCCAGTTAATTTGTGTGTAAGGAATTTGCATCCCTTTTAATTTCCATTGTTTAGGTTTCCAACTGAGCCTTTGATTGCATATTTCACTGTTAAGAAGAAGTCACTTTTTGATGTCTTTAGAACTTTTGGAAACACTCTGAACAGTACACTGTATTATCCTACTGCTGTCTTTTTGTAGCACAATTACTTTTGTTGGCCTTGTTTGATTGCTTTGCTAAAAGTGTTGCCGCTAAGTGTGAATGTGTTAGTCATCAACTCCAATAGAATTTGCTTGATGTATGTGGCCAAACTTGATGTTCCCTAAGACCGGTGGCCCTTGATAATTTTACAGAATTTGGACTCCAGGAACATTAGGCCATGGTCTCTTTCATCCTTGAAAGACATTAAGCACCTTCGCGCATTTTAAAATCATGATTATTACTGTTATGTTTGTCTCTAGCCCATATAACACTCTCCTGTACCTGTCAGCCTTAATATTTAATGATTTGTCGCAAAGTAAAGCAATCCTGTGTTAGTTTTGGAGTTCTCACCTACCCAGTCATCACCATCAATATCATTCTTGTTCCAGTTTTCCTTAGAATTTTTAAAACTGCTTCTGTTTTCTGTTGCTCTATAACTATAAATCATTATTTTTATTTTATATGTTGCCATGTTAAGCAGTGTGTGGCAACACAGGGCACTGTTCTGCTTAAGTAAATCTCAGATGGAAATATTTAAACATGGTCTAGAAAATAAAATGTAGTCAAAATCTAGCCGAGCTTGTAACTAGAAAGCAAGGTTGAATTGATGTAAAGCCCTCACCAGAAATAGTTGTCAAAAATGTTGTCATTAACTGTTTTAAACCAGAGAAAACAAAACAACATGCATTTTAAACTTTAGAAGGTATTATCTTTTTTTTCTATAACCCAGAAATGCACAGTGCTGACTTTGTATCCTGTCATGATGGAGCCATCACTTGTCATACACCTCCAAATGGTTTTCTATGGGCAACCATTACCTAAAATGGTAACACTTATTTCAAAACAAAATGGTATCTAAAAAAGATATACACCATAGTCAAAATATGGTCCAACTAAAAAACAAATGTCAGAGATGGATTCTGTACCAAAAAGCTCATCGGCAAACTTAACAATGATGTTAGAGTTACGTGTAACCGTGCAGTCATATGTGTAGTGGGAGTTCAGCAGAGGGCTCAGAAAACAGCCCCGTGCAGTTAGGAATGATGAAGTGTGTCCACCCACTTGAACCACCTGGGATCTACCTGTCAGGAAGTTAAAAACCCAGTCACACAATGAAGCAGGTCCCTTAGTGATGAGTTTATTAAGGATTATTGTGTTAAATGAAGAACTGTTGTCTAGAAATAGCACTTACACATAACTCTACCTCTTGCCACCCAGGTGGGCGAGTACTGTATGAAGGATCATGGACATGGCATCCTCTGTGGATCTACTTGATTAATATGCATACTGCAATGCATCCTGTTCTTTGGGTAGAGAAGAGCATATGTAATTCTTGATTTTCCTTTCAAAACAAGGATATGACGTTAAACTGAAACTTAGAGGGAAATCATGGGTGTTGGTGGCAGGATTGGCACTCCAGTCACTGTAAAATAACTTCATACAGCTCTGAGATAACATACAGGACTCCTTTCTGCTCTCTGCAGCAGTAGCTCTTCTGCAGCGACCCATAGGAAGGCTGCTTACATTATGAAGGGGATGGGGGAAAGCCCTCTGGAGCCTCAAAACCGTCGGAGAGCCAATGGGGTCAGGCCTGTTGGGGATTGGAACTGGTGTGGTGCTGAGGCGTTGCCCGCTGCACGGAAGTACTTGGGTCCCAATTTGAGGCAGCCTATACGTCTTGTCTCTCCAGCATGATGATCATCTTCCTCTGCTGTCAGAAGAGCTTTGTAAACTCTGCATTTCAGTGGTGGCACTCTACGAGATGTGTAGACCTGGGACTGGCCAGATCTCTTTAGGTGGGTAAACCTTTTATTGGCCTGGTCGCTCTAATGGCTGTCATACTCAGGGAATAGCTGTTGCTGTGGTGGATTGGCTCTTTCTAATGGTGCCCGATGTCACTCCTTTCAACAAAAATATTATGAGACTCAGATTACAGCACTCTCCGGGTGCCTTTTCTGTTGTCTCAGTGTATGCTTTCACCGCGGTGAGTGGTATCTCAGTGAGGGAGACATTTTATTTTCATTTTCGCCCAGTGATTGATGTGTGCCTGCAAGGTGACACTCCTCTGGTCATGGGTAACTTCAATGTGACCAATGTCACTGACAGGGCTGGCTATGAGGATTGTATCAGTCCCCATGGGAATAGCGACTGTGGTGAAAGTGCCTCCATACTCCTTGACTTTTCAAAAGGACAGGGGCTGCGGATCACTGGATCCTGGTTCTGACAGTGCTGGCTATGAGGATTGTGTCGGACCCCACAGGCCTAGTTACTGTTGTGAAAGTGGCTCCATACTCAGGGGCTGCTGATCACTGGATTCTGTTTCTAGCACCTTGAGCCGCATTGTTAGACTTGGTACTCCAATACTGGTGGTTCAGTGAAAGAGATCGATCACATTCTCGTGGGCAGACACTGGAGGCTCTTACAAAACTGCAGGGTCTACAGAAGTACCCAGTTTGTGCATTCTGACCACTGACTTCTTGTTGCTACTCTGAAGATACAGCTTAGATCCAGTTTGCCACACCTACTAGGAAAATGAGGCTGGACCTGTTCAGACTCCAACATCGGGTTGTTTCTATGAAGTTAGCATGCAATTTTTGTGAGGAACTAACGGACTTGGGTGTGACTGCTGATCCTAAGGTGAATGTGGGAGATCTTCCATGACAAGACCCTTGAAGGTTGCTGAGGGTTGTGTTGGTGTAACTAGTGTTCCCAGAGGGAAGTGTTTCATCTCATAGGGCACTCTGCATATCAGTGAGAGGAATCACAGCGCACAGTTTGATGGCAACTCTGATCTGTGCCAGGAACTGAGAAGGATGGCTGCGAGGGTTCTTTGGGCAGATAAATAGGCTTTTGTTAGAGTAATCTGTGAGCAAGTGACACATCATCTATGGTCTAATGATCCATGTCCTGCTTACAGAGGAATCGAAGCATTAAGCACTACTGAATCTGTTCCTCGGAGAGTCACAGTCAGGGCAGCTAATGGCTGATAATCCTTATGGATGACACTGCAGGTGTGACCCACTGGGCTGGCTACTTTGAGCAGCTGTTTAAAGCTGACCCTCTGGCTAAGATGTTGGATATCTCTGGGTCCACGGTTCTTGAGGATGATCCTCCAATTATCTGTGAACCACCCAATCTCACTGAGATTGTACAGGTGGTAAACCAGCTGAGGGTAGGGAAGGCTGCAGGGATCTGTGGTATCGAGGGTGAACTTCTCCAGGCTGGTGGTAAGGATGTTCGCCTGGAATTGTAAGCTATCTTTTCTTACATTTGTTAGACAGGCATCATCCCAACTGACGCGCAAATGGGACTTGTTGTCTCTATCTGGAAAGGGAAGGGTGATTGCCTGGATTGAGGCAACTACAGGGGGATAACTGTGTTCTCAATGCTGGGTAAAGCTCTTGATAGGTTTATCCTCAATAGGATCTGTTATCACTTGCTCACCTACCAGTGACTTGAGCAGTCTGGATTTATGCCTAAGAAGTCAACCACCGATAGCATCCTGGCACTGAGGGTTCTCATGGAGTACAAATGCGAATCGACAGAGTTTCTTTGCAGCCTTTGTCGATTTTCATAAAGGTTTCGACTCTAGTTGATCGAGCTACCCTGTAGGACATCCTTAGATTTTGCGGGATCCCCTCAAAGCTACTGGATATCATGGCCAGCTTGTACACTGGTACTGTGAGTGCTATGCAGAATGAAGACAGAACCTCTACATTTTTCCCAATTGATTCTGGGGTTCGCCAGGAGTGTGTTCTTGCACCTGCACTGTTCAATGCTTGTATGGACTGGGTGTTGGGCAGGGTCATAGGGTCCAGCGGCTGTGGGGCATCTGTTGGTGAAGGAAGATTCACTGATCTTGACTTTGCTGATGATGTTGTGATCTTTGCAGTGTCAATGGAGGCTCTGATCGGGTCTCTCAAGAGACTGAGCGAGGAGTGTGAGTGTCTGGGCTTGTGAGTGTCCTGGATAAAAACCTAGATCCAGGCCTTTAATGATCTCTTGGGAACAGCCATCAGCAGTGTGTCTGTTGGCAGAGAGAGTGTCTACCTTGTCAAAAGATTTATTTACCTCGGCAGTGATCTGTGGTGACTCTTTCTATGAAGTCACTAGACAGATTCGGAGAGCATGGGGAGTAATGAGGTGTGGGCCTGGATGGCGTGTTTGCCTGGGGGATTGCCAACCAGGATACTGAGCTGTTTCATCACGTGGTGGGTGTAGCAATGAGCTGTACCAGTGCATGCTCCCAAACCTGACCTGACCTCTCAAAACACTTCATTGCTATAGGCATTAGTCAGTCAAGAAGATTGGATATGATTTCTTAGGTACACAAACAATGGTAGATCTTTTAAAGCATTGTGGTACGATTTACTGGGTTAAGGAGAGATTAAATATTATCATGAACATTGGTATAGGCTGATCAACACAAATCTTAAAAACACATCCTGGAATGGCATCTTGACACAGGGTCTATGCTTTATTTTCTTCTTCTTTTGACTGCTCACTTTAGATGTTGCCACAGCGGATCATCTTTTTCCTTATCTTCTTGTCCTCTGCATCTTGCTCTGTTACTCACCACCCAACAAGTGCATGTTCTTTCTCACCACATCTGTTAACCGTCTCTTAAGCCTTTCTCTTTTTCTCTTGCCTGGCAACTCCATCCCTAGCATCCTTCTCCCAATATATCCAGCATCTCTCATCTGCACATGTCCAAACCAATGCAATCTCATCTCTCTGGCTTTGTCTCCAAACTGTCCAATCTGAACTTACCCTCTAATGTACTCATTCCTAATCCTGTCCATCCTCGTCACGTCCAATACAAATCTTAACATCTTTAACTCTGTAACATTCAGTTCTCTATGCCAAGTCTATCGCCTGCATCCTCACCATACCTCTGACCTACCTCTCATTCACACACATGCATTCTGTCTTGGTCCTACTGACCTTCATTACTCTCCTCTCTAGGGCATCCTCAAACTGTTATCTACTCTTGTTACAGATCACAATGTCATCCGCAAAAATCATAGTCCACAGGGACTCCTATCTAATCAAATCTATCTAATAGGTTGACAGAGGAGATTTGACAGGAGTCCTCTTGGGCTATGATGTTTGTGAGTATAGCAATGATCCAGTGTCCTGTCCCTTCATAAGACCTACATGGAAGAACATGTAAAGTGTTGATAAAAGTTCTGCATTATGTTTTTGAGAGTAGCCTTGTTAAGATCACCACCACAATGAAGTCAGTGTCCAGGTTATCATACAGTCTGTTTGGGCAGTGTATATACACAGCTGTGTCAATGATTGAAGTAAACACTGAGGAAAATAAAATGGTCTGTATTTAATCATCAGTAGCATGATCAGATTGTTTCCTTCCAAGTTGTTACACCAGTTTTTCTTGACCATGACACATACACCTCCACCTTTCAATTTACCAGACTTCACTATTCTGTCCATACGGTAAACTGAGAGAGAAATTCAGCAGGCCAAATCACATGATCTAGTACCAGTAGAGTCAGCTATGTCTCTGTAAAACAAAGGATTTTGCAGTCCCAATTGTCTTACTAGAACTTTAGCCTTACTCTGATGTCATCCAGCTTGTTTTCCAGTGACTAGACATTGGGTAATAGGACATTGGATAGCGGCATTCAGTGCGCGCAAGCCATCAACCTGCTGTGAACTCTGGCGCCTTTCCCTCAGTGTTTCTTTTGGGTGCATCTGCCATTTTTCTGAAGGATCACACTCGGCCAAGCTGAGTCAGCAAATATGAATTTAGAAAGCTGGTGAGTAACTTGTGATCCAATCTTTATGTGTGTCTGCCAATCACAGCTAATGAAACACAAGAAAAATAAAATACAATAGCATATAATACAAAGTAAAAACGGAGCAGTGGTAGCATTGCTGCTTCACAGTACGGGGACCAGGGTTCGCATTCTGAGTCCTCCCTGTTTGGAGTTTGCATTTTCTTCACGTGTCTCTGTTGTTTTTCTCCGGGTGATTTGATTTTCTCCCACAGTCCGGTTACATGAATTGGTGATGCTAAATTAGTCCTAGTGTGGTTGGGGATGTGTTTGTGTTTGCCCTGCGATAGACTGGTGCTCTGTCCAGGGTTTGCTCCTGCCTTGCATTCTGTGCTACCCGAGATAGGCTCCAGCACCCCCCATAACCCTGTTCACATCTGAACAGGTTACAAAATGACTGGCTGACTGACTAAACAAAAACACAGTCTGATCAGATCTGGCTAAACAGCGACCATTGCCATCTTGAAAAAAACATTTATTGTTCAAGTAAGTGTATTTAATGCTATTATAATAACATAATAGGTGAACATATAAGCAAACTAAAACTTGTAAACCATATTTTTGCTTTCATCTAATTTAATAACTGACAATCTTAAAAAGAGGAGATCTTTATCTTAACACAACTTTTAGCAGAAAATAATAACTAATACAATACACATGCAAGAAATTAAAAAACTTTTTAAAAATTAATTTATTAAAATGTCATTAGTTAAATATAAGAATATATAAATATAAAAATAAATATATATTTTTTATAGAACTTTATTTGATGCTACTTGGTGCACCGCAATATGTAACATTTGCCTTTCCATTAAATTGCCATTTGCATTGTTAAAGAATGTTTATTTGAGAGTCAACATGACATATTACTGATTGGCAGCTCCTTTTCCTGGAGAAACATAGAAATCTGCTTCTTTTTAAACCAAATTAAAACTTTCGTCAAAAAAGAGAAAGTAAATATTTCCATAACCTTGTGCTAGAAATATGTGATGCCATATGCGGCACTTAAATTGCCTTCATTAAAAAGTAGGGTTTCCCTTTTTTAGCCTATAAAACCTGTACCCAAATGAAAAACAGAAATATGGAGTATTTTAATTGTGACTTCTGAGTGACAGGTTTTTCATAGATAAGTCATTAATCTGTCCTTTCAGTACAGCCACAGTTAATGGTTTAAAGTATGGTATTCAGGAAGTGGGTTTCTGCATGACAAACACTTAAACTTTTATATTTTTCATTTGCTTAAATTTGTTAAAGCATAATGTTATTGTATTAAACTATTTTTTTTCAAAATATACTGCATATTTATCATTCAGACAGTGTTGATATACATTAATGAAAATGGGGAAGAGTGGGTGATAATAATATAAATTTACAACATATAGACAGATGAAACACTGTGCAGTTCCTATTTAGAACATAAAGAGGATATTATTGATATGTCTTTGTCTATGTCAAGCAATGGTTAACAAATTAATTCATGGTATTTAGTTACTGACTTTCTATACAAAAAAAATAGATTTGTTTACTATTAATTTTTAAACATTGTTATTTTAAATGCATTTATTATTTATGTATTGGCAAAAATTGAAATGGAAGAAGAGATGAAGAAATACATTTCCATAATTTGTAAATGACAGTAGGCTAAAAGCATGCACTTGTCTTACTCACAGGGCACGAAAAAAGTGCAAACTCTTTTTTTTTTAACTAAGGTATGAATATCATATAGAAAAAAGGATGTTTGCACTCATATGCGGTGCAGTGTTCACATCAGGGGGCTACAGGATCCCCTTTGGGCTTTAGTTGTGCTTAATAGTCATACATTGTTAATATTACATAAATTAACTAAGAATTACCAAATAAAGGAACATTTTCCAAATTTGGATTTGACAATATAAAATTCATTGTGTGTGAATTAGACTTGCTGTGCCACAATTTTAAGGGATATATATTCCTCATTTATTATTTAGTTCAGTAGCTCTCAAATCTGAAACCTTTTAAACATCACAAGATGCTAAGAAAATGTACAAGAACAAAATGAACATTAATTAATTTAAACTTCTATTTCTCTATTCATTTTGTAAAGCACTTTGAGCTACATTTTTTTGTATGAATATGTGCTATATAAATAAATGTTGATTGATTGATTGATTGATAAACATGTTGTCTTAACTAATGTCAAATGTAAATCAGGTTGTTCCCACAAAAGATAAGGAAACATTTTTCCTTAACTGGGGAAATTATCAAGATGTGGGAGGGGTACCTGAGGAAGGATTACATCCTTGTGGATACATTCCCTTGGAGACTATAGAACCAGAAGTATTGATTGGGTTTGAATTCTTTGCTATAGTATGGCTAAGGTCACTACAGCTATTAAGAAGCTGCAGGAGTGAATCCTATCTAACTGGAAATGCTAAAGAAACTGGATGTTATAAGGAGTTTTTGGCTAACATGACTATTCAATAGGGTGATGTTTCAATTACCAAGGATTTATATTACTCAGTGTCCTCCTCTTGAAAAACCTATTCTAAGGTACTGGACCAGAGATTCAATGAAATAGCTGAACCTTAGATCCAAGAAGAGCAATATGAATTCCATTCTGGCCATGGAAAACTGGAACAACTCTTGTGCTTCCATTGATATTTGAGGGTTCATCTAAGTTGGCCAGTCCAGTCATATAGAGCTTATAGAGTTCTGGGGCTGTTGTCATTTGGTCCTGTGTTTGTGATACAACATTGTGTTTGTATAATTGGCATTAAGTCAAATCCATCCCTTAAATGTGTAACTTGCATCCTTTCTTTTCCATGATTTTTAAGGACAGGATGCTAAGGCAATGATCACATGTACATTGGGAATCAAGAAGCGGCATCACTGCCATTTATAGATGAGGTTGTCTTTGTGGCCTCATCAAACTTTGAGGATTGGCTTATTTCTGGTGTAAGAACACTAGGGTTGCCCTGTGAACTCAACAGACAGATACGCAGACACAGGGTAAAAGCACAAAGAAGATCCTTTACTTATTCTTCTTTCTTTAAAGTGCCTTTTAAACACTACAGCCACCATACACAAATAAATAATAAATGAATACAATAACCACAATAATTCTCCTCCTTTCCTCCCAGCAGCTCTGTCACACTCCCTCCCAACTCCGGCTCACTTGCTGGGTCTCCACTAGTCCTTTACATAGTCCTTGACCCAGAAGGACTTGAATTTTCTTCATTCCGGAAGTACTTCTGTCCTTCAGTCCCCAAGACTTGGGAGTACTTCCAGGCTATATTGAAAACAGAAATTCCAGTGCCTCCCTGCAGCGTCCCCTGGTGGCACCCACGCTGCCCAGCAGGGCTGTGAAGCCGAACCATCTCCCATAGTGGGCTGCGTGAATCTGGGGCACCGCTAAGCTGCAGGGAAGTTGCCATCTAGCGTCCTGGGGGTTTCGTCTGGGTTGAGCTGCCGGCTGTCCATCACACTAGGTGTGATGGGTTGGGTACCTGTTAAGCTGACATCATGGTCCTCTGCTGCAAAAGAGTAGCTTATTCTCTTCATGTAAGGGATAAGCAGCTGCCTCAAATGGAGAAATTCAGGTGCCTTGTAGCTTTGTTTAGGAGTGATGGTTGCAGTGATAATGACAAAACAGCAGCTCAGAGACCATTAAATTGTACTGTGGTTTTGAAACAGGAGATAAGTTTTTGGACAAAGCTTTTCATGTACTTGTCAGTCTATGTTTTCCTCCTCCTTGCTTATGGTCATAAATTCAGGGTATTGACTGCAAAAGGGAGGTACTGAAATCTAAGAGTCTGGAATAAGGTGCATGGTTGCTGGATAAACCATTGTTTATTTGCATTCGAAGGAACCAGTTTAGGTGGTTTTCTAAATGAAGTCAAGTTGCCCTCTATGTGCCACCTATGGTTGGTGTACCAGGCACAGCCCAGTAGAGAAAACCCAGGAGCAGATTGCAGGCACCTTGGAAGAAGTGTGTCTTCTGACTGGCCTCTGAGCATTTGTGAATTCCCTAGGTGGATCTAAAGGTACTTAGGATAGGGTTGCTAGTAATTTCCAGCTTGGCATATTGTCCTTCCCTAGGGCCTCATTTATAAATGGACTAGAAAATGAAAATATGCTCATGGCAAAAAAACAAGAAAATAGATATTAAAAAAAAATCAGATTTATAAAAACTAGTGTATGCACATTTTACCTTTTATAAATTACACTCATCTTGTAAATGTGTGTATGTGAATACACCTCAAAAACTGCCTTGAAACATCCATATATGGAGCATGCCAATCAACCTCATACAAATGCAATCATGATGCTGTAGTAGTTTATTGGCTGGTAGAGTAGCTACCTGATGCATGAAGACGCTGCCACCTGTATTCATGAGTATCTAGCTGCTCCCTGCAACTGAGAGTGCAAGATCATGCACAGCATTATAGTGCCACTCCTCTGTGTTCTCGTGTTCAGGGAAAGGAGTAAAGTACCAGCGTCTCAGCAGGTAGTTGCTATTACCTGGCACATGTAACAACATGATTGCTGTTACAATGACTACTACAAGCTATTTGAAAAACTGAAGGTTTAGCCATTTACCTTTTTAATAAGCCAGTGACCAAGTATAGCACCGTCATATCTGTCAAAGTTCTTTGCCTCAAAATAAATGAATTACAGGTTGACAGAGGCCACTAAGTCATGACATTTGTCAATGTCATCTTGGCATCACAGATAACTTTTGTGTTAATGTAGAGTCACCTCTTACGGTTAACAAAAGCAGCCTCATTCTCACTAGGTACCCTTATTGCAATATGAGTGAAGTAAAGTGCTCCGATTACATTAGGATAACTGGACACTACTGCACATTGCCTTTTTAGATGTGATTAGATTAGATAAATTTTATTAATCCCAAGGGGAAATTCAGATGAATACATCAGCAGAAACATAAAAACTAAGATACAGCCTCTCAGAACAGATAAAACAGCCAATCAATCAATAAATATATAATTAAAAATAACAAGTACATTGGGTCGAAGCATTGAATTGCCTGATAGCAGTTTGCAGAAAATACATCCAGGGGTGCTTCTCAGCACACCATTGCATATGTTTGTGGGTGTGTGAGTGTGTGCATGTGTGTTTATTTTCTTCAGGTAGTCTGGTTTCCTCTCATATCCCAAAGATGTCTACAATGGTTAATTGTCAGTATTAAATTGACCAAACATCGGTGTACTGTAAAGAATTGGTATTCCACAGTGAATGGATTCCTGCCCAGCACTCAATTATCTCTCTTTTCCTTGTAGCACTGAATGAATTAAGCACATTGATGAAATAGATGGATGTATTTAAAAATACTGCTATTGATCAAAAATTTTAAAATGAGCATTATATGGTTTAAGCACTTTATTTTACAGTGTCATTATATTTGCTCTTTTGTTTAAGAATTTACTGTATATTGCTTTTTAAAACATTCATATGAACATAACAGCATAAGTTACCATATACAGTACAACAATAATATTTAATGCAATTTAAGTTATTTATCACCTTTCCCAGTTTGTTCTATTGTGTAAGCTGAGTTTTTCCCTCTTGATAAAGTAATACATAGCAAAAGCATGTGAACACCAGCCATAAATGGGGTGCCAGTTTATGGCAAACACAAACACTCACACCTACTCACACTTAGCTGTATGAGTGAGCAGTTAGCCTGACAGCATTTGGGAAGTGAAAATGATGGTGAAAATACGCAGATAAAACCTGTAAGTACAGGAACGATGTATAAACTTTTCCCAGATGGCACTCTTTGCCACATGGTTTTAAACTCACTTTTATATTTCTCTGTTTTGCTAATCTTCACTCCACTCACTCAACTTGGACAAGCAAAATGATTCTTGTCCAAGTTATATGACAGTAATAAATAATTTTACTTTAATTAGAACAGAAAATGACCGGACTACTCCCAACCTTGTCATATTAATGAAGGAAAATTTTAAATCCATGATAATGTATGACATATTTTTGCTAATACATTTTTCTTTTTAAACCAACAAGTAAAAATGTGTAAACAATTACCTGAGATTAACGTTTTTTTCTTTGCTGTGCTTTGTGATTATATCTGATTGGAAAGATTTGTTCTTTTGAAAACATTATTAGGAAAATGTATTATTCGTTGACTATTCAGCATAGATCAGAATCCAAAAATATATATGATACATTTTTCATGTTCCTATTGTATATATCTATATGTATACTGTGTGTCTGGCCAGAAATTTTTAGTAAAAGAAACCCTGCCAGGTTTTTCACACATGGCAGTGTCAGGTCTTAAAATGGGATGTCACTATGTATTCTCAGGTGTCTGGGGTGTGTGCATCATGGAGTGTGAATAAAGAAGCAATATTCAAGTACAATTTAGTGTTGTGTTGTTTGATACTGTAGACCGGGGTGTCAAATTCAGTACTTGGAGGGCTACAGTGGCTGCTGATGTTTGTTTCAGCTACTTTATTAGTAACCAATTACTAATGCTAATAGGAAACACCATGTTGCTTTTATGTTAAGTGATTTGCACTATAATTGTTTTGTTTTTTCTTTAACCAATAGCCAAATAATAATGAGATACAACGTAAGCTAACATATGACCATGCTATCTTAGATCCCAGTTATACCTTTCTCTTTCATACAATAACTGCTGCAGTATAATAGTTGAAATGAAAATAATGAATGTTTGAGAAATATTGTTCTACTGCGGTCTGCAAAGTATTTGGATGGTGATCTCAGAAATCAGAAAATCAGTTTTCAAAATAACTGGCAGAATGAGAACACTAACAAGCCATAGAATTAAATAATGCCTTTCTTTAACAGCTAAAAAGGTGATTGTTTTGAATGAAAATGGTGTCCCCTCCTGGAATTTTTGACAATTAGTTGCCCTCTGTTAGTATTCCTTGCATCCCTATGTTGCTTGCTTGCCAGTTTAGGGAAAGAACAAGTGTGCAAGTCAATTCTAAATGAGCCTAAAGAAGTACAGTATCTTAAATTAGCAGCCGTAACTAAATTTTATTTTAAAAACTGCTGAAGTAAGAATCTGTAGCTCTGCAGCCCTCCAGGATCTGAGTTTGACACCCCAGCTCTAGACTGGATGTACTTATATTCTTCTCTTTTCCTTTTAGTTAAAACCTACAAATGATCCAAAGGCTTTAAAAAAACCTTTTTAAGTTCTAATTTTCTCCAGGGATACCTTCCATATACTGTCTGTTGCAGGTAGAGAGCACTTGTTTGGAAGATGCTTTTACCCAAAGCGACTTACAAAACAGGTAAACATAATCGAATAACACGAGGCTAGAGCCTGTTTGTTCAGCAGGTGTAGTAGGACAGGTAACAAAAGTTGATTGCCACAAGTAAAAATATGTAATAACTAATAAATTTACAAATATAGATAAACAATTGATAAAGCAATTAAACCTAATGTAACAACAAATCAACTAATAGTATGAAAGATTACAGAACAAAGTTTTTTTTTCTTTTCCTCAATCAATTGGGCAGATATTCACAAAACAGATGGGTTTTCAAGTGCTTCTTAAATACATAGAGGTAGTCAATAGTTTGGATGGAGGTGGGCAGCTCATTCCACCAAATAGAAACTACACAGGAAAAGAGTCTGGATTGAGACGATACTTGATACCATGCAGAGGCGGCATCACCAGATACTTTTCCCAGGCAGATATTATTGGGCAAGAAGGAGCATAGCACCATATTGATATATACATATGCCTAATACATTCCTGGTTACCTCTTGCACCCTGTGTTGCCTGAACAGGCAATGGAAGCCTGAGCTGAATGGAAAGGAACTTGTTCAGAACATAACTGGCTGTAAATGCATATAGCATGTATATGCATTGTTGTTGAGTGAGTCTGGCTTTAACACATGAATTCACCTGTTTCATAACTACTAATGTGTTTTTATTCTCTATGGTTGTTTGGTATGATTTATAAGCAAGTTTTAGGTTTCTGTAGTTCAAACCCCAATGAGTAACATTCCATAATATTTTTAAACCTGCTTAATCCAGTTTGAAGCACTAGGAAGGAACCAGCTATGGATATGACTCACTCCTAAACACAACCACTGGGTGAATATTGAATTCACTTATGCCTTTGGGGTGGAAATAAAAACTAGGGTATTCTGATAAAAATATATATGGACACAGGGAGAACATGCAAACTCAACCCTGCCAACAACCACTTGTGGGATTTTCATCCAGGACATTTGATCCAGAAGCAGTATTTCCAACTACTGCAATACTCATGTCCAACACATTTAAAAAAGAAAAGAATTCTATAAAAGAGAACAACAATGTACATTAAAAAGCCTTAATAAAAAGAAAATACATTTGCAAATGGTTTTACCTTTTATTGTCTTTACTAGATTGGTAATTATACATTATTAGCAGCATTATGGCAATTTCTTTCTTTCTTTCTTTCTTTCTTTCTTTCTTTCTTTCTTTCTTTCTTTCTTATTCATTTATACCTAAATAATCTTTGAATGTGACGTAAATGAAAGTAACATCTGCTCCTTTGAAAAAAAAAACTTCAATGTTTATTTGCAGTTTTATTTTTTTTTCATCCATCAGGAGACGCATTTTGATCTCTGTCTGTAATCAAGACAGAAAAATTAAAACTATGTTGACCTGATATTTTTATTAGGGGATGTGATATATGTCCTTAGGCTGTTCTTTTTTTCAGTGTAACTCTTGCCAAATACTCAAGTCTAAAACAAAATTAATAAAAAACATAAAATGTGTACCATTAAAATTAGCTCCAATTTTTGGCTGTTTTTCAGGACTATATCATTTAATAATTTCTTTTTGATACTGCAAATGCTTTGCAGATGTTTAGCATTCATAATGTTTGGTAATGCATGAAGGTCTATTACCTGTAATTTAACATATTTAGAAACGAGAACTCCCTTTCAAAGAAAAGCTGTTTTCATTTATTTTCAGGTGCAAAGTTAACTGAAAATATGTTTTTAAAAGTGTTTTAGTGTGTCTGAGTAGGGTAAAGCATTCAGTGGTAACAATGATTCCTTTAAACTGTTCTTTACAAATGGAGTTTGAGAAACCCTATAACTAGCTACCTGTCACTCTCTCACTTTCCATCTCCTCCGTTTGCTGTAATTATTAATGACAGCTTAACAAGTTCAATTAAATGGAGCTGCCGTTGTATGATATGTGCTGAAAGATAAAAAAAAAAAAGTTCATTCAAGGTAACTGATAAGTAACTAACAAAACTATACAAATTTAAGATCTTCTGTAACAATGGAATATTTAACATTACAGTTAAAATTGTATTGCAAGCCTCATTAGGTAACCAGAGTATAAAACCATATGCCAACAGATTAGCCTACACTTCTTGATATGTACACTTTTATTGGGTAAAAAATAGTATTTGGACATGTTTGAGGTACTTCGTTTTTCTAAAGGTGTCATGGCGAACAGTAGAAGGATCGTCATGGTTTATTTTTCAATCTATTTCACATACTGTAGATGGTGGGAAAAAACTTAAGTTAGCCGATTCATTCTTTGTGATAGTGAAGGTCCCACTGGCCAAAACAGATATGTGCAGAAATCTAAAATTCTTTCCCAGTAAGGCTGATCCGCTATTGTAATGGAAGGGGTCATGAAATATTAGATATTTATTAGAAAGTTATTGTTAGGGTGGCTTGAGTGACTCCTAGGTTTCAAACCTCCTATTGTGTATTCAACTCTAACACGTCTGTAAGGTGTAATACATTACATTTACTTACTGTACCTTCAGTTTCATCTGCCACAGATCTGTCCAAGCCTGTATCCTAGTCCCTCTGAAACAATATCTAGTTTGGTATCATCTTCAGATTTAACCATCTTATTAATCATACTAGTGGTACCTGTCAAAGACAGGAAATAGAATAATTTTAAAATATTTGCTCTTTTGCTCTATGTGTACTTTCAGCACCTTTCCACTTTATTCACGTGTGTCTAAACATATCTTCACCGGCACTCCCTTTCTTGAGTGTGTTCCCATAAAGCCTGCTTCTCAGGCTTTATAATTATTTTTGAGGCTCCTTTCTCATCTACTGCCTGGTTTTATACTCTACATCTTTGAACGCAAATCAGTGTGCATGTTTACTCCTCATGTGTCTGTTGCATCAACAAAGCCATTCTGACCAACCACACCAAAGCCAAACTGACCAATCAGATTACTTTGAGGAACTGGATGCACAGACTTTACTGTTTAATTACATAGTAGATTGTTCTCCAGATCATTTGTGTATACTAAAAAGAGCAGTGACACAAGCATTGATCTCTGAGGGACACCACTTTATCATCAACTAATTCTGAAATATTTCTTTTCACCATAACACTTTACTTTCAGTGTTTGAGCAAATTTGGTTCCACCTACACACTATGCCTTGAATTCCCACTTGTTTTAGTTTGGAAGAGACACACTTACACACTTACGTAGGTTATGGAGAGTGTAACTACCATACAGGACAGATGAGCATCCTGGATAAGAGAGAGGAAGAAGGCAAACCCGGACAGAAAGCCCCAGGCAGGTGGACAAGCGTCCTGACCGAGAGAGAGAGGTTCCTTACCCAAATGGGAGGCCCCAGGTGGATGAACTGGCAACAGGAGAGAAGAAGTTCCCTAACCTGGATGGGAAGGCCCAGGTGGAAGGACAAGTGCTCCAACTAGTAATACTTATGGTACCTTTCCTGTCCAGGGTAAAAGGGAAGGACAGGAAAGTACTATCTCTGGGGGATATGTAATTCCCCAGGACACTAGAGGGTAGCAGCCCTTGATATCAATGCCCATTCGGACACCAGCAGGGAATGCTGGGAGTACCATAAGAAAGCACTGCAAAGAGATATATTCTCTACTATTTAAGGCTTCCGTATGACCAAGAGGTGCTTACCATGGGAAAGCATTGGCATCTGAAGTACTCCAGGTTCTCAGTTAATGGGACCACACTGCCTTGTCCAGGAGAGTCGGAGTTGGGAGGAAGGCAGGAAACACTCGACTGGAGGAGAGCAGTGTGATGGAAAAAAGAAAAGTAAGAAAAGGAGAGATAACTTGTTTTTGTGCTTGTTTATACAAGGTATTTGTAATAACCACCTTTATATTTGAACCTGGGACTGTTTTTGTGTGTTCGTGTGTTCCCTTTACAAGAGATTATGAGTTTTCTGAGCCAAGCTGTAATATTATGTTTTAGTTTAATAAAGCTTGGACAGCTTTGTGTATAGCTGTTAATGCTGCTGATTCACTGTTCTGGAGGATTTTTACCAATATTGAATTGACTGTGTGCAGTTCCTGTGGGTGTACTCTAAAGATGTGCTTTTAGGTTAACTGGTAATTCCGTGCACATGAGGCACATGAGTTTGCTTTGTGATGGGCCTGTGTGAAGGCATGCTATATATGTCATGTAATGACAGTGAAGCTTTTAATTTGCATCTCAGAGAGAAGCAACATATGGTTGGAGTGTACTGATCTTGAAGTCTGTAGACAATAGTCAATTATGGTTGAGAAAAATGTAATTATAATGTTTTTGTGGCAACATGACATATTTTATTTGTTTGCCAAATTTCACATTGGTGAAAGAAGTGTGCATTGAAGTATTAATATTTACCTCATCTGTCTCAACAGGAAGACTACTCAGTCTTTCAGTCCTGGTAAACCATCTATATCAGTAATAAGTAGTATATGGCATGTATTGTATTTTTACCTTTTTAATGTGATAATACAATGCTCAAATATTTTGGGGTGTTAAGTTCTAAACCAGAACACCTTGTGGTGTATTAAATACAAGAGCATGTACTGTATATGGTTTTGCAATAACTTTTGCGTTAATGTTTTGTAAGTTCATAAGTAATAAAAAAGCTCTTTACCAAATATTATGTTGCATGTATTTTGTCAAACAAGTTTTCAAATGTGACTGTAAATGACACATTATACTAACTGATTCATCATTGATTTGTAGTGTTAAAAGGATCTTCATTCCGTTGTCTACTAACTTCATAACTCATAATCAGAACGTGTCTTTCTATTTATCAGTCCCTTTGTCAATCTGAAAAAAAAAGTGTTTGCACTCAAATCACAACCAATAAAACATACCTAGAAATATGTAATTTCTCATTTACAGATAAGACCACTGGGAAGGCATACTGAAAGACTTCTGGTTTCCACTTATTGTATGAAGTTAAAATTCCAGATCCCACAACCCTAAACTGAACCATTCTGATTTAATAATGGTTAGACAAATGGATAATGTGATTTAATATTTCTGCGTGAACAGAAGATGTGGACATTGCAGTTTATTTGCAGTGATCATTTGTACAGTACTGATCAATCTATATAAATATATGCATAAAAACACACTGTCACATGTTAATGTGTGAAAGAATACCATATCAGCATGAATTAAGCTGAGAGTTCATTCTGCTTTATTCACATATGTGTGTGAAAGCATTTATGCCTGATGCATGGTTCTAAATCAACACGCTGTGAAGATCCAGAATAAGGTACAGCTAATTAATGTATAGTATCTATACAATGCATTTAGGAATCTATACTAATAAAAGGCAAAGCCCTCACTGACTGACTGACTCACTGACTGACTCACTGACTCATCACTAATTCTCCAACTTCCCATGTAGGTAGAAAGCTGAAATTTGGCAGGCTTATTCCTTACAGCTTACTTACAAATGTTAAGCAGGTTTCATTTCAAAATTCTACACGTAACGGTCATAACGGTAGATAACAGTCGACAACATCCGCCATGTTGAACTTTCTTATTTATGGCCCCATCTTCACGAAATTTGGTAGGCGGTCTCTACATTCTCTTCCTTGCTTCGCCACAAGATTCACGTCTCCCTACTGATAACTACAGCCTTTTTGTTTAATCCACGGCTTCTCCACTGTTTTATTGTTTGTTTATTACAATTATAGTTATTGTGTAGGTATTTTAGACTTACTTTACATTTCTCAGGTACCCATTTCCTTTATCATTCCAACCCCCATTACCATCTCTATCGAGATGATCAATATCGATCAAAGAACTGTCACTTACCGAGTGGTTTCCATGCCCGGATATGGCACCTACCTTTTCCATTCTCTTTGTTACATATTGCACGGCCATATGAGGCTCACTCTTGATATCCGGAGGAACATTGTGTCTTATGTATTGAATGACTGGGACAGGTTCAAGGTGTGGACTGATGACGGTACAGGAGATAATTATACTACACAGGAGCACTAGAAGAGTGAAATGCTTAAGCCCTTCACCTATGGTTCTGCATGTGAGTTGATGGCTGCTGCTGAATTGTTCGGTTGTCGCTTTCAAGTGTACCGAAATAGCTAAACATTTTACAACTTTTGACAACCGCCAATGCCTCTTAAACATTTTAGATTCACAGGTGACGATTTCAGTATTGGACACTTTGATGTTTATGAATGTTTAAACTGTCAAAAGCTGGATGTGATTTTATCGATGAAACCGGTTGTGTGCTTACAACGCTTGGCAGATGCCAAATGTCACTTCAACACAACAAGTCCTGCAAATACTGTCGTAATTGAAACAAACCATAAAACTCAAACCGATTATGACAGCAGCAATCCAAGCTGTCAAATTTGAGACAAGATTACTGTTCAGATGGCCAACTGTAAGTTGCATGCTCAAGAGTAAACTCAGCACACAGCTTCATCATATTACAACCAGAGAGCCGAACTGACAATGTGGTATACAAAGAGATCCTTAACAAATAATTATTGGCATATTTTCCCTCAGTTTAAAAAGGTTTAATTTTCTTTTTAATAAAAATTTTAATGCAGTACTTTGCCACTTTGAAGCGCGGGTATTTTGATATATATATATATATACTAGCAAAATACCCGCGCTTCGCAGCGGAGAAGTAGTGTGTTAAAGAAGTAATGAAAAAGAAAAGGAAACATTTTGAAAATAACGTAACATGATTGTCAATGTAATTGTTTTGTCACTGTTATGAGTGTCGCTGTGATATATATATATATATAGCAAAATACCCGCGCTTCACAGCGATGTCATGTGTTAAAGAGGTTATGAAAAAGAAAAGGAAACATTTTAAAAATAATGTAACATGATTGTCAAAGTAATTGTTTTGTGTATTTGGCGGCAGCGTCACGAAGTTGTTTTCGGCAGCTCCATCAGAAAATGTACCACGACGTCTGACACACCTCCTTTTTACTGTTTTCTCACAGCTTGGATTGCTGCTGTCATATATATACACACACACACACACATATATATATACACATACATACATACATATATATATAGACATATATATATATAGATATATACATATCTTCATATCTACATATCTATATACATATCTACATATACACATATATATATATATACATACATATCTATCTACATCATATATTCACACACATACATACATACACACACACAAATTATATATATGTGTGTATGTATGTGTGTGTGTGTGTGTGTGTGT
This sequence comes from Polypterus senegalus, assembly GCF_016835505.1. Classification (NCBI taxonomy): domain Eukaryota; kingdom Metazoa; phylum Chordata; class Cladistia; order Polypteriformes; family Polypteridae; genus Polypterus; species Polypterus senegalus. The sequence continues at coordinate 111,907,305 of NC_053156.1, forward strand.
GTATATATACACATACATATACTTGTGTGTATGTTTGTATGTGTCTATATGTGTGTGTATAGGTTTGGTCACTGAGTGCAAGGGAAAAATAATAAATTATAGTCTATAAGTTATTAAACAGTAAAACATTAACGTTTTAAGAAGTACAGGTACATTGAAATTACATTTTCTATGTGAATGTCCAAATTTGTGCCTCGCCTCGCCTCGATTGTGAATCGCCTTAATATTATTTTGCCGTGGTGTAGAAAAGGGGTCCGTGTTTGCACTTGTCTGGGCTATAGCGCAGGGGGAGGATGAAAAAATTAAAAGTGCTCACTTTGACTTAAGGCAGAAGCGCAGTCAGCGTCTCAAAGGCGGCACAGCTATGCATCTTGCGCTGGCTGCTCGACTTTTGCTGGGCAGGAGACCCCAGTTTGCAGACACGTTCATGATATCAAAAGTCTCAGCTCTTTGGAGGTCATTCATATATATATATATATATAGCAAAATACCCGCCTGGCAGCGGAGAAGTAGTGTGTTAAAGAAGTAATGAAAAGAAAAGGAAACATTTTAATAATAACGTAACATGATTGACATTGTCATGAGTGTTGCTGTCATATATATGCCTGCCTAAATAAGTCACCCTCGCTTTGCTCTTACTTTATTTACCGTTCATTTAATCACGGCTAGTGGCGGAAAAATTATAAAATGGAAGGAGGATGGCTTTACCAAAACAATTATTGATGGCGAATCGATTATTCATAAAGCTTGAATTGGTGATCTGTTTTTCTGTGTTAACCTCATATTTTTCATACTTCTTCTCAAACTAAGGTGGTGCGAGGGTAAAATGAATCGGGATGCTGATCAATGTAATCCGTGTACCAGGAAATCATGCATTGACAAAAGCTCCCTTTGCTTGTAATGCAAAGTGTGATTAAATGCATTATTTTTTAACGCGTTATGGAGCACATGCATCGAAGCTTCTCGGCTGTGCTTGTACTAAGAAAAGGAAAGATTTTAAAAATAACGTAACACGATTGTCAATGTGACCTTTTGTAAGTAGTGCCTGGAGGATTCAGTGTGTAGAAACTCTAGAGACAGCTTGTGTATTAACTTGTGGATTTTTCTGTGAGTATTTGGTGGCAGTCTGAGGAATTTGCTTCGGAAGACAGCGTTAGCCGCGGAGTTCGCTCAGAGCAAAATGAGGTGGGAGGGAGATGATGACGTGACTCCCCACCCGCCTTAACTGTCAATCCCCACAAACACAGTCTCGGAATTTGCATAAGCACACCCCTTCACCTACAATTTTAACTTAGTTACAAAGTGATCAAAACTCGTTTATATCCTCGTCCTCTCATTAAACTTGTATCCCGCATTACCTGTGTGTATGTGAAACGCCAGCGGTAGCCTGTCTATGAACTTAATTTAAAGTTTAGGTTTACACCGTGCTTTCTTTCCGAGCTGGCAACACTCATGAATATATGGTAGTATATGTCACTCGCTCGCTTCTTATTGTTTCGCTGCCTTCTCAATTATATAATGCATGTTTTCTTGAGCGCTTTTTTGAGGTCTTCCTGGTTTTCTATGTACTGCATGATTACGTGGGAGGCGTGATGATGTCACACGAAACTCCGCCCCCACGGCGTTGAAGCTCATCTCCATTACAGTAAATGGAGAAAACTGCTTCCAGTTATGACCATTACGCGTAGAATTTCGATATAAAACCTGCCCAACTTTTGTAAGGAAGCTGTAAGGAATGAACCTGCCAAATTTCAGCCTTCTACCTACACGGGAAGTTGGAGAATTAGTGATGAGTCAGTGAGTGAGTCAGTGAGTGAGTGAGGGCTTTGCCTTTTATTAGTATAGATATATATATATATATATAGTGAACTTGGCCCGGACACAGACAGGCGGACATGTTGTCTTAAAACCACCACACGTTTATTAAACACAATATATACAATAATATGGTCACAAAGACCCCAGTCCATTGGTCACACAGACCTAGTCACGTGCACAAACCCCAAACCAATCACAGTCCTGGCCACAATGCCTTGTCTTTGGGCCGCCTCCACAGCTCCTCTTGTCTCGTCCTCCTTCCCACCCGACTCTAGCCTTGAATGAATGGAGACGGCCCCTTTTATAGAGGACCCGGATGAGCCCCAGGTTTTCCCGGCATTCCTCCTCTAGCCACGCCCCAGCGTGGCGGAAGTGCCGCTGTCCTCCGGCTGCTCTCCGGGCGCCGTCATAAATCTTCCCCCCAGCACTTCCTGGTGTGGTGGAAGTGCTGGGGCAACAAGTCTCCAAGACATCGGTGCGCCTCCGGCGGTGACCACGGGCCCCTACAGGGAAAGGCTTCCATGCCCTTGACCCGTGGCCCCAAAGCAACCGGAAGGCAAACCCCACGTGATCCAGGCAGGGCTCTGACCCTCTTCCGGTCCATCCTGGCGTCCCGGCCGGGCCATGGTCCCTGGCATCCCTGACAATATATATATATATATATATATATATATATATATATATATATATATATATATATATATATATATATATATATATATATATATATACTCAGCAAAAAAGCGTCCCTTTTTCAGGACTGTGTATTTCAACAATAATGTTTTAAAAATCCAAATAACTTTACAGATCTTCATTGTAAAGGGTTTAAACAATGTTTTCCATGCATGTTCAATTAACGTAATCAATTAATTAACATGCACCTGTGGAATGGTCGTTAGGACCTTAACAGCTTACAGAAAGTAGGCATTTAAGGTCACAGTTCTAAAAACGCAGGACACTATAGGCGCTTTTCCACTGCATAGTACGGCACAGCACGGTTCAGTACAGCTCACCTTGGTTCGGCTCAGTTTAGCTCAGTTTGCGTTTCGACTGCAGTTTAGTACCACTTTAGAGTGGGCGGGATTATTCGCGTGTCGTTATAGTTCGCCGCCTCTACTGCGTGACACCGTGGAACTTTTACAACAACACGCAGACAACAACAACACTTTAGCTCGACGACGCGCAAGGGTAAGCATCTAAAAAAAGCACATCACTAGCTAACTTTTATCACTGTTGCAAAGCATAAAATGAACTTAACTGCCAGTGTAACATTAAAATGCTGATTCTGTATATTACAGATCTTCCACATTTTGCAAAAAAGTCGCCGCAACAGACCATCTGTTTGGACATTTAACCGTGCTTTAGAGTGGTGGGATGTGATTGTTCCCGGTTTTACAAACACTCAGTGGCTGGAGAACTTTCGAATGTCTGAAGAAACATTCATCCACTTATGCAACAAACTGTGTCCAGCGATGGAGAGACGGAACACAAACTTCCGCGTGTGTGTACCTTTAAAGAAAAGAATAGCCAGTGACGCAGTAATGACGATTTTCTCCGGCCAATCAGTGACCAGCAGAGTTTACACGTCACGTTTTGGTAGCGGTTCGGCGCTTGGAACCTCGGCTGAGGTGGTACTAAAAAAAGGACCAGGTACCAGGTACTGTTCCCAGTGGAAAACCCCCCAAAAGTTAGCTGAACTGAACCGTGTCGTGCCGTACTATGCAGTGAAAAAGCGCCATAAAGAGACTTGTCTACCGACTGTGAAAAAAACCCAAAGAAAGATGCCCAGGGTCCCTGTTCATTTGCATGAAAGTGCATTAGGCATGCTGCAGGGAGGCATGAGGACTGCTGATGTGGCTAGGGCAATAAATTGCCATGTCTGCACTGTGAGACGCCTAAGACAGCTACAGGGGAGACAGGAAGGACAGCTGATCATCCTCGCAGTGGAAGAGCCCGGATCTCAATCCCATTGAGCACGTCTGGGACCTGTTGGATCGCAGGGTGAGGGCTAGGGCCATTCCCCCCAGAAATGTCCAGGAACTTGCAGGTGCCTTGGTGGAAGAGTGGGGTAACATCTCACAGCAAGAACTGACAAATCTGGTCCAGTCCATGAGGAGGAGATGCACTGCAGTACTTCAAGCAGCTGGTGGCTACACCAGATACTGACTGGTACTTTTGATTTTGAGCCTCCCTTCATTCAGGGACACATTGTGAAACATTTTTAGTTTATGTCTTATGGTGTTGACTCTTTTACTGTTCATACAAATATTTACACATTAAGTTTACTGAAAGTAAAAACAGTTGAAAGTCAGAGGACGTTTCTTTTTTTGCTGAGTATATATGACAGTAACACTCATAACAGTGACAAAACAATTAGATTGACAATCATGTTACGTTATTTTTAAAATGTTTCCTTTTCTTTTTCATAACTTCTTTAACACACTACTTCTCCGCTGCGAAGCACGGGGATTTTGCTAGTATATAATATTTAGTACATTGTGAAGTTTACTACTTTGTTTTCCCAGTCTGTTTGTATCATATTTTGAAATGCATAGCCAAATCCTAATGTTCAGTCCATTATTGACTAGCTGGTGTATGAAATTATGCACACATGTTTATATACTGTAGACGTTCCACAGTCATTTAGAATCCTCCAGAAATGTTCTTACTTATTGGTTTACTATATACTCCTTGTCAGTGCTTATTTCTGAATTATACAGTTTAAATGTAGCACTTGCAAAAAATCCAATATTATATACAAAAGCATTGCAGTACAATTTGAAAAAGAAAAAAAATGTGGCACATTTCAGAACCCATAACAAATAAATCATGACAAATATTATTCTTAGTGTAATTTTATCTTATACTAGCTGTCCACCATGGCTCCTCCCATGTAGTAGTGAAACAGGACAAACTTTAAAAATCAATAGAAGAATTAAAAAAATATAATCCTGGCCAAGCGGAAGGTATGTATGCTCCAATGTAAAACGTTGGCACTGTATTTGATCATGTTCAGCTCTGACAGGAGAGCGTCCCATATGTGGGGAGAAAAAGACAGGGCCGTGATATCTCTTGCAATCAGCAGCTACCCTATAAAAAACACGTAGCTCTGATCTCTCTCTCAAAAACGTCAAAAGTTACTCCTTAACTATCTGTAGATGATAATGTCTGTTGAACAAACAGGTATCGCTAGCTAAGTAGAGGCAAGGTATACTCCAACACGTGGCGAGAGGTAGACCGACTCGAACAGAGGCTGGCGTGTGAGTGAGGAGGGCCCCACCCCTCTCCCCTTGGCCCGCAGCCTCTCTCTCAGATTCGCACAAATAAATCAGTACAACAAGCGAACTATGATAGAAGATGAGAGAAGTCGCAAAATCAACCAAAATGCAAATGATAGCAGAAAATCTCGATCTAAACCCTTTAAGTAGTATAAGATATTCTCTTATATATAAACATCTATGTGTGGAAGTGTGTGTGTCTGTTTGTCTGGCACGGAAATGTGAGGTGGCCTAGAAGTGCAAAGCTACAGCATGAAGATCAAAGAGCCGGCAAGTTGGTCCCAAATTAACGAGTCAGAAGAAGAAAGAAGTACAAGGCTACAGCATAAAGCTGAAAGAAAGCAACTCCGTCGCCAAAGTGGAACTGCAGATGAAAGACAAACTCGCTTAGCTGCTAATACAAAAGCGAGGTCAGCACATCGGCAAAATGAAATCTCCAAGGAGAGAGAAACTCACTTAACCGCTGATAGGCAAGGGGGCCAGCACGTCTGCAAAACAAAACCGCAGACTCTGCATTTCAATTTTTTTTCTGAAAATTTCAATAGTTTCTAGGAGCCCAGGCTTTTTACAGCACGAGCTTACACAGCTAGTATTTCATACAGTACATTTATATATAAATATAGATATAGACAATGAGCAATGTCCCCTTCTAGAACTGCAAATGCACATGCTCTGACTGAAAGGGTGCAAAAATATGCAATTGTGATTCTTGCATCTTGCATGATCTTTTTATTAATTACCAACAGTATCTATGTAAGTGTTTGTTGTTGGACTCATTTTTTCTCACTTTTGTCTCTCCATCATGCCCCCTCTTATTTGTACAGCCATCATGAAAAGTTTTAATATTTAATAAGATCATTTTCTGAGGGCTTTTATTTTTTTATTTTATTTTTCATTAGTATTCTGTGATAGTCTGTAATGTTCTCTTTAAAATTTAGTTAAATGCAGAGTAGTGAAAGACCTCTTATGATAGTGTGTTTGCTGGAAAAAGTAGATATATGAGGGTGCTTTAGAAGGTTTCTATAATTTATTTCTGTACTTTTTTATATGCTTTATATATTATTTATTTTGGAAACTTTGAAAATCATTATTTATCAATGTAGTCTCCATTCTTTTCAGTGTATTCATACCAGTGTTTTACAAACATCTTGGCCCTGTCAACACTACTATGTTTTTGTTTAGAAGCGCAGACATTAGTCTCCATTTTCGACTTTTGTCTGGACCATACCAGTGTGTTCAACCAATGGAAATATTCTTAAAAAAACATTCTAATACCATAAACTCATTGTTGTGGTGTGAACTTTCTTTTCACAGAAGCAGATTCTAAACGAGCTCTGATTTGTTGATACTAATTATGCAGCCCTTCCCTAAAATTGGATTCTGCTTGTTGCATCGTGGCATTCCCTGATTGGTATCGCACTTCATGGCAGAAAACTATATTTAAACCTAGCAGACATTTAGGAGTGGCTTTCCATTGCACCTATTGTGTTGCTTTACTGTATGCATCTAAATTGCATTTTCTATAGTTTGAATTCCGCATACATGGACTGCTGCTATTATTGATACATGTATATATAAATGATTTGGGTAGGAATATAAGTAACTAGCGGGTTACATTTGCAGAGGATACTAAACTAGGAGGTTTGGCAGATAATCTGAAGTCTGTTTAATCATTACAGAGGGACATGAACTGCAAGCAGGCATAGGCAAATTTGTGGGAGATGAAAATTAATATATCTCTAAAAGAAGCTTACATGGTGATCTATGGAGTTCCAGAGGATATGTGAAAAAAAAGCCCAAATTAACATTAAAGCAGAAAAGCGTCCTGTGTCAAATCATGTCTTCTATGTTTCTGAAGCATGTTTATGATATTGAAATGAAATTGGAAGTACTGTAATTCATTTTCATCACAGATTCTTGGGCCTCTTTCCTGAAGGAAGAAATCTATTATGCAAATCAGATGTGATGGAGTAGAATATCACAAAGTAAAAAATGTGTCTCTAACTGTTTAGCATGACATTGCTTTTTACCTAAAAAATGTCTTGAAAAGCAAATACACAGGGTGTGAAAATAAAATAAAATAAAATAATGGACTGTCCTTATCCTGATTCTTGAAGCTATTGCTTATAGTCTGTACATTAGATGTAATTTGTATGCATATCTTTAAAGACCGTAAGGCAATCTCAAGGGCCTAGGGTAATGCTCACAATAAATCAATGGAGAACATATAAGCTTCATGTAGCCAGTTGAAACTTTGAGGCACCAGCACTAAGCAATGTGCCACAGCAGTTAAAAAGATCAATAAACAAATTTACAAATTGTGCCCATTTCATACATCCTGCTTCAGTCACTTCCTCCAAAATACATTTCTCCTTGACAAACCGTGTTAATCCTTAGACATGTCTACATCTTCCAGCTGCAGTAGTGGTAAGCAGCAAATGCATTTGTCTTCAGTTGGCATCTTGAGAAGGAACATGTAAAGGGAATATGTGCAGAACTTTGACATTGAAAGGGTATCAAGCACTTAAAAAACAGCATGTTTAAATCCACTGGCTTCGGTTTGTGGCTGACTGTCAGAGAGTCTTGGGAAGGTCCTGGTATGGATCAGCTCACAGAGTTGAGGAAATGAATGCAGATGGTTTTGCCTCTGACTTGAAGTAAGCAGCAGGGTTAGAGCTAACAGCATCATTGTGCAGGCACTGAACATAGTAGAATTAGAGAGAACACTGTTGTTATGAACTGGAATCAGGACCATAGCAAAAATAATGTGAGGCCTTCAAATAAGCACCAGAGCAGACCAGGATCTCCACTGGACTGCCCAAACTAACCTCTCTCCAATCTACAATACTGTCTGGTGCTGTGGCCTACCCAGTGTCAGAAAATGGGAAATGACTTTAAAGTTCAAAATGCCTTTTACAGATCTATAAACACCCCATGAAAAACGAAATCACAAAAAAAATCACTTTGGGTTGAGGAGACACAATGAACCAAGAAATCTTTATAAATGAGGATTTATTTCAGAAAGTGAAAAGTAACAAGAAATACTTAAAAATGAGAAAATAGGAGTAGCCTAAAAAGGCAAAGGCACAGCAAACAAGTCCATCCATCCATCCATTATCCAACCCGTTATGTCCTAACTACAGGGTCACAGGGGTCTGCTGGAGCCAATCCCAGCCAATACAGGGCACAAAGCAGGAAACAAACCCCGGACAAGGTGCCAGTCCACCGGAGCAAACAAGTCCCAATTTGTAAACAAAATCCAGAAACCAGACCAGAATTAAACAAAAATCCAGAAAAGACACAAATAAAACAATACTTCCAAAGATCTTCTTCACAGATGTAATACACCACTCCTGAGCTTGCTTTTTTTCTGGCTTAAATAGCCAGAGCAGAGAAGGCTCGGGAGCAGGAGATCATTGCACTGGTGGATGATTCTTATATTTCGATTTTTGTTGATTTTTATGGTTTTCTGGACTTAATTTGCTTCTGTCATTGGATTTTGGTTTTAGATTATGGCAATTTTGCCTTGTTTGTTTTGTAATAAACTCTTTATAAATGAAGATACTTTGTTTAACCCTCTTTGTACAAGCTGAGGATTTACAGTCACAGTTTCGAAATTTTCATATATTTTGGGACTTTTCTAATTATTTGGACAAGTTCAAAATGTTTGGCCAGAAGTCAGCAAGAAGTAGGTCTAATAAAGCTGGACTGGGTGGGCCACTTGCTAGCCTGTTTTGTGAATGTATTTTGAAGGTATCTACCTATTTAGCTATGTTTGGGGCTCCAACTCACAACAAACTGAGCCAATTGGAAGGAGCATTGGAAGATCAGAGTAGCAGTAACCATGTTTCTCCATCTCTTACCCAAGGGGTTTATTACAGTCATTGCTGACTAAAGAATTTCTTTTAGTTACTTAAGTTAATTTGTGCCATAAAAATGCTGAGAGCTGGTCATGCACCTTGCAGTATTAAGATTAGCAGCTCCTTTTTTTCTTGATGCCAGATCCATGGAGGGTACATAAAATAAATTAACCATTAATCATGACAATACAGATTGGTGAAATTTTGAGAATATGGAAACCTGAAGAATTCAATATTACATATATGGGTGGGGGTTAATCAGATGGGTGCACGGAGTTGTGTGTACAGCTTCCCATGACTTACTTTTTTAGTTCAAATACTAGCTGTGGTCAAATGCATATAACAATAAAAAATGTAGACTATCCAAAATGTACATTAATGGCTCCAGGAAGCACTAGTACTTAATATTTGTGTTAACCTTTCATTTAAAAGTTAGAGAAAACATATTTCCACCTTAGGCTAGTTGTAACTAACCATTTAAATTCTATAACTCTTCAAATTAAGTATAAAACGTATATAGTTTAAACATATTTTATGAATTCACTCTCACACAACTATATAATATCATTAATTTATTATTATACATAAATAATTAAATCCAAAGACATGCCTATATAAATATATATATACTCATGCTGGGGAAACTCGTTCTATCTACTGGATTAAACGTATACCATGGACACGTTTACAATCACTGTATAGTTTATATACTGCCTGCTTATTTTTCATGGTAATGAAGCAACTCAAATTCCCAAAATGCTCTCGGCTCTGTGGCTTCCGTTTCCGGAATCTTCTTTACGGTAAGAAAGACTTTGCTCTGGAGAGTGACGTAAACGTGTTGTCAGAGAGAGGCGGCAGTTTCAGTTTGTTTGCAGTGCCTTTCACTTTATGTTTGAATTCTATTCCCAAGTATTGGCAGGCATATTTAATTAAGAAACTCTGTAAAATGAAGAAACCATCAGGAGCAAGCTTGAAAGCCGTTTTAAAGAAGAGGAAACCAAATCTTGTAATTGGGAAAAATGTTGACGCACTGGTAAGTGTTTATTTTCCAAAAAAGCAACGGTCCTACTTTTCATTTTATTGTGATAACCAGATATTACGTTATAAGAAACTTTTCCAATTGAATTAATAAGGCGTTTTTCCCATGTCTGTGTGGAATTAGTACTGGGTTCTCCGGAGACGTGCATGTAAAGTTAAGTCCAATTCTGAACTGGTCTAGTGTGGGTGTGAATGCGTACATTATTAGGCCCTGTGATGGACTAGCGTTTCTACCTTGTCGATTGTGCCTTCATAGGTTACGATCCCCAGACCCTGACGTTGATTTAACGGGTTACGATATGTGCTTAATCTGCTGTTCGTTTTTAAAGCAGGTTAGTTTAACGTAGATGCGGCGTAACTAGAAGCCGGGGTTTAATATATGGTTTGTTTTTAATTTATCTTCATTGGCAAACGTTTTACAGGATCGAGATCTGTTGCATCATTTTTATGTGCTAAAACATTTGAAAATTAAACCAGTAACCGCGTTAATTTATTTCCAGTTTATAAGTCTTTATACAATGCAGTTTTGTACTCGTCGCGGAATGAATAAGTTCTCGTTTTGCGTATATCGATCACCGCCTAGACACAAAATGTGCAACACATTGTTTAACCAATATTATTCTTAAACAAGGCTAGATTAAGACTTTAAGTTAAAGAAGTGAACAATCCTGGGGTATTGTTTTGTTCCATTATGACATGGACAACTTAAAACTAAAATATTCTTTTGGATTTGAAACAAATATGTAATGAGTGTTTTTCCATAAGCCGGTGTTGGTGTTATTATGTTTATGATTTCATACAAGTATTTATCAATCTTAGTGCAAAATTATTAGATGAAAAGCCTAATTATTTGTTTGCAGTCATAACATTATTACATGTTTGTTTTTAGCTGTTGGCATTTCAGCCTTTAAATATATTGACGTTAACCAAGAGGAAATGAGAATCAATGTTTAAAAATTAATTTCAGTAATGGTTTATTAATTATAAAGATGCTTTTGTTTGTACAATGCCTATTGTGTATAATTGCATCATAAGATGTTTTATAAATAATGAAAACAGTAGTACAACCAATGTTATTTTAAAAAGTATTGAGCAAAAATAAGTATGTAAAATTTTAAACTGGTGTGCAAAATTAATGTAAATTAAAATCAAGTAAACGCCATACAATAAACAGAAATGTTCATTGAAGTTCAAAACTACTGAAAGTACGAAACTCTCTTAGCTGTTCTGGGAAAGAATTCCATAATCCTAATAACAAGCGACAGCAGCCTGTTCCAAGACTGAATTTATGGGTTGGGGGAAACAAACATCTAGAATTAAGATCTCTGTTAGAGTTAGAACAGGGGTGCCCACACTTTTTCGGCTTGCAAGCTACTTTAAAAATGACCAGGTCAAAATGATCTACCTACATTAAAAATGTTATATATATATATATATACACACACACTCACTTTATATATAAAATATATGTTGGTGTACCTTGCATAACTGAATAACCCTTATGGCACAATAACAATTCAATACATTTATGGTCACTACGGTATTTGGACTTAATAATCAAGTGGGAAAAGGCATAAATAAATACAGCTGAATAATGTAGTCAAGGAGGTAGCACATTTCCTTTATGTTTGGGTACTTTTCCTCTGTTAGTAAGTTCCAAAACTGTCCATGAGCCCCATTCTTCAGCTGAATGTCATCCTGTAGTGTCAAAATCTCATCCTCCACTGTAGAGGAGTTTTAGGTGAAACAGTGTTGCAATTTCTCTTCCCTAAATGGATAGCACATAAATGTATCAATTGGCTCAAGTAAAGCTGAGTCTTGAAACCGACTGTCAAAGTCTGACACACAATTTTCAATCTGCTTTGTAGCGTATGCAGTCAAGTTGTGCACATGCCTTCCATTGCGTGTCCAGCTCTGACGCAAGGTTTTGGATATTCCCCAAATCATGGCGCTGTAGCTTTGAGGACGGCCATTGCATTTTTCGTTTAAAAGCATTAACTGAGCTAATCATATTGACTATTGTTTTGTCTTTTCCTTGCAGCTATAAATTAAGCTTGTTTAACATGTTGCTCAGATCGGTAAAAAATGGCAAGTCTAGCAGGCATTGATCGTCATTAAGTTGCTTGTATTCTGCATGTTTAATGACAAGGAGAAACTCCTGTATCTCTGGCCAGGCGTCTCAGAATCTCTGCAGAAATTTTCCCCTAGCCATCTGCCTCAACGAAGGCCTCTTATATCATCTCTCCATCTTGGAAGGACTTCTTATGCTTAACGATCGAGTGACTCACCTGGAACGATGCTTCAGTGTCTGCCTTTGCTTCTGAATTCAGCCAAATGAAAAACGACGGCTGTCCGATTAACTGCGATTTTAGTTCCCTCTCCTTTTTCTTTCTCAGATTGCTTTTCAGAAGGAAGTCAGTTTCGTAGTTTTTATGAACAGTTTGAAAGTGCCTTTCCACATTTTCCTTCTTTGGAATAGCAATGATAGATTGACAGATCAGACAAATGCATTTCAATTGTGACATTGTGAGAAAAAAACTCCTCTTCCAATTCCAAATGTCCAACCCCCCCAATTTTTTTTTCATACTCTTCTTTAGTCGATATAAATTGGAAGGCTGACTAGATCACTTACATAGCTGAAGTTTTGCAGTAACTCGTGCATTTGATTGTGCGTGCGGCATGACCCGTGTGTTAGAAGAAAAGGGATCTCAGAATGGCTGTATGTCAATCAAGTGGCAAATGCCATAGAGAGGATATGATAGACTAACATCTAAAAAAATTTTTTTTGAATGCAACGCGATCTACCTGCACTACCTTTCCGGTCGATCAGGGCACTCCTCATGAGTTTTATTTCACCTATTGTTTCTTTATCTTTTCTAAAGAGGGGAATAACATAGAGACAGTGTACAAAGGCCTTATGGAAGTTGATTGCCAAATGCTTCATAATATCTGGAGATATCCAGAGTCTTGGTTTTATATTAATTAATTGGATTGTCCATAACGAACATCATGTTCAAGCATAGGGGTGTTCATATGTGCACTTGGCACCAGGACACCCTAGGCCTCGACTTTGTGGTCGTGTCGTCGGACCTGCGGCCACATGTCTTGCACACTTGGGTGAAGAGAGGGGCGGAGCTGTCAACTGATCACCACCTGGTGGTGAGTAGGCTTCGATGATGAGGGGAGGATGCCGGTCAGGCCTGGTAGGCCCAAACGTGTTGTGAGGGTCTTCTGGGAACGTCTGGCAGAGTCACCTGTCAGAAGTAGCTTCAACTCCCACCTCCGGCAGAACTTCGATCACATCTCGAGGGAGGTGGGGGACATTGAGTCTGAATGGGCCATGTTCCGTGCCTCTATTGTTGAGGAGGCTGACTGGAGCTGTGGCCGTAAGGTGGTCGGTACCTGTCGTGGTGGCAATCCCCAAACCCTTTGGTGGACACCGACGGTGAGGGATGCCGTCAAGCTGAAGAAGGAGTATTACAGGACCCTTTTGTCCTGTGGGACTCTGGAGGCAGCTGATAGGTACCGGCAGGCCAAGTGGAATGCGGTTTTGGTGGTTGCCGAGGCAAAAACTCGGGCATGGGAGGAGTTTGGGGAGGCCATAGGGAATGACTTTTGTACGGCTTTGAGGAGATTCTCGTCCACCATCCGGCCTCTCGGGAGGGGGAAGCAGTGCAGTGTCAACACTGTATATGGTGGGGATGGTGCGCTGCTGACCTCGACTCGGGACGTTTTGGGGTCAGTGGGGGGAGTATTTTGAAGACCTCCTCAATCCCACTAACATGCCTTCCAATGAGGAAGCAGAGCCTGGGAACTCGGAGGTGGGCTCCCCCATCTCTGGGACTGAGGCCACCGTGATAGTAAAAAAAAACTCCTCGGTGGCAGGTCCCCAGGGGTGTATTAGATACGCCTCGAGTTCCTCAAGGCTCTGGATGTTGTAGGACTGTCTTGGTTGATACGCCTCTGCAACATCGCATGAACATCAGGGAGAGTGCCTCTGGAATGGCAGACCGGGGTGGTAGTCCCCCGCTTTAAGAAGGGGGACCAGAGGGTGTGTTCCACCTACAGAGGGCTCACACTACTCAGCCTACCTGGAAAAGTCTATTCGGGGGTTCTGGAGAGGAGGGTCCATCAGATATTCGAACCTCCAATTCCAGAGGAGCAGTGTGGTTTTTGTCCTGGTCGCGGAAAAGTGGACCAGCTCTACACCCTTAGCAGGGTTCCGGAGGGTGCATGGGAGTTTGCCCAACCAATTTACATGTGTTTTGTGGACTTGGAAAAGCCGTTCAACCGTGTCCCTTGGGGAATCCTGTTGGGGTACTCCGAGAGTACGGGGTACCTGACCCCATGATAAGGGCTGTTCGGTCCCTGTATGATCAGTGTCAGAGCTTGGTCCGCATTGCCGGCAGTCAAACCCATTTCCAGTGAGAGTTGGACTCCCAGGGCTGCCCTTTGTCACCGATTCTGCTCATAACTTTTATGGACAGAATTTCTAGGCGCAGCCACGGCATTGAGGGGGTCTGGTTTGGTGGACTAAGGATTGGTTCACTGCTTTTTGCAGATGATGTTGTCCTGTTTGCTTCATCAGGCTGTGATCTTGAGCTCTCTCTGGATTGGTTCGCAGCTGAGTGTGAAGCAGCTGGGATGGGAATCAGCACCTCCAAATTCAAAAATATGGTCCTCAGCCGGAAAAGGGTGGAGTGCTCTCTCAGGCTTGGGAGCGAGATCCTGCCCCAAGTGGAGGAGTTCAAGTATCTTGGGGTCTTGTTCACGAGTGAGGGAAGAATGGAGCTTGAAATTGACAGGCGGATCGTTGCTGCGTCCGCAGTGATGCGGGCTCTGCATCGGTCTGTCGTGGTGAAAAAGGAGCTGAGCCATAAGACAAAGCTCTCAATTTACCAGTCAATCTACGTTCCTATCCTCGCCTACGGTCATGAGCCATAGGTAGTGACCGAAAGAACGAGATCGCAAACACAAGCGGCTGAAATGAGTTTCCTTGGCAGGGTGTCTGGGCTTTCTCTTAAAGATAGGATGAGAAGCTCAGTCATCTGGGAGGGACTCAGAGTAGAGCCGCTTATCCTCTGCATCAACAGGAGTCCGATGAGGTGGCTCGGGCATCTGATCAGGATGCCTCATGGACGCCTCCCTAGTGAGGTTTTCAGGGAACGTCTAACCGTTAGGAGGCCCCGGGGAAGACCCAGGACACGCTGAAGGGACTATGTCTCTCGGCTGGCCTGGGAACACCTTGGGATTCCCCCGGAACAGCTAGAAGAAGTGGCCGGGGAGAGGGAAGTCTGGGTATCTCTGATCAAGCTGCTGCCCCTGTGACCCGATCTCGGATAAGTGGAAGAGGATGGATCCTCTTGATGGATGGAAAAAGTTTATTATTAAATGTTTATTATTTAATGATTATTATGTTAATCAGACCGAGTGGAAAAAGCAAGAGGGGGACTGGAGATTTTTGTGAATATGCAGTGATGAAAAAGAGAGCACAGCACAATTAAAACTAAATGTGTTATCCAGGCATTGAATTGTGGACTTAATTCATCCATGTCACTGTCCAAGAAAGTAAGTTACATCATCCTGTCTGACTCAGCAACAGACTTGATTCACTCTGTTCCATGTCTTTTTGATGAATCATTCTTAATGTTGGTGACTTCAGACAAGAAATCAAGTGCGTTACTGGCCTTTTCCATTTATGGACACTGCTCTATCCAAATATTAATGCTTTTAAATATAAACCTGTGGCACAATCTGAGCAGATCAGACATCAGCTTACTGCCACCTCCAAGCCTGTCATTGACATTTGTTATTCAAGCCAGAAGTTTTTATATGTGTTTGTGGGGGTGGGTATTTGTTTTATCATTTATTTTTTGGAGCTTATGTAAAATTTGAATTGCCCCTTGGGGACAAATAAAGTATTTTCTATCTATCTATCTAAAAGAAAATTGCAGGATGGGGTTTCATCAGACTGAGTGGGGAAAAAAAGGAAGACTAGAGATTTTTATGAATATGCAGTGATGAAAAAGGGAACACAGTATACTAAATGTGTGATCCAGGCATTGAATTCATCCATCCATCCATCCATCCTCTTCCACTTTTCCGAGGTCGGGTCGCGGGGGTAGCAGCTTAAGCAGAGAAGCCCAGACTTCCCTCTCCCCGGCCACTTCTTCCAGGCCAGTCGGGAGACAGTCCCTCCAGCGTGTCCTGGGTCTTCCCCGGGGCCTCCTCCCGGTTGGACGTGCCTGGAACACCTCACCAGGGAGGCGTCCAGGAGGCATCCTGATCAGATGCCCGAGCTACCTCATCTGACTCCTCTCGATGCGGAGGAGCAGCGGCTCTACTCTGAGCCCCCCCCAAATGACTGAGCTCCTCACCCTATCTTTAAGGGAAAGCCCAGACACCCTGCGGAGGAAACTCATTTCAGCCGCTTGTATTCGCGATCTCGTTCTTTCGGTCACTACCCATAGCTCATGACCATAGGTGAGGATAGGAACGTAGATCGACTGGTAAACTGAGAGCTTTGCCTTACGGCTCAGCTCTTTTTTCACCACGACAGACCGATGCAGAGCCCGCATCACTGCGGACGCCACACCGATCCGCCTGTCAATCTCGCGATCCATTCTTCCCTCACTCGTGAACAAGACCCCGAGATACTTAACACTAGAATTACCAGAGCCTACGAAAAAACTCGTAATTCCGTCCCACCTTAAACTGCTTCTTAAATCCCTTCACACCTCTCATGCGCCCTTTGTCTTCTAAATGTGCTGATAAAGAGAAGCCGGCTATTCCATCCCCACCAATTTAGAACGTGCACGAACTTCTCTCAGCTCATGCCTTGATTGAGTATCTGGGAGTGAAGTGGAGATTTAGAGTGAAATAATAGATCGTTGTTTGGAACACACGCATTTCATGTCTGTTCCGTTTCTACAGTAATCTGTGTCAACACATTGTTAAAACAGAAACTTTTTTTATATTCTAGTAGTAGATGACAAAATGTAGGCATAAACTATATAATGTATGAAGCCTGAAGTCCAAATAGCAAAGAAACATTTTCACAAGAATAACACAATTGCACTTTTATTCAAACATATAACTGCAGAAAAGAAAAAGCCCTTAACATGCGACATTGACACAGTTTACTATAACTGACTCCGTGGTTCAATAGATACAGTCCCGCTTGGGGATCAAAGGGGTCCGCAGGTTCGATCCTGCGCCCCTCCCTTTTGAGAAGTAAACTGTTCTTAGTCTTACTGTTTTAGAATAAAAACATACATTTGATTTCAGTCTGTAACAGCGGTGCAATTTATGATCTTTGTAAAGGTTAGCTTTTTTTTTTTTATTCACTTTTCACTCTCTCAGTGGCGTTCAGAATCAATCCATACAACCCCATCTGACACGGCTGTTTTCACTAAAGGCGCTATAGCTCTGCAGTGTACCACGATGCATACTAACGCCCCGGTTCTGACACACAAACGCTGGCGAAGCTGCCTTCTTCAGTATCTCACCGTCACTTGCTTTTCTTTTTATTCAGTTTTATTGAGTGTTCCTGCCAGTCCCGCATGTTGCTGTATGCTGGATATGTTCATATGTATTGTCTCTTTCTTTCAGGTGTGTAATAGAAACCACAGCATAGAGAGAAGTGTGTACACTGCTTCTTACAGGAAAAGGCGATGGAAAAAGTGCACTTGAATAAAAGTGCACTTTTGTTATACTTTTACACCAATATATGTTCCTGTGTTTGAACGACACGGGCAGATGGGGAGTGTCTGATGATTGCATATAGCGCCCGGTTGGTCTTTACCATTCTTTCTTCTGCATGTCCTGGGGTACAAAAGAAAAAGCATACAGCAACATGCGGGACTGGCAGGAACACTCAATAAAACTGAATAAAAGAAAAAGCAAGTGACGGTGAGATACGAAGAAGGCAGCTTCGCCAGCGTTTGTGTGTCAGAACCTGGCGTTAGTATGCATCGTGGTACACTGCAGAGCTATAGCGGCGTCTTTAGTGAAAACAGCCGTGTCAGATGGGGTTGTATGGATTGATTCTGAACGCGACTGAGAGAGTGAAAAGTGAATAAAAAAAAAAAAGCTAACCTTTACAAAGATCATAAATTGCACGGCTGTTACAGACTGAAATCAAATGTATGTTTTTATTCTAAAACAGTAAGACTAAGAACAGTTTACTTCTCAAAAGGGAGGGGCGCAGGATCGAAACCGTGACCCCTTGATTCCCAAGCGGGGGCTGTATCTATTGAACCACGGAGTCAGTTATAGTAAACTGGTGTCAATGTCGCATGTTAAGGCGGCTTTTTCTTTCTGCAGTTATATGTTTGAATAAAAGTGCAATTGTGTTATTCTTGTGAAAATGTTTCTTTGCTATTTGGACTTCAGGCTTCATACATTATATAGTTTATGCCTACATTTTGTCATCTACTACTAGAATATAAAAAAAGTTTCTGTTTTAACAATGTGTTGACACAGATTACTGTAGAAACGGAACAGACATGAAATGCGTGTGTGCAAACAACGATCTATTATTTCACTCTAAAACTCCACTTCACTCCCAGATACTCAATCAAGGCATGAGCTGAGAGAAGTTCGTGTACGTTCTAAATTGGTGGGGGGATGGAATAGCCGGCTGCTCCGAGCTTCTCTTTATCAGCACATTTAGAGAACAAAGGACGCTGGCGGAGAGGTGTGAAGGGATTTAAGAAGCAGTTTAAGGTGGGACGGAATTACGAGTTTTTTCGTAGGCTCTGGTAATTCTAGTGTTAAACTCCTCCACTTGGGGCAGGATCTCGCCCCCAACCCTGAGAGGGCACTCCACCCTTTTCCGGCTGAGGACCATGGTCTCGGATTTGGAGGTGCTGATTCTCATCCCAGCCGCTTCACACTCAGTTGCGAACCGCTCCAGAGAGAGCTGAAGATCATGGCCTGATGAAGCAAACAGGACAACATCATCTGCAAAAAGCAGTGACCCAATCCTGAGTCCACCAAACCGGACCCCTTCAACACCCTGGCTGCGCCTAGAAATTCTGTCCATAAAAGTTATGAACAGAATCGGTGACAAAGGGCAGCCCTGGCGGAGTCCAACTCTCACTGGAAGCGGGCTCGACTTACTGCCGGCAATGCGGACCAAGCTCTGACACCGGTTGTACAGGGACCGAACAGCTCTTATCAGGGGTCCGTACCCCATACTCCCGAGCACCCCCACAGGATTCCCGAGGGACACGGTCGAATGCCTTTTCCAAGTCCACAAAACACATGTAGACCGGTGGGCAAACTCCCATGCACCCTCCAGGACTCTGCTAAGGGTGAAGAGCTGGTCCACTGTTCCGCGACCAGGGCTAAAACCACACTGTTCCTCCTGAATCCGAGGTTCACTATCCGACGGACCCTCCTCTCCAGAACCCCGAATAGACTTTTCCAGGGAGGCTGAGGAGTGTGATCCCTCTATAGTTGGAACACACCCTCCGGTCCCCTTTTAAAGAGGGGACCACCACCCCGGTCTGCCAATCCAGAGGCACTGTCCCGATGTCCATGCGATGTTGCAGAGGCGTGTCAACCAAGACAGTCCTACAACATCCAGAGCCTTAAGGAACTCCGGTATCTCATCCACCCCGGGCCCTGCCACCAAGGAGTTTTTGACCACCTCGGTGACTTCAGTCCCAGAGATGGGAGAGCCCACCTCAGAGTCCCCAGGCTCTGCTTCCTCGTGGAAGGCATGTTAGTGGGATTGAGGAGGTCTTTGAAGTACTCCCCCCACCGACCCACAACGTCCCGAATTGAGGTCAGCAGCGCACCATCCCCACCATATACGGTGTTGACACTGCACTGCTTCCCCTCCTGAGGCGCGGACGGTGGACCAGAATCTCCTCGAAGCCGTCCAAAGTCGTTCTCCATGGCCTCTCCAAACTCCTCCCATGCCCGAGTTTTGCCTCAGCAACAACCGGCCGCGTTCCGCTTGGCCTGCGGTACCTATCAGCTGCCTCCAGAGACCCACAGGACAAAAAGTCCTATAGGACTCCTTCTTCAGCTTGACGGCATCCCTCACGCCGGTGTCCACCAGCGGGTTGGGGATTGCCGCCGCACAGGCACCGACCACCTTGCGGCCACAGCTCCGTCAGCCGCCTCAACAATAGAGGCACGGAACATGGCCCATTCGACTCAATGTCCCCACCTCCCTCGGGGCGTGGTTGAAGTTCTGCGGAGGTGGGAGTTGAAGCTACTTCTGACAGGGGACTCTGCCAGCCGTTCCCAGCAGACCCTCACAACACGTTTGGGCCTACCAGGTCTGACCGGCATCTTCCCCCACCATCGAAGCCAACTCACCACCAGGTGGTGATCAGTTGACAGCTCCGCCCCTCTCTTCACCCGAGTGTCCAAGACATATGGCGCAAGTCCGGCGACACACCACAAAGTCGATCATCGACCTGAGGCCTAGGGTGTCCTGGTGCCAAGTGCACATATGAACACCCTTATGCTTGAACATGGTGTTCGTTATGGACAATCCGTGGCGAGCACAGAAGTCCAATAACAAAACACCGCTGGGTTCAGATCGGGGCCATTCCTCCCAATCACGCCCTTCCAGGTCTCACTGTCATTGCCCACGTGAGCATTGAAGTCTCCCAGCAAAGCGAGGGAATCCCAGAAGGTATGCCCTCTAGCACCCCTCAGAGACTCCAAAAGGGTGGATACTCCAAACTGCTGTTCGGCATGCACAAACAACAGTCAGGACCCTTCCCCACCCGGCGGAGGGAGGCCACCCTCTCGTCCACCGGGGTAAACCCCAATGCAGAGGCTCCAAGTCGGGGGCAATAAGTATGCCCACACCTGCTCGGCGCCTCAGCGGGGACAACTCCAGAGTGGTAGAGAGTCCAGCCCCTCTCAAGGAGATTGGTTCCAGAGTCCAAGCTGTGCGTCGAGGTGAGTCCGACTATATCTAGCGGAACCTCTCGACTCGCGCACTAGCTCAGGCTCCTTCCCTTCAGAGAGGTGACATTCCACGTCCCAAGAGCCAGTTTCTGTAGCCGAGGATCAGACCGCCAAGGTCCCCGCCTCCGCCACCACCCAACTCACACTGCACCCAACCTCCTTGGCCCCTCCCATAGGTGGTGAGCCCATGGGAAGGAGGACCCACGTTACCTCTTTGGGCTGTGCCCGGTCGAGCCCCATGGGTGCAGGCCCGGCCACCAGGAGCTTGCCATCGAGCCCCACCCCCAGGCCTGGCTCCAGAGGGGGCCCGTGACCAGCGTCGGGCAAGGGAAAACGTCCAAGTTTTATTCTTCATTGGAGGTTTGTTGAACCGTTCTGTGTCTCATCCCTCACCTAGGACCAGTTTGCCTTGGGTGGCCCTACCAGGGGCATAAAGGCCCGGACAACATAGCTCCTAGGATCATTGGGACATGCAAACCCCTCCACCACGATAAGGTGACAGCTCAAGGAGCGGGGCATTGAATTGCACTCTGAATTTGTCCATGGCATTGCCCAGGAATGTAAGTTACATCATCCTGTCTGACTCGGCAACAGAAATGATTCACTCTGTACCAACATCATCTTGATGAATCATTCTTAATGCTGGTGATTTCAAAGGAGGAGTCCAGGCCTATTAGGCCTGTTCCTTTGGTGGACACTGCTTTATCCAAATATTAATGCCTTTAATTATAAGCCTATGGCACAATTGGAGCAGTTCTGACTTCATGTTGCTTCCACCTACAAGCCTGTATTGACTGTTGCAGCTGTCTTTAATCTAAACCAAATGTTTTCATGTGTGGTTGTGGGGAACTGTTTGGTTTTATCATTTTTGTTTTATTTTATTTTTGGAGAATCTGTAAAATTTTAATTTCCCCTTGGGGACAAATAAAGTATCTATTACTCTACCTATTAGCTGTTAAAGTGATAGTTATATGGTAACTGCTAGGCGATATGGCAAGAAATTAAAACCTCCCAAACCCCCCCCAAACCCACATACAGTTTAGCTTGTCGAGCATTCTATCTTCTTCCCTCCATTATAACTTCAGGCCAGGTTGGTACTTCCCAAATCGGGGGGGGGGTTTGTTCTGTGCCTTGACTAGCACAATGCAAACATGTATTGTGATGTTTACATATTTCATCAAGATAATCCATTTGTGAGATGCATCTGAAAAGAAGCTGTAAGGCTTTTACAGATGCCCAAAGAAGTCAATGGCATCTCTTGAGCTTCTGGCTGCATCTGCTACCACTAAATTTAGGATGTGCATAGCACATGGCACAAAGATAGCTCTGGGCTTTTTTGCAGCAGTCTGGCCTGCACACCTTTATCCTTGTTGTTCATTTTGGCACATTTATCATATGATTGCCTTTTGCAATCATCAAAATGAATATTTACTTCCTCTAGTCTATCCATGGCAAGAGAAGACAAAATTTCTCCTGTTGTCTCTATTGCTGGAAAGAATCATAGTACTTCAGGGATAGACCTCCAGTGTGACAATTCTTTTAATCAGTGCTTTCTCCTTATAACTAACTTCAGGTGTGCTATCCAAAATAATTGAGATATATTTGGACAGCTTGATGTTGCTATGTATATACTCAGTTACCTTCTCACCTATGGAATTAATGAGCTCATTTTGAATTGTTTTGCCAAAGTAGCTTGTGTGAGTTCTGGTGACCCCCTCAATGTGTTCTAAATACTGTTTCATAACAGGGTTAAATTTGGAAAGAAGTTCAACTTCTTTTTTTTTTTTTTTTTTTTTTTTTTTAAAGAAAAGGGTGCTATTGTTTGGCTGGTGTGCAGTGCCTGTGGACCCCCTTAAATCAAAGTCCTGCTTTGCTAGAGAGTGAATTATTATTACGCAATGAGCTAGAACATCACACCATTGCTTCCTTTTAGCCTCCAAGTGTTTAATTTCTTGTTAATCAATTGTTGGACACTTTTAAGGTGCAATTGTGAACTGTGAAAACACAGTCACCAAAAAGAACAATATTTAGATGCCATATGACATCATTCTATAAGCATATTGATAATGTGATAAATGAACTTGGTCTTAAATTATATAGCTTAAATACAACATCATAATTTGATTATTTGAAACTCGTTTCTATTAAGTGAACGAGTTGAGCTGAATACGAAAATAACAAAACTAACTGGCAAGATAACTCCAAACACAGCTACAATACCTAGATATGTGAAATAATTAATATTTCATTTTAATATTGCACAACCAATGAGCTATAAAACAATGTACTTTATCATGAAAACACAATGTACTGTATCAGATAATTGGCATGTCAACAAAAGAGCATATTTAGTTCCTTTTAAATGCAGCCAGAAAGTTGTTGTTTTTTTTTTTTTTATTTTATTTAATGAACTGGATAAATGCCTTTCTGTTGAAAAAAAACATGATAATCAGTCTCATCAAAGAGTAAAGGCAAAAAGCCTGCTGCTTGAGAAAATTCAACAAACTGCACATATATCACCCCAACTTGAAAAAGTTGGGATGGTATGGTGAATCTAATAAAAACAGAACACATTGATTAGGTAATGATAGTAAATTATTTTTGTCATGAAAACAATAAAATAACTAATTCATGTTTTGTTTTTCAAGGATATATTATGATTTTGATATTTGCAACATATTCTAAAAAAGTTTGGACAGTAAATAATTTACTACTGTGTAACATTGCCTTACCTTCTCATAATGCTTGTTTATATACTGAAGACAAACATTTTTCTACCTTTCTGGTGTAATTTTGTCCCATTCTTCTTGCAAACACATCTTATGGTGTGCAACAGTATGGGGCCTTCATCATCATGTTTTGTGTTTTAATATATACCACTCTTCGGTCCCTGTACAACCGGTGTCAGAGCTTGGTCCGCATTGCCGGCAGTAAGTCAAACCCGTTTCCAGTGAGAGTTGGACTCCACCAGGGCTGCCCTTTGTCATTGATTCTGTTCATAACTTTTATGGACAGAATTTCTAGGCGCAGCCAGGGTGTTGAGGGGGTCCGGTTTGGTTGACTCAGGTTTGGGTCACTGCTTTTTGCAGGAGATGTTGTCCTGTTTGCTTCATCAGGCCGTGATCTTCAACTCTCTCTGAATCGGTTCACAGCTGAATGTGAAGCAGCTGGGATGGGAATAAGCACCTCCAAATAAGAGGCCATGGTCCTCAGCCGGAAAAGGGTGGAGTGCCCTCTCAGGGTTGGGAGTGAGATCCTGCCTCAAATGGAGGAGTTCAAGTATCTCGGGTCTTGTTCATGAATGAGGGAAGAATGGAGCGTGAGATCGACAGGCGGATCGGTGTGGCGTCCACAGTGATGCAGGGTCTGCATTGGTCTGTCATGGTGAAAAAGGAGCTGAGCCGTAAGGCAAAGCTCTCAATTTACCAATCGATCTATGTTCCTACCCTCACCTATGGTCATGAACTATGGGTAGTGACCGAAAGAACAAGATCGCAAATACAAGTGGCTGAAATGAGTTTCCTCCGCAGGGTGTCTGGGCTTTCCCTTAAAGATAGGATGAGAAGCTCAGTCATCCGGGAGGGAATCAGTGTAGAGCCACTGCTCCTCTGCATTGAGAGGAGTCAGATGAGGTGGCTCAGGCATCTGATTATAATGCCTCCTGGACGCCTCCCTGGTGACAAAAGTCGGAGAGGTGAGATTGCATTGGTTTGGACATTTGCAGAGGAGAGATGCTGGGTATATTGGGAGAAGGATGCTAAGGATAGAGCTGCCAGGGAAGAGGAAAAGAGGAAGGCCTAAGTGAAGGTTTATGGATGTGGTGAGAGAGGACATGCAGGTGATGGGCGTAACAGAACAAGATGCAGTGGACAGAAAGATATTAAAGAAGATGATCCGCTGTGGCAACCCCTAATGGGAGCAGCCGAAAGAAGCAGCAGCCTTTTTATGTGAAAGCACAATCTTTTCCCTCAACCCAGTACATGTGCCCATTTTAGGATTTAGGCTCCTTTTTGTTGCTGCTTTTATGGCACCCTGTCCTGACAAGGATCAAGACAAATAATAGCCAGTCAGTAAGAATGCAATAGTGAAGGAAGGAAAACAGCAGGCAGATTGGAAGTGAACTTGTTTTATTATTTTGGATCTGCCTAGTCAGGGTACATTTAATATCACAGCATTCAGCAAAAAAGTGATTAAGCATCTTTTGACGCTCTCAGAAATGCGCGATCATCATGGCATCTAGTCAGGGTCATTCAATCTGTACAGTTTTCTCCTATAGTGTATCCATCCATCCATCATCCAACCCGCTACATCCCAATCACAGGTTCATGGGGGGTCTTCCGGAGCCAATCCCAGCCAACACAGGGCGCAAGGCTGGAAACAAACCTTGAGCAGGGCGCCAGTCCACTGCAGGGTGCACCCACACACCAAGCACACACTAGGGACAATTTAGAATTGCCAGTTCACGTAACCTGCATGTCTTTGGACTGTGGGAGGAAACCGGAGCACCCGGAGGAAACCCACGCAGACACAGGGAGAACATGCAAACTCCACGCAGGAAGGACCCAGGAAGCAAACCTGGGTCTCCTAACTGCGAGGCGGCAGCGCTACCCACTGCACCACCGTGCCACCCCCTATAGTGTATTTAGATACAAAATGATACGTTCACATCAGTGGTTTTAAATATAGTGAATCCTATTGCACTAAAGCACTGATTTCAAAATTGATGAACAGCAGAGATACTGATGCACTAATCAATCAAGTTTTAGTTTAAAGAGATGATTTGATTTGTAATGAGAGGTCGGCACCACTTTCAGGAGCAGAAGAGCGCACATCAGGCTGTGCAACACATTCCACATGCAGTCAAGCCCAGAAAGAGATCAGGGTAAAAACTTACCCTGTATGGAGCTCCCTCAGTACAACTTGGTTAGGATTGTCCATGCCCAAGTCATCTATGGTGATCAAACTTAGCACATGATAGATATTCTGTCCAACTCTGTTCGGCGCTTTCACTCATACTGTTTAATAGCTGAATTCTGTTGCTAATAAGATCTTCTGGTAAAATATCAGGTAGATAGTCATGTAAATAAGGTGTGGGGGCAGTGTTCAGAGTTTTGCATTATGTATAATGTAATTTTTTCTGATTGATGCGCTGTGCTTTGTAAAAATGGTCCACATTGATGACTTTTCCCCATTAAAAAATTATTAATGAATGGCCGAAGCAGTCTGATTGGACAGGCATGGTACCCTGAGGTTCATCTACAGTGACGGGTGCGATTTGTTAATCAAAGAGAACAGCAGTAGGACAGAAGGGGAAAAAAGAGGATCTAGCTGCAAGTTTTACTAATAAAGAAAACAAGCTAACCATTCAAAATTACGAAAAGGCCAATCATGGAACTGAAGTACAAAAACAGATCTGCAAAGTACACACAGCTTTGCATAGTACGTCTGGAGTAACACAATACTAAAATTAATGTTGGTAAAATAGAATAACCGTTCTTTTACAATCGAATGTTAGCCTTTGCCTTTGAATAAGACAAGTTATAAATAAATTTTAATTAAATTCGAATAACACCATTCCATCTGACAGCCCTATTTATTAGACACTTTGCATAACGTATATACTAAATTGCAGCCTTGCAATTGTTTCAAATCGTGATTTCGATTTGAAATCGATTAATCGTTTATCTCTAATTCAGACCCAAAATTAAGAAGAGTCCTTTGTGTAAGCCCCTTTGGTAGCAATTAAAGCTTAAGTCTTTCAGGATAGGTCTCAACAAGCATTGCATATCATATATTTAATTAGAGATGAATAGCGATGCTCTGATCATTTGGCTGATGATCGTGATTGAACAATTTTCACAAAATGTATAGAGATGTGTAAATTAGCTGAAACGTTTTTTTTTTTTTTTTTTTTTTCAGAATATGCTTTTCTAAGCTTTATGGTAATTTAGTTTTACTGCTCCTTTATACAAATTATTAAGGTATTTGAAGACTTGTTTTTTTAATTTTGCATTTGACCTTCCTGTAGGGAGTAAGAAAAGAGGGCAGACTTTAAGAGAGAGTAAATGCAGAAAAATTGGCCTTTATTTACATTTAAGAAAGTGTAATAATAATCTGAATAAGGGAGTCTTAGAAATTGTTCTGTGCATGGAGATTAATGGCAGAACATGCAAAAAAGAGATCTGAATTTCAGTAGGGTTATCTCCTGCTGCCCAAAGAAATCTCACTACGGGGTGTTGTTCAAATTGGTCAATTCTGTAGTATCCATGGTCATTTGACCTTCACTTTAACTAGACTAAGGAAAAGAGCTACATTGTTCAAGCTTGAACTACCCATAAGCGCTGCTCTGAGATGATATAGGCACGTCTTGCGTAAGTTATCCAGGCAGTGGTGCAGACATGTCTTCTCCTACCCTCAGGTGTTGCAAGCTCTTGACAGTGATACAAGTAGTGATGACTAGGTAAATCTTTCTTCAGGCAGTGAAATTGAAACAAACATTTAAATGAAAAATGATTCTGCTGAATCTGAAAGTTACGCTTGTGTCAAACGCACATGTTTAGTGTGCTGTTCAAAAGCTGATCAGTTTGGAAAGAAAATCCGCAACTAATCATGCTACTCTTGTCCCGACTGTGACATTGGATTGTATATTTCACCGTGCTTCAAGATATACCACACAAACGACACATTTTGATAGTATATACGGTATTAGCATTATTATTAATTATTTGTTTCATTAGTATACTTTCTGCACTTTAATGTTTTGCACATTTTTATAGTAGAAAGATGAGATTTAATAAATATGGAATTTTCAAGCCAAAAAATGCAGCACTTTATACATGTTTTTTTCAAGAAAAAACATGTAACGCTAAGGAGGTTACCGTAGATCCCGGAATACAGGCCGACCCGGTATATTAGCCGAACCCCTTCTCTACCTACTAAATTACATGTATTTGCCGATGACCGGTATTTAAGCCGACCCCCTTCTCCAAGCAAAATTTTCTAAATTTCCTTAAAAGTGTTTCTTTATAATGTTTATCGGCGAGAATTTGAGACTGCCGGCATTTTTGATATATAATATAATGTGCATAATTTACCAAAACATCAATAATTTTTCTAATGTACTAACCAAAAACTTATAAAAAGTGCCTAGCCTACTTCGATTAAGCTAGGAGCATGGCGGCACGCATGGTCGCAGCGGCTCAGGGCTCTCCTTCTTAGTGCACTTTGTTGTTGTTTTTTTACTTTTTTTTGTCCTTGTTTGTGCACGATTGGTTCGGCGAACATCCGCTACACCATTCAGAACCTTATAGACATCGGTGTCCAGAGCCAGACATCTGTTTCGAGTGTTTTTCATCACACGCACACATCCCAGACAACACAGCGAGACCAGCGGGCTCTCTGTGGATTGTTGTCGGGTCTAGGAGACGACACAGACGGAGGAGGGAAAGAAAGCAGAAGCGGGGCCGCAGATCCGGCATTATGCTAAAGCTGAAAAACAACCATACAAGCCCTATACAGAACTTTTTTCTGTACTGAAGGAGCTGCTTTTAATCTCATTGTACATGCATATAGTGACAATAAAAGGCATTCTATTCTAGAAACAATTTCATACTGTACTCACCATTTAATTTGACATCTTTGGGCTGCAGGAAGGGAGGAGATATTTCCACACAATGTCCATCTTCGTTTCGATAGCGATCGCTTTCTTTTACCTTCTCTTCCTTCCTTAGCAATTACGTGTCTTGCTTGCATGGTCTTAATGAATTATATATATAGGTAAATCACTGCAATGACGGAAATTACATCCACAAACACATGGGCTCCGACTGATGCTACTAACACTCTCGGTTGTTTGTTTACAATCGCAAGCGGATACACGTGACCGCATCCGTTTCGTAACGCAAGATGTTGATCGTAAATCAAAACAAAAAATTTCATTTTAAACTTCCCAATAATTTATTATAAATTTTATTAATAAAATCAACAACTAAAACACTTTTTTGAATAAATTCTTTATTTAATTTAAAGTACCGGCATGCAAAGTTACTTCTTCATCTGAAAGATGGCTCTGTGGTTTCGTCAATATTTACTTCCGTATTCATCGGCAAAACCGCATTAGCGCTGGAAATCTTGAATCTGAAACAATACTGCTTGTATAAACCGACCCCCAAACTCCAAGCCAAAAATCTAGGACGAAATTCTCGGCTTATATAACGGGATCTACGGTAATTATAAAAATACCGCTTTAAAAGAGAACACAAGGCTTCTGTATTACTGGTTATGCAGAAACAAATCTGAATTGGCCATTTCTAGTAACATGACCTCTGTGATCTGTATGGACCTTAAAAGAACATTATTGAAGTATCCCTAAAAATAAGCTGTAGTGCAGTCTCACAGAGTCATGCATTTAGTAGGGCTGCTAAAAATAAATTAGCAAAACTGAATTTGTGCTGCTGTTTGGATTTTTGAAGACAATGGAATATACATATATCAGCATCATCATTAATATTTTGTGAAAGAATAAACTGAATATATTTAAACACATTACAACAACAACAACAACATTTATTTATATAGCACATTTTCATACAAACAGTAGCTCAAAGTGCTTTACATATTAAAGAATAGAAAAATGAAAGACATAATTATAAAACAAAATAAATCAACATTAACATCGAATAAGAGTAAGGTTCAATGGCCAGGGGACAGAAAAACAAAAACTCCAGACGGCTGGAGAAAAATAAAATCTGTAGGGATTCCAGACCATGATACCGCCCAGTCCCCTCTGGGCATTCTACCTAACATAAATGAAACAGTCCTCTTTGGATTTAGGGTTCTCACGGAAGGGCTTGATGATGATGATGGTCACGTAGACTTCTTCCTTTTAATCCGTCCATCATTGTTGGAGCATCATGAAGCTTTGAGTAGGTGGAGGTGGCAGGCCACCACCACAAAGAAACGGAAAAAGAAACAGAAAAGAGAGTAGGGGTCAGTACCGATTTTAGAGCCACCATGAATAGTTGTTATGATGAATTGAACATACAGAGTATCAGGATTAAGTTAAATTACGATTAAAATGAAGTTATAAAAAGGCCATGTTAAAGTAATGTGTTTTCAGCAGTGTTTTAAAGTGCTCTACTGTATCAGCCTGGCGAATTCCTATTGGCAGGCTATTCCAGATTTTAGGTGCATAACAGCAGAAGGCCGCCTCACCACTTCTTTTAAGTTTTGTTCTTGGAATTCTAAGGAGACACTCATTTGAGGATCTGAGGTTACGATTTGGAATATAAGGTGTCAGACATTCCGATATATAAGATGGGGCGAGATTATTTAAGGCTTTATAAACCATAAGCAGAATTTTAAAGTCAATTCTGAATGACACAGGTAACCAGTGTAGTGACGCTAAGACTGGTGTGATGTGTTCTGATTTTCTTTTCCTAGTTAGGATTCTAGCAGCTGCATTCTGCACTAGTTGCAAACGATTTATATCTTTTTTGGGTAGTCCAGAGAGGAGTGCATTACAGTAATCTAGTCGACTGAAAACAAACGCGTGAACTAATTTCTCAGCATCTTTCAGTGATATAAGAGGTCTAACTTTACTTATGTTTCTTAAGTGAAAAAATGCTGTCCTAATGATCTGATTAATATGTGATTTAAAATTCAGATTACAGTCAACAATCACCCCTAAGCTTTTTACCTCCGTCTTGACTTTTAATCCTAATGTATCCAGTTTATTTCTAATAGCCTCATTGTATCCATTATTGCTGATCACTAAAATTTCAGTTTTCTCTTTATTTAACTTGAGAAAATTACTATTCATCCATTCTGAGATACTAGTCAGACATTGTGTTAGTGAATCAATAGAATCAGGGTCATCAGGTGCTATTGATAAGTACAGCTGTGTGTCATCAGCATAGCTGTGGTAGCTCACGTTGTGCCCTGAGATAATCTGACCTAACGGAAGCATGTAGATTGAGAATAACAGCGGACCCAGGATAGAGCCTTGTGGAACACCATATTGGATATCATGTGTCTTGAGTTGTAATTCCCACAACTAACAAAATATTTTCTCCCTGTCAGGTAGGATTCAAACCAATTTAAGACACTGCCAGAGAGGCCCACCCATTGACTAAGGCGATTTCTAAGAATGTTGTGATCAATGGTGTCAAATGCAGCACTCAGATCTAAGAGGATGAGAACAGATAAATGGCCTCTGTCTGCATTTACCCGCAAGTCATTTACTACTTTAACGAGTGCAGTTTCTGTGCTGTGATTTGTTCTAAAACCTGACTGAAATTTATCAAGAATAGCATGTTTATTTAGGTGGTCATTTAACTGCATAATGACTGCCTTCTCTAGAACTTTACTTAAGAAGGGCAGGTTAGAGATGGGTCTAAAATTTTCAAGAGCCGAGGGGTCAAGATTATGTTTCTTAAGTAGGGGTTTAACTACAGCAGTCTTAAGACAGTCTGGGAAGACCCCAGTATCTAGTGACGAATTTACTATGTCCAGAACATTATCAATTAGCACGCCTGATACTTCTTTGAAAACCCTTGTTGGTATCGGGTCAATCAGGTAAATCTATCCTAGTGAAAGAGTTTAATTTGTTTATAACAGGATGTTGGGGTTTAGGGGGATCCTTAGTGTTGGGGAGATATACTATGTTATTTCTAATATCATTAATTTTTTGATTGAAAAATACAGCGACAGCCTCACAGGTTTCACTGGAAGCACTTAGGAGGCATTCCTTTGAGCTACCTGGGTTTAGTAGGCGATCAATTGTTGAAAATAAGACTCTAGGATTACTAGCATTGCTATTTATAATCTTGGAGAAATAGCAGCGCCTCTCAAGACGGACAGTGTGATTGTATTCTGTTATTTTGACTTTTAATATTTCGTGGTGGATAGTAAGTTTAGTCTTCCTCCATTGACGCTCAGCTCTACGGCATGTTCTCTTTAAATCAGACACTCTTTGGGTCTTCCATGGTATACCAATGCTAGAAGATTTTTTCATTGTCTTTTCAGGTGCAACTATGTCAACAGCAGCTCTCACTTTAGAATTAAATCTTTCCACCTTACTATTTACATTATCCTCGCTATTATAGCTGGCACTATAAACGGACTGATTGCTTAAAATGTTTGTAAGTTTTAAAGCTGCTGCCGAATCAAAGAAGCGTTTTTTAACAATATGCTTCTCATGAGTGTTTTTTATCATTATTTCTATATTAAAAAGTAGAAGAAAATGATCTGATAGACCAATATCAATGATACAACACAACACAAGTAATAAGACGCAAAAAGGTTATAGCATTAAGTTTTTTTCTTTAATGTTCTTTACTTGATAACACATGTCCTGATATATGTATCCATATGTGTCTTGCTTTTTATTCTTTCAATTCTGTAGCACTCTTCTAATCGCAATATAAACACAATTGGCACCTTGGAAGAGAATATTTTAGCGATTTTTAGTCATTTAGTGAATTTTAAAGGATTATGTCATGCTGATTTATGGTCTTTTTTACAATGTGCACAAAAAATATTTATTAAAAATAAATTGAAATACTGCATTCATTTTTGTTTTCAGATGTATTTAAACCCCAGCAATTAGTTTATTTGTCAAAAACCTCATCAGTTTGAGTTTCAGTGTTTTTCTGTGGTGCAATATGTCCTTTATAGTGTCATATACTTTTAGTTGACCACAGCAAGTGCATACAGCCAAATTAAAATTTGCCAAATGGGACCATTAAGAGGGTTTTTGTGTTATTTAAGATGAGATTTAGGTCTGAAAAAGTATGTTCACAGTCTGCAATTTATGGGCTAAGAGTAGGGAGCATTTTCACGAAATCCAGTATACCTGTTAGGAGCCCAGTGCACATATTAGTTAATGGTGAGCATCTTATTTTTTTTTCTTTAAATAAGATTCCGGTTATGCCTGTTCTGAGATTGCATAAGGCAAATCTCTTTGTAATGGGGCATAGCCCTCTGATGTCCAAAGGTTTAAAGTCAGTTTTGTTAAACCTGAACACTTGAAAATTTGTTGGAACATTCAGTTCATCATATGTGATTAAGAAGCCGTTGAATATTTTAGGTAATTTTTCTAAATGGTAGCAAGCCCTGTCTGTTGAAAAGATTTACCTGCTACATCAGTGTAAATTTTTGTGTACAAATGTTACACGTCATAAAATGACTCTGCAATGCATCAGAATTTGGTAGATATTGCATGCATATTAGTACAGTAAACAGTCCAATGTTGTGTTTTCGCGCCTTTTCAGTCCTAAAATTGATTTTGCTTAATAAATCAAAGGACTGCTTTTATATGGGATTTCTGGATGCTCTTTGCATATAGCACAGTACATCCTCTGACTTAGTTGTGATTTGTTCCCTTCCTGCAGTCATTGCTACTTTGTGGAATATCCTCTATACATTATTTATTTGTATTTAATCTTCTAAAAATAGTTCTTTGTGTATTTGATTTTTTTTTATTGTCATAATGCTGCTTGTAATTATGATTCATATTACTAGTAACTGGTATTGAAGCAATAGTTGGAACAGTTTACCTTGCTCTCTCCTCTTAGCTCTCTCACTTTTATTCCTCTTCTAATTCTATTACAAAGTATGGGTTAGTTATTACTTTGTATCATGGTAATTGGCAATAGGATACAATTAACTTTTGGCATTCTTTCTCTCACTGTACTAGTTGCTTTATAGCTAACACTATTGCTTGTGTTGTTTGCTTTAAAGGTTTGCTGCACAATTTTAAAGCTACATTATTTGAGCTCTAATTATTTTGAGCTACATTATTTGTATGAAAATGTGCTATATAAATAAATGTTGTTGTTTTACTGTTGTTTTACTCAATAGTGTGTATGTGCATTTACAGTGTTCTCCCCAGAAATTTTTTCCTGCCGGGTGGGGTGGAATGGGGAAATTTGGTGGTGGGGAAAATTAATTGTGCAGTATTTTTATTAGTTAATTATTATTATTTATTTTCCAATGCCTGCGATAGGCTTGCGCCCTGCCTGGGGCTTGTTTCCTGCCTTGTGCCCTGTGTTGGCTGGGATTGGCTCCAGCAGACCCCCCGTGACCCTGTAGTTAGGAGTTTTTAAGGTTTGACACTTGTGCCAGAATATTTTTATTACATTTAAGAAGTATCCAATTCAGGATCCTGCAATCCTAACAAAAATTTTAAATAATAATTGTTATGACATAAACCAAGAGGCACAAGTATTGTCGTTGAAAAGTGAAAACAATGAATAAATGTATGGGAAACCTAATGAAGAAAAATTAAAAAAAATATTGCATATGCAGAAGGTGTCTTCAGTTAAATATTTATTCTTCTTTTCTTCCTAGAGGCCCAGTTGTCTGCAGCTTTAACATAATCAAAAGTCCCCAGGATCTGGGCCCTCCAAGGAGATCACTCATCATACACTGTCGTAGTGACTGTACTGCAAAGTCATGAGACAGCCATCTAATGTCCTAGACTTAATCTGGGGAATGTTCAGAATATTTTGAATTTCCGTTAAACCAGCCATCCTAACTGAAGAATTCTGGAAGAAATAGAACAGCTGCCTTAAGATGTATTATACAATGCACTATGCATTACTTTATTTTATCAGTGACCACGTCTATAGTGTTTTAAAATATTTTGCTGTAGTTTATGTTTTAAGATCATTGATTTTTTTTTTTACCCCTTGGGTTTGGTAGCGTTTTTTTTTTTTTTTAATTATCTAAGAATGATTTAATTCTTTAAATTTCTGTCCACTTTGTAATTTAATATTTTCATTAGCAGTTGTGGTTTTAAATCACTGTCTCACCACCATTTTCCTTAGTAGCAATCCAAATTTTTAAATCTTACTAAATTGTAAAGTCGCTTTTGACCGGGCTATGGAATAAAAATAACTAAACTGTGGATTTTTGTGTAAATTAAGAGTAAGTTTGAACTTTGACATTTTTGTACAATAACATCTATTTATAAATCTATTCAGAACAATTTATAAGTAGTATATATTTTTTTACTTTCTCTTCAGGACCTTTTAGTAATTTAAGTTAATATTAAATTTGTTGTTTGAGAAAACTTATTTTGTGATTTAACTCAATGTGAGCATTTCTAACATTAAAAGAAAATCAGATGTAATGATTTTTTCCTTTGTTCTCAGTCAGGTTCGTTGACCAATTGCCAAGTATCTAATTATCTGTTTGACATAAAAGCTGGAAGTGACCTCAAACTTTTACAAGCAAATGTTTAAGATTTTATGGTTAGTCTAACTTTGTTTCACATAATTTGAGCCCACCTCAAGCTCTTCCTTTATATTTTCAGAAAATAGTCAGTAAAGCATAGTATTATAGAGAAGCTCATCAAAGCATTGCACCATTTGCTCTAATTTAGTGCTATTATTTTACAAGGATGTGGCTTAGTTACCACTGTGTTGCTACTATACTTGATTCTTTTGGTCTTCCTACAAATTAAAGTACTAACTTGGTTTGTTAATTGAATTCTTGTGTTTGCAATGGGCAAAAATCACAACAGAAACAACTGTAGTTGGTTATTACTAAATTGATCACTACAATGACAATAAAATTTCTTGTCATAAGTTTGTTTCATGTGTATGTGCAGTTCTGAATTGCTGTCTAAGCAAAACAAGACTAGAAAGTTCACAACAGTTTAGCAACAATGAACAATTTATAACTATTGCAGTATTGCTCTGAAAATGACAAGAGGCACAGTAGGAAAGAAGCATTTATCTGTAAAATTTTCCAAAGTATAATCTCGCACGTGCATTTTTTAAAATTGCCTTCTCTCACAAACACTAGCAAGATACATAACTGGATAAGGTAACAGAGTAACAATATAAAATATAGACTGTACAGTTCGGTTTCTTTGTAAATTGTATCATGTAGTCTTATGCATTAAGCATTTTTGCTTAGAAAGATGAACATCAGTGGGTGTCTTTGAAATAATTTTTTTTTTTGGGAGCTGTTGTCCCTCTTGGAACAAAAAAAAGGGACCTTGGTGTTGGCCCCCCTTCAAGAATTGTCACTGCTCATTGTAGTAGGGGTGGTTCCCCTTGGTAGAATTGCCACTGATTGTCAGTTGTCACTTGAAGAATCACTGGCATTGTTTTTTAGAGTTTAGTAATGACAGTTATTTAAAAAAAAAAAAAACAACTTTGCAAACCATGCAAGACCCATAGGTAGCAACCCCCAACACATTTTGGGTCATGACCAATAAGAAACTATTATACCGGTTGTTTTAAAAAAAACTTTGCTTGGAAATTATTTTTTTTTTGGTCATATTATACCATATGCAAAGTCCGACACCATTCCTTCAGTGAATTGAGGAGGTGGGTTTTTTCTTATTTAACTGCAAATCACTGGGTTTGGATTTGGGAATTTAATGTCTGCTGATATTAGTACTAAAATAGAGTTAACCTTGTGATAATTACAATTCAGAAAACACAATATATAAAGCTTTTGCATATTAAAATACAGTGGTGATTCATGTTTAAAGCATGATATATGGTGTAATGTGAATGTCCCACAAATTGCAAAATTGCTTTTAAATAAATTTTACTTTTTAGCATTTGTGCTAGTCCACCTATTCCTAAAACTCTTGACTATGCTGCTTTTAAAGTAATACTGAGAAACTTTATATAGTATCAAGGTAAACTAATGCACAGATATCAGCTTTTGGCTTGCTACATTAGTGAACCTTCTTCAGCCTTTCATTATGAATGCTTAAAAAAGATTTTATGGGTACGCACAAGACCTTCACAGGCATCCAGCAGATGAAAATAAAACTTAGTGGCTTCTGGTGAGCTTGCAGGCATGTTTTTTTTGTGTGTCATTAGTAGTAAAGTACAGTACATAAATTCATACATTATACAATATAAAAATACAATATACATTGGATATTCTGGCTCCCAACAGCCTGAATTGGAGAAAAAGAGCAATTTTTCAGAGTTGTTTCACAGACATGAAGGATGACCGGCTATTTTAAACCAGCAGGCTTTTTAAAATTGAAATGCACATGCCATCATTGATAAAAGTTGCTTCCACATTCTAAATCCAAAATAAAATGTAAACTATTTGCCTAAATGAGTTTAACAATAAATTGGATTATTCATCTTTGCCAAGAAACTGAAACTCAGGATCTTCCCACAGTGCTTCTCACTCTTAAACATATAAACCGTGAAATCCATATGCTAGATGACTGAGCATTTAGGAGGTTTTCATGTTTTCTGTCATCAAATCAGCAAAACATCAATTTTTTAAGTTAATGCCCACTGTGCTTAAGATCAAAAAAAAATGGATGATTTCTGTCTCAAGCTGCACTG
Organism: Polypterus senegalus; assembly: GCF_016835505.1. NCBI lineage: Eukaryota > Metazoa > Chordata > Cladistia > Polypteriformes > Polypteridae > Polypterus > Polypterus senegalus. The sequence continues at coordinate 111,944,571 of NC_053156.1, forward strand.
TTCCAATTCTAATACAATCAGTTATTAGCTGCATTGTGTTTTTTTCTGTTTTCTAAATTCAGTGCCACATCATATGACTTTTCAGTGATTTTCTGTTGTAGGCTTCATTTACAATAATTTTGCTGCAGCTGTTAACCCTTCATACATTGCTGGCTCCATCAGGGAGCACGCTATTGACTGTCAGAACAAGGGACGCAACAGAATGCAATGGAATATCAGCACACATTGTAAATGTGAACTGGGCTGCAATTTTCAGTCATATAGCTTGACATGGCACAATGATGAGATCAGCCACTGTGATCTGTAAAAATGACATACCCCATGACAAACACTTGCATAATGTTATATTAGCTGATATAATATTTATTTCATTGTTCTATTAATTGCAGTTACAATTTGTCAGGTATACTTTAAAGCTTCTCTTCATATGTGTCTCATACTTTTTTATTTTGATTTTCTTGTAATTATTTTCGATATTGTATTGTAATTTTGTTCAGTATGAGTTTAAAATTTATATTTGTATTTGTTCTGCCGCTTCCTCGAGGATCCAGCATTCCAGATTCTAATCCTCCACCTTTCTGTGTGGAGTCTGCACATTCTTAAATGTCTGATTGGGCTATAATCCAGGGTTTTGGTGATTTCAGCTTGACCCTGTGTGTGTTTGGGTGGGGGGCTGTGTTCATCAATGGGCCCTGCAGTGAACCAGTGCTCTGTCCAAGGCTTTTTCTACCTTGCAACCTTAGCTACAGCCCCCTGTGACTCTGACTTAAAGTAAGTTTGATAATGTTATATTTGTATAGCCTTATGCGAAGGTTAATCAAATACTTTAGCAAATCTTAAATATATCCATGATTTTGTTTAAGTTGCAGACTTCTGTGTTCTGTTCTGAATGAGGAAACTAACAGCTATTTCTTAAATGATTGGTCTCTATGTGTTGACTAATTTTATTTCACTTGGATGTGATACGCCCTAGTGTTGTCAAGTACTTCAAAAGTATCTGGTATAGATTCCATCATGTATAAAACGGTTAAATACTAATGTTCCATGGTATCGATTTTATATACTCCACTTCCAGTGCGCTCTGACATTATGTCCTTTGCATCATTTGAGTGTTACACATGTTGTTATGAAAATGGCTACCTCAGTAGTGTCAGAGCTTTCTCCATCACATTTAATTGACAAAAAGTGCAGCTGTAGCGGCATCTGGAAATACTGTGGCTTTGTGCCAAATGAAGATGGGGAAACCCAAGGATACATTCAAAACTTTTATGCAAGATATACTATCTATACTAATAAAAGGCAAAGCCCTCACTCACTCATTCACTGACTCACTCACTCACTCACTGACTTATCACTAATTCTCCAACTTCCCGTGTAGGTAGAAGGCTGAAATTTGGCAGGCTCATTCCTTACAGCTTACTTACAAAAATTGGGCAGGTTTCATTTTGAAATTCTACGCCTAATGGTCATAACTGGAAGGTATTTTTCTCCATTAACTGTAATGGAGTTGAGCTGGAATGACATGGGGGCGGAGTTTCGTGTGACATCATCACGCCGCCCACGTAATCACGTGAACTGATTGTCAACGCAGTGCGTAGAAAATCAGGAAGACCTCCAAAAGCGCTTAAGAAAACATGCATTATATAATTGAGAAGGCAGCGAAAAACAATAAGAAGCGAGCGAGTGACATATACTACCATATTCATGAGTGTTGCTGCCTCGGAAAGAAAGAAAGGTGTAAACCTAAACTTTAAATTAAGTTCATAGACAGGCTACGCTGGCTTTCACATGCCCACAGGTAATGCGGGATACAAGTTTAATGAGAGGACGAGGATATAAACGAGTTTTGATCACTTTGTAACTAAGTTAAAATTGTAGGTGAAGGGTGTGCTTATGCAAATTCCGAGACTGTGTTTGTGGGGATTGACAGTTAAGGCGGTGGGGAGTCACGCCATCATCTCCCTCCCATTCATCTAATTTCGGTCTGAGCTGAGCTCCGCGGCTAATGCCTTCTTTCGAAGCAACTTAGTCAGACTGCCACCAAATACTCACAGAAAAATCCACAAGTTAATCCACACGCTATCTCTCGAGTTTCTCCACACTGAATCCTCCAGGCACTACTTACAAAAGGTCACATTGATAATCGTGTTACGTTATTTTTAAAATCTTTCCTTTTCTTAGCACAAGCACAGCTGAGAAGCTTCATGCATGTGCTCCATAACGCGTTAAAAAATAATGCATTTAATCACACTTTGCATTAAAGCAAAGGGGAGCTTTTGTCAATGCATGATTTCCTGGTACACGGATTACATTGATCAGCGATCCCGATTCATTTTACCCTCGCACCACCTTAGTTTGAGAAGAAGTCTGAAAAATATGAGGTTAACACAGAAAAACATCACCAATTCAAGCTTTATGAATAATCGATTCGCCATCAATAATTGTTTTGGTAAAGCCATCCTCCTTCCATTTTATAATTTTTCCGCCAATAGCCATGATTAAATGAACGGTAAATAAAGTAAGAGACTTCTTTAGGCAGGCATATATATGACAGCAACACTCATGACAATGTCAATCATGTTACGCTATTATTAAAATGTTTCCTTTTCTTTTCATTACTTCTTTAACACACTACTTCTCGCTGCGGGCGGGATTTCGCTATATATATAATATATGAATGACCTCCAAAGAGCGCTGAGACTTTTGATATCATGAACGTGTCTGCAAAAACTGTGGTCTCCTGCCCAGCAAAAGTCGAGCAGCCAGCGCATAGCATAGCTGTGCCGCCTTTGAGACGCTGACTGCGCTTCTGCCTTAAGTCAAAGTGAGCACTTTTAATTTTTTTCATCCTCCCCCTGCGCTATAGCCCAGACAAGTGCAAACACGGGACCCCTTTTCTACACCACGGAAAAATAATATTAAGGCGATTCATCTCTCTATACTATATAAAAGAAAAAGGCAACTTTCCTTTCTTTACACCTTTTATCCCAAACCAAAGCCTTTCTCTCTCAACAGTGCAGAGGACACAAAACTAATTTTCTTTAAATGCCGGTAAGGCACATTACCAGAGGCACAAATTTGAACGTTCACATAGAAAATGTAATTTCTATACCACAGCCGTCGTGTAGCTTTCAAAAGGGATCTACTACAGAGAGATGATCCATATATATTTTAGCTGCTGTTAGTTACTTACCTGTTGTGTTACACAGTCTTTAAAATGTAGTTTACCCAAACCACTCCAGTAGGGCTCAATGTACCTGTACTTCTTAAAACGCGTTAATGTTTTACTGTTTAATAACTTATAGACTATATTTTATTATTTTTCCCTTGCACTCAGTGACCAAAGCTATACACACACATATAGACACATACAAACATACACACAAGTATATATATATATATACACACACACACACACACACATATACATACATACATACATACACACATATATATAATTTGTGTGTGTGTATGTATGTGTGTGTATATATGATGTAGATAGGTATTTATATATATATATATATATATATATATATATATGTATATATGTATGTATATATATATATATATATGTATGTATATATATATATATGTATGTATATATGTATATATATATATGTATATATATATATGTATATATGTATGTATATGTAGATATGAAGATATGTATGTGTGTATATATATATATATATATATATATATATATATATATATATGTATATATGTGTGTGTGTGTGTGTGTGTGTGTGTGTGTGTGTGTATATGACAGCAGCAATCCAAGCTGTGAGAAAACAGTAAAAGGAGGCGTGTCAGGCGTCGTCAGTACATTTTCTGATGCAGCTAGACGAAAAAACTTTGTGACGCTGCCACCAAATACACAACACAATTACTTTGACAATCATGTTACATTATTTTTAAAATGTTTCCTTTTTCATAACTTCTTTAACACATGACATCACATGCGAATCGGGTATTTTGCTATATATATATATATATATATATATATATATATATATATATATATATATATCACAGTGACACTCATAACAGTGACAAAACAATTACATTGACAATCATGTTACGTTATTTTCAAAATGTTTCCTTTTCTTTCTCTTTCCTTCTTTAACACACTACTTCTCCGCTGCCAAGCGCGGGTATTCTGCTAGTAGCACTATATTGAACAGGGGGGTGGGGGGTAACTGCTATCATTTAGCCATACATTTAAAGAACTGGCATGCATTATAGTATAGAGGGTTTCAAGAGGTAGCTGTTATATTTTTAATTAAAGAAATACTGTATATGTATTTGCCTGTTGTGTTTGAAGTAAAGATGTGATGTACATTTTTTTAGATTAAGCATTTACCAGATTAAAACAGCAATCTGCAATTATTTTTATCTGCTGTTTCTGTTCAGTTCTGTTCGTGTTTAGAGTCAAGCAATTGTTAGAAATCTTTCGGTTTTCACACAATATATAAAAAGCATTTAAAAGTGATGAATATGTACTCTGTTCGTTTCTACATTATAAGCAGATGAGTAAAAATTAGCATTGTGTTTTAAACAAAATAATATAATTTATAATGTCTAATTTTAAGAGTTTTCTTTACTTAATGGTTTTAAATGATTACAGTTGTTATATGTTATTTAATATACTTTGTTTTGACTGACGACATACAATTGTTTTTAAGATATAAGTAACATTAATTTTCTTCAAATAAACATTTTGCAAATATACAGTAACACAACTAACTAAATGGTTTGTCCTATTATCAGAAAGAAGAGGAGAAAAATTCTTCACAATCACTATTGGCCTATACTGCCAGTTGTATTTGCACAACATAAAGCTTATGACAAGAAATCACCAGAGGCCAAGAGATTAAACAGGGTAGTTGCACAATACATATGAAGGGATAAATTACCTGCATATACTGTTGAAAAACCTGAATTTCAGCAGCTTTTGCAACAACTAAATAACAGATGTTGTCTTCCTTCAAGAAATTATTTTATATACACTGAAATCCCTGTACTTTATGAGAAATTTGAAAGTAAAGTAATAGATAGATAGATAGATACTATAGTCTTGCACAGAAGCCTTACTTTTCAACCACAACTGATCTGTGGACCAGCAGGTCTGCCTTAACATACATGACAGTAACCAGTTTATTAACGAACCTGGAGCATGCAAGGCTGGTGTGTCTGGCTTAACTCTGATTACACAGGAGAAAGGTTAAGAGAAGTCTTAGAGGAGGTTATTCAGGATGAATGGCAATTGGACATGGAAAAAATGTCTGGGGTCATAACTGATAATGCTTAATTGAACAAAAAAATAATTTTAAGAAGATCTTAACATGGATCCCCTGCATTTAGCACAAGTTGCACCTTGCAATTCAAGTACTACTTGGACAATGTTACACTGTAGAAAGTTGTAAATTCCAGGGACAATGGCAAGAAAACAACAAATGAAATGAGATGGAGCATTATTACACTTAGAGGTGTAGGCCTTTCATTTAGAGAAATTGAAAAAATATATATATATATATATATATATATATTACATAGTCCAAATGCGATTTGAAACTGGAAGATACTGATAGGAAGAGATCTGGCAGACCCAAAGTCACAACCCAATCCGAAGACAACTTTCTGGGGGTCACCAGCTTGCTTGATAGGCACCTCACAGCACAACAGCTTCAAGCACAGCTTAACAGTGGTTGAAAAAAGCAAATTTCTGCAGGTTTGACAGGGCAAGTGGCAGTAAGAAAGTCATGCTTTAAAGGACAAAATAGGGCTTTGAAGTATCAGCTGTGGACTTCTGCAGAATGGAAGGAAGTCTTATGGATTGATGAATCTAAATTTGAAATCTTCAGTTCATCTGAGTTGGTGACTTGCTGTAATTGGCATTCTGAATCAAAAGGGTTACCACAGTTTGACTGTTGTATCAGAAAAAGGTGGCTACTTTTAAATCAGAAACTTTGAATAAAATTTTGTCCACTTAATTATTTCTTGACTTATTTTTTTACCATTATTTATTTGTTCTGTGCCTTGATTTCATGAAACATTAAGGTACTAAACTGCACCCATTTACATAAAAACTTAAAAAGACTGAGATGTTCTGAAACTTTTGACCAGTAGTAAAGCATAACATGTATAGTAATCCAAAATACAGTACAGTACTGATTCTCATTTGGTACTGCCAATACAATAAAAAGGCTGGCACCGTTATGTTTTTGGAACTTTGGCATCAACTTACTATTGAAATATTTGTTCTTGTGATATCCCTAATTTTAGATATTCAAATACTAATTTCTGATGAACCACTTTTTAACAAATAGATATTTTGTGCACGTTGCTAATCACATACTATAATTATAATTGTCTCTACAAAGTAATCAATCATAAAATGTATATTTCACCTACTGTTTTCTTTGTTTTCTAGCTTCTGTTAAACTATTTACTTTTCACAAAACGATTAGCAGAAGAGTCGAGAGCTAAAGCATTTGAAAAAAGAAGTGCAACCATTCGAGAAAATCATTGTCTTGAAGTCGTTAAGGTAAAATAGCATTTTTATTTGAGATGAAAGTAAGATAAGAATAAGATTTCAACATGTAAAGCAAGTGGACTGTGTTTGTAAATGTAATTTTAACTGCAGTCTGCATATACTTGTGAAAGAGAGAACGATAAAGGAAAGAATTTTCATGTATTGATTGTTTTTGCATTATCTACATAATCTGCTAGTTTTTGAAAGTTTTTCTTGTACAGTGTATAGTGAAATCATTGGTTTTAAGCACTGCCCTTAACATTATTAGCCTATATAGTGACTTTCATGTACTGACACTTCAACCATGTTATAATCTGCTATATGCTAAATGTATTTCAGAACATGCTAAATATTCTAAATATGATTTTGCACAAAATGGCAATGAACTTTTTTGTCTCTACCAATGAACGCCATTAAACCACTGCTGATTAATTGTCTTAAACAAGTAGTATTACAACTTTAGTACTTTTTTTTCCAGTTAAAATTGTAGCAAAACTCTATAAAGCTGGATTGATCATTTACTTCTTTTTACAGTCTGACTTTTCTAGGTTTTGGGTTATTGAAAAGTAATTAAGTAGTAGTAGTTATCATTTACTCATGTATGCATTGTTCACATTGCTTGTGTGCTACAGTCAGTTATTTAAATACTGACAGGTAATGGTAAATAAAAAAAAAAAAAATGTTTTTTCTCCTAGGCAGATGTCGAAAAAAGCATTAAAACAGAACTTGTAAACAGTAACTTCTGGCTGTAAACTGTAGCTAATTTTTTTTAACAATTTACCCTCCAAAGAAACAAAATTGATTAGTCCTACTAAAACACTTTATGTAACATTGTGAATTATTTACAAGGGTCATTAAAATGAAAATTGTTATTAGAGCATGATGTACTACTATACAGTAATCCCTCCTCGATCGTGGGGATTGCGTTCCAGAACCCTCCGCGATAGGTCAAAATCCGCGAAGTAGAAACCATATGTTTGTATGGTTATTTTTAGATATTTTAAGCCCTTATAAACTCTCCCACACTGTTTATAAATATTCCCCGCACAGTTATACAGCATAAACCCTTTGCATTCTCTTAGATATTAGGTAAGATTAAATGAAATTATGTATGTAAACACAGTGTTTATATACAGTAAAACCTAAATATTATTTTAAAGATATCGAGTGTCTCCGATATCACATATGTTACAGCCATTACGATACACAGGCCACCAACAATAAATACGTACAATGCAAGAAAAATTGTATACAGTAAATGTGTGTACAGTGACACTACTGAAGTACTGTAAGTAGAAAATTAATTATGGTTACTCACCAACAATGACACGATGACTTGTCCGATAACGATGAGTTTAGTTTTACTGCACAACAAAGGAGAGCGTTACAGCTCTTCTAAAGGAGCCTCTTCAGGCGACTGTGTAGCACCGCCGTTGTTCTTCTTCCGGCAGTCTTCAATCCAAACCCCTAAAGCCGATTCCATCCAGACTACTGCCATATTACATCCACTTACAGCTCATTTTGCACCCTGGTTAAAAGGACACTGCGGCCGTAGATCTTATATTCATTTCCTACTTTTTAAATACAAAGAATCATAGCCTCATTGATGCCGTAATTGCGTCCTACAGCGGTGTAGCTTTTCCCTTCCTTCAGCATATCCAAAGCTTTTACCTTTTCGACAATTGTTAACATCTTCCATTGGCACTTGGGCACGGCCCCTGAAGCAGTAGCAGGAGCAGACCATTTTGGAGCCATAATGAAGGGCTTGACTATGCACAAAAATAAACACAAAAGTTAACTCTTTACACAGCGAAACACGTTGATGCTGAATGAGCGAGACGAGACTTCCTGGTTAATGCCGCGGAATCGAATTTGGCGCCCTGTCGCCGTTTTGCCCATAGGGGACTGGGCGATCTCATGGTGTGAAATCCCTGCAGATTTTATTTTTTTTCTCCAGCCGTCTGGAATTTTTTTTTTATGTCCACCCTGGCCATCGGACCTTACTTATTCTATGTTAATTAATGTTGACTTATTTTATAACTGTGACTTTTATTTTTGTATTCTTCATTTTGTAAAGCACTTTGAGCTACATTTTATTGTATGAAAATGTGCTATATAAATAAATGTTGTTGTTGTTGTCGCTGAGCCATTCAGCATACAGGAACTTAACTGCGTGCTCTGATTGGTTAGGTTCTCAGCCATCCGCCAATAGCGTCCCTTGTATGAAATCAACTGGGCAAACCAACTGAGGAAGCATGTACAGGAAGTAAAAAGACCCATTGTCCAGAACCCGCAAGCAGCGAAAATCTGCGTTATATATTTAGATATGCTTACATATAAAATCCGCGATAGAGTCAAGCCGCGAAAGTCAAAGCGCGATATAGTGAGGGATTACTGTAGTTGTAAAGTTTATTAAAACAGGCATACAGCTTAACCCTTGTTACATTAAAGAACAGAACCATAGCAACATTTTGTCTTAAGACAAGAGTCATAAAATTGTATGTCAGTCTATCTTCAGTCCACTTTTTGGTATATCTATAAGTGCAGATCTCTGGCCATGTAATGTACAGCATAAATTAATAACAATAATAATAATAATAATTCTTTGCATTTATATAGCGCTTTTCTTACTACTCATAGTGCTCAGCAATTGCAGGTTAAGGGCCTTGTTCAAGGTCCGAACAGAGCAGAGTCCCTCTTTGGCATTTACGGTATTTGAACCGGCAACCTTCCGATTGCCAGTGCAGATCCATAGCCTCAGAGCCACCACTCCACCACACACACACACTAAAAAAACAAAATAATAATATTGCCACCTTTTGCAGTTTGAGGGGTAAAAGGCAATCACTGATTTAGCAAGAATCAAGTGCTCTTTTTAAAGTGTTTGTGAAGAATATACTATAGGGTGGTCCAGTTCTAATTATGCAATTTTAATTACGCTATAACTTAAGTTTATTATATAGAGAATTAACAAAAAATATTTTTGTTGCTGATAGATGGCATCACCTGCCCTGCATTCCAAAATGGCGGGGAGACGGTTGTCAGTCGAACAGCGGACGCGATGTGTCCGCCTTTTCATAATTGCATAATTAGATCTGGACCACCCTGTATGTCTATTCCAATAGCAGAAAGTGCCATTTTTCATACTGAAAACTGCTATAATGTCATCCTAACACTTAAGTCAAAACTATAAAATTGTCAGAATAAACTATGCTGCTTCCCAGCATTTGTTTTGCTGACTTGGCAATGCAGTTTTTAAGTCCAAAAAATTATTGCCTGAAGTTTTTAGAAGTGCTCTTTCATAGTGTTTGTGTTTTAGGGAGAGGTTGTTTTTGTTTTTACCAGAATATTTGTCATCATTTGGCTGTGCAGCTCCTAAATGGCTACAAGAAAATGAGACAATTACACTGTGAATGGTAACACCAAGGATGGTAATTGCATGTAAATTATAGTATTGTGAGCAGTCAAAAATATTCTCACTGATAAAAATGTATTTTGTAATGGATTGATGGTTGAATGTTTTTTCATTAGCAATCACATCTTGATTGGCAAACTTACCAGACTATGTATTTACAAAATCACTATTTTAGATTAACTAGAAATATGTACAGTATGTGGGTATCTTTAATTTAAGTATTTTGTCTTGATCTATTGAAAGTAACTTTGTATCATACCCTTATACTGTGGAACCTCGATTCACAACCATAATTCGTTCCAAAACTCTGGTCGTAAACTGAGTTGGTCGTGAACCAAAGCAATTTCCCCCATAAGATTGTATGTAAATGCAATTAATCCGTTCCAGACCGTACAAACTGTATGTAAATATATGTAAAGATTAAGCACAAATATAGTTAATTACACCATAGAATGCACAGTGTAATAGTAAACTAATGTAAAAACATTGAATAACACTGACACAAAACACCCAGGCTCTCTGCTCAGCTACACGAGCAGGCTCGCTTTGCGCTCTCTCTCTCTGTAGCACACTACCCCCCTACTGTCAGTTCCCCTCCCCCACCCCCCCCCCTTCGTCAGCGGCATGCGCTGGCGCTCTCTCTTTCTATGTAGCACACACACACACACACACCCGTCAGCAGCACACGCTCGCTTTTTCTCTCTGTAGCACACACACACACACACAAATACACACCCCCGCCAGCCCCAAACGTCAGCAACCCCGCTCGCTCGCTCTCTCACTCTCTCTCTCACTCTGAACAGAGGGGTATATTTTAACAAATCCAAACTTTAAAAACCATCCACAAGCAACCAAAAAAGTAACAAGATCACGCTATTTTAGCCTTACAGCTCGATCGCTGTAAACACTTTTTTTAAAATGAGTGTTAAGCACAGCGGAAAAAAGGAACATTAGAACAAATCCGAAATTTATTTAAAAACCAACCAAAAAAGTAACAAGATCACGCTATTTTAGCCTTACAGCCCGATCGCTGTAAACACTTTTTTTAAAATGAGTTTTAAGCACAGCAGAAAAAAGGAACATTTGAAAAAAGAGAAAAGTAACATTGCAACTAATCACGCTATGAACAACTCCATCTGTAAACACTTTAATGAGTTTTAAGCACAGGGAAAAAAGCAAATGTTTGAAAAAAGAGACAAGTAACATTGCAACAGTTCACGCTACGAACTGAAAAATTAACTTTTGAAAAATCCGTAATACAAAAACCACCAAGAAAACTAACCTTGCATGAGTCGAGTTCTGGCAGGAGGAGGAACTGGGTGGAGAGGAGGTTACAGTTTTGAGGGAGAGTCTGGCTCCACAATGGAGGGATGTTTTCCTTCAGGTGTTTTCTCTCTTGTGATTTCTTGGGTTTCTGTTGTTTTTAGCTGTTTAGCTGGTGGGAGGGAAAGCCTCATGCAGCCATTCCAAAAACAAAGCCCCGTGACCCAACCCTTCGTGTTTGCCCTCCACATTACTGGCAGTCTGGCTTTGTTTACATTGTGCTGCTTGAAAGCACGAGGGTTCTCAAATTGGTAAATGAGTAAACTGCTAAACAGTTTTTCCACCTCTTCCAGCACTTGAAGCCTCTGCCTGGTTAACGCTGTAACTGCTTTTGCAATATCAGCTGCTTTAATACAGTAGATTCTTTCTGCTTTAGAATAGTCGAAATCGTAGATTTTGACTTCTTGTACTCGGCGGCAAGATCAGTAACACGAACGCCACGCTCAAACTTTTCAATAATTTCTTAGGGAAACTGGCTTGTACGTATACCGAGTGTGTGGTTGTGAACTGAGGCAAAAGTTTGGCGAACTTTTTGGTCGTGAACCGAGGTTCCACTGTAGTTGGTTATTATGGTAAAAGATGCTAAAAAGTCTGTCTACATTTTTGCGAAGAACAGAGAATACAACATCCTGCTGTAATGATTGATTGATTGATTATTTATATTTTACCTTTTTCTCATGATTAAAAAAACATTAAAACGTATTTCGTAGGTAAAGGACAGCCTTGCACAATTATTTCTCATTGTTATAAAAAGACTGTGTGGCACTGTTTCTTTCTCTCAGTAGGAAATCTGATGTTTACAAATTTATGGCTACAGTGACTTTAGACTATGTGCTGTACTGTTGATTGTTGTGACAACAGTGCATGTTTTATATCCAGATATTGTTTTGTTTTGTTTTTTTTTTGGTAGCAGTAGTTTAGTGTATTTCACCTTTGCATTTAACAATGGCATAGATCATTTCTCCCGTTTAATTCAGTAAAATATTTGTGTTTGAAATGTTGTCTATTATAGTATCAGTTTGTTTGGTCAGAGTAAATTAAAATATTATCACTATTTTACTCCGAAACAGTTTCACTTATAAATTGATTTATGTGCAACTAGTGCAAAGTAGATTTTAAACAAATGTGGTAAAAATATGTCCACGTTTACTTAGTCTGGCACCTTTATCCATGCTAACTTAAAACATTTTAGATACAATTGGTTACTTTTCTTTTTTTGTGCTTCCTTTTGAAGCACAGGCAGGTATAGTGACTTGATCATGGTCTCAGTGTCAGAAGTATGATTTGAACCCACAACCTTGGGGTATGCAGTCCAAAGTCTTAACCACTACTCTGCACTGCCTGCCAAAGTTTAATAGACAAATGGTAGTAAATGCAACGCCTGACTTCTGATTTAAGTCGCATTCGAGTTCAGCCAGTTGGTTTGCAAATTTATGTTAAGTTGCTTATTATTAAAGAACTTTGTAAACTCTTTGCTACTAACATAAAGCAAATTGTGTGATTTTATATTTATCAAATTATTTAATTAAAACAAAGTTTGTTAATATCGTAATTTATTAATTTGAGATAGTAATTGGAACATGTATATCTAACTGTTTGGTAATACTTTCATTCCATTCAGACTGGTATTGTTTTCCATCTGCATTTTAGTTTTGTTTTTCCTAATTACAGTAGTGTATATTTAATCCATGGTGATTTCCTTTTTTTTATTTTGCTTTGAGATGATCCAAGTGTGTTTTCCAAAAAAAAAAGTAGTCTTTTACCAAACCGAAATCAAGTAATCAGAACTAGTTCCTTTAAGAGCCATAATTACATTTTTAATGTCAACACAATGTGCAATATTTATGATATAAATTAGGATAATATGGTAATATTTTGGATATACAGTAGTACAGTTTGAAAAAACACCACCCAACTCGGGATAGAAAAATGCTCCTAGTAAGGTTTTGTTAAACCTCATTCCAAATGTTAAAATCGGCCATCAAAGTTACATAACTCACAACTGATTCAAAGTGAGAACTCAAGCAAAATGACACCTTTTATTGGCTAACTAAAAAGATTACAATGTGCAAGCTTTCAAGGCAACTCAGTCCCCTTCTTCAGGGAAGATTCAAATAAAAAATCACTAACCTGGTCTAAGAATAAAAACTATGTACAAGGAGGTGTTAAATAAGTATGAGTTGCTTTTTTTTAATATCCAGTATTTAACACCTAAATCTTAAGGATATCATGGGTAGTAGACTTAATGTTTTATGTCAGGAGTTCCCAACTTTATACCTAGAAGACTACAGATGCTTGTTTTGGTCTATTGGCTTAATTAGAAACTGATCCTTGTTGAAGACAGAATTTACCATCTAATTTTGTCGTTTGTTTGGTTTTGTCATTCTTTCACATTAGGTCATTGTTATATTTTAGGCTTTTCCTTTCTGAGCATATTCAGATGATTTGTGGACTGGAGTAGATTATTAACTCTCCATTCTTTTTCTCATAAATTTCTTTCTAAATATTTTATTAAATCTGAAATTTCATGGTGAGCACACACAGGTATGAGTTGGGACTGTTATACACTATGTGAACGCTGGCTCCTTTCTCATTTGCAACTCATTGTTAATTGGCAGATGGTTAAGAAAACCAGGATCAATTAAATCCAATGTAGCTGATTAAGACTAAACTATATAAAGAATTGTTGGGAATCTTAAGAAAGTTAACATAAATGAAGCGAGTGAGTGATAACTGCTTTAGGAAACTTTAGCTTCTAATAAACAAATTGGGCAGGGAAAAAACCTGCGGCCCTTCAGGAGTGAAGATGACAACTCCTGGTTTATATCAAAGATGTAGCAATGGTCTTTTTAAAATTTATTCAGTAATATCTCATGATTTTTCTTCTCCTTTTCTGTTTAGGCTGTTTTGAAGAAAACACGAGGATGAATTTTAGTTGAGCAATCAGATTCTGTAACATAATGTTACATTTTAGTTACTGATTTTTATCTTAATTTTTTCTATTGTATAATCTTTTAAATTGTTGGTTTAAACACTATGTTTAGTGCAGTTACAATTACCAAAAGTTTGTTTTGTAAAAATAATATTAAAAATAATAATGCATTTACCTGTGTAACTTCTTGTATGTTATATGATGTTAAACATGCAACATTTACAGGGTTAAGGACATTCTAAGGAAAAACTTTGTGCAACAGTGCCAGAAGACACCTTGATGAGCATTTGCAGATCACTTATTTGGAGATAGCAACTGTGTATGGACACTAACAGTGAACAGTCTGAACACTTGATACAATATATTGTATGGCACACATACCCAGTATTATTATATATTGTAATAAAATGTTTAAATAAAATTAAGAATTTATATTTGTTTTTTGTCTTGGGATAAACCCTTGCATGAGTTCTTGACCATTAAAATGTATAAACATTTTGGTACAAATACATAATGTGTATTTTTATTTTTATGTGTGTATACTAAATTAAATTCTGTATTGCACTAAAGTATAATGACCATTTTAATTTTTTTCTTTTTTAAAAAAAATCTGTAATTTTTGTGTGCCTGTGTTTATACCAAATGAACCAGTCAAATTTGGCACCATGGAGTATAAAGCAGTCCATCAAAGGACATACTTGTGCACACTCAAACTCCCTCATCCAGTTTAATTAAGTATGATTTAAGCAAGTTTCCCTGAATACTACAGCATAATTATATCCTATATCTATACATCATATAGGGTCATTCCATGTCAAAACAACCAATAGCCTACACACTTCAGACTCAAAAAAGTCCAGACAAATTACCAGGTTGTACCCATGTTAGTTAGGTAACACCCTGTAAAAATTTTTTGATGTAAGATCAATACTTTCTAAGATACAGCCAGTTATCCGGCCTCATTTTTTCATCATATTTCACAAGTCCATAGCTTAAGAACTAAACCACTGTGCAGACTCAGACTTTGCATGCTGGTATATTAATTGGTATAATATGTGACAAAATTAAAAAAGTTGGTCCCGATGACCCTGCATGGTCAAAGCAGCCCCTCGAAATTGACCACAATTTTGAGTTTTTGGCTTAGCTACAGTATGTGTAGGCCTCAGAAACACACATTTATAACCAAAACAGACTTTATTTTATTTTCCTTATTCAGATAACTACATAGGCTTTCTGAAATAGCAATAACAGAAAAGTAACTGTACCAGGATTTGATCAGCAGACCTCTCAAATCTGAAAAGTCATTTTGGATTTCATTTTTAAAGCGCCCTAATGACATTTGGGAATGTGCAGATAATTTTTGAAATATTTTTAATTTATTCTACATTGTCTCTACTTTCTCAAAACACAAACCTTACTTTTGTTATACAAATCTTTCATTTTTATTTTCTATCCTCAACAAAGGCTGAATGCACCATGTGTCAATAATGATAATCATTGAGTTTTCAATCGGTAAGTTATCAAAAATGTTACACTTTTTTCGTATCAAAGGACAGTGTCCTCTTTAATGTGATTGTCCATGGCCAAAAGAGTGCCTAGTACTCAAGAGTACCACTGTTACATCCCCACAGAAGATGGCAAACTCAGAATCAGGTGGCTGTCTGAGTATTCACCACTGGAGCAGTAGCTGTTGTGATCCTTCCCCTTTTGTGATTACACTGGCGATAGATCAGATGCTTCCCTCACATTAGACCAGTGTCCTATTGGAGGCTATTTTCAGTGCACGTATGATGAAATTGTTGGATTGGTGTGATTCGTGATGAGTGAAAGGCATCCTGATATGTTTCATGCATCCAAACTATCCTGCACAGTCTTTCCATTGGCCACCTAAGCCAGTATGTGTTAGGTGCCATTACAGTGTGTCATTACACTGCTTAGTGCACTTACAATGGTCAGTAGGAGGCAGTAGCACCTTAATGTCAAAGACAAAGATGGTCTGCACTCTGTACTTTGATTGAAACAGAAATGAAATGGATCACATTCCTGCGGCTTCAATACCAAGATGTTAACATTTCATTATAACTAGTGTTCTATTTAATGATAGTTTAAGCAGCTGTTGTTCATGTGTTGAACTTAATGTGCCTTTGGTGATTTGTTTTTTTCCATTAATCCTGTACCCAATTTAGTTATGAAGAATTTGATGATTATCATTACTGTGAAATGGTGAATTTAACCCATTTTAGAGTGGAAAATAAAAACAAAAGGTTTACATAAGAAAAGTAAGACTTGATTTTTGAGAAAGAAGGGATCATGTAGGATACAGGAAAAATAATTAAAAAAAAAATGTCTGGCCATTCCCTTAAGTGGATTAAGCAGGTCTGAAAATTAGACCCCAAATTATTTTTTCATATTTGAGAGGTTTGCTGGTCAAACCCTGATGCAGTTTCTTGTTTGTTTTATAACCTTTTGAAAAGTCCTGTGTTGGTATCCAGACATGGAAAAATTTTCAACAGGCTGCATAGGTTAGAAGTATGTTTTCTGAAAGTGTAAACATGGCAAAGCCAAAAGTGCAAAAAATATTTTTTCCAAATATTGCTGGTCTGTTGCTATTACCAAGTGATGTCATCTGGACCAAACATTTTGTTTTTGTTATGTACTATACCTATAAAGGTACCAGTATGCAAAATTTGATCCTACAAGGTGGTTTAGCTCTTGAGATATGGTCTTGTGAAATTGATGAAAAATTTGAATCCCCTCACAAAATCGGTTGTATCATGGAAAGTATTCATCTTGCATCAAAATAATTTTACAAGGTGTCTCCTGGATAACATGGGTACACCTGTTGTTTGACTTGGGTTACCCTATAGTTTAGCAGAAAAAGGTTCAAGTTGTCATTATATTCCAAAGAAGGGTTGGAACCCTACTCATGGCCATTTTCTGCCTTGCACCCAATACTGCCAGTGTAGGCCTTTTCTCCACACTTAAGGGATGAGGATGTTGCATTCCTTTTATTATTATTTTTTACTTTGTTACACTAATTTTTATTAAATTACAGAAAATGCCTTTGTGTTTTAAATTTAATTGGAAAGGGATAAATTTGACATTTTTGCCCATCAATCTATACTCCGGATCCCCTAATAACAAAATGGAAAAAATGATTTCTGAAAGGTTTGCAAATACTGTATATTAAAATAAAAAGCTGAAATAGCTTATTTATATAAGTATTCAGACCTTTTGCCGTGGCATTCCTGTTTGACTCAGTTATCCTTGATGTGTTTAGAACTTGACTGGAGTCCACTTGAGGTATCCTGAACTGATTGGACAACTGAAAGGCAAACACTTTTCTATGTAAGGTCCCACAATTCACACTACATGGCAGGACAAAAGCCAAGACATTCCCTGTAGACCTGCACAATAAAATTATAAGAAAGGGTATAAAACTAACTTTAAAGCTTAGTATTCCCCAGAGCATCTTGGTAGTTGTGAAGCGGAAGTTTGGAACCTCCAGAACTCTTTTTTTTGGCTATATAGCTAAAGTGAGTAACTGGGCAAACATTGTTAAAATCCTATAAAAATTATAACAACATAGATTCCTAGGAGCTTTTTCTCACAGTTAATCTATATGTTAAATAAAGAAAATGTCTAGAAATACATGATGCTCTGTTGTTAATTCTCTCACATTAAGTTATTTAAGTAATCTTTTCAGTAGTTATACATTTATAATTCTGTTTGATTTTTTGATTTTTGAAATTGTAAATTAATGTATTGTCTGTTTATATTCATCTCAAGGTACAGTCATAGGAAATAAGCAACTAAGCATTTCACTGCATATTACAGTTCTGCTTGAAAGTTTGTGAACCCTTTAGAATTTTCTATGTTTCTGCATAAATATGACCTAAAACATCATCAGATTTTCACTCAAGTCCTAAAAGTAGATAAAGAGAAACCAGTTAAACAAATGAGACAAAAATATTATACTTGGTCATTTATTTATTAAGGAAAAAGATCAGATATTACGTACAACGGTATGTGAACCTTTGCTTTCCTTATCTGGTGTGTCAACCCCGCCAACCCCACCCCTCCCCATTGCAGCAATAACTGCAACTAAACGTTTCCAGTAATTTTTGATCATTCCTTCACACCGGCTTGGAGGAATTTTAGCCCATTCCTCCGTACAGAACAGCTTCAACTCTGGGATGTTGGTGGGTTTCCTCACATTAACTGCTCGCTTCAGGTCCTTCCACAAATTTTCAATTGTATTAAGGCCACGACTTTGACTTGGCCATTCCAAAACATTAACTTTATTCTTCTTTAACCATTCTTTGGTAAAATGACTTGTGTGCTTAGGGTCGTTGTCTTGCTGCATGACTCTCCTTCTCTTGAGATTCAGTTCATGGACAGATGTCCTGCCATTTTCCTTTAGAATTCTCTGATATAATTCAGAATTCATTGTTCCATCAATGAAGGCAAGCCGTCCTGTCCCAGATGCAGCAAAACAGACCCAAACCATGATGCTACCACCACCATGTTTCACAGATTGGATAAGGTTCTTATGCTGGAATGCAGAAATATTCCTTTCTACATACAGATCACTTTTTCATTTAAACCAAAAAGTTCTATTTTGGTCTCATCCGTTCACAAAACATTCTTCCAATAGCCTTCTGGTTTGTCCACGTGATCTTTAGCAAACTGCAGATGAGCAGCAATGTTTTTTTTGGAGAGCAGTGGCTTTCTCCTTGCAACCCTGCCATGCACACCATTGTTGCTCAGTGTTCTCCTGATGGTGGACTCATGAACATGAACATTAGCCAATATGAGAGAGGCCTTCAGTTGCTCAAAAGTTATCCTGGGGTCTTTTGTGACCTCGCCGACTATTACACGCCTTGTTCTTAGAGTGATCTTTGTTGGTCGACCACTCCTGGGGAGGGTAACAATGGTCTTGAATTTCTTCCATTTGTACACAATCTATCTGACTGTGGATTGGTGGAGTCCAAACTCTTTAGAGATGGTTTTGTAACCTTTTCTAGCCTGATGAGCATCAACAACTCTTTTTCTGAAGTCCTCAGAAATCTCCTTTGTTCATGGCATGATACACTTCCACAAACGTGTTGTGAAGAGCAAACTTTGATAGATCCCTGTTCTTTAAATAACACAGGGTGCCCACTCACACCTGATTGTCATACCATTGATTGAAAACACCTGACTCTAATTTCACCTTCAGACTAACTGCTAATCCTAGAGGTTCACATACTTTTGCCGCTCACAAATATGTAATATTCGATCATTTTCCTCAATAAATAAATGACCAAGTATAATATTTTTGTCTCATTTGTTTAACTGGTTTCTCTTTATCTACTTTTAGGACTTGAGTGAAAATCTGATGATGTTTTAGGTCATATTTATGCATAAATATAGAAGATTCTAAAGGGTTCACAAACGTTCAAGCACAACTGTATACAGAGTACAGTGCATTCAGAAAGTATTCACAACGCATCACTTGTTCCACATTTTGTTATGTTACAGCCTTATTCCAAAATGGATTAAATTAATTTTTTTCCTCAGATGTCTACACACAACACCCCATAATGACAACGTGAAAAAAGTTTACTTGAGGTTTTTGCAAATTTATTAAAAATAAAAAAACTGAGAAAGCACATGTACATAAGTATTCACAGCCTTTGCCATGAAGCTCCAAATTGAGCTCAGGTGCATCCTGTTTCCCCTGATCATCCTTGAGATATTTCTGCAGCTTAATTGGAGTCCACCTGTGGTAAATTCAGTTGATTGGACATGATTTGGAAAGGCACACACCTGTCTATATAAGGCCCCACAGTTGTCAGTGCACAAACCAAGCATGAAGTCAAAGGAATTGTCTGTAGACCTCCGAGACAGGATTGTCTCAAGGCACAAATCTGAGGAAGGTTACAGAAAAAATGATGCTGCTTTGAAGGTCCCAATGAGCACAGTGGCCTCCATCATCCGTATGTGGAAGAAGTTCGAAACCACCAGGACTCTTCCTATAGCTGGCCGGCCATTTAAACTGAGCGATCGGGGGAGAAGGGCCTTAGTCAGGGAGGTGACCAAGAACCCAATGGTCACTCTGTCAGAGCTTCAGAGGATAGAGAGATAGAGGAGAACCTTCCAGAAGGACAACCTTCTCTGCAGCAATCCACCAATCAGGCCTGTATGGTAGAGTGGCCAGACAGAAGCCACTTCTTAGTAAAAGGTACATGGCAGCCCGCCTGGAGTGCGGCTTCAGGACAACTCTGTGAATGTCCTTGAGTGGCCCAGCCAGAGCCCAGACTTGAATCCGATTGAACATCTCTGGTGAGATCTTAAAATGGCTGTGCACCAACGCTTCCCATCCAACCTGATGGGGCTTGAGAGGTGCTGCAAAGAGGAATGGGTGAAACTGGCCAAGGATAGGTGTGCCAAGCTTGTGGCATCATATTCAAAAAGACTTGAGGCTTTAATTGCTGCCAAAGGTGCATTGACAAAGTATTGAGCAAAGGCTGTGAATACTTATGTACATGTGATTTCTCAGGTTTTTTTATTTTTAATAAATTTGCAAAAACCTCAAGTAAACTTTTCACGTAGTCAAAAGAAAAAAAATGGATTTAATCCATTTTGGAAAAAGGGATGCGCTGTGAATACTTTCCGGATGCACTTATATATATATATATATATATATATATATATATATATATATATACACACAGTATATACACTAGCAAAATACCCGCGGCGAAGTACTGCCTTAAAATTTTTATTAAGAAGAAAATGAAACCTTTTTAAACTGAGGGAGGAAAATATACCAATAATTATTTGTTATGAATCTCCTTGTATACCACATTGTGAGTTCGGCCCTCCGGTTATAATTTGACCAAGCTGTGCGCTGAGCTTACTCTTGAGCATGCAACGTACAGTTGGCCATGTGAACAGTAATCTTGTTTCAAATCTCACAGCTTGGATTACTGCTGTCATAATCGTTTGTTTCAATTATGACAGTATTTGTTGAAGAGACATTCGGCATCTGTCAAGCGTTGTAAGTATACAACCGGTTTCATCGATAACTTCACATCCAGCTTTTGAGAGTTTAAACATTCATAAACATCAAAGTGTCTACTACTGAAATCGTTACCTGTGAATCTAAGATGTTTAAGAGGCATTGGCGGTTGTCGAAAGGTGTAAAATATTTGGCCATTTCGGTACACTTGAAAGTGACAACCGAACAATTCAGCGGCAGCCATCAACTCACATGCAGATCCATAGGTAAAGGGCTTAAGCATTTCACTCTTATAGTGCTCCTGTGTAGTATAATTATCTCCTGTACCATCATCAGTCCACACCTTGAACCTGTCCCATTCATTCAATACATAAGACAAAATTTTCCTCTGGATATCAAGAGTGAGCCTGATACGGCCGTGTAATATAAAACAAAGAGAATGGAAAAGGCAGGTGCCTTCTCCGGGCATGGAAACCCCTCGGTAAGTGACAGTTCTTTGATCGATGGTGATCACCTTGATAGACATGTTAATGCGGTTACAGTTGGAATGATAAAGGAAATGGGTACCTGAATATTGTAATGTAAGTCTAAAATACCTACACAATAACTATAATCGTAATAAATGAACAATAAAACAGCGGAGAAGCCGTGGATTAAATTAAAAGGCTGTAGTTATCAGCAGGGAGACGTGAATCCCGTGGTGTAGCAAGGAAGGGAATGTAGAGACTGGAGCGAAGGACGGCCTTATATAAGCAGGCAGCCAACAACGTGGGGATGGGGGACCCAACGGCGCCTCACACGGTGACCGAGCTGCAGGCTATGGACGTATATATTGGGAACCCGCGTACCAAATTTCTTAAAGATGGGCCCATAAGTAACAAAGACCGTTGAAAAGTTCAATATGGCGGCCGACAGTGGCATCATACCACCGAAATAAGTACCAAATTTCAGTCTTCTACCTACACGGGAAGTTGGAGAATTAGTGACGTTGGAAAGTTCAATATGGCGGCCGACAGTGGCGTCATACCACCAAAATAAGTACGTACATCGGTTTTGGTTAGCGCAGGGAAACCACCTACCAAATTTCGTGAAGATGGGGTCAGCCTTCTAACTACATGGGAAGTTGGAAAATTAGTGACGTTGGAAAGTTCAATATGGCGGCCGACAGTGGCGTCATACCATCGAAATAAATATGTACATCAGTTTCGGGTGGCGCAGGGAAGCCGCCTACCAAATTTCATTAAGATGGGGCCATAAATAAGAAAGTTCAACATGGCGGACGTTGTCGACTATTATCGACCGTTATGACCGTTATGTGTAGAATTTCGAAATGAAACCTGCTTAACTTTTGTAAGTAAGCTGTAAGGAAATTTCAGCCTTCTACCTACACAGGAAGTTGGAGAATTAGTGATGAGTCAGTGAGTCAGTCAGTGAGTGAGTGTGTCAGTGAGGGCTTTGCCTTTTATTAGTATATATATATATATATATATATATATATATATATATATATATATATATACAGTATATATACACACAGTGGAACTGGAACCTAGAGAGAGAGAGAGAGAGAGACACATGCGCGAGATAAGGAGAGAGAGAGAGAGAGAGGGAGAGAGAGATGCATCGAGAGAGAAGAACCATCAGCTCAGTTATGCTCACATGACGCTCAGCAGACAAAGTGTATCCATACTACTTGAATTGCAAGACATCGCTCGTTTTATCAAGTCAAAATGAATTAAAAAATTTAACTTGTCTTGCAAAACACTCGTAAACTAAGTTACTTGCAAACCAAGGTTCCACTTGTATATATTACTAGCAAAATACCCGCGCTTCGCAGCGGAGAAGTAGTGTGTTAAAGAAGTTATGAAAATGAAAAGCAAACATTTTAAAAATAATGTAAGATGATTGTTAATGTAATTGTTTTGTCATTGATATTGAGTGTTGTTGTCATATCTATCTATTTATATATATCTGTATATATATATATTTATATATATCTGTATATATATATATCTGTATATATCTGTATATATATATTTATATATATCTGTATATAGGGCGGCACGGTGGCGCAGTGGTGGCGCTGCTGCCTCAAGCAGTTAGGAGACCGGGTCCCGGTCCTCCCTCGTGGAGTTTGCATGTTCTCCCGTGTCTGCGTGGGTTTCCTCCGGCGCTCGGTTTCCTCCCACAATCCAAAGACATGCAGGTTAGGTGGATTGGCGATTCTAAATTGGCCCTGGTGTGTGGGTGTGTTTGTGTGTGTCCTGCGGTGGGTTGGCACCCTGCCCAGGATTGTTTCCTGCCTTGTGCCCTGTGTTGGCTGGGATTGGCTCCAGCAGACCCCGTGACCCTATTCGGATTCAGCGGGTTAGAAAATGGATGGATGGATGGATATCTGTATATATATATATCTGTATATATCTGTATATATATATATATATATATATATAGATATAGATATATATAGATAGCAAAATACCTGCGATTGGCAGCGGAGAAGTAAAAAGAAAAGGAAACATTTTAATAATAACGTAACATGATTGACAATGTAATTGTTTTGTCATTGTCATGAGTGTTGCTGGCATATATATATAAATATATATATATATATATATATACATCTATACACATATATATACACAGTTATATATATATACATATACACACATACATATATATACATACTGTATATATACATACTGTATATACACATATACATATCTACATATATACTGTATATACACATTTATATATACAAATCTACATATATATATCCACATATATATATATATTAGGTGGGACTCGATTAAAAAATTAATCCAATTAATTAGAGGCTGTGTAAGAATTAATCTTGATTAATCGTATGTAATCGCACGTAAATTTGCCCCAAATCGCAAATGTTTTTTTTTAATTTAAAAGTGTTTTAGTGGGCGACAGAATCAAATAATAGACATGTACATGAATATTGTAAACTGAAGCTGTTTTAATTTCTGAAAAAAAGCCTTTAAACTGCATTTGAATTCAAAACAGAAACAAAAATATCATCCCTGGTTAAAATTGGGCAGACTTAAAAATAAAGTGGTAGTTTAAGTACTTTAAGTAGATTTTCAGAATAGTATTGTCTTTAAATAATAATAACCAAAATTTCAACATAAAGTGCAGTTTTTCTTCTTAAAAAAATAAGTCAGAAACATAAAAGGTAATTTGACCAACTTAATCTTTAAACTCTGAGTAACCTTAGCCAAAATTATTTTGTACATTAGGCTAAAACAGTGTGATCATTGAACATTTTGTAATTAGATGTAATTAGAATTACTAACGGTCACGGAAGTCCAATGATCCCCAGTAAGAGCCACAAAGTCTGCTTTCTGTAATGCATCTAATTTTGCTTGCTTTTCATTGTGCACAAAACCATGCTTTTATCAAGGCTTCGGGAAGTCGAAATGATCAGTCGTAGGAACGCGCTTTATTCCGACTCTAACATTTTTGTAGCTGTGATGTGTGCATCAGTGTAATGGATGTACCAGGAAATGATGCATTGACAAAAGTTCCCGTTTGCTTGGAATTGAAAGTGTGATTAAATGCGTTATTTTTAACGCGTTATGGAGTACATGCATCGAAGCTTCTCAGCTGTGCTTGTGCTAATAAAGGGAAACATTTTAAAAATAACGTAACATGATTCTGCGTTAACCGAATATTTTTTCATACGTCCCAAACCAAGGAGATCGAAGGTAAAATGAATCAGTAGCGCGCGTACATACTCAGTGCATCCCCTCTCGGGAATCGAACCTCGAATGTCGGCATTAGAGGCGAAGACTCTACAATTGAGCCACAGCATGTGGCTTGTCTATCTGAGTATGTACTGTAGATAGGGGTATATATATACATTTAAATATATACCTGCGTATCGCAGTGGAGAAGTAGAAGTTATGAAAAGAAAAGGGAACATTTTAAAAATAACGTAACATGATTGTCAATATACAGTAATTGTTTTGTGAGTGTTATTGAATGTTGCTGTCATCAAGGATTTGATTATCATTATTTCTTTCAATCAGGGTCGTATTTGTACGATGTGTTGTGTTCAAGTTACATTCCGTGTTTGTCAATCGTTGTAAAGATGACAGGTTTCATTCATCGATTCGTTTCTTACTGCATCAATAAACAGCTCGTCTTCTTCTTTATCTGAGACCTGACACACTGCATGCACGGGTTTTTTACACTGTCTTCCTTTAGCGGGACATTGACTTTTCCACCGTGTGCTTTGTTTCCACAGTAGCTGCATTTATGAATATGCTTATCAGGCGCTTCATATTTTTGCTGCCTTTTCAACTGTGTAATTCGGTTTTTGTTCAGCGCTCTTTGGAACTGTTGCTTTTTATCTGTGCACTGCGTCAGTTCACGTGAGCCACTCGGTGTACTTGCATCGAAGGTTCCCAGCTGTGCTGGTGCCATCTCGTGCTATGTCCATAGCTTTATTTAATGTTACCTTAGTCCTGGCACTTAAAACTTTCTCTCGCAGTTTCGCTGAGTTTGTGTCAAACACCACCCTGACCATCTCATCTTCCTCTCCATAAGCACAGTCCTTCACCCGTGAATATTTACCCGTGGCAGTTTGCTATTGGATTGCCGCTGACGGACGGCCTTCTATGGGCAGGCACTAAATTACAAACGCCAGCGGCAGCCTGTCTATGAACTTAATTTAAAGTGTAGGTTTACATCGTGCTTTGTTTCCGAAGTAGCAGAACTCGCTTCTTATTGTTTCGCTGCCTTCTCAATTATATAATGCATGTTTTCTTGAGCGCTTTTTTGAGGTCTTCCTGGTTTTCTATGTACTGCGTGATTACGTGGGAGGCGTGATGATGTCACACGAAACTCCCCACGGCGTTGAAGCTCATCTCCATTACAGTAAATGGAGAAAACTGCTTCCAGTTATGACCATTACGCGTAGAATTTCGATATAAAACCTGCCCAACTTTTGTAAGGAAGCTGTAAGGAATCAACCTGCCAAATTTCAGCCTTCCACCCACACGGGAAGTTGGAGAATTAGTGATGAGTGAGTCAGTGAGTGAGTGAGTGAGTGAGTGAGTGAGGGCTTTGCCTTTTATTAGTATAGATTTATCAGTGTTATTTGTTAGGAAAATTGATTTTTATGTTGATATTTTTGGGGGTGCGGAACGGATTAACTGGATTTCCATTATTTTCAATGGGGAAGTTTGTTCTAGATACGAGAAATTCGCTATGCAAGCTCAGTGCTGGAACGAATTAAACTCGTATCTCGAAGTTCCACTGTGTATATATATATATATATATATATATATATATATATATATATATATATACAGTGCAGGCCAAAAGTTTGGACACACCTCCTCATTCAATGTGTTTTCTTTATTTTCATGACCATTTACAGCACTCCATCACTCTCCTTCTTGGTCAAATAGCCCTTACACAGCCTGGAGGTGTGTTTGGGGTCATTGTCCTGTTGAAAAATAAACAATCGTCCAACTAATCTGACTTCTGCACAACACAACTGCTGGTCCCAGCCCCATTGATAAAGCAAGAAATTCCACTAAATAACCCTGATATGGCACACCTGTGAAGTGAAAACCATTTCAGGTGACTATCTGTTGAAGCTCATCGAGCGAATGCCAAGAGTGTGCAAAGCAGTAATCAGAGCAAAGGGTGGCTATTTTGAAGAAACTAGAATATAAAACATGTTTTCAGTTATTTCACCTTTTTGTTAAGTACATAACTCCACATGTGTTCATTCATAGTTTTGATGCCTTCAGTGAGAATCTACCAATGTAAGTGGTCATGAAAATAAAGAAAACACATTGAATGAGGAAGTGTGTCCAAAACTTTAGCCTGTACTGTATATATATATATATATATATATATATATATATATATATATATATACTGTAATAGGTAGATATATCTATATTAATAAAAGGCAAAGTCCTGACAGACTGCGTCACTCACTCACTCACTGACTGGCTCATCACTAATTCTCCAACTTCCCGTTTAGGTCGAAGGCTGAAATTTGGCAGGCTCATTCCTTACAGCTTACATACAAAGTTAGGGAGGTTTCATTTCGAAATTCTACGCGTAACGATAATAAATGGAGCCTACTTTCGTCCATATATATGGCCATAGAGCCTGCTGCTCGGTCGCCATGTGAGGCGGAGTTGCATCCCGCATCATCACGCCTCCCACGTAATTGAGTGCTTGCCCATATAAGGTAAATATTCGTAGGTGAAGGACTGTGCTTATGCAAACGAAGATGTGATGGTGAGGAAGACATGCTGCTGCTACATATTTTCGGGTGAAGGACTGTGCTTATCATATTCATAAGTGCAGCTACTGCGGATACCTTCTGACGCTGAACAAGCCTTTGTACACGTATCAATAGGAAAGCACAATTACACAATCTCTTTACATTACACAATTGAGAAGGCAGTAAAAGAATATGAAGCGAGCGACGCATACAAGCATATTCATGAGTACAGCTACTTTGGAAACAAAGCACGGTGTAAACCTAAAGTTTAAATTAAGTTCATAGACAGGCTGCCGCTGGCGTTTGTCATGCCCACGACGAATACGATATTCACGAGATACAAGTTTAATGAGAAGATGCAGGGTGTAAACGAGACTTTTGATCACTTTGTAACAGAGTTAAAATTGCTGTAACGGAGTTTAAATTGCTGGTGAAGGACTGTGCTTATGCAAACGAATAGGAAAGCAGGGTGTAAAGCTTAACTTTAAATTAGGTTCATAGACACGCTGCCGGCGGCGTTTGTCATGCCTAAGACGAATACGATATTCGGGAGATACAACTTTTAAGTGCCAGGTCTGAGCTAACATTAAATAAAGCCGTGGACATCGCAAGATCGAACGAGATAGCACAAGCACAGCTGAGAAGTTTTGATGCATATACTCCGAGTGGCTCACGTGAACTGACTTTGCAGGACTGGGAAAGGTTAAATTAAGTTCATAGACACGCTACCGCTAAATATTTGCAGGCAAATCCACAACTTAATACCTAGAATGCCTGTTAAACATCTTAGATTCACGAGTACCGATTTGGGTAGTGAACACTTCGATGGATGAAACCTGTTATCTTTACCACGGTTGACAAACACAGAATGTAACTTAAACACAACACATCCTACAAATACGAACCTGATTGAAAGAAATAATGATAATCAAATCCTTGATGACAGCAACACTCATAACAGTGTGTGAAAGGCGCTATATAGCGCCCGACCCGGCACAGACCACGCAGAGGCAACGTGTACAACAACACACAGGTTTTATTTTCTTCAGCCGTGGGCACACGCCTTCCCCGTGTCCCACAGGCCCAACACAGTCCCAAACACAGTCCCAAAGCACAAACTCACAATTCTCCACCACTCCTCCCAGGCAAGCTTCGTCTCCTTCTTCCTCCCAACTCTGGCTCGCCGAGTGGTGGTGGCTGGGCCCTTTTATAGCCCACCGGAAGCATTCCAGGTGATTAACCACCTGGTCCCGATTGCACCTCCGGGTGGGGCTGAAAGCTCGTCCAGCCGGGCTGTGGGAAGCAGGCAGCTCCCCCTAGCGGCCATGCCGGGCCCCAACCAAGCTGTGGAGGACTCCATCTCCCATGGAGCCCTGCGGGTGGTTGGGGAGTCACCGACGGCCAGGGAGGCTGCCACCAAGCGTCCCGGGAGGTATTGGACTTCCCATGGCGGCTCCCCCGGAACATAAGCAGCAGAGGCGTCCCTACCGGGCATGGGACCCGGCTGTCCTTCACAGTTCCCCTCCCTCAGATGAGGCTTGTGGGGATCATCGGCCTGCCCCGCGAGGGCCGGTCCTCTCCAGGACAGGGAGTCGGCATCCTTGGCTCCACGGCTGTGCCCTGTAAAAACATAATGAACAGGTCTGGGGGTGCTGCCCCGACGTCCCTGCCACTCGGACGTCCTCCTTGGACAAACCCTCCAGACATGACCAGCGTGACCACAAGAAAAGCACAACCCCCCCTCCAGCTCGACCCTTGCGGGAACGGAAGCAGGCAGGAAACTCCTGCCCCCTCGCCCACTCCGGGGAGGGCTGGTGACGTGTTCGCCCCTCCGCAGCGTAGCCCTCCTGCAGTGCCACACCTAACGGGCTTACGCTGCACCTTGTCAGGAGTCCCGACCTCTTTGTCCGGGTCCTCCTCTTCCTCTGGGGTGCACTGACGGTCTGGGTCCCCTTATGGGAAGAAGGGAGACCCTGTGCCGCCTGCACCCCTTTAGACGACCGCGAGACCGGTGCAGGCAGAGGGGACGGGGTTGTTTGGCAGCCGACATCCACCAGCTGCCTCTCCACATGTTCCTCTGCCACAGTATCGGTCCACACGGCGTCTTGTGTAGTGGGCGGGGCGACCTGGCAAGCAGCACTGATCATATCCGCAGCCGTTGCGCTCCGCCCCCTTTCCTCTACGGCCCAGGCTTCACCTACCTGAACCGCTGTGTCCTGCAGGCAGGAGGCTGACGCCCCCCGTCTCTCCAGCCATTTAACAACGGCCGCCATCGGGGCGCCGATCTTCCAGTCCAAGTCCTCCTTCGTCTCCTGCAGGACCTGAAAAACCTTAACTAAGGACTGCAGAGGAAGGAGAACATGTTTCAACTCCTCTACAGCCCAAGAAAAGTTAATGCGTTCGTCGGCGCTGGACTTGAAGTCCCCTTGTTTCCTCCCACCGACCGAGCCAACAAGACCCTGCGGACCCTCCGCAGGTCCGTTTGGGAGTCCGAGAGGCTCCGGGGGAAGGTCCGTCACCCCCGCCTGCGACCTGTCCTCGGCTGGCGGCTGACACACTCCACCCCCCCCTTTACCTGTTTCGGAGAGGAGCTCCTGCTCCTCTAGCTGAGTCACCACATCGGGAAACTCCTCCGGGTTCTCCTCCTCCGGTGACTGGCCGCCCGGCGGGAAGACACAGCCCAGCCTCGCTCTCCCCGTCGCTCTCTGCGCCGTCACGCCACGAACAGAGGCCATCTGCCCACCAACAGGTGGTTCGTCCCTCGGGTCCAGGAGGTAGGCTGACGCAAACGCGGAAAACCCTTCCCGTGGCCCTTCCCTCTTGAGCCCGTCACCTACCTCCGGTTGTGACCCGTGGAGCGGGCTGGCATGCCGGCGTCTGGCTTCTGTGTCCGCCCGGCTTTCTTTTTCCCCATGGCGCGGTGCCTGTAGGAGATCTTTGGCGGCCTCAGTTGCGCTGTGCTGTGCTGCGCTGGCTGGCTTGCTTGCAGCTGCGGCGCGTTCTCTCAGCGCTGTGCTGCGCTGTGTCCGCCGGGCAAGTCGCGCAGGCGCGTGCCTCGCTCTTCAGCCTCGGTGGCGCGCTCTCGCCGGGAGCGTGCCCTGCTGCAGTCCAAAGGCCGCTCTCAGCGCTGTACTCACAATAGAGCACGCTCTCTGTCTCGGGCGCGCTCGGCACTGCGGTGCGGTGTGCGCTCCTGCGCTGAGCTACACGTGCCCCCAGGTGTTGTGCCGGGCCGTTACACACAATTTTTATGCAGGTCCCGGTCCAAATGGACGGCCCGGAATCCTGCCGACTACGCCAGATGTGAAAGGCGCTATATAGCGCCCGACCCGGCACAGACCACGCAGAGGCAACGTGTACAAAACACACAGGTTTTATTTTCTTCAGCCGTGGCACACGCCTTCCCGTGTCCCACAGGCCCAACACAGTCCCAAACACAGTCCCAAAGCACAAACTCACAATTCTCCACCACTCCTCCCAGGCAAGCTTCGTCTCCTTCTTCCTCCCAACTCTGGCTCGCCGCGTGGTGGTGGCTGGGCCTTTATAGCCCACCCGGAAGCATTCCAGGTGATTAACCACCTGGTCCCGATTGCACCTCCGGGTGGGGCTGAAAGCTCGTCCAGCCGGGCTGTGGGAAGCAGGCAGCTCCCCCTAGCGGCCACGCCGGGCCCCAACCAAGCTGTGGAGGACTCCATCTCCCATGGAGCCCTGCGGGTGGTTGGGGAGTCACCGACGGCCAGGGAGGCTGCCACCAAGCGTCCCGGGGGAGGTATTGGACTTCCCATGGCGGCTCCCCCGGAACATAAGCAGCAGAGGCGTCCCTACCGGGCATGGGACCCGGCTGTCCTTCACAAGTGACAAAACTATTACATTGACAATCATGTTAAGTTATTTTTAAAATGTTTCCTTTTCTTTTTCATAACTTCTTTAACACACTACTTCTCCGCTGCAAAGCGCGGGTATTTTGCTAGTGTATATATATACAGTGGGTACAGAAAGTATTCAGACCCCCTTCAATTTTTCACTCTTTATTATATTGCAGCCATTTGCTAAAATCATTTAAATTAATTTTTTTCCTCATTAATGTACACACAGCACCCCATATTGACAGACAAAAAAGAGTTTTTGAAATTGTTGCAGATTTATTAAAAGAAAAACTGAAATATCACATGGTCCTAAGTATTCAGACCCTTTGCTCAGTATTTAGTAGAAGCACCCTTTTGAGCTAATACAGCCATGAGTCTTCTTGGAAAAGATGCAACAAGTTTTTCACACCTGAATTTGGGGATCCTCTGCCATTCCTCCTTGCAGATCCTCTCCAGTTCTGTCAGGTTGGATGGTAAACGTTGGTGGACAGCCATTTTTAGGTCTCTCCAGAGATGCTCAATTGGGTTTAAGTCAGGGCTCTGGCTGGGCCATTCAAGAACAGTCAGAGAGTTGTTGTGAAGCCACTCCTTCGTAATTTTAGCTGTGTGCTTAGGGTCATTGTCTTGTTGGAAGGTAAACCTTCAGCCCAGTCTGAGGTCCTTAGCACTCTGGAGAAGGTTTTTGTCCAGGATATCCCTGTACTTGGCCGCATTCATCTTTCCCTCGATTGCAACCAGTCATCCTGTCCCTGCAGCTGAAAAACACCCCCACAGCATGATGCTGCCACTGCCATGCTTCACTGTGGGGACTGTATTGGACAAGTGATGAGCAGTGCCTGGTTGTCTCCACACATACCGCTTAGAATTAAGGCCAAAAGTTCAATCTTGGTCTTATCAGATCAGAGAATCTTATTTCTCACCATCTCAGAGTCCTTCAGGTGTCTTTTAGCAAACTCCATGCGGGCTGCCTTGCCTCTCCTCAGTGTGTGGAGACAGCTAAAACAACGAAGGAGTGGCTCCACAACAACTTTGTGACTGTTCTTGAATGGCCCAGCCAGAGCCCTGACTTAAACCCAATTGAGCATCTCTGGAGAGACCTAAAAATGGCTGTCCACCAACGTTTACCA
This sequence comes from Polypterus senegalus, assembly GCF_016835505.1. Taxonomy (NCBI): domain Eukaryota; kingdom Metazoa; phylum Chordata; class Cladistia; order Polypteriformes; family Polypteridae; genus Polypterus; species Polypterus senegalus. The sequence goes on from NC_053156.1 coordinate 111,977,052, forward strand.
TTCAACCTGACAGAACTGGAGAGTATCTGCAAGGAGGAATGACAGAGAATCCCCAAATCCAGGTGTGAAAAACTTGTTGCATATTTCCCAAGATGACTCATAGCTGTATTAGCTCAAAAGGGTGCTTCTACTAAATACTGAGCAAAGGGTCTGAATACTTAGGACCATGTGATATTTCAGGGTTTTTTTTAATAAATCTGCAACAATTTCAAAAAATCTTTTTTTTTGTCTGTCAATATGGGGTGCTGTGTGTACATTAATGAGGGAAAAAATTAATTTAAATGATTTTAGTAAATGGCTGCAATATAACAAAGAGTGAAAAATTGAAGGGGGTCTGAATACTTTCCGTACCCACTGTATATATATATCTATACTAATAAAAGGCAAAGCCCTCACTCACTCACTCACTCACTCACTCACTCACTGACTCACTCACTGACTCACTCATCACTAATTCTCCAACTTCCCGTGTGGGTGGAAGGCTGAAATTTGGCAGGTTCATTCCTTACAGCTTCCTTACAAAAGTTGGGCAGGTTTTATATCGAAATTCTACGCGTAATGGTCATAACTGGAAGCAGTTTTTCTCCATTTACTGTAATGGAGATGAGCTTCAACGCCGTGGGGGCGGAGTTTTGTGTGACATCATCACGCCTCCCACGTAATCACGCAGTACATAGAAAACCAGGAAGACCTCAAAAAAGCGCTGAAGAAAACATGCATTATATAATTGAGAAGGCAGCGAAACAATAAGAAGCGAGCGAGTGACATATACAACCATATTCATGAGTTCTGCTACTGAAACAAAGCACGATGTAAACCTACACTTTAAATTAAGTTCATAGACAGGCTGCGCTGGCGTTTGTAATTTAGTGCCTGCCCATATAAGGTCGTCCGTCAGCGGCAATCCAATAGCAAACTGCCACGGGTAAATATTCACGGGTGAAGGACTGTGCTTATGGAGAGGAAGATGAGATGGTCAGGGTGGTGTTTGACACAAACTCAGCGAAACTGCGAGAGAAAGTTTTAAGTGCCAGGACTAAGGTATCATTAAATACAGCTATGGACATAGCACGAGATGGCACCAGCACAGCTGGGAACCTTCGATGCATGTACACCGAGTGGCTCACGTGAACTGACGCAGTGCACAGATAAAACAACAGTTCCAAAGAGCGCTGAACAAAAACCGAATTACACAATTGAAAAGGCAGCAAAAATATGAAGCGCCTGATACTTACAAGCATATTCATAAATCCAGCTACTGCGGAAACAAAGCACACGTGGAAAAAGTCAATGTCCCGCTAAAGGAAGACAGTGTAAAAACCCGTGCATGCAGTGTGTCAGGTCTCAGATAAAGAAGAAGACGAGCTGTTTATTGATGCAGTAAGAAACGAATCGATGAATGAAACCTGTCATCTTTACAACGATTGACAAACACGGAATGTAACTTGAACACAACACATCCTACAAATACGAACCTGATTGAAAGAAATAATGATAATCAAATCCTTGATGACAGCAACACTCAGTAACACTCACAAAACAAATACTGTATATTGACAGTCATGTTACGTTATTTTTAAAATGTTCCCTTTTCTTTTCTAGCTTTTTAACACACTACTTCTCCGCTGATACGCTGGTATATATATATGTATATATATATCCCGCCTACATACTCGAATAATGGATACTTTATTCGCCATCAATGATTGTTTTGGTAAAGCCATACTCAGTGTATTCATTAGATGAACGGTAAAAAGTAAGAGCGAGGGAGGATGACTCATTGAGGCATGCAGGCTGTAGTCTTGCGTCAACTCTATCTGAATTGCGCGATCACATTTGAAAAAATATATCTTTTTTTAAGTTGTATTTAGTCCATATGTGTCAAACTCAAGGGCGCTGGCCACATCCGCCCGGCGTAATTATATCCGCCCGCGAGATCATTTTATATACTGTATTATTGTTATTAATGGCCCGGGTATATGAAGCGCTGGTAACACAATAAACTACAGATCCCATAATGCAGCGCTTCAGCTGCCTTGTCGAACACTTACCGCGTTAATCAAGTCTACCTTATGATGCTGCAAGTTATTGCAAAGCTACAGTTATTGCGCACTGAGTTTGCACGGCGCTTTGGTGACTTTGAAGAACAAAAAAAGTCCGTCTACATGCGGCTCGAACCTTGTGCATGTTTGGTAGCACATATCTGTGTGAGAAGCTCTTCTCAGTGATAAAGACTAACAAAACTGCTCACAGGAGTCGCCTCACTGATGAGCACCTGCAATCCATCCTGAGAATCTCCACAACACAGAACCTCACAACAAACATAAACGAACCTGTGGCCAAAAAAAGATGCCAGGCGTCCAGCTCTAAAATGACATATGAGCAAAGACAACTGAATGATTTGATTTGTTATTGCACGTAAGAGCGGGAGTCATCCGTTTTAACAAGCAGCGTATTGCACTGATACGAAATAGCTGTGTGTGTATATATGTAGATATGTATGTATATGTATATATATGTTTATGTATGTGTGTGTGTATGTATGTATATATATATATGTATTTGTGTGTATATATGTGTGTGTATGTATGTATATGTGTGTATATATGTGTGTGTATATATGTAGATATATATGTATGTATATATGTGTATATGTATAGATATGTATATATATATATGTTTATGTGTGTGTGTGTGTATATATATATATATATATATATATATATATATATATATATATATATATGACAACAACACTCATCACTCACAACAGTGACAAAACAATTACATTGACAATCAGGTTACGTTATTTTCAAAATGTTTCCTTTTTTTTTCATTGCTTCTTTAACACACTACTTCTCCGCTGCGAAGCGCGGGAATTTTGCTAGTATATATATACAGTATATTGTAATAGGTAGATATAGATAGAAGGAATCTTTTAGATAGAGTAGAATACATTGTGGAGGCTGTTTTTTTGTCATGTTGAGTTGAGTAGCAAAGCATCATACTAAGGCTGAAGAGGAAGACAGTGGCACTAGATATACTAGTCTGAGTTGCATGTAGGAAAAGAAAGAGGTGGAAAGGATTAAAAAAAAATCCTTAAATACAACTAGTGTAATGGAAGGAGCCCAGAGTCATCAAAGCACTATTATGTTTTAATAACTGCCAACTGAGAGTAAAAAATGAAAAAAAAAGAGTAGGCCAGAGGTTCTCTGTAACACTGCAGTAGTTGATAATGGCAATATTTAGGAGCGGGGTGGAAATGACAAAACCAAGGAATTCAAATAGAATTGTTATCTCAATGGACAACGGAAGAGTGGCCTGTTGGCATAAGCAGTTCAGAATGAGACAGGTTTAGACAGATTAGAAAAATTAAAGAGATTAAGAACATGTGGGAGGTCACATGAGGTATTCCATAAGAAAAGTAAAATATCAGCATAAGGGGAAATCTTAAGCTTCTATTGAATATTGTAAATGTTTAAAGGAGAGATCATTTCAGGTGTGTGAAGGGCAATACTCAAGTTGCACCATCTTATTTACTTGTTTTTCCTCTACTCCACCTCATAGTTCTTCCTGTAGAGCGGAGCTACCTTCAAATTCACTGTCCTCCAAGACCATCCAAAGAAAGTCCCAATTCACCCTATCAAAGACCTTATCTGCAACAAGTGGTCATCAATAATATACAAATGATAGCAGATATTGTTGAAAGCCCAACGATTTAAGAAACCCTCTCTGATCAGGGCATTTCAATATATGAACCACTGTCAGTGGCTGATGTGTAAGTGCCTTTGTCAACAATTTAACATCTGAATTAATGAATTATAGTGGGCATTAGCTGGAACTTTCAGCATGTTCTATGCCGTGTTTAAGGAGAACTGTAATTGGTGGTCAGTTAATACAGGGGTTTGGTTTAGAAGTAACACGAACCATTTTGATGTAAAAAGGCAGAGAACAGATTATGTCATTTGGATAAACATTCAGGTGGTAACCCTTCAGGACCAGGTGCTTTCCCAGAATTCATGGAGCCCAAAGCCTTCTAAACTTCTGAAACAGAAACTGGGACATCTAACAAACAAGGTTTCTCAGGTAATTAATCCCTGCCTCTACAAGAGATTTAACTCTGAGAAACGGTCTAACCTTGAAAACTTTGAAAAGGATTAAGAAGATATATGTATTGTCATATTTGTGAAAATACCAAAATAAATAGTTGTTTGTTTCAATATATGTGAGAATAGTAAGACTAATTTTTATAAAATTATTTAGACATCTTTCATGGCTTAGAAGGAACATGCTCTTTAAACACGGCATGAAAAGAAGAGTTTGTGTCTTGCAACCACATATTCCTAGAATCAGAGTAATATGTGTATAGAGTTTGCTGTGTCACTTTACTTACCCAAGGGTGGTTTTTTGGCAGTTGAAACCCTAGAGGTCAATGTTGTTCAGCATCTATGCCTACTGGAATTTCATTTTCCTTTTCTCCATGGCTGTTTGACCACAGTATATATTTTCAAATTGGATATTGACTTTTGCTACCTATCTATTTAAGGGGCCTTTTTCCTTTTTATTGTTATTTATAATACAGTTTAAGATGCACTTCTATGTGAAAATGTGCTATATAAATAAATGTTGCAAAGGCTGTGAACTAAAAACAAGTTTTTTAGGTTAATTGCAGACTCAAGTGTAGCATGTGTGCTGCGGACTGGCCTCCTGAAGTGAATTAAACAGATTTGAAAACACCTTAAGGCAAGTATAGTAATCATTTTTAAAATGCTCATTTTTTTCTATGGGGTGTTGGGGATTTTTTATCATAATCGGTTGAAGACAAATTCATTATTTTTAAAATGAGGCATTTGATATTTGGAACATCTCAGTAAGATTTTAAATTTAAAATCACAAACGTTGTACTGTGTTTTATTTAACTGATTTTCTTAGATTTATGAATCAACAGCCCCCATCATTCCAACTGACTTTTTATTAAGGCTCCCTTGATAGCTGCAAATCTGCTGTAGTTCTGGAAATAGCAGCTAGACCATATGGATGTCAAAGAAAGGGGGGATTTTCTGGATGAGTATGTTTGAAAAAGAGCCAGCTGGAAAAGTACAACACTCAACAGTGCAAACTTTGTTGTAGACACACAAAGCCACACAAGCGCATCCCATTCATTATTTTTCTTTCTTATGTGGAATATTCTGATAGTGCTTACTATAGAAAATTATTTTGTAGAACTGTATAGTTTAAATAAAAATTACCATTTCATTTTTGAAAGGTATAGCTAAATGGATTTCAGATTGTATTTTAGCATAACATTCTCAAACCTATTGAATTGAGGAACGGGGCACAGAGACTATCAAGTAGACAGAAACTGACCCAATACATGGTGCCAGTGGATGACTGAATTTGCTAACTTGATGCTAGTTCAGAAACTAGTCTTTGGGAGTGTGGGGAGAACATGTTGACTCTACACAGATATTAACAAAGCATGGGATTTGAACCCATCCATGAGGAAGCAGTGCTAGCTACTGTGCAGTTTGTCAGTTTCAACATTTGCAGGAAATAATGCACACATTTAAACTGAAACTGCCATTTTCTTCTACTATTTACTTTTCCTACATAGGTAGTAGATATGTGTAGTGAAAGTATTATGTCAGGATGAATATTTCAACATGCTTGAAGTATCCTTGAGCATGATTCGACCACTTTTGGAATGATGCTTACATCATGTGAGTCCATAGATGCAATGACTGAACAGGCAACAAGTGTGACATGATACTCAATTTCAGTGACATACAGTAGTTACTGTTCTGAAGGTTGGAACTTTTTTTTTTTTAATTCCCAAACACAGTGTAAGTGCCCAAGAGGAAGAATAGGGATGGAGGCTGGGAGGCCAGAGTGTAAGGGCATATGAGCATGTCGAATGGAGGAGGAAACAGCTCGTTGCCAGGCCAAAGTTATACAAATTATGGACCAACTGAATCTGGAGGCTAGGAGCAGTTCCTTCCTCCATATGACAGGTTGGTAGTAGTTCTCTCATGGCATCCTAGTTTTGACACCCACAGAGGTACATGGGAATTGGATTCCTGAAGTGCAACTTCAGTCACTGGGTGCCATTATAGGGCACTGTTCTAATTTCCTTATGACCCAAAAGTACGTCCAGGATACACTGTGGCACCGGAAGCATTCCTGGGTCTAACTTTAAAGGAGCTTGTCAACTCACATTTGGGAGACAGAGGGCAACGCTCTACTAAAGGCATAAGGAGGAAGAATTTATGTTTTGATTAAAAGTGTTGGTGAAAAATAAAAAACATTTGAATCTGGAATTAGTTTGAGTTATATTGTGTCTGAGGTTTGTGGCTCAGTCGCTCCCTCTTCTGGTCACAATAGTTATACCACATTTTCTTAATGAAATATTTTGAGTCAAGCTCAAAAAATAACAGTCCAGATAGTCTTGTGGCAGTTGCAATAGCTTTCAAAGACAACAGATTCTAAATGAAGTGAACTATTTCATAAATTGTTTTACTACTGTTAGTTGTTCATTGTGAAAGTTCTAAGGTTAGCTGTAGTTCATATTTCCTAAACTTCAAAAGAAAGAAAAAAAGGTTTAAATCATTTTAGAAATCTATCTAACACAATGGGGATCTGTTTGCTTTGGGTGCAGCTAGCTGAAGTGTAACAGGAAAATATACAAGTTGGAAATGTGTAAGAGTAAATGTATCAGTTATTGAGGTCACGCATAGTGTTTCTCTGTGTGAGAAATCTGGTTAAGACAGTCTGTTGAAGTACCACAGGCTAAAGAGTAATTAGAGAGTGCATGAAAGGTGAGGGTAAAATTGGTTCCAGTTGAGAGGCTAACCCTCAAGTTGGCAAAATGTCTCCAACGCACTCCAGGTGCGGACCCACTGACTACTCTGTAGACAAGTATCCAGGATTTGAACTTAATGTCTGCTGCTACAGGTCAGCCAATATAGCGCCCTGAAGATAGGAATGACATGTGCCTATCTTGACTGCTTGAATACAAAAAAAAAAAAAAAATGGGATGCTGCATTTTCAACCACCTGCTGTGGCTTGTAATCCTCCTGCTAGTTAGTAAGGTGCAGTATTCCAAATCTGACAAGACCAAAGCCCGTAATAGATGTTGTGCTGCATACTTAGTCAGATAAGGTCTGATTTTGGGGATGTTATACAGAGTGAATCAGTATATAGTAAATGGGAAACAGTTGAAGTATGGTTGGAGAGAAATAAATAACCAATAATCAAAATAATCAATCACGACCCTGAGGTTGTGTACTGAATTTACAGGTGTTAGTGACAATGAGCCAAGATGTACAGACATGGAGAGTTGAACAGACTGGCTGATCAGGATAGCAAGAAACTCCGTCTTGACTTGCTGTCAAATTGAGCTGTAGATGGTGGCCCATCATCAAGGATGAAATATCAGTAAGAGATGTAGATACCATGCTGTCCTCAGGACGGAAGGACCGTTACAGCTGTGTATTGTCCACATAGCACAGATATGAGAAACCATGAGAATGGATGATGGGGCCCAGTGAAGTTATGTAGAGAGAGAAGAGTAGAGGACCTAGCTCTGATCATTGTGGCACTCTTGTGCATGTCTGATGCACCATTGACATCTCTCGTCAATAGGACACATAGTGGCATCTGCCCGAGATGTAGAACTCAAACCATCAGAGTGCAGCCCCTGTTCAGAAAAGGTGGCAAGAAGAATTTCATTGTTTACTGTGTCAAAGACAGAGGAGAGATCTAGAAAGATCAGGACATGCTGGTAGCTGTAGCTCATCGCAGCTGGTCGACCATAATCCGTAGATCTGTCCCAGTAGAGTGGTTCTTTTTGAAGCCAGAATGGATGGGATTGAGCAATCTGTTCTGTACAAGGAAAGAAGAGAATTGGTTAGAAATAGCATGTTCAAGTGTTTTCAAAAGAAAGGAAAATCAAGAGATCAGTCTGTAATTGTTACCTTGGAATGGCTTGAGTGTTAGTTTTTAGAGGAGTGGAGTTATCGGAGCTTGTTTGAACACAATAGGAAAGGTACCTGAGCTGAGTGAGGTGTTAATGATGTGTATAACTGCAGAAGTTAATTAGGCAAAGACTCAGTTTTAGTGTTCACACAATCTTCTGAATTTCATACAGTCTTCTGAACAACCATAGAGCTGCCCCTTGAGGTTTTTTTTTTCTTTTTTTTTGTGTAGCACATCATGCAAAGGTGGAAAGGTTTATGCCATAAGTAGTTGTTCTGCTTCGTCTCCCTGCCACATTTTAGGGGAACATTTATCAACACATGCTATGCTGCTTAAAGAAATTATTTTGTGCCAGTGATTCCTAACCGTGCATTTCAAGTCTGGATGAGTTGGGGCAAAAGCTCTATTAACAGGGACAGTAGTGAGCGAAGGATAGGGGGCTTTAAAGGTTGAGTGGGCTCTCAAGGAATAAGCAAAATGGGTGTTCTAGTGGGAAGGGAGAACATGAAGTAGATTTCAATGTCAGTAGAAAATGTGTGTTGCTTTATTAAAATGTTTGAATATGTACATTATGTATTTATACTTTTATGTGAGTGTGAAAATGGATTATGGAGTGGAAAGTGTTGAGGGACTTGGCTGGCATGTGACCTTTGGGGGCCCCCTGCTTTCCCTCAAGCCTGGGAGAATTGTATAATAATAATGAAACAAATAAATGTCAGAAGGATTCAAACAGGCCAAATATAACTCTCTGTTATAATGAAAGTAAGATTATGATTCAACTGTAAATGATGATACATGGGCAGTGACATTTAGCAATCATCTGATGGTTAGATGCAAATGAAAAAGGCATGGAGACAAAATGTCTCATGTAACAGTATGAAGACTTTTTTGATCCGCTTTTGCCTTTTTCAAAACCAATTGTACTGAAAAGAATCCAAATAGTACAAGCAAGGATTTGGTTCTAGGAGAATATAAAGAAAATGAAAAAAAAACTCTTCATCCTTGCAAATCCTACATCCATTGATGTCCTATCAAAAATGTCCACAAAGAGAAATGTGAATAAATAATTATAGGTGTTTAAAATCATTCAGACTGGGATTGTTTTAGATGAAAGTTCTGATGTCGGCTTAAGCCCCAAGCAATTTTCTTTGAGAGATTTGAAGACATTGTGAAATACGGAACAACTGTTTTATCTGTAAATGAATATGACCAATTTTTGCTGGCATTTTTAGTGAGTTCTTGGTTGCATGGAAACAGTTAGGCTCAGCCATGCTTGTGTGGTGCATAGATTTAAAGTCACAGATTATTAAAACAAAACATGGTGGGTGGATTGTGACATCCATCATTTAAAAATGGTTTTATTACTGGGTTTAAAGTAACAAAACAAAATAGAAAATATCAAGTCAGATATGCTTATACAGTTGCATTTGAATGTGAACACTTTAGAATTTTCTATATTTCTGCATAAATATGACCTAAAACATCATCAGATTTCCACTCAAGTCCTTACAGTAGATAAAGAGAAACCAGTTAAACAAATGAGACAAAAATATTATACTTGGTCATTTATTTATTAAGGAAAATGATCGAATATTCCATATTTGTGAGTGGCAAAAGTATGTGAACTTTTGCTTTCAGTATCTGGTGTGACCTCCCCTTTGCAGCAATAGCTGCAACTAAACGTTTCTGGTAACTTTTGATCATTCCTGCACACCGGCTTGGAGGAATTTTGGCCCATTCCTCCATACAGAACAGCTGTGGGATGCTGGTGGGTTTTCTCACATTAACTGCTCGCTTCAGGTCCTTCCACAACATTTCGATTGTATTAAGGTCAGGACTTTGACTTGGCCATTCCAAAACATTAACTTTATTCTTCTTTAACCATTTTTTTGTAGAACAACTTGTGTGCTAAGGGTCGTTGTCTTACTGCATGACCCACCTTCTCTTGAGATTCAGTTCATGGACAGATGTCCTGACATTTTCCTTTAGAATTCTCTGATATTCAGAATTCATTGTTCCATCAATGAAGGCAAGCCATCCTGTCCCAGATGCAGCAAAACAGACCCAAACCATGATACTACTACCACCACCATGTTTCACAGATTGGATAAGGTTCTTATGCTGGAATGCAGAAATATTCCTTTCTACATACAGATCACTTTTTCATTTAAACCAAAAAGTTCTATTTTGGTCTCATCCATCCACAAAACATTCTTCCAGTAGCCTTCTGGTTCGTCCACGTGATCTTTAGCAAACTGCAGACGAGCAGCAATGTTTTTTTTGCAGAGCAGTGGCTTCCTTCTTGCAACCCTGCCATGCACACCATTGTTGTTCAGTGTTCTCCTGATGGTGGACTCATGAACATGAACATTAGCCAATGTGAGAGAGGCCTTCAGTTGCTTAGAAGTTACCCTGGGGTCCTTTGTGACCTCGCTGACTATTACACGCCTTGTTGGTCGACCACTCCTGGGGAGGGTAACAATGGTCTTGAATTTCTCCCATTTGTACACAATCTGTCTGACTGTGTATTGGTGGAGTCCAAACTCTTTAGAGATGGTTTTGTAACCTTTTCCAGGCTGATGAGCATCAGCAACTCTTTTTCTGAGGTCCTCAGAAATCTCCTTTGTTCGTGCCATGATACACTTCCACAAACATGTGTTGTGAAGAGCAGACTTTGATAGATCCCTGTTCTTTAAATAACACAGGGTGCCCACTCACACCTGATTGTCATCCCATTGATTGAAAACACCTGACTCTAATTTCACCTTCAAACTAACTGCTAATCCTAGAGGTTCACATAGTTTTGCCACTCACAAATATGTAATATTCAATCATTTTTCTCAATAAATAAATGACCAAGAATAATATTTTTGTCTCATTTGTTTAACTGGTTTCTCTTTATCTACTTTTACAAAGTAGGACTTGAGTGAAAATCTGATGATGTTTTAGGTCATATTTATGCAGAAATATAGAAAATTCTAAAGGGTTCACAAACTTTCAAGCACAACTGTATATTGAGTTACTTTATCCAATTATCACATTCAATGCCCTGTTCCTTATTAAATGAGAAAGAAAAAGCTAAGAGGTAATCACTCCAGAATGCAATGTTGTTAGTTAAGGACTTCATTGAAGAAGAACTGCCATGAAATGAGCAATGTCTGAACTGTGGTTTTTGGGTTATATTTAATTTTCTGTAGAGGCACACTTGATTAGTAGCACTTTTGCCTTGATAAATCTCTTGTGATGATTGCTGAACCACTTTTTTCAACTACTGATTTTTACTTTATATTTTTTCATAATACTGGTGAGCAAAAGAAGATTAAGAGGTGACAAGATTGAAGGATTTAAAATTATGAAGGGAATTGCTACAGTGGGTCAAGACTGCTATTTTAAAATGAGTTTATCAAGAACACTGGGACACAGTTGGGAACTTGTTAAGGGTAAATTTTGCACAAACGTTAGGAAGTTTCTCTTTACACAAAGAACGATAGACTCTTGGAATAAGCTACCAAGTAGTGTGGTAGACAGTTTGACGTTCGTGACTTTCAAAACCAGAGTTGATGATTTTTTAGAAGAGTTAAGGATAGGACTGGCAAGGTTTGTTGAGCTTAATGGAATAATCTTGTCTAGATTGTTCTAATGTTCTACTTTTGCTTGGTGAAATTTGACAAAGCTTTTTTCACAGCAGATAAACTGTGTTTTTTTGGTGACCATTATTTTCCTGGAAATCATTGCTGGGCCAGCTTAGACATTTTTTTTTCCTAGCACCCCATGATGCTTTGCGAGGCTAGCGTGACATCACAGAGTTGTAGCAGCCAAGCATAGAACATCCTTGCATGCATACCATAAGCCTACTCCACCTCACACAGATGCTTCACACTTTTTTCATCCATCACAAATATAGGAACAACTTTCATTATTATTAGTATTTCAAAGAGTATAAGGTTTGTTTTGACTCGGCTCTCTTCCTTTGTATCCATTTAACACTTGCCCCCCCCATGGCTCCAAGATTATTGTTTTATGTTTTACTTGTTTGTGGTCATTTTTTTTTTTATTTTATTAGTTGTTATTGTTCCATCGGTGTCTTTTGAGGCATGGTGGCATAATGGTTAGCACTGCTGTCTCACAGTTCAGGTCACTTATTTGACCACAATATTGGGTCCAGCATAGCTGACAGACATTTCTTTAACCCTCAGGGATATTTGAGAGACCATTGCACCATTATAATCCATACCAGACTCGTTCAGTTCCTCCTTACCCATTGACTTAAATGCATTTCACTGAGTTTGGTGAATTTCCTGAACATTTTCATGATTTCGCTGAACTCTTGATAATGTGAATTCTGCAGGATTCAATCATCAGTACTGGTAACACATCCAAGACTAGAACCCATGTTGTGTCCAAAGCAGCCATTGTACGCTCTGGTCTTTCCTATCCCATAGATGAAATAGTTTTGGAAAGGGAATGATAGAAAAATATATTTTTTTTTTATTGCTTAACAATATCTCCTCTTCAAAATCATTATTACATATCAAAGTGTTTGGAATGCACTCTTTAAATCAATTTACACAAATAATCTACTGTAAGCCACATAACCGCTCTGTAACTTTAAACCACAGTTTCTACAAGCCATGGATTTGAAATTTGGCACACAGATACTTCTCACAGTTAGTTTGATTTTTGACATGTAATTTTGTCTTTGACTGGAGGAGTGGGGGGCAGAGCTCAGGGTAGGAGCGGGTGACATGAAATCATACAGTGTGATCTGTCAATGGGGAAACAATGCCATACAGATTGCAATAGTAGTGTAATGGTTAGCACATTTACCTTTCAAGCAGAGAGTTCAAGCATTTCATTCCATTACACTAAATGTTTTGTTTTAATTAAGAATTTCTTTTAACATGCCCCCAAAGCATGTCATAGTGTCTCTGGAGTTATTTATTGCAATTTGGGGTTGTGAATGTAATCACTCGCTCGTTCACCACCATTGCAGGTTACCTGGGTACAATTTTCGTGTCAGGGTGTACTTTTTCTCCGTTGTAGAGTTATGAATCCTGGTTACAACCAGGGTGCCCCCCGTGGGAATGCAAAACAAATGGCCACAACTTTATCAGGATGTGGTAAACAAGAATTCATATTAATTCCAGTCAAATTACCCCTTCCATTTCAGATGCAGTTCCCCATAAATCTATGTTTTATCACCAGGCTCCACCAATCAAACTGCTTCTTTATGTGTAAAGTAAAAATCAAAATAGCTTTTTGAAACTGATGTTGGGAAACAAAGCTAGTGAGCCAATTCATTCTTTCAAGCCATTATGTGTCTTTTTCTCCCAGTGATATTTGTTTTTTGACTGTATTGCAGAACCAGAATTATATCTGCCACTGAAATCTTAAGTACTTATCATCACAAACTGTTATTTATTGTTCATTGCTGTACATTTTTACTTTAAACACATCGATTTTGTTGTTGCAAGAAGAATGTACAGCATTATTAGTCGAACAAATGTCTAATTTTATTTTGTTGCCTTTGATTTAAAACTTCTATCACATATCGTCCCAAGAAAGTACTATATTTTATTTGACCCATACAAGTCTGATTTTGATAGATAATAAATAATAATAATATCTGCTTTTCAAGCTTTATATCTTCACTTAAATGAAAATTTGAAGTACAGTGTATGTTCTATCATATGGGACTGTAAAGTGTCCTCTAAAATATTTATTGATCTCATCCAGAAAGTGTCCATGACAAGTAAGCTTATAAGTGGCCAGACCTACTGCGTGGTGTGTGGCTTCTATAAAGTAAAAATTATCCTCCTATTCAGTGTTTTATAGAATGTAGCACCGTCTCATCTTTGGTCACCATCCACTGTGCGAGGAATCTTTACTGGAGCTGCAATACCCAGTGGGTTTTATTTACAAAGTACTGAACAATGGTTTACTAAAATACATTCGTCCAATGAGGCATGATATGAACTTTTGCTGATGACTTATGACCAATAGGTACATAGTCAGATAATATGTTTTACAAAGGCTATTTAAAGAAATACATACATAAATAGATAAATACACACAATATGGTCTAAATGAACACCAGAATGACTAAAAAGAAAGAAAATAAAAAAAAAAAGAAAATGTCTGACTTGGCAGTCACAGTCGCAGTGAGGCATTGTGCAGACATATTGCTGTTGGTATAAAGGAGCCCCAGTAGTGTCTTTTGACACACATCTGCTAAAAGTCCTCAGTGTTAATGTATCAGAGAGGATGTGCAGAATTGTTCATAATGGCACTCAGTTTTGTTTTAATTCTCTCCATCACTTCAACCTCTGGGGAGTCCAGAGTGCATCCCATAACTGAGCCTGCCCTGTTAAGTTTATTTTTGTAGGCCTCTCTTGGAGTGATGTTCCAAGCCCAGCACACCACAGCATAGAAAGTCACACTGGCCAACCCAGAGTTATAGAAGGTGTGAAGAATATCATTTTCCACATTAAAGAAATGCAGTCTCCAAAGGAGGAAACACCTGCTCCACTGTTTGTTATATAGTTCATTGTGTTACAAGACCAATCCAATCTGTCATTGATGTCGACCCCCAAGTACTTGTAGGAGTGGACCACTTCTACATCCACTCCTTGAAGAGTGACTGGACATACAGGCTCTTTGGTGTGGTAAAAGTCAATAAAGAGCTCCTTGGTTTTTCTGATGCTGATTTTTTTGCTGATTGAATGCTAATTTTTACTTCTGTTGTTTATAGTTATTCTATTCTTGACTCCAACTCTATAGCTATTGACCATCTGTACTCTTAGGATTTCAACCTTTTTCATGTCGATGGACAGAGTTTCCTCAGTGATCCTTTACAGCGGTTTTATCTGGAGATTTTTGCTCTTACAATGGTTATTCATGGCAAATTGGTCACTGCATTCTGTATCATACGTACAAATAATCTGAATGATCATAACGTGCTATTTTATGTAAAAAGCTGGTGCACTATTTATCAGACTTTTCCACATTGTTTCAGTTAGTGTGAGCAACACCCAAGAAATGGTATGGAAACACAAATAAGGAGTCCATCAGGTAACTTGTTTGTTAATTCAAACAAAGTTGCATTTTTTAATCCGTTCTTGTTTATCATGGTATAGAAGAATGATGGCATGTTGCTTTGACTTCCATTAAGAATTTCACTGTACAATGATAAATACTACTACTTCTGTTTTGACTACTACTATCACAATTAACCCATTAAGCTTTTAGCAAACGTTCTTAATGTTATTGTTCCATATAGGAGCTAACTTGTAATTATTGGCTTGTATTCTTACTATTTATATATTGTGACTGAGGTGTTTAGGACATACGTGCTGTTTTAGAAGAGGATCATGACAACTGCTTCAGTAAGGCCAATTTTTTAAAAGTATGTTCAAATAACACATCAAAAGGATGCAGTTTAAAATTATTGATATTTAACTTATATCCCAGATATAGGAAGCTTGTGCTGGTGACAGTGGAGAAGGCTGATAAATAATTATGTCATTGCACCAGACATGAATTCTCTGGTCAGGCAGGCTCATAAAATACTTCATATGCAATTAGGAATGTCACAAGAAAGAATACTTTGATGCCAAGAAAATACCAAAATTCTGAAAATGTTAACAGTACTAGCTTTTTTACAATATAGGTGGTGCAGATTGAAACTCAGTACTACAGTACATTCATGCATGACTGCATGTAGACAAATTGCTTTGGAAGGCACAGTAATGCACGAGAAAAACATGAGTCAGAACTACATGTGAAAATGGCTTACAGTGATGACAATACAGCACCGCATCAAAACATGTCTAAAGAAAAACTGCAGAATTCATGTCCAGAAAAGTTTTGTGTACGAGTCGGGAGAATTTCAGAAGGTAATTGTGGGAATTGTGCTTATTGTTTTTTTTTTAAAAAAAGGCCAAAACACACACACGGAGGCTTCCATTATTGCTACTTTTATCTCATTATGGGGTTATTTCAGAAATATATTTGTGCATGATATGAGTGCGCAATGATGTGACCGATCACATGGAAGCTGTAATTGCTTAAATTGCAGTGTGACAAATTTGTAAGAGGACATGAAATGATGGTTAGATGAATTGTTTTTAACTTTCTTGTATACGAAGTGTAGGGAAAGTATTGTAATCGTCCAAAAATTCGATGTTGAGATTTTGATGAATCTTAGCTTTTTAGACCTCCCTGACTTTCTCGTATAGGAAGTGTAGTGAAAGTATTGGAATCTACCAAAAATTCCATTTCGAGATTTTGATGAATCTCGTTTTAGAGCTCCCTGAGTCTGAAAATACCATTTTTTTAATTATGTCTGTGTGTGTATTTATTTAAACACGATAACCTGAGTATGCTTTCACTTAGGTCAACCAAATTTTGCATACAGGTATTAGTTACAAAATGTAGATTTCTATCAACTTTTGAGCTCTTTCCACTAACCGGAACTGGTACTTTACCTTTTATTCATGCAGCTGATTATTCAACTTTATTTTTATAATAATTGTTCAATATATTATTAACTAGCAAAATACACGCACTTCGCAGCGGAGAAGTAGTGTGTTAAAGAAGTAATGAAAAAGAAAAGGAAGCATTTTGAAAATAACGTAACATGTTTGTCAATGTAATTGTTTTGTCACTGTTGTGAGTGATGAGTGTTGCTGTCATATATATATATATATATACACACACACATATAAACATATATATATACATATCCATATATATATATATATATATATATATATATATATATATATATATATATATATATATAGAGCAGAATACCCGATTCACAGCGGAGAAGTAAAAGAAAAGGAAACATTTTAAAAATAATGTAACATGATTGAGAATGTAATTGTTATCATACATACATATATATATCCATCCATCCATTTTCCAACCCGCTGAATCCGAATACAGGGTCACGGGGGTCTGCTGGAGCCAATCCCAGCCAACACAGGGCACAAGGCAGGAGCCAATCCTGAGCAGGGTGCCAACCCACCGCAGGACACACACAAACACACCCACACACCAAGCACACACAAGGGCCAATTTAGAATCGCCAATCCACCTAACCTGCATGTCTTTGGATTGTGGGAGGAAACCGGAGCGCCCGGAGGAAACCCACGCAGACACGGGGAGAACATGCAAGCGAACCCAGGTCTCCTGACTGCGAGGCAGCAGCGCTACCACTGCGCCACCGTGCCGCCCCTACATATATATATATATATATATATACATGCATATATACACATACATCCACATATATATACATATATATATATCTACATGTACACACATACATATACATACACACACATATATATATAAACATATATATACATACATATCTATATATATACATATACACACACACACACACACATATATATACATACAGTCTTTGGGGTGCGAGCAACTGTTGCTGGGGGTGCCATGATCCATGAAGGAAGAAAAATGAAAAACATTATTTGTACAAAATCTTTATTTATCCTTTCCTAAATAATTAAATGGGCAGGCTATTTCGTATCAGTGCAATACGCTGCTTGTTAAAACGGATGACTCCCGCTCTTACGTGCAAGTCTGCGTGGATATTATGAACTATCGTATCTGTTCAAGTTCTATTTAAATTTTAAATAGAAGGAATTTTTATTTAGTCGACAGAATATTATTCCGGAATAAATCAACTCAAACCTTAAATAATATATAATATTTTGCTCTCCATAAAAATACATCCTGTCTAAATTATACAAGTTAGAAATAAAGTAAACGTTAAAAGAACAAACATTCAAATTTGTTTACTCTTATGTAATTTTATATAAAAAATAAACTTAAATTTTAAATATCCCAAAAGATTTTGCTCTCCATAAAAATATATCCTGTCAAAATTATACAAATTCAAATATGAACATGGTGCATAACAAAACCTGGAA
Organism: Polypterus senegalus; assembly: GCF_016835505.1. Lineage (NCBI taxonomy): Eukaryota > Metazoa > Chordata > Cladistia > Polypteriformes > Polypteridae > Polypterus > Polypterus senegalus. Next base: position 111,994,988 of record NC_053156.1, read on the forward strand.
ATATAAATAAAATTTGTTCTTTTCAGCAATAACAAATCAAATCATTCAGTTGTCATATGTCATTTTATCAGAGCTGGACGCCTGGCATCTTTTTTTGGCAACAAGTTCGTTTATGTTTGGTGTGAGGTTCTGTGTTGTGGAGATTCTCAGGATGGACTGCAGGTGCTCATCAGTGAGGCGACTCCTGTGTGCTGTTTTGTTAGTCTTCATGACTGAGAAGAGCTTCTCACACAGATATGTGCTACCAAACATGCACAAGGTTCGAGCCACATGTAGACGGAGCTGGAGCATTTCTGCGGGAATGGAGTGAATAAACTGTGCGGGCCCTGCAGTATCGTACTTTGCCTTCAGTGTGCCATTACACTGCAGCTCAATCACCTCCATCTGAATCTGCACAGGTGCAGTTTCCACATCGACGGCAAATGGGTTGCGAAACAACTCAAAATTCTTTTCTTGTTCTTCAAAGTCACCAAAGCGCCGTGCGAACTCAGTGCGCAGTGCGCTCAGTTTATCAGCAAAGTGCGTATTTGGGAACAAAGTTGTGGCGACTTGGTTCAACATTACTTGGCAACAGGGAAAGTGGGGCAAGTTGCACTGGTGCATTTGTGTCTCCCATAAAAGCAGCTTCACTTGAAATCACTTTGTGATTTTGCACGGTAAAAGCGTCTGCTGAAGTGTCAGATTCTTCTTTAACTCTTCTGCTTTCTGTATCTTGTGCATTGCATTCAGGTCTTTCAGGTTATCTTGATGTTTTGTCTCATAGTGCCGTCTTAGATTAAATTCTGTAATTACAGCCACATTAGCTCCACAAATGAGACACACAGGTTTACCGGCAATGTCAGTAAACATATACTCAGCCTCCCATCGGTTTTTAAAGGCTCTATGTTCAGAATCACCTTTTCTCTTCAGCATCATGTGGGCTAGCTTCGCAATAACTTGCAGCATCATAAGCTAGACTTGATTAACGCAGTAAGTGTTCGGCAAGGCAGCTGAAGCGCTGCATTATGGGATCTGTAGTCTATTGTGTTACCAGCGCTTCATATCCCCAGGCCATTAATAACAATAATATATAAAATGATCTGCGGGCCGGATATAATTACACACGGGCGGATGTGGCCTGCGGGCCTTGAGTTTGACACATATGGACTAAATAGAACTTGAGAAGATATATTTTTTTGAATGTGATCGCGCAATTCAGATCGAGTTGACGCAAGCACTACAGTACATCGAGCCAGCGTGCTATTGTGGTTTTGCCTGCGTGCCTCAATAAGTTACCCTCCCCTCGCTCTTACTTTTTTACCGTTCATCTAATGAATACACTGAGTATGGCTTTACCAAAACAATCATTGATCGCGAATAAAGTATCCATTATTCATAAAGCTTCAATTGGTGATCTGTCTTTCTGCATTATTGCCTATTTTTTCATACGTCTCAAACCAAGAGGATGCGAGGCTAAAATGAATCGGGAAGCACACGTACATACTCAGTGCATCCCCTCTCGGGAATCGAACCTCGAGACGCCGGCGCTAGAGGCAAAGCCTCTACTATTGCGCCACAGCGTGTGGTTTGTCTATTTGAGCGTAGCAGTGTAATTCGGTTTTTGTTCAGCACTCTTTGGAACTGTTGCTTTTTGTCTGCGCACTGCGTCAGTTCACGTGAGCCGCTGAATATGGTTTTATATGTCACTCGCTCGCTTCTAATTGTTTCGCTACCTTCTTAATTATATAATGTACTAGCAGAATACCCGCGCTTCGCAGCGGAGAAGTAGTGTGTTAAAGAAGGTACGAAAAAGAAAAGGAAAAATTTTAAAAATAACGTAACATGATTGTTAATGTAATTGTTTTGTCATTGATATGAGTGTTGTTCTCATATCTATCTATATATATATATATATATATATATCTATCTATCTACAGTATCTATATATATATATATCTCTATCTATCTATATATATATATATATACTCGGCTTGGCAGCGGAGAAGTAGTGTGTTAAAGAAGGAAAGAGAAAGAAAAGGAAACATTTTGAAAATAACGTAACATGATTGTCAATGTAATTGTTTTGTCACTGTTATGAGTGTCGCTGTGATATATATATATATATATATATAGCAAAATACCCGCGCTTCGCAGCGATGTCATGTGTTTAAGAAGTTATGAAAAAGAAAAGGAAACATTTTAAAAATAATGTAACATGATTGTCAAAGTAATTGTTTTGTGTATTTGGCGGCAGCGTCACAAAGTTGTTTTCGGTAGCTGCATCAGAAAATGTACCACGACGTCTGACACGCCTCCTTTTTACTGTTTTCTCAAAGCTTGGATTGCTGCTGTCATATATATATATACACACACACACACACACACACACACACACACACACACACATACATACATACATATATATATATACACATATATATACACATACATATCTTCATATCTACATATCTATATATACATATCTACATATACACATATATATATACATACCTATCTACATCATATATACACACATACATACATACACACACACAAATTATATATATGTGTGTATGTATGTATGTTATGTATGTATGTATGTATGTGTGTGTGTGTGTATATATATATATATATATATATATATATATATATATATATATATATATATATACTAGCAGAATACCAGCACTTGAGAAGTAGTGTGTTAAAGAAGGTACGAAAAAGAAAAGGAAAAATTTTAAAAATAACGTAACATGGTTGTTAATGTAATTGTTTTGTCATTGATATGAGTGTTGTTCTCATATCTATCTATCTATATATATATATCTATGTATCTATATATATATATATATATATATGTTGTTCTCATATCTATCTATATATATATATCTCTATCTATCTATATATATATATATATACCCGCGCTTGGCAGCGGAGAAGTAGTGTGTTAAAGAAGAAAAGAGAAAGAAAAGGAAACATTTTGAAAATAACGTAACATGATTGTCAATGTAATTGTTTTATCACTGTTATGAGTGTCGCTGTGATATATATATATATAGCAAAATACCCGCGCTTCACAGCGATGTCATGTGTTAAAGAAGTTATGAAAAGAAAAGGAAACATTTTAAAAATAATGTAACATGATTGTCAAAGTAATTGTTTTGTGTATTTGGCGGCAGCGTCACGAAGTTGTTTTCGCAGCTGCATCAGAAAATGTACCACGACGTCTGACACGCCTCCTTTTACTGTTTTCTCACAGCTTGGATTGCTGCTGTCATATATACACACACACACACACACACACACACACACATATATATATATATATATATATATATATACATATATATACACATACATATCTTCATATCTACATATCTATATACATATCTACATATACACATATATATATATATATATACATACATACCTATCTACATCATATATACACACACATACATACATACACACACAAATTATATATATGTGTGTATGTATGTATGTATGTATGTGTGTGTGTGTGTGTGTGTGTATATATACACATACATATACTTGTGTGTATGTTTGTATGTGTCTATATGTGTGTGTATAGGTTTGGTCACTGAGTGCAAGGGAAAAATAATAAATTATAGTCTATAAGTTATTAAACAGTAAAACATTAACATTTTAAGAAGTACAGGTACATTGAAATTACATTTTCTATGTGAACGTTCAAATTTGTGCCTCTGGTAATGTGCCTTACCGGCATTTAAAGAAAATTAGTTTTGTGTCCTCTGCAGTGTTAAGAGAGAAAGGCTTTGGTTTGGGATAAAAGGAAAAAGGTGTAAAGAAAGGAAAGTTGCCTTTTTCTTTTATATAGTATAGAGAGATGTGTTCGCTGACGTTATGATCGCCTTTTGGGGACAGTCGCGTGGGTCTTGTGTAGACTGGTGAGACGTCCCGCCATTAATCGGCTGTGATGGCACTGTCATTCCTGCACTCGTGTGCGTGTCTTCATAATTCAGGTGAGGACCTGATAATCGTATACGTGCAAAAGAAAGTGTGAATCGCCTTAATATTATTTTGCCGTGGTGTAGAAAAGGGGTCCCGTGTTTGCACTTGTCTGGGCTATAGCGCAGGGGAGGATGAAAAAATTAAAAGTGCTCACTTTGACTTAAGGCAGAAGCGCAGTCAGCGTCTCAAAGGCCGGCACAGCTATGCGCGCTGGCTGCTCGACTTTTGCTGGGCAGGAGACCCCAGTTTGCAGACACGTTCATGATATCAAAAGTCTCAGCGCTCTTTGGAGGTCATTCATATATTATATATATAGCAAAATACCCGCGCCTCGCAGCGGAGAAGTAGTGTGTTAAAGAAGTAATGAAAAAGAAAAGGAAACATTTTAATAATAACGTAACATGATTGACATTGTCATGAGTGTTGCTGTCATATATATGCCTGCCTAAATAAGTCACCCTCGCTTTGCTCTTACTTTTTACCGTTCATTTAATCATGGCTAGTGGCGGAAAAATTATAAAATGGAAGGAGGATGGCTTTACCAAAACAATTATTGATGGCGAATCGATTATTCATAAAGCTTGAATTGGTGATCTGTTTTTCTGTGTTAACCTCATATTTTTTCATACTTCTTCTCAAACTAAGGTGGTGCGAGGGTAAAATGAATCGGATGCGCTGATCAATGTAATCCGTGTACCAGGAAATCATGCATTGACAAAAGCTCCCTTTGCTTGTAATGCAAAGTGTGATTAAATGCATTATTTTTAACGCGTTATGGAGCACATGCATCAAGCTTCTCAGCTGTGCTTGTGCTAAGAAAAGGAAAGATTTTAAAAATAACGTAACACGATTGTCAATGTGACCTTTTGTAAGTAGTGCCTGGAGGATTCAGTGTGTAGAAACTCTAGAGACAGCGTGTGTATTAACTTGTGGATTTTTCTGTGAGTATTTGGTGGCAGTCTGACGGTTGCTTCGAAGACAGCGTTAGCTGAGCTCAGCTCAGAGCAAAATGAGGTGGGAGGGGAGATGATGACGTGACTCCCCCACCCGCCTTAACTGTCAATCCCCACAAACACAGTCTCGAATTTGCATAAGCACACCCTTCACCTACAATTTTAACTTAGTTACAAAGTGATCAAAACTCTCGTTTATATCCTGCGTCCTCTCATTAAACTTGTATCCCGCATTACCTGTGGGTATGTGAAACGCCAGCGGTAGCCTGTCTATGAACTTAATTTAAAGTTTAGGTTTACACCTTGCTTTCTTTCCGAGCTGGCAACACTCATGAATATGGTAGTATATGTCACTCGCTCACTTCTTATTGTTTCGCTGCCTTCTCAATTATAAAATGCATGTTTTCTTAAGCGCTTTTTGGAGGTCTTCCTGGTTTTCTACGCACTGCGTTGACAGTCAGTTCACGTGATTACGTGGGAGGCGTGATGATGTCACACAAAACTCCGCCCCCCCCACGTCATTCCAGCACAACTCCATTACAGTTAATGGAGAAAAATACCTTCCAGTTATGACCATTAGGCGTAGAATTTCGAAATGAAACCTGCCCAACTTTTGTAAGTAAGCTGTAAGGAATGAGCCTGCCAAATTTCAGCCTTCTACCTACACGGGAAGTTGGAGAATTAGTGATGAGTGAGTGAGTGAGTGAGTGAGTGAGTGAGTGAGTGAGTGAATGAGTGAGTGAGTGAGTGAGTGAGTGAGGGCTTTGCCTTTTATTAGTATAGATGTTTTCTTCAATGGTTTTTGGAGCTCTTCCTGATTTTCTACGTACTGCGTGATTACGTGGGAGCCGTGATGATGTCACACGAAACTCCGCCCCCCCACAGCTTTCGAGCTCAACTCCATTACAGTATATGCAGAAAAATAGCTTCCAGTTATGACCATTACACGTAGAATTTCGAAATGAAACCTGCCCAACTTTTGTAAGGAAGCTGTAAGGAATGAGCCTGCCAAATTTCAGCCTTCTACCTATACGGGAAGTTGGAGAATTAGTGATGAGTCAGTGAGGGCTTTGCCTTTTATTAGTATAGATTTGATTTGTTGTTGATGGTTCTTTAATGTACAGTACATAATATAAATATATAATCATTGTCTTGCGGTGTACTCCTGAAATATCCATACCCATATCTGAGTATACAAGAAAGTCTAGGGGAGACCACTCCCGATTTTTTTTAATTCAGTTTAAGTTTCATTTAATACAGAAGCTTCACATTCACTCTCTGATTGCAATGAGCACATCTACAGATGTTCATCTTAATATCTGTTAAATTTCTAACCTGTATTTACAGTTCAGGGTTGCAGGGAAAACATTGCACTGATCAACAACTACACATATAGGACTATAGAATGTGGAGGAAAGGGCACATTGTCAATGCTAACAACAGCTGTAGCAAGAAAAACATTGAGGCAGGTATCAAAGGAAGTGGCTATTTGACCTCTCTACACTGGCAATTAAGTGGGCAACTCCACTTGTTAATACAAAGTAAAATTCATCTAGTGTTTCAATGCTTTGATTTACAACGCACATCTCCCTATTTATACATCATGCACTATGTTAACAGAAACATGTAAACTGCTAAAACAGGCAAAACAGCATTCTCCATTGCTGAATATGAATATGCAAAAGCCTAATTTGTGTCACTTGTTTGTTTTTTGAAGCCAAGTTAGTATAACTCCTAAAATGTTGTGAACTTAGTAAAATGAATAAGTATGAATACTTACTTATGAATAAGTAACCAAAATTATTTAATTCTAATTCTAGATTTGTGCAGAGGCTAAACAATAATTAAGTTTGATTTCCCATTTAAGTTACTCTGAAAATAGCACAACAAAAAATAATTTATTTTGAAATAATAGTTAAGCTGACAAAATTAGCAAAATTGATTTCACACAGGAATTCTTAAAGTTATGTTAAAAAAAAAGGGGACAGATTTGGACCAGGAGTCTGTGACATTTGAAATTTGAAATAATTTGACTCATTCATTAAAAAAGACTGTTTAGTAAGTTTTCTTAACCAAATAATGCTAAAAATATAAAACTTACAATAGCACATGTTACAAACCTAACAGGGCGATTCTCTTACAAATTAAATTTTAAAAGAATGCTGTTAGGGGTGGCACGGTGGCGCAGTGGTAGCGCTGCTGCCTCGCAGTTAGGAGACCCGGGTTCGCTTCCCGGGTCCTCCCTGCGTGGAGTTTGCATGTTCTCCCGTGTCTGCGTGGGTTTCCTCCGGGCGCACCGGTTTCCTCCCACAATCCAAAGACATGCAGGTTAGGTGGATTGGCGATTCTAAATTGGCCCTAGTGTGTGCTTGGTGTGTGGTTGTGTTTGTGTGTGTCCTGCGGTGGGTTGGCACCCTGCCCAGGATTGGTTCCTGCCTTGTGCCCTGTGTTGGTTGGGATTGGCTCCAGCAGACCCCCGTGACCCTGTATTCGGATTCAGCGGGTTAGAAAATGGATGGATGGATGGAAGAATGCTGTTAGAAAAACAGCTTTGATGAGTTTGTTTAAAGCTGAATTAGCTTGGAATTTACTGATTCAACAGTGCAGATTCCGTAATGTTTGAATTTTTATTTTTATTATTTAAGCAGTATTTTTTAGTTACGGGAGAAACAAATGCCAAAGAATAAATTTGGAATGTGCACAAGGTTAGATTAATCAGGTACTCCATGATATTGTTCTTTATAAACCTTATACTGAAATGCCCCCAAGATTATAAACCCCCACCCCTTCTTGTTGTTACAATGGGGTAATCTTTGTGTCTATCACATATTAAAGTTTAAACCCTTTATTGCATTTTTATATTTTTGTATGCCAATACTGGTTTACAAAAATGATAAATGCGTAACTTCGTGATGGATATACAAGTATTTTAAATCTGTTGTCACTCCTAGTGTGTTAATATCTTACAGTCTATTACAGGAAAAGGCATAATATTGTTCACTTGAATAATGGAGATACTTTAATAAATAGCAGTAGATTGGGATTTCTGTTTTTGCAATGGAAATCCAAACCCCAAGCCCAGATAAATAAGGAGGGTTACTTCAGGAAGGGCATCTAGTGTAAAATTTTGCCAGATCAAAATATGGGCAACAATACAGATTTCCATACTGGATCCGTTGAGGCCGGGGTTAACAACAGCCACCACCAGTACTGTTAACCAACTGGGTGCTGGTTGAAATTGGTCTACTGTTGGCTCAAGCAGGAGAAGAAGAGGGGGAAGATGTGTCTGGAGATAGGGGGAGAAGAGGAAAGTAAATAGAGTAGAATGAGGGTAGAGGCTGTGAATGCTGGCAGTATGACTGGTATGAGAGAGTTAGGTAGCTGATACGATGGAGTTAAGGAAGGTTGATATATTGCGCATGCAAGAGACTAAATGGAAGGGAAGTAAGGCCATGTATATCGGAGGCACATTCAAATTATTCTAACATGATGTGGATTGGAAGAGAAATTGGGTAGGGGTTATTCTGAAGAAACAGTATGCCCAGACTGTTTTGGAGGTTAAAAGAGTGCCTGAGGGTGGCACGGTGGTAGTGCTGCTGCCTCGCAGTAAGGAGACCTGGGTTCGCTTTCCGGGTCCTCCCTGCGTGGAGTTTGCATGTTCTCCCCATGTCTGCGTGGGTTTCCTCCGGGTGCTCCTGTTTCCTCCCACAGTCCAAAGACATGCAGGTTAGGTGCATTGTTGATCCTGTGTATGTGTATGTTTGCACTTCGGTGGGCTGGCACCCTGCCCGGGATTTGTTCCTGCCTTTCGCCCTGTGTTGGCTGGGATTGGCTCCGGCAGACCCCTGTAACCATGTGTTAGGGTATAGCGGGTTGGAAAATGACTGACTGGCTGATGAAGAGTGCCTGACAGAGTGATGATTATGAAGCTGGAAATTGGAGGTGTGGTGATGAATATTGTTTTTGCATATGCCCCGCAAGTTGGGTGTGCATTGGATGAAAAGATGATTTCTGGAGTGATTTCAAAGGGAGAGAGAGTGATGATCATAACAGAGGAGTTATGGTACTGTATGAGGAAGTCGGGATGGGCAGAGAAGTATGTAAGTGTGGTACAGAATATGTAAGTGGGAAGTGTAACAGTGTGAGGTCTGTGGTACGAGTGACAGATGTATTCAAGGTAGAGTTGAGATTACATTAGGGATCAGGTCTGAGCATTTTCTCAGTTGCAATGGTGATGGACAGGTTGACAGATGAGATTAGACAGGAGCCCCATGGACTATCATGTTTGCAGATGACATTGTTATCTATAGCGAGATTATGGAGCAGGTTGAGGAGAGTGGAGATATGCTCTAGAGAGGAAAGGAATGAAGGTCAGTAAGAAGAAGACAGAATACATGTGTGTGAATGAGAGGGAGATCAGAGTAATGTCGAGGATGTAGGGAGTAGAGATGAAAAAGGTGTGTGAGTTTAAATACTTGGGAACAACAGTACAGAGTAAGGACGAGTGTGGAAGAGAGGTGAGGAAAAGAGAGTGCAGGCAGGGTGGAGAAGAGTGTCAGGAATGATTTGTGACAGACGGGCACCAGTAAGCGTGAAAGAAAAGGTCTATCAGACGGTAGTGATTCTGTCCAAACCGTGGAAAGGTAGACCAGCTCTTTATCCTAATGAGGATTTTAAAGGGGGTATGGGAGTACACACAATTGGTCTACATGTGTTTTGTGCACTTAAAGTAGTAAACAGAGTGCATTTGTGTATGCCTTTTTTAGCACCACTGTTGAACTCTACTGGTAGTTAACTGACTGCAGCCCACCTGCTACTTGGCACATGCCTTATCACCTTTTGTTAACTTCTTCCAACAGTGGCCTGCTTCTGCTCTTAGGTATCATGTTCTTCTTACTTACAGTATATGACACTATAAATCCCGGGAAAGACAAACATTCTTGATGTACTTTTGAGGTACCTTAAACATGTAGTCTTACTTATTCATCTTATGAGATGCACACATAATCCACCTGTTATTAGTCAGACAATGTGCATATTGCGCCGTAACTGAGTGAAGAATCAGTTGGGTGTGAAGTGCTGGTGTCCCTAATAAAGTGGACCCATAATATATAAGTTTATAATGCACAATAACCATCTGTAGCCAAGTATAAGAGGATAGGTCTTATTGTAGTAATTTACTTATGAAAGCAGGTTAACCAAACACATGTATGAAGAAGACTGACATTGGCTTTGAATAAAATTATTTGTGCATAAAAATCATTCACTGTCATTAGTACATGTGCATTTAGCAGCCTATAAAAATGAAAACAATTTAATGGTGAACACATTTATATTAGAATATGTTTTGCATTCTACAGGTTTTCTAGTTTAACATAAAAAACATTTTTGAATGTGGTTTCACAGACATTTTTAAGTACTTTGAATTACTTTCACAGATCAGAAGCTACAGTTACAAATTAAACTGTCAGTTCAGTTTTGGATAAAGCCTGTAAAAGTTTTGGCACTAGGTCTCTTATTAGCATAATCGTATTACAGCTTCAACTTTGTATTCAGGTAGTACTGTGACTGAAAAATCACGGTTAGTCAGCCTCTAATAGATATCTAGAAAGAAATATTCACAAACTCCAACTTGTTCATAATGCTATTGCATGTGGCAGTGCTTGGCTTTAAACTTAGTACAATGTCTGATTATACTGCCTACTCAGTTTCAAATGAAATGTGAGGAGAGACTTTCAGAAGTGGTTCCATTCCCTGTTAAAAAGCCTCACTGACTTACACTTGGCAAGCACTTAATCATTCATTTATTTTTTCTGTCTCTCTTTCTCTGTACAATGCCTTCAAATCTTACTATGAAGGTCTTTGAGTTCCAGCGTGTCTTTGACCAGCACAGAACACGTTTAACTTTGTCATGTGTTTTCTCTCAGTGCTTTTAAATGTTAATTGGTTAATAGGAAGGCTTTTAGACCCACCTCATCTATACAGCTTTCCAAATTTGACCTTCTACAAGTATTACACAGACGTTTCCAAAGATTGTCTTGGGGCCATCCTATAGACACCTGTTCTAGTCTTCAACTGAATTTCTAAAATGTTTTACCTAGTCTTGGGTTACATCCATTAGTGAAGGTCTAGATCGGGGTGGGCAAAATCAGTCATGGAGGGCCGTAGAGGCTGCAGGTTTTTGTTCCAAATCAATTGCTTAATTAGAAAACAATCCTTGCCAATAATTAAATTGCACAGTTTGTTAGTGCTTCAATACTGCCATATCAGGTCATTCTCATATCCTAGATTGTTTTTTCCTTTCTAAGGATATCATCCAAATGATTTGAAGTCTAAAACAGAGGAATAATTCTCAGTCCATCACTTTTCTCTCTTCACTTTCCTTCCAAGTATTTAATTAAACCCAATAGTGCACGATTAATTCACAGAGGTGTAAATGGAAACGAGCTAAATGGAGAACTGCTGCTTTCTTTTGTCATTTGCACCTTACTGCTGATAAGAAGCAACTAAAAACCGAAAATACAGCTGTTTAAGACTAAAATAAGTAATAAGGGTTCAAAATCTTAACGAGCAAGACAACTAAAATGAAGCAGAAGTGTTACTTGAGCAATAAATGCTTTTTATTATGCCATTGGGTTGGAACAAAAATCTGCAGCCACTGTGGCCATCCAGGAATGACTTTGCCCCTTGGTCTAGAGCAGTGTTTCCCAACCTCTGTCCTGGGGGCATACTGTGTCTGCAGGTTTTTGTTCCATCCAGCTTCTGTTTTTACTTTAACATGGCCTTTTTATAACTTCAATTTAACTTAATCCTGATACTCTATATGTTCAATTCATCATAATAACTATTCATGGTGGCTCTAAAATCCGTACTGACCCCTACTCTCTTTTTCTGTTTCTTTTTCCGGTTTCTTTGTGGTGGTGGCCTGCGCCACCTCCACCTACTCAAAGCTTCATGATGCATAACAATGATGGATGGATTAAAAGGCAGAAGTCTACGTGACCATCATCATCAAGCTCTTCTGTGAGAACCCTAAATTCAAAGAGGACTGTTTCATTTATGTTAGGTAGAATGCCCAGAGGGGACTGGGCGGTCTCATGGTCTGGAATCCCTGCAGATTTTATTTTTTTTCTCCAGCCGTCTGTAGTTTTTTTTTTTTGTTTGTTTTCTCTGTCCCCCCTGACCATTCTATGTTAATTAATGTTGACTTATTTTGTTTTCTTATTGTGTCTTTTATTTTTCTATTCTTTATTATGTAAAGCACTTTGAGCTACTGTTTGTATGAAAATGTGCTATATAAATAAATGTTGTTGTTGTTTTTAATTGGACTAATGGGCTAATTGAGTGATGTGTTATTTCCCCAGTTCTGTGTTTTGGGAACAGTATAGAAATTAGAAAACTAAGTTTGGTAAATATATACATATATACTAAAATGTACCAAGCAGTTATATGGGAATAATGTATTTTATTTCTTTTTAACAATATTTTCATCTTGATTTTCATTCTACTTTTCTAGATGTTCTCATTTGTTTAATTAATCCATTATTTACTAAGTAGTGGGTCTGACCTTAAAGTACTTTCAGCCTTTGATTATTCAGTGTTGTTTGTCAGCGTGTCTGCTCTGCTCATTTTTAATTGTCATTAATAAGATACAACGAAGGGGAAAAGCTGCACAGAGAAAGAGCAAAATATAATGAAATTAACAAAAGAGAGTTAATCATTTAAATCTATAGCAGAAGCAGAAATAGTTCTGAATGTCTTATAAATGTAAAAATCATGCTGCTGTGCTTTTCTGAATGTAGAATAAAATAAAAATAATACCAGCTAATTAAATAAAATCAGTGCTATAAGGTGGTGTCACTGATTAGGAATCTGATTGGAACAAAAACCTGCAGCCACAGTGGGCCCCCAGGACCGAGGTTGGGAAACACTGGTGTAGATGGTAGCACAGGGTAACATCCAGATAGTAATGAAGCTACTTGTAATTTGTGTTTTTGTTTTTTTTATTTCTCCTCCAACCAAAATTAGAACACTGGAACAATTTTGACTAGAACAGGCCCTTCTTCCCAACAAGTTCACCAATCCTATTCATCTATATTCTTCAAAGTAACACTGATTTGAGATTTAAAGGTCTTTGTCTGAAGACAAACATTGTCACATTTGTGTGAAATTTACCCTGTACACATTTCCCCATGCTCTTGTTGAAGAATTTATTTTAAAATAATAGTCGTAATCTACTGCACTAATTTTATTAATAATTTTAAGGACTTTAATAATGTTACCTCTTAAGCTCCATTTACTTCAGCTGAGGTCGTTCAGCTCCTTCAATTTCTCTTCATTGCTCATTCAGCTCAGTCCCAGAATCAGCCTAGCCCCTCTTCTCTGGACTTTATCTATTGTTGTTTTATCTTCTTTGTAACATTGAGACCAAAACTGTACACAGTATTCCAGATGAGACCTGACTAGTACATAATATGGCTAAAAGAAAAACTCCCTAAACTTGTACTCCACACATTACCCTATGTAACCTAACATCTTATGAACCTTCTTGATTGCTTCTGTATGTCATCTGGATGTAGACAATGATGAGTCCACCAGGACCTTTAGGCCCTTCTCATAGGAAGTGCTTGAAAAGTTTTAAACTTCCTATTTTGTACCCAAATCTAACATTTTTTAAGGTGTCATACCTTACATGTACAGTTATGTCTTGCTTAATGGCAGCATATGGTTCCAAACAGTACATAATTAATCAATTTTGTTATTAAAGGCATTGACGTATTTTAGTAGAAGGGGGCTTTTGGATACACTGGATTCCGTGCACAGAACACAGTGAAATGCCTGACCTGACATAACCTAACCTCAACTAACCTAATCTAACATTAGCATAATACATTCATTACATAAATTAATAATTATCATTGAAATACAGCAATAAAAATATATTAATAAAATATGAATACTGTAATACATCCGCTAGAAGGGATATAGTCCTGAAAATATTTGTAAGTCTGTTCAAGTGAGTGATTCATGCTTCTAAATCCCTGTCTCAATTTCAGGCTCGGTTATTCTTAAACTGGATGTGCACGTTCAGAGACTGCACAAAAGAGAGGGGCTATGTTATGAAGTGGGGTTGTTTTTAATTTTTTCAGATTGTGCAATTATGCAGTTTTTATTCTCTTTGATTTAATTTTTATGGAAGCTCAGTCATGACTGTACTTACATTCAATTTTATCTGCCACAAGCTGGTCCAGGTTACTCTAATAATCCATCTGATCCTCAATTATCAGCCCCTTCACATAGTTATCACATGGTATAATCTGCTGTTGGTCAGTTGCTTATAGTCTTATCAAGATCATTTATGCCTAAACACCACTTTTCACATCACCTAATTCTGAAAAGTTCCTCTTACCATAACACTTTGTTCATGGTATTAAGCCAGTTTTGTACCCACCTACACACAACACCCTGAACTCCCACTTCTTTTAGTCCGATTACTAAGCTTTCTAAAAACAAGGTAAATAATATCATATGCACCTCTCTTATCATATGCTTTTGCTGCTTTCCAGCATATTAGTGAAACATGAGCTTCTCCGTCTGAACCTCTTTTGACTGTTTGCGAATGCACATTTTCTTGACATTTGATTTTCAATCTTTTCCCTAATTGTTGCTTCCTCTGATTTACCCATTATACACTGCTAATCTCTTTTAGAATGAATGTAACACTGTTAAAATCCCCCTCATCCATTCATTTTGTAAACCTTCTTAGTCCATTACATTGTCTATGAAAGCAAGAGCATCATGTATGTGTAAGACAAAACCCCAAACTGTATGGGAAGCTATTCTATCATTCAAAATAAGTCATGTTGGGTTCAAGGTTTTTGAAATGAAATATACAGAGTATTCTTTAATCTTTTAATGTAAATTTTAAATAAAAATGATTTTCTTCTTATACTGCCTTTGCAGTCACATCATGTAGAAATGACAACACTTTTTCTACATGTTTCCCTCATTTCAGGGCACCATAATGTTTGGGACAATTAGTGTCACAGGTGTTTACAATTGCTCAGGTGTGTTTCATTACTTCATAAGATACTTAGGCTTGTCTCTACCCTTTGGAGTCTGTAGTTGCCATTGTTGAACATGAGGACAAGAGCTGTGCCAATGAAAGTCAAAGAAGCCATTATGAGGCTGAAAAACAACAATAAAGCCATGAGAGATTTTGGTAATGCCATAGGATTATGTAAACCAACTGTCTGGAAAATCATTAAGAAAAAAGAACACATTGATGAACTCAGAAATCAAAAACCAACAGTTGGCCAAGGGAGACCTCCACTGCTGATGACAGGAGGATCTTCACTCTGGTAAAGAAAAAGCCTCAAACAGACAGATCAGAAACAGTGTTCAGGAGGCAAATGTTTGTGTCAGAAACTACTACCTGCAGAAGACTTCATGAGCAGACATACAGAGGCCACACTGCAAGATGCAAACCACTAGATATCCAGAAAAATAGGATGGTTAGACTACATTTTGCGAATAAATACTTAAAAGAGCCCATAGAATTCTGGAAAATGGTCTTGTGTTCAGACAAGACAAAGAAGAATCTGTATCAGAGTGATGGCAAGAGCAAAGTTGGAGACGAAAAGGAACTGCCCAAGATCCTAAGCATACCACCTCCACTATTAAACATGGTAGTGGGGGCGTTATAGCTTGGGCATGTATGGCTGCCACAGGTCCTGGCACAGTTATCTTTATTGATGATGGAAATGCTGACAGCAGTGACACAATGAATTGTGAGGTGTATAGAAACGTCTTATCTGCTCCAGTTCCAATGAATGTCTTCAAACTCATTGAACGGTGCTTCAGCCTAAATAAATTGACTTTGAAATTGTTACTCTAATATTATCTTGTTTTACAACATTGCTACAGTATGTAACGAAGAAACCAAAGACAGCATTGGGATGCTGGAGCACCAAGGTGGAAGCCCAGTACAAATAAAAAGCTCTCTTGTCGAGAAAATACACAAATCAAAAAGTTGGATGTACCAACAGTCCTTTCATATACTCAGCTTCTTGGCCTCTGCTAGTAGGCCTGTCCTTCAAGTTGATGAGGATTCAAAGTGAAAGCTGATTTCAGTTGCTCTTTGGTTTATGTAAGAGCTGAAGCAGAAGGGGTGGGGCTTCAATCTGCTGGGTGGAAGTGATATCAGTGTTTACCCATAAAGTCTTCCTCCACTCATTTCTACATTTTTTTTTTATTAAGTTCCTTAGCCTTAAAATATCTTTGATCTCAAGGATACCTAGAATGTCATTGAATCCTTCCTTTGCTCTCACTAGCCTACATACAAAATGTCTGACTTATATTTCATTCTCAGGTTAACAGAATAATAAGACATTTGGTCAGCAGTTAGTATTTCATGACCAAATTTTGCAAAATGAATTGTTTTTTCATTCTTCCTCTATAAGACAGGAAATTGTGAATTTAAGAAGTCTAACACCCATGGAATTGAAAGAAGCACAATTTATCAGACAAACAAGGCCTCCAAGGGACCTACAATAATATAGACAATAAACACTAATGACATTTATTCAAAGCGAATTATAGTTCTAGCCAGAAAAAAAATACTTCTAATTATGTTTTATACATATCTATATATAGTTAAACGAGCTTTACTTTTTCCTTTTCTTGATTGTAAATTAATCTACCGTAAAATACTTAAGCACTGGTAATCCTTAATAATGAGAAGAGAGTTCGCTATTCTATGCCTCATCATTTAGCATTTTCATTTATATAGTACTGTACTGTTTTTTTTTAAATTGTCAAATTTCATTTATGCTCTCTGATTTTTAAGGAAGTAAGCACTCACACGCACATAGCTCTTTCAAGTCAGTTTCTTTTCATCCTAGTTTTTACCCCAGTTTAAATGAAAGAGAAAATCTGTTCTTTGGGTTTTAAAATGTATTTACAGCTTCTAGCTTTTTAAGCATCCATATCCAGTGACAAGTCATCTCTAGCTAAAGGGCATGTGTGACGCCATTCCGGTTCGCTTTGCCCTACATGAAGCATTTGCTGAAATAAATTTGGAGGCCAATGGTATTAATTCACATGTCCCACCAGGACTCAGAAAGGAAATGTCACAATAGAAATGACCCTTTTTTTCCTAGTGTGACAAACATTCTGTTTATCATACAAGATGTATTTTCACCCAGAACGTTCGCTATTGCTAATTTTACAGGATGTCTTATTTATTTATTTATTAGCAAAGCTGCTTTCATTTACTATTTTTTTTTATGAAAGTACCCTTCACTGTTAAAAATGTGATTTTTGTGAAGCAAGGCTTTTCAAAAATGTAAAAACACTGTATATTTGCTTACATTGTTTTTAACAATACTGACATTTATTTCAATAAGAGGTATTTTGCACCAGTTATAAAAAAACACACACACACACACACACGCACATATATATGTATATATATATATATATATATACTGTATATATATATATAAATAATATTTCAAATGAACATACTAAGCATTTGCCCTCCTTATTTGATACTGTTTTAGACATTTGATCCATGTCGAATAAAACAAACAAGAAAAAAGCATACTTATCTATTGTGTAGCTGACTATTGAAACATCTTTGTGTCTGACCTTTCTTTTCTTTATTCTTTTTCTGTTATGTTATTCACTTTTGGTGACACTTGCCAAGAAAAGTCTCTGAAACAAGGAACAATTTTTCTTTCCCCATTTCCACTTGGAGTTGTGAGCTTTAGGGTGAGTGGTACCTCACGTGGCAAGGCTGAATATTCAGTGTGTCTAAGAGTATAACCCCGTGATGGACTGGCGCCCCGTCTGGTTACTGCCTTGTACAGTATGTGATAACAGGCTCCCTGTTTTCAGTTCAGCATATAAAATGAATTCAAAAAACTGAAACTTTTTTCTTATCTGTGTCTCCTGGAGGAATGGCATTTGTGCTTTTTATGTAAGTCCCTATTCCAAATTTCTGTTATTTGTAGGTATTGGATTAATGCCCTTTCGTTTGTTTCCAGATTAATCTAGACAGAGTATTGGTTGAATCATAATTTAGTCGTAACCAAAACTGGATTATTTTAAATTTGGTAGATGTCAGAGAAAATGTTCCATTTTCTTGCAAGAATTACATCTTAAAAAGTTGGCTTTTTGGTATAATAAAGAAATATGTTTAAAAAAATCACATATTATGCAGATTTTAAAATTTTGTGATAAAAAGTAAACTATATTGGCCATTCACTAGCAGCCCACACCATTACAAAGCTGAGCCCCTCTCCCCCCCAGAAAGTAACCTGGTACTCATTACCAATGTTCTCTCATAGCCAGATCTGTCTAGCAGATGGAAATTGTTGAAAATTGGATTTGTCCATAATGATTAAAGATCTCCAAGCATCAGGTTGCTTTGAAACCATTTCCTTACTCCATTCTTCCCTGCTGTGAATGTTAACTTTGGACAGTAATGGCTTCCTCCATGCCACTCTTCCTTTTCGATTTAAGCTTGTGAAGCATGCGTTGTACTCTTTTCTGACACGTATCAGATTTTGACGAGAGTAAACCCCACAAAGATCTAATAAGAGCTCATTCTAAATGGGGGTGTACTGTCAATGATCTTTTCCTGACAATGGATGAGAAAATGGGGCCTGTCCAGTCTTATACTTCTCAGTAATGAAAGGGAAGTGAACCTCCACTAATTTTGGATCCATTGTAATACTGAATCTCTGTAAACATATTTGGCACATGCAATAGACTGGATGGAAAAGTATGTGTTTCCATAAACAAACACTTTTAGAACTGTAATTAGACAAATGTATGTTTTTTCATTACTATATGAAATTCGTATTTAGTTCCAATAGTAGGTTTTCACTAGGTAAGGAACTTTGCTGCCTAGCTGCTTTTGCATGAACAAGATAGAATCCGAATTATCGGTGTTAATGTCTATTATGCTCTTCTCACTGTTTGTTTGGGAATGGTGATTTCCACTTACTACCTGAAAACATGCTTTTACATTGAATGAACATCTTACTTGCATCTATTGTAAGCAGAAAAAGATGACAGTCAGATAAGTGTTGGGGTCTCGAGGGATGCCATGTTTAAAAGTAGTGTCCAAAAGGCAAACAGAAAAGCATGTGTTGTATGCAAAGAGAGACTACTGTGTTGAAAATAAGGAGAAGCTCCATCATGGTCTCAAGCTGGTCTGAATCTGAATACCAGCTTCCAGGTGTGCAAGTTTTGTATGCCCGAATGGCCAGAAGGGGTGGGACTTCCAACATTGTGTTGCAAATGACATCAGTTGTCCTCCATGATTTTCTGTTCCATTCTAGGGAAACATGCTGAATGTGTATCAGAGATAGGATCACCCTTTCAGTCTTTCCTGTAGCCTCATTCTTCCCAAAACCTGTAAGACACTCCCCAAGCTCACCTTACTGACTCTGTTAATTTTCTAGGTGACCAACTAGGGGTGGATTCTGACCTTGCAGTAGTAACTACCCTTGACGGTGACTGAGACCATGGAAGTATGGCGACATGAGTAGATGCTAAATACTTTGACTGCCTTGGGCAAGTAGGCCTTTATAAACAAAACTCTTTCGTAGTTTAACATAACCCATGTATCTAATTTAGGTTTACAGAGGGCCAGTGCATATCCTGGCCTCATTGGGCTCAAGGCCAGAACCATTCCTGGAACTGGTGGCAGTCCATTATGGAGCATACTGACCCAAACTCGCATGTTTAGACATGTCAATTCACAACTCATGCATGCCTTTAGGAACATCCATGTAGACAAAAGAAGAGCAGGATGGACGGCTGGATGCAGGTCTGTGCTCACTGAATTTGTGAGGCAGCAATGCTAACCATCCTTTTTCTAGGTTTAGTTATTCCAACACAGGTTCAGAGGGGGCCACAAACTCATCCAGCTAGCATCAGGTGCATAACAGTTACCAGCTCACCCATACTCCCTTAAACTGGATCAATTTAGAGTTGCCATTCAGCTTAATCTGTATGATGTTGTAGATGAAAGCACATGTATGGAGAGAGACATAACTCACAGACACTGCCTAAGCATACAGATCTCACACAGAGAGAACGCATGAAGAGATTTTACAACTACTCTAAAGTTGTGAGGCAGCAGACTTAATGGCTGTGCCACTTTATATTAATATAAGTTAATGAAGAATACTATGAAATTGAAAAAAATAGTACAGCAAACCAAGAAGCTGCAAAGATCCATGTACACATGTTGTAATATTTTTACTGTTCCCAAAGGGTTCAACAACCTCAGCCTTCTACACGGTGACTGGCACATGCCCAGAATTTCACCATAACTGCCACTTGAGCACATCATTCTTTTTGAAGTGGATGGCACACAAACATATCCCAGTGGCACCCAGAATGAATAATGTTCTTTTATGGTAAAATTAAGATGTGCCCCCTTATTTTAGAATCTGTAATGTTTCTAGACCCTTAAAAAGAGCCAGTCTCAAAAATAAAGCTTTTATGAAGATGTCTAGCTACAGAAGATGTGGACTTTAATTTAAATACATCACTATCCGGATCTTGAATCAACATCAGCACATCTTAACTGTTAACAGTACTTTCACGTGCTTTATCTAGCTGGTTTACAGCTTTTTTAATTTACTGTATAAGAAAAAAAATAATGTCCTTTAAACAGCAACTAAATGATAATCCTAGGAATCTCTTTCCATATCCTTCTCTTGTAGCAAGCATTAGGACTAAAGCTGGTTCATGTGTTGAAAGTCATAGTTGCCACAATATGAAAAGGCCAACAAATAAGAATCAAAGGGTTTTGCTGTTATTTTTTGAACAGTAGAGTTTTGTATCTTTGTACTACACAAATTGCAGCCATCCCAAAGTTGGCCTTACAACAGATAGTCCTATATACGCAGGAGCCGAACCACACAGAATGAAAAACAATGACACAGGATAACATGAAAACTATTTGTGAATTAAAGTACCACTTCACCCAAAACTGATATTCTTATATGTGTTACTTACCTTATGTGTTTTCTAGTAATGACCAAGAAAGATTTTCAATCTCACATTTTCATTGAGGATAAAGATACCAAAAAGTTTATGATCTCATACCAAAAAAACAAATCTCATCTCAATCAATTATTTACTTACAAAATGCAAAACGCATGCTGAGCTTTTGAATTAAAGAGAAGACTTGACCAATGAATGACGGGGCCAGCATCGGTTCTACTTTGGCTGTTTTGTAAACATAAAAACTAAATAATTTATGATTTTCTTTTAAAGAAAGGTAACCCCCTCCTATTTTTATCCATAACCCACAGCAGTGGCAGTAGAGCCGAAATATGCATAATAATTATGTGTCTATTCAATAACATATACAACAAACTTGTGAAAGAGATACATAACACAAATTAATATCTAGAAATAAAACTAAAGAAATAAAACTCTATCCTATTACACAGATTGTCATTCAGTCTTTTCAGTGGAGTGACTTCCCAACATTTCCATACAAAGAATTCCCATTCACTTCCAGTCTCTCTTTCTCATTCTATTTCTTAACTTTCTGCTTTAATCAAGTACTGATTTAAGTCTTTTGAGGCTGAATTTATTAAAAAAAACTCACTTTTTTCTGGAGAATATTTTATTCTTTTAATACAATTCTGTAAAATGTACACCTAAAAATGTCTGAAAATGTATGAGCAATCTATAAACTGTACACATGGTAATTCTGAACCCATTTAAAGCATCCAGTTGAGTTAGTCACGCTATTTTTCAATTGGCATTGTAATGTTTTTTTCTTCCTGTTGCTACAAACTACAGTATAGGGTGCTCCAGATCTAATTATGCAATTTTCATTACGCTATAACTTATTAAGTTTATTACATAGAAAATCACCCAAAAAATCCAGGACAATCAAGAAGTGTGTGAACTGACGACATGAAGAATCGTCTTTGCGCCAAACTGAAATCGTCCCCACATAATTCAAAGTCATCCAGACGATCTCGATCTGCATAATTAGATCTGGACCACCCTGTGTATAGTCTTGCTTGTATTTCTTATTTTCATACCTGGCTGAAAAATAACATTTGCGTCATTCAAATCAATGGCTGTTATGTAATGCAGTGCTTTAAAGAGGATGGTTGCCTGAAGTGCATAAGCCTCTATTTATTTTGTAGTCTTTGCTGCCATCTAGCAGATAAAACCACACAAGTTCACTGCCTTTTGTTGGCCAATTAAGAATCATTTCAGTCTTCTACGCCTTGATGTTGACTTGAAAGAATTAATATTCTGCCAGAAATATTATCCTGGCACACTTAATGAATGAAGCACTAGGAGATGAGTGTAGTTACAGTAACAGACCACAGAGTCTGTAAATCGAGATAACTAGGCCAAAGCATGAAACAAAACTCAAAGTTAGTTTCTAATCAGCAATCTCGGACAACCTGGAAGTAAACTGGTCTTTATACCATCACAACAATGTCACACACTTTATTTGTCCTTGCATAGAAGCATGGTAGAAACTGCAAATAAACACTCAAAATGGCAGCACCAGGAAGGACAGGATATAATTTTAATTACTTAAAATTAAAACAAACCTAGAAATAATTGTTAGAAATGTGGATTTCAAACTATAAATTTTCAAATCAGACACAATATACCACCCTGAAACACACATGGGAAAACATGGTAACACTTTAGTTATTTATGCATATGTAATAAGACCTTAACACTTACAAAACATCAGTAGATAGATTATTCATCTCTGTGCAGTGTGGCATATTGGCATGATGGTAAAATGAGTTGTTAATGTGAATGATTCACACAAAATTATACTAAATATGGAATATCAAGGGATTACCTCAGACCACTTCAGATTGAAGTTTTGTTAGTAGGTCACATTGCAGAGATGAATGA
Source organism: Polypterus senegalus (assembly GCF_016835505.1). Lineage (NCBI taxonomy): Eukaryota > Metazoa > Chordata > Cladistia > Polypteriformes > Polypteridae > Polypterus > Polypterus senegalus. The sequence goes on from NC_053156.1 coordinate 112,017,847, forward strand.
ACACTTTACTGATCCTTTACAAGTGTATGAAGACCTAAAGAAGTGTTTCTTAAGGTCTTGTTACATAGTAGTGCACTAAAGTGTTACTGAAAACACAATACAAATATCAAAAACAATAACCATTGAAGAGTGGTAGAGAACAGATTAATCATCTGCGTTAGAGGGAAAATGGAAAATAAAGTCTGGAAAACATAAATAAAGTCTTTATAAAAATACATACAGTAGACCAGTGCTTCCCAACCCTGGTATGTTACTTGTGCTGTGGCACCCTGGTATGCCGTGAGCACGGACTAAGGGTGCCGTTGCCAGGTGTCAGAACATAAAAAAATTTGATTTGAACTGATAATAATAATACCAGTTACACCTCAAGTCTAAAGTCATGCTACCTGTGTGCATTCTATTTCAACTGCAGTCTGACGAATTAATAAATATTAGCTCTAATTTACTTACTTGCCACAGTGTAAGTGACGTTGCTTCCTCTTGTCTGTTTGTTTTTTGTGCGAAAATGGCCGACTGTAGTGAAAGTCGTGACGTAAAACAACAGCAGCATCAACGACCTCAATGAAAATGATAATGCGGGAGCAGTAAAGTTGCAAAAACGAAAACACAATACTGTCAGGACGGTTACTTGAATTATGGGTTTACATTTGTTGACAAAAAGGGTATTCAGCACCCGCGATGTTTGTTGTGTGGTGATATCCTTGCAAATGAAGCCATGGTTCCAAGCAAATTGCAACGTCACTTTCAAACCAAGCATCAGAATGCAAATACTGTAACAAGACCTCGGCATATTTTAGGCGTTTAATGGACAGCCAGCAGAAGCAAGCACAGCTGTTTATGAAAACTGTGTTGGTGTCAGACATATCAGAGTGAACGGGTGCCGTTAGCTAAAAAGATTTCACTAAAGGTGCCATGGTTTGGAAGCACTACAGTAGACAGTTGTCAAATGCATGTATGTTAGGCTAAGGCTGAAGTCATAATGAAATAAACGTCTGAACAAAAATCCTTTGTGATTAACTTGAATTGCTAAAGACATGTCTTTAATGGGTGGCAAGGGGGCGCAGTGGGTGCATTCAAATTATTCTACCATGATGTGGATTGGAGGAGAAATTGGGTAGGGGTTATTCTGAAGGAACGGTATGCCAAGAGTGTTTTGGAGGTGAAAAGACTGCCTGAGGGTGGTACAGTGGTAGCACTGCTGCCTCGCAGAAAGGAGACCTGGGTTCGCTTCCCGGGTCCTCCCTGCGTGGAGTTTGCATATTCTCCCAAAGTCTACGTGGGTTTGCTCCAGTTTCCTCCCAAAGACATGCAGGTTAGGTGCATTGCCAATCCTAAAATGTGCTTGGTGTGTGCCCTGTTGAGCCCTGCCCAGGGTTTGTTTCCGGCCTTGCGCCCTGTGTTGGTTGGGATTGGCTCCAGCAGACCCCTGTGACCCTGTAGTTAGGATATAGCGGGTTGGATGATGGATGTCTTTAATGGAATCATTCTTTTAAAGCTTTGAGTTTAAAAGTTCAGACACTTCATTGTACAAGCTACCTTCTTCTTTGAGTGGAACTTTGCGAATGTCACGTTCTATATTAGCTCACAACATGATGCACAGATAGGCGCTGTGCAGCCTATATCACAAAATGGTGGCACCTATTAGAAAAATATAAACTATCAGAATAATAACAAAACACAGGAAACGTGCAAACAGCATAAACAAAGTAAGAACAGAAGGCTTTGACACTAATGCCCATCGCAACTCCAGAAATTGTGCAGACTCCTAATAAGGACAGTCCATTAAGCAACACAATGGATTTACTTTTAGGGCCACTACATTTGGATTCTGGTAGGCACTGAGACCACTGTAACATACTCCCTCGAGGCAAGCTCTGCATTAAAAAGGTTAGGACTTCTCAAAAAGGCAACATTATTACCACTGCTCCATTCAGAGAATTTGCCAATGTTTTTCTATAAGCAACTTACAGTATTTCTTCACATAGTCGTTACATTCAGGGTACAGAAAAGCATTATTGTTTTTACCGCCTCTTAGTTGTCGCTTGCACAAGTGCTCTGAACTGTATAAAAATATATATTATATAAATAATACTGCTTCCTAAAGAGTGAAATATTGTCATATCTGAGTTCCTGATGCTCCAACATTTGGGACAAATAATATTTTATCAAATTTCAACTATATTGAGACAGAAAGTAAACAGTGCTGCAGAGTTCTACTAAATTCATACATACCTGAAATATCAGTACATATGCCATAATTTATAATCTAATTCAGCCTCGGTCCCTGCCATCTGCCCAGTTTTGCTAGTATATAGTTGTCGCTCACTCCCGTATCCGCTGTTGGAAAAGTAGCTTTGGAAAATAAAGTAAATGAATTAACATAATTTTACACAAACAAATCATGAGACAGTCATGTAATGTTTTCAGATTTTACCCCATTAGGAAGTATGCATCTGTACTGTAATTAAATCATACGCCTTTAGCTTGTGTTTCCAGTGCTTATATTGTAATAGGTGTCATTCTGCTGGCATGCCTTAAAAAATCTATCTGAAAACTTAAATGGTTACACATGTCTCTATTAATAGAGTACTCTAAGGTAAACAGGATCAGATTTTCATGTGAAAAGTATAACACTTCTGGACAGCTTTCAGTTGAAAATTTCATCGGTATGGGAGGGAATTGATTCCAGCGTTTTTTTAGAGACTATTTTCACAAGGAACTGCTGATTTTTGCCATGCAGCCTCCATGAGTAGCATTAAAAGAATGTTTACAACTTTGACCTCAGAGGGAGTTTAAAAGACACGACTCAAGCCAATAAATACTTCTGATTTTATCATTCAATAATAAATTGCTCCATACTTGAGGGATATTACAAAGTGAACCTATTAACAACTGGTTTGCATTAGTGTAAAAGGAACCTTTGAAATTTATTATTATTACAATTATGGCGCAGTATTATTTGGTTTATGGGTATAGGTAAATATGCTTTCTTGTGTTGCCTGGATTAAACAGAATGTTGACTCCAGATTGTGATTTAAAGTCATGACTTCTATAAGGAGGACAGCAGCTTGGAGTGTTCTGTGCCAGAATTTATATAAATGATGTGCATGCTCCAGGAAGAGGAGAGTCAATGAGTCACTTGGAAGGAGAGAAGATCCACAGAAAGACACGGATATGAAAAGAGAGTTGGGTGGGGGAGAAAATGGCCATGGCAGCAATAGACAGAGTGGAGTGCTAGAAGTAAAGACCATTTCTTTTTTAGAGTAGTGGACCTGAAGTCCTGACATCAGGCATTACTACGGTTTTGACACTCCAAAGCAAACTAAAAGCTACTTCAATATGTAGTGTGTCTTAGCCTTTATAGTAATGGCTGTAATTGTCTTAATGCTAGTAGATAGAATTGTTTAGTAGCAATTGAATTGGACTTGACCACAGTCTCACTGCTGGACTTCTTCAAATAATATTCCTGCCTCTGCTTAAAACAGTGAAAATATTCATATTGTATTGCAACAAACATGTAAATACTTTTGCATGATGTTTATAATGGATTCAGCATAAAGTGTAACATACTACAGTAATCCCTCCTCGATCGCGGGGGTTGCATTCCAGACCCCCCCCGCGATAGGTGAAAATCCGCGAAGTAGAAACCATATGTTTGTATGGTTATTTTTATATATTTTAGGCCTTATAAACTCTCCCACATTGTTAACATTATTAGAGCCCTCTAGACATGAAATAACACCCTTTAGTCAAATGTTTAAACTGTGCTCCATTACAAGACAGAGATGACAGTTCTTTCTCACAATTAAAAGAATGCAAATGTATCTTCTCTTCAAACGAGCGCCGTCAGGAGCAGAGAATGTCAGAGAGATAGAGAGAGCGTGACAGAAAAACAAACAATCAAAAAATCAATACGTGCTGTTGGGCTTTTAAGTATGAGCACCGCGATAAAGCAGCCGCAAAGAAGGGAGCAACGTGAAGGTAGTCTTTCAGCATTTTTTAGAGTAGCCTCCGTATCTTCTAAACAAACAGCCTCTGTGCAAACAGCCCCTCTGCTCACACCCCCTCCATCAGGCACAGAGAACGTCAGAGAGAGAGCGCACGAGATTAAAGCAAACAATCAAAAAATCAATACGTGCTTTTGGGCCACCGCGATAAAGCGGCATTTCTTAGAGGAGCGTCCATATCTTCTAGGCAAACAGCCCCTCTGCTCACACCCACTCCGTCAGGCGCAGAGAATGTCAGAGAAAGACCGAGAAAAGCAAACAATTCGCTCGGGGAAGCACATCGTATATCATTGAGGAGCTTTAGTTAATATGTAATACATGCTCTGATTGGGTAGCTTCTAAGCCATCCGCCAATAGCGTCCCTTGTATGAAATCAACTGGGCAAACAAACTGAGGAAGCATGTACCATAAATTAAAAGACCCATTGTCCGCAGAAATCCGCGAACCAGCAAAAAATCCGTGATATATATTTAGATATGCTTACATTTAAAATCCGCGATGGAGTGAAGCCGCGAATGTCGAAGCGCGATATAGCGAGGGATCACTGCATTCCAAAACATACATAATCAAATTTAGGGTCATGGAAAGCATAATGGATGATAACAAAACACAGCATTCTCAAACCTGCTTAATCTATTTCAAAGGATTCAGAACCTACCTGGGGAGCACTGGCAGAGGGTAGGAATCAATCTTAAATAGTATGCCAGCCTATTGCAGGGCCCATTCATGTATACATTCACACCCACACAGGGCCAATGTAGAGTCACTAAGTAGTGTTATGGCCTACTGTGAATCGACTGCTTTGTAAACCAAGCCTGTTTTTTTGTTTTTATTTGAGCAGATGACTTCATTGAGGCCTGCCCTAATCACCTCTCTACTGAGTTGCCTACTGTGATTAAGTCGCCAAGGATTGTGGGTAGGGTGTAAATTATGAAAAAAATTGGGAGTGGTCTACCCTAGACTCTCGTATACTCAGATATGGGGATGAATATTTGAGGCAATGATTATATTTTTATATTATGTACATTAAAGAACAATCAATAACAATCCAAATCAAATTAATAATATATCGAACAATTATTATAAAAGTAGTTGAAGCTCAAAAGTTGATAGAAATCTACGTTTTGTTCCTAATACTAGTATGCAAAATTTGGTTGACCTAAGTGAAAGTGTACTCAAGTTATGGTATTGTGTGTATTATGATACACACACACTCACAGACACAGACACACAGACATAATTCAAAAAATAGTATTTTCAGGGCGGTCTATAACATTGAGATTCATCAAAATCTCAAGGTTGAATTTTTTGGGCGATTACAATACTTTCCCTATACTTCGTATACGAGAAAGTAAAACGCTTGTTTGGTGAGGTTTTTTTTTAAATAAGGGAGTCTGGTTTTTTTTCTTTTTGTCTTTCTCTTATTTGTGTGCAGATTACTTGTGTATCCCTATGTCTTTAATAGGCTGTAACACTAGTCCAGTCTAGAATGTGGGATCAAAACCAGAGTACCTACAAGGAAGCACATATACATATTTGCTATAATATTAATCTCTGAGGGGAAATGGTCTTTTCACATGCTGTGAATATGCAAACTCTACATTGGCAACAACTGAGGTTTGCATTCAAAGCCAGGTTGCTGGATCAGTTTCCCACTGTGCTACCTCATAACAGATTTAACATGAAGATTTATCCTGCCTAACTGGAAGAATCCAAAACATACATCCTCTAACTCAGTGGGAAGGCAATGTTAAACATTGTCTCAAAATCAGACCCCCTCCATGAGGACTTGTTCAGAATTTTTTTTTTTAGAACTTGGCGACAACTTATTCATGTAATTGTAAAATAAACAATAATAATAATAAAATTGTAGTCAACCTTTTATCTTATTTGTTGTTGTATTATATATGAAGAATCATTTCACTGGCTGGGAGTAAACTGACAGTTGTAATGGAGTGTCTTTAGAACATACAGCTTAACTTATTTTGCTGTTTTCACTTGATTGAGTGGTGATTTTTCATTATGTTTTCTTTCTTAAATAACGATCACGAAATCATGAAAGAACTACTAGATCAGGTTTTTTTCTATAATTTTCTTAAACATTCCAGTTGATTTTGCGACTTCTCTCATTGTACTAAGTATCATAGTTTGCCTGCAGTACCGATTTATTTGCATGAATCTAAGATAGAAGCAGCGGGCCGAGGGGAGGGGGGTGGGGCCCTCCTTAGTCGCGCTACAGCCTCGGGGCGTGTACCTTACCTCCACTTAACTAGCGAATGAGAGAACTATTTAACATATTTAGATCAGTTTTTTTTTCTATAATTTGAGTGAACATTCCGGTTGATTTAGCAACTTCTCTCATCGCACTCATAGTTTGCTTGCAGGAGTGAAATATTCATGCTATTCAGAGACAGAACCTCTGAAGCGTGACGTCAGGAGTAGGGAGCCAGGCAGGACCCTCCTCACTCACATGCCAGCCTCCGTTCGAGTTGCTATACCTCTGCGTTTTGGAGCGTACCTTGCCTCTGCTTAGCTAGTGATACCTGTTCGCTTATTGGTTTTTAAAGTTTGTCCTGTTTCACTACTACGCGGGCAGAGCTGCGAGGTACGGCTATTATACATATATATATTGATTTTGGATTGCCTTCACTATTACATGTTTCTCATTGTAGTTCAATTTGAGTTGTTAATCTAGTTTTGGATTTGATATATGTTACTTTGCTTTATGTATAATAGTTTTATCTCAGGTAAAATTGGTTTCTCCTTTAAAATAAATAATATGCATAGAGTGGAATTATATATTTTTGTTAATATTCTGTACTCAATGAGCGACTGATGCTTTATAATATTTAATTGTTCATTATATATACTATTATATATATCATTCTGGAAGTGACTCAGCTAAAATTAAAACTTTTCCAAAGGCAAACTATTCAAGTAGAAATTTTAAACTGATATTAGTTTTACTTAAGTATCAAAAGTACAAGTAAATGTGGACTCAGTGCCTGTTTGAAATATAGTCAGGTTTTTTAAAAGCTGAAATGATTCAAACTACATTACTTTTGCGTGTGAGTCATGTTATTACATAAAATAGGAGCCAAGTAAGTGCAATCTGATGCAGTGACATTCAGAGTGTGAAGTCAGCATCAGCTCTATGAATGACTGAGACTCAGAGTGCGCATCACCAACATCCAGTTCCACCTTAAACATCCAGGCCTTTCCCCATTCTGCAATATTGGGTATTGGCATCACTGGCACATATTTTAAAATCATTCCAAAATCTTTGTACAGTGGTACCTCGGTATACAGTATGTCCTTAATCCATTCTAGATCCTTGGACTTATACCAAACAAGACATATACCAAACAAATTTTTCCCATAAGAAATAAGGGGAAAATCATTAATCCATTTCCATGAAGAAAAATCCTATTGTTATTGGCATATTATACATTGATGGGGTTGTATAAAATAATTTAAACACTGCTTAATACTAAAATACATAAATACAAAAGCAATTAAATGAAATAAATGAAAATTCCCAACGTTAACCGATTTAATGACGTCTTTGTTTTTCACAATCGTAGATACCGTCGTTCTCGGCATACGGTATGCAGCAGCCAAGTCCCAGATACGCATGTCACCTTCATACTTTTCAACAATCTCTTTTTTCACCTCCATGGTGATCCTAACCATTTTCTTCATTGCTTGACTCTTCTCATTAATTTTCTTAGAACTCATGGTTAATGAATTTACTAAAAATTTACGTGAAAAAACACAATCACGTGAAAATTTACAGTTATAGCACGGGTTGTTCACTGAATGGTAGCAACTGGCATACTGACGCTCGTGGGCAGTCATGGCTTTGGCTCGAGAAAGGTAAACCAGGGTAGTGCGTGGTGTTGTGACTCATTTTCACCCATACAAGTTCTAGTACACAAGTCGTATTTCAAACAAAGGTCGTATACGAAGCAAAATTTTTCGCATCCAAACAGGATTGATTTAGCCATATTTTGATCTGGGCAAGAGTGGGACACAGAGGTGCTCCCCTTTCACAGTATACATTTCAAGTCTACTGAAAGTAAATGTCAAGGTCTCTTGTAAAAAGAATCAACTAAAAATCTGCAAAATAATGCAATTGAAATCAACTTTTAAAATATATTTTTAAAGTATATTTAATTGTTATTTTACTTCTGTCTAGAATGGCCATTCAGAACGAATAACTGGTCCAGACAGTTAATATGCATTTTTCTGCTTTTATGAGCATTTTTCAATAATAGCACACAGAGATTAACAGCAATCCAACAAGCCAACTTTATAATTGTGCATAATAAGTAAGAACCAATCAATAATGCTCAAAGTAGCAGCACAGACACAGATGTGGAGCAGAAGAGGATGAGGAGAATCTGCCAAAAGAGGAGGCACAGGTCAAGATAAGACATCACGGTCAGACAAGATTTGAGTATGCGAGCAACACCAGCCTTCAACCTAACTAATTAATGAATCCCAGACTATGTTATAATCACACAGCAGAGCAGCAAATATCAAAAAAGAAGCAACTGCAACGTACATTGTAAATTGTCTTATATGAATATAACAAATTTCAAGCATGAGTCTCTTAGAAGCTTTCTAATGAGAGTGGCATAGTGGTTAAGGCTTTGGACTTCAAACCCTGAGGTCGTGAGTTTAAATGCTGCTACTGACACTGTGTGACCGTGACCAGGTATCTTCACCTAAGTGTGCTTAAACTGGAAAAACATAATAAGGTAAAGGGACCAACTGTAACTCTCAAGTGTTGCAATTCACTCTGGATAAAGTCGCTCGCCAAATAATTAATAATTATGAACCCTGCCCTGCTTATCAAGCTTTACATTTTGTACTGTTTTGTTTTAGTTACATTTACTGTTTATCTTGTTATATTATTCTAAGCATTCAAAATAGCTGTAAAATCATGAGGTAAGTTTGCATGGCCCAGCAGTTTCTGGACAATCTTATATGCTGGGTTTGTGTTGTTCCTGAGAGCAAACTTGGTATTCAAGTTCAACTATTAAAATACAGCCATTTGGGTTCAAAGTTAGCTTCTGGCACAAAAGCAAAGAATTTCACATTTTTTAACTAACAGTTTAAAAATCTGCTTACCTTAGAAGTTTAGATGATGACAAAATGTTGTACTCATTTTTTGATATTTTTGAATGAGAATGCTTTTTCATGTAGACCCTGCTTGATGATGTCAGAGGCTAACTTTAAATCTGAATTACTGATGGTAAATATCCTTTGAATGACAACTTTGATGTAAAATGTTGAAATTACCTGAAATCCAACAATATCAGATAAACTACTGGTTTGAAAACATGCTGGGTATTTGATGGCATGGGCCGCAGTCTTGACTTGGTGGCAAGTTTCTCAACTATAAATGAAGATTTGGCATTATTATAGCATCACCTGCTGCTCTGTTCTTCTTGGAAAAAAACAAAGTTGTGTCATTTATGGTTCTACCTTTGCTACAGGTTGCATATTTTGACTGTATTTTTTGTCATTTTTTTGTGCTTTATTTTGTTTATTTTTATTTTATTGACAGTGATGTGGTGTTTGTACACATTATAGCTAAGTGCCACCTGCTAACTATATGGAGTCACAGAGAGAAGCAAGCTTTTGCAAGCTCTTCATACAATAGATTTTAAAACATGCGTCAGGTTCTAGGGTGTGCCCTATTGTGGTATTTAAATATATTTTTTTATCATTTCTTTATAATTTTGCGTTTATTTGATGGGTGTCATCCTTTTGTACAGTATTTTATTGATCATCACCATATTGTTCTTAGTCGTAATGTGTTACCAGTCACGTAACTTGTATAAAATGACAGCATGAATAATAAGTTTGTCCAAGCTTTGGATTGACAGCAGAAAAAAAAGATGAAGAGTGGTTAAGACAGGATAAGAGACCGGGTTAAGGATTTTTGTTTTGAGTTGGAGTTTTGATTCAATTTCAGCTTTTAGGACTGGTATAATAACATTTAACAGACAACTGCTCTGCAAATGACTATTTTTTTGTATTTCTCTCCTTTCTTAGTTCTTTACTACCCTCTTTTGTTCTCTGGACATAACAGTTGCTCTCACATTTTTCATAATAGGTTTATCTTTCTTTCCAGGTTAGTGATAGAGACTAAGAGGTCTTCTTATCACCATGTGTTTTTTTCATTACTGGTATCCATGTCATAAGTTTCAACACCAAAGTTCCTTGTGCTCTTATTTTTAATGCCTCAGTGCTCAAGACTTTCCAGTAGCGCACAAAGAAACAAGTCAAGAAATCTGCTCCCTGTCTGGATGTCAAACTTTCCTCCTTCACAACGCAAGGGAAACAAATGCGGCCTTTTGGACAATAAATTGGGCATGCGGGAGCCAACTTCATACAACTGCAGTGCAGAATAACAGTTGAGGATATAGTAAGCAGAAGGCAGTGAATGAATAACAGACAGAAAGAACATAGAGTTTGTTTCTCTTCAGCCCTGCTTTTAGACACAGATGCCAGTACAGACCTGTGATTTGTAACAATTTCAAATCATCAGTTAGGGAGTTTTAAACCATCTAGCGTTATGCAATGTACTATATAAAAAGGGTACAGGGTTAAATCTACAGGGCAGTAATCTTTTTTAACTTCACGGTGTCGTGCACGTGTGTGGCAACTGTGGAACTGGAGCCGGACACAGACAGATGGACATTGTTTGTTCACCCAGCACACGTTTATTTACACCACAACTATATACACTATTTACAGTTCAAGTGCACAAAACCAGTGCCTCCAGCACCGATTCCCCAAAAGTCCGGGCCTCTCACATAGTCGCTAGTGCCTTTCTTCTGGCCGCCTCCAGTCCTCTCTCCAGCTCCATCCTCTTCCACCCAACTTCCGCCTCAACTGTTGGGAGGCGGCCCCTTTTATAGCACCCCGGATGAGCTCCAGCTGCTTCCCGGCATTCCTCTGTGGACACGCCCCCGTGTGGCGGAAGTGCCGGCTGTGCACCCGGAAGCCCTCCGGGTGTCCCCATTCTTCTTCCTCCCAGCACTTCCGGGTGTGGCAGAAATGCTGGGCTCCAGGGTTCTTCAGGCACCAACAAAACTAGGGCGGTCGCCCCCTCATGATCGGGAGGAGGCACCAATCCTCCTCCGGTCCCCTCGGGCGTCCCAGCTGGGATCCACCCTCAGCCGCATGCCACACAACGTAAAGGCTCATTACCACCCTGAGAAGAAAGAGGGCACCATCTTTCATCATCTCTCCTTTTCCCCCAACATTTCCATGGCTCGCCCACCAGAGGACCTGTGACCTACTTCAGCCACCACTGTGAAACCCGGCCCTTCCAAAATGCAGATATTAAATTCCAGGAAGTAGTTGTTCAGACTGGAAACAGCTACATAAAACATTAGAGTGCTCTTGACCTTCATTTGTGTTTAATGTTTCCTCCTTGGTCAATGTCCTACAATGTGTATATCTATTTAGCTTCATGAATGAAGTACTGTATACAGTATACTCGCGTATAAGTCGTATAAGTAAAATTGATCATAAAATCACACCCCAACTGATATACCCGTTCAAAAATACGACTTATCCATAGGAGAACTCAAAATGTGAGTATATATGGTAATCTTATGTACTTCAGTAGTTTAAATAAACACACCACTTTAATACACACATTTTCAAGTGCATTGTGAAATATATTTGTTTTTAACATATGACTTATTTAGCATAATCCTAAGTAGCACAAGTAGTTTGTGGCGCAATAGCTGTTTGGTTCCAGTAGCCTGCTTCTCTGCAACACTCTGGTTCCACAGTGATGATACATCAGATAACCCCGGATGCGGTAGCATTAGCAAAAGAAATGTTTTCAGGGATGTCCATTGGTTTCTTGCCTGTTTTTTTTTATTTTACAAGTGACCATATTTAATGACATTTGGTTTAAGCTTAACAAAGGAAAATGGAAAGTCAAACAACACCAATGGACCCGTGGTAATCCAAAACCTGACGTGCTCTTGTGAGTTTTTAAGTCATGTAGCTGGGAGAGGCAGGGCTAGAGGCAGAGTCTGAGGCACTGTTACTGATCTTCCGTGCTGAGGATGAGAACTGGTAAGTGGCTGCGTTGTACACGGACTGTTGTGCAGTATGCCCATAAATCCTTGTAAAAGGTGTGCTATACTTGCATGCGTGAAAGCAGGATTTTGCTTCAGTTCAACTAATTTATACCCAGAATGGAGCACTCATCTATTAATTATTTGATGAATTTGCCTTTTAGTGTTTGGTTACACTGACAGTACAGTAGCTTATCTCTGAGACTACTTCATGTTTTATGATCTATCGCTATTCTAAGTAACACTTACCCAGCAAGAAAACTTCTTGCTTATTTTTTGGCTAGATTTCTGCAGCATTACCAAACATCGGGTAAATGTTTAATGCAACTCTTAATAAATTATTTCGTAATTACTCAAGAAGCCATGAAATTCATGTTGACCGGACTTTGCTGGTACTCCATCCCTGCCCTTTGTTTAGTGTACAGATGTTTATAGATTTAACTTTTGTTCTTGTGTTCTTTGTAAATTTTTTTCTTTAATATGTATTACCTTTAATCAATGTAATCATTTCGTAGTTATTGCATTTTTAGTTATTAGTTTTGTATTTATGATAATTATTTATTTATCCATCCATCCATTTTCTAACCCGCTGAATCCGAATACAGGGTCACAGGGGTCTGCTGGAGCCAATCCCAGCCAACACAGGGCACAAGGCAGGAACCAATCCTGGGCAGGGTGCCAACCCACCGCAGGACACACACAAACACACCAAGCACACACTAGGGCCAATTTAGAATTGCCAATCCACCTAACCTGCATGTCTTTGGATTGTGGGAGGAAACCGGGCGCCCGGAGGAAACCCACGCAGACACGGGAGAACATGCAAACTCCACGCAGGGAGAACCCGGGAAGCGAACCCGGGTCTCCTAACTGCGAGGCAGCAGCGCCACCGTGCCGTATTTATTTATTCATATATTCAAATCATGAATTTAACAAAATCAAAATTAGCAGTGTTTAACTATTCTGTATTGTGTTCCTGTGGTGTTATGGGTCCACAGCTAGCTCAGCAAAGGCCAATTTTTTTAAATAAATAATCACCGCAGTCGCGGGCTAAGTGAGTGAGCGTGGTGGCCATAGCAAGCCACGGGGCGATCTGCGGCGTGGGCATTTCTAACCGAGTGCACAGGTGAGGAACTGCTCACATCCGTGATAGTTCCTGTGGCGTATGTGCTGCAGCTGCTATGGCCCCTCGCTGTATAGAAGAAGCGTGAGTCGGTTGGAGAGAAAAAAGAATGAGAGAAAGGAAAAGAGGAGACGGAGGTTACAGGAAGCGAGAGAGCAAGTCGGTGCGGTAGGAAGCAAGCGAGCGAGCAAGCGAGCGAACGCTTGTAGGCAGCTGAGCAGACAGCCAGGGTGTAAGGCCGACACCCAGGGCGTAGTAGTTGTTGTCACTCCTGTAGAATTTGTTGTAGGAAGTATGGGAGTGACTGGGAGACGGGTGACTCCGCATGGGGCCACGGATGGCAGCGGGAGTCAGGACTTGGGATGTGGTGTCCTCCATGTGAGAGCCTTGGCCGTGAGAGGAATTCCCAAGTCGCGGTCTGGAGGGAGCGGAACCGAAGCCGGGAATCGGGATGCCACCAGATCAGTTGTGGAAAGAAGGTCAGCTGCAGGTAGAGTGGCTCCCCTGTTGCAAAGCCTGGGCAGGAAGACCAGTTAAAAGAAGGCACCGGGCTTGTTGCTGGTTTTAAAGTCTGCTTCCATAGGAACATTTTAACCTCTGGTTTTAAGGATTGTTTTTGTGTATTTTTTACCTCCACGTTTTTCTTTAAATGGATTATTTATTTATAAGACTTTGAATCACTGCATTTTATTTAATTAAACACTTTGTTTTTGATTGTCTTTTTAATAAAAGTACTTCTGCACTTTTTGAACCATCCCCTTGCTCAGTTGTTGCCTCTACTGTCTAGCTCATCTCGGTGACATTATCAACGGTGTTGGGTTCAAGGGTTCCCGAACAGCGATGGGAGCATGGAGTTGAGCTCAAACTCACATTGTCACAGTTCCCATGTTTTAAAAGTAGAGCCTATGGAGGTAAACCTCACTAATCATGCAGGGGTACTTCTGTGGGCTCCTATCAGAAGTCTTTTCCCAGCCCCATTCTAACCATCACACCATTTCTTTGTTGTCTTTGCACCCCCACTTCTTCTGTTTAAAGTAAATTTTATTTTGGGTAATGTTTGAATGTCTTGTCTGTGGAATATTTATTTTCAAAGTTTGACGAATTAGTGCATTTTTGAGATTTTCCTCTTTTGAAGTGACTTACACGTAAGAAGTACATTTTCATCTTGCAGGTTCTTCCTTAACATACTTGAAAAAAGATTTGAGATGCCTTGCATTGATTTAGGCTTTAGGCTTCTTTTGTTAAGTTCTTTCTTGTTTAACTAATAGATATTTTCTGTCTTACCTGTTGATAAACTGTTTTACTAAAGATGTAGTGATTTAAATGTTTTCCTTTATTTTTATGGCATATTCATTACATGTGTTATTTCAGGGAATTGGACGAAAGATACAGTGATTCATGCTAACTTATTATATTTGATTATGTGCGTATTACATTACAAACCAACCAGGGTTAAAAAATAAGTTTAGCAAATTTAATTGAAAATGCGAACAAGTCAGGATTAAGCAATTGCTCAGTGCTATGTTTAGAAATTGAATTAGTACCTAGAATTTATTGTAGCCGGGGTTGCTTTTGTCATCCTTTTCTGAGTCAGTGTATTTGCTATTTTGCAATATTCTCAAAGGTCAGAGCCATGATTTCAATGTTCAGCTGGCCATTGCCAGTTTAAGGTGGAGATAAATGAATTACAAGTAATGTTCTCATGGAAATACAAGTGAATGGCACATTAATCACAGGCAATATTGGACATATCTGCTGATATTTTGACAGCCACCTTTTTGTGAACCTTTAACAAGTGACCGTAGTATTAACGGGAACAGATGGCTGATGCGTTGCAAGCTTGAAACACAACAGCCCAGGGAGTTAGAGTTAAACCTCAGGTTGCGTCAACTGATAATATCATTTCTTGATCAAGACTGTATGCAGCCCTAAATGTAAACAGTCCAAAAGAATTTTCGCTCATTTTTTTTACAATGTGTCTATTAAGAGACATAATCTATGAATAATTGTGCTACAATAACAGCATTTGTTTTAGCATATTTCTATACAAAGGGTGTAGCTCAAAGTATCTTACAAAAAAATAAATAAATAAAATAATGGCCAAGGAGGAAAGGAAAATAAAAACTCAGCTTGAATAGTGGAGTAATAAAACTCTAGAGTTCAAAGGCCAAATGACCATCCAGCCCCACTTGCACATTCTACATTTATTAATGTCTACATATAATAAATCATTCTAGGCAATTTCATCATAGGAAGATCTTCATTCCTTCAAGCGTCAAACATGGCTTAAGAGTGTTTGGGTCATTTTGGATGACAGGTTACTGGAAATAGAAAAGAAAAAGAAATGTATTAATACCTGGTGAGCTTTAATATGAATAATAAGAATTATCAAAAATGGTACTTTATGAGGGTTGGCATGGTGGCGAAGTGGGCAGCGCTGCTGCTTTGCAGTAAGGAGACCTGGGTTCACTTCCCGGGTCCTCCCTGCGTGGAGTTTGCATGTTCTTGCGGGTGTTTCCTCCCACAGTCCAAAGACATGCAGGTTAGGTGCATTGGCAAATCTAAATTGTCCCTAGTGTGTGCTTGTTGTATGGGTGTGTGTGTGCACCCTGTGGTGTGCTGGTGCCCTGCCGGGTGTTTGTTTCCTGCCTTGCGCCCTGTGTTGGCTGGGATTGGCTCTGGCAGACCCCTGTGACCCTGTAGTTAGGATATAGCGGGTTGGACAATGGATGGATGGGTACTCTATGAAGACAGCCATACACACCTCTAAAAAGACGTTGAACAATCCTTATAATATGTAATTATGCAGAATTAATTTTTCTCAGTAGTGGTGAATGTATTACAAATTATAAAAGTGTGTTTTTAATAGTTTTTTGAAATGTTCAACTGTACTAAATTGATGTTCTATTATGCTTTACTCTAGGAACATTGAGGAAACAAAAGTTTAAAGATCTGAGATCATGATTAGCGAAATAAGGGGCAAGGCAATCGGTTATGTAGGAAGGTAAAGGATTTTCATATCCTAATAAACTCTTAAAAATAATGGTTCTTAATGGCATTTTATGGTGCTCTACTGGGTTGAGTGGTTCCTCATAGAACTTTTAACTGACAAAGTTAGATTTCATATGAAGTTGTTGCTTATGCTTTGAAAAAGTAATATGTAAAAAAAAAAGAAAAAACTTAAATCTCTGAATGAATAGGTATAGCCTCGACATCTGGGTAGGCATTTCTTAGGCTCTGCTGGTCAACTAATAGAATAAGTGTCTCATTGCAGTGACATAAGAAGGATGTTTTAGTTTAGTTGAAACGGCGTACATTCTTTTTCTCATCATTAGGGAAAGTGTAATTTTTTGATCAAAATCTTGCCATTTTGCTTTCATTCTTTAAAATATTTATGCAAACTATGCCCATGCAGCAAGTTCAAACTTGTGTCTCACAGCTTGTTAGATGGTCTCTGTAACTGGCTAAGGGTACTTTAATCTGTGTGACCTGGCATGTTGTGGCATACTTGAGTCCAGGCCAATTCCAAGACTAGAACAAAGGTTTAAAACCACCAGTTCCTACTTCTTCACTTTCCTTTCCCACAGGTCTGTTTTTGTTAATCCTTCAGCTTTGTGACAAAAAACAGAAGCCAGGCAAACAGGCCATTATTGAAGTGGCAGGTCTGTTATCTCAAAGTGTTTTGATGTGAGATTTTTCTTTTCTAACAGTCTGACTATCATAGTGATTATCCTACTGACTCCCGCCATGTACTTTTTTTCATTCAGAGTTAATGCAAACAGATAAGCTTTTTTGTCAACAGCCAAAAACATTAATCGAGATTGAGAACTGGGCACTGCAAAAGAACATTTTTAACCTAAGCTGGCTATGACAAAAAGTAAGTCTATATGCGTAACTTTGTCTACTGTGCTTTGGATCCTAATGATGTTTTCAAAGGAAGCACAGAGTTACACTGCCTAAGTCTGTTGCTCCATATGTTGCATTCAGAAGCAACAAAGCTGATGAGACACTAATGAATTTGAGGTACGGAAAGTGGCAGGAGGAGCATTTCCATTTTGATCCTGAGGTATCAGAGACAAGCAGAATTTAAGTTTGCTATGTTACATTTAATTATCGTAAGACAAGCAGTTCACTTTGATCGTGAGCTCTGAGGCTAGGGATCTGCACTGGCAATCCGAAAGTTGCCGGTTCGAATCCCTTAAATGCCAAAAAGGGACTCTGCTCTGTTGGACCCTTGAGCAAGACCCTTAACCTGCAATTGCTGAGCGCTTTGAGTAGTGAGAAAAGCGATATATAAATGCAATCAATTAATTAATTAATTAATTAATTAATTAATTAATTGATTGATTGATTGATTGATTGATTAGATCGTGCAGCAAAGACAAATAGTCATCTTTAATGAAGTCCAAAATTCCTGCATAAACTAACATTGTCATCACCCATAGAAAAATCAATGAACCTCATAATCGCATTGTTGATTGGATGTGGAGACCTTGCCAAGGAGATTGTTTCAGCAATGACTTACACATTCTTTTCTTCCTTCATTCCTTCCATCCATTTATTATATGTGCACCAGAGCCATTACTATCCAGAACTTGTTCATTGTGTCTGGTGCTTCTAGGATAGGTTCTAGTTACCACAACCCTACAGAAAAACGAATGAACCTCTAATTGTACTGTTGATTGGATGTGGAGTCCTTACTAAGGACATTGTTTCATCAATAACTTATACATCCCTTCCTTCCTTCATTTGTTACACACATTTGCTAGATCTGCACCAGGGTCTTGCTGATCTAAACAGTGTCATTCATAGGGATAGTGTTCAAGTCCATTGCACACGCATCTTGTCTTACTTATACAAGGTCAATTTAAAGATAATGAACAAGACACAGACAAGATGAAATCGCAAGCTGTACACAGAAGGATATCAGGCCAGAATTCATACTTAATCTCCTGGATATGTGAGGCAGCCTGCACCACCCACTAATGCAAACAAACTTCCATATTCATAACATGCTGATTATTTTACATACATGTAAGAGGGTTGCCAAGAAAGTTTTGAAATATAATTTATTTTACTAACAGTGGAGTTTTTTGCATTAAGGGCCAGAGGTGAACAGCCCCGCCAGATGTTGTACACAGTAAGAGTAAGCTTCCCAGCACCTACCTATTAAAATGTTTACAACAACACTCACGTTTGTCTTCATAAGTAATTTTTTCTAATTTCCTATCACATGCTGAATATAATTACTTATACAGAAAACTTTACTTCTTGTATGAAATTATCTTTGTGTGGAGAACTGCAAGCTTGCTTCTGGCTGAGGAGTGGACAACTTGGTTCAGCAATGTTCACTATATCCTTGGGTGTACTGTATATGTATAACATGAACTTACCAGTTTAGGGATGGTGCTTGATGGCTATCACCACTATTAAACTGAGGAACAACTGTTGTTGTTCTCATTCTTTTGTTTTATATGCACATTTGCACTTCTAGTTTGAGTGTTTTCTAGTTGTGGCCCACAGCTCAAGCCATTGAAAAGGTATGAAAAGTCCGGTATTATTTATTTCCTTAAAGATAGCCACATCAATTTAAAAAAGAAATGAGATCAACATAAGGAATGTATTGTTAACAAGATTTTATACTGCATCTTGATTTTCTCCCACCACTTGCGATGACTGGGATGAATTGTACCACAATTAATCACTGTATTCACTTCTTTCCTTTACACTTTATCCTGGCCTTCCCTATTTTGTAAATCCTCTTCCAACTCACCTCCTGACTCAATGGAACATGAAACAAAAGCTGTTTTTGAGCCCTAATAGAGAGATTATTTCAGTAGCAACTGTCAGAACTGCTTCTGCAGCAAGCAGTGTCCTCTGGAACACCTAGGTCTTTCACTCAGAGCTCTGTCTGTCAGCCCACTGTGGAGTCTCAACTCATGGTAGTTTGCGCATTTTATGAGGGAGTCAATTGAGAAACGCAAATGTTTTTTCTTTCTACGTCATCTCCGTAGCATTCAACAAAAGTTTGCAAAGTGTATGGATACCCTGACCTGCTGTACCTCTTCATCTTACTTGAAAGTCTTTTTGCCTACTGGCTTTCGGAGTGGTCCAAAGTTGTGGAAATCACTGGGGTTGTGAGTATAGCAGACATGGAAGACACTCAAAGTGTAGGTTCTCATTGGTTACAACTATTGCACAGGCAGTATGGGGCCAAGCATTGTCATGTTACAACAAGATATGTCTAATCTAAATCTCACATTATTTGGAATCGATTGCAGGTCAAAGAGAATTTCTGAGTAGATTTGAATATGTGGCACTTGTGTTAGTGTTGCTCATGAGCATGTAATGCTTGAAAATACCATTTCATACATCCCAAAAGATATCCAGCATCACCTTCCCTGCAGATAGCTCTGTGCGAAAGTTCCTCAGTTTTGATGAGGAGGGATGGTACCATTCTGTGGTAGTGAACCCAGGTTTCATCTCCAGTAACAATTCTTGCTAGAAAGTCAAGAAAGTGCTGCAGAAGTTATTGACATGAAGAAATACATTACTTTTTCAATTCTGGAGTCAGCTGCCATGATGCCCAAGTTGTGCAAGAAGAGCACATCGTGGATTATGTGGTGTACTGAATGTCCAGAAGTGCACCCTGGAGCAAATGTTTAACAAATACATTATACTGTCATATGTTGATGTTCTTCCTTCCTAAATAATGACTTAAATGTCAGCACTTAGGTCCCTTTCCTTTTTATGGCCTAGCTGGCCACTATACCTATTCAGTGCTGCTTTTTCATCCTTGAATTGTTGCTTTTATCTGGACCACCATCTACAATAGACAAAAAAGGTGGTATGTACTATAGGTAAATAGACAGACTGGAAACACACTATATAATAGATAGACAGGCTTTCCTTTACACACAGCTTCGATTCCATTCATTCCGAGTCTTTGTTAACACACGTTACCTCAGTCTTTCCAGTAAATTGAAAGTTATGTCTGCAGTCTCAGCTGACACTTCATTATAGCTGACTATTGCAGCACTTTCAGGCCTGCAGATGCCTTGTCATTATACAAGTTACAGTAATCTCTTGCTTCAAATTAGTGTCACTTACAAATTAGAGTTCAAGATATTTATTACAGGGAGCTCTTTATTAAAAGGATAATGATTCTCCATGGACTTGAAAGAAGTACTGAGCCTTATTTTGAATCTGGGTTTATGCTAACTCTTATTTGTGTGTGCATAAGCATGCCCTACAATAGACTAAATAACTATCCAGGGTAGGTTCTTGCCATAACCCTCATGACCCTGAAACAAATTAAGTTAGTGTAGTAATAGCTTGATGGATTTCTGAATGATCTCTACAAGCTTACAAGACTCTATAGAAACAGCATAATGAAGTTGTTTTCCTTGTTATATTTGGCATTTTTTCAATGTGTTGTACCCCTTCACATTCAGACTTGTGCACAATATGACAGCTTGTCAACGCAAAATGACATTTTCTAATCATCTGACTGAAACTATAGCACTTGACTAGACATAGCTGAAGACAGACTGATTGTATCAAATATATAAACTATTATAACAAGTGATCTATGTTGCAAGTACTTCAGACATCTGGGTGCTGTCATCTATTTTATTTTATGCATTCTTACTCTGATATACATTTGAAAAGGACAATGCAGAGATTTGGGTAGCATAATAGTCTGAGAGCTCAAAATGATTTTAAAGTTGTTGGGTGTAGATCTTCAATAACAAGTTCATACTGTATATAGATTTTTTTGTTTAAATGTATGTTCTCTCTCTAAACTCTACATCTCTTCTTATTGGGATTTCCTTGCATTTCGCATGTGGCAGAGTCTGTCAAAGGTTATGCACAGTAGTCAAAGGTGAGCAAACAGTATCATTCTTACAGATGAAGGGTACTTTAATACAAAAAAAAGTGAGAGTCGGTGACTCAAATTCACACAACTCTTTATTTGTCATTAACCCATCCCTTGTCTAAATCATGAGTGTAGGCAATATGTGAATGACAGTTGTTTTATTGTATTTTCAAAGTTTTTAGTTGTATCCTAAAAAATACCAGATGCTCTCCGTATTAAGCCAAACATATGGCTTTTGGCAGGGCTCTTATGATCTGCAGTAGATTGTTGTAATGCACGGAAAAAAAGGAGTCGTTTACAGACTTCACTGACCTGAAATGTCTTGCAGCTGGATTTCATTTCTCTCAGGCTGATGGGGCTGTTCCTTCCAGCACATTCTAGTTTATCAAACACTAATTATTTTTGAAGTGGTTAATGTTATCGTAGTAAATACCACAGAGGGACTGCACATGAGAAGCCAGATTGTGTATTTTTCAACCTTTATATTTTTGTGTCTGTTGTGAGCAGCTGCAGTAATCAAAGAAAGAAAGAATGAAAGGAAAAAAAATAAGCCATAGCAACAGTGAAACAGGTGGCTTATTTTACACTGTGCACATCAGACACTCAACAAATCCATACAAAGAAATTCTAAGTGTGACATTTTGCACAAAATAAATCAGATGTAAACAAACAAGAAGTTGAACACTGTGAAAAGTGACATTTTACAATTTGATCTGAGTTCATGATGTACCTTTTTAATAGAATCTCAAAACAGACTATAGCTACTGTCTATAGTTATTAATCACAAAATGGTCTATAGCTACTGTTTTGACAGCAACATCATATTTAATTGTTGAAAAAATCCATCCCATAATAATTTAGTGTAACACTACCACTATTACTATGTTGGATAGATAGAACTCTAGCTTCTTGTTACTGCTACCTTGAGCGTTTCATTTTCAAATGGCAACTGTAAGGTTGCACTATTGATGAAAAACTGGAATTAGCTCTACCAAGACTCTGCATACAACTCCTAAAACAGCCAAACCACCATTGAATAAAGAACTTTCAGGGATGATAGGAGCCTGGTTGATGAGAAGGGTTGAAGCTAGGTACGTTTGACACATGGCAGTGGCAGAACCCAGAAAAGCCATGTGCAAAAGAGACATGTCGAAAATATGGCATTACTTAGGTGGTGAGAGGTTGGGGTGATATGCCCTAAAGGTGAACAGGGGGGTCTCAGTTAGAGAGAGTGACAACCTGGAAGCCAACAGTCTATGCTTTCCACGTGCAATAAAACAGAGCCCCACATTAAAAAAATTCTTGTGGCTAACCCAACACAGCAGTGCCAGTGCTAGCACACTAAAAGCGCATCAGCACCCATTCAGCGCCCATTGAAGAGGCTCACGGGCCTATCAATGGGGAAGAAGACAATCAGGCAAGGTCTGAAGGCAGTGAGTAGCCAAGTATTCGCCATTGCAGAAGTTTTTCGGAGGGTGTGTGCCGGGAACCCACTACAACATGGGAGGAGGCAGGGTCGGCAAACCTCCACTCCTTGATTGAAGTGGTGCAGAAGACGCGCAGGCACAGTAGCTCCAGGACGGTGATGCACAAAACACAAATGTGCTGCCGTTCAATAAAAATGATGATCTCTGCAGCATATAGGAGTTGGAGATAGTACTCCAGCCTGTACGTGATCTTTTACAGTTTTTATGACCTTTTAAGAAGGTGATCGATGGGTTGGAGCAGATAGCCAAGGTACCTCTGAAAGTGGCATATGAATGGCTGAGGTGAAACTGCACGGGACTCGCTAGTCGATTGGGCACAGTGGTACAAGTAGGTGATGCCTGTACTGTACCAGAAACAGGGATACAGAGTGAAAGCATCCTGCAATTAACCGGTAGTGGGTGCCAAGTAGCCTTGAGCCCTATAATTAATAAGAGGGTGATAACCAATGGTATGGGCGGCACGGTGGCGCAGTGGTAGCGCTGCTGCCTCGCAGTTAGGAGACCCGGGTTCGCTTCCCGGGTCCTCCCTGCGTGGAGTTTGCATGTTCTCCCGTGTCTGCGTGGGTTTCTCCGGCGCTCGGTTTCCTCCCACAATCCAAAGACATGCAGGTTAGGTGGATTGGGGATTCTACATTGGCCCTAGTGTGTGCTTGGTGTGTGGGTGTGTTTGTGTGTGTCCTGTGGTGGGTTGGCACCCTGCCCAGGATTGGTTCCTGCCTTGTGCCCTGTGTTGGCTGGGATTGGCTCCAGCAGACCCCCGTGACCCTGTATTTGGATTCAGCGGGTTAGAAAATGGATGGATGGATAACCAATGGTGCGGTGGAGGCAGAAACATCAGAGACCTGCATCATTTACCAGCAACAGTCACCCTTAAAACAAAGGGAGCGCAGACAGCATGGGGTCTTTCTTATTACCATAGGGAGAGCCAGACTGTTGCTGTACCCAAAAATAGAAGGAGTACTTGGAAAAGAAGGGAAGGGGACTCTACACAGTGCAGCACATGAGCCAAGGAGCTTGCATGTGATGGAAAACCACCCTCATACCTCGAAAAAGAATGATAAGCCAACCATGGATGGATGTGAGTTGGAGCGGTTTCTCCCCATTTTTCCACATCTGCAGCCAGCAAGTATGAGGAGGGGAGAAACGTTGTTATGAATGCTATAGTTTGAGACACAGGTGGAGACACTGTCCCAACAGAGTGCCAAGAGATGTCAGCTGGTGGCGTCGTCACAGTACTTCCCCATCCTTTTCTTGCCGCTTTGTTTCAGGGTGGAGCCATGGACCAGACTACTTGGACTTCCTGTCCTGATAAACGCTTGCCCTTGCAGGATGGGATGCCTCACCCCATGGTGTTCAGCTGAGGAAGGGGCACTATGGAAGCTAACTTAATTGTGTTTGCACCAACACTACTGGTCAAAATTTTAGAACACCTCAGTATTTTCAGTTTTTACAGAAATGTACACAGTTTAATGTCTTAATGTTTCATGAAATCAAGGCATAGAACAAATGAACAATGACAAATAAAAAAAATAAGTCAAGGAATCATTAATTGTACAATATTTTATTCAGATATTTGATTCATCAAAGTAGCCTATTTTTGCTGATATAACTACCAAACTGTGGTAATCTTATTGATTAAGAATGCCAGTCAATCTGTGACAGTCAACAACTCTGCCTCTAGTTAAAGAATTCCAGAACTAATTAGACTTACTCCTCTATGTCTGACAGTTGGTGTCACACACTGAGCAACCATCCTTTCACCAACTTGATGGTGTACAAACACCCTCCGTGATGAACCTACAATTTTCAGATTTTGATTCATCGGTCCATAAGACATTCTTCCAGTCTACAGTAGTCCACAGCCGGACCTATGTTGTTCTTTAACACTAGAATTACCGGAGCCAATGAAAAAACTCATAACTCCGGCCCACCTTAAATCCTGTTGCACCTCTCCGTCAGCGTCTTTTGTCTTCTAAATGTGTTCATAAGCCCAAGCAGCAAGCAGCCTGCTATACCATCCCCCCACTGCCTCAGAACCGGCAAGAAGTTCTCCCAGTTCCTGCATTGATTGATTATCTGGGATTTCCAATTGCCTTTGGATTGTATAGGACACTGTACTCACTGACATTTTGAGTTTCTTTTTTGCAATTTCTCTAAATAAAAGGCCTACACTTCTAAGGGTAATAATGCTCAATCTCATTGCTAATTGTTGTTTTCTTGCCATTATCCATTATTTACAACTTACAGTGTAATATTGTCCAAGTTGTACTTCTGAGGGTGTAGTAACACAGTCTGTCCCAACTCTGCTTCATGACAGACACATAGGCTTTAAGTAATCAACAGAAGTTGGGACACCTATGCAAATTGTTTGCTTCAACTTGCAAGGCTTAATTTACTTTAATTGCTGCAGTACATCTCTAGGTTATAACCTTTTAGTTGTTCCCTGAAGAAGACCTATTTGTAATATTCTGAAATTTCCTTTTTTCAATTTTTGCTAAACTAAACTTTAAATTTAAACCTCTGGCAGTTTACGACTAACCTTTTCACAATTTTTGGTCATTCACGGCTTTTCAACTGATTACATTTGAAGAAAAACTGGAAAAACTGAGGTGTTTTATAACTTTTGACTGGTGCTGTATGTGTAAATCATACAATATCTGTTTAAATAAATATTTGAAAAGTAAAATATCCAGGTCTGAGATGTATTGACCTGCACTAGTCAAAAATATTTGGATGGTGCTGTTAGAAATGAGAAAAATAAAAATAAACAATAATAATAACTATTTAATTATACCTGCCATCAAAGCAGACCCTAATAAGATATTTTCACTGTACAGTAATCCCTCCTCGATCGCGGGGGTTGCGTTCCAGAACCCCCCGCGATAGACGAAAATCCGCGAAGTAGAAACCATATGTTTGTGTAGTTATTTTTATATATTTTAAGCCCTTATAAACTCTCCCACACTGTTAACATTATTAGAGCCCTCTAGACATGAAATAACACCCTTTAGTCAAAAGTTTAAACTGTCCTCCATGACAAGACAGAGATGACAGTTCTTTCTCACAATTAAAAGAATGCAAATAGATCTTCTTCTCTTCAGGAGCAGATAATTTCAGAGGGAAGAGAGAGAGAGAGCTCGCAAAGAAAAGCAAACAATCAAAAAATCAATACTTGTGCTTTTAAGTTTGCCGCGGCATTTTTTAGAGGAGCGTCAGTATCTTCTAAGCAAACAGCCCCTCTGCTCACATCTCCTCCGTCATTCGCAGAGAACGTCAGAGAGAGAGAGCGAGATTAAAGCAACAATCAAAAAATCAATACGTGTGCTTTTGTGCTTTTAAATATGCCGAGCACCGCAATAAAGCGGTATTTTTTTAGAGGAGCGTCAGTATCTTTTAAGCAAACAGCACCTCTGCTCACAGCCCCTCCGTCAGGCGCAGAGAATGTCAGAGAGGGTGAGAGAGAGGCAGAGACAAGCAAACAATCAAGCTCATGAGGATGCATATCTTATAGCATTGAGGAGTTTTAGTTAATATGTAATACATGCTCTGATTGGGTAGCTTTTAAGCCATCCGCCAATAGCGTCCCTTGTATGAAATCAACAGGGCAAACAAACTGAGGAAGCATGTAGCATAAATTAAAAGACCCATTGTCCACAGAAATCCGCGACCAGCTAAAAATCTGTGATATATATTTAGATATGCTTACATTTAAAATCCGCGATAGAGTGAAACCGCGAAAGTCAAAGCGCGATATAGCGAGGGATTACTGTATACTAATGCCTCTTCTCCTTCCTCTACAGATCACCTGAAGGCAAGACGACCTAAGCCATAACCAATTTCCTCATTCCTTTCCAAACCACGCCCTCCTATTGACTTCACATCCACTGGTACTACCTCTTGAACCCGCCTCTTCCTTTCCCCTACCTATAAAAACAATCACTATACTTTTCTTTTCTAGTTCCATTTTGGGCACAGTCTCTTGTGATTACTCTGTATTCTGCAATATACAGGGATGGAACCCCACACCTTTTTTGCTTTTTTGTTTGTCTGCTTGTATTTACACAGCACCCAGCTCTAAGAGGATAGCTCTTGAAAATCTAAATCGATTTAAAAGCCAGGAATTATCATCTGGAAATACATACTCTCTTCTATTGAATTGAATAGAATTCCCATATTGCCATTATATGGTACTAAGAGATTCAGTATGCAACTCAACCATAAACTAATTTTCCTATAAAATGCTAAACAAAACCCTACAATAATATGATAAAAACAATGAAAAAAATAAAATATGAAAGCATAAGTACAATATACATGCAGGAAATCCTCCGAAGCGTTGCTGGATACGTGCAGGCTCTAAAGCATTTGCTGAATGGAAGAAGTTCAAATAGACTGAGGCATGGGTGAGTGGAATCCATGAAGATGCTGGCGGTTTCCCTTAGGTAGCATGTGCTATAAATGTTCTCCAGGACTGGAAGTTGTATCTCGATAATCCTTTGCATTTTCGACACAATCCACTGTAGAGCTTTCCGATTAGCTGCTGTATAGCTATTATACTACACATAGATATAATGGGTTAAAATATTCGCACTGAGAGTAACAACGCTAAAGCAGCTATGTGATGATTGTGAAATACCTGAGTATTAGTAAATACAAGGCAAAAATTCTTATTCTAGTTTAAAAAAAATAATTTCCATTTCTGGTGACAGTTTTTGTCCAAATTGTTATGTGAATATGATATTTTTAAAATGATTGTGCAGTTTACAGAAGAAATTACACATTGAGACACAAAAATAGATATTTATTAACGGTATGGAATGTCACCTTTCATTTCAGCAATCATTTAAGTATAACACGTTGTCACACACATGCGCTTAGGAGGCAGCCAACAAACCCAGAGGTGAGCGATTTATTAACAGATGGGGGTTGTTTTATGGTACTGATGCCAATCTTTCTAACCTTATAGAAACAAAGAAGATCAATAATCCACACGTACCTGCAATAACCCACATCTCTGAAAATGGCAACTCTACTTCCTCATTCAAGACGTCACTTCCGGCCTCTGATGATGATGCCACTTCCGGTCCACCAATGATGACATCACTTCTGCTTTAATCATGTCCGGCAGCCATTTTCTTGTATAAATAGCCACCTCTACGATTATCTAATGTCTAATGTTTGAATAATTTCCGCATTTTCGACCAACTTTTGCTACAAGCAATATACGGGGCAATTCCCCAACTCTTTATAATTGTTTTGTGCACGTTATTTCGTCACAACGTGCTCCCTTCACAATGTGCTCATACTAGACTCCCAGGTCTGCTAAAGAAAACCTTAATCAGCTGAAGTGGCTAATAAGACTTCTGACCGCAATTTGTCTTTTCTTCTCAATGCTCTTTTTCCATCTAAGCCCAGCTACATGAGTATACACCTTGTAATAATCTGGCATAACACCAAGTTTACAGTTTAATTTCTCATAAGTATCTAATAGGGAACATGATTGAGCTTTTGAGCTCTCACCAGGTGTTTCACCACCCAGGGGCTGATGTCAGTCCCAAACATTTAGGCAAATGGAAAGTAAAATTTAAGAAAATTAGACCAACTGGCTTATTTAGCTGTCTTGTCATTTAATCATCATGTGCTTCTTTGTTAAGAAGAAGATTGGAGACTCCATCCTTGTTCTGATTACTAAGCACTCATCAAGATAAATGTACAGAACTACTATCCAGTCTATTGGATACATTTACAGTTTCACGAACAGTTCCAGAATCATTTCTATGCAGAGCCAGATTTAGACTTGATAAGGCCCTAGGCTATTTGAGACATGGGGCCCTTTATAAGTCCAGATATTCTATGTAAGTGCCAAATATGATTTGTTTTGGGGGCCCCCAAGAAGGCAGGGGCCCTAAGCTATAGCTTGTGTAGCTTATACGTAAATACTGCACTGTTTCTATGAACCACTTGTTTTTATAAAGATGGATCTTAAGAATGCATAGGTTTTAACTGGGATATCAGATAGTCATACCCTTTGGGTTGGGAAATGTACCAAAGGTTTTTCAATTGTTTGTTAACATCTTTGAGACCTCTAAGGAGTCTTTGTTACAATGTGAGCAGATGATATTTAGTATATTCCCCAGACCTCAAATCCCACAATGATCAAGCTCATTAAGTCTACAGAAAAGTTAGGTATAACACACTTTTTACCAGTTTGTAAAAAGAGTGCATTTTACAAGACCATTCTACTTTTTATTTTATACAACTTAAAATTTCACTAAGACTACTATTTGTATCTTTTACCCATTTACTTTTCCTTTGTAAAGAAAGATACATTTAGAAGCGATACTACATAAGATTTTGGTTTGAAGCTTGAGAGTGACTTTCACTTCAAGAAATTTGTTATGCTTTGAGTTCCCAGCATCAATCATTACTAGCCCTAAATGCCTGTAACCCTTTGTGCCATGACTTCTGATATCCTGTGTAAAAGGATGTGCATCAGCAGAAAGGCAGCTTAGTTTACAGACTCATTTTGTGATGTTCATACCTCTTCCTGTGAGCTCTGTGTCACAGACTTCTGGCTGTTGACATAGAAAAAGAGTGACATCTATTAAAACTACTAAGATACAGCGAAGACTTGCCATATTCAAGAGTGTTATCTAAGAAGTAGAAATGTTTGGTTTTTAGCTAGGAGGGTCTTTCAACAAAGTGTTTAATTTATCATTTGGATACAGTGCTTATGTATTTATGAATTGCAGGATAAAGAAATAGTTCTAGTATTTGGGAGATGGTATTTTTTATGCTTGGTCAGTGATGATATCTATTATTATTAACACATACATAATGCACATATTTTTGTTGTATATGAGTGGGTGTGTGTGTCTTTATGCCCTGCAATGGGATGGTACCCCCTTCAATCCTATTAAGGAGATAGTTCTCCTTTGTTCCTAATTGATGAAAATGATCATGCTATTAAAATTATATAGTATTGTGGATTGTATTGAAAAAGAATCTCATCTATTAAAAAACAGTTACTCTACTGCCATAGAAATAGGTTTGTAATATATACATTTATGAATATCACTTGATACAATTAGGTGTGGTGGCAAATTAATGCAGGAATTAATGTTGCTTCTGTATAGCTCCAGTGTTCTGGAGTCAGATTGGACACTGTCAGTGTGGAGTTTGCCTTTTCATCTTTGAACTCCAAAATGACACCCAAAAAATGGAAGCCTGGGGGAAGGCGGCTACTTTAGGTCACTGTCTTCCCCCAAATGCTAGATGGCAGCTCCCCTGGGTAACAGCAGTGCCCCGGATGCCCACAGGACATCATGTTACTCGGAGTTTGATATCATAACCCTGTTGGGTATCATGGATGCCACCAGGGGGTGCTGTGGAGTACCCTAATGGCATGGGGTTTCTGTCTAATACAGAAGTGCTTACAGACCATGTGGGAGGAAGAACAGAAGCACTTCCGGGTTAGCCACTATAAAAAGGACTTGCCAGCCTCACAGTGAGGAGCCAGAGTCGGGTGGTAGGTGGACGAAGCTTGCTGGGAGGAGTGGAGGAGAAAGAGATAAAGAAACAAGAAGATTTTAATATTACATTTAGTATTTATTTGTGGCTGTGGTGGTGAGAATACTTTGTGAAGAGTTTCCTGACAATAAATAACATCCTTGTGCTTTCCTTGTGGAAACAAAGCCTCTAAAGAGCAGTGTGGTCGGTCTGCAGAACAAACGTCTGCCCCAACATGTATTACCTGAGCTGGTTTATTGCCCACTTAATGGCCAGGGCTCCACCCTTAATTGATGTGTATCTTGTCTTCCAGTTCATCAGTTTCTGGCAGAGGTACATGACAGGATATTCAGCTCCATATGGAACTTGGCTTAGCATGGCTCCAAGGCCAGTGTCCAAGGCATCAGTCTGGATGAGAAAAGACAAGGTAAAATTAAGGGTGATAAGTACTGGAGCGGACATTAAGGCTGTTTTCAAGTCAGAATACTGACTTCATCTTTGAACTTCATGCCACTGTGTTAAAGTGGGACTGAGCAGTCTAATGGTCTGGAATCCCTACAGATTTTATTTTTTTCGCCAGCCGTCTGGATTTTTTTTCTTTTTTTCTGTCCACCCTGGCCATTGGACCTTATTCTTATTCTATATTAATTAATGTTGACTTGTTTTACTTTCTTACTGTGTCTTTTATTTTTCTATACTTTTTGTATGAAAATGTGCTATATAAATAAACGTTGTTGTTGTTGTAGAGTTCACTTTCATGTGATGTCTGCCAAAGATGCAGTCCTCTCAAAGAATTGGGCTACAAACCTTTTATAGTACCTGGCGAGACTTAGGAAGGCTCGCCCATGTAATCCAAATAGTTGGCTTTGGACAGCTCAAAATAGCACAACTCAAGGTTAATCTGCAGACCAGCATAGCAGATGCTGCAGAGGACAGTCAGGATATGCTGTACATGGTTCCTTTGTGAATGCACACTATAGGGATTGTGGGGTTTGAGCAATCGGTCCACTAGATGCTAAAAGCTCTCCTGATGCCCATGTAGCCCAAAGGGCAGAACATAATACTACCAATGTCCACTGGACTTTTCCTTCAACAAGTTGGTCAGGGGGAATCTGCCAATAGAATTTCATCATATCGAGGCTGGCCAGAAACCAAGCACTATCCAGGCACTCCAAGAGGTTGTCCACCCTAGGCATTAAAACAGGAGACCTGGTTTTGCTAAAAGAAATGATTGCAAAAGCGCCAACTCCCGTTGGGCTTGGGAACCAAAATAATAGTACTAGACCAGGGGCTGTGACTTTCTTCAGTGACCCCTAAATCTAGTTTGTGCTTCTTCTCCAGTACTCCCTCTGCCTTCTTAGCTTCTGGGAGACGATATGAATGCTCCCTTACTATGGTCCCCAGATAGATGACAATATCACAGATGATCAGTGATATCACATTTTTCTTGAGGTTCATTACCCCTTAACAGATGCAATGGCGGTTCCCAACTTGCATCTTCACCCGAGGCTAAGGGTTTACCTAAAATTAAAGTCATCGGCAGCTGCATGGGCCTGCTTTGGGTGTTATTGATGGGGTTAAGTGCCCTCACTGGGCATCTTCTCAATCAGCATGTGAGTGCTGTTGAATCAAACCTCAAAACAATGGCAGATTAGGACCCCACTAAGAAGAAAATAGGATATTTTTCGGCATCATTAGTAACCAGGAAATACATGCTTAAGCAAATGAATAAGTTAATGTAGTGGTGAGCGAAGAAGAATGAAAAAGAGTAACCTGTGTGAAGAAAATGGAGCCAGAAGATCACCCTAGAATATATTCCTTCAACTGTCTTTACTATCAAAAACGCTAATTACTTTTCCATTATAATACACATAACTTATTTTAAAAAGTTACTGGTTAGAATCACATGGTTTACCTCAGGAGGACCATTAATGGTGGGAATATATTAAACAGGAAATTGAAATGTCCCATTTTTATTTGGAATTTGTGAACTGGAAAAATGTTAGGTGTTTAAAATTAATTTCCTAAAATGCTCAGGGTAACTTCTGATATATTCCTATGTGTGTTTAAGAAAACTTGATATTAGTTGAAAACTGCTTCACTTCATTCCTTATTTAACACAGTTTTGCTTTTATGCCAGCTTCTTCAGGTAGCGCTACCCTACTCAGACAGGTCTCAACCACCTGCAGAGCTTGTCTTTCTCAGGTTCAGAACCATGTGCGCTACTCTAATTTTTCCAAGGCATTTCTTCCAAGAAGAGGCCTGAGTTGCCTCGAAAGCTTACATATTGTAATCTTTTTAGTTAGCCAATAAAATGTGTCATTTTGCTTGACTTTTCTCTGCATGGGTTTTTGTGGAAGATTTTATGGGCAGAATACAATTATGATGCTCAAGGATTCTATTTCTGGCATTTGCTTTTTGTTCTAGATTCATTTTCACCCTGTTAATCATCTTGAGTATACTCCCGTGATGCCATTTTGGTTTCTCATAGGCTCCACAATGTTGAGGAATTTCTGTTGATGGTTGCTTTGCCACTGTTATAAGGTCAACCGCAAGTGTACGGTGTTATACAATACAATACAATACAGTTTATTTTTGTATAGCCCAAAATCACACAGGAAGTGCCGCAATGGGCTTTAACAGGCCCTGCCTTTTGACAGCCCCCCAGCCTTGACTCTCTGAGAAGACAAGGAAAAACTCCCAATAAAAACCTTGTACGGATAAATGGAAGAAACCTCGGGAAAGGCAGTTCAAAGAGAGACCCCTTTCCAGGTAGGTTGGGCGTGCAGTAGGTGTCAAAAGTAGGGGGTCAATACAATACAATATACAGAACAGAACAATTCCTTAAGACAGCATAATAATAAAAATTTTAGAATTACGGTTTAACAGTAGATGATATGACATAATTAGGTTTGGATATTTTTAGAGTCCTGGAGACCTCATCCATCTAGCTGCATCTCCATTTGGCCATGCCACGGCTGAAACATTGCTCCGATGAAAGGACCCCTCTTTCCCATGATTCCTGTGATCCTCCATCAGGGATGACTTTACCATAGGCAGGCAAACAACTTGGCAGGTGGGCGTGGCACCAATGGCCACATTTGGGTACCGAGAAAGAAACAGAATAGGTGAGGGTTAGTATTCAAATATAATTATCATGTTACTTATGTTATAGTGCTAATGACTAACAACAGAGATGCAGTATGTACAGTTAATCAGCAGCTCTAGTCAGGATATGCTAAACTGAAGTAGTGAGTCTTCAGCCGGGATTTAAAGGCTGAGACCGAGGGGCATCTCTTATGGAAGCAGGAAGACCATTCCACAGTTTAGGGGCCCTGTAACTAAAAGCTCGACCTCCCACTGTTATTTTATTAATCCTTGGAATCCTAAGCAGACCGGCATCTTGAGATCTTAATGTGCTCAGGTTTGTAAGTCATGATAAGTTCAGACAAGTAAGCGGACCTTGGCCATTTAATGCTTTATATGTTAAAAGGAGGATTTTGAAATCTGCCCTAAATTTAACTGGGAGCCAGTGTAAAGATTTAAGAACTGGGGTTATGTGTTCATATTTTCTTGTTCTTGTAATAATTCTTGCAGCGCATTTTGGATTAACTGGAGGCTGTATAGAGAACAGTTTGAACAGCCAGTGAACACCGCATTGCAGTAGTCAATCCTACTAGAGATAAATGCATGAATTAATTTCTCACAATCCTGTTTATTTAGAAAGCGCCTTAATTTCCTAATATTTTTAAGATGGAAAAAACATGTTTTGGACGACTTTGTAATATGCGCTTTAAATGACATGCTAGAGTCAAAGATAACTCCTAGATTGCGGGCTGATTCAGTAAAATTAATTGGGATTCCAACTGAGTTAAATGATGACAAAATATTGCTGTGATCAGCGTCATTCCCTCCAACAATTAACATCTCTGTTTTATCTGTATTTAAAGACAAGTAGTTCTCATTCATCCATTCCTTTAATTCACTAACACAACTAATTAAAGACAACATCGGAGAAACTTCATTTGATTTAAATGAAAGGTATAACTGGGTGTCATCTGCATACGAGTGAAAATTAACATTATGTTTCCTAATGAGAGATCCCAGTGGAAGCATGTAAAGTGAAAACAGTAAAGGTCCCAGTACTGAGCCCTGGGACACCATATTGAACTTCTGTGTATAATGATGGAGTACTGTCTGCGCATTTCTGTACATACTGGAATCGATTTGATAAATAAGAACTGAACCAAGCGAGCACGGGCCTGTAAGCCCAACATCGTTTTCTAGCCTGTGCAGTAAAATAGAATGGTCAATGGTGTCAAATGCTGCACTTAAGTCCAACAACATAATTACAGTGGAATTTCCTTCATCAGAGGATATCAGAATGTCATTTACAACCCGTGTTAGTGCCGTTTCTGTACTATGACCAGTGCGAAAGCCAGACTGGAATTTCTCAAATAAATTGTAATGTGTAAGGTGTGACTGAAGCTGACTGGCGACTACTTTCTCTAGTATTTTAGAGAGAAATGGTAAATTTGAAATAGGCCTATAGTTATTTAGTATGTGTGGGTCTAGGTCTGACTTTTTAAGTAAAGGTTTAATGACTGACACTTTTAGTGCATCAGGTACTGTGCCATGCAGTAATGAACTATTGATAATGGTTAGAATAGGCTGCAAGAACATCCATTGCACTTTTACTAGTTTTGTTGGCACTGGATCTAGGGAACAAGTAGTGGGCTTCATTTTAGTAATTAAAGTTAAGACTTCCTGGTGAGTTACAGGATTAAAATTATTAAAGTGCTGAATGCAATGCGACAGGGTCTGCTAAGCTAGTATTTGGTTTGTACTGTGATGCTGAGATCTGGGATCTTATATTTTTAATTTTCTCATTGAAGAAGTTCATAAAGTCTGTACTGCTAATATCTGTTGGTATTTTGCACTGTTGATCTGAATTCCCATTTGTTAATTTAGCCACTGCTCTAAAAAGTACCCTAGGATTTTTATTATTGCTATCTATTAATGTAGAATAGTATTCTGAGCGAGCTTTAAAGAGGGCTCTTTTATATTTATTAACACTCTCTGTCCATGCAATTTGAAAGACATGTAGCTTTGTTGTTCTCCATCTGCGCTCCAGTTTTCGACACTCTAATTTAAGAGCTCGAGTGTTTTCATTAAACCAGGGAGAGTTTCTATGTGCTTTGATCACTTTTGTTTTAGGGGAGCCACTGTGTCCAGAGCATCTCTCAAGGTCACATTATAATGTGATATTAGCTGATCTAAATTGTTTTCCACGTTTACATTTGATGTTAACTGATCTAAATGGTTTTCCACAATTACACTCGACTTACTCAAGGTATCTATAAATTTTGAAGCAGAATTACAATCTAGATGTCGCACTGTCTTTGTTTTAATCTGCGAGTGTGCTGGCATGGGCAGAACTAAATCAAACGTAATTAAGAAGTGATCGGAAATAACTACATTTAATGGAGTAATATTTAAATTTTGAATTTCAACTTTGTAAGTTATAATTAAATCTAATGTATGGTTATGATTATGAGTTGGACCTTTGACAATCTGACAAAATCCTACTGAATTTAACAAATAAGTAAAACATTTGCTAAAAGTGTCAGTTTCCACATCAATGTGTACATTAAAATCCCCCATCAGAACTACGTGATCATAATTTATAGCCAAATCAGACAGAAGGTTGCTAAATTCAGTCATGAACAATGAATATGGCCCTGGTGGTCTGTAGACTAGCACTATAATTGTGTTGAAATCTGTTTTAATATTTAAAATGAATGCCTCAAAGGATGTAAAGTTGCCTAAATTTTTAGGAGTGATTTGCATTTTGTTACAATGAATTATTCCAAGGCCTCCTCCTCGACCAGAATCTCTAGACTTATGAAGGAACGAGTATCCATCTGGTGACGCCTCAGCTAGGGGAACAGTGTCACATTTACTAAGCCAGGTTTCAGTAAGAAGACACAGATCAGATTTTGAACTTAATATTATATCATTTACCAAAACAGCTTTAGTGCCAAGAGAGCGAATGTTCAATAAACAGCATTTAAAACTGCATGGTACTTTCTGAACTGCTGATATATTTTTTGTTTTAATTTGAATTAAATTTCTATTACAGATGCCCCTGGTGGAGTGTCTGGTTTTATCCCTTGGTCTAATTATACACCTTATTTTTTGGTTATCAATTAATTTATGGTTTGTTTCAAGACTAAATTTACTGGATGCCCCACAACAGGGATTATGGGTAACAGCTTCAGGAAAATAACAGGTGGGATAAACAACAGCCTGTGATTTAAGATCACATGACTATCACAGGTTCAAAGATGTAAAAATTCAGTGTTGTAGACTTTCTGGTTGTATGAGATTGCAGATAACATTTACCTAGACTTTTACTGTAAGTGCAGTTTTTCTTGGTTTCTTGGTTTACAATTCTTGAGGTCTGTTTTCCTGACCAAGTATCTTGTTTTAGTGTTTGAATTTAGATGTTACTATATTTGACCTTTTGGTATTGATGTTGGCCTAGATTTTTGACTACCTTTCATGCCTCTATCATTCAAAGAATAGATCTGCTTTACTTTCGGTGGCAGAGCACTTTGGATATTTTGCTAATCTATCTCACAATTTAGGCATAAAGTAGACTGTAAATAAATTAACATTAAAATTGTCATTTAAGATAGCAAAATAGTACTTTGCTGGCACTGGAGTAATCATCAGCAGAACTCTGATTCTGACAAAAGCAGGACTATTTACCCAAGTCAGTTCCAGCTGTTTTAGGATGGGTTGGATTCTGTATGCTTAAGCCCCTGATCTATTGTGCCCAGCCCTTTACATAATTTTTTTTTTGTTTATTTTTATGCATTTATTCCAAGTTTGCAATGTTATATGCGTATATCAGTGCCTCAGTATACCCCACCTGCACCCTCCTGCTTCTCAGATTTTGTAGCATAACATATATAACATTGTGTCCTGGGTATGACGTTAAACTGCATCTGGCCCTGCAAGTGGTTCTCCAACTTTCGGGGAAATCATGGGGGTTGGTGACAAGATTGGCACTCCAGGAACTATAAAAAAAACTTCACAAGGCTCCGAGACTACAGAAAGGACTCTTTTTCGCTCTCCGCGGGAGTAGCTCTGCTGCATCATCAAACTCCACATTTCAGTAGCAGCACTCTCTGAGGTGCGCAGACCGGGGACTGGTCAGATCTCTGTAGGTAGATACACCTTTTATTGGTCTGGTCGGTCTGATGGCTGTCATACTCGGGGAGTAGTCGTTGCTGTAGCTGATTGGCTTCTTCCAATGGTGTCCAACGTCACTCCTTTCAACGAGCCTATTATGGGACTCAGATTACGGCACTCCCTGGGTGCCTTGTCTGTTGTCTCAGTTTATGCTCCGACCGTGGTGAGTGATATCTCGGCGAAGGAGACATTTTATTCACAGCTTCGCTCAGTGGTTGATGGGTGCCCATGAGGTGACACTCCTCTGGTCATTGTTGACTTCAATGCTACCACTGGCACTGACACGGCTGGCTATGAGGATTGTCTCGGTCCCCATGGGTCTGGTGACCGTGGTGAAAGTGGCTCCATGTTCCTTGATTTCGCAAAAGGTCAAGGGCTGCAAATCGCTGGATCCTGGTTCCAGTGCCCTGAACCGCATCGTTGGACTTGGTACTCCAATACTGGTGGTGCAGTGAAGGAGACCGATCACATTCTCGTCAGCAGACGCTGGAGGCTCTTGCAAAACTGCATGGTCTACAGAAGTGCCCAGTTTGTGAATTCTGACCACAGACTTGTTGTCGCTACTCTTAGGATCCAGCTTAGGTCCAGTAGGTTACCACCTACTAGGAAAATGAGCCTGGACTTGGCCAGACTCCAAGACCAGGCTGTTTCTAATGATTTTGCATGTAGTTTGTGTGAGGAACTTTCGGATTTGCCGATCCTAATGTGATGTGGGAGACCTTCCGTGACAAGACCCTGAAGGTTGCTGAAGGTTGCGTTGGAGTTACCGGTGTTCCCAAAAGGAGGTGTTTCATCTCGCAGGGCACCATGGATATCATCGAGAGGAGTTACAGTGCACAGCTCAATGGCAACTCTGGTCTGTACCAGGAAATGAGAAGGATAGCTGCAAGGGCTCTGAGTGCAGATAAAGAGGCGTTTGTTAGAGGAATCTGTGAGCAAGTGACACACCATCTGTGTTCTAGCGACCCACGTCCTGCTTACAGAGGAATTGAAGTATTACGCACATCTGAATCTGTTCCACGGAGAGTCGCAGTCAGGGCAACTGATGGAATGGTCCATACGGATGACACTGCAGTTGTGACCCGCTGGGCTGGCTACTTTGAGCAGTTGTTCAAAGCTGATCCTCCGGCTAGGATGTTAGATATCTCTGGTTCTACGGTTCTTGAGGCTGATCCACCAATTAGCTGTGAACCACCCAATCTGACTGAGATTACACAGGTGGTGAACTAGCTGAGGGGGGGAATGGCTGCAGGGATCTGTTGTGAACTTCTCCAGGCTGGTGGTAAGGCCATCCTCCTGGCATTGCAAGCAATCTTTGATATATAGATAGATAGATAGATAGATAGATAGATAGATAGATAGATAGATAGATAGATAGATAGATAGATAGATAGATAGATAGATAGATAGATAGATACTTTATTAATCCCAAGGGGAAATTCACATCTTTGCTTCCATTTGGGAGACTGGCATCATCCCAACTGACTGGAAAACTGTACTTTTAGTCCCTATCTGGAAAGGGAAGGGTAATCGCCTGGATTGCAGCAACTACAGGGGGATAACACTGCTTTCCGTGCCGGGTAAGTTCCTTACTAGGGTTGTCCTCAATAGGATATGTGATCACTTGCTCACCTACTAGCGACCAGAACAGTCTGGTTTTACACGTAAGAAGTCTACCATCAATCTCATGCTGGCACTAAGGGTTCTCATGGAGTGCAAACATGAATATCAGCAGAGATTCTTTGCAGCCTTTGTCGATTTTAGCAAAGAGTTTGACTCAGTTGATCAAGCAGCCCTGTGGGACATCCTGAGGGTTCATGGGAACCCCTCAAGGTTGCTGGATATCATGGCTGGCCTGTACACGTGTATGCTGCTGCTGGAGTATGTGAATTTCCCCTTGGGATTAATAAAGTATCTATCTATCTATCTATCTATCTATCTATCTATCTATCTATCTATCTATCTATCTATCTATCTATCTATCTATCTATCTGTGAGTGCTGTGCAGAGCGGAGGCAGGACCTCAGCGTTTTTCCCAGTTGATTCTGGGGTTCGTCAGGGGTGTGTTCTTGCTCTTACTCTGTTCAATGCTTGTATGGACTGGGTGTTGGGCAAGATCGTGAGGTCCAGCAGCTGTGGGGCATCTGTTGGTGAAGAAAGATTCACTGCTCTTGACTTTGCTGACAATGCTGTGATCTTTGCAGAGTCAATGGAGGCTCTGATCAGGGCACTGAAGAGACTGAGTGAGGAGTCTGAGTGTCTGGGCTTGCGAGTGTCCTGGATAAAAAACAAAATCCAGGCCTTTAATGACCTCTTGGGCACAGCCATCAGCAGTGTGTCTGTTTGCGGAGAGAGTGTTGACCTTGTAGAGAGGTTTACTTACCTTGTCAGTGACATTCATTACTATTTAGAACATTAAAACAATCTAGATGAGAACAGGCCATTCACCCCAACAAATCTCGCCGGGTCTTTCCGCTTAATTTTCCTAAAATAATATTGAATTTTGAAAGTCTCTAAATTCCTACTGTTTACCACACTACTTGGTAGGTTATTCCATGTGTCTCTGTGTGAAGGAAAACTTCTTAATGTTTGTGTGAAATTTAACCTTATCAAGTTTCTAACTCTGTCCTCATGTTTTTGATGAACTCATTTTAAAATAACAATCTCAATCTACTATACTAATTCCCTTCATAATTTTAAATACTTTAATCATGTCTCCTCTTAGTCATCATTTGCTTAAACTGAAAAGGCTGGACTTTTTCCAGAGCTGCTATATCATTTGTGTAGCCTGGAGACACTGGTTTTGTAGTGTGACCATGAGCAAGTCACTTGATTTGTCTGTGCTCCAAATGGCAAACCAAAAGAAATGTAACCAATTGTACTATAAATGTTGTAAATTGCCTTGGATAAAGGCATGAGTCAAATAAATAGATGTATTGGAGACAAAAACTACACACAGTACTCAAGATGAGGCCTCACCAGCACATTATAAAGCTTGAGAATTACCTCCTTGGACTTCTACTCCAAACATTGTGCTATATAACCTAACATCCTGTTAGCATTCTTAATGGCTTCTGAAAACTGTCTGGAAATCTTTAGTGTCGAGTCCACTACAACATCTAAATAGTTCTCATAAGGTGTAATTTTGATTTAATAATAATTCTTTACATTTATATAGTACTTTTCTCACTACTCAACATGCTTTAGTGAGTTTAGTCAGTT
This sequence comes from Polypterus senegalus, assembly GCF_016835505.1. Taxonomy (NCBI): domain Eukaryota; kingdom Metazoa; phylum Chordata; class Cladistia; order Polypteriformes; family Polypteridae; genus Polypterus; species Polypterus senegalus. The sequence goes on from NC_053156.1 coordinate 112,058,448, forward strand.
TTATGTCTTATCTGAAGGACAGCTCAATTTTTACAACAAAGTGTCCCAATCACTGGAATCCTCATTCAGACCATGGGGTAAAATCCCCTTGCTGGCCTCACCAACACCTCTTTCAGCAGCAACCCAAGCGTATCCTAGATTGTCTCCCATCCAAGTAACGACCGGGCCCGAACATGCTTAGCTTCAGGTGGATGACCTTTTCTGAAGTGCATGTGGTATGGCTGTTGACAAGGATTAATATTTATCATGCCCGTTGCTTAAAATTCTAAATATGTGTTATAGCACTTTGCATTTTACGTAGTCATTCAAATGAAATATAAAGAATAAACTCACTAAGACTTGTTGAATTAATTACTCAGCTGCCTGTGGAGTGCAAGGTAAAAGCATAAAGGTGTGATGAGAATGGCAGACGTTACAAAAATATGAGATGTCCACGTTTACTAGTATTAGCTTTCCATTCCCAAGATGCAAATTTCTTTTCTTTCCAGCTGCTTTATTTCCACTAGCAATATCAAATTGAAATAAAATCTTAAGGCACTCATCATCCCTTTCTTTCAGCATTATGTGAATTTCAGGCCCAGATTCAGGGAATTTGTTTTTAAGCATTTGAGACGCTGCATTTTTTAAATCATAATAACCAGCCCATTCCTTTCCTTTAGTCTCAAGAAGGAATTAGCAATTTTAACAACTTAATGGAAGAACTTTATAGAAAGAGATAAAATACAAAATAAAATTGATAAGAGAATAAAAAAGAGATTATTACATGTGATGGGCAATCCTAGCATTTTACACCATCCAGATGCTAATGTTACATACTATGAATCAAGTAAATAACATTAAGAACAGGGTGGGCACAGTTTGAGGAATTCACTTTATATGCAAAGTTGTACTTATTAATGTTACACATGACATAATATACAATCCATTCTTTATTTTACAGTTTATCAAATTCCTTTATTTTATTGAATCCTACAATAACTACTGGCAATGAAGTAAGACATTCCCCACAGATAATGAGAGATCATTTATAGTTATAATTTTAGTTTTATGCTTCCATTTATCAAGCTTAGTGTATACATCTTTAGAATCTGTTAAAAACGTTAACTGGACTGTAAAATCCATCTATAAATAAAAAGAAAATAAAAAGTCATTATAAAATCTAACCAGGAACTGCAGTACTTTCTGGCAGAAAGGTGATGTAGTTGTGGATGGCAGCGGGCAGGGTTTTGTTTTTTAAGGATAACGAGTAAAATGCACATTAATGTTCCTTGACAATTGACTGTGCTACTTCTAAAAAGCAAAGAATTATATTAGTTGCCTGGCATGGGAAATGGTAATGTACATCTAGAGTATGTGACAATGGCTTCACTTTAAAGAACCCTGTATTGGAAGACAGTACGTTCCAGGGAGCTCCTCTGCTCACTTTTAGCCTTTATGTTCTTCAATCTTCACTGTAATTGTGAGTTTCTGGTACCATATCAACTTTATCTGAAAACAGTTAAACATAAGACCTGGGAATGGCAAAAACACTGTGGAACACAAGGGAATATATGATTCTTGCTGAAACAGATTATAATGAAAAGTAAATGTAAAGAAATTGCCATATTGCAAAAATAAGGAAAAACATTTCATTCAAAATATACTTCTGAGTGTTGCTCTTATTAGACTAGTGTCAGACACGCATGAATATGGAACAACCACTAGCTTTCACAAACCTGGTAATACCACCCCTTAGCATGACAGGATACTGTTTGTAACATTGTGTCCTTCTTTGCCTTCAGGACAGACTAACAACCAGAAGACTGACATCACTTCTGCCCCCTTCTTACCAGATGTCCTGCCTTCTCCCTCAAGGACAGGACACGAAGACCCGCAGTGATGAAAGTTGAAGTTATTTTGGAAACCTATATCTAATAGTGCGCTACAACTCTTCGGTAGTAAACACTATCATTAGAGATGTTTGTGACAGCATGTTTGATCAATAAAATGTATTGGTACACAGAGCAAACCTTTTGTTTGTGTTTTCTCACTTTATGCATCTGTTTTAGAGTTAGCTTTGTATCAAAAGAGAATAAACCATATTCTGTGAGTATATAAGTGAATGAAAAACCTGATGTTTGTTATTGATTTATTTGAAAATATCAGGTCAGGTCAGGTTGGGGTGCATGCACTGGTACAGCACGTTAGCACATCCTCCACACGACAAAACAGCTCAGGATCCCAGTTGGCAACCACCCAGTCAAACAGGCGCTCTATTCCCACACCCCTGGAAATGACCATTTATCTGTCGCATCCAAGTGTTACGTAGGTGTCCCATTGGCCTGGTCCAGCTGCTCAGATCCTCAACAATGAGGATCCTGTAAACCAGATCACCCTTGGGAAATCGTGCTACATGAGCATAGTGCTGTAACTGACGCTAACTCACAATACAGGTAATGTGCCTCATTTGGGACTTCATGAGCAACTGCTCCTTCAGCACAAAGTCAAACCAGCGGTACCCAATGATTCTCTGAAGTGACACAGTACCAAAGGAGTCCTTCAGTACTGTATTTGAAAATATGTTGCCCTATAATTTCTATTAAGCAAACTACACCATGTTCACAACAAAAACAACTAAAGGTGATGACCAATACTGTATATTTTATTCCAGCCAATAAGAAAATGAATACGATGTATAATTTGGTAAATATTGCCATCACACCTCTGATGCAGTAGAAAAACTTTAGAACAAGCCAAGCTTTTACTGCTCAGGATGAATGAAATTATAAATGACCAGTAACGGCGCACTGCATGATAACGTGCAGTGAATACACTTGACCTGAGCATTCATACTCTTTCTCTGTACGTTTAGCATTCGTTTGCTCAGAGGTTGATGCGCTTGCTGCTTCCTGAGCAGCTCTTCATTTCTCCACCCTAGCGGCCCGCTGCTTCTCTTCTTCCGTTGGCATCTTTTCGCATTTAAACTGATTAAGTCAGTGTTTGTGTTGCAATTACTTAATATGTTCTCTTTAATTTTGCACTTAAGCTGGCACTTAAGTCTTCAATCTGCCTCAAGAATGATTTAAGATATGAAGTGGTAGGGAAAGTGATGGTGAAGGTGTTAGGGATGAGAACGGCACCCATATGCATGCGCCGCACGGCCACCCTGCTGCGTGCTGCCGAGAGTTGATTCTACAATTAAATAAAATAAAAATAAAAAGAGTAATAAAAATCATCACCCCGAAAGCGGATAGTAGACGTCACGTAGTATATGTGTACTAAATTTCAAGTCAATAGGTGAAACGGTTTGCGAGCTACAGGTGATTTAAAATCCTGGACAGACAAACGAACAACCATGGTAGCGTTATTATATAAAAAGATAATGATGTATTTGAATCAGGAAAGTTCTAAAAGCAAGGTTTGTTATAATTTACATTTCTGAACAGATGGATGAAAAGACTTGGAGATAACATAAGCTTTGATTGGTTAAAAACAATCACTACAAAAATGCTTCTTCTGCACACACACACACAAAAATTGCGAAATAGCCAAACTCAAATTACAATTCTCAAAAAACTAAACAGTGAGTGCCTCCACGCGATGTACCTTACAGGAGAATTAACTTTCTAGAAGTCTGTCCTCTTGCATTAACATCTAATAGCCCATACACTTCAAAATATACAGGTAGCCATAGTGGGGTAGGTGTTACACAGTAAACCACAAGACTGCTGGGTCAATTTCAAGCATTGACTTTACCACCCTTAACAAGTCACTTCAAATCCCAACGGTTCAAGTTATAGAAGAATGGAAACAGTTGTGCTTTACACCTACAGAACAAAATAATTACAGGAAATATGTGATTGCAGTTTTAAAGGTTGTGTAACCTGCTGTTGACTCAAAAGGTAATTACTTTGTCAAATGGGGCACAGGGCATTACAAAAAGTACTCTATTATATAAATGGGTTCTTTTAGTTAGTAGTGAAGCTTTGGTTAATGTTTTGATATAATTCACTGTGAAAATACTCAATAATGAAGAAAATCGGGAAAGGAGCAAAATGTTTCCTCTGCACTATATTACTTGTAATTTGCACTGCTATAAGCATAAAGACCTCCCTGCGTGGAGTTTGTATGTTCTCCCCATGTCTGCGTGGGTTTCCTCCGGGTGCTCCAGTTTCCTCCCACAGTCCAAAGACATGCAGGTTAGGTGCATTGGCGATCCTAAATTGTCCCTAATGTGTGCTTGGTGTGTGTGTGTGTGTGTGTGTGTGTGTGTGTGTGGTGGGCTGGCGCCCTGCCCGGGGTTTGTTTCCTGCCTTGCACCCTGTGTTGGCTGGGATTGGCTCCAGCAGACCCTCGTGACCCTGTAGTTATGATATAGTGGGTTGGATAATGGATGGATGGACAAACATAAAGAGAAAAGCTGCTCTTTGTAATCTGATCATACAAAAAATGGTCAAGTCACCCAGAATAGTGCAGTTGTATAATAAGGCAATATTTTTGATCCACTCAATAATGATGCTCTTTCACATACAGAAGTTAATTAGCCACTGGTAATATAATGCAGCCTGACACTTTGCATATACATTACCACAGATATTTGTGGACAATGAGGAGATGGTGGGGGTTAGATGGTGAAGTTAACACAACTTGGAACCATGAAGTCCAAAATACATCTGAAATTTCCTGTTTCAGATTAAACTCCACCCAGAAGACAGCAGCTGCAGAAAGGTAATTTATGATAACTTGCCAATCAGCTGTAAGTAGAGAATAAGCATACTGTAGGCTCATAAGAACTTCCTCTACAGTACAGCCTGAGAGAATAATATGAAAAGTAACATATTAGGGGAAAATGCAAACAGCTCTAAAGACTTCTTCAACACTTTTCTGTTTAAAAAATATTGACATATAGAGACATATAGCACAATACAATACTTATTTTATATATTTTATTTTAGCAAAGTGTTGGTCTACTACAATGGATACTTGCATAATATTATGTTACAGAGGTTAATTGTTAATCTTTAATATCTGGTAACATTAGCTACCATTTGTTACTCACAATATGTGGCAAAAGTAGCAGCATAACCATCTAGATAATGTAATGCTCCTTATGCATCATGCAGAATGGGTTCAGCTCCTAAGTGCTGATATGTGTACTATGATGCACATTTGTGTAAAATTTGCCGATGTTCACTTTTCTTACAAATGAAATGGCCTTGTGTGAAAATGAAGATTTCTAAAACTTGCAAGAAATATACAAACTAGGTATGTATACCACATGCATTTCAGAAAAGGTCATTCACCTGAAGCTAACCATGTTTGGGCCTGGCCAGTACTTGGATGGCAAACCATCTAGGAGAAGTTTGGGTTGCTGTTGGAAGAGGTGATGGTGAGACCAGCAGAGAGAACTTACCCTGTGGTCTGAATGTGAATCCAAATGCCTCAATGCAGTGACACGGACACTGTGCTGTAAAAATAATGCCGTCCTTCGGATGAGACAAAAACAAAGTCGTTATTCTCTGTGGTCATAAAATATCACTGGGCAACCTTTGTAAAGAGTAGGGTGCATCCTGATGTTTTGGCTAAATTGCCCACCATGGCCTAGTCATTCTGTTCCCCTAATCAAACCCAGTATCTCTCTCACCACTTTACCACCTACAGTTGTGCTTGAAAGTTTGTGATCCCTTTAGAATTTTCTATATTTCTGCATAAATATGACCTAAAACATCATCAGATTTTCACTCAAGTCCTAAAAGTAGATAAAGAGAAACCAGTTAAACAAATGAGACAAAAATATTATACTTGGTCATTTATTTATTGAGAAAAATGATGAGTGGCAAAGTATGTGACCCTCTAGGATTATCAGTTAGATTGAAGGTGAAAATTAAAGTCAGGTGTTTTCAATCAATGGGATGACAATCAGGTGTGAGTGGCCACCCTGTGTTATTTAAAGAACAGGGATCTATCAAAGTCTGCTCTTCACAACACATGTTTGTGGAAGTGTCTCATGGCACGAACAAAGGAGATTTCTGAGGACCTCAGAAAAAGAGTTGTTGATGCTCATCAGGCTGGGAAAGGTTACAAAACCATCTCTAAAGAGTTTGGACTCTGCTAATCCACAGTCAGACAGATTGTGTACAAATAGAGGAAATTCAAGACCATTGTTACCCTCCCCAGGAGTGGTCAACCAACAAAGATCACTCCATGGCAAGGCGTGTAATAGTCGGCGAGGTCACAAAGGACCCCAGGGTAACTTCTAAGCAACTGAAGGCCTCTCTCACATTGGCTAATGTTCATGTTCATGAGTCCACCATCAAGAACACTGAACAACAATGGTGTGCATGGCAGGGTTGCAAGGAGAAAGCCTCTGCTCTCCAAAAAAAACATTGCTGCTCGTCTGCAGTTTTCTAAAGGTCACGTGGACAAACCAGAAGGCTATTGGAAGAATGTTTTGTGGAAGGATGAGACCAAAATAGAACTTTTTGGTTTAAATGAAAAGCGTATGTTTGGAAAAAGGAAAGCACTGCATCCCAGCATAAGAACCTTATCCCATCTGTGAAACGTGGTGGTGGTAATATGATGGTTTGGGCCTGTTTTGCTGCATCTGGGCCAGGAAGGCTTGCCTTCATTGATGGAACAATGAATTCTAAATTATATCAGTGAATTCTAAAGGAAAATGTCAGGACATCTATCCATGAACTGAATCTCAAGAGAAGGTGGGACATGCAGCAAGACAATGACCCTAAGCACACAAGTCGTTCTACCAAAGAATGGTTAAAACAGAATAAAGTTAATGTTTTGGAATGGCCAAGTCAAAGTCCTGGCCTTAATACAATTGAATGTTGTGGAAGGACCTGAAGCGAGCAGTTAATGTGAGGAACCAACATCCCAGAGTTGAAGCTGTTCTGTACAGAGGAATGGGCTAAAATTCCTCCAAGCCGGTGTGCAGGAATGATCAAAAGTTACTGGAAACGTTTAGTTGCAGTTATTGCTGCAAAGGGGGGTCACATCAGATACTGAAAGCAAAGGTTCACATACTTTTGCCACTCACAAATATGTATTTCCTTAATAAATAAATGAACAAATATAATATTTTTGTCTCATTTGTTTAACTACTTTTAGGATTTGAGTGAAAATCTGATGATGTTTTAAGACATATTTATGCAGAAATATAGAAAATTCTAAAGGGTTGACAAACTTTCAAGCACAACTGTAATAGCTTATGCGTGGTGAGTGTACTGGCACAAAGATGGCTGCCATTGGATCATCCAGGTAGGTGCTAAACATTAGTGGTGGTTGAAGTGGCTGCCCACTTCAGTAAAGCACTATAAGTAGCGAGACAGCTATATAAATGTAAAGAATTTTTATTGTTACTATTGAACAACTGAATCACTGTTACTTTACTGCAGCTGCCCTATGACTTTTTATTACAATAGCACAGTCTATAAATAAATAAAATCTAAAATTCTTATTTCTCTCTAAGGACTAGTGGAAGGGAAACATATTAAAAATGAAGGGAAGGGAAACAATAAAATAGCAGAAGATTAATCATATTCTAAAGCCTTTCATTCCAATAAAGAGTCAGGTGAAACCTCAGCCTGTTCCAGCCATATTTGGTACAAGGAAGGAACCAACGCTGAATTCAGTACCATCTATCAGAGAGTGCACTCTGCAGCATTGGGTCAACTTATCTGCCCGTCCTCTTGGCAGGCCCAATTTTGGGATGCGAGAGAAAACCATGCGAGAGTATCTAGTAAAAAGCCACACAGACCACAGATGAGATTTTTATGTTAGTTGGTTTTACACTTCAATTTCCACTTGGAGTCAATGAAGTAGTGTATCTATACTGTATATGTGTTGTCACTAAAAGAACAGACTGACACAGGTTTAAGAATTGGGGCACGAACTGTGTAACCCATTTAGTAATCACTTCAAATAAACTAAGGTAAAAAAATGAACAGAGAATTCGTATCAATTGGCAAAGTTTAGTTACTATTGTAGTGGACAGGAGGACGTTTAAAACAAACAGTGCTCCATTCTGGTACAGGCCCTTCTTATATACAGTTGAGACCTTCTGGATATGTTGGGACTTGTGAGATGGATGCAGACTTTTCTATTTGTCTTCTTGGTCTCTCCGCTTGGAGGTGCAGGGAAAAACAAGAAGGTGGTTAGCAACAGGGCCACAATACTGCCCCCTAGTGCTTCACATGAGAAAGCCTCAAAAGTTACCCGTATGCACATGTGCAAAGCACTAACATTTTAACAACACAGCCTCCACACAAACACTAATTCAATCCAAATCAGAATCCGAAACCTGTTGGCGAGAGAACGTAATTCAAATCTTATCTTCAACCAATATCATCATAACTAGATAGATAGATAGATAGATAGATAGATAGATAGATAGATAGATAGATAGATAGATAGATAGATAGATAGATAGATAGATAGTGATGAGCAAAACAGGCAAGTTTTGATTTGCATTCACTTTTGCAAAACTGACACTAAAATTCATTTTGCAGGTGTTTTTTTCACAATTTCAAAATTTGAAACTCAGTGAAAAGTTGTTTGAGGTCAAGGAATTCTGCTCCCTAAAGCTCCGTTCACACTTCCGTGCTTACCTGTGTTCTTTTCTGCAGCTCTGTAATGCATGTAATGCATACCACACTGGTAAAGTTAATTCTGTTTATGCCTCTCATTCACATCATCACAGACGAATGCAGTATGTTGTTTAAAATGTGACACACTAAAAGGTATCATTGTGCACATTCCTGTGCTTTCAGTACTGGAAATCTTAGTATATGGAAAATCGCTACTAGCTATTGTGGCGGTTAATGTGACGACCTGGCTGGGACACCTTGGAGGACCAGAAGAGGGCTTACGCCCACCTCAGACCACGTGGGGGCAGCCACCCTGGTTGCTATGGGGACCACGGGTACAGAGCTTTGAAGCTCAACCCTGTAGGGGCCCATGGTTGCCGCCAGGGGTCGCCCCAGTGCCTTGGAGACCCTGGACCTCAGCACTTCCGCCACACCTGGAAGTGCTGGGGGGAAGAAGAGCAGGGACACCCGGAGTGCTTCCGGGGATGCAACCGGCACTTCCGCCACACTGGTGCGTGGCGGTGGGAGGTTGCCGGAACACACCTGGAGCACCTGGAGCTGGAGTTGGGTGAGGAGAGGACAATGCAGGAGAAGAGAGAGTGGAGGTGGCCTGAAGAGAAAGGCAGAGTGTGTGAGAGGCCTAGACTTTGGGGAAGTCTTGGGGTTGTGTGGCACTTTGTAAATAGTTGGACTTGTAAATAAATGTGTGGTGGTGATTAACAACATGTCTGCCTGTCTATGTCCAGGGCTCGTTCCAAATTATCCAGCACCCCACCATTACCTAACAATTCTAGTTGGGGATGAGCACACGTCTGATGTTTTTTTTTCTTTGCTAGACAGTTTTACACAAATAGTACATGACAGGCAGATGCATGAATGCGCTTTTAGACAGGAACAAAACATCTTTCTTTTTGGGTGAATGACATAAATTTCACTGAAAGCTATTTTTTTTTTTTGCAAATTGAAACATTGACTTTCACTTTAAATTCATTTTTGCACAAATAGTTTTACTCATATCCAATCGTAGCCCTCATTATCATTTCCATTCTACTCTTCCTGTGAGATTTGCAGTAATAATGCCAACCAGGCCTCAGTATCCCCAATAACTTTCTCTAGCCCTTTCAGATGCTTCCAGGACAGTCACTGCAGTATGTTCTTGGTCTGCTCCTCAGTCTTCTCCTAGTGGGGATGTATCCTGAGGCATCCTAACTACATGTCCAAAACACAATGACTGGATCCTCTCATTATGGAAAAGCAGCAGTCGTATTCTATCTTTCTATATTTCTGAACTGCAAACTCTGTTACAAAGTGGGAAACCTTGTACAGAACCTTAATTTCAGTTGCATTTCTCCTTCAATCTCATTGTTTTAGTCACAAGTCAAAGCTCATAAACAAACACAACAATTCATTGATCCAACTGTAGACTCCCCACTGTCCTGTAGGATAAAAATTTTAATATAGTGAAAAAGTTCAGTGGACAGATCTATGTTAATCACTAGTGACATCACATCTTTGCAGCAGACTGACCGAGGACCGTCACATGTGGTAAATAGTAATGAAAGCTCAGATAATAATGAAATAACCAAAAGAAGGAGTGAGGAAGACTATGTCAGGTTCAACTGTCATCTGGGTTTTTTCTATTAATTGGTTTTGTTATTCTTACTTTCTCCTTTATCTTTCCCAGTGGTTAGATAATTATGTTGCTCGTGGAGCTATTCCACAATTTGTTGGGTCACAGCTGGTAACCATTTCCTTGAAGCCTATTGCTATGCACGCCTACATGTGCTACCCGGAGCACACAGGTGTCTGTGTATGTTGTTCCTGGAGGCAGCATTTAAATAAATAGGTTCTTGTCATAAGGTACTCTGTCAGGATTAATGCAACTGTGGTACAAATGTCTCTGTTAATGGCTAGGTCTCTTTGACAGAGCTTTTGTTTAGTGTGGTCTTGTGCCTTGGGCTTCTGCACAGTTGTAATCTTTATATGGTCTGCTTCTGGTGTCCTTATTTTCCTTTGCTCACAGAAGTCACTTATCATAAGAAGGCATCTATTTCCAGCTTCTTAAGGGCAAGATCTCAGCTATTGGCTGGAGACTAGTATCCTGTAGTTGGTAGGAGTAACCAGGTATGGTGCAACAACACTTTCCTTTTGTGTACCATCTCTTGATTTAATGGTTTCCACCTTTTCACTATATTCTCAAAATAATTCCACCACTCATAGTATGGTTAAATATTCACTAGGATTTGGGTGCATTGCAGATTGAAAGTATTTCTTGATGTCATGCAACACTATAAAAGACCAGAAAACTTCTGATGTCCCATCTGACTGACCTTTGGGCCCATCTATATTCTGAATAATCCTTACTTTGGGAGGATGCACTGATAGCACGTTGCCTCACCCATCTCACGAAGAACCACCTGGACCGAGTGCAGCAGGTGACATCTCAGCACCACACTGGAACAATGCGACATTTTCATTTTCATCGATTTTAAATCATATTCACAGCAATAAACTTCAGCAAATTATTACATCTTCATAATGTTCTACAACCAATCAATCCATCTTCATAGAAATGACACAACCTCACCAAGCACTTTAAAAACCAAGCTAGAAGTGCAATTCAATTCCATAATACAATTGTACTTTATAAAGTCATCTTTAGGTGGCAGCTATTTTTGAACTACTCAGGCATGCATCCATCTATCCATTATAGTAACAAGAAGAGACAGTAAAGTGTGTTGGGACACCCTTGTGCAAATCCTGTATAACTGTTTTCAAGAAAAAAAACAAAACATGATAAATATCATTAATAAAAACATCTTTTTAAATGGGAGTCTGATTCTGACTGCTCAAAAATAATGGAGCTTCCAGCAGGAAGTGGTGGATCCAGGCGGACAGACACCGGAGGTGACGTCAGTGGTGGAAAGGTTGTTAATTATCTGGTCTACAGATGAAGGAAAAGGAAGGCGTGATCACACAGAGTCCTTAAACTGTCACCTATGCACATGTGCATTTCATGAACTTGAGGTCTTTCCTCTCATTTCCTGTGATTTTCTGACTTTCATTTATTTCATTTATATATAGCTACAAAATAAAGCAAAAACCAAGGAAAAAGAGGAAGCAAGCAACAGAAAGTGCCAAATCTCTCTCTATATAAAATCCAATGTCTGTCTGTCTGTCCACTTTCCATGAGAGAACAACTTAACAGATTTAGATCAGGTTTTTTTCTGTAATTTGCTTGAATATTCCATTTGATTTTGCGATTTTGTGACTTCTCTCATTACGCTATGTATCATGGTTAACTTGCAGTACCGAATTATTTGCGCAAATTTGAGAGACACGCAGTGGGCTGAGGGGAGGGGGGCAGGGGCCTCCTCACTCACGTGCCAGCCTCAGGGTGTAACCTAACCTCCACTTAGTTAGCAAACGAGAGAACTACTTAACAGATTTAGATCAGGCTTTTTTCTATAATTTGCTTAAACATTACAGTTGATTTTGGGATTAGGAGTGGGGAGCTGGGCAGGGCCCTCCTTGCTGCCCTATTTTACTACTATGTGGGCGAAGCCATGGAGGATGGCTAATCATGAATAACACAGTAAGTGCTATCTAGAGACTTAAGTCAGGGGTGGCCTTAGGCATGTGCAAACTGTACACCTGCACAGGGCCGCCAAATCCCAGGGGCCGCCAAGCCAATATATATTGAATATAAAACAGTAAGAGAAAATAAGACACAGCTGACAGCTAAATGCGAAGCTAGTGCAAGTGGGCAAGTCGTCTTACAAAATGGTAAATGGCCTGTATTTGATATAGCGCCTAACTAGAGTTCAAGAACCCCCCTAGGCGCTTTACAACACAACAGTCATTCACCCATTCATGCGCTGGTGATGATAAGCTACTATGTAGCCACAGCTGCCCTGGGGCACACTGACAGAAGTGAGGCTGCCGAACACTGGCGCCACCAATCCTTCCGACCACCACCAGCAGGCAAGGTAGGTTAAGTGTCTTGCCCAAGGACACAACAGCTGCATTCTCATGCCGGGAGCCAGGATCAAACCTGCGACCCTCCGATTGCTGGACCACCCGCTCTACCGACTGAGCTACTGCTGCCCAAGTTACTCAAGTTAATGTTACTACAAGTTAATGTTTCACCTAGTTTTAATAAAGTATTAGTGATAGCACAATAGTCATAGTGAATATCTGGTCGGATAGGGTACACAAAACATTTGCATACCCATTCTAAGCAAAATGAAGAGATTTTATATTCTCATATTCTTATATTATTATTACTTACTTATTACTTATCATTACTTAGTATTACTAGGGCGCTAAACGTTTATGTTTTATTGTGCTTAATTACGTTTTCCTCCTCTTTTTTCTTTTCTAATTATTTCATGTGTACCCTAAATGAGACTGTTCAATATCATACCCTTGGTTTGCTGTTATTGCTATTACTGCATTAAGACTTGTTATGCTTGTTTTGGACACATCTTTAACACCATCACCTGGGTTTATTATCTGGGGATATCATCTTAATGCACTAAAATTGATGAAGATTATATGTATATGTGTATGTGTATGTATATATATATATGTATATATGTATGTATATATGTGTATATATATATGTATATATATTAAGTGCAAAATTCTTTTTTTTTTTTTTTTTTTTTTTTCTCTTTAAAGACTATATTGGTAACAGATATCTCTATCTTTTAACCTTAAAGCGCCACTGCATGGGGGCTTGATGTGCTTTGGACGTGCTCTGTCTCTGGGTATGTCAGAGGACTGGGACTGCATGAAGTGGGTTTTAGCCTCACCTGGGGAGGCAAAAAGGGAGGGTGGGGGTTAAGGGGAAGAGAAAGAGAGCAGGCTTGATCTATATCTAATCTATCATCTCAATCTTTATAATTATAACTATCAACGTAATAATAAGCTGCATGGCAACAACTCTTGGGGGAATAGGAAATTAAGACCTAAACTATTTCACTTCCAGTTAAGACTATAATATGACACCAAAAACTCAGAATCAGTGTCTCCATGATGGGACAGTTAACTTCGTAAGCTGGAATGTTAAAGGCCTGAATCACGAATTAAAGAGAAAGAAAGTACTTTCTCACCTAACAGGTCTAAATGCTAAAATAGTATTTTTACAGGAAACCCACTTACTAAGTAAGGATCAGTTCCGGCTGCAAAAAGACTGGACTGGCCAAATGTTCCATTCTAGTTTTACAAAGAAAACTAGAGGGGTGGGAATTCTCATACATAGAACAGTACCATTTGTAGCATCAGATGTAGTATTGGATCCTGAAGGGAGATATGTGATGGTCATGGGAGACTTATCTAACTGTAAAATGATTTTGATAAATGTTTATGCACCTAATGTTGATGATAAGGAATTTATACAAAATTTATTTGCATCCATTCCCAATCTGAACACTCATAAACTTATAATGGCTGGGGACTTTAATTGTGTTCTAAATCCACTTTTAGATAAGACTTCCTCCACAGGGGAACGCAACTAACACCGCAAAGATAATTACAAAGTTTATAACTGATCACAACTTATCAGATCCCTGGAGGTTTTAAACCCAAATTCAAGAACATATTCTTTCTACTCACCAGTACATCATTGCTACTCAAGGATTGATTACTTCTTTATAGATAATAACTTCTTGCCTAAGATTAAATCTTGTAAATACGATGCTATTGTTATTTCAGACCATGCTCCGATGATCTTGGAGCTGAAATTACTAAGCCCCATACACTCACCCCGCAGATGGCGTCTCAATCCGCTTCTATTAGCTGACGAGAATTGTACTGAATTTATATCCAAACAAATTGAATTCTTTCTAGAGACAAATACATCCCCTGAGATCTCTGCAGGAATACTCTGGGAAACTCTTAAGGCCTTCTTAAGAGGACAGATTATCTCATATCTTTCCCACAGAAATAAATCCGAGCGAAGAAAGTAGCAGAGATAAAAAGCGAAATTACTAAAATAGATGAAGAACATGCCAGACTACCAAGCGAGACTCTACATAAGAGGAGGCAGGCTCTACATTCAGAATTAAACCTCTTGACAACTAAAGAAACCGAACAACTAATTTACAAATCCAGACATCATTATTATGAACATGGAGAGAAAGCTAATAAGCTTTTAGCGCAACAAATTCACAAGCAAGATGTATAACGCAATCTCGTAATTACTAACACGAACGGAGATAAAATCATCGAACACAAAAATATAATGTACACTTTTAGAGACTACTATAAATCCCTATATACTACTGAGTTTAAAGAAGACAATATACAATCTAATGCATTTCTGGATAAATTACAGATACCACAAATTGACGCTATTAGTGTGGAGGAGCTCGATAAACCTCTGTCATTATCAGAATTACTGGATGCTATAAAGTCACTCCAAGGTGGAAAAGCAGCAGGCCCTGACGGCTACCCTGCAGAGTTTTACAAGAAATTCTCCGCTCAGCTAGCTCCCCTCCTATTAGCAACATTTACAGAAGCCAGAGATAACCAATCTCTTCCACAAACCTTTCGCCAAGCACTAATCACTGTCTTCCCAAAACAAAATAAGGACTTATTACAATGTGCATCATACAGACCAATTTCACTTCTGAATAACGACGTTAAAATACTCTCTAAAATCATAGCTAGAAGGATGGAGAAAGTGCTCCCCTCAGTAATATCACAAGACCAAACTGGATTTATTAGGGGCCGACACTTATCTTCAAATCTTCGACGCCTGTTTAATGTAATATACTCACCAACTAAATCAAACACCCCAGAAATATTATTATCATTGGATGCAGAAAAGCATTCGACATGATTGAATGGAAATACCTTTTACTATTTTGGAGAAGTTTGGGTTTGGCCCAACATTTGTGCATGGATTAAATTACTGTATACTAACCCAGAAGCTTCAGTTTGCATCAATAACATTTGCTCAGACTACTTTAAACTAGAACGTGGCACAAGACAAGGATGCCCTTTGTCACCACTGCTGTTTGCAATTGCCATTGAACCACTGGCAATACATTGTCGAAATACTGATCAGATAAAGGGGATTAGCAGAGAAGGACTGGAACAGAAAATCTCATTATATGCAGATGACATGGTACTGTATATATCGGACCCAGAAAATTCTGTGCCTGCAGTCTTAGCAGCACTCACAGAATTTCAAAAGCTCTCTGGTCTCAGAATTAATCTGAATAAAAGTGTACTCTTTCCGTGAATTCGCAAGCATATAATATTAGATTAGACACCCTTCCTTTTATCATTGCAGAACAGTTTAAATACCTCGGGGTAAACATCACAAGTAAACATAAAGCTCTTTATCAACAAAATTTCGTCGTCTGCATGGAAAAAATTAAACAAGACTTGCATAGATGGTCAACCCTTCATCTCACACTAGCTGGAAGAATTAACACTGTTAAGATGAATATTCTTCCTAAGCTCCTTTTTATTTCAAAACATACCAATATACATTAATAAATCGTTTTTAAGCAATTAGATTCAACAATAACCTCATTTATTTGGAATTCTAAACATCCACGCATCAAAAGAGCGACTCTACAAAGACAAAAGGCAGAAGGCGTATGGCTCTACCTAACTTCCAGTTTTATTACTGGGCGCAAATATACAGGCGATAAGAAGCTGGACACAAATAGAAGAACATACACAGGCATGGACCGCAATAGAAGTAAAATCCTGCAGTACTTCTTTGTATTCCTTGCTTTGTGCTCCAATAAACACACGTTATCGGCAATACACTAATAACCCAATTGTGCTCCACTCACTTAGAATCTGGAACCAATGTAGAAAGCATTTTAAGACGGAGAAGCTTCTTTCTGTGGCACCCTGCAAAAGAACCACCTCTTTCAACCCTCACAAACATATGCAGTTTTAATATCTGGAAAAATTTGGAATTAACTTGCTTAGAGATCTTTATATAGACAACGTCTTTGCATCCTATGAACAATTACATTCCAAATTTAACATTCCAGCTACAAATTTCTTTCACTATCTTCAAATCAGGAACTTTGTTAAACAGAACCTTCCAGATTTTCCTCATCTTGCACCCTCATCCACGCTGGAAAAATTATTGCTCAATTTCAAGGAGTTAGACTCCATCTCTACAATATATAAAATCCTTTTACAATCCCTTCCTTTCAAAGATCCAAGAGGACACTGGGAAAATGACCTCTCAATTAATATATCAGAAAAGGAGTGGAAAGTAGCAATGCAGAGAATTCACTCAAGCTCCATATGCAAAGCATACAATTATACAACTCAAAATTATATATCGAGCACATCTGTCTCGACTGAAACTCTCCAAAATGTTTCCAGAGCATGATCCAACCTGTGAACGCTGCAAAAGCCCCAGCCTCACTAGGTCACATGTTCTGGGCCTGCTCCAAATTAACATTATTCTGGACAAAAATTTTAATTACCTCTCAGACAGTCTTGGACTCACAATCCCTCCTAACCCATTAACAGCTGTGTTTGGGGTTCTTCCAGAGGGTCTTAAAGTGGAGAAAGACAAACAAATTGTGATTGCATTCACTACACTGTTGGCACGCAGACTTATTCTGATAAACTGGAAGAACCCAAACTCTCCTCTTTAAGTCAGTGGGAAACTGATGTGTTATATTATTTAAAATTGGAAAAATCAAATACTCAGTTAGAGGATCTGTGCAGACTTTTTTCAAAACATGGCAGGATCTAATCAGTAATATTTTGAAATAAGTTTATAAAGCACAGAGAATTTGTTGATTTAGGTATTTTTAAAAGCCTTAAATTTTACACCGCTTTGGCTTGCTCTCTCTCTCAAGGGTGGGGATCGATCTGTTCTTAGCATAATTCTTTTTTTTTTGTAAAAAAATTGATTGCTATGTATTGATTGTAATAAAATTAATAAAATAAAATAAAAAAAAAAAAAAATTAAGAGATTTCGAGTACACAAATCTGGTTATTCGAAACGAAAGAGAAAGGCGGCTCAGGAGGCTTTCATTGCATCACAGGAAGGAGCAATCCTGAACTTTATCATAAGTTAAACGCTTGTGTCATGAACACGAGGTGGCTATGCAGTGTCCGCAACGGACGTGGCCATCCGCCGTGCATAAGATACCATATTGACATTGGCAGGCGAAGGGGCCACCGATTCTTTCTCTGCCCAGGGCCACCACGAGCCTAGAGCTGCCCCTGCCTAAGTGTGACAAGGTCATTTCATCTTCTATTTTATGTATTAATTGCAATGTTTCTTTCTTTTTTTAATTGCATGTACTGTTTTCTTTTCCTTTCTATTCTGAAGTCAGGTCATTTTGTTACAAATCTGTCCAGTTAATGTAGATGCTTGTGTTGGAGTCAAACTAGACTATCATTGCTGTGAGGTATTTGTGGAGCGTGTTGAATACTCTACTCTCTAGCCCTGCTTGCAAATCCTGGTATTACACATCTACATCAGAGGTACCTACACACTTGAGAATTCAAGAAAGATTCTATTGTTATATTGTAGATTGATAAAAAATAGCTAATAAAATTACTTTTGCAAGCCAATATATCCGACATTCTGGGACCTGCGTAGAGTGTGTAGCGTAGGTAAAAATGAGTCCTGGCTGAAATGTCATTAAAAATTGGCAGTATAACCTAAACAAGTATTTTTAAGGCTAAAAAAGGGAAATAAAATTATCTTTTGGTTTGTGCGACCTAAGAAAAATGTGACTTGGCAATTGATCTGGGGCTGCTATATACAATTTTAAAATCATGAAATCATGAAAATTTTCCCTCAAATAATTTTCTAGGGTTCTTTCTAATAGATCCACTTCATCTAAAACATTCTAGCTGCACATTGCCCACCAGTAGGAACATATCTTTCTATTCCTTTATTTTTCAATTGAAGTTACAATCATGATAAATATTAATCTGCTACATGAAGTTGTTTTATTAAGTGAAACATTTTAATACATTTTTAACAATATCATACCTGTTCTTACCCTTTTAAAATGGGCTTAAAAGGACACAAGTCCAAAAGCAAAGGCAAAAGCATTAAAGCCCACCAAATGCATCCATTTTTCAAGCCATGAGTGTTGATCCCCATCTTGAGATTGCATGCGTATTTTAAAAAACTGCATATTCCTATCATTTTAGCAAGGAAAAGGTCAAAGTTAAATATTTTTTGTGAGATTCATCCATGTTAAAAGAAGACTGGCTGTGTGTTTCACCTTACTTCTCATTTCCCTCTGTGGGAGCTTCAGTGTCCTGGTTACCTCTGACATATCATTTTTGCTTCTCAAATGTGTAGTGCTGTCTCTGTTCTCTACACTAGACAAAAAACACAGAAAAAATGTTACAGTTATATTCAGTCATATTCTTTCATTACGTGGGACGAAGCAGGTCATATTCATATGTGAAAAACTGTTGGTGCTCCACAATTTCATTTATGAACGTTGGAAAGCAACTGAAGCCGGAAGAGTGATTGTGAATACATGGATCTTACAGCAGGATTCTGTATCAATATAGCACAGCACCAGCATCAGCATTTTCAATTCAAAATAGTTCATTGTTTCACCTTGGAAACACTTCACCATTAGATTCATTCCAACCCTTTATGTAATCTGTGCTCTAAGAAAGTTCAAGGCTCCGTCACTGACATGTTCTCAGACTGCCCTCCTGGGCCTTTTGGACATTTGTCTGTAACTCTTTTTCCAAGAATCTGTCCTTGCATATGCAATACCTCTCCTTCCACATATCTTTCTGTTCCTGGATCTATCTGTACTCTCACCTTTCAAACAAAGGCTTTTTTCTTTTTTTATGCTCACTCTGGTTTCTAGATGGAAAGACCTCAGCACCCTTTCTCCTAATCACTTGAAATCTACTTTTTATAATTTATTTCTCTTACAGCTTTCTTCACCCCAGATTAAAGGGGTCTCATCCCACGGCACCAGCTGCAGTCTGTGTGGTGCAGGGCTAGATAGCCGTGCCTATATAGACTTTTCTTTTTCTTTCTCTTTCTGTCTGTGTGTCTCTCTCTTTCTATTAGGGCCTTTATGCACCTGGGCCCCCTGGGGACCCCAATGATAACACACATGTTTATTTTACTGGATTGTAGTGGGCGCCATTTGGGGGGAGTAGGGTTGGGTGGTGGTGGCTGTTCGGGAAAAAGAATTTAATGTATTCCACTGTAAAATTGTATCTTGTGTCTGTTGAGCTTTGATTTATTGTATTCCTTTATTCTTAATACAAATTTGATCATAAATTTGACACAGAAGCTTGTGACTATACATAAATATAGCAAGGTAGAAAAAAGAAAATCATATCTGTTTATTTAAAGATTACTTAATTTAAATACTGTTATCTGTTGTTCATTAACTGAATGATACATATTAAATTGTCCATTCATTGTAAGTACATTTCCTAGAGGTTTTGAAAATAAGTAACAGTTAAAACGTTCCTCTATACAGAATGAAAAAAGAACTGCTGCTTTGCATTGCTTTAAAATTGCTTATTTTATAGACATTAAGAGCTTTAATATTCAGATAGTCAAAGGGAAGCACAAAACTGCATCACAACAATTTATCTGACATAGAGCAATTTAGAAGAAAGAAATTTCAAAAAGACACGGTCTTTTACTAAAGGCAGGACCCTGAAGCACTGAAATCTTCAATAAGTGAGCAACTGTTGACAGGATACAGAAGATGCCATCTCCAGATAAAAGTAATTTATCATTAAATTTGTTTTACGGACCTCACTCACCAGGCTGACAAACACTTACTGACAAAGTATTAGTCACTCAGTGACCATGATGATAACCTTATCCTAAAATTGTCATTTTGCCATCTTGCAACAGTAAAACTGCAAGCAAGTACAAATAAACCCTAAGAGGGAAATAAATCACAGCAAATAATGTCAAGATGACAAATAGAAAGCAAAACATAAGAAAGCACACAAAGTTGATCTATGATATGGCTTCTCTGACACTGGCTTTTGTTGGAATTTCATACCTTGTGTTAAGAAGATGAAACAGAGATGGAGTTAAACAAAAATACTCGATAGTGACTGAGCAAGGACAGCACCCATTTGGATACTTTTAATGTTGGTCCTGCAAATAAAATAAATTATTTTTTGTGGAGATGTTATAGGATCGCCTAAAGGTCAAAGGTCGATAGCAGCAAGCACATAAATACTTTGTGTCTATGCTCCCCATACTACATCTTTATAGTCTGCTTGAAGGAATAATGAAAATGAATGTAGATTTACAAGGAAGCCAAAGCATCAGTTGTGTTAGAACATTAAATTCCGTCACCAAGTCAGCTATTGACTACCAAAGGAAATCTTGTATTGTGAGTTGTTCTTTATTTTATCTCATATTTTGCTTTGTGGACTATGGCCGGCCAGTCTTCCCGGCCAATACCCCCAGGCCGCCAGGTGGAGCTCTCCCTGCAGCATGGAGGTGCCCCGAATGCCAGTAGGTAATCATGGACATTGGAGTTTTCCTTTACAGCCCTGCTGGATACCTTGGGGGCCAACAGAGGACATTGCAGGGAGGCCCAGAGACTCTTACGTGCCCTATAACCTGAAAGTACGTCTTAGTCACAGCGACAGGGGAAATGACGTACTTCTGGGATGAAGAGAAGGACTTTTGATCTGACCTGGAAGTGATAGGAAGTCACATGGACTAAAGGATCGGAAACACTTCCGGGTCAGGGACTATAAAAGATTGTGGGAGATCCCAGACGATGTTGAGCTGGGTGGCAGAGTGACAACGCGTCTGGGAGAGTGGAGGATTATTGTTATTGTGGATTATTGTTTGTTAATGAGTATTGTGGAGACGAGGGTGCTTTGTGCAATTATTTACTTTAATAAAGTCAACTTTTTTACTTTTTCCTGGTGTCTGGTGACTGATCTGAGGGTTCAAGGGGACGACAGCGCCCCCTATCTGTCACAGCTTTTTTAAATAAATAGAAATAGCCATATGGTGAATGGGACTCAGTATGTAAAAAGCTGAAAATCTAATATTAAAATGTCCTTACATAAAGCATTTAGGTCTTCCTGAGCAGGTGTCTTCTCAGGGCCTCACCAGATGCTTCTGTCAGATGTATTGGCACAACTTTAAAAAATGTATTCAGTTTTTACAGATTTGATAAGTAACTTATATTGGTCTAGAATTTAGCGAAGCGTAAGGCCAAATTTGTAGGGGCTGTTAAGATCATAAGAATTATTGTGTTCTTAGACAGTTGTTTAATTATGATGTGGGCTTTTTGACAGTGAAGAATTTGTTTATCTGTACCAATTCTTTGTTGATGCACTTTTATAAATTGTCCATGCCAGCTGCTGCCAGAGATGGTTAGGGCTGCCAATACATTTGCAAGCATAAGAGATTATGAGAATAAAATAAACTCTAGAAGCAGAACACATACTGTGAGCTTGTGCAGTGCTCAGACCTTTGAACGTTTTACTGAAGTAATCTCTAGTAATAAAGCTTTTGCGAAGCAGCAACCATGTAATCACCATGGGTCACCCAAATCTATGGGTCCCGATGCAACTGCCCTGCCAAAACTGCCTGTAGTTAAGCTGTTGTTTAGAAGTGAATAAAAGCATACATATTGTAGACCTAAAAACTATGGACAGAAACAAACACCTTGTTGATGAGAGAGGTCCAGGCTGTCTCAAGCTGATGGAAAGGCTAAAATTACTCGGATAACCATTCTGTACAATTGTGGTGAACAGAAAATCATCTCAGATTGCATAACATCTACAGCCTTGAGGCTGGTGGGTTACAACACCAGAAGACCCCATCGGGTTCCACTTCTGGCAGCCAAGAACAAAAAACTGAAGCTACATTGGGCTCAGGATCACCAAAACTAGACAGATGAATACTGGAAAAAGTAGCCTGGTCTGAAGATTCTCAGTTTCTCCTGAGGCACAAAGATGGTAGGGTTAGAATCTATGAATCTATGCACCCAACCTGTCTTGTGCCAACAGTTCAGGCTGGTGAAGGTTGTGGTGTAATGGTGTGGGGAATGTTTTCTTGTCACACTTTGGGCCCGTTAATACCAAGTGATCATCATTTGAGTGTCACAGCCTGAGTATTGTTGCTGACCGTGTACATCTCTTCTTGGCCACAATTTTCCCAATTTCTAATGACTGTTAATTCACCATGTTAGAAAATGAAGGAATCTCAAACTGGTTTCATGAACATGACAACGAGGTCAGTGTTCTTCAGTGGCCTTCCCAGTCACAGGAAGCCAACTGAACACATTTGGGATGTGGTATAATGGGAGATTCACAGCATGAATTTGAAGCAGAAAATCTGTACAAATCCCTTGAAGCAATCATGTCAGCCTGGACCAGAATCTGAAAGAATTGTTTCCAATATCTTGTGGAATCCATGTCTGTTAGATCTGAGATTGATCTGAGAGCAAAGGGATGCTCTACCCAGTGTTAATGCAATGTTTCTAATAATTTGCTCAATGAGTGTAAAACTGATGTAGTTACGTAATGCAACATGTTACCTGCATTCAATGACTAACTGTAAAATTGTTTAACTCTTTGAGGGCTGAATATTTTTTCCAAGGAACATAGATTCTGAAAAACAGTGTGGTTTCACTCAGAAATCAACATAAAATGTCTGTTGCTGCATGCTGCGGCTGCCAGTTTGCCAAGAATGTGCGGCAGGCTTGCTGCCAGGCTGTCATTGCATGGCTGAGGCAGCAACAGCAAGCAGCAGGGGTCACAGTTGCAGTGTTATTGTTAAGTGGTAGTCCTCCTGGCGAACATTGCTGTAGGCATGTCAGCCTACATGAACCTGTTCAGCACCACCACGATTAGCTGGGGACCAGTCAGCTGAAGCTGGAACCTCACATTCATTTTCGATCACTTGTATCAAAATCCGGCAAGTCATAGTCCAGTTCAGCGATAATAGGCAAAGCTTTATCCACGTAGTATTTTCCTTTACGCATTCGCTTTGATCTCTCGCCATTATGTCAGGGCCATTTATGCCATTGTTTGCACCATGCTACTCACACGAGTGCAGGAAATCTCGGTCAAACCAATGAAGCTCACTTTCCTTCTAGCAACAAGAGTCCAACTAAAAGAGAACGGTTGGTTTTGTCACCGTTTACAGTTCGTCAACTCTTCCTTTTAAAGTCGACATCAGCTCTGAAAGAGTTAATCAGCACCTTCAAAGTGTTTTCTCCATTACATAACATAAGAAGTCCAGAGAAATTATTGATTGTTAATTGTTGGGGAAAATCTTTAAAATAGCAGCTGAGATCACTAGGACAATGACAACCCTTTATTCAACAGATCTTAGGGAGCCCTGCAATATGAAAAGCCTGACTTGACTGTGGCTGACAATGCTGACAAAATATGGAAGAGCTTGGATTTAATAAAGACATAGTTTTCATAATCATTTTACAGTTTAAAAATATTTGGCAATACATCTTATCTTTGATTATGATCTCATCACCTCTATGTTAGATGTGGTAAGTAATGAAGTTTTAGTTAAAAGAAACACACAGAACATTTCCCTTGTATAATTCACTTGCTAAAGTGTTAGTTCGAGGTCATTGGGACACACAGGTGTCACTCTTTGTTAGAACTGCTTTCAAAGTCGTTTCCCATAGATATCTTACAGAACTATAAGATTGCTTGCTTGAGGTCCATAGTTGTCACTCTGGTCATAACTGACTCCATAGGACAATTATTTAAAATCTAGTTTTGATTAGTCAAAATGCCTATTTTTCTATCCAAAAATTGATTTTTTCTGCTGAGTTTAATCAAATGATTTAATTATACTACTATACTTTGAGTTAAATTTATTTTTCCCATGTATGTAATTTTTAAAATAAAAAAAAAACGTTCTAGCGACACTCATGAAGCCAGAAGGATTATTTTTTGTGTGTTTCCTTTATAATGAATCATCAGACCTTTAAACATGCCTTTAAGTTATGGGGCCACCCACAGCCTGTGCCAGCACTGAAGTAATGTCAACTTTCCTGGAGACAAAACTGTCCTCTCTCCAGCAGGTACTGTAACTGCCAGTACACAATTGTATAAAATTTCTGAATGCTGTTTGCTCATACTTAATTAAATGCACTTTTTATGAAATATTAGAAATAAACTTTCAAGCCTAAAAGTAAAAGATTTAAATATTTTTGCATAATTACAAAGTACCTACTAGTTTACATTCTTCTTCTTTCAGCTGCTCCCATTAGGGGTTGCCACAGTGGATCATCTTCTTCCATATCTTTCTGTCTTATGCATCTTGCTCTGTTATACCAATCACCTGCATGTCATCTCTCACCACATCCATAAAACTTCTCTTAGGTCTTCCACTTTTCCTCTTGCCTGGCATTAAAGAATGAAATATTTGTGACCCCACTTTTATCAGAAAAGGGTTTAGTTACGTCATATTTTTTCATTATCTGTATCCACATTATCCCAGTCCAGTGGTCCATGATGAATATGCTTTCCATTAGTAGTTCCGTGGTGGCATCCTCAGTAGTAAACTATCTAAGTAGGATTCTCTCAATCGGGAGCTAACATTACATGAAGATGCTGAATTTTCAAGTATCCTACTCAATCATAGACAATGAATCCTGCAAGCCTATAGGTGAATGCCATCACTGCTAAACTAAGCCATAAGCGCAAACCCCTTTACCATCTTTAAAAAACACACAATACTTGTGTCAGTTAACAACGTTTATTTATATAGCATATTTTCATGTAAGCATTATAGCACAAAGTGCTCTACAAAGTGAAGTTATATTAAATGAAAAACAAAAAGAGTAAGTAATTATATTAAAGAATCTATACTAATAAAAGGCAAAGCCCTCACTGACTCACTCACTCACTCACTCACTCACTGACTCATCACTAATTCTCCAACTTTCCGTGTGGGTGGAAGGCTGAAATTTGGCAGGCTCATTCCTTACAGCTTCCTTACAAAAGTTGGGCAGGTTTCATTTCGAAATTCTACGCGTAATGGTCATAACTGGAAGCTATTTTTCTCCATATACTGTAATGGAGTTGAGCTCGAAAGCCGTGGGGCGAAGTTTCGTGTGACATCATCACGCCTCCCACGTAATCACGTGAACTGACTATCAACGCAGTACGTTGAAAACCAGGAAGAGCTCCAAAAAGCGCTGAAGAAAACATGCATTATATAATTGACAAGGCAGCGAAACAATAAGAAGCGAGCGAGTGACATATACTACCATATTCATGAGTGCTGCTACTTCGGAAAGAAAGCAAGGTGTAAACCTAAACTTTAAATTAAGTTCATAGACAGGCTGCCACTGGCGTTTCTCATGTCCATGGGTAATGCGGGATACATGTTTAATGAGAGGACGCAGGATATAAACGAGAGTTTTGATCACTTTGTAACTAAGTTAAAATTGCAGGTGAAGGGCTGTGCTTATGCAAATTCCGAGAGACTGTGTTTGTGGGGGATTGACAGTTAAGGCGGGTGGGGGAGTCACGTCATCATCTCCCCTCCCATTCTTCTCATTTCGATCTGAGCTGAGCTCTGCAGCTAACGCCGTCTTGAGGAACCAACTTTGTGACGCTGTCACCAAATACTCCCAGAAAAATCCACAAGTTAATACACACGCTGTCTGTAGAGTTTCTCCACACTGAATCCTCCAGGCACTACTTACAAAAGGTTACATTGACAATCGTGTTACGTTATTTTTAAAATGTTTCCTTTTCTTAGCACAAGCACAGCTGAGAAGCTTCGATGCATGTGCTCCATAACGCTAAAAATAGCGCATTTAATCACACTTTGCATTCCAAACAAAGGGAACTTCTGTCAATGCATCATTTCCTGGTACACCGATTACATTGATCAGCGCTTCCCGATTCATTTTAGCCTCGCACCCCCTTGGTTTGAGAAGAAGTATGAAAAAATATGAGGTTAAAACAGAAAAACAGATCACCAATTGAAGCTTTATGAATAATCGATTCGCCATCAATAATTGTTTTCGTAAAGCCATACTCAGTGTAATCCTCCTTCCATTTTATAATTTTTCCACCACTAGTCATGATTAAATGAACGGTAAAAAAGTAAGAGCGAAGCGAGGGTGATTTATTCAGGCAGGCAGGCAACGGCTCAATAGCTCGAAATTGGATATAAGTAGGTTCTATTTAGTCACCAGAAATATCTTTGGTAGGAATGGAAGTTGAATTTAGTCTTTAAATTTCTATGGTAAAGAAAAAGTTATGCAATGATGACTAAATTTAACTATATAAAGTCAAAACTTGTATATATACTCAGCAAAAAAAGAAACGTTCTCTGACTTTCAACTGTTTTTACTTTCAGTAAACTTAATGTGTAAATATTTGTATGAACAGTAAAAGAGTCAACACCATAAGACATAAACTAAAAATGTTTCACAATGTATCCCTGAATGAAGGGAGGCTCAAAATCAAAAGTACCAGTCAGTATCTGGTGTGGCCACCAGCTGCTTGAAGTACTGCAGTGCATCTCCTCCTCATGGACTGGACCAGATTTGTCAGTTCTTGCTGTGAGATGTGACCCCACTCTTCCACCAAGGCACCTGCAAGTTCCTGGACATTTCTGGGGGGAATGGCCCTAGCCCTCACCCTGCGATCCAACAGGTCCCAGACGTGCTCAATGGGATTGAGATCCGGGCTCTTCCACTGCAAGGATGATCAGCTGTCCTTCCAGTCTCCCTGTAGCGCTGTCTTAGGCGTCTCACAGTGCAGACATGGCAATTTATTGCCCTAGCCACATCAGCAGTCCTCATGCCTCCCTGCAGCATGCCTAATGCACGTTCACGCAGATGAGCAGGGATCCTGGGCATCTTTCTTTGGGTGTTTTTCACAGTCGGTAGACAAGTCTCTTTAGTGTCCTGCGTTTTTAGAACTGTGACCTTAAATGCCTACTTTCTGTAAGCTGTTAAGGTCTTAACGACCATTCCACAGGTGCATGTTAATTAATTGATTATGATTAATTGAACATGCATGGAAAACATTGTTTAAACCTTTTACAATGAAGATCTGTAAAGTTATTTGGATTTTTAAAACATTATTGTTGAAATACACAGTCCTGAAAAAGGGACGTTTCTTTTTTTGCTGAGTATATAAAGTCATTCCTGAATATATAAAGTCAAAACTTGAATATATAAAGTCAGCGTCGGTATATATAAAGTCAAAACTTGTTTCTGAATATATAAAGTCAAAACTTCAATATATAAAGTCAGCGTCGGAATATACAAAGTCAGCGCTGAAATATCCTTCCATTTCCCAACCCGTTGAATCCGACCACAGGGTCACGGGGGTCTGCTGGAGCCTATTCCCAGCCAACACTGGGCGCAAGGCAGGAACCAATCCTGGGCAGGGCACATGCATCATTTTCAAAACATTAACCGAATAGTGTTTTTTAAATTTATTTTTCTGAATACGTTTTTGTTAACTTCAAGTTAAGTTCAGTTCAGAGTCGTTTCAATCAATAGATTTTGACTTTGACTTTATATATTCAGGAATGAGTTTATATACTCTGATGTTGACTTTATATAATCAGGAATGACTTTATAAATTCCGATGCTGACTTTATATATTCAAGTTTTGACTTTATATATTCGGGAATGACTTTATATATTCAAGTTTTGACTTTATATATTCCAGCGCTAAGTTTGTATATTCCAGTGATGACTTTATATATTCAAGTTTTGACTTTATATATTCCAGCGCTGACTTTATATATTCGAGTTTTGACTTTATATATTCAGAAAAAAGTTTTGACTTTATATATACCGACGCTGACTTTATATATTCAAGTTTTGACTTTATATATTCAGAAAATCCATGTATTTGCCTGTTTGGCACCCCATAGTATATGTGTGTGTGTATATATGTACATATATTGTCAATCATGTTACGTTATTATTAAAATGTTTCCTTTTCTTTTTACCTCTCCGCTGCCAAGCGCGGGTATTTTGCTATATATATATATATATATATATATATATATATATATATATATATATATATATATATATATATATATATATATATATACTGCTCAAAAGAATTAAAGGAACACTTTTTAATCACAGTATAGCATAAAGTCAATGAAACTTATGGGATATTAATCTGGTCAGTTAAGTAGCAGAGGGGGTTGTTAATCAGTTTCAGCTGCTGTGGTGTTAATGAAATTAACAACAGATGCACTACAGGGGCAACAATGAGATGACCCCAAAACAGGAATGGTTTAACAGGTGGAGGCCACTGACATTTTTCCCTCCTGTTTCTTCACTAGTTTTGCATTTGGCTACAGTCAGTGTCACTACTGGTAGCATGAGGCGATACCTGAACCCTACAGAGGTTGCACAGGTAGTCCAACTTCTCCAGGATGGCACATCAATACGTGTCATTGCCAGAAGGTTTGCTGTGTCTCCCTGCACAGTCTCAAGGGCATGGAGGAGATTCTAGGAGACAAGCAGTTACTCTAGGACAGCTGGAGAGGGCCATAGAAGGTCCATAACCCATCAGCAGGACCAGTATCTGCTCCTTTGGGCAAGGAGGAACAGGATGAGCACTGCCAGAGCCCTACAAAATGACCTCCAGCAGGCCACTGGTGTGAATGTCTCTGACCAAACAACCAGAAAGACTTCATGAGAGTGACCCAAGGGCCCAATGTCCTCTAATGGGCCCTGAGCTCACTGCCCAGCAGCATGCAGTTCGATTGGCATTCGCCATAGAATACCAGAATTGGCAGATGCACCACTGGTGCCCTGTGCTTTTTACAGATGAGAGCAGGTGCACCCTGAGCACGTGACAGTAATGAAAGGATCTGGAGAAGCCATAGAGAACATTATGCTGCCTGTAACATCATTCAGCATGAGCAGTTTGGTGGTGGGTTAATGATTGTCTGGGGAGGCATATCCATGGAGGGTCACACAGACCGCTACAGGCTTGACAAAGGCACCTTGGCTGCCATTAGGTATCAGGATGAAATCCTTGGACCCATTGTCAGACCCTATGCTGGTACAGTGGCTCCTGGTGCACGACAATTCCTGGCCTCATGTGGTGAGAGTATGCAGGCAGTTCCTGGAGGATGAAGGAATTGATACCATTGACTGGCCACCACACTTTCCTGACCTAAATCCAATAGAACACCTCTGGGACATTATGTTTTGGTCCATCCAATGCCACCAGGTTGCACCTCAGACTGTCCAGGAGCTCAGTGATGCCCTGGTCCAGATCTGGGAGGAGATCCCCCACAACACCATCTGTCATTTTAATTAGAAGCATGCACCGATGTTGTCAGGCATGTATACAAGAACAGACTGGCCATACAAAGTGCTGCGTACAATTTTGAGTTGCTGCAATTAAATTTTGGCAAAATGGACTAGCCTGCCACATAATTTTTTCACTCTGATTTTTGGGGCGTCTTTGAATTCAGGGCTCTGTAGGTTGATCATTTTCATTTCCATCAAACGATGTGGCATCCTTTCGTTCCTAACACATTACCCAGCCTATATCAGTATTGATATCCAGGAGGATTTCTTTTTCCCATTGAGATCTGATGTGTTTTCAAAGTGTTCCTTTAATTTTTTATGTATATATATGACAGCAACACTCATATCAATGACAAAACAATTACATTAACAATCATATTACGTTATTTTGATAATGTTTCCTTTTCTTTTTCATTACTTCTTTAACACACTACTTCTCTGCTGCGAAGTGCGGGTATTTTGCTAGTAAGTAATAAAGGAAAAAGATAAGATCAGATGGCCAGGAGGACATAAACAAAACTCTAGTTAGGCTGGAGAAAAAAAAAAAACAAAATGTGCAGCGGTTCCAAGGCCAAAATACCACCCAGCCAACACTGAGCATTCTACCTAAAATAAATGGTCATAAATCAGACCTATTTGTTTTCAAGCTTCACATGATACTATTCCATGATGTTGTTTTTTGGACTGCTGGGTCACCCACCTTTAATCCATCAACACAGGGGGCTGTATAATCTTTTGATCAGATGTTGGAAGAAGAACCAGAAAAGACAGCAGAGAACAGTAGAGAGTTAAACTTCCATATTCACTAATCTGCTACTGATTTGATTCTCAGCTCTTTCACATTTAAGTGAAAATAACTCTAGTAACTAACCTAGATGGTCAGTAGCCATGGCTGACACACCATTGCCCTACATGTTGCCCTTTTTCAATGCCTATTCTTTTAAGTCTGTGTTTTGATTTTGTTTCTTTTTGCCAGATTCGTTTTTTTCTTTTAGTCACATGCTAGGTGAACTGGTAACTCTAAATTAAATGTGACATAAAGCAAATTGAAACTCTGTCCAGTGTTGGTTTGTACCTGCTGCCTGGTGCTACCAAGATAGGATCTGAAGCCTTGCGACTCTGAAGCAGAAATGGCAGATTACGAAAATAGATGGGTTCCCCAGAGATAATAACTCCTTGCCAAAACTGTGATTACTTACATTCTTTCTTATGCTAAACTTTTAATACAGAGGGTGTGCATTCCAAGTACAGGACTCCATTTCCTATTGTAATGCATTGCTTTTCTTTTCTTTTTGCATTATTCTATTTACGTTACACTCAAAGTGGAACAGCAGTCTTTCATTTCAGAAATGTGTTAAAAATAGAAAGTTTCACTAATGTATTTGGTAGGATAGGGAATAATCTATAGATCCTGTTTGAAGGCTTAATGTAATTTCACCATAGTTGGTTTCTGATTCCAGTACTTTTCTGTAGAGACTCCACTATTAACATTAAACTTTTGTGGGCCCTGTTAATCATAATACAAAAGAGTGTATCAGCTATCAGTTATTTGTGTTGTTGTTTTTTTATTTCAGTATTATTGACTTGCATTGTTGATCAGTAACATTTTTTTTGACTTATACAATTTTAATATTACATTTTATTTGTCAAAAGAAAGTATATTATTTGAACAAATGGAGGTGAGAAAATGTTCTGCTCATTGTGCTTAATTCACTATGTTTGATTTGGGTTATCTTTGTATAAAATACATTGATAATTGTTCAGTTTTATTGTTTAGAATTTCGGAACACTCCAACTGTCCACTTTGATATCTGGTTAATTCAGTTGATGGATCAAGAAGCCAAAGCATCATCTGGCAGCACTGAACGTATAGCAGGATGCAACTCTAGAAAGGGAGCCAGTCCAGGACTGGGCACACTCACACCCATACTTTCATCTATGTTCCATCCATCAGCTAAGTTCAGATCTTGTCTAAGTCAGGTTTGAAAAATAAAGAATTCATTATAATATTAATATTTGTACTCTGTACCCCCATCCCTTCCCATGAATTTACTTAACGAGAGATAAAAGAGTATAGTAAATCATTTACATGTGAAAATATAAATATAAAGAAAACATTCAGATAGATAAAAGAAGATTAAGGAAATTAATGGAAAATAAAACTGTTTATGGTTGATATTACCACTTCTCAACAAATGTTTTTCCATTTTCTATTCATAATTGAAAAAATCCATTTACTACAAAATTTTTCCTCACTACCCTTAATCATAATGCGGAACTAACAAGGGCATGACTATATGGTATTTTTATAGTATGTAGGTGTATTATCGTGATATTTCCCTCGACTTGCTCACTCATCAGGTTCAATACTAGGTAGGTCTACTGTCACACCTTAACATTAACACACACACACACACACATACTGTAGATAAAGGCATACACACAGATCCTAACCACAGAAGTACCATATGAAAGACGTATACACATTTTTCCCTGGCACTTTAACCCACATAAGTACCGTATGAATGACACATGCACACTCTACTTTCCCTAATACTCCAAGAGACTTACTTACAGTGCATCCGGAAATTATTCACAGCGCATCACTTTTTCTACATTTTGTTATGTTACAGTCTTATTCCAAAATGGATTAAATTTATTTTTTTCCTCAGAATTCTACACACAACACCCCATAATGACAATGTGAAAAAGTTTACTTGAGGTTTTTGCAAATTTATTAAAAATACAAAAATTGAAAAATCACATGTACATCAGTATTCACAGCCTTTGCCATGAAGCCCAAAATTGAGCTCAGGTGCATCCTGTTTCCCCTGATCATCCTTGAGATGTTTCTGCAGCTTAATTGAAGTCCACCTGTGGTAAATTCAGTTGATTGGACATGATTTGGAAAGGCACACACCAGTCTATATAAGGTCTCACAGTTGACTGTTCATGTCAGAGCACAAACCAAGCATGAAGTCAAAGGAATTGTCTGTAGACCTCCGAGACAGGACTGTCTCGAGGCGCAAATCTGGGAAAGATTACAGAAAAATTTGTGCTACTTTGAAGGTCCCAATGAGCACAGTGGCCTCCATCATCCGTAAGTGGAAGAAGTTCGAAACCACCAGGACTCTTCCTAGAGCTGGCCGGCCATCCAAACTGAGCGATCGGACAGCCATCTCTGCAGCAATCCACCAATCAGGCCTGTATGGTAGAATGGCCAGACAGAAGCCACTCCTTAGTAAAAGACACATGGCAGCCTGCCTGGAGTTTGCCAAAAGGCACCTGAAGGACTCTCAGAACATGACGAACAAAATTCTTTGGTCTGATGAGACAAAGGTTGAACTCTTTGGTGTGAATGCCAGGCATCATGTTTGGAGGAAACCAGGCACCGCTCATCACCAGGCCAATACCATCCCTACAATGAAGTATGGTGGTGGCAGCATCATGTTTTGGGGATGTTTTTCAGCGGCAGGAACTGAGAGACTAGTCAGAATAAAGGGAAAGATGACTGCAGCAATGTACAGAGACATCCTGAATGAAAACCTACTCCAGAGCGCTTGTGACCTCATACTGGGGCGACAGTTCATCTTTCAGCAGAACAACAACCCTAAGCACACAGCCAAGATATTAAAGGAGTGGCTTCAGGACAACTCTGTGAATGTCCTTGAGTGGCCCAGCCAGAGCCCAGACTTGAATCCGATTCAACATCCCTGGAGAGATCTTAAAATGGCTGTGCACCGATGCTTCCCATCCAACCTGATGGAGCTTGAGAGGTGCTGCAAAGACAAATGGGTGAAACTGGCCAAGAATAGGTGTGCCAAGCTTGTGGCATCATATTCAAAAAGACTTGAGGCTGTAATTACTGCCAAAGGTGCATCGACAAAGTATTGAGCAAAGGCTGTGAATACTTATGTACATGTGATTTCTCAGTTTTTTTATTTTTAATAAATTTGCAAAAACCTCAAGTAAAATTTTTTCACGTTGTCATTATGGGGTGTTGTGTTTAGAATTCTGAGGGAAAAAATGAATTTAATCCATTTTGGAATAAGGCTGTAACATAACAAAATGTGGAAAAAGTGATGCGATGTGAATACTTTCCAGATGCACTGTATCATAGGCATGAACAGGGTCCGATGTCTTAGAAACATCTCAGACCTAAATATTACTTTTGGTGTACAAGAATATATTTGAACATACAAAGGCTCAGCATCACTGGCTATATTCCATTTATCAACCAGTGAGTGTTTTACTTTAATGCATAAAACTAGCAGAATACCTGCGCTTCGCAGCGGAGAAGTAGTGTGTAAAAGAAGTTATGAAAAAGAAAAGGAAAAATTTTAAAAATAACGTAACATGATTGTTAATGTAATTGTTTTGTCATTGGTATGAGTGTTGTTGTCATATCTATATCTATATATATATCTATATCTATATCTATATATATATATATATAGCAAAATACCCGCGCTTGGCAGCGGAAAAGTAAAAAGAAAAGGAAACATTTTAATAATAACGTAACATGATTGACAATGTACATATATATTGATACATGTGTACATATATACACACACACACATATACTATGGGGTGCCAAACAGGCAAATACATTGATTTTCTGAATATATAAAGTCGGTGTCAGAATATATAAAGTCATTCCCGAATATATAAAGTCAAAACTTTAAGCGCTGGAATATATAAAGTCAAAACTTGAATATATAAATTCATTTCCGAATATATAAAGTCAAAACCTGAATATATAAAGTCAGCGTCGGAATTTATAAAGTCATTCCTGATTATATAAAGTCAACATCAGAGTATATAAACTCATTCCTGAATATATAAAGTCAAAGTCAAAATATATTGATTGAAACGACTCTGAACTGAACTAAGTTAACAAAAACGTATTCAGAAAAATAAATTTAAAAAACACTGCTCGGTTAATGTTTTGAAAATGCTGAATGTGCCCTGCCCAGGATTGGTTCCTGTCTTGCGCCCAGTGTTGGCTGGGATTGTCTCCAGCAGACCCCCGTGACCCTGTGGTCGGATTCAACGGGTTGGGAAATGGATGGATATTCCAGCGCTGACTTTGTATATTCCGATGCTGACTTTATATATTCAAGATTTGACTTTCTATATTCCACCGCTGAGTTTATATATTCCGACGCTGACTTTATATATTTAAGTTTTGACTTTATATATTCCAGCGCTTGCTTTATATATTCCGAAATATTCCAACGCCGTCTTTATATACTCAGGTTTTGACTTTATATATTTGGGAATGACTTTATATATTCGAGTTTTGACTTTATATATTCAGAAACAAGTTTTGACTTTATATATACCGATGCTGACTTTATGTATTCAAGTTTTGACTTTATTTATTCTGACAGTGACTTTATATAATCAAGTTTTGACTTTATATATTCGGGAATGACTTTATATATACAAGTTTTGAATTTATATAGTTAAATTTAGTCATCATTGCATAACGTTTTCTTTACCATAGAAATTTAAAGACTAAATTCAATTTTCATTCCTACCAAAGATATTTCTGGCGACTAAATAGAAGCTACTTATATCCAAATTCGAGCTATTGAGCTGTTGCCTGCCTGCCTGAATAAGTCACCCTCGATTCGCTCTTACTTTTTTACCATTCATTTAATCATGGCTAGTGGCGGAAAATTTATAAAATGGAAGGAGGATTACACTGAGTATGGCTTTACCAAAACAATTATTGATGGCGAATCGATTATTCATAAAGATTCAATTGGTAATCTGTTTTTCTGTGTTAACCTCATATTTTTTCATACTTCTTCTCAAACCAAGGGGGTGCGAGGGTAAAATGAATCGGGAAGCGCTGATCAATGTAATCGGTGTACCAGGAAATCATGCATTGACAGAAGTTTCCCTTTGCTTGGAATTGAAAGTGTGATTAAATGCATTATTATTTTTTAACGCATTATGGAGCACATGAATCGAAGCTTCTCAGCTGTGCTTGTGCTAAGAAAAGGAAACATTTTAAATATAACGTAACACGATTGTCAATGTAACCTTTTGTAAGTAGTGCCTGGATGATGTGTGGAGAAACTCTAGAGACAGCGTGTGTGTTAACTTGTGGATTTTTCTGGGAGTATTTAGTAGCAGCGTCACAAAGTCACTTCCGTAAGATTGCATTAGCTGCGGAGCTCAGCTCAGAGCGAAATGAGGTGAATGGGAGGGGAGATGATGATGTGACTCCCCCACCAGCCTTAACTGTCAAACCCCCCACAAACACAGTCTCTCGGAATTTGCATAAGCACAGCCCTTCACCAGCAATTTTAACTTAGTTACAAAGTGATCAAAACTCTCGTTTATATCCTGCGTCCTCTCATTAAACTTGTATCCCACATTACCCGTGGGCATGACAAACACCAGCGGCAGCGTGTCTATGAACTTAATTTAAACTTTAGGTTTACACCGTGCTTTGTTTCCGAAGTAGCAGCACTCATGAATATGGTATATGTCACTTGCTCGCTTTTTATTGTTTCGCTGCCTTCTCAATTATATAATGCATGTTTTCTTCACCGCTTTTTGGAGCTCTTCCTGGTTTTCTATGTACTGCGTTGACAGTCAGTTCACGTGATTACGTGGGAGGCGAGATGATGTCACAGAAGACTCCGCCCCCCACGGCTTTCGAGCTCAACTCCATTACAGTATATGGAGAAAAATAGCTTCCAGTTATGACCATTACACGTACAATTTCGAAATGAAACCTGCCCAACTTTTGTAAGGAAGCTGTAAGGAATGAGCCTTCTACCTACACGGGAAGTTAGAGAATTAGTGATGAGTCAGTGAGTAAGTCAGTCAGTGAGTCAGTCAGTCAGTCAGGGCTTTGCCTTTTATTAGTATAGATTCCAAAGGAGTTTCGCCAACACATGATTGTTACATATACCTGATTGGCTGGCAGTTAATATAATGGATGGATTTGCTCAAATCCTTTTATCTGTTTGAGAATGTCCGTTTCCCAAACAATAAAGTTTTTGAACTTTTCCTGTTCCAAGCTGTAAACTGGTTTGGCAATTTCTAGTCCCACTGCATCTCCTTCTGTTCACAGGTTATAAAGTAATCCGATATAGCCTGAAGCATCGGCATGTCTTCCCTTCCCAAGCTGTAAACCAATTTAGTCCTAGGTGCAACAGATCTTGCTGTGCTTTGATTTCTAGTAAAATTCTGGAAAACAGGATGCTTTGATGTCCTGCCTTCTTCAGCAAAATATTTATTTTAAAGTGATACATTTTGTTAACTGTCCTTGTAAGATTACGTTCATTTTTGTTTATGTGAGCAAAAAATAAAATATAAAATCCATGACACTACAGTGGGTCAGACTAGATATGCACTTCACATGTAGACAATCTTTGGCTGATCAGGACAGCAAAGGTTTGTCAATAGGAGAGTGCTGCATCTAAATCTTCTTCTTTTTCTTTTGGCTGCTCCCGTTAGGGGTCGCCACTATCCTCTGACCTTCTTCATTCCTCTTCTTGACACCATACCTACTCATCACCTCCTCGTCTCCTCTGTTCCCTTCACCAACATTTCCATTGAAATCCGCTCCAATCACCACTTTCTGTCCCTTGGGTGCACTGTTCATCACTTCATCCAACTCACTCCAAAAATCTTCTTTCTCACCCATTGCACACCAAACTTGCGGTGCATATGCACTGTGGTGATTATTCTTCCCCAAAGAATACAGCACAAACAAAAACAAAGTTTTGGGGACCGTCCCCATATATTGTCACCCAGACAATAATGAATGTAAGTGATTCAGAGTCTCAAAAATAAAACAGTGAACAATTTTCTTTAACCAAAATGGCGGCTTTATACAGAAAAGGATTATGGTACAGGAATTGGTTGGCAGGAAGTGACGTTGAAAACAGGAACCGGAAACAACGTCATTATGATTGGACGGAAGTGAGGTGAATTGATGGAGCCGGAAGTGACGTCATCATGGTTGACTGGAAGTGACGTCGTTGCGGCCATTTTGGAACCCTGAAGTGGAGGATTATTTTTCTTCAGGTTTTCTGTTGATCAAAAAAGATTTGGGTAAGTACCACGTGACAACCCTCTATCTCGCGATGTTTCACTCACCTTTAGGCTCTTTAACTGCCTCCTAATCGCACATGTGTGACAGCACTAACACTCATCATCACACCTCCAATTTCCAGGTTCATAATCACTACTCTGCCTGACACTCTTTTCACCTCCAAAACACTCTTGACATACTGTTCCTTCAGAATTACCTCTACTCCATTTCTCCTCCCATCCACACCATGATAGAAAAATTTGAATCCACCTCCAATCCACCTGGCCTTACTCCCTTTCCATTTAGTCTCTTGCACACACAATATATCAACCTTCCTTCTCTCCATCATATCTGCTAACTCTCTCCCCTTACCAGTCATACTGCCAACATTCAAAGTTCCTACCCTCAGTTCCACTCTCTTTACTTTCCTCCTCTCCTCCTGCCTCTGGACACTTCTCCCCACTCTTCTTCTCCTTCTTCTTTTTCGGCCAACGGTAGCCCAATTTCCGCCAGCACACTGTTGGCTAACAGTTCTGGTGGCGGTCGTTGTTAAACCGGGGCTCGACCAATCCGGTATGGAAATTTGTATTGTTGTCTGCATATTGATTTGGCAAAATTTTACACCAGATGCCCTTCCTGACGTAACCCTCTCCATTTATCCAGGCTTGGGACCGGCACAAAGAAACACACTGGTTTATGAATCTAAATGTGATGAGTGATATTAGCAAAGGCCTCTTTTACACAAAAGTCTGTTAATCCTCTGATAGTTACCCTCAAGGCATCAAAGAGCTATATATTACCATGAGACGATGCTGGTTGGTTGCATGCTCCCATCATCTGTCTGGAAGCTCTTGAACCCGTCATTGTCGGTAATGTCACCGATGAGCTTAGCAGTGAGGCAACAACATAGCAAGGGGATGGTGCAAAAGTGTCAAATGCTTTTATTAAAATGACAACAGCAAAAACATAGTTCAAATTAAATAAAGTGCAGTGATTCAAAAGAGTCATTAAATAAATAATCCATCAAATAGTTGTGAAATCGTGGAGGTTAAAATCCATTAGAAAAACAATCCTTTAATAACGAGGTTAAAACACAATGCAGGAAACAATCTTTAACACAAAGCCTGGTGCTTTTTTTAC
The DNA here is from genome assembly GCF_016835505.1 of Polypterus senegalus. Classification (NCBI taxonomy): domain Eukaryota; kingdom Metazoa; phylum Chordata; class Cladistia; order Polypteriformes; family Polypteridae; genus Polypterus; species Polypterus senegalus. The sequence goes on from NC_053156.1 coordinate 112,097,513, forward strand.
CCTGAGGCTCTCCTGCTTTTCCCATCTGGGCCCCCCAACAGAAGAGTCGCCCTCTCAGCAGCTGACCTTTTCTCCCCTCGACTGGTCTGGAGGCCTCCCGATCCCAGGCTTCAGTTGCACACTCACCCCAGACCGAGACTTGGTTTCCTTAACAACCAGGACGCTCACATCAAGGACTTTACCCACCAAGCCTCCTGACTCCCACTGCCTTCATGGCCTTACGCAGCCTGTCCTTCAACTGGTCATTCCAGCTCCTTGTTCACTCAGCTGGAATGACCGCTTCCTTCTGCCCACACCGAGTGGTGATCAAACACCCTTCTTGGGGCTCACCTTCCAGCTGACTACCTGTGAGCCTGCACTCACTAACTCGCTCGTTCTCTCACTTGCTCACTCTAGCTCTCTCGCCACACTGCTTCCTGTTCTCCAGCAACCTCCGTCTTTCTTTCTTTTCTTCCCTCTCCCTTAGCTCTCTCGCCACACTGCTTCCTGTTCTCCAGCAACCTCCGTCTTTCTTTCTTTTCTTCCCTCTCCCTTAGCCGACTCGTGCTTCTATTTATCAAGAGGACATGGCAGCTGTGGCAAATCAGCAGCCCCAGGAACAATCACGGATATGGACAGTTTCCCACCTGTGCACTTAGGTGAGAAACACCTACATCGCGAATCACCCCGAGAACCGTTTCAGCCACACAATCACCACGCCCCCTCACCAAGCCGTGAGCACGGTGCTTATTTATTTAAAAGTGGCCCTTTTTACATGAGCTGTGGACCCACTATACCACATACCATACCTATTTAATGCCATTTAATGTGCTTTGGAATCTCCAGTCCACCCACTGTTCCATGCATATCTTTGGAATGTGAAATGAAAACCAGAGTAATTGGGTTAAAATACATATGGAGAGAATGTGCAAAGCAACTGTATGATTTACAGTATGTTGGAACTCTGGGTTGCAGCTTCAACTTGGTGTGTATGTTATGCAAAAACAAACAAATCACTCTCTCACACTAAAATATTCTTGGTTTCTAATGTTGATTCTTTACATTTACATGTAAAGAGTCTTTCTCGCTACTCAAAGTGCTTTGTAAGTGGGGAACCACTTCAAGTCACCACCTGGATGATGTGATGGCAGCCATTTTTGCACCAGTGTGCTCATCACACATTAGCTGATAGGTGGCGAAGGGGTGTGACAGACAGTTAATTTCTTGCTTCCTTGACATCAATGTCTGGTTTTGCCCTACAGCAAAAAAACCTGGCTGTTTGATCAGCACTTGTCTCTTTTACAATTCTGAGCTCAGCATTTATGTTCTTAACCTCTGCCACTTGCAAAGTAAAATAAACACACACATCAACATACTCCTTTTTTATGGGATTACATTACATGCTTATCGTACAGAAATGGCTACATTTTTTTACGATAAGCAATAGAATAAAATGATAATATGTGGGTTCCTTTTGAAATAAATATGAAAGTGCACACACTTCAAGCAAAAAGACTATATAAAATTAACACAAATATTGTTAGAGAATTATTGAAACCAATACAAATATAAAATAATAAAATGGAATACAGAAATAAGAAGAGGTAAATAAAAAAGCCATCTGAACAAGGGTTTTGTCTGAAGACTTGTCATATACAGTAGTACATACACAGATTTAAGAGATTTGTTGAAATGAAAAATTTCAATAAAACGGCATATTGTACTTGTTTCTTAAATTGCAAAATTTGAAAGTTTCACTTGAATTTGAGCTCTTTTAAAAATTTCAGCCAATGTGTGATAAAACTCACATTCATGCAATTTTCACTGTTGAGCTTATTTCTATTTTTATGCCTGTTTATTATCAACAGTTGTCATGAATATGAATAGTTTTAGATTTTTATCTATTATTATTCCACATATTTAGGGCTTTCTGTATACATGGACTTAATTTTTGTAATTGTTTTTCTTAACTTAATTTTCAAAATGTTAATATTTTGCGTCTTGGCACTCCGCCATTTTGTTTTCTTTATTGGCTGATTTGCTTGTTGTTGTTGCTATGCATGTTGCTACCATGTGACAATCAATCCGTGATGTCACTAATGCGACAGTATAAAGATAGACATCAACCATCTTCCACTGTCCAAATTTATGGATTTGTAGTAGTAGCTTTGCAAGTTTTATGAGTTTTTTTTTTTTATTATTTGGCAACAAAATCTAGCAAATTAGATTTTGACATTGATTTTGGTTAGCGGGTTACTTCTAGGTGCTTCGGTTAACTCCCACAGCCCAAAGACTTGCATGTTTGGTAAATTGATGTTGCTAAATTGACGCTAGTATGCATGAGTGTTTCAGTCAGAACAAAGATAATAATGTAAATGGTTTGAAAGAAAAGGTGTCAGATGGCAGAAGGGTGGCTCCTGGTATTTGAACAGAGTTGGGTAGGAGTTTACCAGTGTTCATGCAGAATACCAGAATTGTAGTGACTAAGGGATTGAGCCAGTAAAAAATACCACTGACAACCTGATCTCAGATATAATCCCAATGCCCTAACAGGAAAAAGATACTGCCAGTGCTCAGTAGGCAAAGCAAGAACACTGACAGGGCTTTAGACCTTTTATTAGTAACCCATGAAACATATTTGAGTACAAGGCAGAGGTTTCAAAAGAGTGCTATAACCTGAAGGTCCCAGCACCTTATGTAAAACCCACACGTCTCAGAAGTGACGCTACTGATTCCCTACAAAGTAAACTGTAACATGTGTCATAACACTTAACCCTAAATCTGATTGAAGCGGCAAGAACAGACTGACTAAAATGGAAGTAATTAGTTTTAATAAATGCATTTAGTTTGAACATAAAATATGGAGAAGAGAGCACCACTGCAATCCACAATGGTTGGGTAGTAGGAAGCAGCTGGGGATATCTTTCTTGCAGGAAAAATGGATTTTATAAAGGAAAGGGAAAAGTAATAAGGGGATGATAGAGCAGCAGAATCATAGTGGAATCATAACGGCAAGCAAGGAAATACTTCAGTGACCAGGTCCTGGCTTTTTTGTCATTCTGGTGCCCTAGCCTTGATTAAGCATACATATATTTGTTTTATTTATAGAAGCTTTCATTTTTCTGTATTTATATTAGTCTTTCTCTATGTCTTTAACCACATTGCATTCCCTTGTCAATGCTGTCTCGTTTAGACCACATTTCTGACAATTACTCCAAGTATTCATATGATTTTCTTCCTGAAATCACTATGTGGATTGTATCTAATATTCCTTCATTATTCACTAGATACATCTCCAAAGAAAACTGCTTATTTTAATAGATAGCTAATGGTGAACTGCCTTACAATAATCACACAGCCCAGAATGTTCATGTTGCCTTGGTGTGTTGCTCTAGTACTTGTCACCCTAAATTAATGCTTCTTTATTCAGAATGCACTTGCTGGACTGTTTCACTGGCTGTCTCTGACCAATGTTTCATTCCAGCAGTCATTTGGAACAAGAATTAGGATTCTTTCAAGTGCACACAGGGGATTCAATTCACAGTGCTACCCTAATTTACTTTTGTACTTGTTTCTTTTTCTACAAACTAAGTTTAAAGTCATCAGAAATGACTTACTGCCTGTGGAGAGTGAATAAATGGCTCTTCAGATAGAAAAAGAGACTCTTGGAGTAGAGGCACTAGCAGCTCTTTTGTGGGAATACACCAAAATAACTCAACTGCTTCCAATTATGCTTTTGACAGACACAAAACTGAAAACATCAGCACTGAAAAGAAAACCAAGCTTTATACCCTTGTGCTATTGGAGAAACAACCACTGAATAAGTACTTTTAGTTATTCACTCTTTTGAGGCTGCAACCATCAGATGCTGCTTTTGTAAGTGAACTGACTCTAAGAAAGGTTAGATTTCCCTTGAAGATTGCACTGAAGATGTAAGCCAAGCTCAGATTTGACCGAGGCAATGAAAATATTCCTTATTACAGGAAGCAACCATTGAAACAAAATGTTGAGATTTATATTAAGCAACAGTCTCTTTGCCCAGACAATGTACAGAAGCAAAATTTTAAAAATCCATTTTTAGATTATATTTTTAAAACTGTTGAGTATTAATCAAGAAAAGATCTTATTTGAACATTCTATTATGCACTAATAAGAAAATGTCTGGAGAACTGTGTGTAGTTCTGGTCATTACATTACAAAAAAGTCATGGCAACTCTAGAGAAAAGAAAACAAATATTTGCTTAAAGGAAAGGGACCGTCCTGTTCTGACAGGTTACGTGAATTAAATTTCGATAATCTTGAGCACGGAAAGCTGTATGTGAACCTTCAGATTTCTTAAAGGCATTGAAAACAATGTTACAGTAGAAGTCGAGCAGTACAATAGCAACTCATGTATTTGAAAACACAGGTTTACATTAAAGGATAAGTATGGTATTTTTCAATGGGAAGCTCTTCTACGCACACAGAGTCATGGAAATCTGGAAAAAAATAACCAAGTCATATAGTTGAATGAAAAACCTAAGCAACTTTAAAGAAAATGTGAAAGAAATTGCTTATCTATTATCTAACTAAACAAGATTGGCCGACTGTTAGACTTTGTTAGACTCACTACAAACTAATCTCATTGTCCTCTCGAGTGTTATACTGCAATGTTATTTCCTAAAATAATGGTGACCTCCAGCATTTTTGCCACTAATGCTAGTGGGTCATGATCTGTCGGAGAGGTCATCTTTATCCTTTTTGTTGCACAAAAGTAACACATTGATTTGTAGTCACACCCTCTGCTAAATTCATGGTGTTCCTTCACTGTTTTTTTTTTGACAGTTTAGTATTATTTTCTTTAATTTTTGGATTGGAATCTACCATCCTGCTTGTACTGCCATCTTTACTTAAGTGATCTTACTATTCCATTTAAAACTCAATCATTTCAATCCAGCATTTCAGACTGAGAGACAGGCACCTAAGTTTTTCACATCCAGTTAACATGGTGAATCAAAAGCTGAGAAGTCAACCTGATAACAACAGATTTGTTGATAGAGAGAATGGCTTTATCACAAGCAGACTTCTGACCCCCATAACACAAGTTAATTCCACCTACTGTTCATTACAATCTGCCTTAGTAAAAAAACAAAGTAAAAATAAATGCATCATATATATATATACTGTATAATTTTTACATCGTAATATTCTTTGGGTTGAGAAGGTTTGAGCTTTGCTGTGCTAATGGTTAAAAAAATTAGAAACCTTTATTACTTGCATTTTCATTGCTTCATTATGTGCTATTTTATGTGCTTTTGGAAAAGTGACAAATCAGATTCATGATTAAGTTATACAGTATACTCAAAAGCTGTTCAAGCAAGCACTTCAAAACCTCACATGAACTAGAATTCTGGCCTGGTTAGGATCAAGTCAAAATAGTTTCCTTGTATAGGGCTGTCATGGTTGGATTTTTATGGAGAAATTCCATTGCTTTAAGCAACATTCCAAAATCAGCATTAATCTCATTCTCCAATCACTACAGTGACTGTTCCATCTTGAATGACTATGTTATGAGGACTAGTCTGGACTCTGATGATTGCAGCAGAAAGGAGAATGCTGGCCAAGCTGCTGCCAATGTTAAAAACTCTCTATATGACTCCCTAGTCACCTTTAGCATGAAGATAATTCTACCATAGTGTTGAAAGGACCATTACCAGAGTCCTTTTTACTAGGGTTATTATCTTTCTATCTGAAACATATGATTACCAAAGCCCAATTCCAAAAGAAATACTTAAAAACTCTTAATTCCGTTAAACTAATTTTTGTAAAAACTAACACACAAGCTTTTTAAAAAAATATCAAGAAACCTGGTTACTGCTGATTGCACACCACCATCTTAAATAGGGTGGACATGATGGTATTATACATCATGTGACCTTTGGATTGTGACACTATTATAATCTCTATATATAATCTTCATTTGGATCTTGATCTTTGTTTGTCCGTGAATGAATTAAAAGAAGAAGCACTAGATAGCAGTAGAGAGACAGCTAAAACATAGGCATTGCATTAAGAATCTCCTCCAGGCTTATACTACTGAAGACTGTAGTACTCCAGTCACACCACAAAACACAGACATTCAAACTAAACAAATTGTTGTGCTTTAAATTAACTAAAGAGATCCTCATTTACATCTTGATCTTTGTTTGTCCGCGAATTCCACGCATGCATAGTCCATCTTCCAGTTTAGTACGTTGCTGTTACTCACGGATGTCAACAATGTGCCAGAATAACAAAAGGGGTGGTGGACATTGTTACGCTGGTTAGCTCCTGAGGCCTGGTTAGAGAATGAAATTGCCGAAGATAAAAGGTACGTGCCTACGTAACATATGAATGAAAGAAAGACAGTGGGTAAAATGAATGACAACTAACAGCACGTCCCGGAAATTATTATTGTTACGTTGTAGCCGGCGAGTGCTGCGCGTCTCACTTTTGTACCGTGGCTTCCTCACATGTCAGTGAAGTGATCCCTATTTCTGTTTTAAAGAGCCTGGATATCTATGTGTCCCCCTTTTATAACCATTGCTTCGTGTATATTGCCTTAATCTTTGGATTGCCACAAAGCAACCTGCGAGATTGGAGAAAGGTTGAGAAGAGATCGTGAGAGGAAACGACAGCATCGTGAAAACGAGACAGACTGTGAACGGACAGAAGCAGAAATGCTCCTACACCACCACATAATTACGATTTGGACAGTGATTCCGAGTAGGCCGTTCCTATCAAATCAATGTCCAAGGGTTTTCTTTTGTAATTTTGTTTCCCTTATAAAAAATCATAATGCTGTGCGACGAAGGGCCCAGTTCACGACTGGCAGCCGCGTTTAAACAGGAAGCCCTTCACAGACAACTTTAACATGTGCAACGTAGCTGGGCGCACATGGCTAGTACTATTATAATATGGAAACAAGAACATGGCTTAAAGGTGTGAGGCCTCCAAAATAAGCCACAAAAACTGACCATGACCCTTACTGCCTAGCCCAGAAGAGGCTCAACCCAAGGCTACAACTATCTAAACTGCTACCTGCAGGCTGTGGCCTATACAAACTTAAGAATAGGGAGCTTGCTTATAAAGCTCAAGAAGTAATGAAAGTCCCAAAATTACATTAAAAAAAAACTTACAAGTGAGAGGGTGACTGTACACCTCTGGATACCAGAGTCAACCCAAACAAAAATGTGTATAAATTGAGTTTATTTACAATAATATCTGGAATAAGCAAAATCTAGAAAAAAGGCACAGAAAAGGGCAAAAACTAATTTCTAAAGCAGACAAGTCTCAAGAAACAAGCAAGAACAAATCCAATAACCAGAAAGATTAAACAAAAAGTCATACTTAGGGCCGATTTATACTTCACGCTCAGAACGTGTATGCGCCCGCATCATGGCTGCCACGCATTCCCAGCGTTCATTTCACGCGTCCTCTGACCAGGTCCTCAGAAATTAACGCGACACGTTATATATATATTTCAACCACTGAGGAAAAAAATAAAGGACACGGTGAAAACGTGTATTTTGTGATTAAAGTGGAAATTTCAGCTTTAATCTCGAAATGTCCATTTTAACCTCGTAGTTTACTTTATCATTAAAGCAGACCATCGTAAACGTCATCCCAGTTTTTAATCGCTTCGAGCTTCTTGGACCTGACAGCAGCGGAAAGCAGCAATAGATCGCCACACAGAACAAATTAAATGTATGATATTCCAACTCTCTGCACATTTAGAATCTTTAGATTTGTACTTGATACCACTTTCATGATGAAATGCATTAAAGTGTGTATGTTACATTTTACCTGTTATTTCGTTTAAATAATGAATACTGTTAATAATTACACACATGGGGGTGTCACGGTGGTGGAGCGACAGCACTGCTGTCTTGCAGGGAGTTATGTTGCTGGTATTTCATGCTTGTCTTCCACACTGTGCTCCGGCTTCCTTCCAAAGATATGCAGATTTGGGGATCTGGTGCCGCTAAAATGACGCTAGTGTATGTGTCTGCTTGTATTCACCTTGCAATGAGCTGAGGCCTCATCAAAGGACTGTTTCTCACTCGTGCCCAAAGCTTGCTGGAATGGACACATCCCTGGATTGATGGATTTAATCAATAAACATCCTTTTCAGAGATATTGCGGTAAGGTGTCATCAGAATTTAATAGGTGTTCTAGGCAATTCACAACACAGAGAAGTCGAACATATTCGCACCGTGATAATATCTCGCACTGCCACCTGGTGGATTCCTCCAGATTTACGTAAAGTATGCACGCAAGTATTAACACTACAACGCTTGCGTAGCAGGAGCGTCCGCTGCAGCATGCGTCGCGTCGCGTGAAGTATAACTCCGGCCTAACTTCGGCCTTAGAATAACTCTAATCAACATTCAATGACAACATGAGGGAGGCCATCTTATCTACCAGAATTTAAAGGTGGAGGATGGTCTGTAAGGTATGATGTCATAGTGGCCCCACCTCTTGAATTTCCAAAAACAGAACAAAAGGAATGATGGCTCATATAGTACAACAATACTAAATAATTAACAAACCTAACAGAACTTCCACAGAAACATAATAATTCAAAACCAACAATGAAACAGAAAAGATACATAAGTCCAGACTGTAACATAACATAGCCCTTTTAGGGGATTTCCAAACTTTCCTAAAAATATTGAAAAATCTTCACAATATCAATAGAAATGATCTACAAAAAAGGAAGTTGATCCTTCCAATGAGAAAATATGAGAAGACCACCTCCCTGGCAAAAACAACTGGATAGCTGGAAGACCACATCCTGGCAGGTATGACAGTAGGAAAACTACCTCCTGGCGGGGAAAATAGTGGAACATTTAATGGCTGTAAGAAAACACAACAATAAGAAATAAGAGTTGGGCCCCCTTATATTGTTGACAAAGAATAGTCTCAAACAACTGCTACTGAGACTGTTTATCTAGACGAGGTGAATAGGGGACTGAGTGATTTTATAGCGGAAGAGCAGAAAGGGCATGTTGTAGGACAGGAAGTGTTGTAGGAGCCAGAAGTGAGGTTTGGAATAGGCAGAAGTGAGTTGTTTAACTGTTTTTTTTCTTCTTAAAGGTCTGTGGGAAGAGAAGAAGAGGCATTAGTACCCAGCGCCAACCCCTGGTCTGGCATGCCAACACCCTGTTTCGAACCTTTCGACTGCCTCTCAAGCGCATGTGTGTGACAAGGCTTATTAGATGATATGGCCTGCTTGCAGTCTAAAGAAAAGTTGACACTGCATTTCATGATAAGAACCTCATACTAAGAGTCAATAATGACAATAATGATGGGATTAGTAATACAGTAGTTTTAATATTGTTATGTATATGAAGTACAGTGAAATTCCTACCTACTGTACATGTCCAATCAACATGAAATTTATCATTCCTCTCCATTGCCATGACGAACGAGAATGTATTAAAATGCAAAACTTTAGTATAGTTACTAGAAAGCACAAATCAGCTTACCTTCTTTAATCTTTACCCATGTTTCAATGCCACTTGGTCAGTGAAATCCACAATCATGGAATGTAAATGCATCAATTGTCATGACTACAAGCAACAAATAAAACGAAACTTGGATTTTTGCTCCATAGCAGAGAATTTTTTGGAAGAATTTAGATGATCCATCCTTAAGGGTGAAAATAGGAGCATACGGCAGCACGGTGGTGCAGTGGGTAGCTCTGCTGCCTTGCAGTTAGGAGACCTGGGTTCGCTTCCTGAGTCCTCCCTGCATGGAGTTTGCATGTTCTCCCAGTGTCTGCTTGGGTTTCCTCCGGGTACTCCGGTTTCTTCCCACAGTCCAAAGACATGCAGGTTAGGTGCATTGGCAATCCTAAGTTGTCCCTGGTGTGTGTGCCCTGCGGTGGGCTGGTGCCCTGCCCAGGGTTTGTTTCCTGTGTTGGCTGGGATTGGCTCCAGCAGACCCCCCTGTGACCCTGTAGTTAGGATATAGTGGGTTGGATAATGGATGGATGGAATAGGAGCGTAGTCAACCAATGTTGCAAAATGGTATATTTCCACGTCAACCACATAAAATTTAAGGAAAAATAAATTTCATTTAGAAATGGCCCTATAATGTGAGAGATTTTGACAGGACATAAAATGAGAAACACTGGTTTGTAAACCTCCCAAAAGTATAGCTAAATTGAAATATTTCTGCTAAAAGAACTGGGCCACAGCATTGTGAGGCACTGGACAACAACCACAAGAAACATCTGCTTCGACTCTTTGCTGCTTAAACTTATGTAACCATTTATTAAAACCAAGGAGGCAATTACTTTTTCACAATGAACACTGGGTGTTACAAACATTCTTTAATAAATCAAACTTTTATGTTAAACGCTTTGAGCAAATCTTCTAATAACTGGGTTAGCTTTGCACTAGGGGGTAAATACTTTTTCATGGTACTGTATATAGAACATATGGTCATAATGTCATAATGAAAATGTTTGGCGCTGAAAGTTTAAAGGTCATTATGCTACATGTTACATTTTCCCTCCATAAGTTTTTCACATTCTACTTGATTAAAATTGCTCTAAATTGGTCTCAAAGAAAGTTTCATATGTTCTTGAAATGTTGCAGTTTAGATATGGTTTCTGTTCCCCATCCGTGGGGAAATGGCAGTTGAAAGGAGCCTGGAAATTCAATGAATGCATCACTTTGCATTCCACTCTCAGTAGCAGATACACAAATAAACTGGACAAACTTAGTGCTTATTAAAAGAACCGAGCCTTTTCATCTTCCGCTAATTTCTGCAATCCATATGGACGGGGCACAGTCCCCCAGGCAGATGCTGTTAGCCAGTGTTTGTAGTAGAATTTAATCAGGCCTGTGAAGTGGTTATACAGTGTACGTTCTGTTTTTGAAAGAAGAGCTTTGTTTACAAGAGCTTTTATTCTCTGTGTATTTTTTTCCCTTTGCAAACAGTGAGTCGACAAACACTTTAATACTCTGCTTCCCCCAAATAGGAAAGACATTTCAGGATACAAAGCCAGCATTATATCTTGGATCTTTAAAGAAGAATATTTTGTAAACTGTTTAGTTTTGTGTTCTTTGCATATAAAAACTGTCTAAATATGCATACTTGTATGTGAAAATAGTTTCATATAAATGATATAAATGACCTCAGATTCGTTTCCAACTTGGTCAATATCTGTTTTCAGTTTGCAGATTCTACACATGTGTACTTCAGTTTCTTCCCACATCCACAGTTGGCTTAACTTCAACTTTAAATAAACCCGAGGTGTGTATGTGCATGATTGTGCAATGTATACTACATATAGGAAGGAAGCCATATGATGGGGTGGAGGGTGTCTGATAATATAAACTCCTTAGTGACCTGGTGACCCTATATGTACAGTGTAGCCATTAATTTCATTATCTATAATATATTTTAGATTGCTTTCAAGATGCACTTTTTGCGAAATACTCAAACAGCTGCTAAATAACACTAATTATCTTTACTAGCCATTATCAATGATTCTATAAGTGAGTGGTGTTGTGCCCTCGTTTTTTAAACATGCTGCGGTGCGTCCCTTCCTAAAAAAGCAGAATTAGATCCTGGAGTTTTAGCCAATTTTCGCCCAATTTCCCTAGTCTAGAAAGAATTATTTATAATCAATTGGTTGATCACCTTAACTCCAATAATTTATTTGAGATCTACCAATCTGGCTTTAGGCATTTTCATTTTGTTGAAACAGCCCTCCTGAAAGTATTCAATGACATCTCTATTATTACTGACTCAGGTGACATGGCAGTCCTTCTCCTCCTTGACCTGTCCACTGCCTTTGACACTATTGACCATGAGATATTGCTGTTGCGGCTTGAACATCTTGTTGGGCTTAAAGGGGCTGCTCTTAACTGGTTCAGGTCATATCTAGCTGGTAGACACTTTTCAGTGACATTAAATTCCTCTTTTTCATCTACTGCTCCTCTTAAATGTGGTGTTCCTCAAGGATCTATTTTGGGTCATATCTTATTCTCTATATACTTTCATCCTATTGGAGCTATTTTTAGGAAATTTAACATTTCTTTTCACCGCTGAGCTGATGATACTCAGGTTTATATTCTCGTCTGCAATGAATCAACTCCACAACTGTCTTTCTGAACTAAGATCCTGGATGGCTAATAACTTTCTTGATCTGAATCAAAATAAAGCAGAGGTGCTTATAGTGGGTCCATCCACTAAAGCCCAAATTGGTCTTAGACTTCTCAGCTCTTTCTCTGTCTTTTGCAAACCTCAAGTTAACAATCTTGGTGGTATCTTTGACAGTAACCTCTCTTTTGAGGAACAAGTAAATTCTGCAGTCAAGAGTTGCTTTTTCCAGCTTCATCTATTAGGTAAGATAAAGTCTTTTTCACCTTCTAGGGATCTTGAGAAAGCTGCTCATGCTTTTACTTTTTCTTGCATTGATTACTGCAACTCGCTGTATTCTGGGATTAGCAAATCCCTGATACGCAGTTTACATCTGGTCCAGAATGCTGCCACTCGCTTTCTGGTTGGGGCAAGAATGTATGACTCTGTTTCTCCTATTTTAGCTTCTTTACACTGGGTGCCTGTCAGTTTTCGAATTGATTTTAAAATCTTGTTTGCTAGTTTTTAAATCTTTACATGGGGTTGCTCCTGCCTATTTATCTGAATTTTGTGCTTTACCCCCGCCATCCAGAGTGCTGGATCATCTGGTCAGTTGTCTCTTGTTATCCCTCGTACTAAGTGTAAAACCAAGGGGGGCAGAGCATATGCAGCTGCTGCTCCTCGCCTGTGGAACTCTTGACCTCATTACATAAAGGAGTCGTCTGCAATTGAACTGTTCAAAACAAGATTAAAGACTCATTTCTATTCACTTGCAGTCCGTGACCTTCAGTAATACTGATGGTTTCATCATTATGATTTTATATAATTCATATACAGTATATCAATATCATTGTGATTATATAACATTACTTCTATTTATTATTTATTTTATTCATGTTCATATATTTTATTTCTATTCATGTTATTTGTATGTTTTCTTTTATTCTATTATTGTAAAGCACTTTGGCCATAGAATTCCTATGTTGTTTTAAATGTGCTATATAAATAAATTGACATTGACATTGACTAATTACTATATACTACTATTAAAAATTATTCATTTTTGAAGCAATGTATACTTGTAAACAAAATTATACTGAACATATTCTTATGGGTTGCCCACACAAGGATGGTTGCCAGATCTGAGGGGTGGTTTAGAACTCCATCTAGGAAAATCCCCATTTTAGTAGGAATAGAAATTATTAGACATAAAAGGCACAACTAAGTAGAAACTTGAAAATGCACCTTGGCAATCCTAGTGGACTAGTCACTGTATGCAACCAGACAGTACACAGAAGAAGGCTATTAGAATATTGAGTTACATATAGTGCCATAAAGAATATTTTCTCCTTTTATGATTGGCCTCCCCTACTGTTGCAAATTTCTGAAATTAAATGTTTTCACTTAAAATAAAACCTAAGATTAAACCTGAGTGAACTAATAAGTACATATACATTATATATTGTAGCGACCTCCCCGTAACAGGTTCGGATGGCAGGACAAAGAAGTGATTGCAAGAGCAGTTTACTCTTAACAATGTAAGATGAATAAACAAATGCAAAACTATTTGCAATTACCTATAAACCTCTCATTATTGTGGCCATGTGGCCTAATAAATTCCAGTTCCCTACACAGAAACATCCTCACCCCCTGCACTCATCCCTCACCCTTGTATACCACACCTACTACACCTTCTCATTGTCCCCTGGACCAATCAGAAACCTCCGCCTCCATTTTCAGCTCCTCCTTTCAGAGTACCACATCTTTTTCTTCCTTCTAGCATCAATCACTGTTACCCTGTTGGTAGTCCTTTGTGCCACTCCTGCCTTCCCCACGAGACTCACCTAAACTCAATAGTCCCTCAGCCAGTACAGTATATATATATATATATATATATATATATATATATATATATATATATATATATATATATATATATATATATATATATATATATATATATATATATATATATAGTGGCAGTAGGGGGCACTAGTGCTCCCTTGAACCCTCAGGTACAACTCCAGACACCAGGTAAAAGTCCAAGACTCTTTATTATTTTGCACAGTGCACCAAGCACCTTCCACACTACTTATAAACTTGCTAATTCCCACACAGTACACTAATCACTCCCCCACGCCCAGACACTTTGCTCCTCTTCCTCCCAGCACAGCTCAGTGTCTGGACTGAGGCATTGTCCTTTTATAGCCCCTGACCCGGAGGTGTTCCTGTCCCAGCAGTCCACAGTTCCTTATTCCTTCCGGGTCAGGGCAATCAGTCTTTTACTTCAACCCGGGAGCACGTCGTTCCTTCCCGTCACATGACCGTGACATACCCCCGGGTCATAAGGCACAAAAGAGCCCATAAGCCCTCCCACAGCGACTCCTGGTGGCCCCCAAGGTGTCCAGCAGGGCTGTGTAAAAACATTACATTGTCCATAAGGCCCTGCTGGAACTTGGGGCACGATCCTGCTGTCGGGAGAGCTCCTCCTGGTGGCCTGGGGGTGAGGGCCGGAGCACGGCGGCAGTCCTCCACTATATATATATATATATATATATATATATATATATATATATATATATACCTTCCTCAGTTGCTCATCCTTAAAGAAAGCCCACCTCTGGTGATTTTAGGATCTTTATAGTATCAAGCCTGGAACAGACAGGGCTTCATGGACAGAAGAAGAAACTACATTTTCTTTTCAATTTTTGTGAACAGTGTATTTTGGAATATTTCGCACAGTTACGCGATAGATTAAATAAAATTAGACCAGTGCTCAAAGAACATATAGAAAAGGCTCAAGCTGCGCAGGCGCGATATTATAATAGAAACACCACCCTCCAGGAGTTCCACCCGGGGGATCGTGTTATGGTGCTTGTCCCTACTTCCCATTCTAAATTATTGGCACTTTGGCAGGGACCATATGAAATTAAGGAACGAAAAGGGCTTGTCGATGATTTAGTTAAACAACCTAATCGTCGACCGAGTGAGCGTGTTTATCACATCAATTTGCTGAAACCATGGAAGGATAGAGAGACAGAGACTCCCTCTGGTCAGCCATGCTCCCTTGTCATCAACCCCTTAATTTCGGATCCAATTTGTCTTGGAAAAAACGACAAGAGCTGGAAACTGCCATCTTGTCCATTCCGGGAGTAATAAGTGAGCAACCAGGTCGCACTGTATTGATTGAACATAATATTATTACTGACCCAGGGGTGATTGTCCGAGAACGCCCTTACCGACTTCCAGAGGCAAAGAAGGCAGAAGCAGAGTTGGAAATTAGACGAATGCTGGACATGAGCATTATTGAAGAAAGTTATAGTCCATGGTCTTAGTTCCTAAACTTGACAGCTCGTGGAGGTTCTGTAATGACTTCCGACAGCTCAATCAGGTTTCCAAGTTTGATGCTTATCCCATGCCTCACGTGGATGATATATATATACCTTCCTCAGTTGCTCATCCTTAAAGAAAGCCCACCTCTGGTGATTTTAGGATCTTTATAGTACCAAGCCTGGAACAGACAGAGCTTCATGGACAGAAGAAGAAACTACAGGTGAAAAAGTAGATAATAGTAATGACCCTGCATCTCTGCTCAGAATGGTATTGCCTACCTTTTTTGAAGCCTTGTATATATGTACTTCAGGGGTGCCCACACTTTTTCAGCTTGCGAGCTACTTTTTAAATGACCAGGTCGAAATGATCTACCTACATTAATAATTATACATATATTTAATACTGAGTATACTTTATACATAAAATATATGTTGTTGTATGTTGCATAACTGAATAACCTTTATGGCACAATAAGAATTCAATACATTTATGGTCACTACAGTATTTGTATTTAATAATCTTCATGTAGGAAAAGGCCGACTCGCATAAATAAGTAGAGCCGAATAATGCAGTCAAGGAGCTTTTGAATTCAGCCTAGTGAAAAATGACGGGTGTCCGATTAACTGCAATTTTAGTTCCCTCTCTTTTCTCTTTCTCAGATCGCTTTTCGGAAGGAAGTCAGTTTCCTAGTTTTTATGAACAGTTCGAAAGTGCCTTTCCACATTTTCCTTCTTTGGAATAGCAATTATAGATTGACAGATCAGACAAACGCACTTTGATTGTGACATTGTGAGAAAAAAAATCTTCGTCCAATTCCACATCCAGCCCATATCCTCCCCAAACAATTTTTTTTTTTAAATCCCTTCTTTACTCGATATAAATTGGAAGGCTAACTAGATCACAGCCGGAGTTTTGCAATAACTCGAGCGTTTGATCGTGCATGCGGGATAACCAGTGTGTTTGGAAAAATGAGATCTCAGACTGGCCGCCCTGTATGTCAATCAAGTGGCAAATGCCATAGAGAGAATATATGATAGACTAACATTTAAAAAAAATGTTTTTTGAATGCAACGCAATCTACCTGCACTACCTTTGCGATCTACCAGTCGATCGTGATTGACGCATTGGGCACAACTGTATTAAGTTCAGATTTTATTGGGCTGAAATAAATGAGGAGGTCAAATGTTTCTGTACTTCTTGTCCGGAATGTCAGATTCACCAGATTCCTAGAAGGGACAATGCTCCCCTTATTCCTCTACCCCGATTGATATCTCGTTTGAAAGGGTCAGGTTTAAACTTGTAGGTCCCATGGAACCCTCCCTACATGGTCATAAATACAGTATATATTAGTTATTGTTGATTATGCAGCACCATTTCCTGAAGTTGTTCCCTTGCGCTCAGCAACTTCTAAAATAATCGCAACGGAAATAGTAGGAATATTCGCTCATTTTGGGATTCCCAAAGAGGTGTTAATAGACCAAGGAACTCCTTTCACGTTGGAGATGTTGCTAGGTTACTGAAAATTAAACATCTGAAAACATCGGTCTATCATCCGCAAACTGATGGATTGGTAGAGTGCTTTAATCAAACAGATGTTATGCAAGGTAGTTAGCGAGCATGGAAGAAACTGGGATCAGTTACTACCCCTCGTGCTGTTTGCCTATCGGGAAGTCCCTCAGACCTCAATGGGCTTTTCTTGTTTTGAACTCCTGTATGGAAGACAACCCAGAGGTCTATTGGATATGCTAAAAGAAGGCTGGGAAGAGGAGGTCCTCCCATCCTCTAATATACTGCTCAAAAGAATTAAAGGAACTCTTTTTAATCAGAGTATAGCATAAAGTCAATGAAACTTATGGAATATTAATCTGGTCAGTTAAGTAGCAGAGAGGGTTGTTAATCAGTTTCAGCTGCTGTGGTGTTAATGAAATTAACAACAGATGCACTAGAGGGGCAACAATGAGATGACCCCCAAAACAGGAATGGTTTAACAGGTGGAGGCCACTGACATTTTTCCCTCCTCATCTTTTCTGACTGTTTCTTCACTAGTTTTGCATTTGGCTACAGTCAGTGTCACTACTGGTAGCACGAGGTGATACCTGGACCCTACAGAGGTTGCACAGGTAGTCCAACTTCTGCAGGATGGTACATCAATACGTGTCATTGCCAGAAGGTTTGCTGTGTCTCCCTGCACAGTCTCAAGGGCATGGAGGAGATTCTAGGAGACAAGCAGTTACTCTAGGAGAGCTGGAGAGGGCCATAGAAGGTCCATAACCCATCAGCAGGACCAGTATCTGCTCCTTTGGGCAAGGAGGAACAGGATGAGCACTGCCAGAGCCCTACAAAATGACCTCCAGCAGGCCACTGGTGTGAATGTCTCTGACCAAACAACCAGAAAGACTTCATGAGGGTGACCCAAGAGTCCCATGTCCTCTAATGGGCCCTGAGCTCACTGCCCAGCAGCATGCAGCTCGATTGGCATTCGGCATAGAATACCAGAATTGGCAGATGCACCACTGGTGCCCTGTGTTTTTTACAGATGAGAGCAGGTTCACCCTGAGCACGTGACAGAAGTGAAAGGGTCTGGAGAAGCCATGGAGAACATTATGCTGCCTGTAACATCATTCAGCATGAGCAGTTTGGTGGTGGGTTAATGATTGTCTGGGGAGGCATATCCATGGAGGGTCACACAGACCGCTACAGGCTTGACAAAGGCACCTTGGCTGCCATTAGGTATCAGGATGAAATCCTTGGACCCATTGTCAGACCCTATGCTGGTACAGTGGCTCCTGGTGCACGACAATTCCTGGCCTCATGTGGTGAGAGTATGTAGGCAGTTCCTGGAGGATGAAGGAATTGATACCATTGACTGGCCACAACACTTTCCTGACCTAAATCCAATAGAACACCTCTGGGACATTATGTTTTGGTCCATCCAATGCCACCAGGTTGCACCTCAGACTGTCCAGGAGCTCAGTGATGCCCTGGTCCAGATCTGGGAGGAGATCCAGTATCTGCTCCTTTGGGCAAGGAGGAACAGGATGAGCACTGCCAAAGCCCTACAAAATGACCTCCAGCAGGCCACTGGTGTGAATGTCTCTGACCAAACAACCAGAAAGACTTCATGAGGGTGACCCAAGAGCCCCATGTCCTCTAATGGGCCCTGAGCTCACTGCCCAGCAGCATGCAGCTCGATTGGCATTCGGCATAGAATACCAGAATTGGCAGATGCACCACTGGTGCCCTGTGTTTTTTACAGATGAGAGCAGGTTCACCCTGAGCACGTGACAGAAGTGAAAGGGTCTGGAGAAGCCATGGAGAACATTATGCTGCCTGTAACATCATTCAGCATGAGCAGTTTGGTGGTGGGTTAATGATTGTCTGGGGAGGCATATCCATGGAGGGTCACACAGACCGCTACAGGCTTGACAAAGGCACCTTGGCTGCCATTAGGTATCAGGATGAAATCCTTGGACCCATTGTCAGACCCTATGCTGGTACAGTGGCTCCTGGTGCACGACAATTCCTGGCCTCATGTGGTGAGAGTATGCAGGCAGTTCCTGGAGGATGAAGGAATTGATACCATTGACTGGCCACCACACTTTCCTGACCTAAATCCAATAGAACACCTCTGGGACATTATGTTTTGGTCCATCCAATGCCACCAGGTTGCACCTCAGACTGTCCAGGAGCTCAGTGATGCCCTGGTCCAGATCTGGGAGGAGATCCAGTATCTGCTCCTTTGGGCAATATATATATATATATATATATATATATATATATATATATATATATATATATATATATATATATATATATATATATATATATATGGCAGTAGGGGGCACTAGTGCTCCCTTGAACCCTCAGGTACAACTCCAGACACCAGGTAAAAGTCCAAGACTCTTTATTATTTTGCACAGTGCACCAAGCACCTTCCACACTACTTATAAACTTGCTAATTCCCACACAGTACACTAATCACTCCCCCACGCCCAGACACTTTGCTCCTCTTCCTCCCAGCACAGCTCAGTGTCTGGACTGAGGCATTGTCCTTTTATAGCCCCTGACCCGGAGGTGTTCCTGTCCCAGCAGTCCACAGTTCCTTATTCCTTCCGGGTCAGGGCAATCAGTCTTTTACTTCAACCCGGGAGCACGTCGTTCCTTCCCGTCACATGACCGTGACATACCCCCGGGTCATAAGGCACAAAAGAGCCCATAAGCCCTCCCACAGCGACTCCTGGTGGCCCCCAAGGTGTCCAGCAGGGCTGTGTAAAAACATTACATTGTCCATAAGGCCCTGCTGGAACTTGGGGCACGATCCTGCTGTCGGGAGAGCTCCTCCTGGTGGCCTGGGGGTGAGGGCCGGAGCACGAAGCCGGCAGTCCTCCACTATATATATATATATATATATATATATATATATATATATATATATATATCTATATATATATATATATATATATATATATATATATATACCTTCCTCAGTTGCTCATCCTTAAAGAAAGCCCACCTCTGGTGATTTTAGGATCTTTATAGTATCAAGCCTGGAACAGACAGGGCTTCATGGACAGAAGAAGAAACTACATTTTCTTTTCAATTTTTGTGAGCAGTGTATTTTGGAATATTTCGCACAGTTACACGATAGATTAAATAAAATTAGACCAGTGCTCAAAGAACATATAGAAAAGGCTCAAGCTGCGCAGGCGCGATATTATAATAGAAACACCACCCTCCAGGAGTTCCACCCGGGGGATCGTGTTATGGTGCTTGTCCCTACTTCCCATTCTAAATTATTGGCACTTTGGCAGGGACCATATGAAATTAAGGAACGAAAAGGGCTTGTCGATGATTTAGTTAAACAACCTAATCGTCGACCGAGTGAGCGTGTTTATCACATCAATTTGCTGAAACCATGGAAGGATAGAGAGACAGAGACTCCCTCTGGTCAGCCATGCTCCCTTGTCATCAACCCCTTAATTTCGGATCCAATTTGTCTTGGAAAAAACGACAAGAGCTGGAAACTGCCATCTTGTCCATTCCGGGAGTAATAAGTGAGCAACCAGGTCGCACTGTATTGATTGAACATGATATTATTACTGACCCAGGGGTGATTGTCCGAGAACGCCCTTACCGACTTCCAGAGGCAAAGAAGGCAGAAGCAGAGTTGGAAATTAGACGAATGCTGGACATGAGCATTATTGAAGAAAGTTATAGTCCATGGTCTTAGTTCCTAAACCTGACAGCTCGTGGAGGTTCTGTAATGACTTCCGACAGCTCAATCAGGTTTCCAAGTTTGATGCTTATCCCATGCCTCACGTGGATGACCTCCTCGAGAGGCTGGGGGATGCACGCTTTCTAACTACTCTTGATATGATGAAAGGGTTCTGCCAAATTTCCTTAACGTCCTCCGCTAAAGAAAAAAACACCTTTAGTACCCCCAGTGGACACTGGCACTACTGGATCCTTTCCTTTGGTTTGCATGGGGCGCCAGCGATTTTTCATCATCTGATGGATACACTGTTACGGCCCCACAATTCATACAGTGTCGCCTACCTGGATGACAACGTTATCTATTCCAGCACATGGGAGGATCATGTACACCAGGTGTTGGCTGTTCTTTCCACACTAGCTCAGGCTGGGCTGAGGATCAACACAAAGAAATGTTTCTTTGGGATGAAAGAAGCCAAGTATTTAGACTATCTAGTGGGTGGTGGTTCGGTTCAGCCAAAGTGTTCTAAGATTGATGCCATTACTAAATGGCCCCATCCGATTACTAAGAGGCAAGTACAAGCTTTCTTGGGATTAGCGAGCTACTATCGTCGTTTTGTTCCTCGTTTTTCCGAGAGGGCTACACCTCTCTCTAATTTAACAAAGAAAAGGGCTCCCCTTAAAGTGGTATGGGATGATTCCATTGAAGCCGCATTTTGTGACTTGAAATTGGCCCTTACGTCAGCACCTGTATTGAAATCTTTTAACTTTTCTTATCCCTTTATTCTCCAGACTGATGCATTGATCACAGGATTGGGTGCTGAGTTGAGCCAATGCATTGACGGTGCTGAACACCCCATGATGTTCCTCAGCCGGAAACTGATGGATAGGGAGACCAGGTACATGGTGGTGGAATGAGAGGCTTTGGCTATTAAGTGGGCTGTGACACAACTTTGTTACTACCTGTTAGGGCGGGAATTTACTCTGGTGACGGACCATGCCGCTTTGCAGTGGATGGCCCTGAATCGGGAGTCTAATCCTTGTGTCACTAGGTGGTTTTTGGAATTGCAACCTTTTAAGTTCAAGGTCACTTATCATCGAGGTTCTCTTCAAGTCAACTCAATGTCCTCTCCAGGATCCACGACCTCTCAGTTCTGGCCGCCTGACCCAATGGGTCTGGGCTGGGGGTCATGTCACACATGTGCGCTTAGGAGACAGTCAACAAGCCCAGAGGTGAGCGATTTATTATCTGACGGGGGTTTGTATTGTGGTACTAATGCCTCTCTCTCTACTCTTATAGAACCAAGGAAGAAAAATAACCAACTCACACCATCAACAAATCCTACCCTGGAAAATGACTCCACAGCAATATCCACTTCCGGTCCTATTTTGAGGATGTCACTTCCTTTCAGCTCGAATGATGTCACTTATGGCTCCTCATTGATAACGTCACTTCTGCACAACCCGGATAACGTTACTTCCAGTTCCTCATTGATGATGTCACTTCCATCCAGCCAGAATGACATCACTTCCGGGCCCTCACTGATGACATCACTTCCTGCCATATCATCTCTGGTTGACATTTTGCCTGCTGCATCAAAGCCATCAATTCTGATACCATGTTGTCGAATGTCTGATTTAAATTTTGAATAATTTTTTTACCATTTATTGCTTCCAAGCAATATATGGGGCAATTCCCTAAAACTTTATATTTGTTTTGTGATCTTATTTCATCACAATATATATATATATATATATATATATATATATATATATATATATATATATATATATATATATATATATATATATTGTCACATATGTGTTTTTGAGGACCTCCTCGTAGCCTCATTTGAGGTATGTAATAAACTTCTGAGACTCAAGGGGGTGCTACCACTAGCACTGTCATCTCCTTCTTTCTCCACAGTGCCAAGAAGCCACCCAGCGATGGCTGTTGACCCTGCCCCTTCCACTCCAGCTGCCATAAAACTCTGGGTGTCCTGGAAAGAGGTGTCATTACTGGCCCGGGACTGCCGGGAAGAGCTATGATAGAAATGACTAGACTACCTAGCCCACCTTACTAACAATCCGAACATACGGCGAAGAGCATTTATTCTGGTTTTGTTTTTGTTTTTGCTTTGTCC
Source organism: Polypterus senegalus (assembly GCF_016835505.1). Classification (NCBI taxonomy): domain Eukaryota; kingdom Metazoa; phylum Chordata; class Cladistia; order Polypteriformes; family Polypteridae; genus Polypterus; species Polypterus senegalus. The sequence continues at coordinate 112,120,297 of NC_053156.1, forward strand.
TCAGACAATAAATGGGATGACCCGGTTGGCATCCCAAATTTTCTTGGTGTCTCAGAACTGTCATTTCTTCATCTGTCTGTAGATAAATGAGTCATCAAATTGTAAAAAAAATGAAGGTAATAAAATAATACTCATTTAATAATTATGACATAGAATTGAATTCTATTTTGGTTCAGCGGTGTAGTTTCATTAAACTTAATTAAATTTAAAATTGCCTTATTTTTACAAACTTTTGTAACTTAATGTGACTTTTATGAATAGAATGTTTCAGAATGACTCTTCTAAAGCCAGCACTATTTATTTTGTAATAACTCTTTTTACCAATAACTTTAAGCCGCGTCCATTATTTTAATCCCTCTGTAATCCCTTTTGTTTGAACACAGGTGCTATCTGGCTTTTCTGCAATGCCTCTGATATCATTCTTTATTACAAATTTTTTTTTTTAATTTGATGTAGCCACTCTGCTCCCCTCCCTCCAAGTACTCAGGTCATTTCAGCCAAGATTTCTAAAGTTCCTTTTTTCATTCTCATTAATAGTAACCTGACATTTTCTACTGTTATCTGCATTTATGGGTCCTCTGTTTTATCCATTTCTATTAGCTCATTTTGCACATCAAGCAACTTATTTAACTAACAACTAGCACTAAGTAGTTTTGATTTATTTCTTCCTTCTCATACAAAACTCTTCTTTAATACTTTTCACCCTTCCCCATTTCACCAGTTTACCCTTTACCTCATTTTTGATACCTACTAGATTTCTTTTTCTCCTGACACTGACAAATAAAAAGACAAACAGTGTGTTTATAGGTAGTGCAGTGGTAGTGCTGCTACCTCGCAGTAAGGATTAAGTAAGGGTTTGTGTCCCAGGTCCTCTCTGCCTGGAGTTTGCATGTCAGGTGCTGTGGCTTTCTTCCATTGTCCAAAGATATACCAGTTAGGTGAAATGTCAATGCTAAATGGGCCCTAATGTGTAGTGGGTGTGTGTGTGTTTGGCCTGCAATGCACTGGCACTCTCCCCAGGGTTTGTTTCAGCCTCATGCCCTATGCTAGCTGGGATAGGCCCCAGCACCCCCTACGACCCCAATCTGTTTTAGAAAATGGATGGATGGATGGAAAAATTACATACTGTATTTATTTACAAAAAACAATACTTTGACAGTTTATTTTGGAGACACAATAGTTATTGCGAAAAAAGGCTGTGATTATAAACTAAATGTTGTGGTAAATTTGCATACTTTAAAATGAGCTGGAAAATGACAGCACACATAAGAGGTTAATGTGCGATTAAAGATCAGGTCATAATTGCAGCCACTCAGGGATTTGGACTCAGATATTGCTCTTCTTAATTTAAACTATAATCAAACCCTGCCGTGTCTTGCAGCTGGTCCAGGAAGCATGTGTGCAGATGGTTTTTAGGATGAAATTTGGAGAAAAGAATGTGCGATAGGAGGGCTGCTTACTGTAAAGGCTGTATTGTAATGGGTAATACAAGGAGGAAGGGTCAGAGCCTTGACAGCTTTTAGTAGGCGAGTGTTTGCAGGGTAACATGATGGGATTGCCTTGTCTCTTGTTTCTATCTGAGACTTCCTTCTGTGTCTCTAACTGTTAAAGAAAGCATCGTGTCACAAAATAAGCTCACAGGCCTTTCTCCACACTTTGCATAACTTATCTCCAGTCTCTAAAACTCATGCCTTCTGGGCATCACTCATGAGCCTCACTCTAAGTGCTTCTTCTAATAAGAATTCTTACTTTCACGTTTTAGCCTTTTGGTATGTCAAGTACAAAAAAAGTGCACATTTGCAGTCAATTTTGAATGGCAGCCAAGTACTATGACATAATTAAACTGCGCATAAAAAAGATTTTAAAAAAGAGTGATGTCATCATTAGCCACCGTGAATCGAAAACAAGCATGAACCCTGTAATAGATTAAGATGTTTTTAAAGCAGTGCATAAGGTATAGAATAGATGTATACTTATTTACAAATCTTTATATATAATATGCTACTGTGGATGTTCCTTTGTCTGTCCAGGATTTTAAATCATCTGCAGCTAGCAAACCGTTTGACCTATTGACCTGAACTTTGGTACAAATATACTACTTGACGTCTACTATCCGCTTTTGGGGTGATGATTGACCTCCAAGGTTATTCCTCTTTTTATTTTTATTTTAATTTATTGTAGAATCAACTCTTGGCAGCAGCCAGCAGGGTAGCCTTGAGGCGCATGTGTATTGGCGCCGTTCTCATTCCCTACCACCCTTGCCGTCAGTTCCCCTACCTCTTCATATGTTAAATCATTCTTGAGGCAGATTGAAGACTTAAGTGCTAGCTTAAGTGAAAAATTAAAGAAAACGCACTAAGTAGTTGCAACACAAACACTGACTTAATCAGTTTTAACGTGAAAAGCTGTTGACGAAAGAAGAGAAGAAGCGGGCCGCTGGGGTGGAGCTGCACAGAAAGCAGCAAGCGTATCAACCTCTGAGCAAACGAATGCTAAACGTACAGAGAAAAAGGATGAAAACTAGGAGTTTCACTGTATTCACTGCATGTTATCGTGCAGTGTCCCGTTACTGGTATATCATATTTTTAACGTAATGTAACTTAGCTTCTAAATGCAAAGGTCACTTTGAAATAATTAATCATCATTAGCCACCGTGATTTGAAAACAAGCATGAACCCTGCAATAGATTAGCTGTTTTTAAACCAGTGTATAAGGTATAGAAAAGATGTATAATTATTTACAAATATATCATATTTTTAATGTAACTTAGCCTTTAATTGCAAAGATCACTTTTAAATAATGAATTGAGCAGAACTAAGCTTATTAATGTATTCTATCCTGCAAAATTGTTTTTATGAAAATGACTTTGATCATAAAATCAAACCAATATACTGTAAAATCAAACCAAATATTTTAGCAAACAAAACCAAGTTTGTTTAATATTGTAATTTACTTTTTCTATTTACTTTTTCCACATAATCCTCAGTCAACCTTTGCACAAGATAAGCCACTTTAGCAAAGTTGTCACTGAAGAATAATTTCTTCCACAGTCAATTTGTGACAGTCCTTCGTTCATTCACTGCTTCACTCAAAGCATACTGATGTTTTTCCTTTCTTTCAAGAAATATGGAGGTTGTACACTGCTGTGTCTGGACTGAATGGTAGATGGTCCAGTGACAAAAGCACACTGCTCATTTCTTGATGGCAGGCAATGTGTGTGGCTAGAGTCTGCTGTAGCTACACTGGGTGTAGGCAAGAAACAGCCCATAGCCACAGACTGGATACACAGACTCACACTCACTTGGTCTCAGATTTAGCACTGCTAATTCACTAGGGAAGTGGGAGAAAAACTGGATTGCCCAAAGGAAAAGTGAAGAAGGTAAAAAAACGTGCAAATTCTACACGAACAATGTCAAGGCAAGAGACTACTGCGATATACTCACCTGTTTAACACTGAGCGCGTTTACATGCTAACACAAAACCGGAATGTGACGAGTAACCTAATTAAGGCAGAAATCCTATTTACACGTACAAGTCACTTCTGGAGTTCTCATTTGCCAAAATGCTTCAACATCATTAAACTGCACCAGAAACAGTGACATCACCATCAACTGCTATGAATATGAAAACAAACGTGAAGCCTTTTATAATTTTCTTGTGTTTTATAAATATGTTTAGTCTTACATGTGCTCTGAAGTAAATAACATCCACCCCCAGTTTAAATCCTGAATTTGAGCCACCAATGATTTGTGGTATGAATGCTGCTCGCTGTCACACCCAATTACTCTGGTTTCAACATATCTATGGCAAATAGCTGGATTAAAATTACAGTGAAACTTTATTTACTGGTTTCTGTTACTGGATTAGGCACTGCTCAATCTTTCTGCTAGGCTGTCCAATTGAGCCCTGCAAAGGAGCAGCATACAGTGGAACCTCGGTTCACGAATGTCTCTGAACACGTACAAATTGGGTTATGACCAAAAAGTTCACCAAACTTTTGCATCTGTTCACGACCACACACTCGGTGTTTCCCTTCTGGTTCATACACGCCAATGATTTCTGCACATGTTCAGTCTCTCCCTGTGCATTCGCTGTGAACTCTTTGTGTTCTATTTCGTTTCCCTTCCGGTTCGTACCCTCCGATGATTTCAGTACGTGTTCAGTCTCTCGCTGTATTGTACTATTGTTCTCGGTGCATCATGCAGAGGGATTCTTCCTCAAAACTGTAACCTCCTCTCAACCCAGCTTCCTCCCATTCATAATAGCCTTGTACAAAACCCACTTTGCCAGGGAGGAGTGGTGGTAAAAGAAAAGTGTGTTAACTTGTGGTAATTTACTGTCTGTGCTTTGGAACTGTGTTGTGGCTGGAGGGATTACAGGGAAGACGTGCCCTCCAGCTGAAGAAAAATAAATATTTTGTTTATTTTACCCGTGACTCCCATGTCCAATCTGTGTCGGGTCGGGCGCTATATAGCGTCCTTCTTACTCTAGATAGATAGATAGATAGATAGATAGATAGATAGATAGATAGATAGATAGATAGATAGATAGATAGAGTGTTTAAGTACTTTATTTGTTCCAAATTTAAGCAACATGCTACGATTTCATTTTTTCGGGTGCTGAAGGAATTTATCCAATCAAAATGTGCATGCAAGCTACTTATAGTGATGACTAAATAGGTTTTGTGCAACACTGAAACAAAAAATATAAATATGGTAAATAAAAAAGTAGATGACCAGTGGAACGAAAAAGTTATAACAGCTGTTTTCTAATATGCTTATACTATTATCCACAGTAATTTCCATTTCAGCACAGTTCATTACAACACTTACAAGTTTGACAGTAAGACAGTGAGTGCATTTAAATGAGCTTTAATAACCTGGTTATTCGCAGTATCCACATTTCTAAAATACATGTAAATCATTCCAGTTCTAGAAATCAGGTTATTGGTCTTTGAGATCTCTGATTTCTCTGCAAGTAATGGCCATGTAAACCCTTAACCTGGTTACAGTTGAGGATTTTGTTGTCGGCATATATCCATTGCCCTCTGTTCACCTACACGTGTTAGCTTCAGACATGCTTTCAGCAGCCACAGCTAGAAGCATTCACAAGATAAATATCCTGAGGCAAATACTCAGGCCATCTTTCTCCTGGCTGAAATAATTTGGCTCAGTTTTATGGAAATTTCAAAATGTATGTTGATGAGCTGAATTTACAGTGCGAAGATGAGCAGCACAATCTCAGCAGTAGTGTTAAAATAGCATGTTAAGAGTAATGTATGTGCAAAATACTGGTTCTTGATGTTTCGGGATTTTTCAGGTGATTTTTTATGTAATAAACTTAATAAGTTATAGCGTAATGAAAATTGCATAATTAGATCTGGACCACCCTATACAACCAGTTGTCCACAGATAATATAGAAGATTCACTTGTTAGTCTGTAACAGTCTGAAGAGAACTGAAAACGCACAGACTGCCACTGCTACTGTCCAACACCTCTTTACTCTGAGTAGCTGAATAAAGGGGTCAACATACCTAACAATGCTGCACCTTCTTTTCTGGGAGGAGGATATGTGTCAGTATTGGCAAAGCTGTATTGTTAGAACCTTGTAATGTCCTGCCCCATGTTGTGTCCATCCCTTTAAAATTGTAGTAAATGAGTTTGCTCAATGTACCCAATTCTGTTATCTACTGAAGAGCTAAAGCTAGATTAAACTGATGAAGTACTGTACATAGAAAAAATAACGGAAGGTATACATTTCTGTTGAAATAGTTTTCCTAGTATACCTATATGATATTTATTATATATAGAGTAGGATATATATCGAGTATTAAGAATGGTGCATTAGTCAGCCCAAGCTGCTTCAAATGTCAAGGAGCCCAGTTTTCATTCTGTTTGGGGTCTCATTCAGGGTTAAGTTTATAGGTCATAATGATTGCAGTCTAGACTCTCAGTCAGTCAATCGGTCATTGTCCAACCCGCTATATCCTAACACAGGGTCACGGGGGTCCACTGAAGCCAATCCCAGCCAACAAAGGGCACAAGGCAGGAACAAATCCCCAGGCAAGGCACCAGCCCACCGCAGGGCAGTCTAGACTGTGAGTTTGATTGAATTTTCTTTTGTTCAATCATTTTTTCTTGTTCTGGGAATTATGTTTTCTGTTGTTCCTTTGTGTTTAGAGGTTTTTAATTCAATTTCATTTTTTGAAAGTTTATGTAGCTTCATAAAGAATCTGTTATTCATATAATAAAAATGTTATGCTTCTCAGCATTTTCAGGGCTATGGCAGTGGTGATGTAACCCAAGTTAATATTACAGAGAAGGAAAGTGTTGATCTGACAGGAGACTCAGTAAGTACTGTACTATTCACTTCTTCACCTACAGTACCCAGGGCTGTATGTGATCTCAATGTGGACATCATGAGAAGGAAAGAGCAAGTGAGAGAGAGTGGCACCACAATAAGATACCAGCAATGACATTTTGCTTCTTCCTGGGAGTTGTTCCTCAGCAGCAAATGAAACATTTTTTTGAAGTAAATATGTTTCACTTTGAACATTCACTTATTGTTCCTAAAAATCAGTAAGTAAATAAAATCTTATTATTTAATATTAAAAATTCAACTCTATAAAGGAAATCACATGAATTAAAATAATATTTGAAGTACCTGTAAATAATTATATGTTGCATTTAATTGCATGAAGCTCCCATTTTAAAATTTGCCACCATTATGAGTCTACATGCCTGAACTAATCTGTTTTTTAACTTAAAGTGTAAAAAGCCTTGAAATCTGGAAGAGTTGCACTTGGCCAATGATGCTTGGGAAGCACAATTCAAGCTGAACCTAAAAATCTATTTCTTTGTGGGATGCTATACAGCAAATGAAGCAACTGCCAGAATACTTCCAAAGCACACTGACTTCCTTTAACAGAGAGAAAAAAGATCCACTTGAGGAGCTCAGATAAAAGTCATGTTGTGTGATGGTAGAGACTCTTTTAGAATCTTTGAAAAAAAGAAGCATCTCCAAAAAATATTACATTTCAGAGCTTCCACCTCAGCTAATGTGTCATTATAAGTTGTTTTTTGGCAATATTTACTGCAGGGCCACATATACACAAAGTTTTTTAAAAAAAACAGCAGGGTAGCCACCCATAAATTGTTGTCTCTGTAAAACATATTTTTGCCAGTTTGATAAGCTGTTCTTTTTATATGTGCAATACTTAGTGACATTAAAAAGTGACCTCTAAACCCCACCCTCTATAACAGTGGTTCCCAAACCTGGTCGTAGGTACCCCCTGGAGCTGTAGGTTTTTATTCAACCAATGTCTGTTCTTAATTTGATTCCTAGCCTAATCATGGGAGCTGTTATTTCCCAGTTTCTGTGTTTTGGGGTCAATGAAAAAATTACAAAAGTAAGTGTGTTAACATATTTCTAAAAATTAAGCAGTTATAAATGGATAATTTTTTTTTTACTTTTTATTTATGCTAATTCTGATTTCCATTCTGCCTTTCAATTATTGTCTAGTTAGTGGATCTGATGACACACATTGCAGCCTATCATCATTTAGTGCTGTTCGCCTGGGTGTATGCTTTAATTGTTTTTAATTGTCACTATTATGATACAACAAAGAATACAGAATACACAGAATGAAGTACAAATAATAAAAAAAAAGAGTTAAGCATTTAAAGCTACAGCAAAAAACAGAAATATTTCTAAATGCCTCATAATGTAAAAATCATACTACTGTGCTTTTCTGAATGCAGAAAAAAAGAAGAGAAAAACCAGCTGACTAAATGAGATCAGTTATTATCCATTACTATCACTTATTGTGAATCTGGTTGGAACAAAAATCTTCAGCTACAGGGGAGCCACTGGAACTGCTCTATAATATTCTATAGCTGCTGGCATATACTGTAGCATTCCCTGATGGAACAAACTCCTTGTGGTGTAAGCAGCCTCTGAATTGGTGAAGTCTCTAATGCCGCTTCTAGGTTGCTTATCTATATACCTAATGCACCTCAAGATGTCTCCTTTTCTTATTTTGCTGTACAGGTTGAAGAGTCAGGCACCCATATACGGACTGGGCTCTGTCACATTTTTGCTAGAATTTAATAAGTATGTGTACATACTTCAGTAATGTAAAATTTAACTTAGCTAACTAATAATATCTTCCCACTTTTTCCACCCAATAATAAATAATAAGTAAATAAGGCTGTCTGAAGTATCAAACTAACTTTCCATCCAATCCAGAATGAAACCTGAGCCTGAGTTTGGTGTCCTAATAAGCTTATAGTGCCCATGTGTAGCTTGTTCCTAGGAGCTATTTGTTATTTGTATTTGAAACTTTAATATATTTAACAACTTAAATGAACTTTTCTCATCTATATATTTTTGTATTCCTCATTTTATTTCTATAGAAAGTGTTCGTAATAAAAATAGGCCACACTGAGGTACTCTATGTGCTATAGCAATCTGTTGACTACATGTACCATGAAATGTTCCAGGAAATTAACATTTGGAGATCTGCAGATATTTAGCAGGTCTTTCCAGGCCTTCTTGGAACCCGATTTGCTTATTACTGAGGTAGTCAGCAGAAGCCAGCTGGATAACTATCAGACCTTAACTAAAAAGCGCACGTGCAGAAAGAAAACTCATGACACATGTTCCCTTATTGCAAGAGATAAATCTTTTAACTTTTAATCTGAGGGGAAAATGAAGGTCATATGTAATAAACGTTTGTTTTTTCAATGATTTATAAAGTAAATACATTTAAATTGCATTCAAAAGAACATTGCTATTCAATCCCAATTTTATTAGTGACTTTAGTGATGAACATTCGAGCATTGCAGATGATACAATGCTGCAGTGGGTAGAGCTGATCTGTCACATGCCCTAGAGACTAGGGTCCAATTTTTTAGCCCAAATACTGTTTGGATGAGTTTTATAGATCCACACGATGGTGGATTTTTCTCTCAGTTTCTTTTTCTCACCTTAACAATGTGCAGTACATATCAGGTTAAATCGTCGGACTAAAACTCGTCCAGTATGAGTGAACATGGACCGATGAATGATAGACCAGCATTCTGCTCTTAGCTATTTCTGGTCATGTTGCTGCTGGAGCCAGGATAACTTAAGCTCCTTGCTGTCCTCTACCAAGAAAAGTAAATTACAAAAATGAAGAGATAGAGGAGATCATTGTGTGTGTGGTCTTTTCCTTACAGTACTAACACAAAATTCTCAGTTGTGTTGTAGTCCAGTTGTGTGTTGTAATAGATAAGAAATGTGGTTTTGGAAGGAGGAAATGTAGTATAGTGGCTAGGATGCTACATCTTAAAACACAAACTTGCTTGTTCAGTCCTTGTGTCTGAATCACTGATGACACCGAGCATGTCACTTAACATATCTATGCTGCAATTGTGAAAAGATGTATATATTATAATAGGTAACAAATTTCATGTGAATTAGAACATGCAAGTATGAATTTCATTTTATTGTACTCATGACAATAATGGACTCTCTAAAGAACAAACTACAAACTATAGAGGTTTTTCTTGTGGACGTTCACACAAAATAAGAAATACTGTAACACTTTAGTCACTCCAGACTTACCTTCACAACCTTGTTCTCCATGCTTTAAATAGGGTGTTATCCACTGCCCCAGTGTCTCTTCCACTATCCTTTTGCCTTCCTCCCACCAGATGAGCACTTATTCCTTTTTTTGTTATCACTCTGGGTTATGGACCTCCTGGAAATCACTTTTGTTCAGTTCAAAGGTGCTTTTGGACTAATAAAATATTTAAGTGTTACAATAGTGACATCAGTGGGACACTGCCATTTTGAGTTTGTTTTGCTTGGGATTGGTGTTTATGCTTCCATTTACATGATCGGTCTGCTCAGCACTAAGAATTTGGATTTTAAAATTTTTGGATGAAATATTGTTTTCTTTTTAATTGAAAAGTCAGTGCATACCATGAGGTTTTCAAGAATCTTCCAATGTCTCCATTAAGGCAATTTCACTGCTAGCTCCATTTATAATATAAAGTAGGTTTATAGGCACCATTAAAGTTCAATTGAGTAAAAACCATGGATTACTGAACTTGCTCAGCTAAGGGAATAAATTATATAAGTAGGAACAGTAAATAGAGTTTAAACCAATCTCTAGATTTTCTTGCTTTTATTTTCTCATAGTTTTGGTTTCAGGGAATGGCAAGCCTATCATTACTCTTTTGGCAAAGGTGTGTTTGATAATCCTTTAAGTGAGCACATGAAGGATTGAGTAGTGCGAGTCCTTTTTACTTACAAACCACATCCTCGTATTCTTCATAATAAGCAGTGGGTTGTTTCTAAACTGTGCACTTATTTGTATGCAAGAAATTTTAATAAGGTCATTAAATGATTTAACCCAGTTTGTCCTGATTATTGGATCGTGCTTTGTCACCAAGAATAGGCCAAAATAATACACAGGCACTGTTAATTAGTGTTTTTTTTTCTACCATATTAGTCAAGTATCCATTAGTGTTCTCTCTAATGTCTGAACGGTAATGTAACTGTAATTTACAATGAACTGATTACATTCTCACTCTAAAAAGATGTCTAGAAATGCCTTGTTTTGCTTGAGACGATGCAAACTTTTAAAAAAAGCAAAACAATATACCCTTCCCAATAAAAAAAAAAAAATCACATTCACCATAATGGGGCATCAGAGAATCACTTGCTAAATATGCCTCTTCAAATTTTATAAAGGACTTAATTTACTGTGCAGTTTGGGACATTACAGAAATTATCTTTAGAAAGAGTAAGGCAGAAAAGAGTAAATCAGAAGTCTAAAGGGTATCAACAAACATTTCAAAACTATCTCTAAAATAAATTATGTGGCTAACAAGCATTACAAATTTGAGAAAAGTGTTTTTTATTCACCGAGGGATGCTTAAAGTGCCCTCTGCCACCATTTTGTACTTGAAGACTCAGTGATGTCACAACAGGAAAAGCATCTCAGCAATTAATATTCAATATGACATCTCCAATGAAACAAAGTATAAGACTGAAATGAAATAAATAGACTCCAAGCAAAGCTAAATTAAAAAACAAAATGAAACTGAAAACATATTATATGAAACTTAAAGAAAAAACTACCAAATATACCACAACAAAAATGTTTAATTAAAAACAATTAATACAAAAAAAAAAAAATCAAAGCATATTTCTGCCATAAAGGCACAATCCCAAAATTAATCTCATTAAGTTCAAATTGAACAGACTGCTACAATTAATAGCATCCTGCAGTACTGATGAATTTGTGTGCAACATTCTGGACAAAAATGGTTGCATTTTTCAAATCACTGCAATCAATGATTCACAACAATCATCAGTTATAAAGCATAGGACCAGCCTAGAAGAACACTTGGCTTCATTATTAACTCCATAAGCTCTGTGTTTCTTAAGGTCTTAACTGCAGTGGAAAAAAATAAGCAACAGTTTTGGCACATAAAACCTGAGACTAAGCAATCACAACAAAGTTAGTAGTAAGAGTAGACAGAAAATACTGAGTATGCAAAAAGTAGTCAGTACTGAGTATACATAGATTTCATGGAAGCCTATTGGAAAAGAGAAAACACAAAAGATAACATTTGTTTGATATACAGTCATGTCTGGGATGCATGCAGCTGGTGTAACATTCTTGGACCTGGGACATTGACAGTCATTGACCAATTTGGACTAGGGTGAATTAGGACACTTAACAACAAGAGCAGGTGCATCAAAACTTCTCAGTGCATTGTATTTAACACTTACAGTGTGCAAAGAGCAGCCATATTCATACTGAATAAATTCTCTGTGATAATTGTAGCGTTTGTGGAGGGTAAATCACAATAAATAAGTAATCCTCAGCCAGGATAAAATTAAGGATTAATATAAAGCTAGCATCTTCCATTAAAAGGATCCCAAGCATCTGTTCCACTTTCTAATATACAGAAGCATCTCCTCTGCTCACCCATTAAGGTCTCCCTGGCAAATGTCATCCCTCGGTAACCACATATACTCCGCAAGCCCTGCTCCCTTTTCCCTCTGCATCTTGGAGTGGATGGTCACTTGTGCTGCTCTGTAGTGTTCGTTGCTCTGTACAGGGCACCCGCTCCACCACGATCCTGACTGAATCCTGTTTAGGTTTGTTCTCTTCTGTTCTTCCTCTCCATTGAACCTCTCATCTTTCTTTCTGGTCTTGTTCCTTTGCCCTGTCTGTCCTGCTCAGGCTCTTTGTATCCTCTGTGGGTGCAGGTAAGCTCCACTTAATGAGGAAACCGGCCAGGCTGATTGCACCTTCATGTGCAAATGAAAACAGCCAGTTTCCTCATTAACAGTTCCAGGGCCACTTGGCTTCACCTCCACATGCACCTACACCCACTGAGCTTTATCTAAAAAACCTGCCTACTGCCATAGATGCTTAGCATGCATCACCACATATAGATGCTTTAGAGCTGCAGTCAATGCAGTAAAATCATCATCTTGTCTATGGCAGTATTCATAAAACTGTGGCAGTTAGTAAATCTGTATGTCACCTTTTTTTTGTGCTAACTGAACATATTATTCGTGCTTTTTCAGAAGGCTCCAGTTTCTTCTATTATGCTATGTTTACTTAGTTAAACAGAACACACAGTCTAGAGAATGAAGTTTAAAGCCATTCACACCATTGTCTAATGCAGGGGTGCCCACACTTTTTCGGCTTGCGAACTACTTTTAAAATGACCAGGTCGAAATGATCTACCTACATTAAAATGCTATATATATATTGTGAAGGACAGCCGGGTCCCATGCCCGGCAGGGACGCCCCTGCTGCTTATGTTCCGGGGGAGCCGCCATGGACAGTCCAGTAATTCCCCGGGACGCTTGGTGGCAGCCTCCCAGGCCGACGGTGTTTTCCCAACCACCCGCAGGGCTCCATGGGAGATGGAGTCCTCCACAGCTTGGTTGGGGCCCGGCGTGGACGCTAGGGGGAGCTACCTGCTTCCCACAGCCCGGCTGGACGAGCCTGCAGCCCCACCCGGAAGTGCAATTAGGACCAGGTGGTTAATCACCTGGAACGCTTCCGGGTGGGCTATAAAAGGGCCCAGCCACCACCACTCGGAGAGCCAGAGTTGGGAGGAAGGAGATGAAGCTTGTCTGGGAGGAGTGGTGGAGCGAGGTGGAGAATTGTGGTTTGTTTTGTGCTTTGGGACTGTGTTTGGGCTGTGTGGCACGGGGAAGACGTGTCACACAGCTGAAGAAAAAATAAAGCCTGTGTGCCAGGTCGGGCGCTATATAGCGCCTTTTACATCTGGCGTAGCCGGCAGGATGGGCCGTCTGGTACAAGACGGGGACCTGCATTCCCTTTTAACAAGTCTGTGGACGGCCCGGCGCAGCAGCGGACCCCACACACCGGCCGCGAGCGGCCCGTGCACAACCGCGGAGCGGTTCACCCAGGGGACCGCCGCTGGTCCGCGGATTGGCCATCCCCGGGTGCGGGGAAGAAAAGTTAGACCTCGCCAGAGTGCAGCGGGCTCCGAGAGCCGCGCTGTCGTGAAGGGCGGCCTAGCCGGCGTTGCAAAACGGGAGGCCACACCAAGGCAAGGGCCTCGGCATGAGGTGAGTGCCCTGCCCTGCAGTAATTGGCCCTTCGGGGTAGACTGTACCTTGTTTTCCGCAGGCAGGGACGGTCCGGATCCGTGCGGTGGGAGCGCCGGGGGCTGTCGGCAGCGCGGTCCAGGGGCTGGTAGGATCCCGCAGCAGCTGCGTAGCTGTAAGGAGGCACGTCACCGCACCCAGAGTGGGGAAGACAAGATGGCTGCGGGCCGGTGTGTCTTGCATGCCCGCCGAGGATTGGATGGAGGCGGGACCAAGGAATGCCAGTCTCGTGCCTACGAGAGACCCGATTGGGCCAGAGGGGCTGGCCCACAGGAGACAGGCGGGGAGTGGGGCTGATGGACAGGTAAGCCCACCACCATCTGTCTCTATGTGTTCGCCTTTGCAACAGGTGCTGAGTGCTCTCGTCGCTCGCTTGGAGCAGCTGACGGGGAAGGCGGTTGCATCGGGAGAGACGCCGTGGGAGACGGAGGATTGTCGCAGCGCTGGAACCGGAGGCCGGCAGAGCACTGCGGGTGTGGTAAGTATTGCCGTCCCCGTAAAGCATGTGGGGGGATTTGCCGAAAACGGCCGTGACTTTCCGAAGGAGGACCGGCATCAAGTAGGAAATTCCCCAACAGCAGATGCGATGGGGCTGACAGTCTGCGAGGTGTGGAGATCGAGCACGCAGGGGCTGGTAGGATCGGGGCTGATGAGTGCCCTGGGTCCTAGCGCCCTGCGCGCCAAGCGCACAGCTGTCTCCTGTCGCTCTGCCTGGACGCAGACGGGGCTGGATTTGAGCTTTTGCCATGCTCAGACCCAGACCGTCAGACTGTCCAAGAGGAGAAGGAGGAGCCGAAGGGTGAATGCCGGTTCCTCCAATAGGAGAGGACGTTGCGCTGGGTGCGCGTGTCCGGAGGAAGGCCGTCCTCGGCGGTGGCAGAGGGAAACCCCTGGGTGGCTGGGCGAGCTGCCTGCGAGAGCGGACCTGCTGACACCAGAAGGACGGGCAGGGAACCTGCGGCGGAGGACCCAAACAGGCAAGTCGTGGGCTGTCGATAGTGGGGCGGAGCGCTGCCAGTACAGGGATCGACAGGACGCTCGGGGCACGTATCCAGGCGGTGCTTCTGGCCCTCCCTTTGCTTATTTTACAGGTTCGAAGCCCCGACAAGCCCTGGACCCGACGTCGTCTGGGACTTGCCCTCCTGGAACAGGCCGCTCCGCGGGATGGCTCCGCGCCGGGAGGCTGATGGCGCCCCAGCTGGCGGGGACGGTGGAGACAAGAGTGGCGCAAACCAGAGGGGCACGTGGGCGCCGGAGTGGGTGCCGAAGACGGATGTCCCAGGGTGCTGTGTTGGAACCTGGGGACAGAGTAGGACCCTCTCTGGGGATGTGCTGCCCTTTCGGGGAGTGTCGCTCGGACCCACGTGTCTTCGCTAGCTGTGGGGCGCTGTGGCACCAGCCGGGACGCCCAGGAGGACCAGAGGAGGGCTTGTACCTCCTCCAGACCACAAGGGGGCGTCCGTCCTGGTTACGCTGGTGGCCTCGGGTAGGGGGCATGGAAGCCCAGCCCTCTAGGGGCCCATGGCTACCGCCAGGCGGCGCCCACTTCCAGACCATCATCTGCCACATCCGGCTGAGGCAGGAGCCCGGCTGGCATGCCCAGGAGGACTGGAGGAGGGCCTGTACCTCCACCAGACCACGAGGGGGTGCCCGCCCTGGTTACGTTGGTGGCCTCGGGTAGGGGGCATGGAAGCCCAGCCCTGTAGGGGCCCGTGGCCACCGCCAGGCGGCGCCCCGCTGTCTGAACAGCCCTGGAGCCCAGCACTTCCGCCGACAGGAAGACGACAGGGGACACCCGGACAGCTTCCGGGTGCGCAGCTGGCAATTCCGCCACACAAGGGTGTGTCTGCGGAGGAGTGCCAGGGAGCAGCTGGGGCCCATCCGGGTTCCCATAAAAGGGGCCGGGAGGAAGGAAGACGAAGCTGGCAAGAGGACAGGAGGCGGCCAGAAAAGGACTGTGTGGCCTGGACTTTGGGGGATCGGTGCTGGAGGCACTGGGGGTGATTGCACGGTAGAGACTTGTAAATATTAGTGTAAATAAACGGTGTGTGGTGAAATTATGATGTCCGTCTGTCTGTGTCCGCCAGCGTATATATATATATATATATATATATATATATATATATATATATATATATATATATATATATATATATATATATATATATATATATATATATATGTGTATATATATATATACTGCTCACAAAAATTAAAGGAACACTTTTTTATTGGGCCTGGCATGAAATCAATTAAACCTGTCTGATGATTTTCTGGTTGGTTAAGCAGCTGAGGTCATTGTTAATCACTTTCAGCTGTATTGGTGTTCATGGACTTAACGACAGGTGCACTAAAGTGGCAACAATTAGAAAACCCTCAAAACAGGACTGGTTTTACATGTGGAGGTCATTTCAAGTTTCTCCCTCTTGATCTTTTTGGCTGGTTTTCCACTCGTGCTAGTTTTGGCTTGAGTAATCATCTCTACTGGCAGTATGAGGCGATTCCTTAACCCTACAGAAGTTGCACAGGTTGTCCAACTTCTCCAGGATGGCACATCCACACGTGCTGCAGCAAGAAGGTTTAATGTGTCTCCCAGCACAATCTCCAGAACATGGAGGAGATTTCAGGAGACTGGCTGTTATTCTCGGAGAGCTGGACAAGGCCGTAGAAGGTCCTCAACCCATCAGCAGGAACAGGCTGAGCACTGCTCGTGCCCTACAGAATGACCTCCAGAGGGCCACTGGTGTGAATGTCTCTACCCAAACAATCAGGAACAGACTTCATGAAGATGGCCTGAGGGCCCGACGTCCTGTAGTGGGCCCTGTGCTCACTGCCCAGCACCGTGGAGCTCACTGGCATTTGCTCAAGAACACCAGAATTGGCAAGTCCGCCACTGGGCCCTGTACTTTTACAGACGAGAGCAGGTTCACCCTGAGCAGCTGTGATAGACGTGAAAGAGTCTGGAGAAGACAAGGAGAATGATATGCTGCCTGCAACGCGCTCAACATGACAGGTTTGGTGGTGGGTCAGTGATGGTCTGGGGAGGCATATCCATGGAGGGACGCACAGACATCTACTGCGTAGGAAATGGTGCTCTGACTGCCATAAGGTATCGAGATGAAATCCTTGAACCCATTGTCAGACCCTACGCTGGTGCAGTAGGTCCTGGTTTCCTCCTAATGCACGACAATGCCCGGCCTCATGTGGCAAGAGTATGCAGGCAGTACCTGGAGGATGAAGGAATTGAAACAATTGAATGGCCTTCACGATCCCCTGACTTAAACCCAATAGAACATCTGTGGGACATTATGTTTCGGTCCATTAGGCGCCGGCAGGTTGCTCCTCAGACTGTACAACAGCTCAGGGATGCCCTCATACAGATCTGGGAGGAAATGCCACAAGACACCATCCGTCGTCTCATTAGGAGCATGCCCGACGTTGTCAAGCATGCATACAAGCTCGTGGGGCCACACAAGATACTGAAAAGCATTTTGAGTAGCAGAAATTAAGTTTTTGAAAAATGGACTAGCCTGCCACATCTTCATTTCACTCTGATTTTAGGGTGTCTACACAATTGAGCCCTCTGTAGGCAGAAAACTTTTATTTCCATTAAAAGACTTGGCATCCTTTTGTTCCTAAGACATTGCCCTGTCGTTATTTGTATAGATATCCAACTTCATATTGAGATCTGATGTATCTAATGTGTTTCTTTAAAGTGTTCCTTTAATTTTGTGAGCAGTGTGTGTATATATATATATATATATATATATATATATATATATATATATATATATATATATACATACACTGAGTATACTTTATACATAAAATGTATGTTGTCGTACTTTACATAACTGAATAACCTTTATGGCACAATAACAATTCAATACATTTATGGTCACTACAGTATTTGGATTTAATAATCGTCATGTGGGAAAAGGCTGACTCGCAATAATAAGTAGAGCCGAATGCAGTCAAGAAGCTTTTGAATTCAGCCGAGTGAAAAATGATGGCTGTCCGATTAACTGCCATTTTAGTTCCCTCTCCTTTCTCTTTCTCAGATCGCTTTTTGGAAGGACATCAGTTTTGTAGTTTTTATGAACAGTTCAAAAATGCCTTTCCACATTTTCCTTCTTTTGGAATAGCAATGATAGATTGACAGATCAGACAAACGCACTTCGATTGTGACATTGTGAGAAAAAAATCCTCTTCCAATTCCACATCCAGCCCATACCCTCCCCAAACAATTTTTTTTTAAATCCCTTCTTTAGTCGATATATATTGGAAGGCTAACTAGATCACAGCCAGAGTTTGCAGTAGCTCGCGCATTTGATCATGTGTGCGGGATGACCAGTGTGTTACAAGAACAGAGATCTCAGACTGGCCGCTCTGTATCTCAATCAAGTGGCAAATGCCATAGGGAGGATATATCATAGACTAACATTTAAAAAAATTTTTTTTGACCTGCACTACCTTGGCAATCTACCGGTCGATCGCGATCGACGCATTGGGCACCCCTGGTCTAGTGTTTGCTCCTGTTCCTCATGTTTGCATTGGTTTTCCCCCAGTATTTTGTTGTTTTCACATATTTAAAAAACATGCCAGCTACACTTACTGATCACTTTGTATTGGCCATGAGTGACTCTTCAAAGACATGTGTGTACACTGTCATGGACTGGCTTCCCATTCATTGTTGGATCTTACCTTGTCCATGTTGTAAAGTAGGTGGAATTTAATGTGACATGTGGAAACAGTGAAACCGAATTAGAAGGCTCTGAAAATGGATAGATGGAGGGGTATACACTGTATTTGAACCCTGAGATCCAGAGTATGTTACCATTTGCTGCAGCACAATGCACAGTTCTCAGAAAAAAAGCTGACTTTGATACACAATTGGTCTCTTAAAAACATAAATAAAACCTGCATGGTGGTACTGTGTTTGACACTGCTGCCCCATGGATTCAGCTGTATGGATTCAAATCCAAGATAAGTTTTCATGTGTCTGTGTGGGTTTTCCTGCAGGCTTTGCTTCTACATCTCATGGACTGAAGAATGTATGATATCAATTCATTAGAATGTGTGGTGTATTGTCATTAATGCACATTAACTGTAACTTCAAATTGAACTTTCAGAAAGGATTTGTAGCACGCCCAGCGTTCTAGCTCATCTTAGCAACTGTGAGTGTGGGTGTGTAAGTGGGCTCCACCACAGACTAGCGTCTCTTCCAGGGCTGTCTTCTGCCTTGCATTCAACATTCCTGGAATAGGTTCCAGACTGCCATTTTTGGGTTTGAGAAATGTGATATTATCTCTATATACAGTATATAGTCATGGCTGAAATTATCGGCACCCCTGGAATTTTCCCAGAAAATGTACCATTTCTCCCAGAAAATTGTTCCAATTACAAATGTTTTGGTATGCACATATTTATTTCCTTTATGTGCATTGCAACAACACAAGTAAAACAGAGAAAAAAAGCCAAATCTGACATCATGTCACACAGATCTTCAAAAATGGGCCAGAGAAAATCATTGGCACCTTTTCAAAATTGTGGGTAAATCGTTTTATTTCAAGCATGTGATGCTCATTTGAACTCACCTGTGGCAAGAAACAGGTGCTGGGAATATAGCAATCACACCTGAAGCCAGTTAAAATGGAGAAAAGTTGACTCAACCTTTCTGTTGTGAGTCTGAGTGTCCCACACTAAGCATGGAGAACAGAAAGAAGAGCAGAGAATTGTCTGAGGACTTGAGAACAAAAATTGTGGAAAAATATCAACAATCTCAAAGCTACAAGTCCATCTCCAGAGATCTTCATGTTCCTTTGTCCACTGTGCGCAACATAATCAAGAAGTTCACAACACATGGCACTGTAGCTAATCTCCCTGGACGTGGACGGAAGAGAAAAATTGATAAAAGACTGCAACGAAGGATAGTCCGAATGGTGGATAAACAGCCCCAATCAACTTCAAAACATATTCAAGCTGTTCTGCACACTCAGGGTGCAACAGTGTCAGCTCGAACTATCCGTCGACATCTGAGCGAAATGAAAAGCTATGGTAGGAGAGCCAGGAGGACCCCACTGCTGACACAGAAACATAAAAAGCCAGACTGGAGTTTGCCAAAATGTACTTGAGGAAGCCAAAATCCTTCTACGCGAACATCTTGTGGACAGATGAGACCAAGGTAGAGCTTTTTGGTAAAGCTCATCATTCTACTGTTTACAGAAAACGGAATGATGCCTACGAAGAAAAGAACACAGTACCTACAGTCAAACATGGTGGAGGTTCTAAGATGTTTTGGGGATGTTTTGCTGCCTCTGGCACTGGATGCTTTGACTGTATGCAAGGCATCATGAAATCTGAAGACTACCAAAAGATATTGGGGCGCAATATAGGGCCCAGTGTCAGAAAGCTGGGTCTGCGTCAGAGGTCATGGGTGTTCCAGCAGGACAATGACCCCAAACATACCTCTAAAAGCACCCAGAAATGGTTGAAGACAAAGCGCTGGAGAGTTATGAAGTGGCCAGCATTGAGTCCGGGTCTAAATCAGACTGAACACTTATGGAGATCTCAAAATTACTGTTGGGAGAAGGCGCCCTTCAAATCTGAGAGACCTTGAGCAGTTTGCAAAAGAAGAGTGGTTGGAAATTCCAGTTGAGAGGTGTAACAAGCTTGTTGATGGTTATAGGAAGCGCTTGATTTCAGTTATTTTTTCCAAAGGGCGTGCAACCAAATATTAAGTTGAGGGTGACAATAATTTTGGCCAGCCCGGTTTTTGAGTTTTGTGTGAAATGATGTCAGATTTGGCTTTCTCTGTGTTTTTGTGTTATTCCAATGCAAATAAAGGAAATAAATATGTGTATACCAAAACATTTGTAATTGCAACAATTTTCTGGGAAAATTCCAGGGGTGCCGATAATTTCGGCCATGACTGTGTCTCGTACAAGAGAAAGAGATTTAGATTTTTCTATAATTTGCTTGAACATTCTGGTTGATTTTGCGACTTCTCTCATAACACTAAGTATTACAGTATGGTTGCAGCACCAATTTATTTGTGTGAATCCGAGAGACAGGCTGTGGGCTGAAGGGAGGAGGCAGCGGGACTTTCAGGAGTAGGGAGCTGGGCAGGGCCCTCCTCACTCATGCGCCAGCCTCTGTTCGAGTCGCCGTACCTCTCGCCAAGTGTTAGAAAGTACCTTGCCTCCTCTTAGCTAGAGATACCTGTTTGTTCAGCAGACATTATCATCTAGAGATTGTTAAAGAGTAACGTTTGACATTTTCAAGAAAGAGATCACAGCTACGAGTGTTTTAAAGGGTACCTGCTCATTGGCAGAAATATCACAGCCAAGTGCTCTTCTCCTTATGCAGGGGACACTCTCCCATCAGAGCTGAACACGATCAGATACAGTGACAACATTTGACATTGGAATGTACCTACCTTCCGCTTGGCCAGAGATACTTTGCCAATTTTTTTGATTTTTGGCAAAGAGATTACAGCTACATTCTCGCCCCTGATAGCAAAACCAAAAATATTGTTTATCAAGAGGCCCTCAGATTTGAAAGCTATCAATATAAATTCTTCTCAATACAAATTATTATATTTAAAAAAAAAAAGATTTTTAAAGTTTGTCCTGTTTCATTGCTTCACAGGTGGAGCTGCGATGGACAGCTAGTCTATTATATAATTGAAGGGTAAGGTCTGTGTGTCCAGTCCCTTAGAGCAATCTGATTTGTCAGTTTGGCTTTTTTTGTGTTTGATCAGTTTTTGCTTTTGTAATGTTATGGAAAGAGGAAGTGGGAGACAAGGAGTAAAGTCATAGGAGGCACACTGAGAGTCACCTTCAAGAAGGTGTAAAAGTGGACATGAAGTGGCCAAGGTGTCAAAATGACAACATCTGAGAGACAGGCTTTACAGGAATACACTTGAGAGAGAGGAGTGCTTGTAGAGAGAGGAAAGGATCTGAAGGTTCATGTAAGCCAAGAGAAATTAAATATTTTTACATTTATTCTATTATCTGTCTTTGATGGGTAGCATGGCTAGTAAATGAATAACTAAATACAACAACACAGTATTATCTCCAAAACAAAGCATCAAAATAAAATTCACATGTAGAAGATGTTATTAGATTTCTTGTTCAGCTAAGGTGTATTACCCCCTTCGAATATTGACAGATTTTCATTTGCCACATGATTTTTATACTGCTTTCTGCTTTATTTAATGTTTTCTCTTGTCTTTGGAACTCTGAGTTCGAAATTGGTGGTATGCTTGTCTTAGTTTCACATAAGAAAATGATAACTATAGATAAGGATCTTAGCTCTTATTGAATGATTATATTCTGGTCTACTGTCACCTATAAACAGAAAGACGATTAGGAAGAAATTCTGAATTATTGCACAGAAAAATGTAGGTATCGCTTGAATTTTTACAAAGTGGTACTGGTAGTTGTCTGAAACTCCTGGGCAGACATTACTGTTAGCCAGTGCGTTCACATAACCTACTGTGGTTACACAGTCCTCTTCCTGACTATAAAGAATAACTCTGGTCTGTCCAGCTATAATTGTGAGAGTTTCTTTGTCTTTATTCATTTTTTATCATCTAATTGTTAGAAATCTGAACACTCTAAACAGAAACCATAATTTTTAAGTAAGTGGGAGTCAATCAATCCTGCAACCCAAACCTTTGTTGAACATTTTTGAAGTGCTACCAAAAATTGAGATTACCACATTGATAACTTGAAATTCATTACAAAACTTTTGTTTCTGAATTCTTTTTGCAGTGAATGTTTCCCCTATTTTTAATTAAAGTACACACGTTGCTTACTATAGCTTCATTCTAATGTCTAACATATTATCAACTAACACATAGGCAGGGACATGCTGTAATGCAAATGATGTCATCCACACAGTTAAAAAAGTGAAATAAATATAACCCATAGAAGATCCTGACACAAATGAATAGCTAGCAACTTGCTCTAACATGGTTTTCAGACAATATAAATTTATTCTTGAATACACTCAATGGTCCTCCCAATCCCTCATTTATCCATCTTCTGGAGGCAGAAGGAGCCTATCCCAGCAAGCATTAGGCACAAGGCAGCCACAGTCTTTGGATGGGGCTTAAGTCCATCACAGCCACTAGGGCCAGTTTAACAACCTGAATGTCTTTGGACTGTGGTAGGAAAGTGGACTACCAGGAGGAAACTCAAATAGGGAACACATGCAAACTGCACACAGCTTAAAAATAGTAGAAAAGATGTTTTCTAAATATATAGAATCCTAAGAATTTAATTCACGCATTTACTGCAATATGTTATTCACAGGCTGTTCAAATTGTTTTTACAAAGCTTTTCAAAAATAATCCAAAATGCTGCTTCAAGAGTTAATATTACAACTAAAAAGTACAGAACATAACTCCTGTACTTAATTCTTTATGTTAATTCCAGTTAAACTTAGGGCCCATTTTAAAATCATTCATCACACATATAAAGATTTAAATGCACTAGGCCATACTTACCTATCTGAACTTATAATTACATACAAACCAGAACATGCATTAAGATCACAAGAAGTGGGTCTAAGAAAAATTCCCGGGATTAATAAAATAACCATGGGAGGTCGAGTTACATGGATCCAAATTATGAAAGGAAATGTCTGTTTATATTGAAATCAGGGCTAAAGACTCACTACCTGCCGTAATTAGAGCTGTTGTTTATAGCTGTGTATATTGCATCTCTGTTTATTCATCATTTATAAAAAAATATATAAATAGTACAATAATTGAGAACTTTTCTTGACCCTTTACAGTTGTTTCTTTCTCGGCATCCCGCTGTAGAGCTTGGTGCCACTGCTCTACTTTCAGGCTAATTTTTGTTGCCCATGGGAAAGACAACAGAAATTCTGGAATCCAACGATGAAATAATTGTTGTCTTTTGTTGTCTTAGACAGCCCAGCCCAAACTTGTACTGTAGAATGCTCACGAGGGGGCCTAGTTGGCCTAAGTCTCCAGGAAGGTGACTGCGTCTGATTCTACCTATGGACCCACATAGATTTATTTTCTCCAGGGATGTTGCTGCCTGGAGTTTTTCATTTTGCCTGCTCTGTTGTTAACTAATAACTCAATGATAATAATAAAGGACATACTTTATGTCATTAGGTTCCTCCTATGCTATTCAGCAATTCCTGTATGTTTAACAAATCTGTAACTTTATGTGTGTGGCATAATTAATTCATAATCTGTAAAGTCTGTAATTACATTTTGCCTGTTACTTTGTCTCCTTGCTCTCCCTGCACACATAACTAGGCTTGAATTGAATTGTTTCCTGTACCTGCTGCTCTTTATTTAGAAATAATGTAAAACTTAACCTTCCCTGCATTTTTGCCTATATGAGGGCTAGAAAATACTTTTTATTTTAGAAATATCCAAGTAGACTGGCCAACTCAAAACAATTAGGAGTAAGATATGTTATAGTTACTTAGTCTCTCATGAAGTTAGAAGAGTCAGTTGGGGCTATGAGGCATAATGTTGGGATGGCCTCCTACAAATTACTGTCAAAGTTAATACTTTGGATTTATAATCAGCATTAGATTACATTAGATTCTGGGTTTTATATTTTTATGTGAAATTAGTCACTTTTTTATTTGAATGCTCTTGAGGCTTATATATTTAAACATTTAAAAAAGCAATCAATCTCATGTTCTTTGACACTATATAGTATAAAACAAATTAACAAAATTATTTTGAAATACTTAATAAAAAAAGATAATACTTGAATAAATCTGTACATCAGATGTATTGTAGCTAATTACATGAAATCCCTTGACTATCTTGCCACAGGATGGTTCTCATTATATCCTACTTTTCCAGATTTGATTGATTTGCAAGTTACAAACAAAGGGTATTTTTTAGGAAAATAATGTAAACCATCTGATTGAAAAAATATGAATCTAATTTAAATACATAAATTTGGTGGAAGTTGTGATTTATTTCACAAACCATGTGCTAGTTTAGAAGGCATTCCATTTTTGCTTAAAACCCAAGGACTCCCTACATGTATTCATTTTTTCAATCATTCATTTTTCACCTCATCTGAAAGGGCTCTCAGGAGTTGAAGACTGTTACAGCAACAGTAAGTGCCATTTAGCAATTTCCCCTGTAATAGCACACCAGAACTTCACATTCCTCCCTACCATTTGAGCCATTTTCACGCATCAGAAAATATTTGAACTATGGATGGAAATTGCTTTGAAGAACATCTACAAATTTATGAAAAGACCATGCAAACTCTACATAGAAGGCTCCTGAGTGCATTGAAGCGACAGCCCTTTTTGTTATGCTGCTATCCACGTTTCTTACAGATATAACAGTCATGAGCATAATCATATAATTATAAACGTACAGTAGACAATAGTCATTGGTAAACACTATTAGGTTCAATCAATACCAAATCTTCTCTGCTAATATGAGTCTAATGAAATCTACACCATCTAAAAAATCTCACTTTTAAGTTCTCCGTTGTTGTTGAGTAAACTGTATCTAACCATGCCTCTTCTCTCCTCGTGCTAAATTCTGATCAATCAGGCTTCAAATGAGGCCATCCTACTAAGACAACTCTGCTGACTGTTGTTGACATTTTTTGGCTGGCTAGAGCTACCAACATGTCATTAGTTATCTTACCCCTTAATCGCTCTTCTGCCTTCAACAGAGTTAACCCTCAGATACTCGTTGCCACCCTTATTGACCTAGGCATCACCAGGACTGTTCTCAGAAGGGTTCAGTCCTACCTCTTGGGCAGATTGTACCAGGAGTCCTGGAGAAGAGAGCATCAGACATGAAATGGGGTAGCCAAAGAATCAGTGCTGGGTCCATTTCTCTGCTCGCTGTACACCACTTCACTAGGCCCCATTATCCAGTCTCATAATTATTCTTATCATTGCTATGCTGATGATACACATTTGAACCTGTCATTCCATCCAGAAGATTACATGGTCTCTGCTAGAATCTCTGCATGTTTCACTGATGCAAAGGAACGCCATCTCCAGCTCAACCTGGCAATGACAGATCCCTTTGTTATCGCATCCACTATGTCTATTTAACACCCCATCACTATCCAGCTTGGCTTATTATCACTAACATCTGCCAAGAGAGTACACAAAGTTACAATGATAACCGGTGACCAGCTATTCTTCACTGTCCATACTGCAGCCATCTCTCGTTCCTGCAGTATCACTCTGTATAATATTCACAAGATCTGCCAGAGTATGCAGCACAACTTCTAGTTCAGGAGTTGGTCCTGTCACATCTGGACTATTGTAACTCCATACTGGCAGGAGTATCTGTATAGCTGCTGATAAACTGGTGGTGATGATTCAAAATGCAGTGGCATGTTTATATTCAGCTAACCAACAAGGTGCATGTTACGCAGGCTTCCTATAGCAGCACACATTAAGCTGAAATCCTTAATGCTTGCCTACAGAATAGGCAGTGTGTCAGCACCTATGAAGGCACCCATGAGGTCTTATGTTCCCTCTCGACCAAACAGCTCTGCTAGTGAAAGGCGTCTGATGATGCCATCTCTGTGTAAAATTAAATCTCAGTCCAGATTCTTTTCATGTGTATCTCCTAGCTGGTGGAATTAGCTGCACACCTCCATCCAAACTAGTAACTCCTTCACTGTGTTTAAGAAGAATTTGAAGACTGTTGTTCTGTGACTATCTAATTGACAATAGCTTTGATACCTTTTTGTAATTAAGAAAAGGTTCTTATTCTTGTGTTGTTCTGTTTGGTTTAAGGCTCGTCACTTATAATTATCAATTTTGTAACCCTGTAACTTGGTTGAAACCAATTCCCCAGACTGGTGTTACTCAATTATGTTTGACCTCTTTGTAAATTGCTTTACATTTATTGCTAAATGAATAAATGTAAATGTTATGTCTGTGTATGTGATGCTATGTTTTGGTGAACCAATAATTGAGTATTTAGATAAACTAAGACAATAAGACAATCACACTAGTTAGTGAAACTGTTTCATTTATCATGGGAATCCTGGTTCGAATCTTAGTCATCTCAAAGTCTGAGTAGAGTGTGCACATTCTTCACTTGTCCACGTAGGTTTTCTGTAGATTCTCTGGTTTCCTTCCACACCTCAAATATGTTCATAAAAGATTGGTTGGTTACTCTAAATTAACCTGCAATGAATTAATGTGGAAGTGGTCAAGAGTGTAAAGTACATTTGGCAATCCATCCAAAGTGAAACTCTTCTGGGATACTCTACAGTGACTTGTGACCATCTTGTAAAATACTTGTAGGAACAGTCCTTGAGAAAGTCAAAGAACATAAGAAATTGGACAAACAGCCATTCAGTTCATCCAGCTTATTTGGTTAGGCTAATAGGTACTTTTTAAAAGTTATTAAGATTTCTGCTTCATTTATATATTTTGTTGATATGGTCACGTTCATAAGTATTTGGACAGTGACACACTTCTCATAATTTTGGCTCTATACGCCACCACAATGGATTTGAAATTATGTGATTGCATTGTAGGGCTTTCAGCTTCTTTTAAGGGGTTTGTCAAAAATTTTGTATGAGCCATTTAGGAATGACAGACATTTATTTTGCATACCCCCACCCAACCCACCACCCCCATTTCCATGGGCTCAAAAGTATATGGACATTTGACTGATAAGCTGTTCCATAACCAGGTTGGAGCAGTTACTTCATTATTTCATTAACTATTAAGCAGTTAAAAGATCTGGAATTGGTTTCAAGTGCAGAATTTGCATTTGGAAGCTGTCACTGTGCACTCTCAATATAAGACCCAAAGAACTGACAATGCAAGTAAAAACAGTCCATCCTCAGGCTGAGAAAAAAAAACAAACCAGAGATAGCAGAAACACAAGGAGTGGTCATATCAACCATTTGGTACATTCTTAAAGCGAAGGAGCCCACAGAAGGTCTGGAAAACCACAGAAGACAGACTGTGCTGGATGACTGCAGAATTCTGTCTGTGGTGAAGAAGAACCTCTTCACAACATTTAGCCCCACCAAAAACAGTCTCTGGGAGATTGAACTTTCATTGACAAAGTTTGTAATTAAGAGAAAACTTCATGATTATTTATGATATGACTGCTGGCAGAAGTAGCAGGGTGAGTGAGTAGGTCTATACTATCTGCTGAGATTCAGCCAAATGAGGCAAAATTGATAGAACAATGCTTCAGAGTACATATGGATAATAAGCAAACCAAGTGCTTTTCAACACACAGTAGTGGAAGATTCTTCAAAGGCCAAGAACATTCAACTGACATCAACCCAATTGAACATGCATTCCACTGGCTGAAGACAAAACTGATGGCAGAAAGTCCAACAAACAAGCAACAACTGAAGACTGCTGCAGTAACGGCCTGGCAAAGTATCAGTAGGGTTGAAACCCAGCACTTGGAGATGGCCATGGGTTCCAGACTTCAGGCAGCTATTGACTGTAAAGGATTGTCAACCAAATATTGAAAATGTTCATTGTATTTATGATTATGTTAGTTTGTCAAAATAATTCTGAGCCCGTGAAAATAGGGGGACCATGTATAAAAATGTCTGCTATTCCTAAATGGCTCATGTGATATTTTTGGTAAACCCCTTAAATTAAATCTGAAAGTCTACACTCTGATCACGTAATAATTGTTTTATTTCACATTCATTGTGGTGGCGTACAGAGGCACAAATATGAAAATTGTGTCATTGTCCAAATACTTATGGACCTGACTTTATGTTCCAGTTTCTCGCAACCTTTTGTTTTTAGACATCTTTCCTGATTTCAGTCTTAAGTTCACTTCCCCTTAATTAGCATTGTTGTCCTCTAGTGTGTGATTCTCCATTAAATTGAAAATAATTCTGCTGAAACCATTTTTCTGCATTGTTGAAAATTGTGAAGACGGCATTTTTTGCTTGAGACAAAGATGCTTAACTCACTGAGCCTTTCAGAGAAGGACATATCTTTCCATCCTGGGATGCACATGGCTGTTCTCACCTGCACAGCTTGTTGTAGCATTCTGAACAAATCTACACAGAGTACCCCCGAAGTGGTCTTACAGTATATGGCACATTATATGGTGTGAGCATACCTTCTGTTTATTTTTTTTTTCACTTTTTTACTTATGTTATTTACAATTTTATTTACTCTTTATATTGCTTTTGCACGGTGCTTAGGCTAAAAGAATGTCGAATCCACCTAAACCACTTACGGTATATCTTTTTTATAGTTGTATCCATTAGGTCAGTTTCCGTCATTATGAATTTATAATTAATGTTCCTTACAATCTGGAAAAGCATAGCTTTCCATTTATTTTTCAGGTAAATATATAAAAGGTAATATATAGAGAGGTTCTTCAAACTGTGCCCTATTCTCACGGGGCCCACCAGCTGAAATGCAGTGTTTGACCTCTGGGCCTTCTTCTTCTTTTCTCTCTGTCATTTTCTAGACCTGTCTCCCTATCCCCTGTTGGTTAGTCATCCCTCTAATATTTGTGTTGCTGGACAATGGTCTGATGCCCGCTCTGAGGGTTGACAGTTGGTGTGGCTAACTTCAAGAGCTTGTGTTTTTCTTGGAAAGAAAATAAATGCAATATTTCACCTTCCAGTTGCTGACCAGTGTTCATCTTAAATGTTTCACCATGACAAAACCCTGATGAGCATTCTTGTAACGATGGATTTAGAAGGTCAATAAATAGGTACTTAAATGAGAGAATAAAAAGAATAATGCCATTTGTCTGCCAATTACACAATTTACACTTATTTTTGTTATGAAAAGTTAAGCTTTATAGAACACTATACTGTATAGCATCATAACAAGCATCTACAGTATTTGTAGTTTTAGTTTAAAAACTTTAAGAATCTAGCTTAATGTCTTCACTATTCAAAAAAAGGTGAAGTAAAACTTTTGGTTGCCATGAAAACCTGTACCCCCAAAGAAAGATTTTCCTCCATAATCTTTCAATTTGCATACCTCTCAGGGAAAAACTAATCTTGTTTAACGCTAACGGTTGGATCCAGAGGTCACATCTACTTTTTTTTTTTTCAAATATTATTGATTTTATTGTAATCATTCCATACAAATAGATCAATATTTACAAAAAATAGGATTGAAAAGAAATCCACCCCCACTTCTGCTTTTTGCCAGGCAATATCCAGTGCATAGAATATTAAATGGCAGGTTTGAAATAGAAAATAATAGGGTCGAAAAAAGACAGGAACCCCCAGTGACATTCAATATTGGGAATAACTTTTATCTTTCACACGTAGTACATGTTTGAATTTTCTCTTATTTGGTGTGGTTAATAGCACAAATGTGACTCACATTAAATTGTTTCCACAGGCCATAAGGCGCTCCACTGGAGATGCTTTGGTTTCATTTCATCACGGGACAATCAGTGGCCTGTGATTAGGCTGTAATCCTTGGAGCTGAGCACAGCAAGCAGGCTGCTTTTCTTTTCCTCTAAATTTAATCCTGACTTGTAAGAATTTAATTACAAAAAGCAGGTTTTCTGAATAGTCTTCACCCGCGGTTTCCCCTCACTTCAGGAATCATAGACCGTCACGGCTTTATTAAGACAAGTCTCATCAACATTTAAATCGTGACAAAGAAGAGAGCAGGAGATTAAAGCTATCTGTTAATTCTGACCTCTGTGACCATGAGTGCAAATTATTTTACCCCCAGGCCTTGATAAATGGACCCAATGAATCTTTTCTTTCCTGCTACTGATTCTGACACAATATCTCTGGTGTGTGGTATCTGGTGGCAGATGTTTTGTGCCCTGAAAGGCTGCAGATATGTCAGCATCATCTGCATAATCCTTTCATTTTATTATATTTGAAAGGTACAGATTTGTTTTCAAATATATGCCATGTACTGCAATCTATTTTAGCATGTGTTTATATAGCACTTTTTGTAGTAACGACTATGAAAAGTCATGCAAATTACCCTTTGATTATAAAAAAGAAGGCATGACTTATTAGTGGCAGCACGGTGGTATAGTCACTAGTGCTGAAACCTCATGGCTCCAGGGTCCTGGGTTTAATTTCTCGTATGATCATGGTCTATGTGGGGTCTGCTCTGTCTTCCCGTGTCTGTGTGGTTTTTCTTTTAGTAAACTTGATTTTGTTCCTAAATCTCAAAGATGCACATGTTAAGGAAAATTGTCAACTCCGATTTGGCACCGTATGAGTGAGGGCGAGAGTTTCAGTGTAGCCTGTGATAGGCTGGCACGCTGCCCTGCACCCTATGGACTCTGATCCCTGCAACTCTGAAATGGAATAAATATATACAATAAGAAATTAATGTTTGTTGGGGATGTTACAGTTATTTCAGAAAGGATGGGTGGGTGGGGGTGGCGGATGCAGTGTGACTCAATATGGTTTGTACCTCTTGTCATCATAAATGGTGGTTGTCCGAGGCAAATGCTTCTGTAGGCACATCACAAAAGTATTCAGGGCCACGATCAGCTGGGGACTGATCAGATGATGCTGGTACCTCACTTTCATTTTCGTTATCCATCTCCAGATCACTTGCATCAAACTCGGAGTCCAACAAGTCAGAGTCCTATTCAACGAAATTACGTAAAACATCCATGGAGTATTTTGCTTAGCACATTCGCTTTGGTCTCTCACCAGATATTGGTGCCATTTTAGAGGTTGTTTGCTCTTCGCTACTCATGCACGCGTAGGGAATTGAGGTTAAATCAACAAAGCTATGTAACTTTATTTCTAGCAAAAAGAGTCAAACTAAAATGTAAGGGTGAGTTTCGTTGCAGTTAACAGCTGACTACCATCCTCTTCTCCTGAATTTTGACAAAAGTTGACGTCAGCCCTGACAGAGTTAAGCTTTTGCATCATCATATTATAAAGACGTCTATTTTCAAAAAGTTTTAAAGCAAGTTGAATAAGTTAAGCCTCCAAATGTTAACCTGTTTGCAAAGACAATTTGTAAAAGAGATGGAGCAATACTACTATATAGTTAGCAAAGTACTGTATACTATAAAGTGCCTTTCTATGGTAAAAGCACTCCAAATTAATTTATAACTAAAGTGATGTAGTATATGTTTTACACAAGGAGCACTAACTGGTTAAGTAACTTGTACACTGTCATAAAATGAATCAAAGATAAGGATTGAAATGGCATCCTTGTGCATTCCAATTTAACAACTTATGTTTGTGCAGACAAAGGTCACAAAATGATGGATGACTCCTGGTTGGATTGTTTTGTCCAGCTTTTGTACATCCTCCAGATTGCCTAGTATTTTAATTGCCTTACCTCATGAATTTCCATCCATCCATCCATTATCTAACCCACTATATCCTAACTACAGGGTCTGCTGGAGCCAATCCCAGCCAACACAAGGTGCAAGGCAGGAAACAAACCCTGGGCAGGGCACCACCCCACCACAGGGCACACACACACACACCAAGCACACACTAGGGACAATTTATAATTGCCAATGGAAACCAGAGTACCCGGAGGAAACCCACGCAGACATGGGGAGAACATGCAAACTCCATGCAGGGAGGACCCAGGAAGCAAACTCGGGTCTCCTAACTGCGAGGCGGCAGCACTACCCACTGTGCCATTCTGCCGCCTCTCTTTAATTTCAAAGTAACTAAATATTATAATGTGGGATCAAGTTCATTACCAAGCCAGATTTCAAACTGTTCAAACAAAAACTCAGTATGAAAACCTGTAATTTTATGTAAATATAAATGTGAAGTTTCTGGTGGACAATGATGTTTGCTGATGACATTGTGATCTGTAGCGATAGTAGGGAGCAGGTTGAGGAGACCCTGGAGAGGTGGAGATATGCTCTAGAGAGGAGTGGATTGAAGGTCAGTAGGAACAAGACAGAATACATGTGTGTAAATGAGAGGGAGGTCAGTGGAATGATGAAGATGGAAGGAGTAGAGTTGGCGAAGGTGGATGAGTTTAAATACTTGGGTTCAGCAGTGCAGAGTAATGGAAGAGAGGTGAAGAGAGTGCTGGCAGGGTGTAATGGGTGGACAAGAGTGTCAGGAGTAATTTGTGACAGACGGATATCAGCAAGAGTGAAAGGGAAGGCCTACAGGATGGTAGTGAGTCCAGCTATGTTATATGGGTTGGAGACGGTGGCACTAACCAGAAAGCAGGAGACAGAGCTGGAGGTGGCAGAGAGAAAGATGCTAAGATTGGCATTGGGTGTGACGAGAATGGACTGGATTAGAAATTAGTACATTAGAGTTAGGAGACAAAGTCAGAGAGGCAAGATTGCATTGGTTTAGACATGTGCAGAGGAGAGATGCTGGGTATACTGGGAGAAGGATGCCAAGGATAGAGCTGCCAAGGAAGAGGAAAAGAGGAAGGCCTAAGCGGAGGTTTATGGATATGGTAGAGAGGACATGCAGGTGATGGGCGTAACAGAACAAGATGCAGAGGACAGAAAGATATGGAAAGAAGATGATCCGTTGTGGCAACCCCTAATGGGAGCAGCTAAAAGGAGAAGAAGAAGAAGAAGAAGAAGATAAATGTGAAGTTTCTACAAGAAATGAAAGCATAGTTGCAATATAAGGACCATAGTGCTATGACTGTTTATATGTGAATAATACACTTTTTTTGAAAATTGTTAAAATTTAAAATGTTACACTTAAAGTATGAAGTTTCATTATAATTTTTCCATCGTG
Organism: Polypterus senegalus; assembly: GCF_016835505.1. Lineage (NCBI taxonomy): Eukaryota > Metazoa > Chordata > Cladistia > Polypteriformes > Polypteridae > Polypterus > Polypterus senegalus. The sequence goes on from NC_053156.1 coordinate 112,153,642, forward strand.
GACAATATTGTCAGATTCTAAAATGATTCAGAAAAATCAAAACATTTTCAAAAGAGAGTGTTTTTTACTGTTTTCTATTTCTGAGAAAGTAACTGTAGCTTCAAGATGGAAATCCTCCAAGATGATGACTGTTCACATTTTTTTTTTTCATTTGAGTCACTTGGAGCTGCCTGGTGCTCAAATTAATTATACTTCCTCTAAATCACTCAATTGCTGAAGAATGATAGCCAAGCCCATAATAAATACCCTGATTTATGTAGATTTGAAGTCAGCTTTAGATTTTATTTTTGGTTTTAGCATATTTTCATTTACAAAGCATTTTCCTCAGCTAAAGAACTTGCTCTCCTTTTTTGACTCCTTTTCCTGGACATGAAGGCTTAATTCACAGTAAATGCAGAAATTAGCTATGGTGAGCCTCTCAGGATTTCTTGTTTCTCAGTGTCTGAATGTCATGCAAGATATCACTGGTCCATTTGTTATCATGTACGATAGACATATGGAATGAATTACAAGTAGTGTGGTAGAGAGTAGTTACATTCAAAACTCCTCTTGATGTAATTTTGGAGAATTTAGGTGAATAGGTAAGCTTTGTTGGGCTGAATGATTTATTCTTGGTAATCTTTTCGGAATATTCTAATATTTCAAATGTTGGAATGATACAATATACACATACACTGAAACTACAAGGTTTTTTAAAACATGTTTTAGATAGTGTTTCAGTCTACTGTATAGAAATAAAACCATAATATGTTTGTTTGCCTCTTTGCTTTGTCAGTTACTCAAAAATCAGTTTCTATGAAAGTTTTCATGTTCATTGCCATTCAACTGAAAATCGGGGAGGAATGTTGAAATGAAGGGGCAACCCAAACAACCAGATATGATGTGGGACTACAATTTCCATCAGGTAATAGGCTGATGAAAGGGCACCTTTATCATTTTACAACGTTTTGTTCCAGCCAAAGTGGGATCTAATCTATGATTGTTAGTGTATTAATAAAATCACATTTTGTATTGAGTAGTTTGTACTTTATTTAATTAAGTTCTTATGTTGTCTGGTTTTATACATCTCTACTGTGACCTTCACCAGATTAACCCAACAGAAAGAGAATGACTAGTTGATGAGGCAAGTAAATTGTTTATCTTTAAATCTGTGTAAAATTAGTTTTTCACAAATATTATATTATTTTTTACTATATATCTATTGTATTATAAAAGCTAGTAAAAGGGTTAGTTATTCCCCTTGTACCAAGTACTGGAAGGTAACTCTATACAGGAAGATGCAGATTTAGAACATGCATGGAGTTTTAAAGATGCTGAACACCATATCATATCATTTGTTTTGTACTTTCATCCAGTTGCAGAATATTACTTGAATTACCTTTTCTGCTAAGCACTTTTTCGGTGTTGATGAAAGTATTTTGGGCAGGTATGATGCTCAGGAGGTAACTACAGTTGGGTTGGAAATACTGTAGGTTGATGCCATTCATATATTTGAACAAAGGTCCACTTCTGCTATGTTATGCTTGTATGTTTCAAGTAACAACATGTATATTTGAACTTGACATAATTTCTCATTATCTAACTGTATAATTCAAATAAAAATGATATTCTAAATTGCTGGTAGAATCTAACATCTCCATTGTTTTCAGTAATTGAAATATATCCATTCATGCACTTATTTTCTAATGTACTTATTTAGTTCAGGGTGGTGGGGAGCTAGTGCGTGGCTGAATGCCACTTGTTTCAGGGCACATTCAAGCACACAATCAATTTAGGTCTGCCAGTCAACCTAACATGTGACGTTTTGGGATGTACCCAGAGATAAACTCACATATAGACACAGGGAGAACATGCAAATTCCACATAGACATGATTTGAACCCAGGACTGGACTGGGGCAGTGAGAGGGTACCACTGCTGTGAAGGAAAATATATTTTCTTTTTATGAAACTGAGTATCACTGGAATATTTATGATGGTACTTAAGAATTTGTCATAAAAATTGCAGCTTCATTGTTTAGCTTAAATTGCCAATAGCTTTACTTTACGAAATGCTAGAAACATATTCAGACCTTCTAGCCAAGCATGTGTCATAACTGGCTGTCCATACACTGGAATTTCCATTTTGCATCATTAATCAGAAAAAAAAATTATATTAATATACTTTTTGGCTACAGTTTAAGATATTGTAATGCAGTTGAGCTAATCATATTATTCTAATGTAACACAGTGGTGCCGAGGTCAAATCCCAGTTCAGCCACTGTCTGTGTGTGGTCTGTATGTTCCTGGAGTCTGCATTGGTTTTCTCCTGGTACTTCATTTTTCTCCCACACCCTGCTCATTTAAATATTGGAATAATTTGCATCTGTATCTGTTCTGTGCTGGACTAGCATCCCATAAAGGGCTTTTTATTACCTTTGGCAACCTGATCCCTCTATTAAGATTGACTTATTCAGAAAAAGAACAGATGACAGTATGGTGGCCTCTTCTATAATTATCTATGTTATAAACATACTAATACTGTACAAATAATACTGCACAATTAGTGTGATAGGAAGGGGTGCCCCCATGGAAAATAATGCCAAGTAACCAAGCAAGGATGGGTTACAAAAATTATAAAGTATAACAAAGGAAAACAAAACTCTACTCACAATCTGAGACTGCCACAAAATGCAAAGAGACCCTGTTCAGCTAGTGAGGTGGATCATCAATTATCACCTCAAAAGTACCACCAATCACTCTAATTAAATGACAAATTATAACACAGAAAAACAAAACTCTCTGCGGTGTGCTGGTGCCCTGCCCGGGGTTTGTTTCCTGCCTTGCGCCCTGTGTTGGCTGGGATTGCCTCCAGCAGACCCCTGTGACCCTGTGGTTAGGATATAGTGGGTTGGACAATAGATGGATGGATGAAAACAAAACTCTACTGCCAGAAGATGCCTGGAAGACATGTTCATTTAGTAAAATGGCTCATCTATTAGGCCTCCTCAAAAATATGACCAAGCACTCTCCTTCTAATCTCTCTCTCACACTCTCCTCTGCCAGTGAGACATTCCAGAAAATACTCCTCCTAATCCAGACCCAAAATGCATCTTGCTCCTCTCAACTCCTCCTGCAACAGCACTTCCATCCAGAATACAATTTTCATACAGAGACACCAGGTTAGAACTATGTGTTCCTGCATTAATGTGGCTTAAGGTGGTCTTAACTCTTTGAGGGCTGAATAATTTTTCAAAACAACAGCACACAAAGCCATGGTTTTCACACATAAATCAACATAAAAAGTCTATTGCTTTGTTCTGTGGCTGCTGTCGCCACCTGTTTGCCATTTCTGCCAGCTGTGCGGGGTGGCACAATGGCCCTCAGAGATGTGCAGTAGTCTGGTTGCCTGGATGTCTTCATGTAGCGGTGGCAGCCACAGTGCGATGCAATCTGGTTTGTAACTGTTGTCCTCATAAGTGGTGGTCCTTCCACACAACGCTGATATAGGTGCATCAGCTAAACAAGTGTGTTCAGTTGGGGACAGATCAGCTGATGCCTGTACCTCTTCATCTCCAGATTACTTGCATCAAAATCGGACTCTGACAAGTCAGAATCCAATTCAGCGATAATAAGCAAAATGTTCTCCACAGAGTATTTTGCTTTGCACGTTTGCTTTGGTCTCTCGCCAGATGTTGATGCCATTTTAGAGGTTGTTTGCTCTTTGATTCTCATGCATGAGCAGGGAATTGAGGTCAAATCAACCAAACCATCTTTCCTTCTAGCAAAGACAGTCAAAGTAAAACATAATGGCGAGTTTTGTTGCCATTTAAAGCCGATTACTGTCCTCTACCACTGAATTTTGACAAAAGTTGACATCTGCTCTGAAAGAGTTAAAGGAACATACTGTATGTTAAGGACTGTTTTCCTGTTGCCTATTTCCTTAAGGCAGAAGAGTTGGGGCATATATGGATAGTCTCAGACAAGCTCCCTCTCAAACCATCCCTAACTTGAGTGGGCAACCTAAGCTCAATGTTCCTAACTAAAAGTCATAGAACATTCTGCCACAAGTCAGTAAATGGACCCTAACCTCAGTCACATTAATTCTTCAAGTTGAGGATCAGCCTTATCAACTTCCCTTTAAATATTTCTATCAAGCAACTTTCCTTCTCTGTCTTCTGAAAAGTGTCTCATACCTGTTGCTGTTCTGAGTCATTTCAATAGACATACAGAGTGCACTGCCTTCCAGCTGTCCTTGCATTATTACAATGCATGACATTATTCACTTCTAACATGGATCTCATCTTCTTTTTCTCTTGCATGGAAAATGTGGCTGTTCTATACCATCATGGCAGTTCTTTAGCCCTTGATAAAAAGGTTCACAATAGAAAAAAAAAAAACAATAAACCTGTGCAGTATAATTATTTAGATGCATTGCTAAGAAAGTGGTGTTGTAATGCAGAGTCAAAAACATAGCAAAAAGAGGGGCCTCATGCATAACGGCGTGTGTAGAATTCGCACTATAACATGACATAAGCACAAAAGCCGAAATGTGCTTACGCACAGAAAAATCCAGATGCAGGAATCTGCGCGTACTCCAACTTCCGCGTTCTTCCGCTCCATAAATCCTGGTCAGTGTGTAAAGTAATGCACGTGCACGCACCTGCTGTCCCGCCCCAATTCCTCCCAGAATTACGCCTCTTTGAATAAGCAAATCAATATAAATAGGCCTTAAGCTCAGAGTTCTGTGAAAAGGCAACGGCAAAAGCACGCGGGAAAATATAAGAATTTCAGCGAATACCAAGTGGAGGCAAAGGAAAAACATACTATTTGATAATTTACACAGTGGTATAATCAACAAATGGAAGTTGATCAAGTGACATAGCATGTTGGAGAAACTTGAAAGCTCAAGTTCACAAAGTCACACAGTGCCAAAATAAAAAAGAAGTCACATATCAAAGTCGCCGTGAAAAGGGAGTTGTAGCCCACCGTCTGAGCTTATTAGGGTACAGACAAAAAAAAAAAAAAATAGGCACAGTGGGAAAAAAGCACGAAATGTCAACTTTAATCTAGAAATTTCCACTTTAATCATGTAGTTTATTTTGTCATTAAAATAAAACATCATAAACTTCATCTAAAAATTTATTTAATTTACTAGTTTCTCAAATCCCGTCGTAACTAAAGTAGCACGTTAAATGCTTTGTTTTGTATTTGATCTTCTATGTGCTCTATGTGTGTGAATCACTACGTGCTTTCTCTTCCACCGACAGGACACAGAATCCATTACATTCATGATATTACAGCTCTCTGAATAATTAAAATACTGAGATGTATACGTGATATCATTTTCATGATGATTGGAATGAAAGCATGTTATTAAACATGAGAACACGATGGCGCAGTGATTGTTCATGTCTCACACAAGATGCTGCTGCGACCTTCGATGAAATAATTTATTGTAGCAGTACTGTCTCTTTCAAACGTACCAACCTCCAATTCCTGTCCTTACTTTTCTTTCCCCAAATACCCAATCGCCACACAATCAGCTCTGTAATAGACGTTAAGCTATCTGTAAGCTGTACAAACAGTTCTACAAGGAGCAATTGATTGAGTGCGTTTATAGTTCTTGGGATGAAACTGTTTCTGAACCGCAAAGTCCGTACAGGAAAGGCTTTGAAACGTCTTGCTGTGGCTTTGGCAGCATTTGCTTGATGCTGTATATGGATAATTCCCTTTCCGATCAGCTGCTGCTGTGATTCCCCACTCAGATACAGTGATATAAATACTCCGAGTGGTGCAGTGAGAGTCATATGGAAAAAGATGATCCGCTGTGGCAACTCCTAACGGGAGAAAGAAGACGAAGAAGAAGAAGAAGGAGAAGTGAGAGTAACAACGCTAAAGCAGTTATGGTATTTGGAATACTATGGCTATTCCCTGGGCCATTATATTGTTACAGGTAATCTACAATCAGATGCATTACACTAATAAACAATATGTGGTTAGTTTCAGTGTATTTATAAAGTCAGAAATGTGGTTCTAAGAAATAAAGGGTAACCACACAGGAATAGTAGCACTGCTTTGATGCTGGGCGCCGCCAGTCTGCAAAACCGAGCGGAAAACTTGCGTACGACAGGGTATGAGGTAAAGTGTGTGGCTTTACGCTAAGTTTAGGTTTTATATATCGCGATTTGAACGTGGAAACGTTCTTATGCAACATTTCTGTGCGTACGCACCGTTTATACATGAGGCCCCAGGACCTTTATCAATCTTCTGAAATAAGGCTCACCACAAGTCAGCCAGCCCCCAATTACATACCTGCAGGTTGTAGCCCACACATGTCTGAATACGCAGACCTAACTTTAAAAGTTCAAAATAAAATATACATTAAAAATGTTCTTCATTAGATAGATAGACAGATAGATAGATAGATAGATAGATAGATAGATAGATAGATAGATAGATAGATAGATAGATAGATAGATAGATAGATAGATAGATACTTTATTAATCCCAAGGGGAAATTCACAATTAGAGAGAAACCACCAAACATTTTCCTTGGATATACAAGACCAGTACAATATTTTTATAAATAAAGAATTTATTATCCAAAAGTAATTACAGAAGCACAGAATAAGTATGTAAGCTTAAAATGGTATGCTAGAACGGCAATCCAAGGCATCCAAATCTACAAACTAGTAACAGAATCCAGAGCAGAAAGTCCTCAAAACAAGAGAACTGAAAGAAATCAATACTTACCAAACTAATTTCAAACAACACTTAAGGACAATCTGATGGATCCATCTTATCCACCAGAAAATAAAGGTGAAAGGTTGTCACTCATGTGTGACGTAATGATGTTCCTACCTTTTTTTCCACCCACAGAGCATATGGAATGGCAGAACTATTAGAGATGCAGTACAAAAATGGTAAATGATAAAAAAATGAAATTACACAGAAACATGAAAATAGAATGCTTCAGAAACAACAATAAACCCAAAAATAGATACATGAGCCCAGGCAGTATAACAAATGGCAGCTGTAATAGATTTCCAGAGAAAATCTATTAGATGTACTCCAGAACTGCAAAATATGAGCTGTTAGGAAAGATTAAAGGAGTTGACTGTTTTAAACATACTGTACGTAAATGAAGCTATTTGATGGTGCCATGTTAGAAGTGTTGTAAAAACAGTAGGCTGGATTTCACTTTCAAGTCCATTCTTCAATTGATTTTGGTAGCACAGATGGTAGGAGGTTAGCAGAAGTTAGTCGAAATTACTGTATATATTTTGTGTAAATCTGACTGAAAGAGAATAACCCTTCAGATAACTTTAAATCTCAGGTCAGTTTAGAATCTTTACTTAAGCTGCTGCACACTAAATAGTATTACACCTTCCTGTTAAATCTATGTGTTTTCCCTTATTTATTTATTTTTTGTATGCGATTGGATATATTCATCTATAACAGTTAATGTAATTTTGTTTAATTACTTCATAAAGTGTTCACTATGCAATAGCACTATCCAAAGTAAAGAATTACATAAACCTGTACTTTTAGTCCATCACAGTCCAAGACATGTGGTATCATCTTCGGTGAAATTTCTTGTCAAAATGCTTTGAAAAGCCAACAATAATATTATAAATTGAAAGAAAGGAAGCAGTTCATTAATGCAATATTTTAATAGCCAAACAATGTCACCACTTGGCATTGTACTGGAACAGACATTAAACCACCAATATGAAAACCACATTTACTGCATTTGTTTTTAGAACCTAAAGCCTGACCAGTGGTAGTGACAATGCAATTTAAAATAAAATAAAATAAAGTCCTGTCTTCTAAATATATGTTTGACTAAAGAAATGGCAGCTTCTGCAACCTTTCCTGGTGCCCCACACAGTGACTTTCTATCTCTTACCTCTTCTTTGCAAAAGTTACATTATATGGACTTTGCTCACCTCCAAAGATGCATAGCCACCTAGGAGTGCTGCCCCCTGGTGTTACTTGAGAACATTCTATGCCAGATTACTAGTATTACATTTATGAGGTTAGAGTAGATTTGGGTAATTTTTGTCATGTGTGCAGTATTAATAAGGTAAACCTACAAAACTACTCTTTGGTTCTTTATCATTCTGTGAAGTCTTCAGAACCCCACACCTGATTACAAGCTACCAATGTGGAATGACGGAGTAGTGCTAGGCCCTTATTATGGCATCTGGCCACAACTCTGCTCCCAAATTCTCCACATTGAATATATTTTTGACTCCTATTCTTTCCCAAATTGAACTATAGCATCTATGCTTGCTATGATAAACATCATGGATCCTACTTCAAAAGTCCATTAAGAAATGGGCAACTCTCCCATAAAAGTACCTGTCCTTTCCTGGTCAGATACTTTGCACACATTTTTAGTCCTGTTTTGTATCTTTCAGGTAGCAAAAAAGTAAAGAGTTTGGCTGGTACAAATCAAAACTACTTTCAAAAATATTTGGGTATCAGGTTGTAATAACAAAACAGAGACATTAAGGAGTGTTGGGGCACCCATAGGTAAAACTGATATTTCTAATAAGGAAAACGTGAATAAATTGCATTGAAGAGAATGTCTTTTCAGACAGGTGTCGGGTTCTGAAAAATCAAGATGGCAGTCCTTCCATTTATTATGGTTTCTGGAAGGAAGGTGCAGGAACAGGTGGACGGACACCAGAACCAGTGTCAGTGATGAATAAGTGGTCAGTCTTCTAGTTTGCAGAAAAGGGAAAAGAAAAGGCATTATTACAGAGTGCCAACCCCTGGAGCGGCACAGAATTACCATGACTAGGTCCCTAAAACGGCACAAAAAATACGTTTCTGAGGATCTCAGTTGTGACATACTGTACATTTATACATTTAAGCATGAGTAATGGTACTAGTCTTTCCAGACTGTTCATTTATAAGGTTTAAAGATTACAATAAAGAAGACTGAAAATGAGCAGGAAGTCAGTGTGGACTGTTCAGGCTAGAGACTATGTAATTGTTGAGTCTGATCAATGAAATTCACATTTTGAATTATTCTAATCGGCACATTCATTCATTCATATTCTACTTGTGGATGGAGGGAGAACTCCTGGATCAAGGCAGGGTCCAGTCCTGAGTGGGATGCCAGTACACCACAATGCAAAGTAATGTAAATAGGTACACTGGTCCAATTTAAAGATATCAATCAATCTCAAATGCACTTTGGAACGCAGGAAGAAAACCACATCCTTGGAGAAAATCCACATATAGAGAAACTCCACATATATTTTATTGAGATTTGCACCTTGAAGTGATCCACCCGCTGTGCTAAACATCTTAGTAAACCAAATATCAAAACTATTATAAATGTTAAGAAAAAAATAACAGTTCATTATTATAAGAGACAAATGCTTTAAATTAAGAGTGTGATTGTTAAAGTGGGAAACCTAATGTTTGTTTAGACAAAGATACTCTCACATAGATTTATTTGAAAATAATTAACATACAAAAGGAAATTTAAAAATCTGAACATACCCCTTCCATTAATTTAGCTACACAGATGCATCAGTACTATTGATTAACCTTTCAGACTTCTGCCATCTCTGATATTCATTCACAGTATGCATGCTTGTAGAAATGTGTGGATTAACATAGACGTCATGTCCCTTGACATCTAGAGTTACATTTGGCCTGTGCATCCGTGACTGGAGTTTGAATTTGGCTGACCTCAAGTGAGGAAATACTGAGTCAGAGGGGAAAGCTCACATCATATACCAACTTCATTTTATCAACCTGCATGAATGCCTGTCTCTCTGAAGCTAATGTTTCATGATAATTTGATGCACATGTTTGAAAGAAAAAAGAAGAATCAGTCTTTTTTTCAAACTTAATTATCTATACCATTTAAGGGTTAGATTGGTCAAACTTTCCCAGTCACCTGTAATTCATAATATTAACAGACTTCTTACAGGTTGCAGAGCCTAAACTGACTGCAGATTATTTTTTTCTTGGAAAATGAAAGAGTGGCTACTCTGAATGAATCTACTGAGGAAAATGTCATTTTGTTTCCGTCCCAAATGAACAAGAGGGGCATTTATATTCATGAAAGGTATGTTGTGTAATTGAACCACAAACAAGAGAATAAAGGGTTGTGGCACCAGTTATGTGATCCCCATATAATTGTTGACAAAATAAGAAAGCAGGTTTTACAAAATCATAGACGACGTCTTTTCAGAAGTGAGTCCAAGATTAGATGTCCAAGATGGCAGTTGAGCCGACTTATAAGTGATATTCTTTCACTCATCAGATCTGCAGACAGAAAAACTTGGATTGGAATTACCATTTGACAAGCCCTAAAGTTGTCTCCCAAGTGCACTGTGACAGTTCTTCAATTACCCTATGTTTTGAAAAAAAAAGTCCCTATAAGTGCAAGTTGTAGTGCAGTTGCTTTTGTTTGTAAGTACAGTATACCACCCATCCATCCATTATCCAACCTGCTATATCCTAACTACAGGGTCATGGGGGTCTGCTGGATCCAATCCCAGCCAACACAGGGTGCAAGGCAGGAAACAAACCCCTGGCAGGGCGCCAGCCCACCGCAAGTTCAGTATACCTTTATATTTTAATGTTTTAAATATCTTCTTGTCCTGATAGATAATATTTATTATCACTGGCTTTCCCCAGAGCCAAGTCTCCATAACTAACAGGTATGTATGTCACAATGCAGTATCTTTTTAATTGTAGCTAATTCTCGTTTTACACAGTTTATAGAGCTGTTTATATATTGTTTGTTTCATGCACCCGTTAAAAAGGATGGGATTTCAGCTTCATAACAGTCTGTTTCCTTACTTCATCTCAAGTGCATATAGAAGCCAGTGGAATACAAAAAGGAAAAACCATACCCCCACAGCCCCAGAGCCATGGATGTTTGTGGTATAGCGCAGGCATGTCAAACATGCGGCCTGCAACAGAAATCTGTACGGCCCACATGACAGATCCTAGTTAGCACTGAACTTGTACAAAATGATTACTATTATTTGTGATTGAATCATTCTGTATCTTCGGTGTTACTTATTGACTTTTTTTACTTCTGCCTTCTGACAAAAGCTTTTTTTCCCATGGCTTTATGGTACCGGAAACGTCATCTGCTAGTATAGCCACGAGCCTTGACCAAAGTTAATGAGCCGCAACTTCACAACTGAAGTGCTAGGCTGCAGCAGGGGCAGCCTTAGGCATGTGCAATCTGTGCACCTGCACAGGGCCACCACGCCAATATATATTGAATATAAAACACAAAGAGAAAATAATGACACAGCTGACGGCAATGTGGCCGAAAAACATTGTGTTTCTTGTTAATTAGTACGCTGTATTTACTAATGTCGCTAGAGTCGGAGCAATAAGCTATATGCCGTATTGAGAATATCGTGGGCCACCACTTGGTTTTCAAGCTACGGACACACACATATATAGAAGCGTGTCATGAGCACGAGGCAGCTATGCAGTGTCCGCAACGAATGTGGCCATCTGCCGTGCATAAGATACTATATTGACATTGGCGGTCGAACGGGCCACCAATTCTTTCACTGTCCAGGGCCGCCACAAGCCTAGAGCTGCCCCTGCTAGGCTACACTACTGGCTGGGCTGCTGAGACTGGCCACTGGGCAGAACTGACCATCACGAGTAGTAATAGTTCGCATATTTTCACATTTTTTTGCTCTAGCTTTATGTAATTTTGTGCTAGTATTGTAAAGAACAGTTAGTGCAGACTACAGCTGAAGATCTGAAGTGGACACGAGAAGTTGGTGAGTTGTTTATTAACATATTTTTGTGATTTTGAGTTTGTAAAATTAGTGTAGGTCAGGTGGCTTTCTGCATATTGGCTTATTTTACAATATAAACTTTGAAGTAAACTTAGTAAAGTAAAATTAGATTTTTGGAGGATTTGTTTTCCAACTTGAATTACTGAGCAATGAATTCAGTGAGCGTTTTCATGATTTCAGTTCACAGAACTTTGCACTGTTCTCTTACAATGTTGAGAATGCGCCTGAGAATATCCAAATGGAATTGATTGAACTGCAGTCAGATTCTATTCTGAAGGCAAAATACAATGAAGTTGGTGTGCCAGGCTTGTATGCTTACCTGCCACCCTCGTATGTGCAGATCCATAAGATGGCATCGAGAGTACTGTCTATGTTCGGAAGCATTTACCTTTGTGAGAAATTGTTTTCGTTAATGAAAGCTACCATAAGCCCACATCGCTCAAGACTTACTGTCGAGCACCTTTCATCCCTCATAAAAGTTGCAGCTGCAGCTAAGACTCTAATTGTACGCTGTTGTACGGAGAGTATGGAAATAAATTGTTTTTCTTTAAACTTTTAATGTCACATTTTTTTAAGTTTTCAGTATTGGAAAGAAAGCTACAGTAACTTTGCACAATAGTATAATAGTATTTGTTACAGTGCGGTCCGCTGACGCACGTATGGCAGTCGAAGCAGCCCACCAATGGTAGCGAGTTTGACATGCCTGGTATAGCGGGTCCACAGCTCACATCAAGAGGCCAGTTTTAAAATAAATAATTGCCGCACTCGCGGCTTAGCGAGGGGGCGTGGTAGTGTGGCTGAAGCAGTTCCCGGGATGATTCGTGATGTGGGCGTTTCTCATCTAAGTGTACAGGTGAGAAATTATCTGCATCTGTGATTGTGCTCGGGGCTGCTGATTTGCCACAGCTGCCACATCCTCTTCATAAATAGAAGCGCGAGGTGGCTAGGAAGGAAGAAAAATCAAAGTAAGGAAAAAGAGCCGGAGGTTACTGGAAGCAGCGTGGAGAGAGAGCCCTAGCAGGGGGTGTTTGGCTGACACTCGGTGGGGCAGAAGGAAATGGTTGCTCCAGCTGAGTGAACAAGGAGCTGGAGTGAATGGTGATGAAGGACGGCTGGCCGCATAAGGTCGAGAAGGCAGCGGGAGTCGGGAGGCTTGAAAGGAGAAGCCCCAACGTGAGCGTCCTGGCCGCTGGGTGAAAGCCAAGTCTCGGTCTGGAGAGGGCATAACTGAAGCTTGGGATCGGAAAGCCTCCAGACCAGATGAGCGGAAAGAAGATCAGCTGCTGGTAGGGCGACTCTCCCGTTGCGGGGCCCAGATGGGAGAAGCAGGGGAGCCGGCAGATAAAGGAAGACACTGGGCTTAGGATTTTTAAAGGGACTGCTTCCAGCGTTATTTTAACCTTGTTGTTTTAAAGGATTGTTGTTTTTCTATTTATTGAATTTCTAACCTCCACTCAGGATTATTTATTTATTGAAGATTTTTGGAAGACACTGCAATATTTATTTATTGTTTTTGTTTGCTGTTTTTAAATAAAAGCACTTTTGCACTTTTACACTATCCCCTTGCTCCATTATAGTGCCTCACTGCCGAGCTCATCGGTAACATTACCGATGGTGATGGGTTCAAGGGTTCCAGGACAGACGATGGGAGCATGGAGTGAACCCGCATCATCACAGCGTTTAGTAAACTTGGGGATAAACTATTTAAAAAGTAACCAACTGTTATACTATAACTTCATAATTAAGATCACATCAAGAACTAATTTGAAGATATCCATTAATTAAGGTAAACAAGAGAGGGGCAACTTGTACGTAAACTACTTTAGCAATCAGAGCATGACTAATCTGACCTTTTGACTATCATTATTCTCAGTACGTTACCTGCATGACCTTTGTGTTGTACTGCTCCATTGTCATTTTAATACTGTAAGGAAACTGCAATCTCACAATCAGTTGTCCTATCTGAATAGAGGGCAGAAGCAAAGAGGACAAGTACAGCACTAAAAGAGAGCAAGGAATCTCTCTAGTAGCTCTGCACTTCAGCTATCGTCTCCTCCTTCAGAATATTCTGGGATTTCCATTAAATGTCTAATCCCCTGATTTTAATGGAGAAAAAAAAAGGAATGAAAAAATGCCTGGACTTCACCCACAAAAAACAGACAGCATCAAATTAGCACTATTAGTGTTAGAGTAACCCTTGATACTGTAGAGATGAAAATGTGTTTAATGACTACTCCCTTTAAAAGTTGTAATTCAAAAATCACCTGTCCTATTTTGATGCATTTATGCAAACAATCATGGATTATTAATACCCATAGTTTAGGGCACCTGATCAGGCATAACTGATTGTGTCATATAATAAAGATGAAAAATAGAAAATAAGAAATGGTACAACAAAAAATGGAAACAATATGTCAGAAGCAACCATGCACATATTGTAACAGTATGACAAAAGAAACATATTCTGGAAACCACTTAATTGAACAGAGGATTCATAGGCTGGCGCCCATCATGACAGCTTTGGTTCAAGGCGAGAATCTGCCCTGGACTCACACACACCCACACTAAATCAGGCCAATTTGAAATTACCAATCAGCTCAACCATAATGCCTTGAAGAAACACAGGGAGAATGTTTAAACACCTCACAGACAATGACAATGCACAGGATTTGAACTCAGGATGCTGAGTCTGTAAGGTGGCAGCAATCCCAATAACACCAATCTTAAAACACTTAAAACAACTGCTCTTTGAAGAAACTGCATAGAAATAACAGAGCTCAATAATTAAATGAAATGCAATTAATCTTATAACTGACCTTGACAAACATACCATTAACTAACCTAAAGAAAAGAAACACTTATGCACAATCAAAGGAATAAAAACAAAAAGCAAACCTGTTTGTTTTTCTGCTTTTTAAATTTTTTTTTTCAATATTGCATATTTCACTCAAGAAGGAAATTGTCCTCACTTTATTGTTAATCACCCCTTTCACTCCCCAATCTTATCACCATTTCAAGTGCTTTTGCCTCAAACACATGGCTCCCACGGTAGAGTAACATGAACAGGTGAGGGTGGAAAACTCTACATCTTTTCCCCTTCTTTGACAATGTATGCTCGGCAGCTTCTTCCTTAATCGACAGTAGCGCTGGAGGATTTTAAAATACCTTTATTGTCTATAAAACATTGAACAATCTTGCACCTTCCTATGTTTCTGAATTCCTGGTTCTGTAAATCCCTAATTGTACCCTCAGATCTTTGAACACTAGTTTACTTAATATTCTTAGAGTTAAGTATAAAAGGGACTTTTACTTTGATGCTCCAAATATCTATAACATTGTACTGGTAGTTATATGACAGGCTACTGCAGTTGAACATTTTCGAAAAACTTTTAAAAACACTTATTCATTTGGCATTGTTATAACTTGTACTACATTTATTGTTCCAGATTAAAATTAACACACGTAGGATTTACACTTTTTGCAATAGGTGTGTAGTACAGTGTGGTGGACGGCCGGGGCCCTTACTTGGCTGGGATGCCTGTTCAATGGAAGAACATACAGGGCATTATCTCCCTCAGAGAGCTACTTAGCAGCCCCGCTGGGTTGCAGTGGTGCTTTTGATTCCCACAGGACTCCATGGGAGTTGGAGTTTGGCACAGCCCTGTTGGGTTTCGTGGGGGCTACCAGATGGTGCTGCAGAGATTACAGAGCCCCATTTAATTGAACTTCCACCTCACCTGAAAGAGCTCCTGGGTGCAGAATAAAAGGAGCCAGTTGCCACTGCTCCAGCAGCCAGAGTAAGAAGACAATACTTGCTTAAGGAAGAGACGAGGCACAGGTGGAGACAGAGTCAGGAAGGAGAGGATGATGTTTGCTGGGTGGAGGCAAAAGAGAAAGAGAGAAAAAAAAAAAGAAACAGAAGAAAAGTGCTGTGTGCTCCAGATATTTCACTTGTGTACTGTGATTACTGTGTGGGAAACCTGGGAAGTGTTTCTCTCAGGAAAAATAAAAACATGTTTTGCTAACTGCTGATAGTCCTTACTCTTTATATTTATATTGTTTTTCAGGTACTAATCAGTTTATTTATCTTTGTTTTCTCTTTCTTTCATTATGTGGTGGTGTTCTTCACCAGGGTTTCTTAACTGCAGGGTTGCTTAAGTGATCAAAATATATTTAATCCTTTTTTTATCTGTGGACGTTTCAGTAAAGGACCCCCATCCTTGCTCATCAATTTACACTCAATTCATCAAGGGGGAACCCACACATCCATCACCACATGCCCCCCACCCCCCATGCTGTGGGTAATTAAAATTGAAAAAGTTAAAATTGTGTCACAAGATGGTGCAAGTTGAGAAACACTGCGTGAAACTAAGTCTTCCTGGCCTTAGTACTCTGCAGCCACTTTTGATGTTAGAAAGATTGAAGAAGGTCCTTCTACTTGACTTGCAGACCTAAATTTTTTTAGCATTTAATTATATCTATGATGTAGTGCAGGATGTATGACTCAAACATCAGTTTTATCTTTGGCAATGTCAGTAATTAATTAAAACAGTGAACAAGACGCTCCGCAAAAGATGAAAAGTTAAATGTGCGTTGGGTGAAGGATCTCTGTTTCACTTTCTGGCCAGGACAGTGGAAATACAAATAGATCTATACAATTTATGAACAAGGTTCATAAATCAGTGAAAGTCTACATTAAACACTTTTACTTTCTCTGTTATGGTTTGGATATGAATGAAGACTTACTTTCACAAATAACCCAGACACACTTGCTGAAATAAACAAAATAATACAATTTATTTATAACCATAGGGATAGTAGAAGATGGATTTATGCAAGTGTGTGTGTAGATACTGTATATATATATATGTATATATATATATATACACACATATAAAAACAACACAAAACATAAAATTAATAATGCTTACTTGAACTTTTTCTCTCTTAGAGAACTTAGAGAAAAAGGCACATAACTTATGAATTCTGATCTTTCAATTCATGCATTCAGATATGGAGAAATTCTATAGCTAGTTATTAAGATTCTTGTGTTTGCACTGCATTGTTCATTTTCTCACAGCTAGTCTCTACTCTGGCTTACCAAACCCCACACACACAGAGTTCTGCATGTGACATGATGCTTTGCACTTTCTTAGTGGATTTAGGGAGAAACTTAGTGCTAGAACTTATCCTTCACAATATTATTATCTTTCAGTTACAGTGACACCAATATCATAATACATTAGCTAGCTTTGTCCAATATATTAAATTACAATTAATGGTTCTCAAAATCAAAGTAAGTGTAATTGTAGATGTCGATCTTCTCTTTTCCAAATTAAGAGTAAAACAACAATAGGACAATGATAATTAACGTTACCAGGATTTTGTACATACTGTAAGAACACAACTTGTTTAAATATTACCTTTGATAACAACCATAATATAATAAATGTTTTAATCTAAAGCTGAGGCATTACCTACAGTATCTATTCTGTCTAATCTGACTTCTGACAAATGTATAAATGGAGTTGCAGTAGTGTAAAAAGTGATTATATGATGACTTGAAAGTTATCTCAAAACCATCCTATTTTGAGTGGGAATGTGTGTGTCAGTTTATAAGTAAAGGATAAATGTGGACATATTAATTGTAATCTAAAATGGACACACACTTGCAGTCACCCTGTGATATTCCTAGGAAGGTAGTCAAAGGACATAAGAGAGTAGTTAATGAATCATGCAATTTACAGAGAAAGTAATCTAATCTAATGTAAATGAGAGCTGTTGTTGGAAAATTCTTGGAAATAATATAAAAGCAGTACAATGAGACATTTTTATGCATTTAATTCACTCAATATGTTTCATAATGACTATAGTGGGGATATATACTGGATGCATCAAGTACAAAGCAACTAATAAGACAAAGAAACCATAATTAAGGCACCGTATGATTGAATTTATTTCGCTATATATGAATTATTTAAAAATGGTCAAAGCATCTGTTTAATGGAACCAGTCACTGTTTGAAGACAGCATACTTAATAACATAGAAGCCAGTCAGAATCTATGATATAAGATCTTTTCACACTTGTGCTTCAACACGACTTTGTTCAGCCAAGACCCTACATTTTGTGAACTGGTTTGATTTTTACAGAAATTTACTTTACTCTGCAGAAAGACACAAGTGCCCAGGATCAAAAAGAGCAAGAATGTGCTTCATAAACATAAATCAGATGTTAAAATATATACCAGCAGTGTGGTGTCACAATATTTTCAAAAATGTTATTGGTGTTTGAATGATTAAAAATGAACATACAATATAAAATATAAGTCAATGTTATTTTTTTATATAATATTTTATTTATTCCGAAAATATTCTTTACAAGAGAAGTGTTATATTATGACAATCAAACATAAGCTTTAGTGAAATAAAAATAAAAAATTTAAAAGCTTGTTCAATCAGAAAAAACAATCAACTCCATATTTTCTAGAAATAATTCATTTTATATTTTATAATTATAAACAGCACTAAAAAAAACACCCTTGCCCAAAATAATGAGTAAATTAGTAATAAAAAAAGGCCCACTGTGTTATACAATCTCAATTGGAGTTTACCAGAGATGATGGCATGAGATCAGCAGACTAGAATAACATTAATGAATTTTTGCCAGCTCTACAGAAACTGTACAGATTCACGCAAAGAATATTACAATTTTTTTCTATCATTTAATCCGATATTAAGGATGTAGTACAATAATATTGTTCATTTGAGCAGAATTAGTTGACGAACAATGAACAATGTACTGTTGGAGGTAATGGTCAGTTATCACTAGACAGTCTAAACTCATCTGACATAACTCTGCACACTGCTGTCAAAGGATCTGCAATAATTTTAAATCCTACTCTATCAGATCAATAATAATAAGTCTTTTACCAAAATAGTTTTCATTTTGTAAAGTTCCAAAATGCCAGTGTGAGGCCAGAGTTTCCTGGCATATTTCACAATTAGGGTACAACCCCAATGTATTTAATTTACCACACAAAATTGTTGTAAAGTTAAGCGTTTTCTATAAATTTAAGAAAATATACTGTATAGCCTGTCCTGAAACTTTATAATGGAAGTCATGGGGTGTGGCTGGAAAACATAAACCTAAAATCTTATCAAATACTTTCATTTTTCAAGCCAAGAAAGTTATTAAGCGTTGATCCACTTCTTGAGATTACACACACATTGTAAAATAGCTTATATAGTACTTGTCATTTTTAAACAAAAAAACACCAATATTATTACAGGCAGCTATTTTAAAAGAGGACTAGCTGTGCCCTCCACTTCAGTGTTTGTCTTCCTCTATAATAGCCTTTCACACCCAGGGCATGGTTTCTTCTCAAAAAGACAAAATCACACAAACTGTACATGCCATCTGCTTGGTGTCGTGTTGATTTATTTACTTCCGTATTTATGTGAGAACTCTTTTCTTGAAGGCCACTGCTATGACACAAACAAATAGAAAATGTAGGGAACAACAGTACTAGGAAAATGCAATAAACTTATTATTTCTAGATTCATTTTGTTGTCACAAAAATGCATCAAAACATTTTAGGCTTTTGTTTAATGGTTGGTCCAGTGCCCTATGGATTCCATCATAAAACACCAGAGCAAACAATGTATTCTTTTAATTTATAGAAAACACTTCACTTTATAACACAGATTTATTTGATAAATGCATATATATCATGCTTGTCAAGAAATACCTTGAAAAATATTGAGCTTATCATTGAATATAATTAGAACTTGAATATGTGCCTCTAGTGTGCAATTTTTGACTGAATTACAACATGATTTGCATAAACTGCTGAAGAATGAATGTTCTGGATTATCAAAACTATATTTGTGCTTGAGATCTTTTCTTGCTATTTGATCCTTTCTGCACTTTTCAACATGAGGTGAATGATTTTACATTAATGATATTAAACCAGTGTCTATAATACCATGGGTTACAGACCATGAGATTAATAAAGTATGTATATTCATTTCTTGTATAAGTTTCTTTTTTTAATTTTGCATAAAGGGTCTTAGAGTTAACAATACTGCAGTCTCTAATTAAAATTACATTTGTCAATCATAAAGTCCTGTTTATATTAGAGAGATTAATTGACATTCCCATTACATTGATTTCCTTGCATCAGCTGAACTGATATGCTCCTACATATGAAAATGGAAGCATTTTTACTTCTAACAGCAATGGTGTTCTTAAGCACCTGAGTCTGCATCCAGCTGGTTTTCTGTTTCAACTTCATTTTCTTGGGCTCAGCACTTAGTGTTGTACCGCCCTTTGAGCCGGCAAGATTAAAATATGCGCTGCCATCCTAGACCAACAGCAAAAAGCAGGAAAAAACGTAAAGAAAGGATCCGGGGCACAAGCAACCAACATTATTTCCCTACTACACCATCACAAGTACAGAAACACACCAGTGAAAGCAGAGCTGAGATAAAAAATAAAGATTATTAGAAGAAATTGGACACAACTAACAAACCCCCCTATATGCATACTATCACGCTGCAGCGATTCCCACCCACACAAATCACGACACAAAACACTCAACCACATACACTACTAATACATAAATATGGGACAGAGAAAAGAAAAAAATAATACAATCAGAGTCCTTTAAATATTCACTGTTAGCAATGAACATCTACAGTCTGCCTCAGGGAAAGATTCGCTGAACCATACCTCCTGTTCAGGAAAACGTATTACTAAATAGTCCCTTGTGCTCGCCCATCAGGTTCTCTCTCGAATGCCTTAATCTCATTCACAAGAAAAGAAAAATAATTTGTCCAGAAATGAAACCAGGTTCACCTGACATTTTCCATGCAGGCTGAATAGCTTTCCCACTTGTCTTTTTTATGATGTCTGCTACTCCTTTTGGTCTGGCACTCTCTTTTCCTCCTCCACCTTTCTCCCGCCACACATTTACATAAGGTAGGTTGGCTCCTCCCCATACAGTTTATTTGGCCCTCCCAGCCATGTGCTCCCTTCCCCATATACCATTGGCCGGTCTTACACATTCAGCCATTCCATCTTTAACAGGAATGAGGAAAGGTGCAAACTGTCAGTGACACCCACACATATAGTACAGGCCAAAGGTTTGGACACACCTCCTCATTCAATGTGTTTTCTTTATTTTCATGCCCATTTACAGCACTCCATCACTCTCCTTCTTGGTCAAATAGCCCTTACACAGCCTGGAGGTGTGTTTGGGGTCATTGTCCTGTTGAAAAATAAACGATCGTTCAACTAACCTGACTTCTGCACAACACAACTGCTGGTCCCAGCCCCATTGATAAAGCAAGAAATTCCACTAAATAACCCTGATAAGGCACACCTGTGAAGTGAAAACCATTTCAGGTGACTACCTGTTGAAGCTCATCGAGCGAATGCCAAGAGTGTGCAAAGCAGTAATCAGAGCAAAGGGTGGCTATTTTGAAGAAACTAGAATATACAGTAAAACATGTCTTCAGTTATTTCACCTTTTTTTGTTAAGTACATAACTCCACATGTGTTCATTCATAGTTTTGATGCCTTCAGTGAGAATCGATCAATGTAAATGGTCATGAAAATAAA
Source organism: Polypterus senegalus (assembly GCF_016835505.1). Lineage (NCBI taxonomy): Eukaryota > Metazoa > Chordata > Cladistia > Polypteriformes > Polypteridae > Polypterus > Polypterus senegalus. Next base: position 112,175,049 of record NC_053156.1, read on the forward strand.
GAAAACACATTGAATGAGGAGGTGTGTCCAAACCTTTGGCCTGTATTGTATCCAAGACAACCGGTACAGTGTGGCAGCTGGGAAAGTACTTAAAATATGTTAAGAAAATATTGAAATATATTGCATTTGCTAAGACTGTAATCTTTCACTGTAATCAAAGAAGACCAGAAGACCAGGGCAACAATTCTTGGTTGTTTACTGGATTGCTGATATTACTTTTAAGCGGTAGTACCTAACAAACTCTTAGCCAAAAAAGAGCAATGTTTGTTAGTAGAGAGTCCTACACACACATAGAGCACCCAAAACTATTGAACAGAGTAGACAAATGGGCATTAAACCAAGGAGAGGCAGATACCTTGATAAGGTAAGTGCCACAGTCAGCACTAGAATGTAAAGCATCTACAAGCATTAATCAACAACAACATTTATTTATATAGCACATTTCATACAAAAAGTAGCTCAAAGTGCTTTACATAATGAAGAAAATAAAAATAAAAGACAAAATAAGAAATTAAAATAAGACAACATTAGTTAACTTAGAAAAGGAGTAAGGTCCGATTGCCAGGGCGGACAGAAAAAACAGAAAAAAAACTCCAGACGGCTGGAGAAAACAAATAAAATCTGCAGGGGTTCCAGGCCACGGGACTGCCCAGTCCTTTCTGGAGCACTGATAGGTCCGAAAAGGCAGTCACCACAATATAACTACTTTTGACTAACAACACAGCTACTGCTAAACCAAATCAGTGGGCCTCACAGAGGAGTAGGACAGGTACAAGGTAGGCACTGCCTGATTCTGGGTTAGACACATGCACAGACAAGACAGAAATGAAATGAGCTTAGGTGGGCAGGTTGTTTTTGTAGAAAAGATAGACAATAGTGCCCTAATGTGCCATTTTGTGGCTGCACAGATCAACTTGAACAGCTAGACAAATGCAAATCTGCTACACCATGGGAGTAGTGGCTACATAACAACATAACAGCTATCAAAGAGTTGACCAACTAGCCAGCACTGCTGCCAGCTCACCTCACAAGAGAAAAAATGCAACAAAAAAGCTGCGTGTGAGTTGGCAGTTTGGCTTAAAAGGCTGGACAGATGCTGGTCAGTAAAACATGGATGGCTTCTTAGTGTCATGGATGGCAATATATTATAAATTTTTCCTGGGTAATACATTTTCATTTTTTGGAGTTACACATTTTAGGGGGGTTAATTTATGTGTTTGTATTTGACTTTGTTATTTTAATTTTACTGTAATTTTTTAAAATTTCTGCAGTGGCATTTTGTTAAAATTTCTAAATTCTTTATTCCTATCCATTTAACTTTTCCTGATTCTTGCTTTACCTACTGGGTTTAGAAACCCAATCATTCTGAATTCTAGATTTGACCCTCACTCATTTTCATAACTTTTCATGCCGAGGCAATGCATTCATGAGGTGGACACCTGCAAAAAGCAGACAAACAAAGATAGGCCATCACTTCCAATCTGTAAGAGAGAACTGGTTTACATAAACAACATGGACTGTCAGAGTGAAGTAAGTACCCTATAAAAGTTCCCTTTTTTTACTTCTTTTTCTCTTCAAGATCAAAGCTATGCAACGTATATTATTTTCATTTTCCCACCTAGAGTATATTCTTGTTCCAGATTCAGCACATCTTGTTTTCTTGGCAGTGCCTTAGTATTTTCCTCAACTAAACATTCCTTTAAATAACACCACTTGTCCCAATTAAATCGGCCTTCAAGTGGCATCTGTTTTCTTAAAGAGGGACATTTCTTATAGAATGACTGCTGCTCAGCTTGTGTTATGAATTTTGGGTGGGTAATGCTTCACGATATGAAGGAAACACCTCAGGCAATATTTTCCTAAACCAGAAAAAACTACTGGTCTTTATTTAAAACTGTCAGTTAACAACAGTTGCCAAAACCTGACATCATCACCTCTCCCTTTTCCACCTGTCAGTGTGTGTAAATTGTGCTCTTAAAGTGGCACAGCCCTCCAGACTCTTCACAGGCCCACCCAGACTTCACAAGCATAGACATTGTTAACTTGGTCAAGGAATACAGAACTGGAGATGGAGAACTTACAGCCATATGGTTAAAGGGCACAGGTGCACTTAGAGTAGCAAGGGTTCGATCTCCATCAGGGGGTAAGTCAGAGGCAGATGTGAGTGGGCTTGAGACAATCAACTGAGATTGTTTGTCATTTGCCATCATTGTCAAGCACGAACATCTTGTCTCTGGGACTTGGAATGGGCCATCATACTAGGTGGCAGTGACCAGTTTGAATGTAGTTGCTGTATCCAATAATAGCTGCGTTGGGTTGTGGTCCAGGGAGTAAATGAGCTGTTTTTTTTCCAGTGATTTTGTATGTGGAAACTCCTTAATACTTCATTTCAGTTACTGTAGGTGCTGTCAGTTTATCCAATGAACCATACCCCAAATCCAAAACACAAACAAAACATAAAACCTAAAGCAACAAATTAAAGATAAACATAAATAAATAGCTAAAAGGTGCAAAAACACACCCAGCATCCAGAAAAAATTACATTACCCAGCACCTGGAGAATCATCACATCATACTTGTTTGTTACATAACTAGAAAATGCCTTATTTGAAATCTATTGCTTTTTCTTCCACTGCTCTACGGAGTGGTGTAGTAAACAGATTCTTCTTGTGTCCAAGTGGGCATTTTCCCAAGTATTCTGGTTACCTCCTACATGTTAATATCTTGCATTCTTAGTTAACAGCTGTAACTTTGTCCATCATGAGTGAATGAAGGCTGATTTGTTGGCATGTTTTGTGTTGGGAATGGTAATCCCATTTAGGCCTGGTAGACGCCTAGTGCCTAATGCAACCAGGACTCAACTCTGCAAATGTAAAAGGTTATAGAAAATAAAAGAATGGGTATACTGTATGGGTAAGAGGAGTAAATCTAGTCAATGATTTAGAAAATAGAATATGCACACAGGTAATCTTAGAGTGGAAGACACGGCAAAGCTGGACAAAATAAACAAAGATGCCTAAATCAGCAATATCCATCCATCAATGACCAGTCAGAAAAAATCCTTTCAATATAGCAGCGTGGGAAAAGGTAAAAGGTCATAGTTGATGTATACAAAGATAAATGGGATGAAGTTCAGCGTTAAGTTAGAAATATTTTTATGAGAACAACTTAAGGAAAGAAATGTGTAATATTATATATATATATATATGCATACATATACACTATATATATTGTGGTACCTGGCCGGGACGCCCAGCAGGACCGGAGGAGGGCTTGTGCCTCTTCCAGACCGTGAGGGGGCATCCGCCCTGGTTATGTTGGGGGCCTCAGGTGAAGGGCTTGGAAGCCCAGCCCTGTAGGGACCCGTGGCCACCGCCAGGCGGCGCCCCAGGAAGTGCTGGGGGGAAGACGACAGGGGACACCCGGATGGCTTCCGGGTGCGCAGCCTGCATTTCCGCCACACTGGGGCGTGGCTACCGAGGAATGCCGGGAAGCAGCTGGAGCCCATCCGGGTTCCCATTTAAGGGAACTTCGGCAGAAGTCAGGTGGAAGAGGACGGAGCTGGAGGGAGGACTAGAGGCGGCCAGGAGAAAGGCAGTGGAACTGTGTGGCCTGGACTTTGGGGAATCGGTGCTGGAGGCACTGGGGTTGAGAGTGCACGTAGTTTGTAAATAAGAAGTGTAAATAAACAGTGTGTGGTGGAGCCAATGATGTCCGTCTGTGTGTGTCCAGGCCAGTGTTCACAATATATATATATATATATATATCTACAAAAATGCACCTTAATCAGAGAAGAAAGTCAGCCAGGGGCACATTTTCAGGTTCATACACCCCTGCTTCAAAGGTACACATTATGTCCAATGGTGGTTACTTGGCTATCACCTGCGCTCATTTTAATTGTATAGTCTTTTAGTATTGCGCCAGTGCTGTCAGTATGACCCAATCTTTTCAGGCTCTTTTTTCATCTGTTCTTTACTTTTCTCACTTTTGTAAACCTTTGCTGTGACATTCCCACCTCTGTGTTTTGGAACATTAAATCTTTCCTTTAATCAGTTCCACCGGTTGCACGTGTTTCAACACACTGACACGTGGTCTCTATCTCTGTGGTTGATTGTATAGTCAATGGGATGTTCAGCACAGTACAGTTGGACAGAATGGGATGCAGGCAAGGTGCTGTATTACGATGTGAATGGGTTGTTACATGACAGCAAATACACGGGTATTTTATAATAGCAAGGCTATGAAGTTTTGTAAGCACAGAACTAAAGAATAAATTTAACTGCGCCCAAGCAAGCAAGAAAAACTGCCAAAATAAAGATTTTTTTTTAACATTGGGTAGATAAAATGTTAAATGACTTGCTTAGAATTGCTGAGGTTGGGACCGAGCCACAAATCTTGCGTTTTAAAATCTTGCACCTTAGGTTCTAGACCACCACCGCCTGCCTCATATCTAACATTACAATAAGGCTGTGATAAAAATAAAGACATACTTGCATACTATAATATACAATATAATAGCAAAGAGTGATGAGAGAGAAACAGTTAAGTTTCAATTTACATATGGTTTTATGAGACTGACAATGAAATTCATTTTCCATTTCAGATGCATGAAACTAACTGAAGAATATTTGTGGATTTTTTTGGGTGGAAAACAACACTGCTCCCTAAAGACTTTTTCACATTTGCGTTCTTTTCTAAAGCCGTGTAAAGCATCTTATTTGCACCACACCAATAAAATCAATATTATTTATGCCTCTCATTCACATTCCCACAAAGAATGTTTTTTTTAAAAAATGTGACATGCTGCACATTTCCACATGAAGACACAGTAAAATGTACAATTGAGCATATAACTGTATCTTCTCCTTAGGAAAACTCATGAGTTCTTCCCAACTCCTAGCACCATTATATAGGAATGACCTTATCCAAGCTAAGCATACATTATGAACACTTTTTTTATTTTTTTTTCACTACTTTGTACTTTGCTGAAGTACTAAATGATAGGCAGATGCAGTGCTTGAAAGCCATTTCCTGACAGGACATAAATGCCTTTTTTTCTGGTGTGATTGAGATGAATTTCTGTGTAAACAAAGCATAAATTATTTCACAAATTGCTTTACGAATTGAAACACTGAGTTTCACTGTGGATTCTATTATGCATGAATTATTTTACTCATCAATAGTATCCAAGATGTCAACATTTTGTGCCTTTTGTCCTTAGTGTTGTTCACTTTTGTTTTGTTTGTTATGAAAGGTTTTTGGGGTGGCGCAGTGGTAGCGCTGCTGCCTCACAGTAAGGAGACCTGGGTTCGCTTACCGGGTCCTCCCTGTGTGGAGTTTGCATGTTCTCCCCGTGTCTGCGTGGGTTTAATCCCAGAGTCCAAAGACATACAGGTTAGGTGCATTGGCGATCTGAATTTGTGCTTGGTGTGTGTGCCCTGTGGTGGGCTGGCACTCTGCCCGCGGTTTGTTTCCTGCCTTGCACCCTGTGTTGGCTGGGATTGGCTCCAGCAGACCCCTGTGACACTGTAGTTAGGATATGGATGGATGAAAAGTTTTTGATAACTAAAATGTACCGTTTAGCTCTATATGAGGCAATGGCTATGTTTACTGAACCATGCTTTTTCTCATAGAAAAAAAAAGGACATTTGACCTAACTTGGACCATCTCTGCCTCACCCAGCCTCCCCATTATCAAACAGAAAGAAAAAGAGATGTGTACTATTAAGACATCAGTTAAGACAGATGTTTATTTCTGTTCCCAGGCATGGAAATCTAAAGCTAGATCATATAAAATTCACCCTGTTCTGTGCTGTTGTGGCCTAGGGAGGATTGCTGACTTGATATACGTCAGTGACTCTAAAGGTGCACAGCTCTTTATATGAATCACTCCAGCTGCAGCTCTGACCTCTAACCCAGCCATGTCATCACTTTGGCAGCTGGCTTAAAAACTGCATGCAACTTTGTCCTGGATCCTCGTGAATAATGTAATGATCTTGACCAGGAAGATGCTCGGTTGCTTTTGGACTTTCTGGTTTTCTGAAACAAATACTACACACGTTAAAACTTGAGCAATTATGGTCTGGCTGAGATGGTCAAACATGCAGCAAACATAAACAACTGCCTTGCCCTGTCAATGCTGAAGCCTTTTTATCATAATCTAGGATAAAAATGACTACCCTATGCTCACAAATACATTTAATTATGAGAATTAAGAAAATTTCACTTGTGAAGGAAAGAGTAACTGGAAGAAAAAAGGGGAAGAAGTGAAAGGGTAATAAGATGTTGATATTGTGAAGCAAGTAAGCCGCTCTAACAGCAAATGAAGGATCACAGGCATTATAGCAACCATTGTGGTGTGCTTCTTTTTCCCTGAGATAGAATGTTTCATATGTATGAAATAACAGTGTTTGCATTTTGTATATGTTGACATAATTTTGTTTTTAGTACTCCATTTTGCAGAACCTGTAGTTTCACACAGGCAGTTTCTTCCATAACACTTGGCTATAATTTACATGTAATAATCATGTGGTCATGAACAACTTGAATCTCAGAATTGTGTTTAGTGAGCATTAATGTACTTGATTAATAGCATTTTAAGAGATGTTATGAACCTATCCATCTTTACTATAACTGATGAAAAGGCTAAAGATATTTAAGTGATGTACAGTATCTGTTATCATGTAGTAACATTTTTACACGTAATTAGAAATTGACAAGATATTAACTAGGCAATTCATCAACAGCATATGTTGGTGATTAAGGTAGCTGTGTAGATATTTGAGACTGGTCAGGTCAGGACTCAAAAAAGCTCAAGAGGGCACAAGTGTGAGTCAGGTCCATACTAGCTGTGAACAGGACAGGGCTGGAATTAGGTTTCAGATTTAGGGTGCTCTTTTAGTTTGACCTCAGACCTGACCTCTGGTCTGTATCTGATTTCTACCTATACTGTGAAAAGAATTTTGAAAACAATGGGGTACTAAGACCAGAACGAGTTAATGAAGTGCATTACAGTGTTGAAATGAAAAAAAAGGCTTCAAAGTAAGATTTAGGAAATGCATTCACAAATGCAAACTCATTTATTTTCAGTTTTTTTTAAACAAATACTTTTCAATAAAATGCTTTTATAAGCAAAAGAAATCATAATAACATTTTTTTTACCTGTAGGCTTGACTGGATTTCTTTGCAAATTTGAGGAAATGTAGGTGAGAGACTGAACATCATTTTAAAAGGGTCAGGAAACATCAAACACTGTGTACTGTACATCACAACCGGGGACACCTGTGAATCGCTATACAGAAGGTTCTCACTCACTTTATGCTGTTTTGTTTCTCAGTAATTTGCCTTTTACTCTTCTTTTTATCTGCTATATTAAACTTGTCTTGTCCAGATCAGAAAGATTATAAATATTAAACATTAGTTATAGGTTAAAACAGATTTCAGCTTTCTGCTTTGATTACAATGAAAACTTCAGACCAATGCTAATTTATGTTATAGAGTAAAAGTCATAATTATGCCAGTTTGCTAACCCTAACCCTACACCTAACCCAGCTAATTAAATGGGTAAAACTGAATTATTAATTTGAAAAAAGTGAAAATTAATCTGTATTAGACAGATATGACAAATACTTGGAAAAGAGTTCACTGTTCTACAGCATTAGTAACATATGGGAATTATACAGGCATTTTCTTCCATTACATAAAATAAACGAAGTATTGTATTAGTTCATCAACTGCCCTTTTACTATTAAAATCTGAGTGTTAAAGATCACTACACAGACACGTTAATGGAGTCTTTGCTGTGCTACCTATATACATAAGTTGTTTTTAAAGCAAATTTAATGAAAAACAAAGTTTGCTCAAAGAAATAATGTATTTTTAATTAGGTTATATGCATATAATATTACTTATTTGCCAAATTTCTGCACTTTATATAGTTATAGTGTTTATTGTCTTGCTACAACTCACTTTTCTAAGTCTTGTATTAATAAAAGACTTTATGTTTACTAGTTACTGGGCATGAACAGTTTTACTACAAAATGATTGCACCAATTGGGAATGCTCTCTCAATTTCTGTGTCCACTGGTGCAAGGTTATGGCTAACTGACGCTGCCAGTGTAGGTTCTGGCCTACTCTGACCCAACGTTAGATTAAATGGGCTAAGAAGTGAGTAAATGACACATTTGTATTAGAGGATCTTAATGTTTATAAGCTGTCCATGAGGCTAATGTCAAGACTCAGCTGCCATGACAATGAACAAATGAATAATTAACTAAATAAAAATATAATTGAATGAGCTGGAAGCCAGTGGTTTATCTCTGTGTCACTTTGTGAGTACGGACTAGGAAATTAAAAAAAAAAAGTACAAAGTGGGGTGGTGGGGAAATGCCTAACAATTTGAAACACTAACCTGATTTAAATGGAGGTTTATGATCAAGTCCACAAAGTCACATTTGTTTTGTGAACAGAATTGTGTACTTACCAAACTTAATTAGCTTATCAAGCACAAACCAATGTTGAAAAAAGGGCCACAAATAAAGCACAGATCAGGTATGGTGTTGGAAATTTATTTAATAGGGAAAGAACACGCTGATTTCATATATAACAGTTACAAGTGTGGAACAGAGGGTGTGCTTCTAGAGAGTTTGATGTTTTGGCTTTCTCCACTTCTTCTGTGCTTAAGTCCACCATAGTGAGCATTGTAGGTACCAGCTCTTAGCTCTAAAAAAATTGCACAGTACCTTTTTTTTTTACATTTTTTTGTTGTCTCTCCTTTTGTATGTGGTCTTTCCCCTTGTGGTGTAAGTTTTGTAAGGTTTGCTTATCATACTATACATTTCACAATAAAGAAACTGTTTATTAGCCTGGTGTATGTGGATTTGTCACACTTCATATTTGTCGATGTGTATTCCTTAATATGCTTTTATCCCATCTGCTTTTAGACTAGTACCATGGAGAGGAGAAAATACAATTTGCATATTAATTTAAAAAATAAAGGAAAGACTTTTAACATCAAGAACTGAAATAACTGGACCTTGTTAAGAATTTGAAGTTACTGACTAAGCCCTCTCCTGACTATGACTTCTGGTTTACCCTTTCACAAACGTTTGCCTGATTGATTACTACTTCTTGTCTCAAGGTTATATTGTAGTAATCTCTGAAATCCACAAAAAAAGTATTGTAGTGTCATGCCAGTCCTCGCCAGCACAGAGTACCAATAGATTATTTGCTCTTCACATGGATCTTTCTTACAGCTCACAATCTTTAAAAGAAATCATTACTGTTGACACACTAGGTGAAATTCATATGTGACTTTGTTGTTTTAATAGGCTGCCATCATGCAATTGTCTCTGAAGCTGCTCATTTACGTGATGGAACGACAGCTCATAGTGATGATGACTCAATTACAAACTACAAACCCAACCCACACAGCAGCGATGGTGATGCCTCCCTTCCGGATGAGCTGAACAACTTCTTTGCACGGTTTGAGGCGCAGAACAAAGAACCTGTGAGAAAAGCAACACCTCCCTCCACTGACCAAGCACTCTGTCTCTACATAACAGATGTGAGGAGGACTCTATCCAGAGTCAATCCACGCAAGGCTGCAGGACCGGACAACATACGTGGTCATGTGATCAAAGAATGTGCCAGTCAACTGGCTGGTGTCCTCACAGACATCTTCAACACATCTCTGAGCCAGTCATCAGTCCCAGCATGCTTCAAGTCGACCACCATCATACCAGTGCTGAAGAAGTCATCAGTGACATGCCTGAATGACTACCAACCAGTTGCACTCACACCAATCATAATGAAATTCTTCAAAAGGTTAGTCATGCCACACATAAAGATTAATCTCCCTGCCTCCCTTGACCCTCTTCAGTTTGCATACCGCTCAAACAGGTCAACTGAGGATGCCATATGCTCTGCCCTTCACCTCTCCCTGACACATCTGGATAAGAAAGACACATATGTCAGGAAGCTATTCATAGACTTTAGCTCTGCCTTTAACACAATCATCCCTCCAAAGCTGGTTGTAAAACTGAGCAGGTTGGACCTGAACACCACCCTCTGCAATTGGATCCTGGACTTCTTGACAGAGAGACCCCAGTCAGTTCGGATGGGCTACAACACTTTCAGCATCATCACTCTGAGCACTGGAGCACCGCAGGGCTATGTGCTTAGTCCACTGCTGTTCACCCTGCTGACTTACAACTGCACAGCCACGCACAACACCAACCACATCATCAAGTTTGCGGATAATACGACGGTGCTAGGACTGATAAGCAGGAATGATGAAAGAGCATACAGAGATGAGGTAAACAGCTGTCCGCATGGTGTGAAGACAACAATCTATCTCTCAATGTCGACAAGACAAAACAGATAATCGTGGACTTCAGAAAATCACATCCTGCCCACATCCCACTAAGCATCAACGGTTTAGATGTGGAGATTGTTAGGAGTACCAAGTTCCTCGGTGTGCACATAACACCTCATCACTAATCAAGAAAGCCCAGTAGAGACTACACTTCCTGAGGCGGCTGAAACAAGCACGTCTTCCCCCTTCCATCCTCACCATGTTCTACAGAGGCACCATTGAGAGTGTTCTGACCAGCTGCATCACTGTCTGGTACGGCAACTGCAACATATCCGACCGCAAGCGCCTGCAAAGGATAGTGAAGAAAGCAGAGAACATTATTGGGGTGCCTCTCCCTTCACTACAGGACATATTTTACAAACGCAGTGTCCGCAAGGCCTACAGCATTGTGCAGGACCCCTTACACCCCTCACTGGACTTCTCCCATCCAAGAGAAGATATTGCAGCATCAATGCCAAATCTGCCAGGCTGCAGGAGAGTTTTTACCCCCAAGCTGTTAGACTCCTTAACACCAGGCTGCCCCCTGGTACCTTCCACACAGCCTCAACCACCTCTAAAAACAGAACTTTTATACATGAAAACCACTGTCCTGCAAAGATGAGTGTGCATGTAGAAAAGAACTGAAAATCTCATACTGACCTTTAAGGATTTTGTCACTCTTTATCCTTCTGCTGTGAAACATTCTGACCTGTCATTGTTTACACACGTCTTAAACAACTATTATCATACACTGACAATTTCTGTATTATCTACATCTATTATTTATTTATTATATTACATATCTTACACATCAATATTTCTGCTACTTCTTTGTCCTATCTTTGCACAATGTCTTGTCCTGTTTTTGTTTTAATTTTTAATTTTTAAATTTTAATTCTATTTTAATTTATTATTTGCACGTCATGTTGTTACACTGTGGACCCTGAGCTTCGCAATTTCGTCTGTCTGTATACTTGTATATGGTTGAGATGACAATAAAGTTCCCTTTAACTTTGACTCATCCCCAGGTTGATGCATCTTGTCAGCACTGTTACATAGCCCTCATTTCACTGTCCCCAGCGACCACTTCCAACTCCTTAAAACTGGGCGCAAACTCTTCAAAAAGTCTTGAGCACTTTGTTGTCAGGTAGTGCAGCAAGACGTTGAATGCTTCACTGTCAGATGACACCATAGCGAGGTTGAGTGCTACACTGTAATGCGGTGCAGAAGAGGTGTTTAGCACTGCACTTTGTGCAGTGATGTGTCCACTTTATGTGGGTAAATGACAGTGGCATAGGTACATTGAGCGCTTGTGGAAATAATATTGAGGTGACTCCTTATATAATATTATGGAAAAAAAATATAATGACTTCAAGAAAAAAAAGTAAAAAATGTAGATTGTATTTCTTTTAAACTAGGTCTTTGAATGTCTAATATTACATTTCTGTGCAAGAGAATGACACTATAAAATTGTAAATACATTATTTCAGAAACATAAATAAGCCATGGTGGCATGGCGGCACAGTGGTAGCACTGCTGCTTCACAGTAAGGAGACCAGGGTTTGCATCCCAGGTCCTCCCTGAGCAACATCTGCACATCCTCACTGCGTCTGCTTGAGTTCACTGTACAAAGACAGGTGAGGTGAATTGGAGAACTAGTATGACATTTATCATAGTATGTGTTGTGTTTATGTGTGTGTGTGTGTGCCATGTGATGGACTGGCACCTTGCCCAGGGTTTGTTTCTAATGTGACATGACATGAACATTCCACTTAAAATTAAAATGCTGTGTAAAATATGTTTAGGCTATTTATTTATTTAATTCAATTGGCATTTAATGAAAAGTAATATAAAATTACTGTTGCATTAATTTTTTACTGAGTTGGCACCTCAGGAGAAGTGGATGTGCTATTGTTTAATATGCTATTTTCATTAATGCGTATAATAATATTAATGACTGAAAGCATACATTGAGTTATATCATCTCAGGTGTCACACATGCATGCAGAGGGTCGCCTTTCAGGCTTATCCAAGGTAAATAATACTACCCTGGGATGAGAGGGGGCACTGTCATAACGGTATTGTCTATTTCTATTCCTACTGCTCAGAGAAGATACCCAATGAGGGCAATTGACTCTGCCCCTTCTGGATGGAGGACTGTAAGTTTGAGGTGCTACAGGAAGGTGGCATCTTATTTTGTCATAGGACGGAGCTCTACCCCAGACTTGACCACTCAAGAGACGCACTGAAGCCTAGTGCTTTTATGATTGTTTTTGTGCCGCTAAGCACTATTTCTGTTCTTACTGCCAACATTATTTAACACAGCAACCCTGTTGGCATCCCAACATTTATTTTTCTCGTATCATACCTCACTTGACTACACATGTCAGTTTATTGTTTTCTGTATTTCACATGGCATGTTTCACAATTGCTAAAAATGTTACTGTAATATCACACAAGTAGAAAATCCTTGTTAATCATGTTATGTTAATGTTCACATCTGATAACATGAATATCACAATCAAAACTAGATAATGGGCGGCACAGTGGCGCAGTGGGTAGCGGTGCTGCCTCACAGTTAGAAGACCTGGGTTTGCTTCCTGGGTCCTCCCTGCGTGGAGTTTGTATGTACTCCCCGTGTCTGTGTGGGTTTCCTCCTGGTGCTCCGGTTTCCTCCCACAGTCCAAAGACATGCAGCTTAGGTGCATTGGCGATCCTAAATTGTCCCTAGTGTGTGCTTGGTGTGTGTGTGTGCGTGCCCTGCAGTGGACTGGCGCCCTGCCCTGGGTTTGTTTCCTGCCTTGCGCCCTGTGTTGGCTGGGATTAGCTCCAGCAGAACCCCGTGACCCTGTAGTTAGGATATGACGGGTTGGATGATGGATTTCTTTTCAGCAAATTCCTTGATTGGACATCTTAGAATTGCCAAGCCAAGCTCTCAGTTGTGGCATAGTTGCTCTCAAATAATTTTTTACAAATCTCACTTTGCTGAAAGATCTTTCAACCGATGCCACTGCAGTATACATTTTAGGCATGTTTGAAGCTGGCGCAAACACGCAAACAGAGTTTACCTAATTTTGCATACACAGTTTCAATTACTAGAAGGAATTCATAGATACAAACTTAACCATTGATCCCCCTCATTTTGAGCTATGCAGCCTTGTCGCAGTGCTACAACTTAATGGATTCCATTTCCCAGCACCCCCGAGGGTGTTGCCCTGATTGGACGTTTGAGGAGAACGCAGGGGCTGCTTGGGACAAGATGAGCCAGCGTAAATCTTAAAAAAGGGCAGACGATTTGTCTTGTCTGATATAATCCCTGTGGAATAACATTTACACCCTAGATCATGAACCTGTAAGGATGTATGGACTGTCTCATGCCTGCCTGTCGTGTGAGTTGTGTTGGATTGGTAATCGTGTTTTATCGGAGGAAGCACTCCCCAAATCTCACCCCTCGTCACATCAGGACTACTGGTAGTACTGTTTATTTTTTACTTACGGAAAGGTGTTCTCAGGATCGTCATCTCTTACTCCATACCACTGATTCATGGTTATTGTCATGCGTGTTTGTTGTTAAGTATTTACTGTTGTGTGTTGCATTTGTTATTGCTGTAGGTGAAGGGGAGGGTTATCTGATTATTTGTTGTTTATATTTATTTTCCATTTATAATACTATTCATTCATTTATTTGATTTATTGGATTCCGTGTCCCTGTCTGTGATTGAGTGTGGGTTAGGCCAAAGCTGGGTGTGTTCCTGGAATCCCTACCAAAAAAATAAATAAATCACTGAAACTTTGATGAGTCTGAAGGATCGCTGGGTTGTTCCATATAGCGAGGGATTACTGTATATCACAATGTGTTGCTGCTTGGCTTGCTGCTCTATTTCTTCCGCTGTTACCCAGCTCCTCTGCATTGTACAGGATTGTGACTGGCGATTTGAAAGCATAGGTTTCAAACTGTATAGGTGGGTCGTATGACCACAAACCTATATAACAATATAACTAAAAATTACCTTGGTTATGGTATACAGTACTGTATATCACTGTATAATCTATGTATCTATACTTGTGTGTATACTTTTTCAGATTGAATCCAGTTTAGGTGCTTCTGTTGGCTCAGTTTCATGGGTTAACATGAGTTAGTTCTGCTGTGATGTTTCTTTTAATGAGGATTATTTTCATCAACTATTGTAATTCCAAAACATCTGAATATAGCTAAAGTTAGACGTCTTATAACCTCACCAGACACTGAAAAATTATCACATTTTTGTGTTTAGTTGACTAGATTACTGTAATGCACTCCTTACAGGGCTGACTAAGAATGACATTAATCGGGTTCAGTTAGAGCAGAATGCAGCAACAAGAATCACAACTAGAAAAAGAAAATCTGAGCACATTTCACCTGTTTTATCATCGTTACATTGGTTATTCGTGTCATTTAGAACTGACTTTAAAATACTACTAATGGTTTACAAAGCTTAAAATAATCTCACATTGTCCTATATTTTGGAATATTTACCCCCTTTTGCACTCCAAGTCGTAACCTCTGATCTTCAAACAAAGGTCTGCTTTTAATTCCAAGGGCCAATCAGTGAGACAGCTTTTTGCTGTTAAGCACCAAACATTGAGAATTCTTTACCGATAGAAATTTGCCAGGCTAATACTGTAGAACAATTTTAAAAAGGGCTGAAACCCATTATTTTAAAATGGGTTTTTCATAGCTACACTTTAGTTGTATTTCTAGTGGTCTATATGGGTAGAGAGTTTTCCTCTGGGTTCTGCAGTTCCCTACAAATCTGTACTATTCTTCGCTGTCTTTTCTGGTATTCTTGTGGTGGCGATCTGCACCATCACCACCTGATCAAGGTACCATGCTTACCCATGTGTTTATGGATTGAATAGCGGGTGTCCCAGATGACCACATGACCATCATCATCTTTAATTTCTTCCATGTGAAGCCTGAAAACCAAGAGGACTGATTTAGAACATTTATGTTAGGTAGAATGCCCTGTGGGAGCTTGGTGGTCTTTTGGCCTTGGATCCCCTGCAGCGTTTGGTTTTTTTTAATCCAGCCTAACTTTAGTTTTTTTTTTTTGTCCTCCTGGCCATTCAGCCTTACCTTTTTCTTTGCTACATACCAAGGTTATTATAGTTAACAAAAACAAAATTAATCAAAACTGAAATTATTATTTAAAAAATATTTTCGTAAACTGAAATAAAATAATTAAAACTGAAATGAAAACCTAAAACTAAACAAACTGAAATAAAATAATTTACTAAACATAATTTTAATTTTCATTTTTGAATGAATATTCTTGCTGTTAGTTTTTAACCCTTATAACATTTAAATCTAAAACTGAAAGTCATCCACCACGAGCCATCCGCACATATTCATCCAGTGAATGGCGGGTGTTCACGCAGCATTTATGCTGACAGAGCGAGCTGAATGCAGCCAAGTAAAGCCTGTGGAATAGAAAACGATTTACGAGCCACTTTTCTTTGCACTTGTTGTATATCAAGATGTAATTCAAATGCCTGAAATCAGAATGTGCTGGTCAACGAAGTGAGTAACGTTTTAGCTTATTTCTCAGGTGCCTGCTTTTTGTTGACAATAATTCACCTGCCACTTCGCACACGAAGTATAGAGAAAGAGTAGAATCATGAAAAAATTCGACCTTGACATTTTGATGAATCTTGACGTTTTAGACCTCATAGAGGAAGAAAATACCGTTTTTTGGAATTATGTCTGTATGTGTGTGTAAACACAATATCTCAAAAACGCAACTAGACAGATGGATGAAATTTGTCATGTGGTTGTTACACCACAATTGTAGATCTATATTAACTTTTGGGCCAAATCCAATAACCGGAAGTGCTACTTTACCTGAACACATAACTCATTTTTTTTATTCATGCAGCTGTAGAGTCCGATTTATTCAACTTTACTTTTATAATAATTGTTCAATATATTATTAATTTGATTTGATTTGTTGTTGATGGTTCTTTAATGTAAATAATATAATCTTTGTCTTGCGGTTTATTCCTCAAATATCCATCCCCATATCTGAGTACATGAGAAAGTCGAGGGGAGACCATTCCCGATTTTTGAAAATAAAACGGCACTGATCGAGAGACTGGCAGTCATCATACAAGATCAGCATATTGTTGCTGACCAATCACTTTTGCTTTAAAAATGACTTTTAACAACAAAGAGATACAAACTTTGCAAAATTCCCGAGTTGGCAATGTCTCCACTGAACTACAGCTAGGTAGGCAAAGAGAGTCTGCCAAGTAATGAAAAGCTAAACACACTAATTTGTTTTTGTATTTGTTCTATATTTATTAATTTATGTTTTTAGTTCATGTTCACAGCTCAAAATACCTGATATTGTGATAATAATCCAGTAGCAGAATTATGTTTTAAAATATCTGTCCCCATTTTTTCAATGTTTCTCTCTCTCAAAACCAAAAATATCATATTATTTTTGTTCTTAACTTCAGCCATATCATACATATTGCATACCAGGGATTTTTTCTGCCTTGCATCCAAACCTGCTGGGGTAAGCTCCAGGTTCCTGTGATCCTGCTCTGGATAAATAGGTTAAGGTAATGTATTTATTGTTCTTAAACTCAGATGCTGTCTCTTATCATTTTTTGCCAGTCTACACTCTTATTACCTGCTATTTGTCTGCTCATTATGGATTTACTGTTCTTATGGTGGGTTATTCAAATTTCACTGCCCCTAACCATCACACTACATGCTTGTTTTTCTTTGTTTCCCTCAATACAGCTAGATGGGGTCTGCACACTGATTCAAAGAGCCCTGTTCTTCCTTAGCCCCCATGATTTTCATGGTCTTTTTTCTTATTTTTTTTACAGTATATCTTTTTCAGGCCTGCATGTGCAAAATTCTGTCTATCAATTGTTTGTGCCTGGGATGGATTCAGAGATCAATATGGGTGGTAGAAAATAATAAAGCCAGTGTTTGAGGTTTTTGAATGCAATATTGAAGGCATTCATTATAAGCACATTGTTGTTAGTGCAGGATATGTTGTGTGCTGTAGACATTTAGATTAAAAACCCCTCACACCTTAAAATTCACCTAGTTTTCATTACAGAGTGGCCCATTCTGAGTAAAAAAAGGAAAAGAAAAAAAGTGCCAACAGTCAAATGACATAGAAAATATTTTAAAAATTATAAAATTGTGTAAAATTGTTCATATTCAGTACCTGGTTTTGATTATGCTTGTTTTTATCAGACAAAAACGAAACCAAATAGTAAAGTGTGTTGTGTAGTATAGTAAGCTTCAATCAATCAACATTTATTTATATAGCACATATTCATACAAAAAAATGTAGCTCAAAGTGCTTTACAAAATGAATAGAAAAATAGAAGACACAATAAAAAATAAACATAAGTCAACATTAATTAACATAGAATAAGTATGGTCCGATGGCCAGGGTGGACAGAAAAAACAAACAAAAAAAATAAAATCTGTAGGGGTTCCAGACCACGAGACCGCCCAGTCCCCTCTGGGCAATCTACCTAACATAAGTCAAACAGTCCTCTTTGTATTTAGGGTTCTCATGGAAGGACTCGATGATGATGGTCACGTAGACTTCTGGCTTTTAGTCCATCAATGTTGGTGCATCATGATGCTTTAAATAGGTGGTGGTGGTGCAGGCCGCCACCACAAAGAAACCGGAAAAAGAAACAGAAGAGAGAGTTGGGGTCAGTACGGATTTTAGAGCCACTATGAATGTTATTGTGATGAATTGAACATACAGAGTATCAGTATTAAGTTAAAGTGAAGTTATAAAAAGGCCATGTTAAAGTAATGTGTTTTCAGCAGTGTTTTAAAGTGCTCTACTGTATTTGCTTGGCGAATTCCTATTGGCAGGCTATTCCAGATTTTAGGTGCATAACAGCAGAAGGCCGCCTCACCACTTCTTTTAAGTTTAGCTTTTGGAATAAGGAGACACTCATTTGAAGATCTAAGGTTACGATCTGGAATATAACGTGTCAGGAATTCCGATATATAAGATGGAGCGAGATTATTTAAGGCTTTATAAACCATAAGCAGTATTTTAAAGTCAATCCTGAATGACACAGTGACATCAAAACTGGAGAAATGTGTTTGGATTTTCTTTTCCCAGTTAGGATTCTAGCAGCTGCATTCTGCACTCGTTGCAAGTGATTTATGTCTTTTTTGGGTAGTCCTGAGAGGAGTGCGTTACAGTAATCTAGTCTACTGAAAACAAAAGCGTGAATTAATTTCTCAGCATCTTTCAATGATATCCACTAACCGCTTCCACTAACATTAAACTCATATCCAAACCCGTTAAGTGTACAGTTCTGTCTCATTGTGATACAAAAACTAACCTATATAGTAGCTCTTTAACCATATAATAATTACTAAAACTGAAACTAATATATATAAAACTAAAATAGAAATGTCTTTGTAAAATAAAAACTAAATTAAAACTAAAAATACACGATGACGGAAAACTAAAACTAAACTGAATTTCCAAGTAATGTCAGAAAAAATATAGAAGTAAAAACTAATATAAAAAGGCAAAACTATAATAACCTTGTTACATACCGTATAATATTATTGCCTAATCTTGTTTGTTGATGTTTTATATTAACATCATTTTATTTAATTTTGTAAAGCACTTTGAGCTACATTGTTTATATGAAAATGTGTTATAAATGTTGTTGTACTGTGCAAAAAAAAAAAATAAAAACTGAACAAGAAATAAACATAAATTGTACATGCCTTTTAAGACACAGAATCTTGGAAGATATGTGCACTGTATAGACTATGCAGTAAAAAATGAAACAATGTTGACAATAAAAAGTAAGTATTCAAAGATCTATTCTTCCCAAATCCTCTGGAAAAACAGCCAAGCCCATCTCGACTTTGATGTTGCCTTTCAAAACATCTTTGTCAATGAGAATCAAAATTATGTAAAAACAAACAAAAAAAATGTAAAAGAAAATGTGACAATACAACACTTTTTTTTACACTTGTCAAACTGTTGAAATTAAGCATACTTTTCCATTTTCAAAATTCTCTTTCTATAGAAATCAATGGGATAATATTCTAAAAAGATATTCTAATGAAAAAATATCCTGCTTTGTATGAAAAAAAAAAAATCATTCCATTGCTTTCTAACTTTGAAGATATAGAAGTATTTCAACTTACATGGATCAAAACATGTAAAAATGATTCTTGTTGCCTTCTTATAATTTTGTATATACTTAAAAGTTTTCAGTTCTTGTTTGTACTTGATGCCATAAGCATGTGCTTATTTTGCTTTACAGTTACTGCAGGGCTACCTTATTTTCATTATAATAAACATTAAATCCCATCACAAATTTCTTTCTGCTTGCAACACAAAATAACTGTCATTAGTTTTGCTGTACTTTATTACCTAATTTTTCACATCCCTGTGAAATGCAGAAAGGGCATTGACAGTGCAATAATGTGAACTGACCCCTTCAAAAATCAACACTTACAAGTTTTGATGAGAAAAAAATGCAGTGCTGTTTCATCACATCATATACTGTACAAAATATAATGTATCAACCTGAGGAACAGCAAAAGAAAGACTCAAAGACAAATCATCTGTTTAATAGTCTTAAAAGGGACAGTTTATTGCCCCTTTAAGAACAGACCCTGATCAACTCCACTGGTAGGCTCACCCTTCCTCTTCAAGGAGGACTGCTGTTACGAGCCTTCAAGACACATTAGATGCCTTCTTTCCTTTGCCAACTCTAAATCACAGCATCCAACCTGCCAAGTTGTTCGTCACCTCTCCTTTTAAGCTTTTTCAGCATACACAGATTTGCCCTCCTGAGACTCAACTGCCCCTTCTCTCACAATTCAAATCACCACAATAACAACACAAAATCCAAATTTTAACAAAACTAACATTTTGGATGTCTTTGTTCACTTAATTAATTCTGTAAAGAACATTCCAGGTCCAGATCTCAGCTTTGAGACTCAATGGTGGCTCTGTAAATACCTCTGTGATTTGTCTATGCAGTTTTACCGCTGGCCATGCTGAACACTGCTCACCAGGGGATAGCGGCGAGTCAATCTGGCACACTTTTTCCCAGCTCTTTGAGCCCAAAGCTCCATTAGTAATCAGGTACCCAGGCCAATGGACCTTAGCAGAATGAGAAGTGGTGGTGGAGCTGCGGAGGTAGCAGTCTCTTGGCAGGCTTCCTTCTTGTACTGAAGCTGTAAATGGCATTCCGGACCTCAGAAGTCAGCACTGAGTCTTTCAACAACAACAACAACATTTATTTATATAGCACATTTTCATACAAACAGTAGCTCAAAGTGCTTCTATGCTTTAAAGAATAGAAAAATGTAAGACATAATTATAAAACAAAATAAATCAACGTTAACATTGAATAAGAGTAAGGTTCAATGGCCAGGGGGGACAGAAAAACAAAAACTCCAGACGGCTGGAGAAAAATAAAATCTGTAGGGATTCCAGACCATGAGACCGCCCAGTCCCTCTGGGCATTCTACCTAACATAAATGAAACAGTCCTCTTTGGATTTAGGGTTCTCACGGAAGGGCTTGATGATGATGATGGTCACGTAGACTTCTTCCTTTTAATCCGTCCATCATTGTTGGAGCATCATGAAGCTTTGAGTAGGTGGAGGTGGCGCAGGCCACCACCACAAAGAAACCGGAAAAAGAAACAGAAAAGAGAGTAGGGGTCAGTACCGATTTTAGAGCCACCATGAATAGTTATTATGATGAATTGAACATACAGAGTATCAGGATTAAGTTAAATTACGATTAAAATGAAGTTATAAAAAGGCCATGTTAAAGTAATGTGTTTTCAGCAGTGTTTTAAAGTGCTCTACTGTATCAGCCTGGCGAATTCCTATTGGCAGGCTATTCCAGATTTTAGGTGCATAACAGCAGAAGGCCGCCTCACCACTTCTTTTAAGTTTTGTTCTTGGAATTCTAAGGAGACACTCATTTGAGGATCTGAGGTTACGATTTGGAATATAAGGTGTCAGACATTCCGATATATAAGATGGGGCGAGATTATTTAAGGCTTTATAAACCATAAGCAGAATTTTAAAGTCAATTCTGAATGACACAGGTAACCAGTGTAGTGACATCAAAACTGGTGTGATGTGTTCTGATTTTCTTTTCCTAGTTAGGATTCTAGCAGCTGCATTCTGCACTAGTTGCAAACGATTTATATCTTTTTGGGTAGTCCTGAGAGGAGTGCATTACAGTAATCTAGTCGACTGAAAACAAACGCGTGAACTAATTTCTCAGCATCTTTCAGTGATATAAGAGGTCTAACTTTACTTATGTTTCTTAAGTGAAAAATGCTGTCCTAATGATCTGATTAATATGTGATTTAAAATTCAGATTACAGTCAACAATCACCCCTAAGCTTTTTACCTCCGTCTTGACTTTTAATCCTAATGTATCCAGTTTATTTCTAATAGCCTCATTGTATCCATTATTGCTGATCACTAAAATTTCAGTTTTCTTTATTTAACTTGAGAAAATTACTATTCATCCGTTCTGAGATACTAGTCAGACATTGTGTTAGTGAATCAATAGAATCAGGGTCATCAGGTGCTATTGATAAGTACAGCTGTGTGTCATCAGCATAGCTGTGGTAGCTCACGTTGTGCCCTGAGATAATCTGACCTAACGGAAGCATGTAGATTGAGAATAACAGCGGACCCAGGATAGAGCCTTGTGGAACACCATATTGGATATCATGTGTCTTCGAGTTGTAATTCCCACAACTAACAAAATATTTTCTCCCTGTCAGGTAGGATTCAAACCAATTTAAGACACTGCCAGAGAGGCCCACCCATTGACTAAGGCGATTTCTAAGAATGTTGTGATCAATGGTGTCAAATGCAGCACTCAGATCTAAGAGGATGAGAACAGATAAATGGCCTCTGTCTGCATTTACCCGCAAGTCATTTACTACTTTAACGAGTGCAGTTTCTGTGCTGTGATTTGTTCTAAAACCTGACTGAAATTTATCAAGAATAGCATGTTTATTTAGGTGGTCATTTAACTGCATAATGACTGCCTTCTCAGAACTTTACTTAAGAAGGCAGGTTAGAGATGGGTCTAAAATTTTCAAGAGCTGAGGGGTCAAGATTATGTTTCTTAAGTAGGGGTTTAACTACAGCAGTCTTAAGACAGTCTGGGAAGACCCCAGTATCTAGTGACGAATTTACTATGTCAAGAACATTATCAATTAGCACGCCTGATACTTCTTTGAAAAACCTTGTTGGTATCGGGTCAAGGACGAGGTGGAGGGTTTTAATTGAGAGATTATTTTTTGTAAATCAGGTAAATCTATCCTAGTGAAAGAGTTTAATTTGTTTATAACAGGATGTTGGGGTTTAGGGGATCCTTAGTGTTGGGGAGATATACTATGTTATTTCTAATATCATTAATTTTTGATTGAAAATACAGCGACAGCCTCACAGGTTTCACTGGAAGCACTTAGGAGGCATTCCTTTGAGCTACCTGGGTTTAGTAGGCGATCAATTGTTGAAAATAAGACTCTGGGATTACTAGCATTGTTATTTATAATCTTGAGAAATAGCAGCTTCTCTCAAGACGGACAGTGTTATTGTATTCTGTTATTTTGACTTTTAATATTTCGTGGTGGATAGTAAGTTTAGTCTTCCTCCATTGACGCTCAGCTCTACGGCATGTTCTCTTTAAATCAGACACTCTTTGGGTCTTCCATGGTATAACAATGCTAGAAGATTTTTTCACTGTCTTTTCAGGTGCAACTATGTCAACAGCAGCTCTCACTTTAGAATTAAATCTTTCCACCTTACTATTTACATTGTCCTCGCTATTATAGCTGGCACTATAAACGGACTGATTGCTTAAAATGTTTGTAAGTTTTAAAGCTGCTGCGAATCAAAGAAGCGTTTTTAACAATATGCTTCTCATGAGTGTTTTTATCATTATTTCTATATTAAAAGTAGAAGAAAATGGTCTGATAGACCAATATCAATGATCTGTTTTATATCAACTTTCAGTCCTTTAGTAATCACTAAGTCTAATGTATGACCTGCTTTATGTGTAGGCTGATTTATGAGTTGTCTCAAATCAAAAGAATCCAGGAGGTTCATAAATTCTTTTACTTTTAGATCACACTGATTATCTATATGAAAATTAAAGTCGCCAACTATTAGGAGTGTGTCATAGTTAGTAATTAAAATTGACATTAAGTCAGAGAATTCCTCAAAAAACGACGCGTTATATTTAGGAGGTCTATACACGGATAGTACTAGAACTTGAGAATCTCCATGAATAACAACGGCGAGATACTCAAAGGACTTGAACTTACCAAAACTGACATCTTTACATTTTAATCGCTCGAGTAAATGTTAGCCAATCCGCCCCTTTTCCCTGGCGGTTTGGAGTAAAACTGTAATCCGGAGGCAGATTCGATTAAAACTGCGCGCATCTGAATTCAGCCATGTTTCATTTAGTGCAATAAGATCTATTTTTTATCACTAATAAGATCGTTGATAAAAACGTTTTGTTAGTTAAAGCTCTAACATTTAATAGTGCCATATTTAATGTTTCGGAGGTGCAGAGATGAGTACTATATGCTATTGTTATTTGGAATAGGAACTAAATTATTATTATTAGCCGCTCTGTGTGTATTTTTGTTTAATCTGTGATCTGTTTTATAGTTTTAATACATTGTTCCTCTAAAATAGTGATTTTAATTAGATTATTGGAGTTTATGCCGTATTTCCTAGGTTTTCTACGTGCATTGAGATTGCTTATTACAGTATTAATGGTGTGCACTTTAACGGAAGACTCTATTAAACATTCATCATGTCCTGGCACAGCAGTATTATTTCGAAGGGGTTAAGAGCAGAGATAGATAGTCAAGAAAAACGAATTACCTTCGATATGTTTTCGGAGAGGACCCGGCGCGAAACTGTTCGGATGCAGGCCATCACGCTTGAAGAGACGCCTTTCCAAAAGAGATTCCAATTGTTGATGAAACCGACATCCTTCTTCTTGCAGAAACCCTGTAGCCAGTTGTTCAACCCTAGCAGACGACTGTAGTACTCGTTGGATCGTCTGACGAGAGGTAGTGGACCCGAAACGAAGATCTTTGCCGATGGGGTCCTCTCCTTCGTGTCTTTAATCAAAGCTGCGAAGTCAGCCTTCAGGATTTCTGATTGTCGGTGCCTTATATCGTTTACGCCGGCATGCAAGACGATTGATCCAACTGCCCTCTCCTTGTGTTTCTCGAGACTGCTGGCGACGCTTTCATTACATCTCGGACACGAGCACCGGAAAACAAGAAACAAACGATTTTGCATTAGGGCATGCGACATTAAGGTTTCTAACGATAGAATCACCTACCACTAATACATCACCAGGTGCTGAAGGCGAAATGGGGACGCGGAGAGGGTCAAACCGGTTCTGAGATAAAATGCTCGCCTGTGCCGATGGAGGTGCTCTGGCCTTGAACCCCCGCCTGCATAGCTGACATCCACCGAGGTCAGCAGCGGCGTCGCTCCTACGAGACGCGGGGTGAGGTCGGCACAACGCTGGGTTGATGTTTCGCCGGTTCCAGATGGCAAGGACGGTTTATCCAACAGCCGGGCCTTCAGATTTCTCAGGTATTTCCGTCGGGACAGGAGTTTCTGAATCTGTTCATCAAGTGCTTGGAGTTCCTCAATTAGGATTTCAACGCGAGTTACCCCACTGTCGGCCATTTTCTACTTCGTGCCCTAGGAGAAATGAGAGAGAGAGAGAGAGAGAGGTTAGCTAGATCAACTATTGGCATTGTTACTAGACTGCTACTTTCCACCAACTGCAAAGAAAAGCTCAGGAAGGTCCATTATAGACTTCAATATTACTTGGTGCTTTGCTTAGTCAGGCTATAAGTCTTCTCATTGTCCCACTTCTGCAGCATAGTTCAGAGTGATAATGGATTGTTTTTCTTTATATTTACCTTTTGAGTAACTCACTGTTCTTAAAACAACAGCTCATTGTTGCCACACTAGATGTAATTCATATGTGACTTTGCAGGTGTGCCATTTTTATAGGCTCTCCTGCTTCTGGCATTGAAGCTTTTCATTTACATGATGGGAATATTAGCTCATAGTGGTTGTGACTCATCCTTAGGCAGATATACCTCAGTGCAGTTACAGTATTACCAGCAATTACTGTTTTCATGGAAAGATGCCTTTGCTGGTCATGCCTAGATTTTTAAGGATATTGGCAACTGGTATGCAGTGCCACCTGGAGCACAGTGCCCAAGTGTTTGGAGATGACCTCAGCCTCAAAAAATAATGCCAGTCCTGATCTCAGGATTAGATATAAACAACCAGCACCTTCCAAAGGTGAGATAGTGAATAGGTAAGAAAGTATGAAGACATGAGCTGTAAACATAAGACATGTGGTGAAACAGAGTAGGTAACCAGAACTAACAGGGAATTTAAAATTTAAAGTAAGCTTGGTAATCATTATTAAACAAGGACACTTTCATTACATAACTGTAAATGTCCCTTTCTAGGAGCTATTAAACAGCTGACTGTGTCTTTGTGTCACTTTTTCCTCTGCCATATTTCAGGTTGTTGCAGCACTGACACTGATGGATGCTCATGGTGACTCCTAGAAGCATGAAATAAACAAGAAGACAAATTATTAGCACTGTTTGGTCAGTATATTAAGAAAAACATAACAGGCTTTATTATAAAAAATACAAATGTCTAAATATTGAGATTAATGACGGAGTCTGATGGAGTGCAGTGTATTCAAAAATAATCCAGAAATTAGTGACATTATAAATAAACAAGAATATCAAGATCCAACACAGATCCATGCAAACAGGAAAACGGATCGGTCTGGTCCTCGTAACCACAGGCATTAGGGAGTAGCTAAAGGATGTTTCCGATACAGAAAGTTATAATACGGCTGATGTATCATTTAGAATTCAGCTTCATTATTTTTCATATGATTCCACATGCATGTTTAAAGCAATTTTTCTGCTCCTGTTAGGGCACATTGTATTACTTTTCTATTATAGAATGCCTTCATCTTATTGCCTGTAGTAGTTGATATCCCTTCATTTCCTCAGCTTTCTTAATCTACTGTAATTCAGAGTCATGCAGAGCTGGGGTCTAGCCTGACAATATTGAAAAAAAAGACCTCCTTAAATAGTACACACCAACACAAAGCAAAATTACAGTTGCCGTTTTACACCTATTGCATGTTTTTGAGAGACCATTCACATTCTACCCACTGGATGTGTCAGTATACAAGGCAGTATCTGCTGTGTTCTCTTTTCCCTTTTTATGCTTACAGTGCAGCTCTCATTCTTTCATGTGTAGATAGGAACCTTCAGACAATGAGTAAAGTGAATGTCAAAATTAATTGCTAAACAAAATACTTAAAATTTTGCCGTAAAAAAACAGAAATAATTTTTCACAAACAAGTGAAGTATACAAGTATTTTTTCTGACCTACTTTAATGCACAGAGGTTCTTTATTAATGGTCTTCAAGATGTTCATTAAGAAGTAAATTATTAAATTGCAAACAGAAACTTTTCTCATTCCACATGCTATGCAAACATTAGAAGGTGTGTATTAATATAGAGTGTAAGAAAACATAACAAAATTTTGACTTTCTAATTTGAGAGAAAAATTGTAAAGCAAGTGGATTTCTCAGGAGAAGTTTATCCACAAGAAGTACCGTATATACTTGTGGATAAGTTCTCCCATGGATAAGTCAGGACTTGATTTTACCATATAATTTTTGGTATTTTATAATGTCGGTGGTATAAGTCGAATGCGGAAAACTCACACTATTAGTCCAAGAGTTTATGATATGCTAACGCGCCACCTGAGAGAGTAACCACAGAGCACACTGCCTTTTTTCTTTCTATGGATTGGGCCTACGTGACCACACAGTAATACTCAAACTATTCTAAAGTGATGTTTGCACTGATTTGTGTTTTTTATAACTCACACCCTTGTACACCTTTATCGTAAGAGCATCCCTTATTTAACATGGAGCGTTCGATCAGAAGAAAATATGAAGCTGGTTTTAAATTAAATGTCGTTGAAGCAGCGAAAGAAATTGGTAACTGCATTACTGCAACAAAATTCAATGTGTCTGAGAAACTGATGTGAGATTGGAGGAGGCAAGAAGATGTAAATAAAAAAAACTGAAGTGTTGCATTTTTGAACGATGTATAATTCGAGGTCTGATTTTATGATCGATTTTTTGGGTTTCAAGACCCGACTTATAAGTGAGTATGTACGGTAGATCTGGTTACAAGGTATACTAGGTGGTTTCTATGGTTCTTAAAGGTAATAAAATACTCGGTACAATTTTTCTAAGAAAAAGGTGGGCGTTCTCACATTAACTTTTTTCTATGAGTGGGATTTTACAGGAACTTCCATACTTTCGACACACCTTCCAATGCTCCTTCTGCTTCTCTTGATCACTGCTTGTTAGCGGTATTTACTGCATCGTGACATCCTTGCAGCAGGCATTGGCCTATCTAGGTTTAACGTAATAAGCGGATTTCCTACAATTTTCAGGAACATCAGTCCAGAGGTGGTGTGTATTAACAAAGACAATCTCGATGGGGTGACTGTCAGATTAATCTGAGAACATTCTCTTTCACATTCACTTGATGATATAGCAATTACGTTTAAGGTGTGTGCTAACCTAACATTACTCTGGAAGAAATCATTTTTCTGAGTTACTCTCCACTTAATCTACACTACCAGTACTGGCAATGTAGGTTTCACTTTATTGATTTTTTGCAGGAACATATGGTGATTCAGCAGCTTCACATTTTCTCTTGTGGCTCACCAGCACAAAATATAACTTATTTTATTCATCTCAGAAAATTGGTAGATTATTTTGTGACTAAAAACAAGTCAAGTGCCACGTGCACTAAGCTGGTAGCTGCAACAAAGTGGAAAAGAATGTGAATATATTTCCGAGGCGGAAACGATCCAAAACTGGCAACACAAAGAAAAGAAAACGGACGTGATATTTAGAGTGTTTCCCTTCGACCATCAATCGGAATTGATCTATATCAGGGGTCAGAAAACTTGTTTTGTGGCTGGCTGTATTTTCAATGAGGACTCATGCGGCGGGCTGCATAAAGTCTAGGCATGCCTATAAATTCATGTTCATAGTCATACACAGATATATTGGTGATTATCACTTGTGTTAATGACAAATAATAGCTTTTAAAATACTTGCAAAAACAAATGGCTTAATTATACTGTAAAACTTTGAGCATTGTTCTTAATAACTTTTAATACAAGCACCAGTAACAGAGTAGTTCTAAAGCAAGACATTGCACTTTGACATTGTTCTGATCATAAATGTAAAACTGCTTGCATACTGTATGCACAGTTTGTTAATATTGTAACCACCTTAGCAAGGAAGGGCTACTCAGAGCACTGCAGCCGGATGAGCACAAAGAGTTTCACTCTGCCCGAGCTCAATGCAAAGCAACAATTGGGAGGCTGAAATGTGGGGATTGGGAATAAAAAGAGGGGTTGCTATGCTTGCATCTGCCAACTGCAGCATCACCTTGCTTAGAGAACTTCATGAGGGCCTGAATGTGCGATACTTCAAAGAGCAGTCCATGGGAAGGTATTTTGAAAACAGGAGTGAACCAATATTACCAGTCTAAACAAAAGAAATTGGAAATGCCAAAGTAACAAATTCATTTGTTATTTCCTTATATTAAAAATAAGGAATCCTATCAACTTTTGGGCCACTTCTGGCAACCGGAAGTGATACTTTAACTGAATAATTTCACAAATTTTTAAGTAAATTCTGGTTATAATGACAGATAGATGATTCAAATTTTGTGTAGATATTTATAATGTTAAAAAGCAAACAGATATGAAATTTGAGAAAATTTACTCATCCGGAAGTAGTATTATTTTTAAACAACCGTCCACATTTTTTTAATCTTTATTTAAATGCTGACAGGTAGTCACTTGTTGAATTACTGCATAGAAATGCTTCCATAATCACCTTTCTTATGGTGTTAATGATACAAATTTCGCTGTAAGCAAAACACCACTTATTTTGTAAATTTTCTCTTCTTTGAAGCAACATACTGAGCTTTGATGGAAATTCAGACATGATGAGACAGTACTCACTTTTAACTTGCTCCCTGCTTTTAAAAACATCTTTTTTGCATCTTCAGTTATGATCCTGTCCATCCAACTGCTTCTATTTTTTTCAGTTTGTGTTCGTAGTCCTGTAATTTGGCTTTATTTCTTCCACTCATACTTTGTATATCTTTGCCTATGTGCCTGATTGTTTTTAGATTTTCTTATAATATCATCATCATAAGGTCATTGTTGTCATGCATGCAGAGTATAGTGAAATTCTTACATGCATGTGCTAGTCAGGCCAAATGGCACCACTCTCTGGCACAAATTTAAGCAATGTATAGATGTGACGGATGTTATAGATAGATAGACAGATACTCCAGATGATATCTGCCTCTAGACTGAAGTCCTCTCAAATTTCAGAGTTCCATACTCTGTCCTTGAACAAGAGCTTTGTTTCAGTGACTTTAATCCATAATGTCATTCTTTGCATTAATATCAAAATTCATTGATGATATGTAAGGATAACAATCCAAGGAATTAACTTTCAGTTCAATTCTGTATGGTACAGCCCCTGCAAAACAGCTCTATTTGTGATTCAGTGAATCAACTGCTCTCCTTCACCTATATACATTACTTAGAGGCTTTAGATACCTGCTTTATTATACCTTGTTTTTATTCAGTGACCATTTTCAATGAAAGGGATATGCCTTTTTCATGTTAGTTACACCACTGATTGAATACGTGGCTTTTTTCTAAACCAAGTGATTAAATATTGTCAAGCACCATAGTAAGCTTGTCTAATGGAGGGCAAGTATGAACATCATACTATACAGGAAGATTGTCAAAAAAGCAAACAGACTTTTTGGTGGAGAAAAAGGAGAATCATATTCAGAAAATACTAGCAAAATTCTCGAACTGAACTGATCAAAACTGAGCCCTAATCAAAACTTATTAAAGCCTCAAATAAAAAACTTAGGATTGGGCCTGGACTTCTTCCCTTGTATATTTTATTGCATGGTTCTGTCCATCTCCATGTTTAGCCCTACAAGGATAATTAAACAGTAGTCATGTGATGGAAGATGAAAGTAAAATTGAAATGGAAGAGGCTTTTCCTTTTTGCTTAACTGTGAATGTCTTTAGTTAAATTCCTCCTTTAGTCTTCTGTCTCCTGGCCTTGTAGCCCCTCATATTTTTTTCTTTTGTCTCAGCGTTTTGATGTCATTGCTTGTATTTTAGCTGTCTTTTTGTGTTTTGCTCTCTTGCCTATTTTTTTACCCCACTTTTTACTTACATACTGCAATTAAGTTTATTTAGATTGTTTTCTTACCTGCATTTCATGGCTCCTTGGTTTCTCTCTGTTTCACTTACTAATGCTACCTGCCAAACTCTGCTATGCAGTCCTTTTTGTAAGTTTCCTTCCCTAGCAGATCTATTTAATGACATTATTCTAAGCACAGTCTAATATTTGTTTTCTTACCGAAGGTTGTAGCCTAAACATTTAGCTGCCATTCTGTTAACTACAGTTTTTCTGAAGGGTTTTACCTTTTTCCATAAATGATGCATTAGAAGCTGAAGGTTGTGGAGCGGGAATTTTTAATCATATACTTAGACTAAATAAATAAAAGTTAATTAGTCATTTAAACATCCATGGTTGCATGTTACTCAATCTAAGTTAAGCTGAACAAAGTTTTATTTGAAAAATCTCTTAGTTATAAAATATTATTGACTAATATTACAATGGACTTGCTCTCATCCAGGGTCCCTGCATAGCACCTGATGCTGCTAGGAGCCCCCTGTGCCCTTGAATTAAATTAATGATATCTGAGAATGTTATAAAACTTTCATCATATTGGATGATCTTAGTAGCCTATTTATATTTAGTAATCCCTCCTTGAACCCCTTGCGATGGGTGAAAATCCGCAAAGTAGAAACCATAAGTTTGTATGGTTATTTTTATATATTTTAAGCCCTTAGAAACTCTCCCACACTGTTTATAAATATTCTCCGCACAGTTATACAGTAAACCCTCAGGTTAATCCGCTCCAGACAGTTAAATGAATTTCCACGAAGTAGGATTCTTTATTTATAAATCTAATATTTTCGCAGTTAGAGCATAGAAAACCTGTTTACGACCTTCTAAATACGGTTTTTAACATTATTAGAGTCCTCTAGACATGAAATAACACCCTTTAGTCAAAAGTTTAAACTGTGCTCCATGACAAGACAGAGATGACAGTTCTTTGTCACAGTTAAAAGAATTCAAACATATCTTCAAAGGAGTGCCATCAGGAGCAGAGAATGTCAGAGATAGAGAGAAAAGTAAACAAAAATCAATAGGGCTGTTGGGCTTTTAAGTAAACAAAGCACCTTGATAAAGCCACCGCAATGAAGGGATCAATGTAAAGGTAGTCTTTTCAGCATTTTTTAGAGGAGCGTCCGTATCTTCTAAGCAAACAGCCTCTGTGCAAACAGCCCCTCTGCTCACAGCCCCTCCGTCAGGAGCAGAGAACGTCAGAGAGAGAGAGAGAGAGAAAAGCAAACAATCAAAAATCAATACAGGCTGTAAGAGCTTTGAATTGTGCGAAGCACCACGCAGGAAGCATATTGTACAAAGTATATCATTGAGGAGTCTTTTTTAATACGTAATACGTGCTCCGATTGGGTAGCTTCTCAGCCATCCGCCAATAGCGTCCCTTGTATGAAATCAACTGGGCAAACAAACTGAGGAAGCATGTAGCATAAATTAATAGACACATTATCCGCAGAAATCTGCGAACCAGCGAAAAATCCGTGATATATATTTAGATATGCCTACATTTAAAATCCGCGATGGAGTGAAGCCGTGAAAGTTGAAGCGCGATATAGCGAGGGATCACTGTACTGTAGATTTAGGAATGTACATTCTCAACATACATTTTCTATCCCTTATTTGGTGAGATTACTCCAGGTTGTGAAATGTCCTATAAAATGTCATAGTACTTTAGATGTAATTATCATCCATAATATTAACATTCAGAGTATATTCATAGTGATGGAAACATTTTAGATGATTAAACTGCCAGTTCAGGGGCATGTGTGAACAAAGAATTTTGGTACAGTACAGTTAACCTTGCAATATCCCAGGTGATGTTTTAGCATCATTTATCATGGAACTTGCATGTATCAAGAAGAAAAACTATTGCAGTTTGTAAAAGACACAAAACCTGATGGCATCCTCAAGTAATATATACGGACGTACATGTAAGTGGACCAATTATTGGGTGATGAGTTATGAAAGTCTCAGACAACATTGAACTGTTTCATAGAGGTGCAGTAGAAAAGTATCTGGAAACTGGAGGTTTTGAGAAAGAAGAGAGAACCCTGCTGAGCACATTAATCTGCATATTGAAATAAGCAGCTTCAATGATACATAATGGATGACTACCACCAAATGTGACTAGTTTACAGCTGATATCTTCATTGGCATACCTGGTTACAAAGCAGAGGTGAAATGGCTTTGGTGTGGGCTTTGTGATGAGTAAAAGTGCAGTAATATGTATGTTCTCAGGTAGTTTATTTCTGCTACTGTTAACTTAACAGTCCATAGTGTTGTTCATGTGTCTAAGAGATCTTTGTGGTTCAAATACATTTGGAAGGGTGTTATGTTTTATTTTTATGAACTTTGTGGTAGAAATCAACATCTTAATTAAAGAAAGAAGCTTATCCTCTAACTTGACAAGTCTGATCAAATCTTTTGGTCAGTAATCAGGCAGGAGAAAAGCCGTGTCATTTATTTCTCTTTAGCTATTACTTGAACAAGTATCATTCTTCTACAGCATGAGCAGAATGGGCACATAAACAAAGAATAGAGGTTTGAATTTACATGCAGTGTCAATCAGTGCATACATTTCATATTCTGATTGGTTAAAAGACATGAGCTGTTTAGCATAGAGCACAACGAACCTAAATAAAAGTTTAGATAACACCCTTGGAATCTTCATGTATGGGACAACTGTCCAGTTGTATTGTTTATAGAATATCTGCAGATCTCTTAATCATACATTTGATATGTTACATCAACCTGCTCCCAGTACGTTCTCGTCTTTGTTATTCACTTGACCTTTTATCTGGTTTCCTGATATGCCTGAACAGGTTTCTGTCATGAACCCTCTTATACTTCTAAGAAAAATGCTATATTTTAATCAAAATTATTCTAAATGACTATGTGACTCCTAAGTCTAATTCTTCTTCCACACCTTTTAACAAGTACAATTTAGCCACCTATGTAGGTGCATGAGTGTTTCTCATCCACCATTAAACTGAATATAGATATGCTTTCAAATCCTCAGCCTGTTGCTTACAATATGCTATCAAAACTATGTTGGAAAAATATGTGTTTGGACATCTCTTTACTTTTGCTGTCCCATGTACAGCTTGTAGGTAAAGTATGTCAGATATGACAAAATTAAACATGTCTGTCACCAAATAATTCAGATTTTTGGTCACCGGATTTAGACAAAATCTTACTTTTATAAATAGTTACAAATTGAATATGTCGGCTTTTAATCGTTAACACTACATGTATTGTAGTAGTGGTGAAAATCTGAAAAATATTACATTTAAATCTTTGTTGCTCAATCCATAATGTACAGGTAATATATGTGTAATGATTCAGGATATTTAGTTTTAATAACTGTAAGAAAACTGTCACAATGCAAACTCTTCATATTCACAGGATAAAATTAGTCCAATAAAATATTTTTTAATTTATATCTTGATAGAAAGGCAAACAAAGAAAATCAAAATATTCACTATTCTTAAATTAACCTGTAATTATGTCTAAAATATAATCGCAAGACTACATTTAAAACATCTGTGTATCAAAATGTTGGTTATACAATGATATATATTTTACTTTTGTTCCGTGTCCAAGCTGTCACAGTCATGCTCTTATAAAGGGTTAAAGGCGGAACAAATGTTGGTGAGTGCCTAATTAACATTTGTTAGCACTTAATGTGCCAAATCACGACCTTATGCTGCATTGTATGATTGGCATGTTTGTGGTACATTTACATTAAAGACACTTTATTTAGTTAAACTGTTGGCTGCCCTTCATGTGCAGAAACATAATCTGGAGATGTGAAAATAGAAACCAGCTTCAAGACCCTTTTGTTAATGCTGGGAAGGAATGCAAATATAAAGCAAGGAAGGGGGCTGGAGAGCTTGTCAAAGCAACCCGACTTCCATCAGGTGTCTGTCTGGCCGGGCTTGCACAGTGCCTGCATCATTGTCTGCAAGCTGGAGGAAAATGGAGGGGCCAGTGGAATGATAGCTTTGGAGGCTCATGGGACATAAAGAAAGAAAGACGTTAATTATGGGAAATGTGTGATTAGTGTGGTAGCCAGAGAAATTAAACCAGCAAGCCTAGGAATCTTCCCAGCTCGACGGTACCTGGGGTGGCAGGAGAAAAGGCCCTCGCCACAGTATTCGCCTGGAATCCACTCCCTGCTAGCTGGCTATGATTACTTTTTTGGATACCTACTGTGGGGGTTCAGGCTACTGACCTCTCCTCTCTATAGAACCATATTAGCCTACCAGGAGGGAAGGAGAGTCTTGTAATTTACACAAAAATCCCCCATCAAGGGACTTTTGACTAAGTGTTCTGAGGTGTTCTCATATATCACGGCTTTGTTGGCTTTGGCTTGAACAATTTATTTCAGCAAAAGGCAGAATAAATCCAGTTCTGAAATTAAATTATTCTTTTCACCGATTGAGCTTTCTTTCTTTCTCTCATTCTTTCATGGTAATATTTTTAAATTGATTCTATATTTTGCATTTTTAAATCTAAACAGGTCAGAATGATTTTCTAATTATCTAATGGCTTACAGTGGAAAATGTTTACAGTATTTTCCTTGCAATGATTTTACCTGTTAGCTGTTGCCTTTTCAATCTTCAAATAATAATAATGTTTTACTTACAATGAGTAAACCTTATAATATATAGATAATTCTATTTTACTTCTTTCTTTGCTGGTAAATTACGTACATATTTTCGTGCAATGTCATCCATTATTAATTTCAGCTAGAGAAGAACACTCACCATAATTACATTTTATTCCCAGAACAGAACTGTTATGACGGCAGCAGTTGCAGAAAAAAAAAGTTATGTGGTTATGAAGATATCAAAAGATTTTGACAGCAGTCTCTGTCCAGATACTATTTTAAAATACATTACATTACACCACTGACTGTACTGCCAAGTAGTTGTTTGCTGTTAGTTTCCTTCAAGAGTGATTCACCTGTCAATAGCATTAACTAATCTACTTGTATATAGACACTGAACATTTCGGTTGAATTATTATAATTATTATTTTTTCCTAAGTTGAATCGATACTTGCCTTGCTCCTAATGCTTCTATTGCTGTTGAATCATGTGTTTTTATTAATTGTGTATTTAAGTGCACCATGTTCTTACACATAATACAGTATCTTAATGGTTAAAATTTCAAAAAACAAATGATTCATTTATAAGAAAATAAAAAAAAAATTTAAAAGTTTACCTTAATGGCAAACTTGGCTTCATAAGTATGTACATCTCTTTTAATGCCGGATGTAAGAACATTGTGTAAAGTATGTTCAGATTTAACCAATCACAGTCTAAAATATGTACAAAAGTAATTTTCTTTCACCCGACATCCATTTTTGATGAAAAAGTCAACTATTTCTGTAGTTCATTGAAGGTTTTTTTTTTTTTATTGTAGAGTCCTCAAGGAATTATCAAAAGATCTCTGGAACCATATTGTTGAAAGGTAGAAGGAAGGGGAGGGACATAAAAGAATTTTGAAGGCATTGCTTGAATCTCATATCACTGTAAAAAGCATATTTAAGATGTGGTAGAAATGTGGCACCATCAAGACAATGCAAAGATCAGGATGGTAGGCAGAAGGCCCATGAGGTTACCAAAATGCCAACTTCAACGTTAAACAAAATGCATACATTTATGATAGTAACTGGCAGATCTGTGCATATTACAGCGATTTCCAATAATCATCAAAGTCTAAGATGCAAGGATGGGTGGAAAGATGGAATTCATTTCTCATAGAAATGAAAACTAAAGCACATATGAAGCTCATTTAATCTTCAAACACTGTGTAAGAAAAACTGTTATGTTCGGGAGAGATGATAAAACTTTTTGACCTAAATTCCAATATATTTGTTTGTAGCAAAGTATAAGTAGCTTATCACCAAAATAACACAATTTCTACTTTGGTGGATAGTCAATGCCCAAAAGTCGGATTTTCTTCATGCTATGATCCGGTTAGAGGTGAAAAAGAAAAGTGTAGGCTACTAGGGGGCGTACCGCCACCCTAACCCCCAACACAGACAGGCAGGACACAGGTTCAATTCAACACCCGTGTTTATTTATAATTAAAAGTGCACAAATCACCAACAGCACACCAATATACAGTCCATTTCCTTTCTTGCCACCAGTCCATCCGCCTCCACTCCTCCTCACTATTACCTGGAATCACTCCCAGGTGCACTGGAGGTCTTCTACAGGGCTCTGCAGCTCCCCCTGGAGGCCTCCACAGAACCAAACAGGGCTTCACCAAACGGCAGTTCCCAACATGCCCTGTAGGAATCCGTGCTGCCACTGCCGCCCAGGAGGGCTGCCCTCTAGTGTCCCAGGGGAGGTATTGCCTCATCAATGCCCTTTCTCCTGGTCCTTCCACCTTGCTGGCGTCCAGATAGTGGCCGTGGCCGTCCATCACAAAAGCTTGATGATTTGCTCTAAAACCTACTACTCTTTGCCAGAAAACTGAACATAAAGATCAATTTCAAGCTTTAACATGTCCATTGATCCAAAGCACACAGCTAACTAATTCATGTAATGGCTTCCAATGCAAAATTGATGTTCTTTAATGTTCAATTTGAGTTTAGGCCTCAGTACTACAGAAGATCTGTGAATGCACCAAAAGTGGGCTGTGCACGGGAGATCCCTTGCAATCTGACTGAGCCTGAGCTCTCCTGTAAGCAATAAGAGAGTAAACTGCAAAAACCACACATGGTAAGTTACCTGAGACGTACTGCTATAATCAAGAGTGCTTCCAACAAGGTATTAATTTAAAGTAATAAAGTAATATAAAGTTAAAGGTTATAAAATGTCTAATATGATTTCTCTTAACTTAAGCATTTACATCAAGAAAAGCCATATTTTCAGTCTGAGGATGGGGACATTTTAATAGAGAAATGGCATTGCTTAGGGTTGAACTAATTTGATAGCTGGAGCAGATAGAAATAGAATGGTTGCTGATAACACTTAACGATGTCTCCAATGAACCTTTGCCATTATCTCACTTACAATAAATTAAAAACAGAAATGTAATTCTTTCCTCTGTATTTGAATTAACTTATGTGTCTCTCATGCAGTGTGGTCCTTATAGCTCTTTTGCAGTTAAAGTACCATTCTTTAAAGAAATTACTCCAAAATCACTATGTAACTCGAAAACAATGCAGTGCACTACTGGTTTGTGGTGTTTATGAAATTTATTAGGAAGCCTGGAATAACTCAATTACAGCTGTTTGTGGCAGTGGGTTTTGCATAGTGAATCTGCAGGCTAAATATTACATGTACTCCTTTTCTTCTCTTTATTTTGCCTTAGTGCAATGACATGTTAAGTGAACTTGAATGCTAAAATGTTTTGCCATATTTAAACTATAATTAACAGTGCTTGTTCAGTTAAGTTTTTCTCTAATACATGTTAAGATGAAACAGCACAATATCCAAATCATAAAATCTATTCATATTGTGTTTGTATAAAGTCAAGCTAAGTTAAATTATATCTACCAGTAAGACTGATTCACATCAGGAAACACTATGGTATAGAGGAAGGGCTTGAATTGTGACGAATTATCTGGAATTACCATATTGTCTGGCAAAATTTTATTATGGGATTAAATTTAGAATCATTTGATCTTCTCAGGATAGTGTATAAACTTATTTTTAATTATTTACACAGATGCAGTATGTGTTATACCAATTTACTAAGGATATATTTTATTGCTAAGCGATATTTGGATTCCATTAAAATGGAATTTCGCCCGTCTGTACATCACCAAATGTCTGATCCAGCAAATTCAAGTCTAACACTTTCTTTCAATTGAGCTTGAGAACTGGAGCTTTAAAGGGTGAAAGAAGTGAAGTGGAAAGCAAAGAGATTGACTACGATTCACTTAGGTTTTAAAAAGTCAACACAGCAAAGGCTGCCATCTGAGCATAAACAATATAAATATTTTAGTGCAGGTTTTAAATATAGCATTGTTCTTCTGCCAAATGCTAGATTTGACTATACAAGCCTTTGCATTGTTATTGGTAAATTCTTAATGTGTCAATTTATGATAATGATGTTTTCTATTTTTTAGTTTATTATAGTGAAATGTGTTTCAGCCATGGGGGGGTAGATCATAGTTAAATACTGTACTGTATGATTAAAACAAAATTTGCAGCATATGCATTTAAATACCATTTAATTTTAATTCAATGAAATGTAACAAAATTTATTTAGAAACAATTTCTTATAGTTTGGTGTTTTTGTCACGATGTTGTTGTGCTCTGTCTCCCCTTTGTAATAAGAGCACAGAACGCCAACAGTTAAGATGGAATCAAAAGATGGATCATGACTGTAATATCAAGCCAAGGTGGTTACTGGGAGAATAGGAATTAAATAAACAAAGGCCAGGATGTGAATGAAATAAGAATTAAGAAAGAACAAAGTTTAACACTAGAATTACCAGAGCCTACGAAAAAAACTTGTAGATCCAGCCAACCTTAAATCTGTTTGCACCTCTCTGCCAGCGTCTTTTGTCCTGTAAATGTGCCGATAAAGACAAGCAGCAAGCAGGAACACATGTCGTAATTGTAAGAAGAACGTTCCTTGTGTGTATGTGAACTGTTACCATTTAAATTTGATGATTGCATATAGAACTGAACTGACCTCTCTGTACTATTCTTTCCTCTGCATGTCCTGGAATACAAAAGAAACACCACCATACAGCAACATGTGGGGACTGGCAAGAGCGGGGGAAAAAAAAACACGCGGTCACTGATTTACAACCGTAAGATGTTATGCGAATGAATATGAATAATATTAATAAGGTTGCATCCGTGCCACAATGTTTTCCAAAGTGTACTATACAGGTCATAAAATGAATAATTCCAAATATCATATACAGTATACCTATGTCTCTGGTTTTTTTTTGACATCATATACCATAAGGTGCATACTAGTTCAGCATGAGCAGGAACACTCAATAAAACTGAATAAAAAAAAATAAAGTGACGGTGAGATATGAAGAAGGCAGATTCACCAGCATTTATGTGTCAGCTTTTATCCCTCCAGATCAGAGAATCTCCAGTTACCTCAAAACACCACTCACATCTACAGTAATTCCCAGTTTCAAATAAAAGCTAACAGCATCAGATCCCTAGGGCGGTAGTATGTATCGCGATCGTGACTGAGAGAATAAGAGTGAAAAAAAAAAGGTAACTTTTGCATGTCCTATAAATGTACACCGTCTGTTACAGACGCAAACCAAATGTATGTGTGTGCTGAATAATATTAACAATAAGAGCAGGTCACTACTGAA
This sequence comes from Polypterus senegalus, assembly GCF_016835505.1. Classification (NCBI taxonomy): domain Eukaryota; kingdom Metazoa; phylum Chordata; class Cladistia; order Polypteriformes; family Polypteridae; genus Polypterus; species Polypterus senegalus. The sequence continues at coordinate 112,215,187 of NC_053156.1, forward strand.
AACGGTAAATATAGGAGGCAGTTGTGATCAAACTGGGGATTCTTGATTACAAGTCAGCAAATCTTCCCACTACGCTACAGAAGCTGTTGTCTTTTCCTTGAACCTTTTGTGAAAGTGTTTATTTGATCTTTGGACTTCAGGCTTTATACATTATATAGTTTATGCCTACATTTTGTCATTTACTACTAAAATATGAAAAATGTTTCTATTTAAAAATGTGTTTACACAGATTATTATAGAAATGGAACACACATGAAACGCATGTGTTCCAGATAACTATCTATTATTTCCACTCTAAAAGTCCAGCACTTCACTCCGAGAAAATCAAGAGGCATGAGCTGGGAGAACTTTGTGCACATTCTGCGGCCATAGGGGGATGGAATAGTAGGCTGCTTGCTGCTTGTCTTTATCGGCACATTTACGGGACAAAAGATGCTGGTGGAGAGATGAGAATGGATTTAAGGTGGGCCGGATTTACAAGTTTTTTCGTAGGCTCTGATTATTCTAGTGTTAAAAACATACAATTTCACTTACCGTAAATTGGTTAACAAAAGGAGAGGGTCTATGCCAGATCTGTAGCCCACGGTCTTTACAAAACCCAAAGAAACAGCTTGATAACCAACTTGCTCTTTACTGATGTGATTCAGATGACTTATTAGATTAAATGTAAAAAGACGTTAATTTAAAGTTTTAAAAGATGTTTAAAGAAAAAGGAAACAAAGATTCCAAAAGTGTCCAAAAAACAAAATTGAAAACTACATACTAAATAAAAAGAAACCCAAACAACTGATAGTAATCTAAAGAAACGGGTATGTATGAACTTCATGTTGTTTCGTTATCTTATTTTTCCATTATGTACTGTAGGCATTTGTCCTTTGGTCTAAGCTTATTTTGTATTTAGGTTTTGAAACATATAGATTTTATTTTTACTTTCATTTTCAATGTAGGTATTTGGAATTGTTGGTTTATTTTAACATCTTGTTTTGAAATATCGCAATGCCATTTTGTTTTCTTATGGGCACTGCCATTTTCTTGTTCTGATTGCCACAATGTGATTTGTTTTTACAGGGCCAGTTTTTACAGAGACTGGACCCAAAAGTCACTTCATGTGACATTATCACCTCCAGGGTATTTTAACTAGTGGTCCACACAGAGTCATTGTCCAAGACTGCTCATATTTTCTAAAATTCGCTTTCTGAAGTGCTAGTCACAATCTTTGGTTTGTGAAATGATAGGCTCTAAATTACTAACTTTGAAATGTGTTTCTGGCTTTGAGGCATGTTAGTTTGATCCTGTTTTAGCCTGCATGACCATCATCATCAAGTCCTTCCATGAGAACCCTAAATAAAAAGAGGACTGCTTCATTTATGTGTGGTAGAATGCCCAGAGGGGACTGGGCGGTCTCATGATCTGGAATCCCTGCAGATTTTATTTTTTTCTCCAGCCGTCTGGAGTTTTTTTTTTTGTGTTGTTTTTGGTTTTTCTGTCCTCCCTGGCTATCGGACTTTACTCTTATTCTTTGTTAATTAATGTTGACTTATTTTTCTTATTGTGTCTTTTATTTTTCTATTCTTCATTATGTAAAGCACTTTGAGCTAAATTTTTTGTATGAAAATGTGCTATATAAATAAATGTTGATCTTTTGGTAACAACTGCCACTTTGTTTCTGACTTAGTTTTTCACCTCCTGATCTACTGTGCTCCCTTATTCTCTGCTCTATTATGTTTTGGAACAATACACACTGTAAGAACACAACAGAGATAAGAAAAATGGTTTGGGGGTTTAATCCCATATATTCAATTCTCTAGAGAGCGAAAAAAATAGAAAAGGGTTGAGTAGTCACTACTGACTGTGTCCAAAATGGAAATGAGTGGTGAGGAAAAAGTGGGTGCTTTGTAGCTGCTGAGGAGGAAGTGGTGTGTCCAAGGGGCTGGAACCAGAAGTGATGTTACTGATAGGGAAGGTTCTGAAATTATGTAGGCTTCTGTTTGGATGGTCTGAAGGGAAGAGAGAAAAAGGCATTAGTGCATCCTGCCAACCGTTGTCCTGGCATATCATGTCCAACCAAGTTCACTGACTGCCTCCCATGCACTCACGCGTGACAACACTTATTATGTTATTTTTGTGTGATAAAAATAAGCACAAATTAATGAAACATAATCAAAATAAGGCATCCTATCCAAGAACATTTTTCATGCACAATGACAGTATTAAAACTATCATAAGAACATTAGAAATTTGACAAGCAAGAGGAGATTATTCAGTCCATTAAGCTCATTTGTTGAGCAAATAGCAAATCTGTACCGATATCTCATCCAGCTTCCTCTTAAAGGTTATCAATCTGAGCAAGGCAGGCAATCACACTAAAGTCAGGCTGGTAGTAAATTAAAAACTTTTTTTTTATTGATAGATTAAAGAAAGACTTGAATTCCATCATTCATTGATTAAGGAGGTGGACAACATCTCTCTCTATATATATATAAAATCCAGTGTCTGTCTGTCTGTCTGTCTGTCCGTTTTTCATGAGAGAACAACTTAACAGATTTAGATTGGGGTTTTTTCTGTAATTTGCTTGAACATTCCGGTTGATTTTACAACTTCTGTCATCGCATTATGCATCATAGTTTACTGGCGGTACTGATTTATTTACGCAAATCTGAGAGACATGCAGCGGGCCAAGGGGCCCTTCTCACTTACGCTGCAGCCTCAGGACGTGTACCTTACCTCCACTTAGCTAGCGAAAGTGAGAAATACATCATGGATTTAGATCGGGTTTTTTGCTATAATTTGCTGGAACATTCTGGTTGATTTTGTGAATTCTCTCATCGAGCTAAGAATCATAGTTTGCTTGCAGGAGTGATATATTCGTGCTAATCCAAGACAGAAACTGTTGGCCAAGGGGAGGGGGAATCATGACATCAGGAGTGGGGAGTTGGGCAGGGCCCTCCTCACTGTCCTGATTCAGCAATACGAGGGCGGAGCCACGGGGTACAGCTAGTTTAATATACAATACAGTTTCATTATTTCTATGTGTTTTTGGTGCAGTGCCACAAGCACTCAAGATTGAAAATTTCAAAGAAAGTGGAATTAAATTACATCTCAAAAGAAATGGTGTTTTATTCTAAATCAAACAACCAAGCAAATTAAAGGTATTAAGAAATGTGATATTTTGGGTTGTCTATGGCACTAGTTATGATTGTGTCATAACTATTTATTAATGTGGTTAGTCAAGGCTCTCAATCTACCCCTTAGAAATATACATGTGATTTTATTTTATTTACACTAGTTGTAGTAGTAAAAATAGGGGGTAGGGGGCTCCAGCTCCAATTTCCTCACTGTCATAAACATCCATAAACCATTCATGCCAGGACACATGAAACAAGAAAGACATTTTTACCAAATGCAATGGGTGCCCCAAAGTGCAAGTGGTATAAAATAAAAAATGCCATGTGCACATAAAACATGTTGGGGGAGTGGAATTAATAATTGATGAGTTTAATATTAAACTGGTGGCAGTATTAAGATGTGGCATGCGTAAAGGGCAAAAGGCTGAAAATGAACAGAGGTGGCAAGCATAAAATGGAAAGGGTGGGAGCAGTTCAAGTTGGCCCATGCAAAACATGATCCATGGAGGCATCAACAGGTCCACACAATTCTAGGGTAAAACATACAAAATTTCGAAGGCAGCATCAGATAAAGGAATAGGTATGTATATGTTAAAATATTTTTTTAATTATTTGTTTTTTAATTAAACAAAATGCCAGTTGATCCACAGTGGTTGTTTTCTACTGATGGTGGCAGGCAGAGATATTGTAAAATTAATTCTAGCACACTCTTAATTTAAAATGTGTTTTTCTTCATTTTGTTAACCAGACGCCTGCTTTCTGCCTTTATTACACGTGTTCATTTTTCTGTCATAATAACACTTCTGTTACTTTTGTGCCTTTGAATTTTATCACTGTATACCAACAATAACAAAGGGCATCCCTACTGGTGTTTGATTCCATTGTTGCTAAAGTAGTAAGAAAAAATAAAATGGAAAATTACACCACCACATAAAAAAAAAACGAAAAACAGAGCCCTTTGTATGTTGTTGTATGTGCTTACAGAGGGACAGATTTTTGCTTTTTGCAGTTATACTCATGGAAACTATTCTAACACTATGACTGAAAAACTTAGATAAATTAGCACTAATAATAGCATCGACATCTGCTTCATTAAATGCATTTTCTGTAGATAAAAAATAGTTCACGCCTATGGCAACAACAACAGATGCAAGACAGACCTCAACTACGGACAGGATGCTGTCACACGCACACAGCCATTCTTGCTTGCATCAGGCCCATTTAGATTACATAAGCATGATTTTAGACAATGGGAAGGTAACCAGAATTGCAAGAGTTACAGACAAATTCAGACTCGAAACAGAATAGGATAAACTATGGATAAATAAACATACACAATAACCCACTCATTGTGTCTCTTTTCCTGCTCTCTTCATTCACACCAATTTATTACCCCAATTTATAAGTGTTACACTGTCACCTCTCACATTTCACATGTGCCATCTATGAATGCTGCTACTACAAGTCTCAGATTGTGCACTCTAAAACTTTTTATTTTTTTCCCTCTTGAACTTTGGCTCAGCCCAAGTAGATCAGTTCAGTTAGTTGCTACTCAATGTGATGGATGATCATCCCAGTCAGCATCCATTCTTTGTTTGCCATATTCTCTTTTCTCTATCTCGATATTTACCTACACAGTGCTAGTGTAACCATTCAGGCCATGGCTGATATATGTCATGACATATCAATTATATATTAAGTTGTATTATATTGCATCTTTGCATTTTTTTTTTTACTTTCTTAAGATTTTATGTAGACCAAACATGTGACCACCAGAGGGTACTAGCTGCCTGCTCTTATTTCATAACACTTGCACCATCAGCGTGACTAAATTACCCATTGGTACTTGAGACCCTACTGGAAAAAACAGCAAACTTCATGTTCTGTAGGATTTTAGTGGTGTAGTGAATCTCCTTTGATTCTTAGACTTTGTTTTTTGTTAAACATGAGAGTTATTCACCATTTAATTTTCCTAAATGAAACTTGTCAGCCAATAGCTCTAACATTCTTTAGCAAACTTCTTTGATTTCTCAGATTTTATTTTGCTTACTTAATCATGGGTTTGCAATATTTAATTTCTTCTCAGAAAAAGAGAAAAGAAAACACACAGGGCAGCTCGATCAACTGAGTCGAACGCTTTGCGAAAATCGACAAAGGCTGCAAAGAATCTCTGCCGATCGTCGCGTTTGCGCTCCATGAGAACCCTCAGTGCCAGGATACGGTCCATGGTAGGCTTCTTGGGTGTAAAACCAGACTGTTCTGGTCGCTGGTAGGTGAGCAAGTGATCACAGATCCTATTGAGGATGACCCTAGCAAGGACCTTACACGGCATCGAGAGCAGTGTTATCCCCTATAGTTGCTGCAATCCAGGCGATCACCCTTCCCTTTCGAGATATGGATGACAAGTCCTATTTTCCAGTCAGTTGGAATGATGCCAGTCTCCCAAATGGAAGCAAAGATTGCTTGCAATGCCAGGAGGACAGCCTTACCACCAGCCTGAAGAAGTTCACCCCGGATACCACAGATCCCTGCAGCTTTTCCCCCCTCAGCTGGTTCACCACCTGTGCAATCTCAGTGTGATTGGGTGGTTCACAGCTAATTGGAGGATCAGCCTCAAGAACCATGGACCCAGAGATATCCAACATCCTAGCTGGATGATCAGCTTTGAACAACTGCTCAAAGTAGCCAGCCCAGCAGGTCACAACTGCAGTGTCATCCGTAAGGACCGTTCCATCAGCCACCCTGACTGCAACTCTCCGAGGAACAGATTCGGATGTGCGTAATGCTTTGATTCCTCTGTAAGCAGGATGTGGGTCGCTAGACTACAGGTGGTGTGTCACTTGCTCACAGATTCCTCTAACAAACGCCTCTTTATCCCCTCTCAGAGGCCTCACAGCCATCCTTCACAGTTCCTGGTACAGACCAGACTTGCCATTGAACCATGTGCTGCGACTCCTCTCAATGATATCCAGGGTGCCCTGCGAGATGAAACACCTCCTTCTGGGAACACCGGTAACACCAACACAACCCTCAGCAACCATCAGGATCTTGTCAGGGAAGATCTCCCACATTACATTAGGATCGGCAGTCGTATCCAAATCAAAAAGTCCAAGTCCAACGATGCGGTTCAGGGTGCTGGAACCAGGATCCAGCTATTTGCAGTCCCTGACCTTTTGCAAAGTCAAGGAACATGGAGCCACTTTCACCATGGTCACCAGACCCATGGGGTCTGAGACAATCTTCATAGCCAGCCCTGTCAGTGCGCAGTACCTGAGGTGCACAGACCGGGGACTGGCCAGATCTCTGTAGGTGGATACACCTTTTATTGGTCTGGTCAGTCTGATGGCTGTCATACTTAGGGAGTAGCTGTTGCTGTAGCGGATTGGCTTTTTCCGATGGTGTCCGATGTCACTCCTTTCAACAAGCGTATTATGGGACTTAGATTACGGCACTCCCTGGGTGCTCTCTCTGTTGTCTCAGTGTATACTCTGACAGCGGTCAGTGATGTCTCGACGAGGGAGACATTTTATTCGCAGCTTCGCTCAGTGGTTGATGAGTGCCAACAAGGTGACACTCCTCTGGTCATGGGTGACTTCAATGCAACCAAATATCACTGAAGTTATAAAAATGTGTATGTCTCCTTATTGACACACAACTATATTTATCAATAGTGCCTGAAGACCCCAGTTCACTGACCCAATATCTTGTGTTTCTGAGTGGATGAGTAGTAATTTTCTCAAACTAAATAAGGAGAAAACAGCAGTCTTAGTGATTGGCAAAAATGTTAGGTTATTAAAATAAACTTGAGCCAATAGGTTTATAAATCAAGACAGAGGTAAAGAATTTGGGGGTAATTATTGACTCTTTCACTTAAGAAATATAGCAAAAGTTAGATCCCTTATAACTTTTCAAGATGCTGAAAAATTAGTTTACACTTTTGTTTTTAGTTGACTAGATTACTGTAACACACTACTCTCAGGGCTACCCAAAAAAGATATCAAATGATTATAACTTGTGCAGAATGAGCTAACAGAATCTTAACTAGGAAAAGAAAATCCGAGCACATCTCTCCAATTTTGATGTCACTACACTGGTTACCAATGCCATTTAGAATTGACTTTAAAATACTGCTTATGGTTTAGAAAGCCTTAAATAATCTCACTCCATTCTATATTTTGGAATGCCTTTCACCTTACAGTCCAAATCATAACCTTAGATCTTCAAATGAGTATTTGCGTATAATTCCGAGAGCTAAACTTAAAAGAAGTGGTGAGGCATCCTTCTGCTGTTATGCACCTAAAATCTGGAAAAGCTTACCAATAGAAATTCACCAGGCTATTACGGTGGAGCACTATAAAAAACTGCTAAAAACTCATTACTTTGACATAGCTTTCTCATAGCTTAATTTTAGTGTAATGCTGATTTTCTGTATATGTATTTAATTATCGTTTTATCATGGCTACGCAATCTGTACTAATCCCTACTTTCTCTGCTGTTCTTTTACCGGTTTTCTGTGGTGGTGATCTGCGCCACCATCACCTGATCAAAGCACCATTCATTCCCTACATTGATGAATTGAAGGCCAGAGGTCCACATGACCATCATCATCAAATTCTTCCACATGAAGCCTGAAAACAATGAGGACTGATTGAGATTATTTATGTTAGGTAAAATGCCCAGTGGGGGCTGGATGATCTCGTGGCCTTGGAACCCCTGCAGATTTTGAGGTTTTTTTTTTTTTTTCCTGTCCTCTCAGCCATTAGACCTTACTTTATTCTTTGTTATTTAGTATTGCCTAATCTTATTTTTATATTTAAATTTTTTTATAAACTTTTCTTTCTTCATTTTGTAAACCACTTTGAGCTACATAAATAAATGCCGTTGGCAGCATCCAGCAAAATGTTTGAACCAGCAGAGGAGATTTTCTGAATTTGAGAAGTTCATACATGTTTTCATACACATATATATAGGGGTTACGCAGTCCCTTCTGTATCGCCTACAGCTTGTTCAAAATAAAGCTGCTATGCTTTTGACAAAAACTCAGAAGAGAGTACAAATTAATCTGATATTGGCCTGTCTTCATTGGCTACCTGCTAGTTTTAGAATTGATTTTAAGCTTTTATTGCTTGTTTATAGGTCTTTAAATGGTTCCGCTCTGGTATATCTCACCAGTCTACTTAAACCATATGCTCTGTCTCAGCCTTTAAGATCATCTGACCAGCTGGCACTGGTGGTACCTCAGACAAGGCTGAAGCATAGGGGTTATTGTACATATGCAGTGGCTGCTCCACAGCTCTGGAACAACCTGCTCCTGTAGATTAGATCTGCTCTGAATTTTAACATTTTTACATTCAGATTGAAAACTTTTTTTCCCTGGCTTTTAATTCAAATTAAAAGGGTTACTGTTTATATTTTATGTATTGGATAGCCACTGTACTTTATACATGTTGACTGTAATTATGGAATGTTTTTCTGTTATGCTATATGTTATTCATTGCCTTTCTAATATTACTATTTTGTACTGTACAGCACTTTGGTAAATACTTGTGTTTTAGTAGGTGCTTTATAAGTAAAGTTGACTTGACAAATAATTACTGCGGTGAGCTGGCGCCCTGCCCGGGGTTTGTTTCCTGCCTTGCGCCCTGTGTTGGCTGGGATTGGCTCCAGCCAACCCCCGTGATCCTGTAGTTAGGATATAGTGGGTTGGATAATGGATGGATGGATGGATAACAAATATTTAAAGAGAGAATATTGAAAGGTGTCTCTCATATAAAATAAATGTTTTTTTATACTGTATTTGCAATGCACAGCAAAACACATATCTTATTAAGGTTTCAGCTTTTGATGATGTGAAAGCTGAAATCAAGAGAAACATGTCAGACCAATATAGTAGAATCTATCATTCACAAATCCACTTGATTCAAATTAAGGTTACAGGGGGCCAGACACTTTTCTGTCAGTAGTGGGCACAAGCCCAGAGCTAGTCCTTGATGGGGCGCCAGTCTGTCACAAGGCCCTTTCATGCACATGTACACTCTTCACATGAGCCAATTTTAAAATTGTCCGTTAAACTAATCAGCACATGTTTAATGGGACACCAGAAAATCAAGACAGACATGGGGAAAACGTGCAGACCATACATACAGTGAGAACCCCGGATGTTAGATCAATGAGCCTTGATCACTAAAAGCACACACAGACATACACACAAACACACAGATATATATATATATATATATATATATATATATATATATATATATATATATATATACTGTATAGATAGATATCCCATTATGGCATTTCCAAAGAAAATTTTGGTACCTATTCATACAAAGGATACTTTCACCTAAAGTTGTGGGCCATTATGTCACATTCTTTACCCTTTCCTAGTCCTTCTTCGTAAGCATAATTAAAAGAATTTACTCTTAGTTGACCGCAATCCAATATACCTCTTAGTACTCAAATGTCTCTTAAAAGTGCAAACACTTAGAATACCTGCAGCATGCATAAATCTAACCCACCCTCTTTCATTTACAAACAACAAACTTTAGTCACTTAAGAACAGTTCCCCATAATTCACTACTGTTCACTGGCAATTTGGATTGTAGTGCATTAAGGGTCAAGTGGTCAAAAGCAATAGGAGCTCTGATCACAACTGGATTCCCTGTGAAAGCCAAAAAGCATAATCCCCTGTAAACAAAGTTAAACTGAGACCTCCTCTATATGCACTTTAGCAAAGGTTGGAAGTGAAGCTGACAGTGAGCTTCTTTCTTAAGTAGTGCTTTATTGTTCTTTCTACATTAAAGTCACAGACATGCTTTACTGCCCACAGAATTGCAACTTCTTTACTGCTTTTTAAATGTTTTTATGAGGTATGCTCATAAAAAAGCACTTCACATTTCCAATTCAGGAAGATGTTACAGTGTGACTATTTGGGTGACTGTGTCTAGTGAATAAAGGCACCATACAGCTCCCAGATGCTTTTTCATATATATTGGTATGTTCGTATATATTGGTTTACCAATAGGCAGAGTAAAGAAAAGTGATAGCAACAGGAAAATTAAATCATCTTGCTGAATATTTCTAACTCTGCTACAAGAGCTTTGAGATTTTTTGATAAAATTGGATATTTCATGATTCACTTTATATTCCGGCAGTAGATACTGTGAAGGATATTTGCTTGTTGAACTAGTTGATTAAACTTTATATTGACAACAGTTATTGTTAATAAAACCTGTAATTTATACTTTCAAGCATTATGAAACTCACGCAATCAACGTCAGAGTCATGGAGTTCAGAGCCTACACTCACTCACACAGGGCCAATGTAGAATTACTATTATTACTTTTTGTGAATTTTTTTTAACCAATTTTTTATTTCATTTTAAATGTCTTTAACAAACTATGCCATCAAACCTTCCCAAGAGTAGTGTATCTAAAATCTATAAATAAACATGTTTTTCTCTGTCTACCTTTACATTATTTGTTACCCAGGGGAAATTAAACACAGATAGATAAGAATATGCAGAACATACAGGATCTGTCATGAAATTAATGAGACTAATTTCTATTAAACAAGACTGACTGAAGACGTCTAAAGACCTGTACCCCATATACAGGTGACCCGTGACCCCACAAAAGATAATTACCAAGAATGTTTCTAGGTCTGAAAGGATTGACATGTCACAAAATGTAATCATTTTCATAACAAAATGCTCTTTTTGTATGTCTTTTCAGTTTCATGACCTACCTTGTATAATGGCAAATATTAACTATACTGTACTTTTTTTTAGGTATTGATGACTACTTTCTTTAGAAGTGCAGGCAATCACATATATATTTTCTTTAAATGGCAAATAGCACACTAATTAAATACAGAAGTTGAAAATTAGCACCAGGCTTAAAAAAAAATAAACACAATTGTTTTGGCACATTTACAGTATGTGTCAGAACGAGATCGTAAGCACATTCCAGGGCAAAATTTAAAATGCAGGATGTGAAAATGAATGAGGGGAAGTCTACTAGTGTCAGTGATGTGTTTCTTAACTTCCCTTTATCTTTTAGTAAAGGAATTCCAAAATCAATTAAACTGCAATAAAAATATTTATCATGTATGTACATAAGAATAAACGTGTGGAGAATTGTTTTTTATTTCATTTTTCAGTTTACATGTGGAATACTATATTTTACTTCCTTGCTGCAACTTATAATTTATAGCTAAATAACACACATTTTTGCCAAATTTGGAGTTTTTTCTGTTTTTCCTCTACACTGTAATGTTGTACTAAGGTGTTGCATGACTGTACACCATCTGAAAAATAAATAATGGGAGAGAGGGAGTCTAATAAGGTGAAGGTTAAGGAGGGTTTAATTGGACTGAACATTACTCCATTTGCTGTTGTTAAATGATGCTGCATGCCTTCTGCTCATCTTGCTCCCTCCAAGCAGGGTCGCCAGTGAAGTTTCACACTTAAGACGATTTATGAACCTGATGAATGGTCTGCATGCCTTTCTCTCTGGGAGGTTGGTGGCGCACAGCGGTGTCGGCCCCCAGCTCCAGAATACACTCAACTTACACATTAGTCACAACAATCCATCTCCGTCGCTTGATCTGCTCCAAGAGCTCCTGCGTTGTGTGCCTTATTGCGAGCTGTGACAACTGCTATTGTTCTCACTAGGCAATTCTCCACTGTCTCCGAGACCCGTAGACACCAGTCTTGACGCCAAGCCCTGGTGGAACGATGTTTCTCTGTTATGCTCTCATGTTCCTTACTCCTCTTTTCTCTCAGCCATGGGAGGGTGGCTGTCAATAGAGTGACAAATCATTTTACAGACAGCTATCTGTGTGAGAAAGGGTGGCAGTAGTGAGAAGGTCCTTAGGGCACGACCTTAGTGGGATCTTGAAAATACACACTTTTGGTTTACTTGTTCTGGCTTCAGTCAAAGCCCCCGTAACCCCTTGAAATCACGAATATTCAGGAATTCAAGGTATTATTACATTTTGTATTGACAGTGTTCCCACGAGTTTGTTTGCTGCAATATTTTTGACAAATCTATTAGAAAGCACTGTTTTTTTCATGTGTAGACAAAAGAAGAGTTGTATTAGTTATGTTAGAAAATAAACCACAGAGCACAAAAGAAAAATATGGACATATTTATTTTAAACCTGCAAGTCTGAAAAAATGGCATAGTACAATACAGTGACCTTTATATTATTGTTTTATGCTTGCAATCTGATGTACTTTATACTACAATACAGTATATCCATCCATCCATTTTCAACCCGCTGAATCCGAATACAGGGTCACGGGGGTCTGCTGGAGCCAATCCCAGCCAACACAGGGCACAAGGCAGGAACCAATCCTGGGCAGGGTGCCAACCCACCGCAGACAATACAGTATATGACCTATTTAAATAGTTCAGACATGTTATTATTTTTCAGTTACTGTTTTTTATATTTGAGTGGTGCAGCATTTGTTGACACAGATTCTGCCTTCTTGGCTCAGACCTTTCATTCAGTCACTGCATGTGTGGAGTTTGTACACAATTTTTTCTACAGTTACTTCATTTTTTCCCATCATCCCCACACAGATGTGTGTGTTAGGCTAGTTGGTAATACTAAATTGGCTCTGTGTGCATGAATGGGCCCTATGATAGACTGGCATCCTGTCCAGACTTGATTCACACCCTTGCATCCTATAGTGCTAGCTTAGGCATCAGCCCCCAAGACCCTATAGTGGATTAAGTGGACTGGAGAGTACTACAACCAACCTTTAAAAAAAAATCATGTAAGGGAAGAAAGTCACTTAATGTCATCTTTTGTCTTACAAACCACAATGAAATTGCATTTTTGCAATTTTGAAGATGGAGTTGGACAGTTTTCAGATGTGTGCTACTAGTGCTAATACTTGATTATCTTTGCAGTCATTCGAAATACACCAGCTGGCAGTAGCCTACAGAATGAGGCAGGGCTTAGCTGCAGAAGCGTGTACGTTATTGTTTGTGGAGCGGCAGGATGTTGCTGAGCTGCAATGGCCACAGCTAATGCTGCCTTGTCATGCTATTCAAATGGTCATAGATGTTTTCTTGAGGATCGGGACTGGAAAGTCAAAGGAAGGATGGACTGGTGATTCCTTTGAAAGTGAAACTTAAAGTAATAAAATGTCGGTTACATAGCTAAATTATACAATTATGGCAATAAAGGGAAAATGACCTATTAGGGTTTGGCTTGATGACTAATGTTGTTTTTAAATTAATTTTGCCGTTTTTCTTGTGCTTTATTTTGCTGTTGTTTGAGGAATAATACGGTTCATTTATTGCTTTAATGCTGTATAGGCGTTTATGTCACAAAGCTACAGGCGAGATGATGCTGGTGCATGCATGTTGCTGCCGCTCCTCCCTGTTAACAACACTTTTTGTTGAAATTTTGAGGTTCATAGATGCAATCAACTAAAATAGCATTGATTTTGGATTTTTAAGAGATTTTAGCATGGAAAGGTGCTATATAAATAAAATGTATTATTATTATTATTAGTTGTAGTAGTATAATAATTAATTCACATTATGAATTAGTTTTCATGAATTGGTTAGCTCTGCAAAGAAGGGGAACACTGTAGATGGTTTATATCTGTCTCTGTTTGTCTGTCTTTTTGCCTCTCGATCACATGTATTACCAATAAACATAATTGCATTATGGTATGAATCAAGGGTTTCCCATATGTCTGCACAAATGGTAATGTTAAAGTATGTTTTGAGCAACTCCGAAAATTCACAGCTTCAAAATCAAAGCAACACATTCAGAACTGTTACATTAAAATTACAGAATTTTGAAATATCCTGTCAAAGATTAAAAGTCTAGTAAACTATATTTCACAACGTACATAAAAGTGCAGCTGTTAAAATTCTTGTCATTTCTAATACGAAGCACTTCCTCTTGATGGCCAAATTGAATTGTATGTGGAATATATTGATGATTTTGCTTAAGTTTCATAACACCCACAGAAAAATGTTTGGTTGATTAAGAGACATCTCAAATTGGTAATTGACCCAGATGGAGCAAGCTTTTAGCACCTCTGGGTAAGCTGATTAACCTCCACGTCAATCATCATTTAACGTATTTAGTATCTAGTCTTCTTGACTTTTATCCTTAAAAAATATTTGACTTGTAAACTAAAGAATCAGCAAAAATAAATTGCAGTAAAAGATATTTAACATCCTTGTTATGTTATAAATAAAAGCACATTAACATTGTTTGGGGTGATATTTTAACCCCAATTGTTAAAAAACAACACAAAGGTAATGTAACTAAAAATATTATTCAAACTGTATGTCCCACCTACTTAGTATCTCCCTAGTCATCAGTGTGTCACGCCTTAATGTAAAAGCAAATGCATATTTTCTTATTTATATAATCAAAGTATATTAATCTTTGTAGTTCAGCACAGCAAAAACATGTTTGCATTTAAGTAACAATTCTGATATATTTATGAATTTCAGAAATGAATAAATCATGTTCAGAACAAATGAAACTATAATAACTCTTTAATATCTCTGTGCCCTGAAGTGTTTTAGATGTTTTATGAACAATTTGCTGATGAAATATGAAAGAAAGAGTACAGAATATAGTAGTATGTAAAACGGAGAATATAGTTAGAACAACAAATGAATTAGAAACATAGGAAGACATCAGAATTAGTGAGCACCTGCCGTACACCGCAAGTATTGCTCATTTTACAGCCATTTTGTCTGATAAAGGCATTTCAGATTAAAGCTATTTTGCAGGCTGTTGGAATTGCATTTAGAGTTGGTCTGGCAGGAGAACACAACAGATAGAGCCCTAATACCCTAAGAAGGTATTGTCTACTCTATATGTGCTGTTTTGATGAGGCAATAATCATCTGCTCCACAGCAATCATCTGCTGATTCAGTTTTTCACTGTTGGAGGGCTTGTTTTTACATTCTGTACACATCCTATGCAACAAGTGCATAGAAGACACTTGCATTAACTGTATGTGATTGTGATCTTGCCCAAGCTATACCTCCCTTTGTCACATTATATTTTAAGAGAAACTATGGCTTACTGCTCTTTCTGGGCTATATCTTTATTTTTGGTGCTTATTGAAGGCCTTTCGTGGTTTTCTAGTGTTTTTTCAGATCACCTATGGCTTACATATAACATGAAATTCTTCTTAGATTCTTTTCTTAATGAGGAATAGAAAGAAATGACAAAAACAGTTATGTTACCTGTAACCTCTTACCTGTCACACTGTCCATGTTGTACCTCATGCATTCAACCCTAGGACCCCTATGACAGACTACTTACTGACTGGAGTTGTGTTTACTTTCAAACGTTTACTTCAACCCAGTTAACCCCCAATAGAGGGCTTCACAAGGGCACACCCCTTGTGTCCTTAAGGGACCACAATCAGACAAGGACTGAATGAACTAACCTCCCGACCTTCTAGTAAAAGTTAGACACAGAGATTAGCTGAAACCTGTAGCAGCCAATATAAGCAATAAAACGAATTTTATAACTTTGGTGGGTACATGCAGTTGTCATTCAATCCAATTAGCAACAACAAAGATGCAAATGGCACTTTCCCAGATGGCCCAGTTCCTTAGTTACGAATTATAAATCCTTAATAGAAAAATGAAAAGAAAAATATTTCTTGCCGGAGAGAGAGATCTCTTTAAAACAGGGGTCTCCAACTCCAGTCCTTGAGAGCTACTGTGGCTGCAGGTTTTCATTCTAACCCTTTCCTTAATTAGTGACCAGATTTTGCTGCTAATTAACTCTTTGCCTTAATTTTAATCGATGCACAACTTAAGACTCAGGCCCCTTAATTATGTCCTTTTTCCTTAATTAGCAACCAAACAATATTAAGACATAGAATGAACCAACACATAAACAACAACATAAACAATTCAGCAGTCAAGAAAAGTCAATTAAAATAAAGGGAAATAGTTAATTAGCAGCAAGAACTGGTCACTAATTAAGAAAAGAGTTAGAATGAAAACTTGCAGCCACAGCAGCTCTCCAGGACTGGAGTTGGAGACCCCTGGTTTATAACAACTCTTAAAAAGCTCAGTGAAATTGTCTGTAGCTGCAACTGCGCAACGCTT
Organism: Polypterus senegalus; assembly: GCF_016835505.1. NCBI lineage: Eukaryota > Metazoa > Chordata > Cladistia > Polypteriformes > Polypteridae > Polypterus > Polypterus senegalus. The sequence goes on from NC_053156.1 coordinate 112,231,436, forward strand.
TTTACAATACTGTCAGAAAAACAACAACTGAAATAAATGTGCCTGTTCTCAAATGTCAGCTACGACGCTGAGTTCTTTTTGAAAAAATCTAATGAAGAGGCACCTGCTCTCTTCCATCCTGCATAAACACATGAAACACCTTGTTTACTTGTTTTCATCTCCATTAACAAAGTGTGTCATGTCAATTTTCAGTTTCTCAAAACACACAGAAATGTTATTGGATTATTGTCACTGTTATATATTAACTCAAGTTTATTTGTATTTTATGTTTTCTTGCCTTTGTTAAATTAGAATCATTATTTTCCTTGCATTTTTGTAATTATTGTTGGTATTGTTAATTATTTCTTAATTATGTGTTGTGCTTTTAAATGCATACCCACACTTTGTGTTCTGTGGGTGATGCACCAAGAGGCGGGGCCATGATGACATCATCACTCCCAAGACCTCCTACTGGCTATTTCAGTTGAGGAAAAGAGGATCTCATGAGTGGTGCATTGAAGCAGTGAAGGAGTTCTTTGTAAGTATTGTTTTTGTTGTTGGATTTACTGTATTTTTTTTTAATTGTTTGAGTCTGCTTTGGATTATGTATGGGGACCTGTGCATCTTTGGATTGATTTTTAGGCAACTCCTTTCTGCCTTCTTTTTTGAATACTTTTAATATCTAATTTATAAAAGTTCATCATTTGGTTTGTTTTTACAAGCCTGAGTTTTTCATAGTTTCCCCTTCTGGTGGGACATTTTTGATGTTTTGAAAATTTAATGTATATTCTGAACTTTAATAACTAGTTTTTTATATTTTGGGCCTAGCTAAGGCTGTAGCCTCAGCTAGCAGAAAGGCACTGGTTCGGTTGAGGTAAGTTTTTTCTGGGCTGGTTACTGTGGGTCCTGGTCATCTTTTCATGGCACTTTTGAAGATCTGACACCATGCTCCTAACTCAGATTCACAACAATCACTAAGCTCAAGGGTTTTTTTTCCCAATAGGAGTCAAACATTTCACTTTCCAACTAAGCAAAATACTGCTAACCCTGCTTTGCATTTCAGCATGCCCTATAGTCCTGTTCATCTTGACAAGACATCCAGGCTTAAGGTCAGTTGAAAAGGTAAAGTATCTCCCATACATTTAAAACCACAGGGCACAATGGTGGTGGTCTCCGTGAAGACAACCTAAAAGATTAGATTTATTGTGTTCATTTTGTTGATTTTATAAATCATATTACAATAGACCTGACCCAGTCCAGGGTCCAATCAGTACTACTTCACATATACTTATGTTTCACATAAAATCAATTGGATTATTTTGAAATCACATACAACATGAAGTTCAAAATTAAAAATTTTAGATTACTTTTAACTTAATTTAAAAAGGAACTACATTTGTAGTATATCATATGCTTGAAAAGAGATGCTGGAGTAGATGTATTGCAAACTTGCATGTTCATTTAATTTGCTGCAAAAATATTCTTTTGATGAATATAGTCTTTTTTTTTTTTTTGAAAACCATTATGAAGTTCTTGGGTAACTCTAATAATTTTAGTAGCAGCAATGATTACATTTTTTATGTAATGCATTACAAACAAGGTTTATAATAGGGATGGCATTCCTAACAAATTCAAGCTATAAATATTACAGACTACATAGTTAAATTATGGATATAAAGGAAATGTTTATATTTACTAGGTTGGGTCCACATTAACTAGTTTTGGATTTTTTTCTGTTTAGTATTATGTGTAATGATCTCAACTGTCCTTTTTCTAAAAATCTGCAAAATATGCAGCTACAAAATAAAGTTGTGTGTATGTTTTGTTTTGTTGTTGTTATTTCTTAATAATAAATTATATACAATCAGTGATCACTTTAGTAGGTGCACCCATGCACAACCAGATAGGACCAGCTTTTGTCTCCAGAAGTGTCTGGATTCTATAAGGTGCTGCAAACATTCCTTAGGGACTTTGCTGACTCAATGGTACCTCCTGGTTTCTGCACATTTTTAAGCCACACGTGTATACCACCTTCCCAGCAAGCCAACTTATCCCAAAGGACTGGATTAAGATTTGATAACTGTTTACGCCTCTAAAGTAAGCACTCATTGTCACTGAGATGATGTGTGCAATGAGTCATGAATTCATTACCTTGGTGGGAGTATCGATCTGAAGAACAGCACATATGCCATAAACAGATACACATGGTTAGAAACAAGCGTAGGTACCAGTGATGTTCACATGATGATAATTTACTATTAGGAGAGCTAATGTGTATCAAGAAAACATCTCCCACAATATTACACTGTCCCTCTAGCCTGTACCATTGACACAAGGCAGGATGGAGGTACAGATTCAAGAGGCTTAAGTCCAATCCTGACCTTACCAACTGCATCATGCAGGAAAAACTGACATTCATCATACTGGGTAACATTACTCCACGCATTTGATTTTGGCGATCCAAAATGTCCCCTCATCTGCTTGTAGCTTACAGGACTTGAACCTGGCATGGTTTAATATACCAGAGTCAAAGATGCTAAGATCATGCATTTTGTCCATTCTGATGTTTTGGTGTAACAGTAAGTAAACCTCTTGAACATGGCTTAATGTTCTATACATTGAGTTGCAGTCACCTTTTGAAGAGCAGACAACTTGCATAATGTACAGAGATGTACATGCTTGCAGAGGGATAAAGCACAAGTTTTTGCATAGCAATATATGAGGAAATGGACCGTTTTAGCTTCACTGATTTTTGTTTAGATGGTAATAAATTAATGGCGTGCTCTTCAAACATTGGGCTGCTTGCTGTATTTATTGCATGCAGAGAATGTGAATATTCCTGGTCAGAGACACTGTAAAAATACAATGAAGCTTAAATTTGTCTTCTGTAAACAGCCACAACATAAGCGAAATTCAAAAAAGGAAAATATTGCTTATGACTTATAATTTAAACCACTCTCCATGTCTACTTTTTTTTCTTTCTTTCTTTCAGTGTTTCTTGTAATAAATACTGTTTGGTGTATACAGAATGGTTTCATTGTTTTCTTTTTCTTTTTTGTTAGTTTGCTTTTAATGGCCCTCCTAAAATTCAAGCCAGCTGTGGTCTTCAATAAAAACATTTTGAGAATTTCTCCTCATTATGTTTTCACTGTTGGCTGAAGCCTTTTTGGGCACTTGCTTAAACAAATCTCAGGCAACTCAAATTGCAAATAACCTGGGCACTGACGCTGCGCCACTCTCGGGTTCCAGCAGGACGATGGTAATCTCCAGTGTAAAGTTTAAGAGCTTTAATGGCAGGGTTTGAGAAGCTGCACAACTGTGACAGTCTGCCTGTAGTACTGTATTTCTGTGTTTGGGAATTAACAGAAATATACTTTTATGATTTTTTTTATCATTATCGCCAACAGGAAAGCTAATTGTGTTGTGTCCAAAACACATTGTGGAGAGATAAGGATCATCACCAACACATTTTACAATACTCAAAATAAACAAAGAAATACTAGAAAATTGCTGTCCACTATTAAATGGAGGACATGCAGAGAAACTATGAATGGCTTATTATAGCAGCACTGCATCACAAAGCAAAAATTACTGTTTGGAAATAGTGTGGAAAAGTTGTAAATGGCATTAAATAGTAATTCATATTTTGGTAACTTACAGTACATGTTATTAACAAATATTATATGATGCTTCTTTACTTCTTTACAAATAATTTATTAACTGGTTGTAAACTTTCTACAGAACTATTAATCTATTGTAAAGGTTATTAAGAGCTTATTCATGAAAAAAAATTAAAGTTATTAGAAAGTGTTACCTTATCACATCCTGTACTATACCATGAAATGAAATGACGAACTAAAGACTTATGCCAGTACTCCAAACAACTTACTGTTCCCTTAAAGTTACTCGAAAGTACAATATGTATGCTATACGGTGAAAACTCTTTTGATAGCAAATGATTAAAAATGTGAATTTAAAAAAAAAAAAACCATACACAAAACAAAAAGTATAATTGATATGGAGTATCTGGGAACCTTAGTTAAATCTCAGAGAAGAAGGCGGCTGCTTGGTCTGTTTTGAACACTCAGTGGACCTTACATTTAAGCATTTTGAGCATAAGAAAGATGAAAAAAGAGAGAAATTCAGAGCACACATTGACACAGCGCATTGCCACACCCACCACATGACAAACCAACTCGGGTTTCCAGATTAGGACCCGAGTGTAGGCATGCAATGGGTGATACCTCAGCGCCATAATAGTTCAAATGGAATGGAACCAGTGTGAGATTTTGTATGGTGACTGGAGTGCCAATTCTTCCACCAACCCCCAGGTTTTTTCCTGCACGTTGGAGGCCCAACATGCAGGGCTGGATACAGATTAACATCATACCCAGGAAAAAGCATAAAAAAGATGCCATATAAATAAAATGAATACTTCTTGTTATTTTGCCTCTGCTTTTAAGACTTTTCTCTCTACTGGGACTTAAAATATCTCCCAAGGGCTCCTAGCTAGTTCTCATGACTAAAAAATAATTTAAGTCAGACAATCATCTCACATGGTAGGAATACATTTTATTAAACTATTTCTCTTTAAACAGTCCAAATTAAAAATGCAATGCCTTAGTATGTTAAAATATGCTACAAATAGGCATACAAAACTGGACCTTTTCCTTTACTGAGTGAAACAAAATAAACAACTGCATAGCAGCTACAAAGGCCTGGAATCAAAATTAAATTGGCAATGTGAAAAAAATTGAATAATAAAAACTGTACTACTTTTCAAATGATGCAACATTAATTTACATAAATTACATTTACACACCAGCAATGTAAGTTATTAAAGAACTATTAGCATTAGCAAATACTACCTGCACACTAACTGGTTACAGGGATAGGGATGCTGATATTCAGTTCTAGAGTGCTGCTGTGGTTATCTAAGTTTGTCTGTTTATAACTAGCTAATTATACAGGAGATGAAATTTGCTTCTAGATTGATCTTTTAAATTGTGCAAAAAAGGTTGAACTTGAAAAGCAACCTTAAAATATTAACTGGAATCAACACAGCAATCTTTTCCTTGTGTATTTTAGTTAGGGACAGACCACTGTCAAAGGTTTCAAACGTGTAGCCAACAATGTCAGGCTTTAATACTCACACTTGACGACATTCCTTGAAGTCAGATTTGGACATTACATTGTGTGGCATACTACTTTTTAATTGAGAGCTAATACACCCTTCCTATAGACTGAATTAATTGCATTAAGTTTTTCTAAGAAAATTCATACCTGGGTTACAGTATTGCTTTTCTAGGATGTGCACCTTTCACATTTATTCATTTACTTCAAACAAGAAGGCTGGCTTGATTTTCTTAGTACTTGAATAAATCCTGCCGCACAGACGTGTAGTGAGTAAATTGCTCTGCTCCTTATTATTTGATTTCAGTTCTTAAAAGTAGGAAATCATACCAATTCAAGCAGTAAAAAATATTTACTGTTACAAAATAAAATTAATGTAGTTAAATGTAGTGAGGTTTATAAGAAAACAAAGCACTCCACATCATTTATAGCTAATTAAAGGGAAACACATAATGGGTTCCTCTACATGCAGAACATGGGTACAGACTTTGATACTCTGCATACCATTTGTAAATCTCTGGACAGCATCTGAGCGCAGTGAAAAGACAAACACGAACACGCCACTTTGCTTCAAGTTCATCAAGCAGGCCCTTCTTCTGAATGCATCACTTTTCTGTTAAGGCAGCATGAATAACAAATGATATAGGATAACGCGTTCTGAAGACTTACCTCCATGTCTCAAAGAATTTCAGTTAGTCAAAACATAATTGCTAATTGTTGTTGCTGTTTTTTTTTTACAAAAGATGGATAAAACAGGAAAATTAGCATGACAAAATACAATCCATCAGTTTATTAATTCAGCAAGACTTAACTTGGCTAATTCTTAAATACTGACTTTAACACACGATTCACGAAGCTATGAGACAGCAGTAATCAATGCCTTTTAATTTTTTTTTCTCTATTTTTACAACACATCATCTTTTAGTACTTTCTAAAATTTTCTAGACCATTGGTTTGCTGGGTAATCAAATCTCAAAATCCAAATCAAAAAATAAACAATGTAATATATCAAAAACTGAAAAACAGCAGAGCTGAACACAAAGTAGTAAGGATCCAAAGGAAGCGCAACATTAGTGTACGTTTTTATAACGCTCATTTACAAGCTGAGGAGCTCTGCCTGTTTCCTGTCTTCTTCACAGCTGTCTTAATACGCCACTCCATTCACTAGTGGAAATCAGTGGCTGGGCTGCACCCAACACTTGGACACATTTCTAGACATTGAGAGCTCAGTTGTCGCTATGCTTGATTTTCACATGGGAAATTATAAATAATAAAAATAGAATTATTATTGCAATCATTTTGTTCATAATTTACTGATAAGGGACAAACTGCAAGTGTGGAAAAGGCTGCTTTGCAACCATTAGGTAGACATCATAACATTTTACAAAATTTCTTTTACATTACTATTGTGAATTTCATTTCTTTCTCAGTTTTGAGTAAAGTAATGCACTCAATTTTTGATGCTCTTTTCATGAATTCATTTTTTGATGTTTATTTTCTGAGGGAACAGTCATGCTATTTCATGCACTCACTTCTGGATATTAATTTTAAAAAGCTAAGTTTGGAATTTTGTTTCCTGTAGGCACTTTTTTTTTGTTAATATTATGATGACTACTTTTGAACTGTAATGTTGTTATTTTGTGTTTTTATGTTTTGCCCTTCATTGCCAGAGTACTATATATACAATCTACAAAGTGGAACATTATTGTTAAAACCATTGTTAAAACTATGGTAAAATATGTTTTGTTTTTAATATGTAATTCTGTACACTTCTTTTCTTTTCAATAATTAACATTACAAAAAGCTTCTGCAAAATGTTTTTTTCCAAAAGCAAAGTATATGCTTTAATTTTTGCACACATAATTTTCATTTCAGTTTGTGGCACTCAGATTCCATGAATGGATACTTCATTTTTCTTTTCATTGAAAGCTCAGATCTTCCATGTTTAAGAGGAAAGCCTGAAGGGTCCAGCTTTCCAACTTGAAAACAAAAACAATAATACTTTCAAATAATTAAAAAACATAAATAATTAACTACATGATAGTCATTAATTTGTTATGACACATATTCTTTTACTGTACAGTCAGTAATATTTAGGATGTTGTACCATGTTAGCCATTATGGATGTGGTAAAGGTTAAGCAAAATGACACCTTTTATTGGCTATCTGAAAAGATTAGAGTATGAAGACATAGAAGAATGGGCCTGAGTTTCGAAAGCTTGCATATTGTAATTTTTTTAGTTAGCCAATAAATGTTTTGCTTGTACAGTCGGTTAAAGTGTCCTTAAATCTCCTTAAAGCACAACCAGCCTTGATAGATTTCAAAATTGTCAGTGAATTATTTATATGTGTGGATTAAAAATAAAATTTTCACTTACTTATTTGACTGATGCCTTTATCTAAGATGACTTACAATTTATTATACAGTTGATTATATTTTATTTTGGAGCACCATCAGGTGAACACAGTGTCAGTAGCAGGATTTGAACCCACAACCTTAGATTTTAGGTACAAAGTCTTAACCACTACACCACACTGGCTCCCAAATTTTAAACCAAATAATTCAGCAGCTTGTCTTGTAAAAACTCATTTTGAAATCTTTGCTTGCCCCTGAAATAAGAAAGATTAAATATTAATTTGGAAAAAGGCAGCCACAGTTTAAAAATGTTTATGGGAAATAATTTGCTGTCTTATTACTGGAGTGATTATCTGTGAGAAACATTAAGTCATTACAGTATGTATACAACATTTTCCCCAAATGTTTCATGCACTTGCTAATATTTCAACCATTTTTATGAGAGACACTGACCTTGTTAATTTTAAAATGTGAACATATTTGCATATACAGTACTTGGATTAAATTCAGTTAATGCTGTACATCCTTTTTAGCCTCCTGCATTAAGGAGTCTGCAGTGATCCACACTGGGAATGTGTCTGCTTTTGCTGCACTGATCAGTTTGAATATTTTATTCTTTACTGGAATTCTTTTTATTCTGTAAGGTGGCTTGTGAATGTGCTAGCAGTCAATGGTATTATACAAAATAAATACATATTATCTTGCACAACTGAATTGATATTAATAAGTGAATATATTTCAAAGAATAACTTTTACATCATAAACACCTGCTTGTAGATTCAATCACACAGTCTTTAATTTAAATATGATCATTCACAGTTTAAAAAAAAAAACAGCTAAAAGTTTTTATTTATTTATTTTTGTTGAATATCAATATTTTCATATCAAAGGTCAGTAAAATGTAGAACAGTACTCTCTGATTTTGGTTTTTCGACCGCAGAAATACACAGCTAGTTAAATATTATTGACTTCCCGTCCCTTCTGATACAAGACTAGATATTTCTTTAAATGGTCTGAATTTCATATTCAACTGTTCTTAGTAATAAATTAAAGAAGTTAATTATGAACTTTATTTATTTTTCATCTCAAAATACTGAAAGACAGAATTAAGAAATGCATAAAGGCTCCTGCTTTTTTAGAAAATATTTCATAGAGGAGCATGAAGGGTTTGTTTGCCATTTAATGTTACTTGAGTCTGACGCTGCACATTTTACTTTAACTTATACCAAAAAATGATGTTACTAAATTTTCTTGTAAATGAGCTGCATATTTATTTAATGTCATACTTTTGCTTCTTTATCTTTCCTTCTAAGTGTATTTCAATATGTTCTTTATGTACTCCATATATTAAACTAATATGCAACACAAATTAAAATCTTTGTAGCTGACTTTCACTTTATTATCTTGTAAATAAAATTTTTAAATATATATCGCATATTCATTCTGCTCTCTGTAAAGCCATGAAATCGCTGCATTTTTTAGAAACCACTAGGTTATTTTCTAAGTAAACTGTGTGCTCAGCCCTTAAGAAGCCACTAAATTCACTTTTTACAATATGGTTTATTTAATATCCAAATGTTAATTAGTTGCACACTTGCATGCGCTTGCATTCAGTTTTCAGGTAGTGCTTTCCACAGATGTATTTAGTCAAAAGCGGCCCCTTTGAGGCTAGGCTCAACTTCCTTTACATTCCAATGTGGAAAATTTTTAGAATTTTCTTCTGGCAGGCAAGCTGTACTTTAAATGTTTTGTTTTACTTCACATTTAAATTATCTTGGCTTAATTGCATGGAGTGATGAAGTAACAGAAGGACAAAATCTAAATAAACAAAGTAAAATAAAAGATCGTACTTGACTGTTTGATGAACCTTGTATGCTCGTGTAACTGGAAATTGCAGCCAAATGTGAACAACTGAATCTGAATTCCTCATTTTTATTATTAAAAAAATGTAAGTTAAATCAATATTCAGAGAAATATTACTGAAAAGAGCCACTCCTTCAAATTCAGACATCTGGATAAGTGACGGAGAAATGGTAGGTCAGAGGATGCTATAATACTTAAAACAATGAGAACTAAAAAAACAGAATATTTACATATTTTTACTTAGGAAACCACAAAATATACTTTGGGTTCAATGATAACATACAACAAGAGCCAAACTGGAAATCTGAATCTTCTCTTGGCTACATTTCTCAAAATTGATTTACAAGGCTAGTTAAAAAGTGCTAAATGGGTTTAGTCAAAAATGAAAATATTTTTGACAAATCAGTGTCAAAAAGTCATGTCAGATAGAAAATATTTCTCTGCTAAAGATACAAAGTAATTTTCTGAAACATTTGTATCATTCATTGCTGCCCTTGTGGAATAAGAATATGAAAATGATATTTATGATATTATATTCAAATTTATATTTTGTTTTCAATGCAAAGTTTAAAAAAAAGCCAATGAGATGTGCTGAGTGTTGTGTTGAGGATAAATAAACTTTTGGTGGTTTTGACATGTGGAGCAAAAAGTAGAGGATGACTGGGTGAGCAACTGCGCCAAGATGGAGGCAGAAGAAATGCATCCCAGAAAGAAGCCAATGTAATGTGGTTAAGGATGGCACCAAATGTCATAAGAAGCAAAACTCTCACTTGAATGAGTACCCTGGACTGCAGAGAGTAGGGAAAAAAGATTTGGTTAACAACCCACCAACTTGGGTTAACCTGAAAAATAGCAGTTAAACCAATGATAATGATTGTTACATTTTACATTTAAACTAGTCACATTATCTAGAAGACAGGTAATAGTATAGATTTAAAAATATGTGATATCTTTTGCCCAATGTGCACCTTCACCACCATTTTCTCTGCATTTCCTTGTGTCTGAACCTATCTTGACCAGTGGTCCCTCTCACTGGATCATTACAGAAAAACTTGCTTCATGGACTCTTGTATTTCTGTGCACCTTGCTTGTCTCCTGTCCACTTTTATACTTCCCAACTTTGAAGGGGGCTTCCTACGCCTTTACTTGTGTGTCTGACACTTGTACTTCCACTTTTGATTGCGTCACCATGGCCAAACAGACCAATCACATCAAAGCCCAAATGCCCAATCAGATTTCTCGTTAGAGCTGGACAAACAGACCTTAGTGTTTTATTATATAATAAATAAATGAAGGTGGCAGTGGAATCTTTACTACTGCCATTACTACAAACCTGGATTCAAATCCCCACCCGGTTACTGTTTTTTTTGTCCTCCCTGTGTCTCCTTTCCTGTGACACCTCAAAGAAGTGTCTTTTTGTTAGTGCAAAACCTGTGATTTGTAGATGCAGTGCTGTAATAGCAGGTAAAGAGAGCCCGGTGTAATTTCTTTCTTGGCCCTTGAGTGACCTCAGTAGCATAGCAAAGAAATCCTCAATATAGAGAAAAGCATACAGAGATAGTCATTCCAGTTTGTGGATTATTTGTCATTTTTTTTAATAAGGCAAATGTGAACAAATAACACTGAATTAGAACTACTACTTAATGTCTTTCCCCTTTCCACCATTTCACTTCCACAACCCACTAGTTGCTTATTCTACCTTTTTTAAAAATAATCAATACACTGCTTACATTAGTTTGTTTGTGGGAGAGTATGCCCTCCAATCCATTGCTGTCCCACTGAGTATTTATTGCTAAGATTAAAGACAATCTAAGATAATTAATTGCATGGAAATCATTGAGTTCAATTTATTGTCAATGTGACTCTTCTGCATACAACTGGCAAATGCAGGCCTGGTTTAGATCAGGACTATGCTCTATTTTTATCCATCTAGGACAAGAGGCAGGCTGATGGGGGCCCAGATATGAAGTTAATTGGCAGGGGCACAACTATTTAAAGACTTAGTTCCCTTAATAAGGACAGGAGCCTTGAAAGTAGGTATATTATGAACATGTTAATTGTTACACCAGTTTTTAATATATTAGGAGGTTTATTGAATTATTCAGGTCCCTTCTGCTACATCTAATAGTAGAAAGACCTCTATTATCTTGATTTGCATTTGGTTTGGTTTTGCAGTTGTTTTTTAGAGGATGGTCACAGAGGTTTCAGATGGCATTCTGGACAACCCAGAAGTGATTTCTGTATTTGGTTTAAGCCTAAATTACCCTAATGAGCTTGGTTTTATGGTCATGGCAAGAGTTCAGATGGTGGAAGAAAGTGAGGTCAGAGACAAAGAAAGAACTAAGGGTAGCATATATATATTCTGGTGTTTTAGGCATGATGTTTTTACGGACAAATGCTGTTTAGGTAGGCTGTTGGGGAAGCAGGTTATTCTTAGCACCTAGATTGTGTGTTTCCAAGCACCACTTAATAATTTCTCAGTTACTTACCTTCCACTTATTGTTCCCGGATTTATATTTCTATACCACCAAAAATTTGAAAGGTATAAGAAAACAATGTCATGATAATGCAGTAGCAATAAACATGTCTATCAAATACAACAGCAATAATAATAGATAAATTGGTAAAGTGTAGCTGTGTCTTTTCCAGGTTCCCAAAATCAAACAGCCACTAATAATAATTCTTTGCATTTATATAGCGCTTTTCTCACTACTCAAAGTGCTCAGCAATTGCAGGTTAAGGGCCTTGCTTAAGGACCCAACAGAGCAGAGTCCCCTTTGGCATTTACGGGATTCAACCCAGCAACCTTCCGATTGCAGATCCCTAGCCTCCGAGCCACCAAATACTGAGTTGGCAAGGAAGGATCCAGACTCAAATGCATAACAACTCACAATCCAAAAAAATTTGTAATAAAAACAGATTTAGTGAAAATTCAAAAAAGAACAAATAACAAAAATTCAGGAAAAAGTTACTACACATACAGAATAAAAGGCAGAAAAAGGAAATAAAAGTTTTCTTCTGTGTTTAATTACAGCCTTAGCTTTCTGTTAAATTTCAGTTACGTTTTACACTTAAAAGTTGTGTTACTTTTCTATTGGAAACTTACATAGGTTTCACTTCAGTACATTCATCCATCCATTATCTAACCCACTATATCCTCAGCATATTCACATATGTTCAGTACAGTTCGGAACTGTTTGCCCTCCATTCCTTACTAAGTGCAAAGCAGATCATAGACTGAAGTAGTCTCTTCTCAAAATGACAAGCAATAATTAGAATATTCCATTTACAAGTTACCTTGCAGGGGTTATAATAAAAGCTTCCATTATCTATTTTGTAATATAGACAGAAACATTTTAAAATCTTTATGAAAATACATATAGCAATTTAACACAGCCTAACTAACTAACAAATGGCTTTTACATACAGTATGATTGATGACTTCCAGTTGTACAGAAAGAACAGTAGTTAAGATTAATATTTATTCCTGAATCAAGAAATAACCTCTAATTTTTAAGGTTTGTCCATCTTCTTTTAATTGACTGTTCATTTGAAGTTTCAGCATCCTCTCTAACTGACTAGGTTAGCCATCATTTGCAGTAGAATTAATCAGGTAATTTGGAATCACATCTAGTTATATTTGTATTGTATGGTTTCTAAACTCGGGCGGCACGGTTCGCTTCCCGGGTCCTCCCTGCGTGGAGTTTGCATGTTCTCCCTGTGTCTGCGTGGGTTTCCTCCGGGCGCTCCGGTTTCCTCCCACAATCCAAAGACATGCAGGTTAGGTGGATTGGTGACTCTAGATTGGCCCTAGTGTGTGCTTGGTGTGTGGGTGTGTTTATGTGTGTCCTGCGGCGGGTTGGCACCCTGCCCAGGATTGGTTCCTGCCTTGTGCCCTGTGTTGGCTGGGATTGGCTCCAGCAGACCCCCGTGACCCTGTATTCGGATTCAGCGGGTTAGACAATGGATGGATGGATGGTTTCTAAACTCTTATGGGACTCCCCCCACTGGGACAACATGCCGAAGATCACCCCGAAGCGCGTGGAAGACAGCATTTCAGTTGCCAGGGCAACTGAAGACTCCCAGCAATGTAGCAGCTCTCAGCAAAAGCTAATCCGGACGGATTGCATTCAAGCTATAAGTGCCTGTCGTCTATGGGTGATGAAAGGAACATTATAAATGCAGGGAACAGTATTATTTGGCCACAACCCTGCCTGATTGCTGTGTCTGTGTAAAGAAGAGTGGTAGATCCCGCTACAATAAATAAATTGGGGCCACCTGTCCATTTCTGCTAAGGGACTGCTCTCAACCCTATAAAGTGTGACAGATAGAGGGCGCTATCACACCCTTGAACCCTTGTCCATGACTCCAGACACCAGGTAAAAGTCCAATACTTGACTTTATTAAATTGCCACAGTGCACAAAGCACCCTCTCCTCCACTATACTCATTCAATAAACACAATAACTACAATAAACAATCCTCCACTCCCAGACGCGTTGCCACCCTTCCACCCAGCTCAGCTCGCCGTCTGGGAGCTCCCACAGTACTTTTAAATACCCTGACCCAGAAGCGTTCCAATCCCCAGTCCATGTGACTCTCAATCACTTCCGGGTCAGGTAAAATGTTCTTTTCTTCACCCCGGAAGCCAGTCGCTTTTCCTTTGATGAATTTCTGGGTTAAAGGGCACAAATAAGTCTTTTGTCCTCCCTGCAGCTCCCTCTTGCGGCCCCTATGGTATCCAGCAGGGTCTTGTATAAAAACTACATATCCCATGACTCCCTGCTGGTCTTCGGGGCACCTCCATACTGCGGGCCACATCTTACAAAAGGCTGAAGAAACACATAGTCCCTTGCCGTACAATTGAATGCTTTTGGTGGTTTTTGTGAATTCTCTATTGATTATTGTTTTTGTCAACTCTTTGGATTTTTTTACCATTTTGCTCTGTAGTTTGACCTCTTTACTCGATTGTGGTTTTTAACTAGTTTATGTAGGAGTTGCTTTTTTTTTAAGCCCTACTGTTGTGTCTTGTGTTTTTTGGAGCTTTTTTTAAAGAAGAGCTTAACAAGATTTTATTAATTTGAATACTAAACCTTTTATTAATGAAGATTCTTTGTTTCCTCTGTGTTAAACAAGCTGATGGTATTTGATAATATTTGGGACTTTGGAACTCCCAAGTTCATGACGGTACCTTTTAACACACTTGATTTGGTTTAAAATATGAATTTTAATAATTTCATTCAACTAATTGTGTGAAATACTGTTTCTATTTTTTTTGTTTTTTTGTTTTTACTAGGTATAACTATATTGTAAGTACTAATAATATTTAAATTGTGTAAATTTAGATTAATGGGGTTTCAGCACACATCTATAGATCTTGACTCTTTTCACACAATACAGTTATAAGAACATTTATCATACAGCCTTATTGCATACACTAAAGCCAATTGTGGATCCATCTGTATGTAGCAGCCGAGTTACATTGATTTTTGGAAGTTACTGTTTATTATTAAAATCCTTTTGAAAGTCTACCAACATTTTCTGAAATGTTTTGATGGCGCCATTCTAAGAACTTCAAGCAAATTGTAAACAAAAGTTCTACACTCCCTAAGTTAATGACCGTGTAGGGTACCACCGCTGGTTTAGGAGTCTTCGAGCGTTTTGCTTTTTCATAATTAACTTCATGTTTTGCATGTGGCCATTGTCAAATGTCAAATCATGCTCTATAATTTCCAAGCTATGTGCATTTATTTTTTTACATGTCTGTTCAATGTTATTATGGCTTCTGCTTAGCCAGTTCACTAACAAAATCAGAAAGGATGGTTTATATGAATTTACATGCCATCTTTAATGAGCATTCTCTCTTCTAGTAGAGTCAGAGGTCTCCAAGATATTTTACAGTATAACTTTTATGTATTTGTTACGTCTAAATTGGAATGCAGTTTTCACACATGACTGATCTTCACATTTAATTAAGTTTGCAGTTGTCACAATAATAGTAAAACAATGTGTTAATACTTTCTGAGTATTTTTGTTAGTTTATGCATTGAATGTCCAGCTGAATAGAATCACCTTACCATAGCAGAGACTACTCAAGAAATGATAGCATCCTACTGTATGTGAAGACAAAGCAGGGAAGCAAGTGCAAATGAACTGTGTGTGCAGTTTAAAGAAAATGTGCTACAGCATAAGGGGATGAGGAACAACAAACCTGTTTCTGTGGGGCATAACTGAGTCTGGATTTAATGAGAATGGGACAAAATATTCTAGTGAGTGTGTGTTTGTGTTCGTGTGTGTGTGCTCACCTTGTGATATACTGGCACCCTGTGCAGGTGTTGTTCCTTTCTTGTGGCCACGGACTGCTGGGATGGGCTACATCTACCCTGCAACCCTGCCCCAGATTAGTGAGTTAGCAAGATGGATGGATAGGAAAAAAGAGATCTAGCCATTTTTGGTCCTGTGCTTGAAAACAAGCCAAAAAAAAGAAAGGAACCGAGATACCACAATGCATTCAGAAAACACAGCTATGTTGTATTAAACAGCGTGGGTACCTGGTGAACTAGGATTTTTTAAGTTCTTTTCTCCAGCTGTTTTGTGGAACCATTCAGCGTAGATGTTCCTTTAATAATAGTGACACTTACAATAGAAAATAGATTTTTGTGAGCCGGTGAGTTACATGGAATATAAAAAAAACAACCTACGGTCCTTTAATGAATACATGGCTTTGTGTATTTTGTAATATTTAAGATTCAAATACAAGAATAAATTGTAAATGAGTCTAATTTTCTATTTTGGTTTTAACCCAAGGTACATCATATATTCAGCAGCAAGCCCCTTTAACTTCTTAACACATAAAAAATGTTGTTTTGTCATTTACATTAACTTTTCAAAAATGTATTAAGGTGGTAAAAAGGTTAGTATTGTTTCATTGCAGCTCCAAATACTAGTCCAGTCAGTCTACATGTAGAGTTTGTACATTCTACTTAATGTTGGAGTATTCTTGTAGGCAAACAGTGAGTGCAGCCTGGTGTAACATTGTGGTGTCTGGCTCCTGTGCTGGTTGAGTGGACCAGAGTAGTTGTGTGTGGATGATGTCCGGTTGGTTGCAATCATCTTGGCTGAGTACACTCATTGCCCTCCCTCATGTATCCTTTGGAAAAAGCAGACCAGTTTTGTGCATGTGTCTATATAATTAGAATAGCTTTGCTACCCACGTAAGACAGTCCATTTGGTCTGTTAAAATTATGCATGGCCAATCCTTTTCAAAAAATAGGATTGCTGATGTATTTACATTTCTTTGTTAATTTATGGAAAACTTACCATTCTCACATTATCCTTATGGCAAATTTTGTAAACATGGCCTTATTTAGGGGGAGGCAGCTTGATGGATGAGGTCTCCAGGACTAAAAATATCCAAATCTTATTATGAGATATCATCTACTGTTAAATTCTGCTCCGTACTTCTAAAATTTTTATTATTATGCTGTATTAAGGATTTGTTCTGTTCTGTGTATTATATTGTATTGACCCCCTTCTTTTGACACCCACTGCACGCCCAGCCTACCTGGAAAGGGGTCTTTGAACTGCCTTTCCCAAGGTTTCTTCCATTTTTCCCTACAAGGTTTATTTTGGGAGTTTTTCCTTGTCTTCTCCGAGAGTCAAGGCTGGGGGGCTGTCAAGAGGCAGGGCCTGTTAAAGCCCATTGCGGCACTTCCTGTGTGATTTTGGGCTATACAAAAATAAACTGTATTGTAACTGTATTGTATTGTATTTGACTTTCATAACCAATTCATTAACCAGTTCTTGTTGCTTAATTACAGAGCAGTTTGAGAAATCGGGATGAAAATGAATTGTATAAAATATTGTTTATATTAAACAGAGGTATAATCAGAACTACCTTTTACAAGATTTTTTTAAATGTGTTTTCTCCTTATTTTCATATAAAGTCCACAGTCATAATTTTATTATTTTATTTTAGAGGACTACATACTACTTAGTAATAATAATAATGTGAAACACATGTAGTCAGATCTTTCTTGGAAGTTCACTAAAGTACTGCTGGAACTCTAATACACATCATTTGTACTTGTTGAAGATTTGAATTCCTTGAATACCACTGTCTGCTACATTTACCAAATTGTCTTTGTCATCTTATCATCTACTGTTTCCACAGCCTGCAGTATGTTTTCTTCTTTATACTGTACATAGTGTGAAATGTGTGACTTTAGCACAATTCTTACAGTGACTGATTTATACAAAGGATGTCAGTGGTCACACGTCAATTAACAATTTGTCTTTTTCTTCATCAGCCAGGAAGATCAGGATGCAGAAGAAGAAGAATGAACAGGGTCAGCCACTGCTGGTTAAGAAGAGCATAATGTGGATTGGACATAACTCATTATTCATTACTAATACTGAGCCCATTTATTATACAGGTCTGGGGATGTGGGAGAGAACTAGAGTGCCTGGAATAAAACCAGTGCCAATGATAGGTCAATGGACAAAGTCCACACAGACCTGGCCGAGAATCACAGACTGATACCTGAAGCATCAAAAAGTACTGATAAGATAGATAGATAGATAGATAGATAGATAGATAGATAGATAGATAGATAGATAGATAGATAGATAGATAGATAGATAGATAGATAGATAGATAGATAGAGGAAAGGCACCGTAATAGAAAGGTGACATCCCCCCTAACTCGCTCCAAGCAGACATTTCCAGTCTTTTGAATCTCTACTTTAACTACACAAGTCTATAGTGAACCCTAGATTTCCTTCAGACTTTGTGTGAAAAAAATATCCCATGTTAATTGTCATTTATTGTCTATTTATTTATTTATTTATTATTGTCTAATTGTCTATTTAAAAACCCACTTAAATGCAATAATTCAATTTCATGGTACTTCCCCTTAATTTCCACAAATATTAATGATGTGAAAGTGATATAATATTTAATATATTACAAGCCAGGGTTGCTATTAATAAAATATTAAATGTATCATTATTTCTTTTATGTTGGTAGTTATGTACTATCACTTTAAATGTGAGCCTGTTTCTTATATTCTGTGGGTGGCAGCCCAAGAGACAGGGCCACCCTGACGTCACCACTGTTGAGATCTCCCTCAAGCTATTTAAATCCAGGAAAAGAGGATCTCAGGCAGTATGTGCACTAAGGATTTTTGAAGTTGAGTATTTGTGAGTATTGTTAACATGTGGATTTACTGGTTTTGATTTTTTTTTTCTGTTTTGTGTTTGAGTAATTTCTTTTAGATTGTGTTTTGGGACTTGATTGTATTGGATTGCCTTTTCGGCAACTCCTTTTTTGCTCTTTTGAGCATTTTCTTATAGTTTTCCTTTTTTTAAAAAAATATAATTTAAAGATTCTAGACTTTGAATTATCTCTTACATTTGGAGTTTTCATTTTCTACATCTTGTTAGGCATTTATGATATTTTGAGACTTTAAAGAGCATTTTGAACTTTAATATCCAGTTTTCTAATTTTGGGCTGGAATAGGTCAAAACCAGTAGGGAGTTTCTAGGGGCTAGATGGTCTAGGACAGTGATGGCGAACCATTTAGAAACCAAGTGCCCAAACTGCAATCCAAAACCCACTTATTTATCGCAAAGTGCCAACATGGCAATTTAACCTGAATACCACCTAAAACTGAACACCAGCATAACCAAGGAGCTGGTGGTGGATTTTAGGAGGCCCAGGCCCCTCATGGACCCCGTGATCATCAGAGGTGAGTGTGTGCAGAGGGTACAGACCTATAAATACCTGGGAGTGCAGCTGGATGGTAAATTGGACTGGACTGCCAATACTGATGCTCTGTCTGTCTGTCTATCTACTGAGCTTTTAGTTTAGAAAAGCCACTCATACATTAACATCTTTTGTCTTAAAAGAAAAACATGATAGCAGAGCTTTCAATGATACAAACAACTTTTTGTTGAAAGGTAAAAGTTTGCATTCGGTATGCTTTTGAACAATTAATGTGCTTTTTGCTGTTGTATGCATGCTGATAATTTGTCTAACCTTGGCTCATACTTTGTAAGTTTGAGAGCAACACATGCAGCACTCAGGTCATCTGTTAGTCTGTTTCTGGTGTCAGATTTGATTTAATTCAAAGCTGAAAACAGCTGCAGACAAGCATAAGATGTTCCAAACAAAGTAAGGAAAGCAATCTCAAGTGCCTTCATTGACTTAAGATTATTTGGCAGAGAATTCCACACTTTAAGGATTTCATTTTCATAACTAACTGTGCTGTCCTTTGTCATCCCTTCGATCCTCTCAAGTGTTTCACGCAGGTCTTCCCTATTAAGCTCCGCCCCCAAAGCTTCCATTATATATTACGGGGTCGTGGATCAGGTGTGGTGATTAGCAATAATTACAGATGCGGACGACTTCTCACCCGTGCGCTTAAGCGAGGACTGCCCGCATCACAAAGCTCCCGGAAACTGCTCCGGCCACTCTACCATAACCCCCTTTAAGCCGCGAGTGCGGCAATTATCTGTTAAAACTGGCCTTTTCAATTTTGAGCTGTGGACCCGCTATACCACATCCCCTCCTACCCCACCACGGGAATCACAGACTCAAAAGGCTGCAGTCCGTGCCGCACCCTCAAGCAGCATGTGTGCCGCCCGCCTTACCCCAGACTGGAGAGGAAGGAAGCGCTCCCATTGGGCTGCTGGGCAGAGGGGCGGGTGATGTGAGAAAAGTCCTTGGGCGCGCGTGAAGAGGGGGAGCGGTGATGGGAGCAGTCCGGCCCTGCATTCCTCTGGCTTTATAGTAACGAACTCTGTGCTCGGGCGACGGCGCGCGTGCCCACTGAGAGGGCTCTGAGTGCCCCCTTTGGCACGCGTGCCATTGGTTCGCCACCACTGGTCTAGGATGAGTCTCTTCTGAGATGGCCAGTTAAGATCCTGGCCTGGTTTATTGGTACTTTTGGAGGCTTCAACACTCTTCACTCTTCCGCCATATTTGTGACTCACAAAACTGTTTAAATAAAAATATTTCTGCTAATCTAGTTTATCTCTGCCTTTGAGAATTTAGAGATGTGTCCTTTCCTAGAATGCACTTGATTCATTCTCTCTGCATAGCTTCTAGAGATAAATTGCCTTTTTGCTAGTGTATTAAACATAATTACACGCAAGAGTCCAAATTTCGCCTCACTAAAATAAAATGAATCTTTAGACTTATATGTGTACAATTTTTGTGACATAACCTAAGATTTTATTCACAGTTTTAATTTCTTCATTTCTAATTATCTGGAGGATTAGATTGTAAAAGTATTGTTAAAGTAAAACCTCAAGTTTTTTTCAGATTGTTGCCCATTTTGTATTTAGAGTTAATGTTTTTTTTCCTTGGGTGTAGTAGTCTTTTCTACATTAAACTGCATTTGTGTTTCCTAGTTTTTCAGAACTTTCTAGATCTTTTTGATTTTTGTATTTGCCCTCACTCCTATTTTGGTTCCATCTGCAGTTTTCACTTGTTAAATCTGAATATATTGCCAGTTATTTACATTTTAAGAAAGAATGGTCCTAGTGCTGTATGCTGTATGTTGACTGTGTACTTTTTCTTCACCTCTTATGTGTTTCTGTTTCTTTTACCCTTTGGTTATTTTGTGTCTGATATGTTGGGTTTTATTGTACAGCACTTTGGTCACCCTTGATGTTGTTTTTAAAGTGCTTTATAAATAAATAAATTAAATAAATAAATGCACTGAAGTTCGGATAGTCGAACCTCAGATTCAGGAGGAACAGTGTGGTTTTCGTCCTGGTCGTGGAACAGTAGACCAGCTCTACACCCTTAGCAGAGTCCTGGAGGATGCATGGGAGTTTGTCCAACCGGTCTACATGTGTTTTGTGGACTTGGAAAAGGCGTTTGACCGTGTCCCTCGGGGAATCCTGTGGGGGGTGCTCTGGGAGTATGGGGTACCAGACCCCCTGATAAGGGCTGTTCGGTCCCTCTACAACCAGTGTGAGAACTTGGTCCGCATTGCCGGCAGTAAGTCGAACCCATTTCCAGTGAGAGTTGGACTCCTCCAGGGCTGCCCTTTGTCACCAATTCTGTTCATAACTTTTATGGACAGAATTTCTAGGCGCAGCCAGGGTGTTGAGGGGGTCCGGTTTGGTGGACTCAGCATTGGGTCACTGCTTTTTGCAGACGATGTTGTCCTGTTTGCTTCATCAGGCTGTGATCTTCGGCTCTCTCTGAATCGGTTTGCAGCTGAGTGTGAAGTGGCTGGGATGGGAATCAGCACCTCCAAATCCAAGACTATGGTCCTCAGCCGGAAAAGGGTGGAGTGCCCTCTCAGGGTTGGGAGCGAGATCCTGCCCCAAGTGGAGGAGTTCAAGTATCTCAGGGTCTTGTTTACGAGTGAGGGAAGAATGGAGCATGAGATCGACAGGCGGATCGGTGTGGCATCCGCAGTGATGCGAGCTCTGCATCGGTCTGTCATGGTGAAAAAAGGAGCTGAGCCGTAAGGCAAAGCTCTCAGTTTGCCAGTCGATCTACATTCCTACCCTCACCTATGGTCATGAGCTATGGGTAGTGACCAAAAGAACGAGATCGCGAATACAAGTGGCTGAAATGAGTTTCCTCCTCAGGGTGTCTGGGCTTTCCCTTAAAGATAGGGTGAGAAGCTCAGTCATCCGGGAGGGGCTCAGAGTAGAGCCGCTGCTCCTCCACATCGAGAGGAGTCAGATGAGGTGGCTCGAGCATCTGATTAGGATGCCTCCTTGACGCCTCCCTGGTGAGGTGGTCCGGGCACGTACAACCGGGAGGAGGCCCCGGGGAAGAGCCAGGACACGCTGGAGGGACTATGTCTTCCGGCTGGCCTGGGAACGCCTCGGGATTCCCCCAGAAGAACTTGAAGAAGTGGCCAGGGAGAGGGAAGTCTGGGCATCTCTGCTCAGGCTGCTGCCCCCGCGACCTGACCTCGGATAAGCGGAAGAGGATGGATGGATGGATGGACGGATGAATGCACTGAAATTTCTTACTACCACCTATTTTAACTTGCAGTGTAAACCATACTAAAGTACTATTATGTGGACCATATTGCTGAATTTAAGAAATGTAACTTTGTTCCTGACAATAAACTACTGAAAAGGTACCTCAAGCCAAAGTATCTTCTGACTGAACAGTAACTGTGGTTTGTGGTTGGTATGACATTAATATGGATGGTATTACGTACAACATATGATATCTATGAAATCATCAAAAAAATACCATACACATTACAGTTTTATTTTACTTCACCATGGTCAATATAAATTAACTTTGAATATAACTACTGTAAACGCTTTTTGTACCTCTAACTAGAAAGTACAGCAACTCAGGCACAGAGTAAAAGATTTAATAAAAATAAGTACACTGGAAAATAAATGCAAAAACACCTTAAAGAAGGTAAAAATTCTAGACAGAAAGAGAGATAACTTTTCTATACAGTTCAGACCTTAGAACACTATAATATTTTATGCATTTATTTAGAGGTCAAAGATATTGAAGTATGGTGATTATCTCCTTATTTGTAATGACAACTGCATGTCACCTGAAAAATACGAAACTATCTTTAAGGTACAAAGATCCAGATCTTGATATTCAGTTAATCTACTCCGCAAATCCTCTTCATTTTTCTGAAAAGCAGGTTACTATCTCAAAGAAAGTTGGACTTACATTATAAACTCTCTGTCATCGAAATCTATTATGCTGTCATAACTAGTGTGAACATACAGTACCTGAAGTAAAAAATAATCTTGAATTATAAAAACATCATTTGAAATCAGTAGTAAGCCACATTACAGTACATCTCCCATGCTAGACATATCCGTTCTCACTCACCCCTTGCAACCTATGCATTTCCAGCATAGCACAGACATAGGAGAGTGACAGTGTGAAATCTGATATCCGTCATCTTTGAGATCTAGTTCCCCCTTCCCTCCCCTTGAGATTTTCAGAAGAATGTCACTCATGCTATTCTTTACATTTTATCTTCAGAATAAACCATGATCTATCAACATATTGTTTGCAGCAATTGCTCTCACACAGTTGGAAAAGTAGCCCAAAGATGCAAAGCTGATTTTCAATGCTTTTAAATGCAATCTGAAAGCCCTAAGAGCCACTTCCCAGCAGTGTCAAGGAGTGTCTACAGCTTATTTCGACACCCACTGTTCTGTAAACAGCTCTGACTATTTTCCCCTCCTTCTACCTCTATTATTCAATCACCTCCCCAGGATCTCTGTTTATGCTGCGGTGTCAACAAAAGAAGACATCTAGCGACACTCTTTAACTTGTTTGTCTCCTGAAGAATTGTTTCTGTTGCTCACTGGCCGATCTCCTTTCACCCTTTCATGTCGAGAAGTGGTTCATGGCAGTTTCCAGTTGAGATCAGATATATTAAGCCACCAGATATTTTTTAAGCAATCCTTAAAAAAAAAAAATCTGTGGTATCTAGGCATAAAATGTTAAACATTCCATTTGATTGTCATCTTTCATTAAATACAAAACAGATTTGGCCAACCACACACAACTCACCCCCGTTCCTAGCCCCTTTCAACTAACCCATGGTAAAAATCCAAATTCTGTACTTCCAAACAGTAAAATGTGAACATTCTAAAATTCCTGATTGTTCAATACAAGTATGCTTCTGATAATTAATTAAATAGAACAGCACTCAAGGCACAAAATATGTGCTTTTATTAAATTACAGATACTTGCCTTCAAAAGAAAAAAAAATCAAGCCTGCATATGAAATTGTACTATATTACATGTGATAAAATCCTTTGACAGCTGAATTTTTTTACATCAAACCTTCACGCTACATTATGCTTTTATTTAACTCTATAAGTGCAACAATACCACCCACATTAGCAAATATTTTTGGATTTTTTTGACAATTATATAAGTTAGTTGTTTTTCTAGGATGGAAAATTACAAAACCAATCCATAGTATACACAAGCTCACATAATGCAATTAAGGGTTATAGAGAGCTGAAGCCTATACCATCTGCATCAGGTTCAAAGCAGGAGCAAGTCATTCGGGAGGCCCACTATCACACACATCAGCAGGGGTGATTCGTTCAGATAAGGTATAGGAGTAGTATTTGAATCGATCATGTACAATATAAATCTCATCATATCACATACAAAAAAGGTGAGCACAGCTAAGCTTTAATTGTTGCATTACAGCCATTGTTTATTCCCTGATTTGTGTTTATTTTCCTTTTATTAAATATGAGTTAACTTGTAATAGGCAATCTATAGATTGATGCCATCTTTGAGTTCTCCCATTAACTGTCTTCAGGGCAGTAGCGCCCATTATGAGCATATTCATGGGTAATACATGTAAACAGAGGAGAGTGGGCATTTGAAATAAGAGAGGAAAATCAGTTTGGAACAGACTATTTCACTTTCAGTTAGATTTTTTTATTAGCCATATATTTGACACACAAATAACATATATGTAGAACCACAACTATCTGAATATCTCAATGATTAGCATCTCACCACTATGAACCTTGAATGGAAACTGCAACATTTGATTGTAATGACTTATGCAAGATCTAACTTGTTATCACGCAGCTGGTGTGCACAAAGAATTTTCTGTTTTATGCTCCTATGAAGTAACTCAAATATTTTTTTTTAGAGAAAATACATTTTTATTACGAGTTTTGCTTAATAACGAAATTAGAATATTAAAATAACACCCAGAATTGACACTGATGTCAAGAACAAATTTACTTATTTTCACTGTACAGTCAATATTAATATTATGTTTATTTAATGTTTAGTATTTATGTCCTGTTTCTTTAAATGAACCTTCATTCCTTGTGCTTTTTTGGGTGGAACCCCAGGATGGCCATCAAGATGTCACTGCTGTGGGGACCTCCTTATACTTTATACTGAAGTGACAGGATGCTAGCTGTGGCTCATTGAGATTGTTGGAGTTTACAAATTATAGGGATTATGTTCTTTTGATCTACCAGTTTTGTGGACTTTTCACTTCTGTAATTGGATTTCTGAGTTTGGGACTTATTTGCTTTGTATTGCCTTTTAGGAAAATCCCTTTTACTTTCTATTTTTGTCATTTTTCCAATTTCTGTTCTTTTATCAATACATTTCTTATTTATAATGATTCTGCAATAGATCTTTCCTTAAGCCAGAGGATTTTTTTTCTTTCCCTTAAATGGCATTTTTGGTATTTTATGACATTGAAGTTATTTTTGAATGTTAAAAGCCAGCTCCTTCTTTTGGGCCTGATTAAGCCCAAAGCCTGCTTGTAGAGTTGACATATTAGACTGGTTGGGGTGAGACCTATTCAAGGCAGGCTAGGAAAGTCTGGCTTGGCTTGTGGAGCTTGTCATAGGCCCCATGCTCTTTTTGCTATTAGGAGTGCACTCAGCACCCACTTTGTTTTGTTTAAATCCAGTGTTTATTCAAAGTACCATCATTCTGTTCATTGGCATGCGATGAATTGAATATTGAGTATATATTACAGTGTATGGATATATATTTACTTAACCCAGAAGCCGCAGAAATAATCCAAAGACCTGGGGCATCATGTATAAAAGGTGCATACGCACAAAAATGTTGCGTAAGCCTGTTTCCACGTTCAAATCGCGATGTATAAAACCTAAATTTGGCGTAAAGCCACGCACATTTCCACGGTAGCTTTCCCTGGCGTATTCAAGTTCTCCGCTCGGTTTTGCAGACTGGCATCACCCAGTGTCAAAGCAGTGCTACTATTCCAGTGTGGTTTCCCTTTCTTTTTTAGATTCACATCCCTGACGCGGCTTTATAAATACACTGAAATTAACCGAATATTGTTTATTAATTTAATGCATCTGATTGTAATTAACCTGTAACAATATAATGGTCCATTGAATGGCCAAACTATTCCAAATACAATAGCTGCTTTAGTGTTGTTACTCTCACTGCACCTTCTTTTTCTTCTTTCAAGGGCTCCTGTTATGGGTTGCCACAGCGGATCATCTTTTTCCATATTACTCTCACTGCACCACTCGGAGCAGCTGATCAAAAAGAGAATCATATACAGCATCAGGCACACGCTGCCTCAGCCATGCTGCCTATTTGAACTACTCTCACACACCAAATGCTTCAAAACCTTTCCTGTACGGACCTTGCGGTTCAGAAACAGTTTTATCCCAAGAACTATAAACGTACTCAATCAGTCCATCAATTGCTCCTTGTAGAACTGTTTGCACTTATTAGTACAATCACCTCACTGTAAACTTGCACTACAGTTATAATATTGCACAACCTGAGCCACTTTATAAAGCGCGTATTTACATATGATGATGATTTCATTTTTAAGATGAAATACAGCAAAATACGTTTATTATATTATACAGATAAAACTTTAACTTAATTTACATAATCTATATTGTTAATAATTAAACATGTGAGAACACGGTGTTGCTGCGCTAGCAAAGATCTGGCACTCCGTTCACGGATTGTTCCTGCCTCATGCTGTATGCTTGCTGGGACTGGTGTGACACTGGAAGGATAGAATAATCAAACATGTACTACGAAGATATTTCAATGTTCCTTAAAAGTTTTGAAGAATCAGCGTTCTAAGCTTACAGATGGCTTAACGTCTATTACAGAGCTGATTGTGTGGTGATTGGGTATTTGGAGAAAGAAAAGTAAGGACAGGATTTGGGGGTTAGTACGTTTGAAAGAGACAGTACTGCTACAATAAATTATTTCATCGAAGGTCGCGCGCAATCACTGTGCCACTGTATTCCCATGTTTAATAACATGCTTTAACTCCTATCATCATGAAAATGATATCAAGTATACATCTCAGCATTTTAATTATTCAGAGAGCTGTAAGTTTACGAATGTAATGGATTCTGTGTCCTGTCGGAGGAAGAGAAAGCCCGGAAGCATGTAGTGATTCACACACATAGAGCACATAGAAGATCAAATACAAAACAAAGCATTTAATGTGCTACTTTAGATACAATGGGATTTGAGAAACTATTACATTAAACGATTTTAAGATGAAGTTTATGATATTCTACTTTAATGACAAAATAAACTACGTGATTCAAGTGGAAATTTCAAAATTAAAGATAACATTTTGTGCTTTTTTTCTCTGTACCCTAATTAGCTTTCATATGAAACTCAGACAGTGGGCAACGACTCGCCTTTTCACGGCGACTTTGATATCTGACAGCTTCTTTTTTATTTCGGGCACTGTGTGACTTTGTGAACTTGAGCTTTCGAGTTTCTCAGACACTCTGTCACTCGATCAACTTCCTTTTGTAGTTTATACCACTGTTTAAACCAACACATTTTTCCTTGCCTCCACTTGGTATTTGCTGAACTTCTTATATTCCCCCCCTTCCCTGTGCTTTTGCCATTGCCTTTTCACAGTATGCTTAGCTTAAGGGCTATTTATATTGATTTGCATAGTCAAAGAGGCGTAATTCTGGGAGGAGTTGGGGCGGGACAGCAGGCGTGTGCATGTGCGTTACTTTTCACGCTGACCAGGATTTATGTAGCGGAAGAACGTGGAAGTTGGCGTTTGTGCAGATTTATGCATCTGGATTGTTTTGTGCGTAAGCACATTTCCACTTTTTGCTTACGCCATGTTATAGTGTGAATTCTACACACAGCGTTATGCATGAGGCTCCTAGTTTTTCTTTTCTCCATTTTCTTAATCGGTGACTAATTTCTGCTGCTGATCGGCTTCTTTTCCATTCATTTTAACTGCCTTGTTTTGTTTTTAATCTAATTTTAATTGCTGTATTTCATCAAGAGTTAGTCCTCTGAATTGATTTTTTTTTTCTAAATGGCAGCCAAGCAAAAAAAAAAAATGAAGTGAAACAACATATGACCAGCTGGTGTCTCAACCTTCAACCAGTTTCTTAAAAAAACTTCACTATAGTCCTTCTCAAAATAATGTAGAAAAACATGAAGAAAGAACATACTGTATATTATCTACATTTAGCACTGAAGTAAAACCATTGGACCTACTAATACTGCTTTCATGTGCATGGGAGTTTTCAGAGTTCACACTTTGGACACCTCACCTTCCCACTCCTTTGCGCTCATATGAATTTCCAGCTGGATTGCTTTTCAAGGGGCCTTATGTATAATGCATAGAATTCACTAGTATTCACACTAAAACATGGCATACGGACATAACTAGAAATGTGCACATGCACAACAAAATTCAGATGCATAAAACTATGCATAAGCAAAGTTCCACGCACTTTCCCTATACAAATCCAAATAAGCGTGAATTTTAACGCACATGCATGAACTACAGCCCCACCTTGACTCATCCCAGAATTTTGCATATTTGAATATACTAATCAATATAAATAGCCACTTCCATTCAGTGTTTGTATTAAAAGACAAATGGCAAAAGCACTTGTATTAAAGGTTAATTTCAGCGAATGTGAAATGGAGGTCCTGCTCAGTAAATGGAGGCAAGGAAAACCATACTATTTAGTGGCTTAGGCAATGGTATAAACAAAAAAAGTACATTGATGGAGTGTCACAGCATGGCTCAAAAATGACATGACAGCTAATGTTCAGCACAACATGGATGGTGTATGTGAAGTTCAACAACTATCTAAGATGCTCACATCAAGGCCACCCAAGCATACAGGAACAATGCAAATGTTGTTCAGTGACACACAATATGCTGACAATGAACAATAACAATAAAGATTTCCTGCAACAGTTACTACTGGTACTCCTGCTCAGTCCAGATAACCAGCCTCCTCACTCTTGAAAGCAAAATAGCAAAGGAACATTTGTGCCAGTGCCCACAACTTGGCAAAGTACTTGTGCAATCATTAAGCACAATGCTACGAAAACCCACACATGTCAAATGCTTTTTCTCTGTGTTTTTCTTATAGTATGCTGCAAGTAACACAAAAATCCTTTTTCTTTTCCTAAGTTATCTCTTTACTGTTGTCAACTGGCTCTAGTTCATCAATTAATGTTAGTTTCTATTTATGTTTAACCAGCTCTAAATTATTCTTTGTGTGTTTAAACAAGTATAAATTTTTATGTGTATCACTTTTGTATATAGTAATTAGTATAATCTATATTTGTATTTCAATTGAAAATTGTTCACAGCACTGTGCCTGCAATCAGAATGGTATACAAAGAACAAGTTGTATGGTAAGCTGCATTATGATGTCCCTTCATGCTCAGCTGTTAACCTCACCATGTCAAATTGGGGTCATAATTGCCCAAGATGGATCCTTTGGAATTTTGAGGGACACTGTATGAGCTGGGAACACTAAATAATAATAGGAGGGCTAAAGATAGTATCGGGCTTCTAAATGGTGCCATTCCTCTTTTGTCAAACTAATTTGCCTGTATTTTAAATTAAGTGTAGTGACGGTTAATATTCACATTCTTTTTTCAATGTACACAATTATTTAGGGTTAATTACCCAATCTTTCTTTAACAACTTCACCTGTGGTCCACTTATCAGAATTTTTGCAGTTTGTTCAATGATATTTTTTTCTCTGGGTGCAAAGAATGTGATAAATGGACTAGGATTAGATCCAAGTCTGTTCTCATCTTTTTGATTTAATGCCTCTTAAAGATTTTCATGTTTATCTTCAGAGTTTGCCTTTGCGCTCTATTTAGTTACCCAGCTGTTCTTCATAATATTTTATAATTCACAGGCTGTTTTAACTTTGAATTAATTATCACAAAATGGTCATCTTAGTAATGTAATCTGAACAGCATGAGATACTAAGGAAAAGTGTCTTTTAGGTAACCGGAAGACATTGTGCATGTTATGAGAGATTTGCAGAGAATCAGTTTGAGTATGGATCCAGATTTCCTCTGGACATTCTTTACTTTTACACACATTTCCTTAAAAGGCTTGGCATTGCTGTTTTTCCCAAAGTTTACTGGAGGGTGGCAGGGGCATTTTCGTAGCCCAACTGTTTGCGTTGCAAAGCAAGAAGGGAATGCATCAGCAACATTATATAAGGATTCAGATTTAGTCAAAGCTTAAATATATAATAAATAAAGAGAAGGCATGTGGCTTATTATAATTTATTCATAACTTAATTAATTTGAAAAAAATTGTAGCGAGTGAAATACAGAAGGATGCACCTGACTGCTCTTCTCTGCACAGTTTCAAGTGCTGCTATGCCTTTTATATAGAGTAGACCATTCAGCCATTATAATTTATATTTTTTTAACCTCATAATACAGGAAAGAACAGCAAAAAGTCATGAAAATTACTTTTAATGTAAATTGCTGATTCCAGTCTCACCTGATTTTTAGACATGTCTCCTGTCTACCACTGATTTGCTGTGCAGTCTAGTTTTTTTGAGCATAATTTGGATTGGAGTCCTTGCCTTTATTTTGATTTTTTTTTGTTATTCCCCGATCCTGTTATTTGGTGTCTATCTTAGTTGCTCCATTAGTTTCAAGTTTGTCTGTGTGTGAAATCACCATAAAGTACAATGTAATACGTTTGTTAGATATTTTTCCTCAAATATATTTTTCAAAGCCAGTGTTGTGAACATCTCAATATATAATCTTCATTTGGATCTTGATCTTTGTTTGTCCGCGAATGAATTAGAAGAAGAAGCACTAGATGGCAGTAGAGAGACAGCTAAAACATAGGCATTAAGAATTAATTGCATTAAGAATCTCCTCCAGGCTTATACTACTGAAGACTGTAGTACTCCAGTCATACCTCAAAACACAGACATTCAAACTAAACAAATTGTTGTGCTTTAAATTAACTAAAGAGATCTTCATTTAGATCTTGATCTTTGTTTGTCCGCGAATTCCACGCATGCGTAGACAACCTTCCAGTTTAGTACGTTGTTGTTACTCACGGATGTCAACAATGTGCAGGAATAACGAAAGGGGTGGTGGACAGTGTTACGCTGGTTAGCTCCTGAGGCCTGGTTAAGAGAATGAGATTGCCGAAGATAGAAGGTACGTGCCTACGTAACATATGAATGAAAGAAAGACAGTGGGTAAAATGAATGACAACGTAAAAGCACATTCCGGAAATTATTATTGTTACGTTGTAGCCGGTGAGTGCTGCGCGTCTCACAGTTGTACCGTGGCTTGCTCACATGTCAGTGATGTGATCCCTATTTATGCTTTAAAGAGCCTGGATACCTATGTGTCCCCCTTTTATAACCATTGCTCCGTGTATATTGCCTTACTCTTTGGATTGCCACAAAGCAACCTGCGAGATTGGAGAAAGGTTGAGAAGACATCGTGTGAGGAAACGATAGTGTCGTGAAAACGAGACGGACTGTGAACGGACAGAAGCAGAAATGCTCCTACACCACCACATAATTACTATTCGGACAGTGATTCCGAGTAGGCCGTTCCTATCAAATCAATATCCAAGGGTTTTCTTTTGTAATTTTGTTTCCCTTATAAAAAATCATAATGCTGTGCGACGAAGGGCCCAGTTCACGACTGGCAGCCGCGTTTAAACAGGGAGCCCTTCACAGACAACTTTAACACGCGCAACATAGCTGGGCGCACATGGCTAGTTAAGCAATATTTTTCCTTTTTTTTAAGTGATTTCAGGGACCGTCTGTTTAGTTCTCTATGCATTGGCTGCTCATTAATAAGTGTCGTCACAAGAATAACATGAAGACATCAAAAAGGTTTGGAGTTGCACTACACTACACCTTAAGTGTAGGGTTATATTGAACCATAAGGGCCATCTCTTTGTTGATTAAAACACGTGTTTTCTGCTATGCTGAATATTTTTGGTGTCACAATAAATTGCTAATGGTCTAATGTTCATTGAGAAAATTCCAAGGTATTCTAATGTTTACTACAAAATAGTCACTATCTTCTTCTTCTTTTGGCTGCTCCCGTTAGGGGTTGCCACAGCGGATCATCTTCTTCCATATCTTTCTGTCCACTGCATCTTGCTCAGTTACAACCATCACCTGCATGTCCTCTCTCACCACATCCATAAACCTTCTCTTAGGCCTTCCTCTTTTTCTCTTCCCTGTCAGCTCTATGTATGTACAGTTTACCTTCTGACTTATACTTTCCCATTTTATGGTAACAATTAAATATATCTTTATAATCACTTTAAAAATCCAAATCTTTGAACTATTATTATTTATCTGGCCAAGAACTGACTCAGCCCATGTTGTACATTATCATTATTTTTAATTCTGGTGCTTCCTCACATGGATATGTGTTTTGTGCAGACATTTAAATAACTGTGGTCATCATCATTGTACACAGAAATGCACATCTGTCCAGTATTCATTGGCAAAACAAAAATGACACATAAATGACTTGGTCCCATGATTTGTATCTAATATTCCTTTTACTGAGGTCCTCACAAATGAATATGATCATTAAACGTAGGACATGGTGGATTAGTGGTTGTTGCCACCTCACTGGGATTTGAATGCTTGCAAGTCAATGTGGCTTTTTTGGTGTGCCTAAGTTTTTTTTTTTTACATCCTAAAATATATATTAGGAATTTGGCAACCCAAAAATAAAAAGCCAATACAGTACACTCTTTCTTGTATAATTTCAAAATTCCCATGTACGGTCTATCTGATCAGGTTTTGCTTAAGCTATTCTGAAGAAAAAATAATTCACCTAATTTAGGTTTTAAATGTGTGCAATGGCATTATTGAACACTCTTAACAATAATATCAAAAGAGCAAAATATTGTGGAGGATATAAAAGCATATTGTTTAGTTTTTGTGCAGTATGATTAGCTTTCAGTTTGTCTTTTGCATGATTGTATCCATTCTTCAAAAATAAGGTAATACCTTTCTTGGATTGTAGATTCTGTCAAATTTTGTGCTTTATGCAGAATTTTTGTTTATAACTTAGGATGTACCACTTGTACTTAGGTGAGATACCATACATAAAGCAAACACTATCACAGGCAGATACAAACACTTCTCATCAATCCCATTATAAAAACTGACAGCTCTTTTAACAACTCGGGGTTCATTATTAGTCCATGTTTATCTACTACTAGAAATAGCAGCCTGAAGAATCTCAAGACATCACTAACACATTTTGAATTTCTGTCACAATATGCTTGAGCTTAATTTTTTCTTTTTGGGTTGAAGAAAGAACCAAACTAACTAACTAAAGCTCAGCATTACAACTGCAGCTTGATCACACAAGAGGGAGCGAGTGAACCTCATTCTAAAGCTACACTGTCCCCATCTGCCTAGGAGGCAATCTGCCAAACTAGTTTAAGTTGCTTTTACAACATATAAATGTGTTGCTGTAGTATGCTTTTAGTCACTGGCTATTAATAGTGACCCAATAAATAACAGCTCTACAGTCTTTTCTGTAATTGATTATGTCTTTCAGTCAACTAAGTTTCATTTCCGTGTCTTCGATAGTACTATTCACCTATCTTGTTTTCTGTCTTCCACTTTGTTTTAACCTTTAAAATTTTTGTGAATCATTGCTTTACTTTTTTTGGGAATTGTCCAAAATATTTCAGTTTCATTATAGGTGATTGAAGTGTGTAATCATGTTTCATTTGATCTCTAACTGACTGTATTTTTCCATCCCATTTCAGCCTATAGTACTGTATGTGCAGTAATGTTCTCCAGCTCCACAGTTCAAAAACTTTATTTTTTTTCCATTCTGTCTCCTCCATGTTCCAGCTTTCTCAGCCATATGTTGCTTTGGAGAAAATGTGAATTACTTGCATTTTTGAGATACACTTTTTACAGTACTGCGTTGGGTTGGCACCCTGCCCGGGATTGGTTCCTGCCTTGTGCCCTGTGTTGGCTGGGATTGGCTCCAGCAGACCCCCGTGACCCTTTGTTTGGATTCAGCGGGTTGGAAAATGGATGGATGGACTTTTTACAGTAATTAATTTGACATTAAAGAAGACTTCAGACCGATGTGTCACTTAGGAAACACTTTCAAAACAAACTTGACTGAGTTCTTTTCAATTAACAGTAGAAAAAATTACACTTTTCCACTAAAACAAGACTAAATGGCAGACTGCAATACAATTAATGAATATCACAGTTTTTTTTTTCTTTATATATATAAATGACAACAAGAAAAAAAGGAAAAAGCAGTGTGAAATTGACAGGCACACTGCTAGACTGTTTATTATCCCTGAAAGGCTAAAGGTTGAAAAATGTTGCATTTCAGAGGCAGACATGTTTACTCAAGGCTGTCTGTCCTCAAAATGACAACAGCTTCCTGTCCTTTGGCTCTTTTATAATGGATGGACCAGAAAGGGAGGAGAAGGGGCGGAGTTAGGTCACTTCTTCTCACATATCTGTAAGACTATGGGCAAAAAGAGAAAAAGAAGTAATATGCCATGGTACCTTGAAACCCCTCCCTGTGAGGGGCAAAACCTCTTTCTTTCTCTTTGTCTCATAATATATATTTATATATCGAGAGAGAGAGAGAGAGAGTCACATGTGCATTTATTGTAAATCCTTCATGGGGACTGATTTAAAGGGTAAATTGGAAAATTAAGTAGGGGATGCGCAGTCACTGACCTATTTTACTTCTTTTCCTTCAAATTCAAAGCAACCGACTAGTCACAGGAGCCCTGATGTTGTCTTCATTTCCTGCCTCTTCCAGCATCCCTGGCTTAAATAAACACCTAATTAGGAAACTTCAGTCATTTGTAGATGATAAAATGGCAAGGACCACTCGTGTAATTTTTCATATTTTCCTCTTCAACTCCTTCCACACAATGGAATACCATTAAACCCTTTGTCACATGTTCTTTATGTGTTTGCATTTCTGATGTACTGTATATAAAATATATTGCATATTTAGTGACCACTATTCATCACTAGTCAAACGAAGAAGTAAGACCCTCCACCATGATTTACTGGATACTGGGTATGGGGAAATAGCAGAGTGTTCCACCTTAGCCAACAGGAGAGTTAATTTTCACTGTCTGTCCCCAGTCAGCTGAGGGCACACTCCTATTCAAATACAATCTTTAGCATCAGACACATCTTCCATTTTTTCTTCTGATGCTCTTATGCTTTCTTGAGACTCCTTTATACTTCTTTTCTGACTTTTTAGGACTGGCTTCACTCACAGGTTATATCCATTTTCTCTTTTTGGGTTCCAAATACTTACTGATCATTCCTGAAAAGAGAGCAAAGAATAGGGGGAGTTCTTAATCCCCTTTTAAGTATGTTCTCTTGCGTCCAAAACTGAGGATGCAAAGCAAACTGTACTCTATATTGTATGCAGTACAAAAATACTTTGCAAAGTTTTAGGCCCTTCAAGAAAACAATTTTCTGGACAGTTTGTGATTATTTGCTCATGAAAACATTGTAACATTAGAATAAATACAAATAAAAATTGTTACAATAAAAAGAAAAAGAATTTCAAACACTTACTAATATCTCGTGAAAGCAATAGAACAACAAACCTTTGGATCTCAAACTATTCCTCAAGGAAATCCAGCCATTTCATGTATTTGTTAATTTTACCAAAGACACCCCTAATTCAAATATATAAGTAGTGAATAGCCCAACGATTTTTGCTAGTGGTGCCATTTAACAGATAAACGGATGGACAATATAAACAAATGCTGACATGCCTTGTGGAGAGATTTGGAATTGGTTAATCAAAACGCATCCAATTATAGTTTAATATCAACAAGGCCATAGTCAGACAGTAATAACTCACCCAACTGTTATAAAAACTTGAAGAGACTAGTTGGGAACAAGAAATATAGTGGAAGACTAAAAATGGTTCTAACTCTAATGAACACTGCTTAAAGGTCACTTCTTTAAGGACAGAAGGAAATCCAGTAAGAAAAAGGCAGTCGACAGTGGAATACAATGGCTTTTTTGCACCTAAAAAATCTTTCTTGGAAAAAGAAAACCAGAAAAATACACTGTAGTATGGGAGAGACCAAAACATATGGAACAACAACCAATCACAAAAAGTCTTATGAAATGATGAGTCCAAATTGGAATTTTTTGGTTCTCAATGATCCTGGAAGCCAAAAGAACAATTGGCAAGAGGTATATCGATGCTTGTCTTCAACCTTCTGTAAAAAGCTTTGGTCTGTGAATGAATTCCAGCCATTCGTGTAGGGGATCTGGTTAAAACTGATGGAACAATAACTGCTGAGAAATATATACAGGTGTTGATTCATAATATTGTTCCTTAAGCAAAAATCTTTCAGCATGATAATGGCCCCAAACACACTGCTAACACAGTTAAGACCTATTTGGTGAGGAAGTCTGCAGATGGAACAATAACAGAGTTAGACTGGTCAACTCAGAGCCTCAGATTCAACATAATTGAAACTGTGTGGGATCACTTGGATAGAAAAAAAAGAAAAAGCAGCCAAAATCAAAAGAATAGTTGTGCCAAATTCTAAAAGAAGCTTAAAAAATCACCACAGAGCTACTTGAAAAGTTATACCGCAGTGTACCAAAGTGATTTTTGTTGGTTTTTCATTCTAAGGGAGGCCCAAAAATGTATTGACTCAAGATAAAAACACAAGCTATTCATGTTAGTTTTGATTTAAGCAGTGTTTATTTCTGTTTATTCTATTGTATTTGATGAGCAAATAAAAACTTACTGTTCTACTAATTAGCTTTAAAATAAAATTTTCACAGTTTTTACTGTATATACACGTAATAAGAACATGAGCTTCCAACTCCTGTTAATGCCAGTTTCAACACTTGAAAGCTGCACTGAAAAGTAGGCAAACAAACTTTTACATCTATAGAGAACTCAAACACAAATGCAGTAGCAAACTTGTCTACTATCTCTCCGATTTGCCCAGTGCCTAAAGGAAGCTGAGCCCAAGGAGGATTCCCTTATTAATGTGTATTGGGCTGACTGAGAGCTGCAATAAAAGAAAGAAAGTCACCTTGTGGGCACTGTGTGAACATAATACTGAAGTGTTGTGACAAATATCAGAATCACTAAAACTTTTTCTTGCAATTTGTTCATAGAGTTACATAGTGTCACCCTAAAGTTAACACTGTTATAAAAGAATGCCACATTGTGATACTATTACTTTTTATTATTTGCACTAATAATAATAATACATTTTATTATTTGTAGGAACCTTTCTAAACACTGAAGGACACCGAACAATAGATAAAACACAGATTATAAACAAAAGTAAAATACAACATTAAAATCAGACAGAGCAATTGTAATCAAAGAGAAAAAGCAGTCTTAAAAAATGAGTTTTAAGTTTAGATTTGAAAAGTGAAAAAGATTCAATATTTCTAAGCTCAGATGGTATTGAGTTCTAAAGCTGGGGAGCAGAGCAACTGAATGCTCTGCTCCCCATAGTAGTAAGACGGACGAAGGGGACAGTCAAGTGGATGGAGGAAAAGGATCTAAGGATACGGGAGGGAATAGCAACATGGAGGAGGTTGGACAGATATGGAGGGGCAAGGTTGTGGATAGCCTTAAAAGTTAACAGAAGAATTTTGAATTGAATGTGGAACTTAACTGGAAGCCAATGAAGCTGCTGCAAAACGGGAGTGATATGGTGAATAGAGGGGGTTCTGGTAATGATGTGGGCAGCTGAATTCTGGACCAGATGAAGCTTATAAAGAGATTTGTGAGAATGACCAAAGAAAAGGGAATTGCAATAATCCAGACGAGAAGTGACAAAGCTATGAACAAGGATAGTAGTGGTGTAGGGTGTGAGGGAGTGGCGAATACGATTAATGTTACGCAAGTGGAAATATGCAGACCGGGAGATGTGATGTTGATATTGATGTGGGACTGAAAGGATAAAGTACTGTCAAGGATGACACCCAGACTCTTAACCTGTGGGGAAGGGGAGACAGAGGAATTATCAATAACAAATGAAAAATGATCAGTTTTGGATAATGTTGATTTTGTACCAATGAGGAGAACCTCAGTTTTGTCACTATTTAATTTAAGAAAATTTGAAGTAAAACAGGATTTGATTTTTGCTATGCAATCAATAAGTGAGGAGGATGGAAAGGAAGCAGTAGGTTTGCTAGTGAGATAGAGCTGGGTGTCATCAGCATAACAGTGGAAGCTAATGTTATATTTACGAAACATATTACCAAGGGGAAGGAGGTGAATAATGAAAAGGAGGGGCCCCAGGACAGAGACCTGGGGCACACCTGACGTAACAACGGTGGGTTGGGATGTGAAAGTTGTAAGCTGAAAAAACTGAGTGCAGCCTGACAGGTAGGATCTGAACCAATCAAGTGGAGTGTGGGTAATGCCAATCGAGGATAATCTTTTGAGAAGAGTTGTGTGACAAATAGTGTCAAAGGCTGCGCTCAGATTAAGAAGGATGAGAATAGTAATTAAACCAGAATCAGCTACCATAAGGAGGTCATTAGTAATTTTTATAAGTGCCGTTTCTGTACTGTGGAGGGGACAAAAACCAGACTGGAACTGATCATACAGATTATTTTGAGATAAATGAGAATGAAGTTGAATAGCCACTATTTTTTTCAAGAATTTTGGAAATGGAGGGCATTATGTGTACAAGGGACATTTAAACAGTTTACACACTTTTATATTTTCGTTGTAAATGGTGTGGGCAAAAACATTTTTGCTGATGCCTTTAAAAAGTTGGTACGATGCAGGAAAAAATGCACCGCAAAGGAAGATGGCTATGTAGAAAAGTGATGTAATTTGTTTTTCAAATTTTTAATAGAGTTAAAAAAAAAGTGTGGAAACTTTTTGAACGTCCCTCAAATTTAAATATATATATACATTTTGAAAAATCAGCCTGGCTACAGACAGGCACTGAGACACCCAATGTTCAAAAGCACACACTATTTATTTTTCTCTTTCTTTTGCTCACAACACAGTCCACCAACCACCACAATAAACTCAGTCCTTTCTTTCTCTTTTTCTGCTGCCTCTATTCCTCTACTCCTCTCCTCGCAAGCTCTGTTCTCTGCCTCCCGACTCCGGCTCCTTGAATGGAGTGAGTCGACCCCTTTTATGTTGCACCCGGATGGCTCCAGGTGCGCCCTGATGAACTTCCTGCAGCGCTTCCTTGTGTGGCGGAAGTACTGCATGGGCACCCAGAAGCACTCCAGGTGCATTCAGTTCCTCATCTGGCAGCACTTCCTGGTCTGGAAGGTGGCCACGGACCCCAACAGGGTTGAGCTTCCAAGTTCCAAATCTATGGCCCCTATGCAATCCAGGGGGGCTACCCTCTTGCATTTTGGGAAAATATCGCTCCTCTCCCGATTCTTCCCTTCCCCAGACATCCTGGTGGGGCAAGGTCCCCGGTCGTCTGCCACAACACATATATTTATACATACAGAATGTTGGGGATTCAAAAATAAAAATGCAACATTTCCCACTTATAAGATAAAAACTGTAAAATGTATTAATAATAGAGGAAGTGTGTTTCTGAAAACTATAAATTTTAGTAATTAGCAAGCAATTTTATGCTGCATATATGTAATGTACAAGCTGTCTTTGTGCATTTCCCAGAACTGATCATACTTAGTCACTTTACAAGTATAAAGTACTACTTAGTTAACCCTCATTACATGGTGACATCGTAGAATGAAATGCTTTTTAAAGAGCTACATTTTAACTTAGATATCAGCACTCTTGAAAGTTATTGAAGGTGCCAGATATAATGAAAAGTCAAGAATCATCTTGGTGACTCGATCAGTTTAAGGTACGTTTTCCCTCAATCTTCTACCTGGAAACTTGTATTTTTATCTTTTGAAAAAATATAAGTTTAGGAATATTTCATATCCATTAAATTCAGTTAACTGCGGTTGGGCTGGCGCCCTGCCCAGGGTTTGTTTCCTGCCTTGCGACCTGTGTTGGCTTGGATTGGCTCCAGCTGACCCCCGTGACCCTGCAGTTAGGATATAGCGGGTTGGATAATGGATGGATAAATTGATTTAATTTTTGTGAAATACACTTGTTTTGACACTTGTGCTCATATAGCTAACACAAAAGTGTTCATTCTCTGCATTGTGTTCTGCTGTTTATAACAGAGACATCAAGAAGCAAAGAGTGGTCCACCAGTTTAATTCTTATAAACAAATAAAAGAAAATCATGGACGTCACACAAATGTCAGGATCCACCACATGTCTCCCAGTTAAATATCCTGTATTGTCCCTTAAGTATAGCGTACATTACGGACAGAATTGTTTTTTTTCATTAATGTTTATAACACAATTAATAAGTCAAATATCATCACAGAAACAAAAATAAATGACAAAAAAATAGTAAAACAAAAACATAGATATCACACAGATACTATGTCAATTCCCCCTTCTATCAAAAACCTAAATTCTATTATGCATTATACATTTTAAACCTACAATGAGACATTAATATACGTTACAAAGGTAATGAGAGCCATGCATAAACCACACCCGTAAGCCATGTTGACTCACACTAGTACATTATGATGGACAGTCACAATAAAACCCCTGGCTCTGAAATTACAGCCAGCTTCCTGATTAAAAGTTTAAGAACAAATTAAGATGATCATATACAGGGAGTCCTCGGGTTACAACGTTTCAACATACAATGTTTCAAGTTTACAACTGTCACTCTTATAAAATCTTAAAAAAAAAATTTAGACATGAGTGTTTTGGCTTACGCCATTAGCGTTGTACTTACAGACTACATGGGCGAACTAGTTTGGTTGTGCGCAGTGGAAGAATACGCAGTAACGCAGCGTATGAGTGAGGGAGTTGGCAAACTAGAGGAAGTGTTCCGTTTGTGTGGCTTTGTTTGGCGACTTTGTGGTTCTTATCATGGCTCTTAAATGAAAG
This sequence comes from Polypterus senegalus, assembly GCF_016835505.1. Lineage (NCBI taxonomy): Eukaryota > Metazoa > Chordata > Cladistia > Polypteriformes > Polypteridae > Polypterus > Polypterus senegalus. The sequence continues at coordinate 112,272,533 of NC_053156.1, forward strand.
ACAGAGTCTTCAGATGGTAGTGCTTTGAAGAATAGGAAAGCCACTATGATGGAAATAAAATTACACATTGTCAAGAGATCAGAAGGAATAAAAGTAAGGAATTTTTTTACACTCATTTTTTTCTCTTACTACAGTACAGTGTTCAGTACAGTATACGAGTATTTATGTCCTTATCATTTTTCTGTGGCTTAGTTGTGTTATGTTCTAGATTATGATTTTGCAAATGTGTTAGGATAGGTAAGTGACTTAGGCTAGGGCGTGTTTCGACTTACAACAAAATTCGGGTTACATCACTGTTGCAGGAACCCAAGGACACCCTGTACTCTATTTAGACTTAATACAGTTACACATTCACAGTATAACGTATTACATAGGCAAATTATTTACAATAAATTAAGGCAAATTTTAAAAAACCCTGGAGAGAGCTGGTATTTACCTGCCTTACTCCATCAGTGTCCATCATTAATCTTAACAAAGACATTAGTGCATTTGGGACCTGAGAAGCTACCTCAATAAAAGCCCTTCAGCCTTACAAAAAGTATGCCAAAATAACTGCATACATATTCAAAACTGCTAAGTTTGGTAAGGTTCTTAAAACTATGAAATAAACAAACCAGGTAATATCAGCAACACTCCATTCAGGGTTGGTTACAGCACCCATCTGACACCCGACAATAAACTGAATGAAATTAAGTGTTGTATACAGTAAAAAAAATTACAAATGCAGTACAACTAGTGTAAACCACAAGTCATCATGCAGTATACAAATACACACTTTAATACAAATGTTTTACCATAACAGAGTGGGATAGGTCAATTGACCCACAACTCCAATCATCTGCTAATATGTCATCACTCTACTTGCATGTCTGCAAGTTTGTTTTTTATTCAAATTTTTTTTCTCAGTACTCCATTTTCCAAGTGTACAATATATTCTTGTTTGAAACAAACTGGTAAGTATAAATTTATCAAATATGGTAAGAGTGGTTGCACATATGAGTGGCCTTTTTGACCTTGCTGGGTTTGTTAATTGCCTTGTACCATAATAGTCTCCTGCTACCTACAGTATATGTACTTAAACTAGCTGGTAAATTTGTGATTTACATAGCCTCCATCCACATTTATATTTTTGAATACATATAAAAGCAGTTTACTTCAGCATTCCAAAATGTGTTCCTCACTGTAATGACAGCATCACTTGTGACTAAGCCACCATGGAAAGGGAGTATGTGGTGCTAATTGCAGTGTTGTCTGTAAAGTGTGAAACCTGCAAACTGTTCTAAGACGCATTGCAGTGACAACATCACTCCTCACTGTGCTGTCCCAGCAATTTGTTCAAACAAGCAAAGAGGAAATACTCTCTTCAGCTGTTATTGTCCACACCCCCTTTCCTCCACCCTACTTAAGTTAAATGTTATAATTTCAAAGCACTTAAAGCCAAAGCTGGGCAAAGAAAAGTCCACTGACTCAATGTGTCTTTTACTTGTGGGCAGTGAGCTCCATTTATGATTGCAAAAGGTTTGTAAAAATTAGTCACTGTTAATCTGGAAAAGATCATTGTGGACAACCATAAGGAATTAGTTCTGAATCTTTTGATCATTTTAATCGTGTGACAGTTTCTTGTTTACCCAGATGGATGGAATGATGGAAATATAAATGCAGAATTACACACAAGTATAAAAGGTGTGAACAGATGTCTCACGTTTTAAAATAAAGTCCTATTCTAACCCAGCCACAGGGGATGCACAAGCCTTTGTGTTTCTTCGTGCCGGTCCCAAGCCCGGATAAATGGGGAGGGTTACATCAGGAAAGGCATCCGGTGTAAAATTTTGCCAAATCAATATGCGGACAACAATACAAATTTCCATACCAGGTCGGTCGAGCCCTGGGTTAATAACGACTGCCACCAGTACTGTTAGTCAATAGGGTGCCTGCAGAAATTGGGCTAATGTTGGCCGAAGAAGAAGAAGGAGAAGAAGAGGGGAGAGACATGTCTGGAGGCAGGAGGAGAGGAGGAAGGTAAAGAGAGTGGAACTGAGGGAAGGAACTTTGAATGTTGGCAGTATGACTGGTAAGGGGAGAGAGTTAGCAGATATGATGGAGAAAAGGAAGGTTGATATATTGTGCATGCAAGAGACTAAATGGAAGGGGAGTAAGGCCAGGTGGATCGGTGGTGGATTCAAATTGTTCCATCATGGTTTGGATAGAAGGAGAAATGGAGTAGGTGTTATTCTGAAGGAACAGTATGTCAAGAGTGTCCTGGAGGTGAAAAGAGTGTCAGGCAGAGTAATGATTATGAAGCTGGAAATTGGAGGTGTGATGATGAATGTCGTTAGTGCATATGCCCCGCAATTTGGGTGTGTGATGGATGAGAAAGAAGATTTTTGGAGTGAGTTGGATGAAGTGATGAACAGTGTACCCAAGGGACAAAAAGTGGTGATTGGAACGGATTTCAATGGACATGTTGGTGAAGGGAACAAAGGAGACGAGGAGATGATGGGTAGATATGGTGTCAAGAAGAGGAATGAAGAAGGTCAGAGGATAGTAGATTTTGCTAAAAGGATGGACATGGCTGTGGTGAATACATATTTTAAGAAGTGGGAGGAACATAGGGTGATGTACAAGAGTGGAGGAAGATGCACACAGGTGGATTACATCCTATGCAGAAGAGTCAATCTGAAGGAGATTGAAGACTGCGAAGTAGTGGCAGGAGAAAGTGTAGTTAAGCAGCATAGGATGGTGGTCTGTAGGATGACGTTGGAGATCAAAAAGAGAAAGAGAGTGAGGGTAGAGCCAAGGATGAAATGGTGGAAGTTGAAAAAGGAAGACTACAAGGTTGACTTCAGGGAGAAGGTGAGACAGGCACTGGGTAGTAGTAAAGAATTACCATAGAGTTGGGAAACTACAGCAGATATAGTAAAGGTGACAGCAAGAAGGGTGCTTGGTATGACATCTGGACAGAGAAAGGAGGAAAAGGAAACCTGGTGGTATAACGGGAAAGTACAGGAGAGTATACATAGGAAGATAATGGCAAAGAAGAATTGGGATAGTCAGAGACATGCAGAAAGTAGACAAGAGTACAAGGAGATAATGCACAAGGTGAAGAGAGAGGTGGCAAAGGCTAAAGAAAAAGCGTATGATGAGTTGTATGAGAGGCTGGACACTAAGGAGGGAGAAAAGGACCTGTACCGATTGGCTAGACAGAGAGACCGAGCTGGGAAAGATGTGCAGCAGGTTAGAGTAATAAAGGATAAAGATTGAAACGTACTCACAAGCGAGGAGAGTGTGTTGAGCAGATGGAAAGAGTATTTTGAGAGGCTTATGAATGAAGTGAACGAGAGAGAGAAGAGGTTGGATGATGTGGCAATAGTGAATCAGGAAGTGCAACGGATTAGCAAGAAGGAAGTAAGTACAGTTATGAAGAGGATGAAGAATGGAAAAGCCATTGGTCCAGATGGCATACCCGTAAAGCATGGAGGTGTTTAGGAGTGATGGCAGTGGAGTTTTTAACCAGATTGTTTAATGGAATCTTGGAAAATGAGAGGATGCCTGAGGAGTGGAGAAGAAGCGTACTGGTGCCGATATTTAAGAATAAGGGGGATGTGCAGGACTGTAGTAACTACAGGGGGATAAAATTGATGAGCCACAGCATGAAGTTATGGGAAAGAGTAGTGGAAGCTAGGTTAAGAAGTGAGGTGATGATTAGTGAGCAGCAGTATGGTTTCATGCCAAGAAAGAGCACCACAGGTGCAATGTTTTCTCAAGGCACTAATGGAGAAGTATAGAGAAGGCCAGAGGGAGTTGCATTGAGTTTTTGTGGACCTGGATAAAGCATATGATAGGGTGCCTTGAGAGGAGTTGTTTTATTGTATGTGGAAATGCCAGAAAAGTACGTAAAAGTGGTACAGGATATGTACGAGGGAAGTGTGACAGTGGTGAGGTCACTGGTAGGAGTGACAGATGCATTCAAGGTGGAGGTGGGATTACATCAGGGATCAGGTCTTTGCCCATTCCTATTTGCAATGGTGATGGACAGATTGACAGATGAGATTAGACAGGAGTCCCCTTGTGATCTGTAGTGAGAGTAGAGAGCAGGTTGAGGAGACCCTGGAGAGGTGGAGATATGCTCTGGAGAGGAGAGGAATGAAGGTCAGTAGGAACAAGACAGAATACATGTGTGTGAATGAGAGGGATGTCAGTGGAATGGTGAGGAGGCAAGGAGTAGAGTTGGCGGAGGTGGATGAGTTTTAATACTTGGGATCAACAGTACAGAGTAATGGGGATTGTGGAAGAGGGGTGAAGAAGAGAGTGCAGGCAGGGTGTAATGGGTGGAGGAGAGTTTCAGGAGTAATTTGCGACAGACGGTAAGAGTGAAAGGGAAGATCTACAGGACAGTAGTGAGACCAGCTATGTTATAGGGGTTGGAGACGATGGCACTGACCTGAAAGCAGGAGACAGAGCCGGAGGTGGCAGAGTTAAAGAATTCAGAGTAAGAATTTTCTGGTGCCACCATGAGTGGCAGCCTTTCCAGCAGCAGTGTGAATTTCCCCTTGGGATTAATAAAGTATCTATCTATCTATCTATCTATCTATCTATCTATCTATCTATCTATCTATCTATCTATCTATCTATCTAAAGACGCTAAGATTTGCATTGGGTGTGACGAGGATGTACAGGATTAGAAATGAGTACAGTAGAGGGTCAGCTCAGGTTGGACGGTTGGGAGACAAAGTCAGAAAGGCGAGATTGTGTTGGTTTGGACATGTGCAGAGGAGAGATGCTGGGTATATTGGGAGAAGGATGCTAAAGATAGAGCTGCCAGGCAAGAGAAAAAGAGGAAGTCTAAGAGAAGGTTTATTGAAGTGGTGAGAGAGGACATGCAGATGATGGGTGTAAAAGAACAAGATGCAGAGGACAGAAATATATGGAAGAAGATGATCCACTGTGGCAACCCCTAACAGGAGCAACCGAACGAAGATAAAGAAAGTCCTATTCAACCCTGCCCTATCACTAATGCTAAAAACATACTGGATATTACCTTTCTCTTTCCCACCTCTTATTCAGTGTATGAGCCTATGATAGTCATTTTAACTTACTTGTGCATTAACAAAAATATAAGCAAACGTACAAAGGTTCTGAAATGTAATTTTTTCTGGAATATTATTAGCTGTGGAAAGGCACGATGTAAAGTACTAGATATTAAATATATCTTACATACAAAAATTATTGTTACATGCAATCTGACTGTAAGTGTATTAACTTCATATTTTCATTTGAAGTAAGTATAAACCTAAATACAGTCTGATGATAATTCTCCAAAGTCTATATCGTACATTTTAAATCATTAATATGAATGGCTGCTGTGGTGTGTGAGAGTAGGCACAGGTTGTAGTGGACATTTGAATTAAATGGCACCAACTTACACAGGACAAAAGAAAGTCCCAGGCAAAATGATTAGATTGAGAAGGATACCAAGAATGGCCATCCTTACACCTAACATAACAGCTGCTAAAATACAATCATCACATACCACAAGGTTGTTATTGTTCACAAGAATAATCACAATAACTAGCAATGAGAAGGTATTCTCAAAAACTGAAATACAAATAGAACAAACATAACTATAGAATCCACCAAAACGTGAATGAAAATAAAATAAACCAAAATTTTGTAGTTGTCTTACATAAATGGAGCCCTTCTATCTTGCTAAATTAAAATGGACAAGAGATGGAGATGAGCTACAACCTACCATATGTCACTCTTGATATTTTACAGCTTCTTTCCTCACTGTAGCCTGTGGAATGGGGCAGTGCTGGATGTTTGGGGTGCCGCCAGATGTTGCTGGTGTGCAGTCATAAATTGTTTTCATTGTGTCATAGACGGCCGGGGTCCTTGCCCAGCCGGGACGCTTCTTCGCTGAGAGGACTGGGGGAGCAAGTGTGGACAGAACATTACCTCCCCTGGGATGCTAGATGGGCTTGGGCTCCTGCAGGGCTTTATGGGAGATGGAGATGTATGCAGCCCTGTTGGGATCCGGGGGCACAGTTGGGGGTGCTGCAGCTGCTCCTGAGCCCGTATGGGCAGTTATTTCATCACACGCAGAAGTGCAACCAGAAGTAGGTCATCAAACACCTGGAGCACTTCCAGGTGACATGTAAAAGGAGCCTGCAGAGAGTACTCGGGCTGCCAAAGTTGGGAGGAGGGTGACTAAGCTTGCCGAGGAGGAGTGGAGGAGAAAGAGAGAAAGAAGAAGAGAGTATTGCATGTTTAAGGTGTTCTTGTCTTTGTGCTTCAGACTGTGTTGTACTGGTGGGCACGGGGAAGGCGTTGCCCACAAGCGAAGAAAAAATAAAAATCATTTGTGCTTTTATAAGTGTGCCTCCAGCATCTGTCTGTATCAGGTTGGGTGGCTGGCACGCTCCCTACTGGTGTCACAATTGGTTATTTCTTTGCATGCAGTTAGGCATATTAGAGGCCTTCTGTTTCTGGTGTTAGTTATGTAGATTGCTAACATAAAAAGACTAAACTAACTGGAAGGAAACAACAGACTTCAATTTGCGATTGCTTTGAGTAAACCTCAGTTTCAAACAATCACAGTCGTGTAATCGTAGGTATTGATGATAATCTAACTCAGGCTGGGGTGGAGGGTTTTGATGGAGGAGTGGACTAGCAGTCAGACAACGCTGGTAGTAGAAACCCTTAAAATGTCTCCATTTCTCATGCTACTTTTCCTGTGAGACTTTCCTATTCAGTCTCCCTCTTCTCTTCTGTATATACCACAAAAGATGTGTATCTCTTCTCCCTGGTCTGCTGCTAGATATATTTTTCTTCTTCTTCTTCTTTGCCTTTTTGTTACACCTATACAAGTTGTGATTTGTCTCGTATAACTGGCTGCGGTCTCCCAGAGGTTTATTTTCTCCAAAGATGCAGCTGACTGGAGTTTTTGTTTTTTCTCTTCTCCATAGTAGGCTGGCCAAAGTTCAATGGTAACGTTAATGGACGGATATTGTTACGTTTCATTTATGTGAAACAGTTTGGAAATCCACTATTTTACTGTGTGTTTAAAGATATCTGCATCTTTATATGCATACATTATGTAATAAGTAATTTATAAAAGATGTAAGTGTATTTTATCTGTGAATTTATTACAGCACTCCAAGTCAACTTTTTGAAGAGCGATATACAAAAATAAACTGAACTGGTTTGAATTAGTACATTTCCGTAAAATACACTTTTGTGGTTTACATGAGACATAACACATTTTGAACATCTTTTATCTTAGCCTTGTCAACTATCCACCATTTTCAACATACTATTAAAAAATAAAAGCAAACGTAAATCTAAATAAGAAGTAAACTAAAACAAGTCTAGAGAGCGCGAGAGAAAGAGAGCCATGGAGGGCTTGCCAGAAGCGAGCATTAATTGTTCTTGTTGCTTTGGGACAGGGTAGTGAGCTAAAAGTTTAGGAAGGCAGGTGTTAGAATTTAACACCATGGAGGACAAAAGGTAACAAAATGGCACCATAATTAAAAGTTATATAACACTGAGTGTTGAACATAGAGAAAACATAAAAGTACAAAGTAAATGACAAAACTCTAAAAGCCATTGTCTGTTTAGGACCCCTAAAGAAGTCTTCAGTCACCGCCTTGCTGATGGATCGCTTGCCTATTGGCTCAAGTATATAAAAGGCAATCCCTCTTAAGCACTCTGGCATCTTCCTTCTAGCATCTTGGAAAACATTGCATATTTCTGTCAAGATGAAGCTAGTGCCTCATGCTGCTTTATATTTACCTCAGAAGTTGGATGTCAAAGCCCAATGATGTCACACCCAAGTAAAACATTTGAAAACCAATATAATTGCATCCAGTAAAACCTTTCTCATGCTTGTTCCATTGGAATTAATAGCCACTGATAACAATGTATTACGTGGTATTTTGCGTATCCAAAGACCATAGCAATATTTACACAGGTAAAAGGTGGACATTACTTTGTGTACGACAGAGTTAATGAGACGCAAATCAAAGGAAGTGCTAATAAGCAGTATAATACTGCAGCTTTCAGTAACGTTTGTGGTGTACATTGCCATATTGGATTGACGAAATGATCTGAAGTCGGACAAACTTGGACTGGAAAGACCAGATCCGAGTTTCCATGTCAGAAATCTGACTTAAAGGGGGCGTTCCCGTTTATAATTCCAAGGGAAATTCTGACTCCCTACTTCAAATGCAATACAGACTCAGCTGCCTATCACTCTTAGGCCGGAGTTATACTCCTGCTACGCAAGCGTTGTAGTATTCATACTTGCGCACATACTTTACGTAAATCTGGAGGAATCCACCAGGTGGCAGTGCAAGATATTATCACTGTGAGAACATGTTCGGTTTCTCTGTGTTGTGAATTGCCTAGAACACCTATTAAATTCCGATGACACCTTACCGCAATATCTCTGACAAAGGATGTTTATTGATTAAATCCATCAATCCAGGGATGTGTCCATTCCAGCAAGCATTGGGCACGAGTGAGAAACAGTCCCTGGACGAGGCCTCAGCTCATCGCAAGGTGAATACAAGCAGACACATACACTAGCGTCATTTTAGCAGCACCAAATCCCCAAATCTGCATATCTTTGGAAGGAAACCGGAGCACAGTGTGGAATACAAGCAGGAAATACCAGCAACATAACTCCCTGCGAGACAGCCGTGCTATCGCTCCGCCACTGTGACACCCCCATGTGTGTAATTATTCCCCCATGTGTGTAATTATTAACAGTATTCATTATTTAAACGAAATTATATGTAAAATGTAACATACACACTTTAATGCATTTCATCATGAAAGTGGTATCAAGTACAAATCTAAAGATTCTAAATGTGCAGAGAGTTGGAATATCATACATTTAATTTGTTCTGTGTGGTGATCTATTGCTGCTTTCCGCTGCTGTCAGATCCAAGAAGCTCATAGCGATTAAAAACTGGGATGACGTTTACGATGGTCTGCTTTAATGATAAAGTAAACTACGAGGTTAAAATGGACATTTCGAGATTAAATCACAAAATACACGTTTTCACCGTGTCCTTTATTTTTTTGTCCGTGGCTCAAATATAACGCTATACATTATGTTGCTGTTGTTAAGTTGCAAAAATAAAAAAAAAAAGACGGCACAAAAGATGGTATGTGAAACTTTTAAAATGTATCGTGTCATTACGTTCGGGAATATGCGACGCTTGAATATAAAAGCACCACGAATGCATCTGTATGTCAGCATTTTGCTTCACCACATCGAAGCATTCATCCCGTAGGATCTGCATAGAGGCTTTCTGTCACATGTAGATAGTAAACAGAGACACTGACATCACGTTTGAACTTTTAGCACACTGCGTGACAACCCCCGACTTTTTGCTGGTACGGCAACTCGCGCACGCGTCGCGTTATTTTCTGAGGACCGGCTCAGAGGACGCGTGAAATGAACGCTGGGAACGCGTGGCAGCCATGATGCATGATAAATCGGCCCTTACGTGGAAACCAGCAGATATTTCAGGATACATGCCTCTCACCAAGCAACCCCTGCTGCTAGTGTGGGTCTATTTTACTGCGAGGGCTCTCATTTAGCACTGTCCTTTGCTCTTTGCTTCTCTTGAGTCATCTTGGTGATAAGAGAATCTGTGAATTTGGCAAAGCCTTAAACTGCAACATCTGTGACTTTTTAGGGTTTTCATGGCATTGATTTGGATGTGTAGAAACAATAGAAGCACCCACTTGCTACAGGTATCTTATAATTAGTATTTTACCAAACATTTAATAATTTAATTTGGTTCTGCAATAGTTTCATAGTTAGTGTGTTGCTCCAACACTAAGTGCCATAATATAACCATCCTTCCTTCTTGAATGTTCCAAGGTCTTTAATTCCAAAACAAAGAATGGTAATTTAGTTTTACAGATGTCAACATTAAAAAAAAGCATAAATGTTATAATGTACTTGGGCATATTGGATAAAATCCTTTGTAATGCTAAATACTCTAGCCTAAAGATCTATATATCATATTTTTAAGATTTATTTTGCTTTTCATGCCACTTTTTTATGTTTCAGATGACCACACTGGAGAGCAATCAAGATCCATTCTTTAGAGAAAACTGTAATTCTAACTTCATCCTCTCCGAACTTTAATAAGCAGAAAACAACAGGGGTAAATAAGAATCCTTCAGGAACTCAGAAATCAGAATGAGGAATGAACATAATGAAGCAATAAAAACAGCGGCTGTTGAGAGATTTCGCCAGATGAAATAAAGCAGCTGTTTGAAGTTCAGTAAGAAAGGACTGCTTTCAATCCAAAGACACTTACCCCAGAAACTGTTTCATATGCTTTGTCTTAACCATACTCTACATGCAATGTGTCCATTGTTTCTCCTACAAAGTTATCTCCGTCTTCTTGAAACTGTGTAACTTTCCTCCTAAAGAAGAAAGTAACTGAAAGTCAAACTTATGAGAGTTTACTGAATAAATATATACATTGAATTGCTAAAATATCTGAATAAGAAATTTCTAAACTAACTGAAGTTTTACACAGATTTCTACAATGATTCAATGTGCACATTAGGATTATGTAGCCTGAATGTTGTCATACTGGAAATATAGTATTTTATATCTCTCTTTTAAGAATTTTAGCCAAAGACAAAAACAATGAAACAGGGCATTCATCCGTTAACTCATCCAACCATTTTCAGCACCCTTTTATTACAAGACAGGGTTTAAGGTGTGTAAGGCAGGGGATATCTCTAGAAGGGTTGTTAGGTCACTATATGTAACATAATCAGACTCATACTACCACTTTCATGAACAATGAACCTGTTTCTAGCCATCAGTTAACTCTACACAGTTACAAAGAAAAAGTCTATTGGAAGAACCATTAATTTGTTTTCCAAAACATAACCCAGCAGCACTGGGAGCAGGAACAAACTATACATGGAATTCCAATTTGTTTCAAATATAACCAGTTACACACACCCTCATTGATTCATGCACAGCCTGTTTAAATTTTCATGGAACCATCTACAGGCACAACTGCAGACAACCTTACGTGCTCTGTCACTCAGTTTAAAGCTGTCATTCAAATCACTCAGCATATCTGTGGATACTGCAATTTGTGGATACTGTAGCTTTTCTATGGATAGTGTGGATACAAACTGTGGCTTCCAGAAGAAACATATGTGAATATGTGGAGAACGTGTGCACTACCTACCTGAAAAAACAGTAACTGTCTATAAATGAGTTTGTGGTTCAATCTTAGTGATGCAACACCAGTATGATGCCATATGCAACTAAGCCAAACCAGGGATAAAGAAATACCATTAATTACAAATATTAAAGAGACACTGCTTCTTCATTCTAGCTTACCTAAATAAGTTAAAATGCTTTTTGTTTTTTCGTGATTATTTATATTTGGACAAGAAAAAAATTACAAATGTTTTAACCTCCTTAATGTTAGACCAGAGTGTCACCTGGCAATGATATAGACGCATCTCAAGTAAGACCCAAGGATTACTCAGGGTGTAAAAGTGCCAACAGCGTTAGTCTTACATTAGCGCTGGGCCCGAGCATAACCTGGGTAATGGTGTAGACGCGTCTTCTCCTAGCCTCATAATGGTGTCTCATTAGAAACACCTCTTATCAGCAGTAATGATGAAGTGAATTTGTTTTCAGTCAGTGAAATTGAAATGATCAATGAGACCAAAGTGACACTTGCCTCACTTGCACATGTGCAGTGTGCTGTTCATATTATTATTACTCATTATTGTTATTATTTGTATCATTATTATACTTTCATCACTTCGTAATTTTGTACTTTTAGTGTTTTGCACGTTTTACAATAAGAAAGATGAGGTTTAATAAAAATGTAATTTTTCAAGCTAAAAAATGCAATGCTTTTTACATGATTTTTGAGAAAAAATGTAGCACTAAGGAGGTTAATGAAATTTAAACATAAGATATTAAGCTATCCATCTCTACTGCCTCTCATCTAATGCAAAATAATAAATTTCACTCTCCAGTCACATTCCTTCCTTCTGTGTTTCAAACCTTGGCATACTGTATTTGAAATTTTAAAAGGACTGGTTTTCCTTCCAAAAGTGAGTGACTCTAAGAATATGCTCACATTCCAACTACGATCCTAGCATACGATTCTTCAGAGATGTTTTCAGTTCCTTGACCAACTCTCTAATTTTATTGCATAACCAATCTTACGGTGATGTTTCAGATCACTGAAACTCAAATTTATTTTTTTTTCTTTTATTTGTTGCATTGTTTTATATATTAGAAAAAAATCTCAAAAAAACAAAACAAGAGAAATACCCTGTTTGCATAATTATTCAATTTGGACACTTTAGTACTTTGTAGATCCAACTTTTTTTCAGCAATATTAGCTTTAAGGGAAATAATCTCTATTCACACTGGTGTTTTTACATCGTTTACAAAAGTTTCTCTGCTCACAAAAAAATGACAAAATGAAGCTTATAATGTAGCCATTCAGCTACAATGGGCATGCCCACATTAGATAGAAACAGGAAAAGGAAGAGTCCTCCACATTAGATATTCATTTGAAGTTTGCATTTACACACAAAGAAGAACAATGTTGAAAAAAAAAATGTTATGTTTAAATGGACAATGATGTGGAATTATTGTTGAGAGTAACCCAGGGAATGATTAAGCTGAGCAAAGTGCCTGAAAAAATAGCAGCATAAAATCAAGGGAGAGCCTTGTAATAAGCATGAACCAATCAGAGCACAAGTAGAGTCTGCGATTTCAAAACTCTTCATTTTCACTCATCCACATGTAACACTGAGTTATTATTCTGAAAACTATACAACTCTGGAGAATGTTTTGAAGTCTTTGTTTTCTAGGACTGAAAACGTCTGAAAAAAATGAAGAGTAAAAAAGTTTGCATTTTTCAACAAAAAATATGGTAGCGTGGACAAGTGTGTATCGGCTTTGCCTACTGTTCAAGAGTAATTTCGGCCCATTCTTCTTGTCAGATTTGCTCCAAGTTTTTTGGATTAGTTGAATGACTCCAAATAATTGTGTGTGCCGAAGTTTTTAAATAGGGCCAAAACTGAGATCAGAGTTTTGACTGGAAAATTGTAGTACATTTTCTATTTATGCCTAACTAATTACCAAAGTTCTGACACACACACGCCAAATAATATGTTACCTTCAATTATTATGCAATGATGTACTCTCATCATTAAATAGAAATATTTATCATTACCCAGTTTCACTTATTCTATTTACTTAGATGATGCTAATGTCAGCAGGAATCACTAGACAGGCCAATCAAGACAGACCATGTACCAGTATGTCATTGTGTGACATAAACACAGCACACATAAAGGAAAATGATGGTATGGTGCCATGATAATTTTAAGAAATGCCAAAAATCTCCAATAAATCCTTGTGTGCTTCTTAAACAGTGGCAAATTTGACACCATCTGAACCATCACATATAATTTTAATAGGAAGCCAGACTACATTAGACTACAAATTGAAAACTCCACCAGAATTTAGAATCACAGGGCAATGATTATGACTCATGGCTTGAACCACCTTAGTAATTATCTATTCTTATATATAAATGTCTATATGTGGATGTGTGTGTCTGTCTGTCTGGCCCGGAAGTGTGAGGCTACAGCATGACGCTCAAAGAAAGTGACTCTGTCACCTAAGTGAAACCACTGTTAAAAGAGAAACTCACTTAGCTCCTAATGCATAAGTGAGGCGAGCACATCAGCAAAACGAAACCGCAGATGAAAGAGAACCTCGCTTAGCCGATAATGCACAACTGATGCAATCGATTGATTGAAGTGCCAGAATCCATGGTTTCTAGGAGCCTGGGCCTTTTACAGCATGAGCTTACACAGCTAGTATATAATAAAATGCTAAGGTTTGTGTGTCTAGTCCCTCAGAGCAATCCAGTTCATTAGTTTGGTGACCTGACAGAAGAGGAAGTGAAAGTGTGAGACGCACATGGAGAAGTTAAGGCATATGAGTCACATTGAGAGAGTTGTCTTCAAAGACAGCAAGTATGAAACCAGACAGGACGTGAGAAAGGTTTTTATACAAAAAATGAAAAGAGTATGACATGTGGGCTTTACAGTAACGTGCTTGAGAGAGACAGCATCAGTGAAGAGGCATTCACACAAACGCAAATACAGAGGAAAGGCACTGAAGGTACATGTAGGGCAAGAGATAGCAAATATTTCTTAATTAATCTATTACCTGTCTGCAACAGATACTTTTGTTGTAATTTAGTAAAACATCTGCAGATTGCATCCTCTATTTCTAAGAAGAAACCAACTACATCTAGACTAGTCCAAACAAATGATTTGAAAACTCAATTACGGTGCTTGTTTCTCCATTTTTAATATTACGAAGATTCAAGACAAGGTTCAAGTCATGAATGCTGTCAACAGGTGCCCATGTCACTAGGTCATGTTTTGAGAAAGCTTTACACTCTGACTATTCTGGGGTATAATTTCAGGATTTTTAAAAAGTTTGCAAAACTGTATTCCTGCTAATATAAAGTAGCTTGCCAGGTCTTTCCTGGATGATTACTGTTTTTATGGTACAGATAAGGAATCACATCAGACCATTTTCTCTGCCATATAGTACTAGATTGTGGGTAGAAGATGTTATATGTTTTGTTCAGTCTGATAGATTTATTTTTTTTGGAACACAATGGTTGTACCGCTGTTTTTCTCACATAAGTGTGTCTTTTATGTGCTTCTCTTTAACTTACTTGACTATTTTTCTTACAGTGTTTTGTTCTTTTAAATAAAAAAATAGAAAAGCAAAAATCCTTATCATCAGGTAATTCTACTGAAACCTTAAAAGTGAAGCCATTGTTTGCCCTATATGTAAGAAATCTGACTTGACGATTAATAATTGATTGATTAATAATTATAGATCAATTTCAAACAAACTAGATCTTGGTTTTCTAAAGTTGTTGAAAAATTGGTAGCATCACAGGTTCATTCTCGTCTAAAACCGTAGAACCAATCTGAGATGCTTCAGGGTCAGTTTTTCCCCAGTCATAGTACAGAAACAGTCTTAATATGAGTTGTTGATGACATTCCAATGAAATGCTATTATTATTATTCTTTTAGATTTTAGCACTCCTTTTGATACTATATACCACACTATTACATTACAAAACCTGAGAAAGATATTAAACCGTCTGGTACTGTTCATGTTTGGTTTACTTCATTCTTATGAAATTGTTCTCATTGTGTACAAAAATGTGATGGCTACACTCCACCATTATGTTCTTAAGTTAGAGGTAGAATCTGTCATTTCAGTACATTTCAGTGAAATCTGAAGATGCAGGATTTCTAAGAATTACAAGGATAAATGAGATTACTGTAGGAGACTGAGCCTTTAGCTCCAGGGCTCCCAGACTTTGGAATAAAGTGCCTGCTAATGTAAGGAATACACATGGGTCTTTGCATTTAAATCCCAGCTAAAGGTCTATTCTTCAGCACAGCATATTCTTATTAGAGCTGTTGCTTAAAGTATTCTGCAAAACATCCAGAAGTCATTTTCCAAAGTAAAACAGTGACAACCACCTTTACTGACTCTTACTGATGATTTTCTTTATTTTTTCTCAGTAAGCCACTGTGGTTTATTCTTGACCATAGAATGAGAAACATTAGAGGTTTTGAACCTTTAACATTAAAGATGAGAGACACAAAGCCAGACAAACATATTATGGTGGAGTTGTTGGCCTTCAGAAAGAGTTGAAAGGATATTTTGTTTTCTTCTGATTCATTATGAAATAGACTAATTTGATATTAGCACAGTTTGTTGTTAACTTGACTTATATTACATTTTAGTTAAATATTTGTGATTTCATTATCAGTTTGCATTTATATAGGTATATGTACATATTTGTAAATTTTGAATTGATATGCATGTTTCTGTTTCTATTTTGTATTTGTAAAGGGTTCAGAACTTAACGTCAATAGAATATATACTGCATATACACTAGGTTGTCTCCAATATATATATAGAGATCTTGTACTATAATAATAATTCTCTCTTTTCTCTCTTTCCTTCCACACCTCCAGGTGAGCTTTGTCCTCCTTCCACCCTGCTCTGACTCGCCTGAAGGAGGTTGAGTGGTCTCCTTTATGTTAGACCTAGGAGTATTTCCAGAGATAGGATATAGCCTAATGGAAGTAATTCCAGGTCAATCAGAAAATCCAAAAAGTAGGAATTGTGAATCCCATCAGCACCCCTTGGCTGACCCCACAGAACCCAACAGAGCTGGCCCGTGGGGCTATTGGTCCCAGCTTGCCCAAAATGAGTCCATATAGAAATCCTAACCAAGAGAGCCTGTAATCTAGTGTATTGGGGGAGAAAATATTTACCACTGTTCATCTCTCTACTGGTCCTTCCATTGTAATGGCCTCCCGGTCAGGTAAAAGCCTTTGTTTAATCCTGGCCTGGATGTCAGTCCATGTGTACTGTCTATTACTATCTATCTATCTATAAATATATACAGTATATTCACAGGTGAAGTCAGATGTTTAAATAAACTTAGGGTGAATTCTTTAAAACTCACTTCAATTATTATACCTGTATATACTTATATGATATACAGTATATCCATTCAGATAGACTAGGCTGAATATATAGGTTGGTGTTTTTGCGTCTGTCTGTGCAAGGGTACACATGGTTATGTGTAAATAAGAATTAGGGAAAACAGTAAAATGCTGCTTAAAAAAGTATATTCTTTTTATGTTACACTCAAAATGTATTCTGAGCATTTTCATAATCAGGTTTCCACTTAAATTAAGCAAGACATTTTCTTATATTTGAAATACAGGGGCTAAAGTTAACTTTCAGAAATTCATTATCATAATCTTTCATCTTGCAAGTAAGGAAGAACATTAACTGTCCTGGATATTTACAGACACTATCACAACAGATCACATGTGTAATCAATGTGTGTGTAATGGGGTGTGTGTGTTTGTCCTTGGGGGGTTGATCTGATTGTACTATATAGAGATATACTGTATATGAGTTATTTGTGAAACAGAAACATTGGAACACTCAGTTAATTCTGTAACCTTGATTAATGATCAGTATGAAGAAACAACTTAGTAGCTCAAGCTTTTTCAAGTGTAACTTATTAATTTTTTACCTTAAATGAAATGCTGTCAATAAGAAAAAACAAAAATCACTATGCTACTTTCAAGTAATAATGAAAAATTTATGTTTCATGAGTTAAACTATCACTCAACAGACAAGATCATCAAAGAAAAGTAAAATGCAAACATATAGTTGGAAAACTGTGTGAAAATGATTCCTCCATTTGACATTAAAGTTAGAAAAGGTGTCAACAGGCAATTGTGGTGTATACATGTTCATCTGCTGAGCTGGTGCATTGACTGCAGTACTGCACAGGAAATCAAATGCCTATTAGTTCCTTAAATGTGTTCCTATATATCGTGACTGTAGTGGGATGCTGAGTTGTCCAGCAAAGAAACTCAAAACTTGAAATTCTCTTAAAACACTCTTTTAAGTTCAGTGTCAGACCTCAAATATTTAAACTTCAATGCCAAGAATCTCCATCCTGCTGCGATCCCACCAAGTCTCCCAGATCTTTTTTCAAACCCACTTCACTGTGGAACCTGTCCTGTAATGGACTTTGCCCTTTTAATGAGCTTGTTGAATTGGAGGGTCTCTCTTAAAGTGATGTTATTAGCCTAACTCACCACAGCATAGAAAATTGCACTGATAATACACAGATAAAAGAAGATGTGATGGATGTCACTTCCCGTATTAATGGAACACAGTCACCTAAGAAAATAGAGCCTGCCCTTCCCTTTCTTATATAGTTCCTCTATGTTCCAAGACCAGTCCAACCTGTCATTAATATGGACCCCCATGTACTTGTACGAGTGGACCACCTCTACATTTAGTTCTTGAATAATGACCGGACATTGAGGCTCTTTGATGTGGTAAAAGTCAATAACCAGTTCCTTGGTTTTGCTGATGTTAAGATGCAGACAATTCCCATTGCACCAAGAAACTAAGTTCTCCACTTGACTCCTACACTATGTCTCATCACCCTTATAAACACACCCAATAAGTGCAAAGTCATATGAGAATTTCTGCAAGTGACATGGCCTGGTGTTATATTTATAATCTCAGGTGTACTGAGTGAAAAGAAAAGAAGACAGGACTGTTCCTTGTGAGGCCCCTGTGTGGCTCACGTACATATCAGAAACATAATCCTTGAGTCTAATAAACTCCGGTCTTAATGACAGATAGTCCATTATCCAGGACACCATAGGCTTATCCACCTGCATATCTATGAGTTTATCCCTTAACAGGGATGGCTAGATGGTACTGAACTCGCTAGATAAATCAAAGAATATATTCCTCACAGTGCTGCCAGCTTTGTCCAGGTTAGAGTAAGCCTTGTGGGACAGATATATAATTGCATCCTCAGCTCTAATCTTTCTCCAATAGGAAAACTGCAGTGAGTCCAGGTGGTCTACCACAAGAGGACTAATATAGTCCGGAACTGGCCACTCAAAAGTCTTCATGATGTGAGTAGTAAGTGCCACTGGTTTGGAACAGGAACAAGAATCATGTGGGCAGCCAGGTGCATGTGTGTTGTTTACCTAGGGAAGTGATTGCAGCAGGATGCATTGTGAGAAGAAGCCAAGCTTTGGGGAATGTTCTGCTGGGAAACCTTGGGTCCTGACATTCATGTGGATGTTACTTTGATACCACTTAACTAAGAATTATTGAAGACCACATACACCTCTTCATAGCAACGGTATTTGCTGATGGCAGTGGCCTCTTCCAGCAACACTGCAAAAATTGTTCAGAAATACTTTGAGGGCCATGACAAAAAGTTCGAGATGATGTCTTTGCCTCCAAATTCCCCAGATCTCAGTCTGATCAAGCATCTATGGGATGTGCTGGAAAAATAAATATACTCTTGTGGAGTATATGCCTCAAATATACAGTATAGTAGGTTGGATAATGGATGGATGGATAGTTAGAGCTGTTTTGGTAACATGAGGAGAACCTACAATATTAGGCAGGTGGTTTTAATGTTGTGGCTTATCGATGTTGTCACACAGGTGTGAGTAGGAGGCAACTAAAGGGCTCAAGTAATTGTAATACCACATCAAACCAGGGGGCGGCGGAGTGTACTGACCATCTTTCTCAGTTCCTTGAAGACCCTTCCCAGGAAATCCTGGTGAGCTCTGGTGCATTTGATGACGTCACTTCCAGTTCCCGAACATGGGATGTTGGCACTTCCGGTTCCAATGATATCACTTCCAGTCCATATTATACAAGTGGCTGCCCCAAAACTTTATTATGTCTTGTGTCTTATTGTGTCACAATGTATATACATAGGTATGTAATGTAGGCAGTGTAAATCAGTGTGCCGAGGTAGTAAGAATCACCACAGTAAACATTTGTCCAGCTGCACTGCTCTAGACTTTGATATCGCATAGCTCACATAACTAAGAAAACTTTTACTTCCTTCACCTCAAATACAATCTTGCATTCACACAATTTTTGAACAGGGGCTTGCCATAGTGCACCTATTAGTCTCTTACTTTCAATTTAAGAAAAGCTTATTAAAGGCTTTACATTAGATAGCAATAATTGACTAACAAATGTGCTCCAGCAAACACTTAACGTCCCTTTTCTAAAAGGTGACATGTGCACTTACATTTAGAAATGTAATTCACACTTCTTTAAAATTATATAACATTAATGGTATTTGTACATGACAGAACATTGATCTCTAGTTTGTAACTTCTAGGTTTAAACTAGTGTTAGAAAGGTTTGAAGAAGAAGAAACTCTAACTAGGAAATTGACAAAGACAGACGGATAAACAGTAATATCCAATAACTAAATAGAAAATAGAGTTTAATCAACATTTATTATATAATTGTGATTGATTACAACTAGAGAATTTAAAGATAACCACAGAATTAATATACCTAAGGAATGACAGGTGGTGGAGGAATAAAAACCACTATAACTGCTCCCTAATTAAAACTTATCCCACATTACCTTGTTCATAGGGACATGCTGTCCTGATATATTAGCTTTGAAATGCAAGTACTCAAGCTAATGAAAAAATGTGCCAGTTCACATTGTTCTATCATGAAACCATTGGGTAAAGCAAGCATGTAAAGTGAGTTATGTAACACATTAAAAAGAGAACCATCAAATCACGCTTCAGTAAATTAAATGTGTTTTGGTTAAGATTTCCCTTTAAAAGAATATTTCATCTGGAAAGGCATACCTTCAGTTAATAGGAGCATAATCTGATTTTTTTAGATTCTTTGTGATCTACTGTAGTATTTATTTCATTCATTCACCAACCATTTTGTGTGACTTTAGATAGCCTTTTAAAATTGAAATGCAATCTACTTCTTTCAAGAGAGTGTGCTGCCAATCCAAATTTAGCCACTATGCATTATTTTCCATTTGGTGTTTGATTTCAATAATTAGAATAAAAACCTCTCAATATTTTGCTTTCTGAAACATGGGTTTGTGAAGATTGTTGGTGAGAGTGATGCAGCACTACTTACTGGCATTATCAGTCTTGCAGTAATGAGGACATTTTAGAGAATAGGCATTGCGACCACTAGGGGGTGTTGCTGCACCCCAAACCTCTAACACAACCACCAAAACACATGGCCCAATATAATAAAAATATTTATTTTACAAATACCTTGCAAAAAGTCTTCTTTAATTGGCACAATCACAATGCAGTTCTTATCCTTCTCTTTTCCTACCTCTTTAAACTCCTCCAGGTGAGCTTTGTCCTACTTCCACCCAACTCCAACTTGTCTGCATGAGAGCTTCTTTTATGTTGAAGCCCAATTGAAACACTTCCGTGTAAAACAGAAGTCTTAGAAAGTAGGGATGATGGATCCCTGCTGCACCTCGTGGTGGCACTTCCACTAAATTGGCCTCCTGTCTGGGCCAAGAATCATTCTTCATCCCAGTCAGGGTGTCACTTCATCTCCAAGGGCACTTACAGTAAATATGCATTCATATTCGCTGGAAACCGTGAGAAGCAATTTTCTGTTCTATTTATAAATTTGTTGTGAAAAACATAAAGTATTACTACAAAAATAATCTTAGGTTGATGATTGTAGTAGATGTCAGAAATTGTGTCATTTAGCAAGAATGAATGCCCAAATTTTGTTGGTCAAAATGTTGCAGAGCTAAATAGTGGAATTTATGGTAATACGTAACACCACTAATCCAAAACGGTAAACAACAGTACTGCAGAGCTCGAATAGTGGCATTTACTGAAAGAAAAACGTTTTCAAAGAATTGTTTGGATGTCATTCTACATTGAGATTCATTGTTAAAATATACTAAGGTTCCAGTGATGCTTTTATTTTGCACTGACTGTCTAAAAAACATGCAGATGGCCCTGTGATAATCTGACATAAAACAGAAAAGATGCTAAGGCATTTTTTTCTTTCTTTTGTTTTGGATTAATATGCAATATTTCATGCTCCATTTGGTGTTAAATGTTGGCTGAATTTTCTCTTTCCTTCATTAATTATGAACTGTAGCTTTGGATATCAGCATCCTAACTTCACTATCATACACAATATCAGTTACATCACCATTTTAGATCAGCCAGACATGTGTTTGTCTACTGAGTTGTGTTTGTTTTATTTTTTTTTAACTATTTATTCTCTGCTCTTCAGGTCATGAAAAAAGCATATTTATGTGTAATTCTTGAAACTTGAACAAAGAAGTTAATAAAACCAATAATGTATGCAGCCATTATTAATAAATGTGGACAGTGTAACAATTTACTTCTCATTAGGCCGCAGCCCTTCAAGTCTCATAAAGATGAGAACATTTAATGTAAACTTTACAAAAGTAAAGTTTGACTTTGACCTAAAATGCACTTGAAGGATTAAAATGGTGAGCAGAATACATCCCAAAACTAATAAATTTACATACTTCACTGTGACAAAAGTTCATTCTACCTTTGCTTTTTATTATAGATTAAATCATATTTGTTTATCTATCTACCAACCTGAACAATTTTTGGTTTACACCAAAAGGAAGCCAAGTTGTAGGTGTAAAAGAAGCAGTTCACAACTTCCTTAGAGTTGCAAAGTCAATGACTTAATTTGAATTATTTGACTGACTTTTTATTTTGTTCTTTTATACATTATTTTATTTGAAGACAGAACATTGCAACAGAAGAAAACAAAATCAAACAAATGAGAATAATAGTGTGATAACAATGACACAGGTACATCAAAAAGGTTCCTCCCATATATTATGCCCTGACTGCAAAAGGTTAATTTTTATGAGTTGCGTTCAAGTTGAAGTCCAAAACAGAACTGACTAAGGTTGGATAAAATGGCGGCTTTAAAGGCCATGACAGGAAGTGACATACTCTGGGCCAGAATCGGAAGTGATTTCACCGGGACTGGAAGTGACATCATTGATGACACCAGTACCGGAAGTGATGTTATCAAAAACACCAGCACTTAGTGGGATAGTCTACAGAGGACTGAGAAAGAGAGTTAGTGCAGCTCGCCACCCACTGGTCTAGCGCAGTATTACTATTATTTAAGCCCTCTAGCTGCCTCCCATGCGCACGTGTGTGACAATAGCAATTGTAATAACAATACATTAATATTTTCAAAACAAATACAAAAACTTGTATTTGCACAATTTGAAATTTTTAATTGTACTGGATTATCATTTTGTTATTGAGCAAGGCTGCAGGCATTTTAGTTTTTCCTAATTCTAATTTTTGACTGCAAGACAAGAACATACTGATGTCTCCTTTAATTCCTTTTATATCAATACTTGAAGCACAGACACATTAGCTGGAGAAACAGAAAAACTCCTGAAACATTCTATGTGCTTTTAAGAAAGGACTAATTAATCACAATTTTATATAACCCCTTTCACAGCACACAACCTTCATAGTAATGAAACACACATGCTATAAAACAGGCCGAGCACACAAAGAAGATGAAACCATGAGATCTTAGCAAGAGACGTAGCCCTTGGGCAACAAAATATTTTCCTAGGAAAAGAAATTCTGATTTTGGGCTTGCTTCTGTGTTGTCATTTAAAATTTGGTTTTATTCTACTAAAGTGTTTAAAGATAGTGTCACTTTTGTGTAAAGAATTTCACTTACATATCTGACTATTCTCCTGCTCTTCCCTAATTGAAAGCCGTTTAAAATCTCAGCTGCTCACAAATATATAAAACCTCAGTTCCTTGAGACTTCAGCTTGACCTACAGAACATTACTAGGAATGACAGTATGGAGACTAATGTTTCCAGTTTTTGGTTTACAGTTAAGCAAAGTGAGCAACAAAGTTAAATAGAAATTGGAATGGAAATCAAAGAAATTCATCATCTCATTTTGGCTGATCTTTCAAAACGCTCCTCCTTACTTGTTTCACTATTTTGTTCTGTAAAAACACAATATTACAAGGTTAAACATGTGTACTAAATAACGGTGTAGAAGAAAGGATTCAAGTTTAGACACTGTAAGTGTCGGCCCTATGACTATTTTGGATTTGCCTTTGCTGTGTCCAGCGTGAGGCTAACACTGGTGGGACTGAATTTTGAATTTTAGTCCAAGATGTTGGGAGGAAGTGCTGAATTGCCTGATAGCAGTGGTCAGAAAAGATATCCAAAGGCACTACTTAGTACATTGTGGGTTAAAGTGCTCCAAGAGAGATCTTCCTGGAGTCGTAATATTGAATAGTTTAAAGTAATAGCATAGGGTAAGGAACATAAAGAATAAGTGGATAGAACACCATATAGTACTCAAACTATCTAGTAGAAAGCGAGGACATACACATTAATTCCTTAGGAACAAAGCGTTTATTTAAAGTACAAAGAGAGGAGCTCTGCAGTTACATGAATAGACATCTAGCGAGGAAACACTGATCTAGTACAAGCAGTAGAAACAGGCAAGTGAATAAGGAAATAACTAGTGATACATACATAAACCCTTGACATGTATTTTTAGGATGTCACTGTGCACTGGGGAAATTCTGAATGGGCTGGAAAGTGGTAAATGTTATCCCGTTATATAAAAAGGTTGATTGGGTAGATCCAAGCAACTATAGGCCAGTAAGCTTAATGTGCATATTAGGTAAATTAAAGGAAGGAATTATTAAGGAAAACATTGAGCAACACATGGCAAGAAAAATAATTTTACTGAACAGTCAGTATGGGTCCAAACAAGGAAGGTTGTGTTTTACTAACATGATAGAATTCTATGAAGAAGCAACAAAAAGATACAATCAACATGGGGCATATGATATTATTTATCCTGACTTTCAGAAAGGTTTGACATCAAATAAAAAGAGGTGGAAGTTTATGGTGTATTGTGTTGATGAGTACAAAACTGGCGAAGACACAAGAAGCCAAGGATTATGGTGTGAAGAACCTTATCAGAATTGGGTGAAGTTAAGAGTGGTGTCCCTCAGTGGTCAGTGCTAGGATGACTGCAATTTTTAATATATATAAATAAATGTGGTGAGAGAGGACATGCAGGTGATGGGTGTGACAGAGCAAGATGTAGAGGACAGGAAGATATGGAACCAGAGGAAACCCCTAACGGGAGCAGCCGAAAGAGGAGGAAGAATAAGAAGATGAATAATTTGAATATGAATTTAAATAACCAGCTGGAAATGTGCACATTATACCAAGGTAGGTGTATTGGCAGATAAATTAGAATCAGATGAATCATTATAGAGGGATTTTGAGAGCATACAGGTTTGGGAAGATTTGTGGCAGATTAAAATTAATGTCAGTAAATGTAAAGTATTACATGTAGGAAGTACAAATGTTTGATTTGAATACACAATGGGAGATATGAAAATTGAAAGTACACCTTATGAGAAGGTGAGCCGTAGTTGAGAAGGAGTCATAGTGGACTCTTCAAATCCAGAAAGTGTTTGGAAGCCATTAAGAAGGTTAACAGAATGTTAGGCTCTAAAGCATGATGTGTAAAGTACAAGTGAAAAAGGAGGTCATGCTCATACTTTGCAACACACTGGTGAGGCCTCATCTATGCAGTTTTGGCCTCTAGGTTATGAAAACAAAAATAGAAGTGCTAAAAAAATCCAGTGAAGAGCAACTAGGCTGATTCTAGGACTGCAGGGGATGGATTATGTGGAAAGGTTAGAAGAGTTAGCCTTTTCAGTTTTAGCAAACAGGAGATTAAGAGCTGATATGATTGAAGTGTTCAAAATTATGAAGGGAATTAGAACAGTGGATTGAAACTGTTACTTTAAAATGAGTTCATCAAGAACACGGGGACACAGTAGAAAACTTGTTAATGGTAAATTTCACCCAAACTTTAGGAAGTTTTTCCTCACATAGAGAACCACAGAAACATGGAATAAGTTACCAAGTAGTGTGGTAGATACAGTAGGACTTTAAGAACTTTGAAAACTTGACTTGATGTCATTTTGGAAGAATTAAGTGGATAGGACTGGTGAGCTTTGTTGGGTATGCAGAAATCTTATAACTGCATTTCAGAATAGACTCTGACTTCTCCAAAGTTTGTCTCTTAAGAAAAGATTTCCTCTATGATCTTCATTACCTTTAGAAATGTTTATAAGTACAGTATACATAGCATTCTTCCTTCTTGATACTGTATATCAGTTTGCTTGTTTATGAAGCCACTGATATTCTTCAATGTTTTGTTTTTTCCTTTGCTGCTGGTTTTTTATTGTAGAAAATAGTGAAAATGTAAATAAACAGTAGCTGTTTCAAAACTACGAAGAAAGAGAAGTCTGCTACTGTTTGCAAACTCAGCGCAGAGCAATTTAAAAAATACCATATTTCAAAAGGAAATTGAAAACAAAAATGAAGGAAATGTAGCAATAAAAAAACCAGTGGGAAAGAAAAATTGTGAAGCTGAAAAATTGCATAGCGGTATTATTAGCAGCGATGTGACAACAGGACTAAACTGAATATGTGAAAATAAAAATCATAGAAAAAAGTTACAAAACAACAAGAAGGAATGGTATAAATAAGTCTGTGTAAATTTGAAAATGCTTTCATTTGTTGCCAGCTAAATGACAAAGCTTAAGATTTTTCAATAGTAAGGGTAGTTTTTCCTGTTTCTCTCAGAATTTTGAGGTGCATTCCATGTTAGACAAAATTAAAATAAAATGTAATGCCTTGTTTGGGAAAAAAAAATTTAAAACAGGTGCCCATACACAGATGTCCTCTTGCTCTACAGATTTGATAACAGCTGTAATTCTTTAAGATCAGAAACAAGATGGAGAGCAAAGATAACGACTATTTGCTCTTTTGAGTATCTGTGAATAAACAGTTCCCAGGGAAGGATAACTTTTGGAAGTTTACATTGGAGCCCTGCAGAGAGAAAGCATTAAGCCAAAAGCTATAAAACCTGGTGCCAGTTGTAACTGCCTAAAATGCTCTTTGATGTTATGTCCTGCGGAGGCTGACTATTCCCAGGAATTGGGAAGTAGTAGAGACCCCTGCTTCCTTACATTCCCTGCTTTTGTCAAAATGATTTTCAGAAGTACTGTCCTGATTTACTTTGTCAAACAACAATTTAATGCTTTATGTAGCTAATTGCTTGTTTGAATTAGACCTAGTTATATAGTTCCATCTTTAAATTTGACAAATAAACTCAAATGTTCTTTATTACTGACAATACAGAGACGCATACAGTATATACAGAAATACATCAAATAATTGACATTTATGTTTTTCCTAATCTTTGATCTTTTTTTCCTTGTGTTCCAGCTGTCACGATGGGAGTTAAATGGCAGAATAATGGGAAAAATTAAGCAAAGTGGTGGAAGTGCTGACAGTCGATGTCCCACAGGATATAAGATGGTGTGAAATGAATAGCCTCGACACATGAAAAGGCTTGGGGCAGTCACCCGTATACCTGAACCTTGCTGCAAAAAGGCAAAATTTTCAATGAAAGTGAATGCAGTGTTGAGTCCAAAATAGAACTGATCAACGGAGGGAAGATGTCGAATTTTAAAGACAGGTCAGGGGGAGTGATGTTGTCGGGGCCTTGGCCGGAAGTGATGTCGTTGGACCCGGAAGTGACATTCTCGGGGCCGGGACTGGAAGTGACGTCTTCAGAGCGGAACTGGAAGTGACATCTTCAAACTCTGGCAGAATTTCCCGTGTCTGGTCTGCAGGGATAAAAGGAGAATGTTTATTGCACCCCACCACTGTCCGGCCTGGAGTGGAATTCAATTTTTTTGGTCCATGTACCTGGCTCCCATGTGCGCGTGTGTGACAATGGGAAGGTAAAGGTGCCAAAATGCTTAATGGTTATAATGGATGGTACAGGGTTTTCTGACAGAGGAGTACAGATAGCAATGGTGAGACTAGTCAAAGTGGAGGAGCTGAAGAGAATAAGTGAGCATGTTGTAGTTATTAGGATGATTATTGGTAAATAATTGATGATTATATTCTAGGCATATGCTGCACAGGTTTGAAGAAGCAATGAGAACAAAGATGGGTTTTGGGACAGACTTGTGGAGGTGACACCTGGGGTGCCTCAAGGGAAGGTGTGTCAAATTGATGGAGTCAGTGCTGATGGCTATTAAGAAGTCCACAAGGGCTTTAGCTTTGCTACCAAGAATGCAGAGTTTGTAAGATGATTTTTGAGTTGGTCGTGCAATTAAAAGCTATCCCTAGAAAAAGAAAACTGTGTATCACAATTTCACTTGGTTGTAGGAAGAAAAATAAAAGGAAGTATTTTCCAACGCTGAAGGCCTGGAAGTTGAAGGAGAAGAGTGTGAGAAGCAAATTTGCTGAAACATGAGTGACAAAAGTTTCAGAAGCATCAGGTGTGAATGGCAAGTGGCAAGTGATGAAGAAAGTCTAGTTGAAAACAACTGAAAGTGTCTGCATTTGGACAAAGGGACTGCTGAGATTCAAATAAACATGATGGTGGAATGCTGATTTAGACTCGGCAATTGAGGAAGAGAGAAAAACAAAGGCAGAAGGTGACAGGGTGATCTATTAGAGAGGAAAGTAAAATGCTAGAAAAGCATGTGATCTACTGAATGAGAAGGAGAAAAGAAATGTATTAAGGATCACAATGCAGATGGCATAAAAAAGACAGCATGTAATAGATGGGCATTAAAAATACAGAGGTGAATATCATAATTGATAATAACTAGATTAAAGAAATCTGTAAGAAGAACATGGAGAAGTCGCTGAATGAGGAGAAAGAATGGAATAATAATGTTCATTTTTGGAAAAAAACAGTCAAGTGTATGTTCCTGAATATCAAGGTGTGCCCAAATCCACACAACAGACAGCACTAAGTACATACTGTATTTTCTTAATGAAAAGAAAATAATAATTTGGGGCTCTTGAAGAAGAGGCATCTATTGTATGTCTATTATTTACTCACTTACTATGTAGAACAGGCACCTATGAGCTACAAGTGAGATCAATAACACAATTTCTTAGCAAAAAATATATATGACAAATATATAAATATTAATACACATCATTAATAAAATAATTCAATGTAAAATACAATGATGGGTTATGCAAATATTACAAAAATTATACAGTATATGGCAACTGTAGGATATTAATTATTGGTAATGTAAAAGTTGCATTCTTTGTTTTTAGTTACTCCTGAATCAGTTAGTACTAGCATGCCAAATAAAAACATGAATAAATGGTCTAAACTATGCTTATTCATTTATCCCCGTAATTCTTAGTGTTAAAAATACATCTTGTAAACGCTTACTTTGCATAGATTAAAATCAGATTTAAATTCCCGACAGCTCTTTTAACTGTTTACGCAAAGAGATTAAAGAAAGATGTTCATTCTACTACATCTGTATTGCTGCAATTAATTTGTGAAAAATCTGTTTATTTTATATTGCTATGTGGAGTACTAGTCCATATGTAAAAATGTAACAGTATCTCTCACATATGTAATATTTATGAAGGTAATTCACAACAGTCCCAACCATCAGGTAATAAAAAAACTAGGACTTCTTTGTTTGCAACAACTGCTGCTGGAATATGCTTCATCTCAGCCATGACCTCTTTGTCGCCTAGGCATACTCATTGAACAAATGGAATTGTGCAGAGATGTTACCTACTACTCTCTCACCTGCAGAAATGAACGGATTCAGATGCAATATATTTTTCTGAAGAACATCCATCCATCTATCCCTTTTCTAACCTGTTTATCCAATTCATGATCAAAGCAAGTGTCGACTTCAATCCCTTTATCACTCGGCACAAGGTAGGTACCAGACCTGGATGGGCACCCTCAAACATTCCTATATTCACTCACACCAGAACAGTTTAACATTATGACCTAAACAAGTTTAGAATGGGAGAGAAACACCAAAGTGTCTGGGAAAAATCCACACTGAAGTGCTCAGACTAGCATTGCAGGACCTTCAGACCAGGACTTTGGTACCTTGAGGTAGCCCTGCAAACTATTAAGCCTTCATAGTTTCTCACAATGCAATCATTAATAATACTGTACAATTCTGAAGAATAATAATTGTACGTATAATAAAACAAGTACAATAAAATCTTTTGGATAAACACATAACCACTGTAGGCTAAATCTGAAAAAATATTCATTTCAGCATAGTCACTTAGCAGGAACATGCATAGATGTTATTGCAGGAAATGTATATTCAGCCACCCAGCCTGTTATGAATTTATCTCTTATTTGATGTACTTAACAAGCAAAGTGACAAATTCAATTAAATGTAACTTCCTTATTAAAACACATTTTTCTTGAGTGGTGACGGATCAAGTTTAGACACTAGAGTTATATGGGGAGAACTGTGTTGTAGGAAGCAGGGAAGAATTTATGAGGCAGATAGAGAGATAAGATGTAAAAATACGTAGTGAAGATCAAAACTAGGAGATCAAAAAATCATAAGCAAAAGTAGGAAAACATGAACCAAAAATCAAGGTCAAAATTCAAGTAGAGCAAGTGTAAAGACCAGTAAATACAATAAAAAGGAATTAAAGAAGCAAAAGTGAGCATGCAAAAGATCGTTTTAAATCCACAAACTCCAGATCCAGATAAGGAAATGTTCTTTTAGCTGATCTTAAATTAATTGTCAGGGTTGTGACTGCCATGGCTCCACCCCTAACAACCACTAAAGCTACCTAGCAACAGGTGTGTGACTCTTGTTATAAACCAAAATACTGTAAAAAATATTACAAAATAAATTCATAACTAGAATAGCACAGTAAATGTGCTAATACAATCTCAGTAGAGAGTTTTAAATAAGCAAAAAAAAAAGGAAAAAGGTAATAAACAGAAAAATCACAACAGAGTGCTACAGTCTATTATTTTTTGACAGTTTTACATAACCAAAAGTGTGAAAGCCTTACACATGTTTCTACTTTGGTGTAGTATGCAGGTTCCACCGGTTTACAAATGATTTTGCTTTCTGAATGCTTCTGGGTGTATCTTATGCATTTTGGCTTGTTATTACAAAAATCACCTTTTAATTTTCCTATTACATACTATTTTACTACAATCACCAATCTTTGTGTTTTTTCTCCCATATTATAATTAGGCATATATAGTACAGGGTGAGACAGAAAGGACGGATGTCTTTCAAATGGCTAGAACTCACCACTAGGTGGAGTGACAGATGTGCAGTAGGTGGCGTTAGGCTCGCGAAGTCTTAGCATTTTTTTATTTTCTTTTTAGTTGAAGCCATGGAGCCGTGGACGATAGAACACCACGTTTTTGCGTACGGCTGTTTTGTCAAGAACAACCAATCTATTACCGTAGTTCAGCGTGAGTTTCGTTGCCATTTCAATATCCACAGAAATAAAGCTGTTCCCGCTCGTAACACTATCTTACGTTGGGTTAAAGCACTTTGTACACGAGGTACACTAATGAACAAAAAACCGCCGGGGACTACATGAACGGCACATACCCCTGAAAATGTAGAAAGCGTATGACTAGCCCTGCTGCGCAGTCCAAGTCGATCTGCACGGAAGCATTCTTCTGAATTTGGCCTCAGTAATCGTTTGGTAAGGTGTATTTTGCATTTAGACTCTGCATGTCCATCCCTACAAATTGTCAAATGCCATTTCAATATGAACTCAAATCTTTCAATAAATTTCTTTGTAAGAAAAAATTTACAATTTTGTGATTTTGTAAAAAATGTCCATCCTTTCTGCCTCACCCTGTACAATTACAACTGGAAATGGATCTGTGGTAATCTAAATATAGTGACACTGCTACTAGGAATGCAAATATTTCAATACTGCTATTTCATTTGTAAATGGGACAGCCATACTATAGAGTCTTATTACATTAAAAGAACTGGCTGCTTCGTAAGAATTTGGTTCCAGGACAGGAACACTACCTAACAAAGATACTTTTGCCTCTTCTTCATATCAGATTTAATCAAGGAAGGTTTAGATTTTTTATTATTTGGTACAGATGTTTTCACAAAAACCTGACGCCAGGATTAGGGAAGGCATTTTTGTTGGTTTACAAATTAGACATGCGGCCTACTAGTTGGGCAAGAGGAAATTGCATGGAAGGAATTCAAGGATGTTGTGGAGAATTTCCTACCTGCACCAAAGTATGTTCAACTGATTGACAGTGTGTTTCAAACATACAAAATCATGAAGTGCAACATGTCGTTAAAGATTAATTTTCTACTTTCACATGTGGACTTCTTCCCTGCTAATCTTTGTGTAGTCAGTGATAAACAGGGTGAAATAGTTCACCAGAACATCATAACTTCTTCTTTCGGCCGCTCCCATTATGGGTTGCCACAGCGGATCATCTTCTTCCATGTCAATGGAAAAAAGCATCATGACAAAGTGGAATCCCTCAATGCTGGCTAACTATTACTTGACACTGAAATGAGGAGACTCTGATGCTCAGTTCAAATGAATTAGGTCAGTTGAACTTGTACAACGTGTCAGAGTCTTTAAGCAATTAAACACACTACATTCAATAAAAGTGCATTTTTACAAATTCCTATGTGATGCAATTATATTTGTGTTCAGCTTTAAGCTGTCTATCACAATCAGAAAAAAATTCAGGAAGCAAAACTTTTGAAAAAAATTATTGTCCAGTGTTCTTGAATATTATTAATCTAACCTTTTATGAATGTTATGAAATAATCCATGGCTACTTTCTTTTCTAAACTGTTGGTGTTGTTCTTTAAGTCTACAGTAGGCAAATTAATAGTTTTTATTTATTTATATATACATTTTTTGGAACATGGAAAATGCTAGGGTATGTGTTTATGAAGCTCTGGTCCTTAACAACTAACTATAACTATAAAGGCAAAATGAGTTCTGTGTACATGAATTTAAAAATCACTCAACCCTTTTCAGTCTTAAGATGCTCTTTCCTTAGGCTGGATAATTATTTTCATTTAAAATGTGGTTTGTTAATTTCAAGTTCTGCACAGTTGGTAAAACATGTTTCAGCATGGTGTAGTTGTGAAAATTGACCATATGGGCCAAAACATACCTTTTTCAGTATGCTCAATTTAAATTTGTAATGAGTGTTGATAGAAGCCTTCCTATCATGAAAAGAGACCAGGGAGCCATTTTAGTTTGAATGTTAGCAGACTTACTTGCAGTTTGGAAATTTTTGCTGACACAAAAACTTTTCTCCTACAATTAATGTGTTCATGACCATTTCTTAATTGGATAGATAGATAGGAGATAGGAGGATAAGGAGATGGTCCTTAGCTCAGCATGTTTTGGCACAAAATATCAGACAATTGATCATATTCATAAGTCTTTGGCATAAAACAGCACTAACAGCTGACATCCCAGCCAAGGTTGAGCAGAAATCCTTACCCATTCAGGTGGCCATTGTAATGGAAGGACCTGGGGAGATGTTGTCTTATGAATATTTTCTCCCCTAATTTGCTAGATGGCAGCATCCCTTCTGTGCTTTGCTACCCTTTTGGATAACCACAGGGCATGCTTGGAACTGGAGTCCAGGAGTACAGTCCTGTTGGGTTCAGTGAGTATCACCATCAGTTGCTGCAGGGGTTTGCAATCCTGGAATGGTGGGACTTCTGCCTGAGCTACAAGTGTTTCCAATGGACCATGTCCTAGCACTGGAAGGACTCCTGGGTTTCAGATAAAAGGAGCCATTTCACCTCACCTTTGGGAGTCGGGAGGCAATAGGTGACACTTATCAGCAAGAGAATGTGTGTTCTTGCTGCTGCTTATTTACATTCATCTAACCCAAAAAAGTGTACAGAGATATGGAATATTACAATATGGAAATGTAAAATTTTTTTTTTTTTTTAATGTTGTATAGTATATAGTGTGATGTACCCGCCAGATAGCGGCCGGCTCATTGCCTCAATGACGAGTCCGCAGCCCTGCCACCCAGCGTGTCCTACCTCAATGATGAGTTTGTAGCCCCCGTGCAACGTGCCCATTGCCCATAGACCAATCACCGATCCGTGGGGTACTTTAATTCGACCAATGACCTGGGGCCTCATGTATAAACAGTGTGTACGCACAGAAATGTTGCGTAAGAACTTTTCCACGTTCAAATCGCGATGTATAAAACCTACACTTGGCGTAAAGCCACACACTTTTCCACGGTACCTCATGCCTTGTCGACGCAAGTTCTCCGCTCGGTTTTGCAAACTGGCGGCACCCAGCGTCAAAGCAATGGTACTGTTCTTGTGTGATTACTCATTATTTTCATGACGCGGCTTTATAAATACACAGAAACTAACCGCATATTGTTTATTAGTGTAATGCATCTGATTGTAATTAACTTGTAACAATATAATGGTCCAGGGAACAGCCATAGTATTCCAAATACCATAACTGCTTTAGCGTTGTTACTCTCACTTCTATTTCTTCTTCTTCTTTCAGCTCCTCCCGTTAGGAGTTGCCACAGCGGATCATCTTTTTCCATATTACTCTCACTGCACGACTCGGAGTATTTATATCACTGTATCTGAGTGTGAATCACAGCAGCAGCTGATCGGAAAGAGAATTATCGGTATACGCATTAAGCACACGCTGTCTCTGCCACTGCAAAATGTTTTAAAGCCTTTCCTGTACGGACCTCGCGGTTCAGAAACAGTTTAATCCCAAGAACTTTAAATGCACTCAATCAATTGCTCCTTGTAGAACGGTTTGTACTTATAAGTACAATCACCCCACTGTAAACTTGCACTACAGTTATAATATCTCACAACCTGGGCCACTTTATAAAGCGCGTATTTACATATGATGACGATATCATTTTTAAGGTGAAATGAAGCAAAATATGTTTGTTAAATTATACACATAAAACTTTAACTTCATTTAAATAATCTATATTCTTCACTGGGAGTGTCGTGAAGGATAGAATAATTAAACATGTACTACGAAGATATTTCAATGTTCTTTAAACGTTTTGAAGAATCGGCTAAGCTTACAGATGGCTTAACGTCTATTACAGAGCTGATTGTATGGCGATCGGTTACTTGGGGAAAGAAAAGCAAGGACTCTTGGGGCGGCCACGCCAATATATATTGAATATAAAACAGAAAGAGAAAATAACAACACAGCTAAAAACGCAGCGACAAATTTCGACAAAAGATAAATGCTTGTCATGAGCACGAGGCTCATGAAACACATGTTTAATAATGTGCTTTAGCTCCTATCATCATGAAAATGACATCACATATACATCTCAGTATTTTAGTTATTCAGAGAGCTGTAATATCACAAATGTAATGGACTCTGTGTCCAGTTGGAGGAAGAGAGCCAGTTTAAGAAGCAAGTAGTGATTCACACACATAGATCACATACGAGTAGAAGATCAAATACAAAACAAAGCATTTAACGTGCTACTTTAATTACGATGTGATTTGAGAAACTGGTTAATTAAATGATTTTAAGATGAAGTTTATGATGTTCTATTT
The DNA here is from genome assembly GCF_016835505.1 of Polypterus senegalus. NCBI lineage: Eukaryota > Metazoa > Chordata > Cladistia > Polypteriformes > Polypteridae > Polypterus > Polypterus senegalus. The sequence goes on from NC_053156.1 coordinate 112,307,517, forward strand.
TAATGACAAAATAAACTACGTGATTAAAGTGGAAATGTCGAGATTAAAGTTGACATTTCGTGCTTTTTCCCCACCGTGTGCCTTTTTCTCTGTACCCTAATAAGCTTTCATATGACACTCAGACAGTGGGCTACAACTCGGCTTTTCACGGCGACTTTGATATGTGACTTCTTTTTTATTTCCGGCACTGTGCGATTTTGTGAATGTGAGCTTTCAAGTTTCTCCAACACGCTATGTCACTCGATCAACTTCCTTTTGTTGATTATACCACGGTTTATTTGAACACATAGTATGTTTTTCCTTTGCCTCCACTTGGTATTCGCTGAAATTCTTATATTTTCCCCGTGCTTTTCCCATTGTCTTTTCTCAGAAGGCTGCGCATAAGGGCGATTTATATTGATTTGCATATTCAAATAGGCGTAATTCTGGGAGGATTTGGGGCGTTACAAAATGCGCGTGCACAAGCGTTAGTTTTCACGCTGATCGGGATTTATGTAGAGGAAGAACGTGGAAGTTGGAGTACGCACAGATTCCTGCATCTGGATTTTTCTGTGCGTAAGCACATTTCGGCTTTTGTGCTTACGCCATGTTATAGTGCAAGTTCTACGCACGGCGTTATACATGAGGCCCCTGGCCCACTTTCTCCTTGTCCCCTTTCCTCCAGGATGATCCGATACCAGTTGTGGATCCAAAGCCATGGGACCTACCTGACGAGGAGGATTATGCTGAACTGAAGCAGGGAGCCAAGGCAGAATGACTAATGAAGTCACGTCTAGTTTGCTGTGCCTGTGTGTTATGGAGTGATAGCTCTCACTTGAATAAATGCGTTGGCTATTCCTGTTTTAAGTTGATTAATAAAGTTGATCATTCTGAAGCCTGAGACTGAGCCTCAAAGCACTTTGAGCTACATTTTTTTTGTATGAATATGTGCTATATAAATAAATGTTGATTGATTGATTGATCTTTACAGTGCAGGATAGTGACTCACATGTCACAAGTAGTGGGTGAAAAGAATTTTGAATATCAAAATAAATTCCTAATTATTATTTTACCACTGGGAAGTGTTCCTGATCATGATTCCATTCTAATATAAATCTAACAGAAAATGTAGCTGATATAATTATTTACATCAATGGACTTAGTTGCACAATCACCAATACAAAGTATACAGGACTATGTATCTACACACAAAACTGTAACAACTCCAGTCACAATTAAGCATTCTCATCTATCCTTTTCTGTAGTCTGTGTTTCATGTTTAGGGTCATGAAGAGGTAGGCCAGTCCATGTTATACATTTCTGTAAAGTTCCTCCCACTTTTTCTTTTCAGGAAAAAAGTAAGACGTTCTGTAGGTATAAAGCATTCCTGAAGATCAAATAGAGATTGTGTCCTGCCTTCATTTGTAAAAACAGATTGAGATTAAAGTGTATAAGGGTGATAAATATCATTTTGCCACCATTAGAACATGGCTGCTGTTTTCTTTGACCACTGATAACGGGTAACAACTTAAAGATATAGTCTTGACAGTAGCCCTCACATGTTGACTTATTTTGTAGCTCTGTAAAGTGTTTATATTGGTTCTTCTTTCTCAAATACCTCTGTCAGTTTGGCATGCAAGAACTTTTGTAGGCAGCATGAGTTTTATAAAAGTTTTCAGGATCTGCTTTTTTCTTAATCAGGGTGATTATTTACTTTTCTCTAGAATTACTTCCTAAACTAGCAGTTACATTTCAAGATGAATATAGTAAATTCCTCCATTCACAAGCTTAAAAAGTAAAGTCAAGTAAATCAAAAGCACACATTCCTATGTGAAGAAATTAAACAGTGCTCCAGTGAAATAGTCCATGTATGCCGTTTTCAGAGTTAGAGCCTTTCACTGAAGCTTTAGGAGAAAGAAAAAACTATCAATGCACGTGGTGCTAGCCTGAGCCATCATATACCCATCCATGTTACAGGCGTCAGTCAAACTGACATCATATCACGTCTTTGAAGTTTAGGAGGAAGCCAGTCCTTATTCATCTTTTACTAGGTTGTTATTAAAATGCTGCATACACAAAAAAACAGGATAGCAAAAGTTTTCTGTTAAATTAAAGGTTTTAAAAAGAGTTTTCGGAACCTGTAAGTATACTGGAATGACTTTGAAGATATACACACTGTGAACCTGTGTTTAAACTGTCACAAAACCCTTAAGGACAATGGGAAAGTATGGCAACAAGATACACCAGTATAGCATACGAATGCATTCTAAAAGTTAAATGCAAATTTGAATATAGCACTATTTTTTGCTATATTACCCCCTGTAAAATATACAGGTCCTTTGTGACGCTGCAGCTTTACTCCAGGGTCCCACTTGCTTTTGGGAGCCTTTTGAACTCGCCACCATTGATATTCATAACTGAAATGAGCCGGGCATACAAGGATACACTCTTACAACAAGGGTTAGGTGTAAAAAGTGATTAGTACTTTTATTAAAAATCATTCCAAAAAAATCTTTCAAATCTTCAATAAATAAATCAATAAGACCAACAGTGATGGTTAAAGTTAAAAACAGTCCTAATAAATAATCCAATAAAAACAATAAGGTTAAACACTAGAGACAGTCCATAAAAACTATGAGCCCCAATGCTTCCCTTTGAGCCTGGCATCTCCTCCCTTTACCCTGTCTGGAAGTTGGATGCCTGCTGACAGGTGCAGTCAATGTTCAAATCCAGGCTTGAGTCCCCATTGCTGGACCCTTATTACCATGGGGCGGTTAACCAAGCTGCATACATCTTCCACCGCCAGTCCCTTAGCATATGCGGGAACACCAGATATGGGACACTCCTACTCCCAGGTAAGCAAGCACTCCCATCCACAGCCTCCGGCATCTACAGACCCGAGGCTTACACCTGACCACCTGCCTCTCACTCCATTCTGCATGTGCTCTCTCTCTCTCTCTCTTTTATCTTCTTCTATCCTTTTAACCTCCTTCTCATCCTTCTGTTCTTTGTCTTTCTATTTTCTCTCTCTGGACAGTCTATTTACTTCCTCCTCCTCCTTCCTTGCAGGCTCCTTTTAAACTATATTCTCCAACTGGGTGCAGGTATGACAAGCCACTTATTCCAAGGCACAATTGAAGCACCCAGGCTAATCCTCTGATCGGCCAAGTACTCCAATTAACCAAAGAGCAAAACTCTCTCGCACACCCCCACCTGATTGGAACCCCAAACATGATTATTTATTTAAAACTCACCCGAGGGCACAGATCACTTATCACAGCCTATAAAAAATTTTGTATCGTTATGCAACATCTGCAAGAAACCTTCTCCTCGAGAGAAGCAAGAAAATAACCCCATGCATAAATCCAAAACCATGAAGGAATGGCAAATAAAACAAAACAATACAAAACAATGCTAATGCTTAGGAGTGTCACATCAAAGTCCATATTTGTATCCAAATGAGAATTTGTGGCTGGACTTGAAAAAGGCTGTTCATTTACCTGACGAGGTAAGAAGGCGGTATCATGGCAGCAGAGCTGGCGCTAAGCTAAAGGCTAAGCAGCTAGCGAGAAAGTGGCGATACAAGCCTTCGGTGCCTTCTGTGATCCTGGGAAATGTGAACTCACTACCAAATAAGATCAATGAACTGGCTGCGCTGGTGAAAAATGTCAGGACCTACAGAGAATTCAGTTTGTTGTGTTTTTTATGTGAATTTCCCCTTGGGGATTAATAAAGTACTAGGCTGACCCGCCTTTTAAGGTGACCGACTTTTAAATTGACCACTTCTTAAGGCAATTTAATATGTAGATCAATTTAATATTTTATACAAACTCATTAATTTGGTTATATTGCATTTGAGCGGTATTACTTTAATACTCGTAGTTTCTGTTATTTCTGTGATGAAATTTAAACTTTTTTTATATATTGAGGTCGCCCTTTTGAACTCCCCTGATATTTACTATGCGGTGAGGCATTTGTACTTCATCAACATTAATTCTTTCCAGAGACATAATTTTGTCTATTTTTCCAGTGCATTGCGCACAAAAGCAAGGGAACAATGGGAGCACCAGAACTCTGCTCACATCATGTTGCTTCGTACCGCTGCAAGCAGTGAGTCTGTGATAAGCGGAATACTGCTACGCTTTCCACTAACGGGACGGAAGGACAATCCCGACCGCTTTTATATAGTAAGAAAGAAGAAGAAGATATCGCACAGTCTGGAGTAGAAAATCATCTTTTACCTGGAAAAACGAAACTACAAATCCCATCGTGCATTGCAAAATGGACGGGGTGTGTGTGAAACTCCGTGCGGGAAGGACACCCAACCGCTTTTATATAGAAGGATCTATCTATCTATCTATCTATCTATCTATCTATCTATCTATCTATCTATCTATCTATCATTCACGATCCCCATTCAGCCTGACAGAGCTTGAGCAGTTTTACAAAGAAGAATGAAGAAAAGTGCCAGCGTCTAGATGTGCAAAGCTAATCAAGAGAGAGACTTGTTCATACAGATTCAAAGTTGTGATTACTGCCTAAGGTGCAATTAGTAAATACTTACTGAAAGGCAGCGAATAATTAATTGAGCAATTATTTTGAGTTTTGTATTTGTAATTGATTTAGACCTCTTTGCAGAGATCTGTTTTCACTTTGACATTAAAGAGTCTTTTCCTGTTGATCAGTGTCAAAAATTCAAAATAAATCTAACTGGGATTCAATTTTGTATAAGAATAAAATGTGAAATCATCCAAGTGGGTGAATAATCTTTACAGACACTATAAAAATATTGTATCGATGATACAATGTGTTTAACTTCCAATGGCACATTTTGGTGTGAGCCCGATCAAGCACTTTCTTTCTAGGTTTTCCAGCCATAATACTTTCTTCATGTTACATTTGCCTGGGCAGGTGGCCACTTGAAGAAGAAGAAACCCACATTAAAACTACAACCCATTCCACGTCGATCACCGTAAAAAACCTTACACTTTTCCAGTGTGGTACTGAGGTGTCACCTGTTGCATGGCTACACTCAGGTCCCAATCTGAGTGGTTCATCATGTAGTGGGTACATCAACGCGCTGTAAAATCAGCACAAGCTCCCAACCTCCTCCTTCCCCTCCTCTCATAAAAGAATTAATCTGTGTTTTTTATCTCTGTCTCACTCTAGTGCAATAGAAAACAAATAGCCAGGTCATTTCTTGGTATATTATGAGCGGGCTTCATGGAAACTGTGGGATTTTTCTGTTTCCTGGAAACTGTTGCTCAGTGACAGCAATCTCATTTTCTTGGGAGCTCACTTTTCATACTGATTGAATCTGGTTGTCTGTTGAGTACTTTATGCTTCAAAGTAGGTTTGATCAAAAGATTAATATATCTATTCCAAAAGTAGTGATAATTAGTATTTTTCTAATCTTTAATGCATTTCCTATTTTTTGAAACAGGCTAATTTCAAACTAGGATGACTGCATTTGTTTACACCTGATTTGGGCAAGATTCACACTGCTTATGTTTCAATGGACTTAAGGTAATTAAACTAAATAAGTTGTGACCGAGCCTTTGTGCCAGTGATGAATTGCTCTTCACACTATTTGCACTTTTGACTCACTAGAACACCAGGAAAGAAGCACTCACAATCCTGCACATATGAGTCACTCTGCATTGTCTGAAGTGACGACGTCACACTGACTCAGCTGATTGGAAAAGCCTGGCCTGTCAATTCCATTTCCTAGTTTTCTCTTTCAGACTGCAATGCTTAGTCATTCATGTGATGCATTGTGGTCTTCCTCTCAGCTAGTCCATTATATGTTTATAGTGATTCAGTTAATGAATTGCAAAACTTTGTTTAAATTTGGCTTGTCAAATGCATTACTCCCTGTGAACCTGCCCTGCATAAAATGGGTTAGGAAGATGAATGGGTGGATTTGCATGCTTGGAACTGAATCACTAGATTTCTTTTCTTCCATGATAGTGTTAACTAATCCTAAGGGTGGTGAGGAAAAGCTGAGGAAACTGTTTTAGGTAAACAACAATAAAGTGGCCACTCTCATTATGCAGCTGATCCTGTGTGCTCTAAAACGTTTTAAGAGCCCCATGTCTCCCAATAGTCTGTGACTCTAACATATATTCTTTTTTTTACACTTGTTCCTTTGATGTGTTGAGTTCATTCACATTCATTTAACCCTCTAAGCAAGCTTTCCAAGATGTGCTTCAGAGGAGCAGCCCAACACCATGATGCTGCCAACTCTGTGCTTCACAATGGGGTTGGTGTGCTTTACATAATGTACAATGTTTAAACATGGAGGTTAGTCAGCTAAGAAACTTGTAGCTTCCAGGCACCATGCAAGCGGCAGCCTTGTACAGGAGCTCTCTCTTCTTTTTTTGAGATAGCTGTTTTTTTAGGATTGTTAACCAATTTATTTAATTATTATTAATGATAATGTTAAGATGTGGCTTCTGGCTTGTTACTGTTAATCTTAAATTAAATTTTATGTTAAAGATGTGCTTCTGTCATTGCACATGCAGACCTAAGCGGTCAGCCCATACCAACTGCTTTTTGGCTGAGCTGGGAACCTGAAAGTTATCACAGTGTGAAAGAAGAGGTTGAAAAGAATCTGAAGGCTACCTATGTCTATAACATCTAAGAATGCAAGAGACTCTTGAGTGCGTAAAGAGGGAAATATTAAATGTTCCCCTACTCACCTGGTAGCTGTGCAATCTCGGCTGATAGTTGCACATTGTTGCAGAAGAAGCTTGTCCAAAGATGGAAAGAACATGGAGCAAGGATAAAAGTAAGGTGGAAAGAACTTAGAACTAGCATGTGTCCATACATGTGGAATGTTTGATCGCTTTCAAATAAGTTGGATGAACTTTTACGTGTTATGGCAAGTCAGACATTGCACTGAAAATGCCTCCTACTTGAAAAATAGATGAAAAAGCATAATGCTTTATTAATTATTTTACAGAGAAACATTTCAAAATTATTAATAAAATTACAATAAAGAATTATTATTACTGTACTTTGTCATGTATGAGTGTCAGAGGATCTCCACATGGGCTTGATTGAGGTATGTGATATGTGATAACATTCTATTCTCCTTCACTCCCTGCAACACAGAGAAACCGCCCAGTGAGGACACTTAGACCCGCCACCTCTTGTTCGTTCAATATAAGAAGCCTGGCCTCCCGGAAGGAGGCATCTTTTGGACTCGTAGCGACCCACCGGGCAGAGCTCCAGTAATCAACCTTCATTCTATGGCAAAAAGCCGAATTCTTGTGTTGTTTTGCCAAGAGGCAGTTTATAGTGACATCAAAGAGGCATTTTTTTTGTTGAATTGCTTTAATTAAATGGGGTGACCCCATTGGTGTCCCAACTTTTCATTTGATCCACAACCTGTCATTCCTGCACTATGCCAAAAACTTTAATATTCAAAACAAGTTATTTAAATTAGTATGAATTAAAATTTAGAAGTAGTATGCACACTATGTTGACTTTATGCTTAAATGTCTTACATTTTTAAAAATAATACACTACCTAATTGAGTTGGCAAAGGCATAATAACAGAAAAAGGAAATACTACTAATTGACAATTGCTCCTTCTCACCAGAAGGAAGAATCCAGAGTGCTGCTTCCCCATCGCAGCAATTGTACTCCCTCAGATGGCATGGTTATGAGGCATAGGAAACCAGGAATTTAACTTTTTTAGGCCTAATTATTTTTACTTACTTTTGTCCCAGGGCTGAATATTTTTGCAAAAAACACAGTTTTCTAAAAAGTGCACAAAACAATGGTTTCACACATAAATCAACATAAAATAGTTATTTATGGCAAATGTCACTTTGTTTTATGTTCTTGGAGCCCCTACAGTAGGCATATTCACGTACTTATCACATATGTGTTTGTCTCATCACTCATAAGCTGAAAGGCACTTTTTGGTAAAAAAATAACTTGAAGTAATCGTGGGCTGTTAATTCGTAGTGTCCACCAGCAGGCCTCATCGTTTGGTGAATTCCAGTTGCCAGCTTGTCTCTCACAGATTGATGTCTGTGTTTTTCTCCCAGGGTGAACATTTTCATTGGCGCGTCAGTGTGCCCACCACTATGATCAGCTGGGGTACCAGTCATCTGATGCAGGCACCTTACTTTCGTTTTCGATCTCCAGATCAGTTGTATCAAAAGCGGAGTTTGATAAGTCAGAGTCCGATTCAGCAATAACGCGCAAAAAAAAAAAATAACATGCATAGAGTATTTTGCTTTGTGCATTTGCTTCTATCTCTTGCCTGATGTCGATGCCATTCTAGACATTGCTTACGCTACACCACTCACACACACGCAGGGTTTCAACATCAAGTCAACGAGTCTAACAGTCCTCCAAGCAAAGAGGGTCTACCTATAATATAACAATGAGTTTTATCAACATTAACAGCTTTCTTTCGCCCTCTGCCCCTGATATCCATTCTCAACTAAAGTCGACATCTGTCCTAAAAGAGTTAAAGCAGCAGTTTCTACCACTCAGCTAAACAGACAGCAGCCAGTCTATGGCTTACCTGTGTGACAAGAATGAGCCAAAGACATCAAGAAATGTTTGGGGCAGCCACCTGTATAATATTCCCTGGCTGCAAATGGGTAATTCTTAGGAGTTGTTTACAGGTTCGAGTCCAAAACAGAACTGAGGCAGGTTGTCAAAGATGGCGGCTTTATTTGCTGAGAAAAGAAGTGATGTCATCAGAGGCCCCAGAATCAGATGTGACATCATTAGAGGGACCGGACCTGGAATTGGCATCATCAGAGGTACCAGAACCGGAAGTGGCATCATCAGAGGTGCCGGAAACCATGAGGGATTTCCCATGGATGGTCTGCAAAGGATTGAAAAAAAAAGTCAGTGTACTTCGCCGCCCCCTGGTCTGGCGTGGAATTACCATTATTCGGGCCCTTTAGCTGCCACCCAATCACACGTGTGTGACACCTGTGACAAACTTTATTTACAAACAGTACCACATGCAAACTAAACCACAAAATGTTTTCATATGGTGATAAAATACTTACCATACTGTCATATGTCTCAGTATTAATGATGGCTGTATCTTATTCATCTACGTCTAAAGTAGTAAAGTAAGTAAAAAGCGTAAGTCACTAAATGAAAATTAATTGAAATTTAGTTTGGGAGTTTTATGTGCTCATCGGTATCTTAAATAGCAGTAGGTCGAGACTGCCATAACCTGAGACCTGTCTGTATTTGCAAGTGATGTCATCACATCGACTAAAAGTAGTGTGTGGGATGATCACCTTAATAAATATTGGTGTTCTTGCACAAAGAGTAATTATGGTAGAATGTCAACATAGACAGGAATAAAATGAGGTAGATAAGAAATAGCTACACTGCAGCCATGTTTCGTAACTTTGTTGTTTTGGTGTATTTGGTATTTTGTGTGACAGTAACAATAGAAATTGGTGGGGTGCATTTTATCAGCAAGTTAACAAACTTCCCAGACTTACCGGTAAAGCTATCTCTCAACACTCTTTGCCCTGAGTGGTTGCTACTATATGTTCCGAATAAAACGTTTCTCAGGCTGTAGATGATCATATTTAACCCTAAAGCATATTTTTAAAAATATCTTCTGAAAACATCAAAGGCTTTCATACAAGATATGTCATATTTGCTTGCTGTACCTTCAGAAATGGCATTCCCTGATTGCAAATACAACTCCTCAATATAAGGCCAAAAAGGCTGAAGTCAGAACATTTTAAAAATTAAGTACCATTTGTCAGTATTACTGAACCTTTCAATTTAGTCATGTCAAAAACTAAAACATCTGATTACTGCTTTTAATAATGGCAGCAGGTTCCCTGATGACAGCATTCCTAATTCCTAATTACATGTCATGTTCTTGATGAATGTCAGCCCAAGGTTCTGATTATTTTCATACAGTTAAGCATACACAGTAGGTTAGCCTAGTAATCTGAGACTGTTGCTATTTATTGTTCTTTTCTCTCACTAAATTGGAGCCAATTAACACTAATTCAGGTTTGTGGTACATTCCTAATGGAACCTGCCTTTCTTATCAAACCTTGGTGCGCCTTTGATCACAAGTTAATAATCCAAACTTAAGACAGGTCTCCCTTTGATAGCATTGCAAAGTGTAGTATATGTTATCCATTCAGCCATCCATTTTACAAACCTGCTTAGCACTTAACAGATCCATGAGTCAGACCCTGTTCTGGGGGCATCATGTCTCTGGCATAAGCAAAATCGGAATGAGATGCCAGTCCATCACACAGCACACTGATGTTCACAGCTTTACTTATCATGCTAATTTAGTTTCACCAGTAAGCTTAACACAAACAATGTTTGAGTTTATTTGGAAATAAGGGAGTTCAAATCTCGAGAAAACCCACATGGAAATTAGGAGAGTATGCAGACTCCATACAGAGGGTGGCTGACCTGGGAAGATACTTCCTTAATAAATAATAATTTATGTGTCATTTCTTTTTTATTTTTTACTGGTCTGTATTAGCAAATACTTTTAATTATTTTTGGGTACAGAGTACCTCAAATTTGCTAAAGTAATTTTTTGATTCAAATAAAAATAAATAAAATGTATATACTTTCTCACTATTCGATGTGTGTTTTCTTAAGAAATCATTATACAGAATATTTAAAATATAAAATGTAGGACTGTTCCAATCTCTTAACTCCTTCAGTATTATCATAGTGCAACGGTAAACTAATCTTTAGAAAATCAAGGTGAAGATATTCAGCATAATTTATTACTTGAAGTATGAAAAAGAACACAGCTCTAAAGCAGGCATGGTAAAAAAATTAAGAGTTAAAATAAACAAGCTGGCTTTTCTAATATTGAATACACAAATGGCTTAAATCAGACCCAATAAGAACACAAGGGATAAGCAGATTCAGTTAGGCTCACACATAGACCTGTGGCTCTGCCTATTCAGGTTGTAAAGAACTTACATTTCCTCTTTAGACTTTTCTTTGATGTTGTCCATATTCATTTGAAACCGCCAATGAACCTAAGCTTTTAGCATGAAGATAAGTCTGGAGTGGAAACCTTCTAGGATTGAAAAATAAAAATGGAGATCTCCTTAATACCCTTTTGGTTTTTCCAGGAATATAATGAGGTCAGAAAGAAATAAAACAGTGACATTTTATTTTGTCTCATTCATCTCAGATTTTTCTCCTGAGGAAAAAACACCCTGGTATCTTCACAAGTGTCAAGACTTTCAGAAGAGATCTCAGTACATTCACAAAATGGGCCAAGATTTTCTGAGTAGAAAGCAATTGCATTGTGTGCTAAGTAATCATCTTTAATAAAAGCCCTGTGTGCGTCCAGGTGTCCGTGTGTGTGTCTTCTGGTGAAGTGCGCATGCGCGGGGCCGTGACGCACATCGCACATTCCAGCCCGCCCATGCGGGGAGACGACACAGTCACAATTATCAACTGCACGCACCTTGGACATACACACACTGGAAGCTGGGCACACAGTGAATGGCCTAGCCGCGGCAGCGCATGATAAGCAAATAAAGCACACACAAATTAAAGGCACACAATACACTGACACACATTACAGCCACATACAAGCCAGTATTACTGTAAGAGAAAATATTATTAATAATAATAATAATAATAAATTTGATTTATACTGCACTTTATATGAATGATCTCAAAGTGCTACAGAGTAAAATAAAGTAATAAAACAAAAAAATATTACGGACATATCTACTAACAACATGCCACCCAAAAAAAAAAAGGACACGTCAAGTAGGACAAAAGACACATACAATCAAATCCTATATAAGCAACATCTCCTGGAAGAATGGTCAGCTCAACAAGTAAACATCAACAAAAGAAAGGCTGAAAGACAAAGAAAAATACGAGCAAATAGATTGATTGAAGAAAAAGAAAATGAGCGTCAGAAAAACGCTAAAAGAGAATGACTCAGAAGAGCAAACCTTACAAAAAGTCGGCATTTTCTTGCCAGAACCAGTATTCAGCCATGCTCAGTTATATGTTGCATTGTCAAGAGTTAGAAGTTTTCCAGATATTGTTGTCAAGGTTGTAGATGGTCCTGATCAAGGCAAACTGTTGCCAAACTCAGAATATTTACAAGAAATGTTGTCTGTAATGAAATTTTATAGAAACATTTCATGAGGTACAAAAATAGAAAATTTTTCCTAAATATCTTCTTCAGATATTGTGTCTTACAGATTGTTACAAAGTTTTACACTAAGACAATATTAATTATACTTACTGTATTGTCATGTACGTTTCTATTTTATTTTTATTATTTTATTTTAGGCTTCTTGCAAAAATATTTTTGACAAAAAAAAAAAATTAAGACAGGAAACAGAATGAGGTCAAGGTCCCTTGCCATTTAATATAGACTGTTCCTACTAATGTTTATGCAATACTGTTCTAGCGCCTGTTATTGTAACGGGCTTAATGTCTAGTATAGTAATAAATGAGGAAATGTTTGGATAGTTGTTTCTGAATAATAATTTTAATATTTGATCTAATTTGTATTGTTGTGCTATTCTCATTCTAGAAGGAAAGGCAGGCCGTGTGACACAATGGTTAAGACCCCACTACTGACACTGTGTGACCACAAGCAAGTCTCTTCTGTCTCTGTCTGTGCTCCAATTGGAAAACAAAAACAAATGTAAGCGATCATATCTCAAATACTGAATGTCACCATGGGTAAAGGCATTAGTCCAATAATAAGTAAAAGTCATGACACCCTGAAAAAGTTTAAAAGATTAGAAAAGATCTCATAAAAATACCACGCTTTTCTAACCAAATTCTCAATTTTTACTCCTCTCACCTTGGTTGTATCTCAGGTCTCCTTTTTGTCTAAAGCTACTTTTATACCTAAGGAATTTTAGAAGAACATCTATGAAACATGAATGGGAATTTCTTTTAAGTCTCATGAGCCATTAAAGATCATCATTTGAGCTGGAAAATTTTCATTTAGGAAAGGGGAATGACAGCAAGGTGAAGGTATGTGCTGCTTGTAACAGAGAAAGATCGCAGTTATTTAATTTTGTTGAGCAGTAGTAGCTTGCTCCATCTTATATATCGGAATGTCTGACACCCTATATTCCAAATCGTAACCTTAGATCCTCAAATGAGTGTCTGCTTATAATTCCAAGAGCAAAACTTAAAAGAAGTGGTGAGGCAGCCTTCTGCTGTTATGCACCTAAAATCTGCAATAGCCTGCCAATAACAAAATCTCCAGGCTAATACAGTGGAGCACTTTTAAAAACTGCTGAAAACACATTACTGTACTTTAACATGGCTTTCTGTTAACTTCACCTTCATTTAATCCTGATACTCTGTATATTCTGTTTATTATAATAACTATCCATGATGGCTCTAAAATCTGTACTAACCCTACTCTCTCTTCTGTTTCTTTTCCCGGTTTTCTGTGGTGGCGATCTGTACCACCACCACCTAATCAAATCACAGTGATGTCCTACATTGATGGATTAAAAGCCAGAAGTCTACATGACCATCGTCATGAAGTCCTTCCATGAGAACCCTAAATACAATGAGGACTGTTTCATTTATGTCAGGTAGAATGCCTAGAGGGGGCTGGGCAGTCTCATGGCCTTGAACCCCTGCAGATTTTATTTTTTCTCTCCAGCTGTCTGGAGTTTTTGTTCTGTCCTCCCTGGCCATCGGACCTTACTCTTATTCTATGTTAATTAGTGTTGTCTTATTTTATTATCTTACTTCTTTTATTTATGTTTTCTTCATCATGTAAAGCACTTTGAGCTACATTATTTATATGAAAATGTGCTATATAAATAAATGTTGTTGTTGTTGCTTGAAAGCCCAAAGAGAGTCCTTTGTAATAAAAGTACATTTCATTGCTTACTGTAAGTTTTATTCATTCACACATGTGGATTTACAGAGTCTTTCAGTGCTTAATACTTGTTTTAGTCCTATTGTGTCACAGAGATTTTATCATACAAATTCATTCTGGGCTCGTTTTCAATATAAAATTCAGGGTTCATTTTCAATATAAAATGCACTAAATGAACAGTTTCACTTGGAATGATTTGGCTATGTGAACCACTGAGCATCCATGCTTCGTGTAAATTATGTTTGACTGAAATTATAATAGGGGTTCAGGTGTCAGAGCTGTTATTATGTGCTGAGGGCTTTAGCAAGAAAAAATGAAAACAAATGCAGGAACCAACAAATAAAGTGCTTCGAAAATCCTTTTAATAATTCTCTGAGCATGGTTATTCCAGCAAATTCTTTTAGTATGCAGGTAGTTATGGTACATTTAGATCATCAATTCAATTTTCTTCACAATACTTTTGAAATTGAAGGGGGACGACGAAGTGCTCAAAAAAGGACTTGACTTAACATTGAAAAATGTACACCTTACATTGAAATTGTGTAATAAAATTTCAAAATCAAATGATAATTTATGCATCAGTTTCCTTTCATTAGTATATAATATTCTAATATACATGTGTCATTGCTTAATAACTGTACCTGATTTTGTATGCATAGACGTAGACCATTTGGTGCTGTGTTGTAGTCATTTCATATTTTGGAGCTAATCAGTTATTACTTTTATTGACCTGTTTTAGAGTCTTTCGCTGGATTTTCCATTGAATCATAATGATTTAATTATTTTATTTAATTTATAACTATAGTATAGACTTTTACAAGCATAATATATTTTATTGTTTGGGCACTGATTCTTAATCCCATTCCTGCAGAAACATTATGATGATATTATTTAATGCTAGTCTATTCTTTAAAGTTTAGTTATTGCTATTTATTGTTATTTAGTTATAAGTACATCCTTCCTTCTGTTCATATGACTTGGAAGTACTTCTGGGGCATAGGGCTAATAATACTCCCCAAGCCTCGCTATAGCGGCTGCTGGTGGCCCCCATGATATCCAGCAGGGCTGTCCATAAAAACTACAATGTCCATGAGGCTCCGCTGGAATTCGGAGACCTTCCATGCTGCTGTGAGGGCTCCCTCTGGCGGCCTGGGGGTATTGGCCGGGATACAAAGCCGGCCATGGACCACAGGGGCCAGAATGACTAGGCCGTGGTGGGCAATTTATCCAGGACATTGAGGTACACCCAACTCTTTAAAAAGGATGCCCAGGGATCTTTTTTGACCACAGAGGGTCAGGACCTCGATTTTACATCTCATCCGAAGAACTGCATAATTTTTAAAGCACAGTGTCATCATAAATGCATTGAAACATTAGGATTAACATTCAAACTACAAGGTCAGTGCTGGCCTCACCAACACCCTCTTCTAGTAGCTACCCAAGCTTTCCTGGTTGGTCTGCCAGGGCCAAACATGCTTAGCTTCAGGTGGATGACCTTTTCTGAAGTGCATGTGGTATGGCTGTGCCATTTTCTTCTCTATAAACCTCAGTAAACTGCTTACTCCAGACACAGGTATTAGTGCACCATATTTAACAAGTTATTCTGACCCCTTAATTGCTTTATTTTTTTACTTGAGCAGCAGCATTTAGCCAGTGCAAAATGAATAAGTACCAAAAACTAACATCATCCATTTTACAATTACTGTATATAGGCACATTATGAAGTTAACATTTCAAGTAAAATATGGTAAAATTGGAGGATCGGTTCTGCTACACTCATAGAGAAATATTCTAATTTTGTCCCAAGGTAAAATAAGCATTAAAAGAACAATCTTAGATGGTATAATTAGAGTGGGGTGTGATGGTGGCAAAATGGTTAGTACTGCTGCGTTAGAGCTCTGGTGTTTTAGATTAGAATCAATAATGACTAAGTAAAGTCTGTTAGGTGCTGTTTGTCTCCTGAGGTTAGATTTATCTCATTTTAGGATTTGTAAGAACTATTTAATTGATAGCTATGTCCTGACAAATAAAATCATAGCATTGAAAGGCATTATATCTTCTTTTTTTTCCATCAATGTAGTTACTGAATAAATTAGCTCATTATCTTTTTGACATAGTAATTAGTATATTTTACACAGTTACAGAACATAAGTAGCAATATTGCTGTTGTCAGTAGGTCTCACCGAGTTGTGTGTTTATCATCACTGGTCTGTACCGTTCTGGACACCAGTCTTCTTTCATGTAAAAATTCAAGCTCCTCTGCCTGTGATAATGTCATATTCTGGCTGGACCATCTTTGCTACTTTCCTGATACTTGCATGGGTTTGCTCCAGGGACTAGCTTCTTCTTGAAGTCCAAAACCTTGAGTGCACTTCAACTAGTGGCCCAGAGTTTCTGGCCCCCCAATAGGTCATAAATGAAGAGTATTTTTCCCTAAATGTGTTTAAGGTGATCACTAATGTAAACATGTTAATAATCAATACACATCCAGCATGGCTATGCAGTGTTAGAACTGCTGTCCAGGGCTCTTGTTGAGATAGGCTCCAGCTGCACCGTAACCCTACCCAGGATAAGTTGGATTAGAGAACAGATGAATCAACAATACCGTATCTTTAAAATAGATGGACAAACATTCTGAACAGTTTCAGTTACAAATAAGTTTAATGTTTTACATTTACTTTGAGAGAAGTTATTTAAATTTGTTGATTTTGTATTCAGTATGTTTAATATTTTACATGTTCAATAGTCACTCCAGTGCAACATTGTCAGTAGTCAGCATTAACAATTGAAACCATGTGTAAAATTGCACCAATTATAAATGAATAATATTTATTGTGATAAAAATCTCCAGATTATAAGTTCCCTAGCTGTAATTCAGCTTGTTTAGAACTATGGCATATATTTATAATGTATCTTCGGAAAAATTCAAGGCAAGAACACCTTTTTAGGTTTCATAATACATAAGCATTCTCTGATTGTAAATTAAACACTTTGATAGAAGGCAGAAAAGACCCAGTCATCATTTATGTAGTGAAGAAAGGCATGGGAAACCACTGAATTCTTGAACTCACTTCAAAACACTCTGACATTTCTTAAATTCTGGAACTGAGTCCCTCTTTAAAGGGCCCTGCAAGCTCTGTCCATTATGAAATGGATTAGGGAGCCATGTACAAGCTAACTGGTCTCCCTGTTGCTACACATTGCCTGGACGACCATTACTCCGTTTTACCATCAATTTCCACTGACCTTCATCTACTTTTTCTCTTATGAATAATTAACTGCAGGGCTCCATTCATTATATTGGGGAATAGCAACTATTATTGATAGTCACAACCGTAAGTTGTCCTACTGGTTTGTCAGTGTCAGTTGTCACTGCCCATACCAGTAGGACATTTTATGGCCCAACACCTGTTCTGCATAATATTCAATAATTTGAGGTTGCAAAATATTGCTAAAATCCACATAATCTTAGTGTTAGACAGGGAAGAATAAAATGTAAAGTTATACTCTGTACTCAGCTCTTCAAGTTTTAAAATCTACAGAGGAATAAATACCACATGTGAGAGATACAATCAGGTATCATCCTCCCATGGCCTTATGTTTTGGCTTTGCCCTTGACTGAGTCTCTACTGGAGGTTTATTTTTATTTTTTATGTATTTGTTTTCTTTCAGGCACACTTGGTATCTCAATAGACCCTCATCCATCCATTGTCCTCTTTGAAATGATCTCATTTGGAATCTCCTCCCCTCAATGATCAATCTAATACAATTGCCTTTACAACTTCTTGCTTCTTGCTTGCTGTCTTATTTTTGCTCATTTGAAAGGATCCGGCACTCACCTCAATTCTCCGGAGCTCAGGGATCTTCTCTGCTTTCTGAAATTGTAAAAAATGAAAAGTATTCAACAAGTATCAACCCAAGTATTGTAGAAACAATAATCCATAGAATGTTTTTTATGTGCAAATTACTGCCTGAATTCATGTTTGTTTGGGGCAATAGGGGCTTGAAGACAAAAATCAAAGATAAATAATGTGGTCCCATTAAAAAAACAAAAATAAATTAAATTAATTAACTAATCACATTTACCTTCCACAAATTCAAAACTTTAAAGTCATTGCACTGGTTCAAACATTTAATGTTAGAAGACTATAAATATACCTGTAATTATGTGGATCCACTTTCTAATTGGCAATGAATTCCCCATGACCTTCACCTGGAACTGCCATTTACACCAAATGAGTTGATTGACACTTATTTAATAATATCTCACTAAAGACCTATTCCATTCAGACAGGCTTTTAAGTCAAAAATGCAGCATTGTCTAATTATATAAGATAACTGAAAACTAACAGACAGAGTATAAGGCATTTCAGAGAAGGCTTCAACCTTAGTCAGAACAAACATGAGTTGCTACAAGTATGAATAAAAATGTCAAGAATTAATGAATTCATCTTCCCTGAAGAAGGATCCTGAGTTGCCTTGAAAGCTTGCATATTGTAATCTTTTTAGTTAGCCAATAAAAGGTATCATTTTGCTTGACTTCTCACTATATCCATAATCTCTAAAATGATACAACACCCTAGTACCTGTACAGTTGAACCTCGGGTCACGAACGTCCCAGAACACGTACAAATCAGGTTACGACCAAAAAGTTTGCCAAACTTTTGCGCCTGTTCACGACCGCACACTTGGGTGACGAACAAGCCAGTTTCCCTTCCCTTCCCTTCCTGTTTATACATGCCGATGATTTCCGCATGTGTTCAATATCTCCCTGTGCATTAGCTATGAACTCTTTGAGCTCTATTTCATTTCAATTCCGGTTCATACGCGCCGGTGATTTACGCATGTGTTCAGTCTTTCCACAGTACATTGTTCTCGGTTAGACGTACATCACGCAGAGGGACTTTATCTCAAAACTGTAATATCCTCTCCACCCAGTTCCTCCTCACTTCCTTCATGCCAGAACTCGACTCATACAAGGTTAGTTTTCTTGGTTCTTTATGGTTAGTTTTTGTATAAATTATGGATTTTTCAAATATTCATTTTTTTTCCATGTACTTAAAACTCATTAAAAAAAAGTGATTATAGCGAGTGGTTCATAAGGCTGTAGCGTGAACTCTTGCAATGTTAGTTTTCTCAGTTCAAGGTTTTCTCAGTGTTATTCAATGTTTTTACATTTAGTTTACTATTACTCTGCATTCTATGGTATAATTAACTATTTTTGTGTTTAAAAATCTTTAAAAATATATATTTACATATATGGTCTGGAACAGATTAATTGTATTTGCATACAATCCTATGGGGGGAAATTACTTTGGGTCACGACGAAATCAGGTTACGTCTAGAGTTTGGGAACAAATTACGGTCGTGACCCGAGGTTCCACTGTACTAAAGAATTAAGTGTAAAATAAAGCTGACAATGGAAATACCAGCTAGGGACAAGAAAAACATAAAGTTAAAGGAAAACCTGAAACATAATAAAAGTAAAGTTTCCAACTCAACTAAACTTTAAGAAATGTCACGGACCTGAGATTTGAAGCTACCCACAATTCTACCATTTGATAAATTATTGAATATGCAGACGAGTGTGCCCAATCAGGATCAACGCTGCAGGGTTAGCATTTTTTTTTTTTGCATGCCATGGTCAAAGATAGAAAATATACATAGGAAGAAGGAGCTCTTTTATTTATAGTGTGTTCCCTGAAAGTTGTGACTCTAGGAGAATAAATGCGAGAAAATAGCAGAAGAGAAATTCAAGCAACTTATTGTGATCTACCAGTCTACTAGATTGCAGCAAAGAAGTCCTCTCTATTATAACATTTATGGAACCCACATAAGGGAGGGCAGGCTGTTGGGGTTTCCTGCTGCCAGTAAAATATAAAGGGGCTCAGGGTTGCAGGTGCACCAAAGACTGATGGGGGAGCTTTAGGAGGACATTCAAACTTGGATTTCATAGAACAGGTTAGACTTCAGAAGTTTGCAATGGAAGGCACCCCAAATTGAGATATAAGGCAGCCAGCTACTCATGGGCCTAAAAAAAGGAGTGAAAAGACATTTGAACAATTTCAATGAAAATAGGCCATTTAACCCAACAAAGTTCCCCAATCTTCTTGACATCTTTTTTTCCAAAATAACATTGAGTTCAGCTTTGATAGTCCCTAATATACCACTCTCTACCACACTATTCCATGTGTTTATGGTTCTCTGTAGTAAGTAAAACTTTATTACATTTGTGCAAAGTTTACCCTTAACAAGTTTCAATCTGTGTCCTTGTGTTGTTGTGAAAGAACTGAATTTAACGTAAAACCTTCCATCCACTGTACTAATGCCTTGCAGAATTTTGAAAACGTCAGTGGTTTCACCTCTTAATTTCTATTTGCTGGACAAGGGTTCAACTAAAAAGATGATGAGAGGCCAGAAAAAGAGTGGAAACAGATTACAAGAAGTGAGGAAGGACTATTTAATTCTTACTTGAGTGGAAAGTTGACCAGTCACAGAATGACAGGAAATTAGTCATCTGTGTAGTAAAGCTGAGATAAGCATTAGAGTCATTTTCTTTGTTTTTATTGTATGCCATTACCCCTGTCCTTTGTATTTTCACATTTTTGTTTAATAAATCTCTTGGTGTTATTCTAGATTCAGTGATGGCATCTATGATTTTCTACGAATAATTATTTTCTGATATTTCAATTATATTAATAAATTAACCATATGTTCATGTCTTGGGGTATGCAGATATTAGGGGGAAAATATATACTCTGTACTGCCACACACGTGCGATTAGAAGGTATTCAACAAGCCTGGAGGTCAGTGAAATATCGCAAGACAAAGGGTTGATCTGCGGTACTAACTCTTTCTTCAGACAAGAAGAAGAAAATTAACACACATACCTTACGTCCGGGTTCCAAGATGGCTACCGAAACACTATCTCCGGCATCATCTGATGATGTTGCTTCTGGCTCCAACCAATGACGACATTTCCGGTCTCCAGAAGATGACATCACTTCCACCACTGCATCAGTTCCAGTCACTTTTGATGACGTTGTATCTGTCTGCCCGTTTTTACGTCATTTCCTGCCAACTCATTTCCATCCACCATTTTGCTCTTGTTTAAAAAGCAACCATTTGTAAATGTTCATTGTCATCTACTGTAAAAGTATTTTGATCATCTATTTGGCTTTTCGTTTTTCTTTTGTCCTGTGGACATTATACGGGGTCGGTCCCCCACTCTTTTTCCTTTGTGGAAATTCTTTTTGTTTATCACAGTACAAACAGTGACAAGATGCTGAATATTTGAGGCAGCAGCACTAACTACTGCACCATCAGGTTGCCTATCAACAATGTATTTCAAATGTACATCAAATAACAAAGGCAGCAGAAGAAAATGGGAAGGCCGTAGGAAAGCATGAGTAACATAAACGTTGGATCTCAAGAAACATATTAAAATGAGAATGTCAGTTTTTGAATACATTAAAATGAAAAATCCTGAAAAATCAGATTGGAATGCTTGAAATGCATAAATTACCAGAGAAGTTTAATACAGATTCTGCTTCATGACAATACACATTGTAAATTCCTTGAGTTAATTCAAAGCAAAACATTATTCCATTATATTCACATTATTGTCCCTTCCACTGTAATTCAAAACACCCACCTATCAGCATCTAAAAAGGTCAGCAGCCACACAGCAGGAGCATTAGATCAAAAGGCAAACACTGGTTTATGTCTATGAATTGGTGAGATATCCCAATGCATTTAGCGTTTTTTCCTCTGAAGTAGGCCCTAAGGGGATATCCTTTTCTTTAAAGGTCTGGGTCTTGTTTTCGACATGTCTGCGAGCTTGCAGCTTGAGGCCATGTACCTGCCTGTAATTAATGCTAGCTGTTTTGGGAAATAAAGGTGTGAAGTGAGGGCATTGGCACACACATTTCTGTTGATGGAATTCCTGAAGGTTATCTGCAGGGTCAACAAAGATACAGTCGAGTCAAAGGTAGCACCTTCCAAAAGTACTTACAGCCTGCATCTGAAAGTTCAAACTCCTCTTTCCTGTTTGGTAAACATCTTCAAGCTATTCACATACCCATGGTAAAGCAGCATGAATGCGCCTGTGAGTACTTGGAAACGCATTGATCTATAGGGGATGATAGGCAATCAGCCCAGCACGTCAGTATAAGCCTAATAACAAAATGGGGTCAGGCAGTGGTCTGTATCCAAGTTCAATTCCTTTAGGGAATAATTATGAAAAGCAGCTGCTGATTATGAAATGATGACATTAAGAGTATTAATTCCAGAAAATAGATGCATATTTAAATATTGTTGATGGGCCTACACACTGATTTAACATCTGAACATTTTAAGGCTGCTCAATCTGGTTTTAATTATCTTGATTGTCCACCACACTACTGTTATGAATTCAAACTAACCAACTTTATACTTTTAGTATTACTCATCTGGCTAATGCACAAGTAAGGTGACAGGCAAAAACTAAGAAAGAAGGCATCATATAGCATCAGTTATCTTTCACCTTCCTGGCAGCTGACACAGATTTCACATTAAACTGCTTTATTGGGTAGTTAAACGAAACAAGAACCCTTTCTGTCTCCATCAATAACAGCCTTAAGCCTAAATACATTCCATTATACATCCTTTGTTCTTTACTCAGTCCTCTGCTCCTACAGATAGAGAACACCTTGGACTGGCACTCCACTCCTGTTAGTTTCTACCTTGTACTCAGCGCTTCCTTTGTAGGGACCAGCTCCCCGTACACCTGACCTGAATAAGTGGGTTAGAACAAGAATGGACGGAGAAAGCATAATCTGTAGCCTGACAAGTGGTTGGGTATACAAGGTCATTACAAAGATGAGAAGAGTCACAAACAGACAAAAACGGTAGGGGCAAAAGTAGAAATCTTTTATATTCTACTGTAGTAAGGTAGACCACCAAAGGAAATGAAAATCAGTGGGTTCCAGAGAGACCTGACCTACTATTGAGAAATAAAATTAGGTTTTGGCAGTCTGGCAAGAGGACCTCCATGCCATTAGGTGGCATTAAGGTATCACTCCTTTTAAAACAAAAGAGCCAAGTATCTTCCTAGACGAAAGACGGGTTTGACAGGAGGCAGGACAAAGGATACAAAGTCTCAATCTGGAGTTGCCTGGAATTCCATTTTTATTTAACTTTTTTTAGCGCTAGCAGCATGGAGGCTATCATTAAAGCCTACAAGTTTAAGGTCTAATGATGGTTCAGAAGTGTGAAAACATCAGATGCAAATAGAGGGAACTCTACCCTGGTGTCCTAATACTAAAAGAAAGGCAGGTCTTCACCCTGGAATTTGTTCCAAGGCTTGTCCAGACATAATCCTGGGAGGGGGCTTTAAGCCTCCTTCAGCCACAGGTTTAATTTTTGAGAGGAGACTGACTTATGGGAGGTAGAAACTGGGGTTATCACTTGATTGCCATGGGCAGTTCTTTATTATGATGATCCACGAGTGGCTACATGCATGAATGTATAACATCAGTGGCAGTGTTTTTGATAAAAGGCACATTGTAGACACAGCAATCCTTTAACAGTGCTTTGTTTGCAGAAAGGAGATGGAGATAACATTACATTCTCAAACCTGCATAATCCAATTAAGGGTCAGGGTGGGGTGACAGCCCAGCCACATTGGGTGCAAAGCAGGAACTGCTCCAGGAGAGCACATTCTTCTATAACAGGGGGCCACTTACACACATGGGGACAATTTTAACCTAAGACAAACATTTTAGGGTATGTCTGAAGGAAAGCCCACACAGATACAGGGAGATTTTGCAAATACCACACAGACAGCAACCAGGTGCAGGATTCCAATCTAGAATGCTGGGTCACTGAGATACAGTACATGCACCAACATCTCTGCCACTCACACAGGGTTTTTATTCAAAGTAACTTTAAAATCATAAGTGTAATAATTATTGTTCATGTTTTTCTCAAATGGTGTACTGGTAAGGTAACCAAAGTGCGCAAAGTGAGACAACATCTCCATCAAGTTCCTTGCCCATGGAGCGTCATTGCTATTCAGTTTGTTGTACTGAAAACTGTGGCCAGTAACATATGTGGCATAAATTCCTAAGAGGAATTTTTAGTAAGTTAAAAGTATTTCAAGTGTTTGCTTAAACTTACCATACATTTTTAAATGTCGTTGAAATCGGGTGTATGCAGAAAATTGTAATGCATCATGAGCCAACACTATACTTATTATACTTGCTTATTATAGTGGACTTAGAAATGACCCACAAAAATATATCAAGATACTATTATTATTATTATCAAATATTTATTAAGAAGCGTAATTAATGCTACCAGCATGTGCACAGTCAGGTATGAGATTAGAATTTGCAATGTGTACTTATTAATGTGTACTAAATCAGAAAAAGTATACAATAACTGAAACAAATTTATTCAACTATCCATCCATTTTCTGAATCTACTTTCCCATTCCAGTTTATTGGGAGTTAAACAGAAAATCTGATATCTTTGGGCACAAAGCAGGATCCAACCTTGGTCAGAATATCACTCGACCACAGGGCAGGCTAATTCAAATGTCCATATTATGGGCCATTTTAACTAACGTGCGCCAGGAGAAACCAGTACGAAAGAGTACCCCCTTAAATATCACATGGGCTACAAATCAAACCCAGTTGCCCAGATGTACGAGTCAAAATATTAACTACTGCTCTGCTGAATTCATTGGTTCTTGCACTGTGATACCAAGATAGTCTTTCCCTACCCATGACTCTTTTTAGGAGTAATTAGGCTAACAAAATCTGTGAATAAATGAATGGTTAGTATTAGATCTGCCTGAAAATGCACTTGTATGCAAGATTTCAGCATTCAAGATGATGTCATCTATTGGAAACATAGAAGACATTTTGTCTTTTTTGGTCAAATGATTCCCACCCTGACTTATTAAGTAATCTTCCTCTTGCGCTCTGCTTTCTCTTTCTTTCTGCTCCCTCTGCCTACTGTCTATCTTATTTTCTCATTTAGCCTTGTCACAGCTAGCTTCACTTCACTCTTCATTTTTCTTCATTATTTTTAACTTGATCATGTCCTGACCACATTGCACTAAATGGAAACAGATTGCTAGAGTTAAAGCTCACTTACGGCTAGATATTCTAAAGACCTCACTTTGTTCATGGCATGTTGATCTTCTATGAGACAATATAAAGCTAATTTTGATAAATGGTAGAATTATGAGTACTGTATATTCTTAGGTGTGCCTCTGTCAAAGAATTTATTCATTAATATTTACTTTTCCATAATAATAAATTATATTACTTTAAAATATATGAATTTATTTTTCAATTTTAATATGTTGTAAGCTTATAAATTGTGACTTATAGATTAGGATGGCATGGTGGAACAGTGGTACCCTTGCAAGTAAGAAGACCAGGTTTGCATCCCAGGGGCTCCCTGTGTGGAGTTTGCATGTTCTCCCTGTGTCTGTATGGGTGCCCTTCGAGTGCTCTGGTGTTCTCCAGCAGTCCAAAGACTTTCAGGGTAGGTGAACTGGAATTTCTAAATTGTCCCTAGTGTGTGCTTGATGTGTGGATGTGTGTCTGTATGTGCCCTGCAATGTACTGGCACCCTGTTCAGGATTTATTCCCCACTTTGCACCCTTTGCTAACTGGGATAGGCTCCAATAGACCCCCACAACCCTGTTCAGGACAAAGTATGTTAGAAAATGACTGAGCGACTTACAGATTATAAGTGTAGGGTTGTGTATACTGTATATTTCGAAGATTTGGTATGAGCAAAGGAAGTCACATATCCATTTCCTATGTGCATTCAGGAGGTAACTGGCCTAGAAAAAGACCTGAGATCTAGAAAAAGCTCCATTTTACCTTCCACCCACCTAGGAGTATAACACTAGCAGATGCTCATCAGGCATCTGAAAAAATGCATTTCAGACAGAGCTTGGTGCTGAAGGCTACTTTTAAAATATATAGTAAATCCTTACTCTCCACAGATTCTGTTCTCACAGATTTTCTTATCCGCTATTATAAAAGTATACCCCATTTTGCAACACCTGTGGTCAATTCACACATATTTGCAGGAAAGATCTTTTCTGTGGGCTACAGGATGGTGGGGATGGACATCAGGGGGCTGTATTCATGGCCATGCATAGCACAGAGGCCTACTACACAGCAGTGAAATGTGACATTGACTAATAACAGGATTACAATGCCCTTAGATGTCCGGGGCTGCAGGCTGCACATTTGCTACAATGAATAGATCAATGTGTGTCTAGCACATGAGCCATGGAACCTCATTTGTGATGGAGACCAAAGCTTGCAACTGTTCCCCAAAAACAGTTGTGGGCCAAAATCTCGTACTGATTAAGCTCCTGCCCTTTGTACACACTGCCCAGGGTATCGACCTCCTTCTGCAATCAATAGCAACCTCTGACAGAATGTCTACACGATAATTGAAATTGACAACAGAGGAAGTAAAAGTTGTAACAAGTTTTCCATAAAGGAACCTCTGGAAGGACCATTACTGAGGGTTGAAAGTAAAAGACTGGCATGTCTGCTTATCCCCATCTCACCATCCTGGTCCTCCCCCTGAGATGGTGTCCTGCTAGAACCTAACCCCAATTTTCCCATATGATTGATGCTTCAGTATCCACATTTTCTGTATCCATGGGCTTTTTCAAGAACATAATCCTCATGGAAAAAGAGAACAGATTGAACATTTTGGTTACTAGTGGGAATCACCGATCCCCAAACCTCAGACACATTTACTGCAACAACAACAATAAAGGTTGTTATTCAACAATATAATGAATGGAGTCCTGGAGTTAACAGCAATAAGAGAATTTCTATTTACAGAGTATCTTTTCACAGGCTGTTCAGTCACACTATTATTTCTTTCTTTTCTTTTTCTTCCCTACCTCCCCAGCAAGTGTTGGCACCTCCTCCCAACTCTGACAACCAGAATGAGATGAGGTGGCTGCTTTTATTTAGGATCCTGGAGTACTTCCAATATCGGTACATTACAAGGTCAAATCCCCGAAAAAGGACAGCCTTTCCCTGCAGTTCCCCCTGGTGGCACCAATACAACTGCCAGCATGGCCTGTAGGTGCATGTATTGGCATACCGTCCCAAGAATACTGCTACCCAGTGTGTTAGTGGAGTATGCAGTCTTGGGAGACTGTCTCTCCCATCCATCCATTATCCTCCCTTTTCTGCCATGTAAGGGAACAGGGTTCATTCTGGTCAGAACGCCAGTATTTTCCCATCATCTGTTACTGTCACTATATACACTGTGTATATGTGTATGTATGTATTTGTTTAGATTTTATATATAATTAATCACAAAAATTGTTACAATGATTTTTCCTCAAACTTTAACTTGCATGTAATGGGTGCAGCAATGCGCTATCAGCACATGCTCCCAGCCTCTCCTCTCTCCTCCTTTAATTTGCACAGAAAACAATAAATTTGGTGCATATGCATTGCACCCCTTTGTGCACCATAGTGTCCCCTGATATATAATGGACCCGTCACTTTATGAAAGCACTGCGATTTAAGGAGCTTCATTTATTGATTTTAACCACAGTCTCTTAAATCCAAGAGTACAGAAATGACACCAGCCTTAAAGAATTCTCCAAATTGTAAAGCATTACGATATCTTAAATATCTAATAACAGTCTTGTGTTTCAGAAATTTGTTAAACTGAAGGCATTACTCCTTCAAATGAAAAAAGCATCATTTGGAAAAAGTGGCTGTCATGTCCCACATCTGATCTCAGATCTTCACTCTGTACAAAATTACATGTGCTTCACTTTGAGCGTTCCTTGCCAGCTATCACATGCCAAGTGTTAAAACTATTCCCAGAAATGGATACAATTTTCTAATTTGCAGTCAAAGCCGGAAAGAGACAGTTCAAAAAAGCAAGGGCTTGGTTTAGTTCACACCAGTAAACTTAAGCAACTCTTTCACAAAGTTTAACCAGAAAGTTTACAACATAGCACAAAACATATAAATCACTTGCCTACAATAATTTATGTCATTTTTTCTGGCTATCGAAATAATCTAATGCTTAATCTTCCAAATCTAAGGGGTAAAGCCTGTGACTGAAACTCCCTATAGATTGAGAGGTCAGGTGGATAATGTGCTGCTAAGCAGCTGAGAAATGCTGAGAGTGACAGATTGATGTCTACCATGTTCCTCAATTTGGGACAAAAATTATTACCCAAGAGCTCGAGACCCCCTAAAGTGTGGCTGGTGTACATTTAAAACTGACTCCTCTTGATAGCCTAACATTTATTTATGACTTCCTTTCCTCTTGTTACACTGTACTTTCCAAGTTTTTACATTTTTTGACCTCTTCTTCTTTTGTCTCCAATCATTAGTTTTCACCTTGTGCTTTTTAAGTGCATTTGCATTGTCACAAAAATGACCATCAAGCATTGAGAAGATTTGGGGAAGCCACCCGTATAATTGTTCCCGGCTGCAAAACTGATTAATAAACAAAGACATGTTCATTCAACTGAGTCCAAAACAGAACTGATTCTCTGGAGAAAAGATGGTGGCTTTAAAGGCCTGTACAAGAAGTGATGTCATCAATACCGGAACCGGAAGTGACGCCATTGGCTGCCCCAGAGCTGGGCAGGATTTCCCTAGAATGGTCTGCAAAAGATTGAGAGGGAAAATTAGTGCACTTCGTCACCCCTTGGTCTGGCATGGAATCACATGTATTCAAGCCCTTTAGTTGTCTCCTAAACACACGTGTGTGACAGCATATAATGTCCGCATGAAACAACTTGGCCCCCTGTAGAACGATTTTGTGAAAATTTGCCACATTTATTTTTCATAGAAATTTGTAGAAGTTTGTTCAGATATCTCAAATAGATTGCAGTGTACAAAGATTTTAAATTTCAAAATTTCCCATTGAAAGCTTTGCAGAATCTGCAAACTCGTCTGTCTTAAAACAGAGGAAAATTCTGTGTGAACAAATTAGTTTACTATTTCAATTTTATCTTTACAGTTACATCATGTTGAATATTTTGCACAGTTTCATCTTTTAAGTGCCCGCCATCTGCACAGATCCCCAATACAACAACAGAGAAGAGACGTCTGTTCGCAAGCAGCTCATATAACAGAATCCTTCTCCTGGTGCTTTAGGTAAGTTAGCCATAAAAAGTACACACATGCAAAAAGTCTCTTTTCTGGAAATCAGTGGAGACAAATCAATCATCTTATTAAATGTAAGACTAAATTGACTGAACTAATATAATCTGAACATTATTTTTGTAAACAACCAACGTTATCAACCTGCATCTATATGGTGTTTAAATTATTTGGTATACGACAAAGGTTAAGCTCCCTTAAGAGATATAAACATACGATGGGTTTAGGAAGGTAACTACAGTTGATCTGTGGGCACAACTGCTAAGCATACAAAAATGAACACTCTGTGTTATTCAGTTTCTGTAGTGCAGAAAGAACATGATTGTACAGCAGATAACAGCAATATGGAGGATTACAGTTTGCATGTATAGAAAAAGTTAATTAGTTTTCAGTAAAATGTACAGCAAACTCAGGTGAGGTTATGGTTTATTCATACCCCAAAAGGTGATTTGGCTTCATTGTATCTTGTGATTGGAATTAATATCTTTAAGATCATTGTCACCTTTGGTGACAGTTCTTTTCCAGGTTCTTAGATTTTTAGATGGGTTTTAACTAATATTAGTAGCTACATAGGAAACTTATTTCAATTCCTTTTCTCCTTTCATACAGTGACATTCCTAGTCATTTTGTCCTAGTATTGGTCTTTTAGTATTATTAGTTAATTTTCTTTTTGTAATTTTGGGGTACAACAGTTTGTCACAGACCCTGCACCTCCAGCATACATCATATAATGCCATTTTTACATCACTTAGATTGAAATCTGCTTTGTGTTAAAGCTATTGAGCTACCAGAAGTGTGTTTAAGCTGCATTTGTAATTACATGACATTATAAATACTGTTAAAAAGCACATATTTAATGTTGTCTATTAACACATGTGATTGCATTCTAGTATTTAACTTTGGAGACCAGACCCTGTGTTCGGATTCAGCAGGTTGGAAAATGGATGGATGGACCTACACTACATATAACATTTGCCACTTTTGACTGTACTTTATCTTTTTTTTGTAATTTAAAGTTGTAAAACAACACAATATTTGTGCCAGCTTTCATTACATTTTATTACCATTGAAGCAATCATTGTAAACTACTCCATAGGTGTGTTTAGCATGGAGCTATTGTATATCTAATACTAGCAAAATACCCACGCTTCGCAGTGGCGAAGTACTGCCTTAAAATTTTTATTAAGAAGAAAATTAAACCTTTTTAAACTGAGGGAAAATATACCAATAATTATTTAAGGATCTCTTTGTATACCACATTGTCGTTCCGGATTCAAAATTTGAGTTAACTTAAGAAATGTGTTGATTAAAACTAATGCACCAACAATAACAAATTATTCAATGTGGTCTGCAATCAACACAATTGGTCCAATTTTATGCAAAGCCTTTGCAAACCTGGATAAATATAGATTTCGAGCCAGGTGCCAAGATGCTCACCTCAAGGATCTGTGACTCACCAGCAGATGACTTGACACTTCACTGTCAGTTTCTCTATCTTTTGGCGAGAATCAGCTTGCTTGCTTATTCAGTCAGTGTGGATGGGGCCATGATCATACATCATCATTAACATCAGTCCTGTCATTCTTGACTACATGAATCTATTCATACAGTTTTCTGTGGCAAAGTATGGCGATAGTGTAGGGCTGCTTATCTTTTTTGCTCAAGTTCACCTTTTGGGCCAAATAAAAAAACAAAAATTGTAGATATATTTAGCAGGTGCTTCCAGCCATAAGAAGGCATTTCCATTTAAATAGCTTGCATGACACATTTCTGTTGTCAGTAATGTGTTTATCCAGTTAATATTTTACTTGTACTAGTGTGCACTGTATTTCAAGCATATTTAACATAAATGACATTTTACTTCAAATTAATTAAACTTATAATTCAATTCATGTGTGTTGAGACCCAAAATGTAAAGTGTATTTAATAGCATCATACAATATGCTTGCATGTAATACCTTTTATACATGAATATTGAAAATTCCACACTTTTTGTATGTCTTCAGCCATCCTCAGACCCTGCAAAAAGCAAGGTCAATAAAAAAAACAGTTATTCCTTATCTGTTGATTGACTAAAGATTTAACAGAAAACTGTCTTGTAGTTTTAATATGTGAAATGTTTTACATAATCAGAAACAAACTCCACTTTAAAAAAATGAAATAATGAAGGGACAGACTTATTACTGGCAATGGACACTTTAAAGATATCTTAAAATCCATCATAATGGAGAAAGAAATTAAAGACTCTTTCTCAAAATATTTAGTAACCCACCACCCACCTAAAATGGCAGAGGAACCTAATGAATAGAAATAACAATCCGTCAAAATGAGAGAGAAAACAAATTCCAGCAAATATGGCTCACCTATGTCTTGAAGATACTGTCATAAGAAATCTGTTATTAACTGACATGTTATTCTTTTCAGACAACAATGATTTTCAGAGAAACAGATTCTGTTGAACAGTGTGAAATGATCAGACTCGAAATATTTAAAAAGGTTTGGGGCGGCCACCCGTATATTATATATGGCTGGGATGAGTTTGGTTATAAACAGAAGTGTCTCTGTTGGAGTCCAGACATTAACTGATGAGGGTTTGAAAAGATGGTGGTTTTAAATAGTCAGACTGGAAATGACATAGGGGAACCTTCTTCTGATGTCAGTGAAGGCGCCAGAACCAGAAGTTCCGTCATCGTAGGCGGCAGAACAGGAAGTGACATCATCCTAGACGGCGGAACCCAAAGTGATGTCCTTCTAGGCGGTGGAACCGGAAGTGACATCCTTCTACATGCCGGAACTGGAAGTGACACCATCAACGTTGAGTCAGACAGGTTTTCTCGCAGCTGATCTGCAGGGATAACAGGAGAAGGTTTAGTGCACCCCGCCACCCCCTGGCCTGGCGTGGAATTACCTTCACTTGGTCCATACAACGTCCTCCTACTGGTATGTGTGTGACAACAGTAATACTTTTATTCATTGTAATTGGACACAAAATACTGATATGTTGTACAATTGTTTTACAAACTGCATGGTATTTAGGTTACACACCAAAAGCAAGATTAATGTTAAAATTATTTTAAAAAGCCAGAAAACAATGATATATAAACTCATAATAGACACATTACACTATCACATGGTGTACAATTGTTATCTTGTGTAAAAACCTTTTTACCCTTGGTGACAGTTGTCATCGTTGCAGCTCTTTATGAAGTTTTCCTCATTTTTAACTGAACATTGCATAAACATTTATGTATAAACCAGCATTTAACTGATAGACAAGCAGGAATTAATCATCTGCCTATGATATTCATCTATAGCAAGGAAAACCAAAGCAGACATACGCTTAAATTGATACACAAGCAGGAATCCAACCCACAAACCTCAGCTCAAAACCCACAGTCTGGTAAAGAGTCACAAGCAATGAGATTGTCTTTCTTTCCATAAATGTAGGAATCTTGACAACTTATTTTCTGACAAGATCTAATCACGTAAATGTCACATGCTCCAAATACACTGGCACCTGCAGGCTGCAGGGGAACATATGGTGGCACGAACTTTAACAGATCACCATCTGCAATCCTTCAGACCATGGAATGGCATCACACACGACCAACAGGGAAGATAAAAGCAGAGGTATGACTAACAAAATCAAAAATAAATTCAAATGACTGCTGAGCCTTACAGCTGGGCAGAGACAAACGGCCATTTACCTCCTTGAACTAATGAGAAAGTCAAATTTCAAAATACTAAGGAGCTGTTGTTAAATTCAGTCCCAGTGGTCTTTTTTGAGTGAAGGTTTGTGTTGCAACTGCTTCTTGTGTTTTGGAGAGTTCCCAGAGACAGGCATTATGGTAAATTAAAAGAAGACAGGGGAACCTCCATTGGAGCTTATGAGTGATAATAAAGCTTGTACTGTCAACATTAACATGGTAGAATAAACAGAGGGTAGTTGCATAGAAGCATACCCTACATGATTAGAAGGAACAATATCACTATTACTGTTGTTATTATTTTGTTTGTATATCACATCAATTTCATGGTGGCTGCTGCAGTATCTGTGTCCCAACCTGGCACTTTACAAAGAATGTTAGCAGTCCCCATCAGTACAACCTTTTCTATTTCTTGGACTGTGTGATGTCCTGGCAACTGCTGCAGATTGCTTTTGAATCTTTTGTTGATGGTAGCTGGTAGATGATTAGTAGTAGATGGTAGAGAGCTGAATAACCCAGGCACATCTCTAATTTTGGTGCTCCACATCCTGCTGATCTTTATATTTGCTTTAATTTTCAGGTTCTTTGAGTACGATGTTGTCATCTAGGACTCTTACATCAATCAACATGCATTGCTTCTCCTTCGTGTGATAACCGCTATATCAGGACAGTTAGCTTAAATGGTATGGTCTGTTTTTACTGCCACATCCCACATGATGGTAGCATTTTTCCACCTATTCCACCACAGATCGACCAATGCAGATAGCTGGCAACCTTATGGTGCCAGTTTATGTATTTAGTAGAAGCCAGCATTGATATATCAAGCAGTGATATAGCAGATGGTCTCCTTAGACTTGCAGCACATTCTGCACTTGCTCTCAATCTTCTGGTTCAAAATGTTCCACTGCTGGTACTTGGTGTTAAGAGCCTGGTCCTGAGCTGCAGTGAGTATGCTTTCAGTCTCTCTTTGAGCCCCAGAATGTTCAGCTATGCAGCACTTGCTCTTTTGTCCACAAATGGTATGTCAAGATTATGGATTCATTGACAGTACAGGGGCTTTTTTCTTCAGCATCTCGATCTTCTCAGTTTCAATAATGGTTTTGAATCTTAGCTTTGTTGCAGATTGGTCGGATACTTCCTCTTAATTTCCTTTACCATTGGTATGAGGAACTATTTATTCTTCTTCTTATTATTATTATTATTATTATGCATTTGATTGACATGTTTGTCCATGGTGACTTAAAAATATGTTAACTATATAAATTTATAAAATATATAAAAAAATCTTTATGGAGTTTTTTTTTTTTTTACAGTTAGAACACAGAGATTATATTACAGGTCAAAACTGAACCTACAACCCTGTGGTTTAAGGTCTATTTTCCCTAACTGTTCTACCATACTACCGCATTCTGTAATGTAGCCAGTATAATACAAGGAGTACTAAAATAGAAGGTGCCTAACCCTACAAAACAGACAAAATACTTAACATGAGACAAGTGGCACACAGTCCTTTTTTAGCAATAAAAAGAAGCACAAAAATTCCATTTGAGAGGGTTCTTATAGATAATAATAATAATAATAATGATAATAATAATAATGCATTTTATTTATATAGAGCCTTTCCCATGCACGCAGAGTCTCATAAAGAAACAGAAGGTAGATCAAGCATTTATGGAATTAGATTAGTTCTCTTTGGCTGTATTAATATTAGAGGCCTTGAACATTACCTGCCAGCTTATGTGCCAATTTATGGATTAATCAAATTTGGTTGGCTGGCCCTCTCAGAGTTTTAAGTGTTTGTTGCCCTTCCTGACGCCACACTCCTTTAGTCATCTTTTATTAACATTATTCTTTTTTTTTTTTTTTTATTAATTTTATTACAATCCATACAAAGCAATCAAGTTTTTACAAAAAGAAAAATTGAGTTAAGAACAGATCAATCCCCACCCCTGAGAGAGAGAGCAAGCCAAACTGCGTTAAATTTAAGGCTTGTAAACATACCTAAATTAATAAATTCTCTGTGCTTTATGAACTTATTTTAAAATATTACTGATTAGATCCTGCCATGTTTTGAAAAAAGTCTGTACGGATCCTCTAACTGAGTATTTGATTTTTTCCAATTTCAAATAATATAACACATCGGTTTCCCACTGATTTAAAAGAGGAGAGTTTGGGTTCTTCCAGTTTATCAGAATAAGTCTGTGTGCCAAACGTGTAGTGAATGCAATCACAATTTGTTTGTCTTTCTCCACTTTAAGCCCCTCTGGAAGAACCCCAAACACAGCTGTTAATGGGTTAGGAGGGACTGTGAGTCCAAGGCTGTCTGAAAGATAATTAAAATTTTTTGTCCAGAATAATGTTAATTTGGTGTAGGCCCAGAACATGTGACCTAGTGAGGCTGGGACTTGGTTGCAACGTTCACAGGTTGGATCATGCCCTGGAAACATTTTGGAGAGTTTTAGTCGAGACAGATGTGCTCGATATATAATTTTGAGTTGTATAATTGTATGCTTTGCGCATATGGAGCTTGAGTGAATTCTCTGCATTGCTACTTTCCACTCCTTTTCTGATATATTATTTGAGAGATCTTTTTCCCAGTGTTCTCTTGGATCTTTGAAAGGGAGGGATTGTAAAATGATTTTATATATTGTAGAGATGGAGTCTAAGTCCTTGAGATTGAGCAATACTTTTTCAAGCATGGATGAGGGTGCAAGATGAGGAAAATCTGGAAGGTTCTGTTTAACAAAGTTCCTGATTTGAAGATAGTGAAAGAAATGTGTAGCTGGAATGTTAAATTTGGAATGTAATTGTTCATAGGATGCAAAGACGTTGTCTATATAAAGATCTCTAAGTAAGTTAATTCAAAATTTTTTCCAGATATTAAAAACTGCATATGTTTGTGAAGGTTGAAGAAGTGGTTCTCTTGCAGAGGTGCCACAGATAGAAGCTTCTCCGTCTTAAAATACTTTCTACATTGGTTCCATATTCTAAGTGAGTGGAGCACAATTGGGTTATTTGTATATTGCTGATAGCGTGTGTTTATTGGAGCACATAGCAAGGAATACAAAGAAGTACTGCAGGATTTTACTTCTATTGCGGTCCAAGCCTGTGTATGTTCTTCTATTTGTGTCCAGGTTCTTATCGCCTGTATATTTGCTGCCCAGTAATAAAACTGGAAGTTAGGTAGAGCCATGTCGCCTTCTGCCTTTTGTCTTTGTAGGGTCGCTCTTTTGATGTGTGGATGTTTTGAATTCCAAATAAATGAAGTTATTGTTGAATCTATTTGCCTAAAGAATGATTTATTAATGTATATTGGGATGTTTTGAAATAAAAAAAGGAGCTTAGGAAGAATATTCATCTTAACAGTGTTAATTCTTCCAGCTAGTGTGAGATGAAGGGTTGACCATCTATGCAAGTCTTGTTTAATTTTTTCCATGCAGACGGTGAAATTTTGCTGATATAGAGCTTTATGTTTACTTGTGATGTTTACCCCTAGGTATTTAAACTGTTCTGCAATGATAAAAGATAGGGTATCTAATCTAATATTATATGCTTGAGAATTCACTGGAAAGAGTACACTTTTATTCAGATTAATTCTGAGACCAGAGATCTTTTGAAATTCTGTGAGTGCTGCTAAGACTGCAGGCACAGAATTTTCTATGTCCGAAATTTTTGCTTTTTCTGCATCCAATGATAATAATATTTCTGGGGTGTTTGATTTAGTTGGTGAGTATATTACATTAAACAGGCGTCGAAGATTTGAAGATAAGTGTCGGCCCCTAATAAATCCAGTTTGGTCTTGTGATATTACCGAAGGGAGCACTTTCTCCATCCTTCTGGCTATGATTTTAGAGAGTATTTTAACGTTGTTATTCAGAAGTGAAATTGGTCTGTATGATGCACATTATAATAAGTCCTTATTTTGTTTTGGAAAGACAGTGATTAGTGCTTGGCGAAAGGTTTGTGGAAGAAATTGGTTCTCTCTGGTTTCTGTAAATGTTGCTAATAGGAGGGGAGCTAGCTGAGCGGAGAATTTCTTGTAAAATTCTGCAGGGTAGCCATCAGGGCCTGCTGCTTTCCCGCCTTGGACTGACTTCATAGCATCTAGTAATTCTGATAACGCCAAATCTCAAGGGTAACTAGAAGAAAACACTCTACTAGAATACAATGTATTGAATCTAATTGAAAAGAAGATTGGTACCAGGGGTTGGTATCCTGTAGCCAAACAGAGCATATCTTGACCCTTAAAAAAGTGTTAGAGGAGTTTATGTGGATATGACTGAGGATGGTGTTTAAAGCCTTCAAAAACCAGTACATTACTGTCTGTAGTCTGTACTCAGGACAAAGAGATTTTAGACTGAAGACTCATAGGTGGGAGAAAAGGATGCCTGAGAAAGAAAGAAAGAAAGATTTTTTTTTTAAATTTTGAATTGAACTTTATTAATCAATAATCCACAAATCATTTACAATATCATAAATAAAGCACCCCAAAAAGAAAACAATACTTAATTCATGTGTCATATAAGAACAATCAACTCATAAACTCAAGTTTACAAAGAAAGAAAGAAAGAAAGAAAGGGTGGTAAACAATCATGCTTTGGTATGGTACAAAGTCAGCAAGACAGTGAGCTAGCTCATCTGATGGAAACAGATAAAAAAAAGAAAAGCTATTAAGGACAATGGAATTCTTGAGAAACCTTTGTCCTTGGCATTATTTCAGGTATAAAGGGATGCCAGAGGAGCTATCTCATTATTACACCATATTTAAACACATTTTTTACTCATTTAAACATGGGTGAAATGAGCTAAAACTCATTGCACAAGACAGAATTAGGGCTGAGACCCAAAGCTGGCTTTCAGAAGCCACATACACACTTTTATCATGTAAACATTGTAAATCTCACACAGAAAACAGACTACTTGGAGGAAATACTTAAAGACAAATATCATCTTATCAATAAACCAAACCTGAAAGTAACTGTATTTACTCATTTTCTGTGTCTTCTTTATCCTATTTAGCATTTGTAAGGATTCATCAGATTAGCAGTATATATAAGACAAGATCTCATCCTGAGTAGAAAATCAGTGTGCCCAAACACCTTGGACACAATCATCAGACTAACAGCAAGTCTTTTTCCCCAAAATCACCTAATGAAAGCCATTCAAACATTTAGAAAAGCCATCTAAAAGTAGAATCTTACATACCTGACATGCAGTAGCTACTCCTATTTCACTGTAATACAAATCAACTTACAACAATACATCAAAGCATAAAGCAACTTGCTTCAAAAGTGAAATGTCTCCAAATTGTCAAATGTGCTATTTGATCTTTACTTTACTTTTCAAAAATTTCCATGCAATTATACTGAACTTTACCACTTGATACTTCACCTTGATACTACATAGCTGAAAATTTTTTTCAATTTACATATGTTTGGAAACGACTTTGATAAAAGTTATAAAACATAAAAATGGATTGAAGAACACATGCTGTTAAAAGTACCTGTATATATAATGTATGCTATGTATAATGTATGCTATTATATACAAGTTGAACCTTGATTAGCACATAAGAATTTCAATGCACTCTTTCTCTCTATACATATATACATTTTTAAGATATCATCTCTCCAACCACTAAAGATGGATAGTGTCCTTGTCTGGCTGGCAACGTCTGTGTTCATATTTTTGTAGGAATCTGAGGTTGAATGCAGGCCTGATGGCAGATCGTGCTTAACTTGTTTTTACCAGAGTGCACCCCCAGCTTCATGGTTACTGCAAACCAAAGAGCTTCAAAGGTGAGCGACAGTGCTTGATGGGAGTCTTTGCAGTGACCCACGACTCCGGCAGATTTAGTTACATTTGCTGGAAGATTTTTAGTGGGGGGAAACCCAAAGAAATCTAGCTGCCATGGAGACTTCGTAAACTTTTGCGGTAATGGTACTGAGGAGGATTTTTTTTTCTCCTTCCTTTTTTTTTTTTATAATCCTGGAACAAGTAAGCAAGCTAGCATTTTTGACTTGATTTTGTCAGAACAGATGTTATCTGTTAGCAATTAGCAGGCTTGTCATCACTAAAGAAATCAAAGTAAAATACTTCAGTTTTTCCGTGCCTTTTTTTCATTCTCATGATTGGGATTTAAAAGCATACAAGAATACATGATTCTGTACATTATTCTGAAAGCAAACATTTAACATTACAAATGTGCAAGTCAAAGGGTCAGTGCCTTTGGCTTTCATTGTCAGGGTAGTAATCAATAATGTCAACACAGCTTCTAATGTATCACACTCCAATATGCACGTTTTTATAAATTTAGGAAACAGTCACTCAAGGTTAAAGATGAGCATTTACTACTTACTCTTAACCAATGGCCAAACACATTTACAAATCATGAGTCCATATATTAAGCTTTTACTCCATACAGTAATTATATTTAAGTCCAAAGTCCCTTAAAAATAGTTTTAAAAATCCATTCTTCATGGTCAAAAGTAAAATAAACCTAGAAAGAATCTGAGGGTTGGCATCATGCCATTGTCATTGCACCATCTTTTAAGATGTTTATTTTGTTATATTTTCCCTATCTGTGTGGGGATTCTGGTTTTCCGCACATGTGCCAACAATGTGGATGTTAAATTGAAATTGGCCATTTATGAATGAGAGAGCGGTTGCATGAATGAAGCCTGTGATGGTGCCCATACTGCACTTGTTCCTTTCTTGTACTGAAGCAGATAGAGTAAATTAGATAATGAACGAATAAAAGATATTAATTATTTGTTCGGGTTTATATAGCAGGTTCCACCTGTGTAAAAAAAAAAAATAATAATAATCAAAGCTCAAAATGGTTTCTGTTAATTCATTTTTCCCCTTAAAGTTTTCTTTTTTGCAAACAACTGGTGTCTTTTTTCTTCAGTCGTCTGTTAAAATATAAAATATTTCTCACAGCTAATGATTAATCATTTTGGCTCATTGGGTGCAGTTCTTTGATTGCAAAGTACAGTGAATGGCTATGGGGTTAAATACAAGGTATGGAAAGGCCAATATAACATAACAATTTTCTAATTTTTATAAACAGAGCACAGGCTGTCTAGGTTACCACACAATTGTCAAATATGGAAGCATTTTAAGGCTCAGTCATCTCTTTAATAGGTCTGAGGCTGTTTTTAACCACTGTTCTTTACGCTTGTTTGAGAATGCCATCCTCTTTTTCTCACAATCAAAATCAACAAGGAATAACTAAAATTATCTTTGGGTCGTTCTGATGTTTTAGATTTGAACGTCACATTTGTATACCCAGGCTATATTTAATCACTGGTTAGTAATATGACTGCAGCCATGGGCCTGAAACCGAACTGACTCTGAGTATTCTCACTGTGTGCATGTAACTTTTCACTTCAGCCAATGATTGTCTGTAAAGTTACTGGTGGTCCTATGCCTTTATTTTACCGTACTTCCTAACTTACTTATTCACCAAAATAAATAAATAAATATATATATATATTGTCAGGGATGCCAGGGGCTACGACCCGGCCGGGACGCCGTGAGGGACCGTCAGAGGGTCAGAGCCCACCCTGGATCACGTGGGGGCCACCTTCCTGGTTGCTCTGGGGGCCACGGGTACAGGGCATGGAAGCTCCACCCTGTAGGAGCCCGTGGTCACCGCCAGGAGGCGCCCCAATGCCTTGGGGACCTGTTACCCCAGCACTTCCACCACACCAGAAAGTGCTGGGGGGAAGATTTAGGCGGCACCCAGAGAGCTGCCGGGAGGACAGCCGGCACTTTCGCCACGCTGGGGCGTGGCCAAGGAGGAATGCCGGGAACACCTGGGGCTCATCCGGGTCCTGTTTAAAAGGGGCCGTCTCCATTCATTCAGGGCTAGAGTCGGGTGGAAGGAGGACAAGGCAGAAGAGGTGTGGAGGCGGCCCAAAGAAGGCATTTGTGGCCAGGACTGAGTGTGATTATTGGGGTTTGTGCACTTTGGACTGGGTCTGTGTGACCATATCATTTGTAAATAATTGTGTAAATAAACGTGTGGTGGTGAATTACAACATGTCTGCCTGTCTGTGTCAGGGTCGTTTCCACTATATATATATATATATATATATATATATATATATATATATATACATGTATATATATATATATACATGTATATATATAATATTACAGACTAATAGAAGTTTACTTTTAATAGACCATTTCTTTCAGGTTGAAAAACGTCATTCATTACTACATTACTAAAGACATTTTTAAATGCTTTTTGCTAATGGTTCTCAAAATTCAAAATTATTTAGTTTATTTTACTATATTTATTTACAAGTTAGATACTTACATTCAAATTACTCTTTGCTGGAGTACATAGTTTAACAGAGTATGTCACTGGCTACATGGAATTAAGTGATTCTGTTTGATAGGGGTGGGCACTCCAGGGAGACATCAAGTTGGTGTCAGAGACTAGTTGAGTGGGAGAGAGGCTACACTTTTAAAACATGATCATAAAAGAGTGAGAAGGAGAAACTAACCACAAGATGACATGAGTGGGGCACTGAGGAGTGAAATAAATAAATAAATAAATAAAATATTTGTTTGAATAAAATTTTTTACACTTAATGATTCCTTGACTTATTAAGTAATCAACAGAAGTTGAGACACCTGAGCAAATCATTTCTTTTATTTAGTTTTTGCTAACCTAAAAATTAAATTTAAACAGGATGTTTACTGCTTACCTTACCGTTCCAAGAAAAGCACTATGCAAAAGGCTGAAAAAATTAATGCTGGCCCAGAGAGAAAGATGTTAAAACACACAGTGCATCAAAGCTTGCTGTGAATGGGGCTGTGTAGCTGCACACTGGTCGGGGAGCCCATGCTGACCCTGTCCACTGCCAAAGCACCTACATTGGGCTCTTGAGCATCAGAACTGGACCATGGAGCAATGGAAGAAGGTGGCCTAGTGTGATGAATCATGTTTTCTATTAGATCATGTGCATGGCTGGGTGCATGTCCATCGTTTACCTGTGGAAGAGATGGAAGCAACATGCACTATAGGAAGAAGACAAGCCAGCAGAGGCGGTATGATGGTCTCGGCAATGGTCTGCTGGGAAATACTGGGTCATGGCATTTGTGTGGATGTTATTTTAACAGGTACCACCTACCTAAAGAATGTGGCACCCCACATACATGCCTTCATTGCAAGACAATTCCCAGATGGCAGTGACCTTTTCCATTAGGATAACTTGGCCTGCAACACTGCAAAACTTCTTCATGAATGACTTAAGGACTAAGAGTTCAAGTTGCTGACTTGACCTCCAAATTCCCTGGACCTTAATATGATCGAGCATCTGTGTGATGTGGTGTACAGATTTTATTTTTTTATTTTTTCTCCAGCCGTCTGGAGTTTTTTTGTTTTTTCTGTCCCCCCTGGCCATTGAACCTTACTCTTATTCGATGTTAATTAATGTTGATTTTTTTGTTTTATAATTGTCTTTCATTTTTCTATTCTTTAATATGTAAAGCACTTTGAGCTACTGTTTGTATGAAAATGTGCTATATAAATAAATGTTGTTGTTGTTGTTGTTGTTGTGTAATAAAATTCGGATCCATTGAGCTCCACTCCATAACTGAAATGACTCAAAGGATCTGCTGCTTATGTCTTGCTGTCAGATAACACAGGACACTGTCAGAGGTCTTGCGGACTCCATGCCTTGATGAGTCAGAGCTGGTTTTGCAACACAAAGGATACCTACACAGTTTTAGGCAGGTGGTCTTAATGTTGTGGTTGGTCAGTGTATTTATATGCATTTTTTTTATAAAGACATACCTGAAACTCATAGTATAATTTTCTGGGAGCCTGTTTTGTTATCTATTTATGAATAGAATTTAACATGGAAGAAAAAATATTTGGATAAAATAATTGAAAGTATAAACAAATAGTTATATACAGAGGATGACTGAATGGCAAATTGGAAACATGCTCCGGAAATGACTTCTCTGTTCTGTATGGCTTTATTGATATTTTCCTTACCACTCAGGTTCAGCTCATTTCCTTTGAAGATGAATAAAGTGAAGGTTTTTCTCTTTTTAAAACCTTCTCCAAAATTTTTGAGTTTCTGCTATATTAGAGTGTTTGCATTTATCTATATTTAGAATATTTAGGGCCATTCTGGTTATACAATGTTTAAAAAGGAAATTGCGTGTATTGCTTATCCTTTCTTCATATCTCCTTTAATAATCAAATATATATTGTATATACTCATATATAAGTTGGGTCTTGAAACCCGAAAAATCAATCATAAAGTCAGACCCAGACTTATATGCCTGTTCAAAAATGCAACACTTAATTTTTATTTTTTTTATAGCATCTTCTTGCCTCCTCCAATCTCACATCAGTTTCTCAGACGCATCGAATTTTGTTGCAGCAGCACACTTACCAATTTCTTCCGCTACTTCAATGATGTTTAATATAAAACCAGCTTCATATTTTCTTCTGATCGAACGCTCCATTGTAGATAAGGGATGCTCTTACGATAAAGGTGTATGAGGGTGTGAGATATAAAAAACACAAATCAGTGCAAACGTTGCTTTGAAATAGTTTGGGTATTACCGTGTGGTCATGTAGGCACAATAGAGAGAGAGAGAGGATAGGAGCACACGCTGATACAGCACATTGCCGCACCCACATAGAAAAAAAAAGAAGTGTGCTCCGTGATTACTCTGTCAGGTTGGCATTAGCAAATCATAATTTCTTGTACTGGTAGCATGAGTTTTCCGCATTCGACTTATATGACCAACATTATAAAATACCAGAAATTATACTGTAAAAGCAAGGATGATTTATCCACGAGAGAACTTATTCACGAGTATATATGGTATATATATTATATTATATATATAATATATATATATATATTATATTTATATATATATAATAAACTGGACTGAAGCTGATGCTTTTATCCAAGACTTACTTTTACTTTAACTTACAACTGTGTACAGGTATTTTATACAAGATCTTTCTTAAAAAGTTTACTTGGACCCTGGATGGATAACTTAGTTGCCCTGGGTCACACAGTAAGGAAGAAGCTGGCACCAGACTAGCATCCTCAGGGTTAAATATTCACTCTGTTAATAGCTACACCTTACTATTTCCAAATTTATTGCACTTACTTAGCAAAAAGTAATTTTCATCTGTCTTTACCCAGTAAGTATTGGAATATTTCAGAGCAAACATAAATGTGGGATAATGTCCAGCTTGTAATTTAA
The DNA here is from genome assembly GCF_016835505.1 of Polypterus senegalus. Taxonomy (NCBI): domain Eukaryota; kingdom Metazoa; phylum Chordata; class Cladistia; order Polypteriformes; family Polypteridae; genus Polypterus; species Polypterus senegalus. The sequence goes on from NC_053156.1 coordinate 112,351,511, forward strand.
AATCACAGAACTCAAGACTGGTGGTTGACCCAAAACGTTACATAGGCTTAAACAGCATAATGTAAAAGATACATACAATTTTGGGTAGTAAGAAACTTAAGAACACAATTTCATTTGGCATACTGATATATAGAGCAAGACTGTAAAGAAACAATTTCAATTTGAAAAATACCAAACATCCTTTAAGGGCTTAAGCAGGACCCAAGCTGATCAATGGGAAATTGAGATTCTTCTAGTGGTGGCAGGTGAAAAAAATTTGGGTGGAGGTGTGCAGTTTTTTTGGGGGGGTTTGTAAACTGAAGCAGCACGTCATAGCTCAGGAGAAAAGAAAAGAAAAAATACACAAACTGTAATGCTGCCTACCCACAGAGCACTATGAGTAATGAGAAAAGTACTATATAAATGTAAAAGAATATTTTTATTATTATTAGTAGTAGCATAGCCAGAAATTTGATGGATGGTGGACATATAAAATCTCACCCAGATAAGATGGTTTGGTGGCTCTGAGGCTAGGGATCTGCACTGGCAATCGGAAGGTTGCCAGTTTGAACCCCGTAAAATGCCAAAAGGGACTCTGCTGTGTTGGGCCCTTGAGCAAGGCCCTTAACCTGCAATTGCTAAGTTCTTTGAGTAGTGAGAAAAGCGCTATATAAATATACCCAGCCATTAAAAATAAAAGTCTATCCTTCTTGACTGTTACAAGAAGAAAATTAAAAGTATGGCCTTACGATGATGCAAAAAAAAAAAACCAAAATTAAAAATGAACTGTCAGGATAGCACACAAACATATATATAAATACATCAATAATAGCCTACGGTGAACCACACTGTCAAGTCAATGTTTTTCTTCTCTTGAGCTCTTGCTCAGTTCAACTTTCTTAACCTGTATGACCTTTAGAAACAGTAGGCCTATTACTAAAGCACACTAAGGGAATAAAACACATATGTATAAAAAGAAAAGAGAGAGTCTGAATTATAACATCCCAAGTCTCTTGTCAGGTTGTATCCAAATAACTTTGCTTAATATTTAGTTTCTATTTTATGAAATAAATAACACTGCTTAACAAAGCATTGAATTGCTTCTGTGATTGCACTTTATGGATATTTTGAATGCTTATAGTTGCAGGAGCTGTTGAATGCCTAGTAAAAGAAGGCACTTTGTTATTGAGGCAGCTATTGTTCCATTACAGGTTTAGGCACCACAGTGATCTCATCCTAAAAAGTGCATGGTTTGGAGAAATTATCACTTTGGGCTTATTGGAGATCTGGCTCTGGCCACAAAAAAAAAAACAATTCAAATGCTCTACAAAATTTCATACAATTATTCTGGACAGGATGTGTCAATTTTTTGGTTAACTCTTCATTTTGCATTCTAATGCCAACCCTGTAGCCCTTCATCTAGCTGTTCAGCAATACTAAGCCTGCCAAAAAATATAGCCTCATGCTATTGTCTAGATGACTGCAGCTACTTTCATGCAACTTGCATTTTTCAGAAAGATGTTTTAGATCTCTAACCCCCTATCATTGTCCTCAATACTGTGATATCAACACTTTGAGACAGCAATTAGGGAAAGCAAAAAAAGGCATTACTTACACTGCACCCAGTGAGCCAACTCCATTTGTCATGACAAGAGCGAGAAAAAGTCCATGTGTAAGCCTGTCCTTGATCACTTGCCTGCTACTGAATTCTTAAGTCAGGTCGGTCCAGTCCAAGGTCCTTTATCGCCTCTTTTCCTTCAAGTGAACAATTTTTGAAGAGGTGTTTCATTAAAGAACTAACTAAACTTTAGTTGATTTATGATGTTCTGCTTTAAGTTGCCATCTCTAAAGTCGCTCATCTGCAATTATGTAACTTTAAAGGCAGGAGTGAACTACGAACCATTGACACCAACGTGACACAGTGCATCAATAATTGTCCAATCCCATTAGATTAAAAAAAAATTCTGCCAATAAATGTGGGAGTGGGACAAATTTGAAAGCAACTAATGAATGAGCAGCCTTAGGTTACCTGCTTAAAAAATGATCAAATACTTAAATACTCTCATTTGTCCGGCATGCTTCACACAGAAATTAAACAAATACAAGTTGGAACCAATTTTTAATGGCTGTTGACATGCAATAACACCAAGCATGTTGTGCAAATAAATGCATTTATTTCATGATTATTTCACATTACCTAATTCATTCAAGTAGAGGTTTTTTAAATTTTTAGGGGGAAAGCACCCCAGTGCCCTGCATTACAAACCACTACTGCATTCTTCCATTTTTTTGCTCCTTTTTCACTGTTGTTTTTTCAGACTTGTAAGTCTTTTGCTATATGTACACACAAAATAAATGACATTAGTAATAATATAATGCATCCCCACCAAATTTTTTACCTGAAATATGTAGAATAATTTCTCAGCTGAAACCCTTCACCTACATTCTTTACGCAATACCAACAGGCTTTTTCAAAGAAGTCTCCGATGTACTAAATGATAGTGCGCTTGACTTAGTGAACTTATCATTAGATACAGGGGTTTTCCTTACTGTCTAAAGACTGCAGTTGGTAAACCACTGCTCAAGAAAAATAATCTCAACTTCTCTGCCTTTGACATCTTTAGATCTATTTCTACCCTGCCTTTCTTAAGTAAAATTCTACAAAAGGCACTTTTTAAGCATCTAAATGATCACTTGATTCAACCTTCCATTCTCAACAAGTTTCTGTCAGGTTTTAGAACAAATCATAATACAGAAATAATATGAAACAAATCATAAAACAGAAACTGCAATGCTTAAAGTAGTAAATGATTTTTGGGTTAATGTGGACAGAGGCCATATATCTGTTCTTGTTCTCTTAGTCTTGAGTGCTGCATTTGACAACATAGACCACAGCATTCTTATAAATAACCTTGGACAATGGATGGGTTTCTCCAGTTGTGTCTTAAATTGGTTTCAGTCTTACTTAAGAGATAGAAAATTCTTTGTTAGTTGTGTCGATTGTCCACTGCTTTTTCAATCTACATGCTTTCATTAGGTCAGATTATCTCAAACACAAGGTGAGCTACCACAGCTATGCAGATGACACACAGCTGTATTTATCAATAGCACCTGATGACCCTCTGGCTCTCTGATCCAATGTCTTAGCAGTATTTCTGATTGGGTGAGTAGAAACTCAATAAGGACAAATCTTAGTGATTGGTAAAAATGGAAATAGTGGGGGTATTAGAAATAAACTTGATCCCTAATGTTTAAAAATCAAAGGCAAAATTTAGGCGGTATTCATGAACTCTGACCAAAACTTTAAATTACATATTAACCAGTTTATCAGGACTGCATTTTTTCACTTAAGGATTATAGAAAAAGTTACACCTCTTATAACTTTACAAGATGCTGAACAATTAGTGCACACTTTTGTTTTTAGTCGATTAGTTTATTATAATGAACTCCTAACACAACTAGCTAAGAAAGACATCAATCAGCTGCAATTAATGCAGAATGCAGCAGTCAGAATCTTAACTAGAAAAAGAAAATTTGAGCACATTTCACCAGTCATAGCATCATTACATTGGTTACCCGTGTCATTCAGAATTTACTTTAAAATTATACTAATGTTTTATAAAGTCTTAAATAATATTGCTCTGTCCTATATTGTGTAATTTCTGCCCCCCTACACTCCAAGTTGCAACCTCAGATCTTCCAATGGTGACCTGCTTAGAATTTCAAGAGCCAAGCTAAAAATAAGTGGTAAGTTGGCCTTTTGCTGTTATGCACCTACAATCTGGAATACTTTACCAATAGCAATTCAGCAGGCTAATACTGTGGAGCATTTTAAAAAAGTGCTAAAAGCCTATTATTTTATTATTTGGCTTTTTTGTAGCCACATATTAATTTTATTCCTAATAGACTATATGGGAAAATAATTATCATATTCTTCAGGGATTTACAATCTTTAATAACTTCTACTTTTCTCTGCTGTTTTTTCTGGTTCTTCTGTGGTGGCAATCTGTACCACCACCACCTGATCAAGGCACCATGCTGCCACCTGTGATGCTAGAATGAGGGCAGGTGTCCCAGCTGTCTACAAAACCAACTTTATTGAAACCTCTCATATGAAACATGGAAACAAAGAGGAATGATTTGAGAACATTTATGTTAGGTAGAATGCCCTGGGGGCTAGGTGGTCTTTTGGCTTTGGAAGCCTGCAGATTTTGTTTATTCTCCATTTCAACTAGAGAATTTCTGTTCTTCCGGCCATCTGACCTTATCCTTAGTGACTTGTATTGTATAAGGACACTACTCATCTATTTGATATTTGTTTTTTTTTTTTTTTTAAGATTGCTTATATATTTGTGGTTGGTTGGCGCCCTGCCTGGGGTTTGTTTCCTGCCTTGCGCCCTGTGTTGGCTGGGATTGGCTCCAGCAGACCCCCATGACCCTGTAGTTAGGATATAGTAGGTTGGATAATGGATGGATGGAGATTATTTTGATTTATATGTTTTTTCTTTGTTACTTAATCTTTAATATTATTACCTAATCTTATTTGTTTTTCTTTACTTGTAACTTTCTCTTTGACATTTTGTAAAGCACTTTTAGCTGCATTGTTTGTATGAAAATAAATGTTGTTGTGGTTGTATTATTCATATCATGTACCTTTCCTGTCAACTTTAAATGGACCAAATACCATGCATTAACAAATAGCATTTACTGAGGAAATACAAGAGAAAGATTAGAACATGAGATAATTTAGACAAGAATTTGTCTGTTAAGTTCTGTTAAGCAGACAGTGCCTATGCCGTTTCAAGCTGTAAGAAAAAGATCCTCGAAGAAAAGAAAAAGAAAAAGAGTTTGCTTATTGAAATCTACCTGATGATGAGCAAAATAACAATGGTGAGATTTTTATAGTTCTGTTCCATATCTTTCCTACCATTTCCCAACGATATGCAGGCAGGGCTGATTGGAACAATTTAGAGTTGATTCCTGCCTTGTGCCACATGCTGTCAGGATACACACACACACACACACACACCAAGCACACACTAGGGACAATATAGAACCTGTTAAATCAACGGATAAAATTTAACAAAATGCAAAACATTCTCAGCATTTGAAAACAATCCTTTGATAACTAATTCTAATGGATGAAAGCTTCACCTAAATACAGTATATGTAATATATTCCTGAAGACATTATACTTATAGTACTTTATTACATAAGTTTTATGTTAGCAATTCTTATAACATTGGGGGGAAAAAAGAAATTTCTCAAGTGGTTTGTGTATGTTTTTAAGATCAGTGTTCTAGTGTATGATTCTTCCAATGATTTTCAGTAGTGGTGTGTAGTTTAACACCCGCAGTGATTCAATCAGAGAATTGTACATTCTCTGCAACTCACTACAACAATCAAATGAGTTTGTTTTTATTGTACTGAGCTCCTCCAGAATTACAATGCATTACATACTATGCCTACAAACTTTGAGCAGTATTGGTGGATGCAATAAAAGCAAATGTTTTTGACTGTACAAATGGAGGAGAGGCTCCTCAAACTTTGAATTCAGATATCTGTTCAGTGTTTATTGTACCATAACTAAGTGCAAAAAGATAAAAAAAAAAGATGGGCAAAGATTGTGGCTAATTTGTTCACTACATGTTGTTTGGTTACAGAAATGTGATTACAAACTGGGAATTTCTCAATGCAACGCAAGATTTGGAACCATGATTAAAAGTCATGTGGGAAATGTATAATTACTAACTTACTGGGATTCCTAGTCATATAAATTTGACACCTTCAGATGTAACAAGCTTCAGCAACTACTGTCTTAAATCTGACACACATTCCAGCTAAAAGATGGACTAAGACCTTAGTGTAACTCTGGCCTAAGGCAACTAACCTTCTAGATTTACCGAAGGTCAAGGCCGCAGTCATCAACTGAGTCTCTTCCAGATTCTTCATCGTCATCCACAGGCATGTGCTTAACATTCATCACATTTATAAAATAACATGCTTCTAGTTAAACATAAAACCATTAACATTACTGTTTTGCATCTGAGCATGTTTATCACTTTTGGTAATAAACCTATTGAGTTTATTCTACCTGCCTTATTTCTATTTTGGACACCCATAATGTCTATTCAGGTGAGTGAAAAGAAAAGATTACACCACAACATGACATGAAATGGATTGTCAGACTTAATAAATTGGATGTAATTGGTTATTTGCTTAATTAACTGATTACCTCCTGTTCTCTTATTGAAATGCCATCAAAAAGGGACAGGTGGAAAAAAGTGAACAATAAATTTATAAAAGCTGAGCTAAGGGGTATCACGATGGAGCAAAGACTAATGCTTCTCTCAATCTTAACCCATCCGCTCACTATAAAGCCAACCCCTCTTCTGCCTCACATTTTTCCTTTTGCGGTATTTGCTTAATCATTGATGTCCAACTGTCCACCAGTCTGAAATAGGGTGAGTTTGTGCTTTAATTTGGCCTACGATGGATTGAAGTTCGCAGCTAGAGATGTTCCTCATGCTCCTAGGGTAGACAAGCACTCTATGATTCTGTAATGGATGAAACAGAATCATAAATCAATTTAAGTATATTTTTCAGAAAGTTATTATAGTGGCACACTTCAGTGTGGCCCAAGACTTTTTGATGCTGCTTGAATGTCTATCAGCAAACCTGAAAAATCAATAATCTTTGCCACTGACAGCTGTGTTTTTGGAAGTTGTAAAAGCTTGTTAGTTATGTCCCTCTTTAAGTCAATTGTCTGCTGCCACTTAATCCATGCAGTTCAAGGTTATGGAATCCAGAACATATCCCAGAAGCATCAGGCTCAAGGTAGGAACCAACCCTGGAGTGAATGCCAGTATTACAGTTACAGTACATACAAGTTAAAACTACCTATTTTCTATTTAATATTGAGCTTGGATGCAAAGCAATTGCATTCTTGTATCACTGTTATAAAGTCACCTCACAACTTTAAAGTAACAAATGTTTTTATATGGCTTGTGAGGCATTAGTTGATGCCTTGCATAAGCCAGATGTTTTCTTTTATTTCCACCCACTTTGACTTACCTGTAAATGTTTTCTGGCTGTATGATTTTCTCCTTTTTTAGGTTTTGTTTTGTGACCACGAAGGCTTGCCTCTAGCAGCCCGCCTGTAATTAATGTCATGGGTAAACTTAAAACAGTTGGAAATAAAATAAACATGTTTTGGCCAGCTTAACTGTTGTAATGCAATATTTTTTGACTTTGAAGGGTGACTTGAACATTGCAGGATGCTGATACTAATTTTCCAACAGTAGGCAATGTCTAATTGCATGTCAGAAACAAATATGATTAGACGACTGTAACCCAGAAAGTGTTTATCTCACGATCTTTAAAATAATGTGTCAAGTCAAAACTATATCTCACATACTTTTTAAGTTTATTCAAATTTACGTTTGTGACGTGCAAAGTCATTTTCCATTAACAGCAAGATTCGTAATGAGATAAAATTTAGAGCAAAAATCTAACTTGAGAAGTAGTCTGTTCATTTTTTTCCCCGCATGAAAATGAAAGGGCTCAGAGTTTCTGGCTTCAAATGATACATACTCAGTTTCACACAAACAAAGACTTTTTTTTTCCTTAGAACCAAAGTCAATGTTAATATTCTTCAGAGAGCAAGAGCATTTGGGCATCTTGCTAAGTAATCATGTCATGTTCCTAATTAGGAATACGTTTCAATCAAGAACTCTATATTTACTTTCAGGCATGAAAGGCATTTTTTTCTCTGAGAAGGCACAGGTTACATATATATAAACATTTTTCCAAACAAGACTTATTCTTAAAATGTAAAACGATGACTGCTAATTTTTCCCATGTGTTGTTTTAATATACCCTTAAAAAAAGAAGTGCAACTTTCCGATTCAAATAAATAGCTTTTCAACAACTGACTATTATAAAACAAAACAGCATAACTTGAAATGTATACAAAGAAGTTATTCGATAAATTAAATTTCTTAGGCCTGGATTCTTTTACTAAAGTAAAATAAAATCATCCACTCTTAAGAAAAACAAGCTGGAAAGGGTGTCATATGAACTCTTTGGAATGTTGAAGCTTCTTTCGAAAGTTAGCGATTCACCCAGAATATAAAATGTTAAGAAATCATCACAACTGTTTTAAAATAGATTAAAAAAACATTTTTCATCTGTCAGACTATCTCTCTACCTCACCAAACTAATATAAAAGCTTCTTCTAAATAACAAAACTAATCCACAAAATGAATGGGTATAATTTAAACAACATAAGAAGGTTTCCAAAGGAGACAAGATCTTTCAGTCTGCTTTGCTTCTTTGGCTACTTAGTATTTTACTATAATGGATTTGTATCAATTTCATAGACCAATTTTTGAAACACCACAAAGTTTTAAGAAAAATCTTTTTCTCTTGTATAAATACGCATCCTCTCTGCCTCTACCACTGTCTTTGTTTTTCTGATGAATTTACTGTAACCGTCTTTGAGGAGTGTAAATTACTAGAATGGCTACTGGGAACATTTTTTGCACTAAACTATTAAACAACTGAAGTAGGTCATACATTGTACCCTGGGGCAAAGCTAGTTTCTCTTTCCTGCAGTGATACTAGTCTGGTTATGTCTTTATAAAGTAGGCAATCACAACTGCATGCAATGATTCAAATTTGGTCCATCAGTTTCTTTAAGTGGCTGAAGATAATCTTCTTTGAATTAATTCAAGAAAATGCTTAGCATTAAATTTAAAATTGGCCATTGCTCTAAATTGGTTTATTTTAACATAGGCATGCTTTTCAGGAACAGGAATAATTTACAGTTCAAGTTAAGTTCTGCATACTGGGATTACCTCCAAGATTTAATATTACACTCTGCAAATTTACAGGCCATTTCAGCACCAGGGAGTCTCAGCCTGAATTCAGAAGAACAAGGAAAGAATTACATTTGAGTAATAAAAATTCAGTGGTACAAATAGGCATGTCTGTGTTTAAACGTTTAAGCATTTGGTATTCCTAAAGTCACTAATAAAAATGTATGGAAATAATGGTAATTTCATTGTAGTATGGAGGACAAAACTGCACATAATGCTGCACATACACTGAGGACTTTCATGCAAATGAATTATTCAGCAGAAGTGTGTCAAGAAACACTACTGAGGCTCCTTTATGCCAACAGCAATATGCCTTTATATTGCCACACTGTGACTGTGACTGCCAAGTCAGAAGTTATCTTTCTTTTTAACTTTCATGTGTTTTAGTAATTTTGGTGTCTGTTCAGAGTATGTGCGTATTATGTATTTATTTTTCTATTTATATATTGTAGGAGGTGAACGGGCACCTGGCTGGGAGGGAAAATGGTTTCTTACCCAGACTGGAAGCCAGAGTCGAATGACAGGCTGGTGGAATAGGAAAATATCCTTGTGTCCAGCTGGCATGATATAATGGAGAGACTAAGAAAGGCTGAGGATTTGGAGTGGTTCCTGTCCGCATATGCCAGGTGGCAGGAGCCCTCATATGGGAACCCAGTCGGGACACCTGCAGGGGTGTTTGAGAGATGGAGTCCAGAAGTGCATCCCTGTCAAGATCCCTGGGGATCGAGAGAGGGTGCTGTTGGGGGAGGACATCCCTACTTTCTCCTTGGCCCATGAGTGCTTCCATTAAGCTACACTATGACACCAGAAGTATTCCCGGGTCTGGCTTAAAAAGGAGCCTACTGCCACAAATAGATGAGTCAAAGTTGGGAGGCAGCGGGTAACACTCAGCGGAAGAGAGAAGGTGGAAGAATTATTGCTTTACTTATCATTTGTGTTGTATTGATGGAAAGAGGTCTGTAAAAGCTGCTTGGTGAAATAAATGTTCTTTATCTTTTTCATATAACGTTTGGTATTAAACTATCTATCTATCTATCTATCTATCTATCTATCTATCTATCTATCTATCTATCTATCTATCTATCTATATAATAGCTGTGCCCTGCAGCTCCGCCCGCGTATTAGTGAAAAAGGACAGTGAGGAGGGCCCTGTCTCGCTTCCCATTCCTGATGTCACGCTTCACCGTCTCCATTCTCTGTCTCGGATTAGCACAAATATATCGCTCCTGCAAGCGAACTATGAACCAGAATGTTCAAGCAAATTATAGAAAAAACCCCAATCTAAAGCCGTTAATTAGTTCTCTCATTTGCTAGCTAAGCAGAGGGAAGGTACACACCCTGAGGACGGTGCATGAGTGAGAAGAGCCTTGCCCCACTCCCCTTGGCCTGCTATGTGTCTCTCTCTTGGATTCGCACAAATAAATCAATACCGCAAACGAACTATGATACATACAGTAGCGCAATGAGAGAATGAGATCTATCTATCTATCTATCTATCTATCTATCTATCTATCTATCTATCTATCTATCTATCTATCTATCTATCTATCTATCTGTAGCATATCACAGCTCAATGTTAAGCATGGCCATTAACACAAGAAACACTTTATACACCAGAATTACATTATCGTTTGCTTCTGCACTCTCATTGGTTGTGGACAGTGATGAGTGTAATAGAACTATAAAGTCTTTATCACAAGATGTAATAACAACAAACATAATATATAATGCTACTTTGTGTTTATATAGTGGCTTTCCCATGCTCAGTACATTTCAAAAAATATTCAAAACAGTATGATTGGAGCAAAATAAGTACAGACGCTCAGTAAACATCAGGCAATAATCACATCAATAAAACTATAATACTCTGCAGTGGTCACGAGGATGCTAAGATTCACAACGTCCAAAAAACGTGATTTGTTTATTTAGTTACGGGGACCCAAGGAGCACACCCAGCCTTGACTCGGCATGTACACACTCACACACAGAGCCACTAATAAAAAGGCTCAAATGAATTGATAATATGGTATATATTAAATAAACAGAGAAGGTAAAAGAAATAAATCAATTATTAAGCTCTCCCCAATTCCTGAACAACAATAATTATTTAACAAACTCAAAGAATGGAGACCTGATGAAACACTAGTCCAAACACAGTCCAGTACTGCAGGTGCAGATGGCGATGGTGTGTAAAATAAAAACCCCTGTACATAGTCCTCTGAATGAAATGTAAAGTTTTGTCCTCCCAGGTTCCAGATGTTACTTGAAGATCTGGTGCGATTGGGAACACTCCCCAGATGAAGACGTATCCAACGAAGACAAAATCACACAAGCAAGCAGGCACAGGACAAGCCCCTGTATCCAAAAAAGAAACTGCAATCCACAATGGCTGTTTTTGTAATCCAATAGAATGTGAACCATAAAAACAAATAAACACAGATTACTGTGATTCCCGCAGCATCTATTTGGCTCCTTTTTAAGCAGAGCACCTAATTATCCTTCTTCCAAGCAACCCTGTGCCACTCTGAAGCTGCCCAATGGTGTAATATTACTAGGGTTTTCTGGGAGTAGTATGCAATTTAAGTAGTGCTGCTACAGCTCCTCAGTCTGTCTTTTAAATTTTATGGCTTCTTGTGATGTCATTTATCCATTTTACACACTAAGGATCTCATTTCATCCCTCAGATATTGTCTTTTTATTTGTTCACCAATCATACAGCAATAGGTAAACCAATTTTCACAAACATTTTGCTTGTAGGCCCAACTTAAAAAGGGTTATATGGCATTTCAAAAAAAATTATTGGTGAGAGGGGTTGTACTGCTGATAGGCAACCCAAAAATGGTGCATTATTCCAAAATGACAAAGTCAATCTTAATGAAGTTTTGCATGCATAATTAAGATGAGACAAATTATAATCCAGAGAGTGTGGCATTTCAAAAATTTAAATGGGAAGGTTTGTTGTAAAAGAGGGTGGTAAAAAAAATGCATCACTAGGATGAGTCGATGTTCATGCAATTTTGTGTGCATATTACTGTTAATATAACTTGAAAAAGGCATGAAGAACAGGGCATCATGACACTAAAAACTTTTTGGCTGGTCATAATAAATTAGGCATATTATTTAGGTTTGGCCCTACACACAAGTGAATACATTCAGAGTTCAATGGATGTTTTGGCATGGTTGGGAACCAACACAAAAATTGCAGCTCACTTAAAAATTGCTTTGTGAGCTTTCACAAAATTTTGTATTTACATTATTGTTCATTTAATTTAAAAAACTGGCTTCATGGAGTTTTAAGAATTTCAGTGTAGAGTCATAACACCACAAAAACCATGCTTCATTCCAAAACAGATGAGTGAATGTTCATGAAATTTTACATGTCTATTATAGTTAATCCAACTTAACATATATAATTTATGGATTATGAAAAGCTTCATCATGAATTAGGAGGTCAACAGAATAAACAAGTCAAAAACCTAGTTTTGTTCAATGATTCAATTATTATTCAATAATTATTCAATTATTCAACCAGCCATTCGGTTTATTAACGTGGGAGTAATCATCTGTTCATGAAGCTACACTAAACCAGAAAATACAAAGTAGTTTTATTCATGGTCCCAGCCCAGCAAGAAAATTCTGCAATTATGGAATCCAGTCATACAAAAAAAAAAAAAAAAACAAACTGTAGACTCATGAGAGCAAAGAAATTTATAGATGGATGAAACACATGCATTTCAGTCTGCAATGACAGACAGATCAACGTTTAAAAACACATGTTTGTGGTGATAACCAGGATGGATCAGAAGCAAGTAAGCCGGCAGGCAAGACTTTCGATAAAAAAGTGTACAGTGTTTAAGTGAAGCGTTACATACAAAATAAATTAAATTATTCAATCATTACATCTTCTTAAAAATATTGTCAAATTCCCATAATGTCCTCAGGAGTGCAATAATAAAATTCTGTTCAAATCCAAATTATCCGAATACGACCCATCCATGATATTTCCCTCTGCCAGGACACTGAAATAAATCCCCTCCAAAAAAACGTAACTTCACATTCTGCCACCTCTGTAACCACAGAGCCCTTCCACAAACACCTCAGTAACTTCTGTGCAGCCAGAGCACCATTGGTGCATCGCCTCTTCTGACAAAGACCTCAGCAACTTCCCTTCCTTTGATTTCCACAATTCCTTTGCTGCAATGCCATGGATTTGCTCCATCCTGATTTCCTCCTTTTATCCAGTGGCTCACCACCATTCCTCTCTGCTTACTAAAAGGTGTTTAGAAGATTCACATATTACCACTTTACTAAACTCACCACCAGTCTTCGGTCCTGCTCCTTCAACAAATAATCAGCACTTTCTTGAAAGGTCCAAACTGATCCCTGACACAAATGGCTTCTTTATTCATCGTACTCTGATTTTTTTCCTTCCATCTAGCACTTTCCCTGCCTGCTTTAAAACTGTGAAAAGCCCCAACTATGCTCCAATCGTCGCTCCTAATACAATTAACTAAATTCAAGCAATTGCACAGACTCACGTGTGCCACTTGTCAGTGGTGGTTAAACCACTGGGAAGTGCATTAAAATCAATAAAATACAGTAACTTTCCACATTAAAACATTCTGTGACACAACCTGTCAGATTTGATTTCTTGCCTTAACCCAGTGGTTCTGAACCTGTGGGGCGGGCCCCCCTAAGGGGGGCACAAAGTAACAAAAAGGGGGTCGCCAAGATGTGAAAAAAAGAAAACAAGAATCAAAAATATGAAAAAAACATCTGTTGAAACCAAAACAAATTAACTTAAACTACATTCTGATACTAGAACAATAAATATAGAATTAGATAAATGTCGCTAAAAGTTAAGTAGGTATAATAAAATATGCATCTACATTTCAAAAAAATGTTAGGGGGGACGCATTTAAAACTGTTATGAAAACTCGGGTCACAAATACTTAAAGGTTGAGAAATGCTGCCTTAACCCATTACAAAAATATACCTGGAAAATGGCTGAATTCTTTGGCTAGTGGTCCTGTAAACCTACTGTATAAATAACATTAGATACAAACCAGAATGAAATCATTCAACACCAAATGAAAGGTAAACATGTGAAGAACAAAGATATGTGTTAATACAATGAACAGGGGTAATACAGAAATATAATAATATACAAAGATTATATGTATTATTTTCTACAGGCAAAATACACCTACCTACAGTATCAAGTAACAGGTTTCACTGTGCTGTGGTGGGTCGCACTGCCACCTCATAAATCCGTTATCCAGTTTACAAATCCTACGCCCTTGCCTTGGTGGGATGCCTCAAGAGTGTTAGGTTAACCCTTTCGGCCCTGTATTTTCTATTTTTATGGGAAAATTATTTTGTCAGATATTCTACCTTTGGGGTGTCTATGAAGCTGAAAAATGAAAAAACAACAAAAAAAAAAATCACAATTATTATACAATAGCTGCTAAATCAATCTTCTTGAGGAAATAAAATTGAAAGTGAAGCTACTTACTATGTGGTGCGCACAGTCCGGAAGCGTCCATTTTCACTTCCGTGTTTTGCGGACTGTATGTCAGTCTCTCCAGTCTGTGCTAATAGTAGCACGCCTGGTTCCAACAGCTGTAAACGTACCTGCTTTTTACAAAAATGGCTGCATATATATGTAGTAGTGATAGGATATCAGGGTCAAAATGTTTCATTTGCAGTTCCAAACTGGCATAAGTGTGAAGCTCTGTGATGAACTGGTGAACCCAGTGATGAACTTTTTGAATATGTTATGGTATATTTTTGAACTGGTGTTGCAGTGAGTAGCACTGCTGCCTCACATATCCATTATCCTGTGCCTGGTGGGTGTCAATGTAACATTTAAAAGTTCTCCCCCTGTCTCTGTGGGTTTTCTGGACACATTCCACAAGACATGCATGTTTAGTTAAGTGTTAAGCTGGCCTCAGTGTAGCTGCACATGAGTGAGACCTGTGATTGACTGGTGCTCTGCCAGGGCTGTTATGCACCCAGATTGGCTGAATTTAGTAGGTTTGACAATGTTATGTTTTTATTTTCATAAATATATTTCCCCTTTCCTTTTCATGAGATGTCAATGAACTCCACAGGAAAAATACAATTTTGCCTCATCCTTGCCATATGTGTTTATTTTACCTTCAAAGCCTTGGACATTCCACTACCAACAGTATTTGCGAGTGTGCTGTGCATGAGCAAGGCAGCACTTTTAGTATTTAGGACTTACATCACAGGCTACTGAAACCTAAACATTTCTTGACCGCAGGAAGTGCAGTGATAATGACTCCCAATCCTGTCAATCAAGTCAAAAGAGATATAAGCAGTTCAGTTGCAAGTAACTTAGTGATTGTTAGTTAAATTTATGAAGACTGAAAAAATCTACTGTTATCTTCTTATATAATATGCTACCGTGGCTGTCTGTTTGTCTGTCCAGGATTTTAAATCACCTGTGACTCGCAAACCGTTTCACCTATTGACCTGAAATTTGGTACACATTATACTATGTGACCTTATGACCTCATGTCGGCTTTCAGGGTGATGATTTTTATTCCTCTTTTTACTTTTATTTTATTGTAGAATCAACTCTTGGCAGCGTCCAGCAGGGCAGCCAAGCGGTGCATGCGTATGGGCGCTGTTCTCATTCCTACCACCTTCGCCATCACTTCCCCTACTTCTTCATATCTTAAATCGCTCTTGAGGTAGATTGAAGACTTAAGTGCCATCTTATGTAAAAAATGAAGAAAAACATACTAAGTATTTGCAACACAAACACTGACTTAATCAGTTTAAATGTGAAAGATGCTGACGAAAGAAGAGAAGAAGCGGGCCGCTAGGGTGGAGAAAAGAAGAACTGCACAGGAAGCAGCAAGCACATCAACCTCTGAGCAAACGAATGCTAAACGTACAGAGAAAGAGTATGAAAACTATGAATGCTCAAGTCCAAATGTATTCACTGCACGTTATCGTACAGTGCGCTGTTACTGGTTATGACTGTTTAACGTTACATCTATGTCTTTGCTGCTGGAAATATTTGATATATTTATATTGTGATCATATACAGGTACTGTATAGACACTTTATGCTACAAATAATTACTGTACAAAGATAAAAGTCATTATTTTCACAGACAACTGGAATTTGAACATTATTTTTAACAATGGTTTATATATTCAGCATGCATTTATAGTTTTCACAGTTTTTAATACCAGACATAACTACAGTGTACAAAGGGAGATCCAGATTAATTTACATTTCTATCATTTCAATTTACATTTTTTTTTATAAATCAAAGTAGTATATTAGTATTTAGATTTATTTATCTGGCTGACACCTTTATCCAACATGTATGATACAATTGTTAAAATTTGTTTTTGTATTTCAGTTGGAGTGCAGGCAGGTCAGGTGAGGTGACTTGCTCATGGTCACGTGGTGTCAGTGGTGGGATTTGAATCAACAGCCTCAGGGTTTGTAATCCAAAGCCTTAACCAGTACACCACACTGCCTGCATTATTAGCAGACTCCATCACTCCCAGAGTGCAGATATCATAGCTGAATTCTCAGACTTTTGTCATCTTTCCCTAGCAAATCAAGGTAATCTTGATGTATGTTGAAAGACTTTGCCTTAAAGATCTGTTAAACGTGTGAATTTAAATTGCATTTGCTCGGTTAAACTTTCCAATCTATCTAGCTTTTAATAACCACTATCACGAAAAAAGAACCCATGACTGACCATTGTGCAGTTAGATTAGTTATTCTTATTTGTTTTGTGCAATAGAACAAGGTTGACTAGCCTCCAGTTTCTTGGTATTTCTCTGGTGTGTAGTGGCTTTTAAAATATAAATTTGAATATTTGAAGATACTCTTAATAGTTTATAAGAAGATTCTAGAATAAATACTGACAGGTCCTCCATATTTATTTGCATTCAGGTTATTTAATCTTTCTTGCACATTGTGGTGACGAAGGACGGAAATCCCATCCAGCTCTTCCTCCTGTCTTCTACTTTATTAGTCTCAACCCCAATAACATTATAATTGACAAAGCATCTTTGGAAAAGGATTGGAAGGGTGAAATAAACAAAAGGGCAGTTATAGTAATAGATATATATATATATATATATATATATATATATATATATATATATATATATATATATATATATATATATATATAGAATCAGTTGTTCGTGGGCTTGATAAATCAACTTTAGACAGTTTTTGGAGTAAACTAAGGAAATGGTTTATATCTTCAGTACATGAGGCACCCACATCATCTTTAAAACACACACACACTAAAAATTAGAGTTATATTTTGGTCAGCATGCTTATGATAAGTTCTTTGACATATACTGTTACAATTATTCTTTGTTTTGACAGAGTCAAGTTGTTGGAACCAAACGTATATTGCTGGGTCAGATTATATATTACTTTGTACACAGGCAACACTGACCTTTAAGCAAAATCACCATGATAACACAACTGATATTGGAAGAATAACTAGAATTCTTCTCTACCCTGAGCCTTAAATGTAGAATGTAGATTATTTTTTGTGATGTTTATTTATGTAATAATAATAATAATAATAATAATAATAATAATAATAATAATGTTATGGCATAAATAATCAAATTAAGGAAAATTTCCTGTTTTTTGGTTTCAAAAAAGATGGATAACTCAGATATTAGAGACTCAATTATATTCAGCTATGAGGGAATCTCCTACCCCACACATAGATTCTAACAATGACTTTCAGTGTCTTACTTGCAATAACGGAACAAAGGGGTATTAAAGAAAGGTAACCTTGTCACAAACGCCGAGTCTATGATGACTAGCCCATTCAGCCATATCAGGCTCAACTCTGAACCACACATTCTGCATCTAATGAAGAAGATGATTGAGTGATGGTGGCCTCCATGCTGTTGATGGCTTTATCTCACACTGCTTTCCTGCGGCAGTCATACTTTCCCATTCCAGCTCATGGCAAGCCTCTGTGTCTGGTTCACCTGTCCATCAAATGCCTTCCATTTCAATTCACATGCCCACTGGCAGCAACCAATATGTCTATCTGTCAGTAAGGCTGTAATTAGGCCAATTTATGAGGTCACCTAATCCTGCCTTCAGGAAGAAAGAATGTCTAGCACATGGAGGAATCAAAGTGGTTCACCAGTTCTCATGGCTGTGGGAGGCCATGACATTGAGAGGATTACAACAGCCATTTATTGTCAAAGAACTTTCTATGCTCTTTATAAATTAGTTGATTCTATGCTTACCATGCTTAATAATCATCAGCCATATTTCATAAAATCATTAATTAATAGAAAAGCATTACCACATGCAAAAAAAAAATTGACATTTGTTAAAGTCAATGAATTGGCAATATGCTTATAAGATAATTCATTCAAGATATAAGGAGATACTTGTAGCAAACATTTTTATTGAACATTTTTTTATTTTCTTCATACATGGAGAAGGTTTGATTTTATGACAAAAAAAATCAACGTAAGGTTTTCAACAGAAAACATATTTTGACATCCCTAGAACATGTTTTGATCATTTTTGGAAAGATGTGTGTCTGTGTGTTTTTATATCATGTGAACAGTGTAACCTGAGAACAATTGGGCTGATTTTTTTTGTGAACAACTTGTGCTTGGTAATCTCAAGACTTGATTAGGTTTTGGGTGACTTCCAACTGTGTGGCTTTAACCTTTTAAAAGTCCAAAGTTTTTAAAGTTATAACCAATGACCACTGCTCAAGAAGTTCACAAAATTTGACACATGAATTTAGGGCTTTGAAAGAAAGATTTTTGGGAGTTCACTCCAAAGCTTGACTTTTGAACTTTTAAAGTTCAAAATTTTCCAATGCACTAGTGGTATTAACTCTTGAATATATTTTTTTAGATTTGCATTACATGCTGCACTTATGTTATAAATACGGAGAGTTGCGTTTTGTTAATTTCTTTTATAATAATTTCCACAGACCGGTGTGGGGTAAACTTGAAGATTTAAGGGGGTTTATAAGGCTGGTACACAAGACATTGTTGAAAACACTGTCCTTAAGTGTTGCCAAGAATTGTATCCCAATCATACAGTATGCTCTCCCTTCAAACCCCTAAGGGAAAACAGACTCTTACTTTTCTCCACTAAGTATTTCTATTTATTAATCTGTTCATTCTATATCTACTAAGGTGTATCCTCTCATTCCACCAACACCATCATTAAGTTTGCAGATGACATAACCGTGATTGGACTCATTTTAGGAGGAGACAAGACAGCCTATAAGGATGAGGTCCAAAGACTGACTGCATAGTGCACTGAGAACAACCTTGCCCTTAACTATACCAAAACAAAAGAACTTATAATAGACTTCTGGAGGCACAAAAGAAACCACCAACCAATATTAATCAATGGAGATCGTATGGAAAGAGTTCCTGCCTTCAAGTTACTGTGTATACACAGTACATAGTGGCAGTCAAGAAGGCACAGCAAAAACTGTACTTCCTGAGGATCCTCGTAAAAAAACAACCTGAAGGAGAAGCTGCTGGTGTCCTTCTACCTCAGCTCCATTGAGAGTGTGCTGTCATACTGCATTTCTAAGTGGTGTGCCAGCTGCTCATTGGCAGATAAGAAAGCCCTTCAGAGAATCATAAAATCTGCCCAATAAAGTATTGCCTGTACACTGCCCTCTTTGGAGGAAGTCTTCACCTCTCGCTGCCTCGACATAACAGTCAACATCGTAAAAAAACCCTTTCTACACTGAACATCATATATTTGAGTTGCTGCCCTCTGGTAGGTAGTTCCAGTCCATCAAATGATGGACAAACAGATTTAGAAACACTTTCTACCCCAGATCCATACATGAACTGAATACTACTAAACACTTATAATGATTAACAATGACCAACATAACAGTCACTCTTGGACTACAAGTACATGTTTACATTCATTTGCAAATTAAATTACTTACAGTATCTGTTTCTGGTATTGCACTCAATTCACATGTGCATTATACCTAAGTGCAATATTTAGTTATTCTGTTGTATTATATTGTATTGTATTGTCCATTATATGTGAATACACCTTTAGTTTTGCTGCAATTTCGTTGCACTAAGTGTAATGACAATAATAGGAATCTGAATCCACGTCACCAGTTCCTCTGAACAATCTGATTGGTCAGTTTGGCTTTGGTGACCCAAAAAAAGAGGAAATGGACGCATGAGGAGGGAGAGTTGCCTTCAAAGAGAGCAAATATAAAAATAGACAGCGGGTGAGGAAGGTACCTTGAAAAAATGACAGAATCATAGAGACAGGCTTTACAGGAACGCACTTCAGAGATTGACCACCAGTTAAGAGATGCTCACACCCACAAGTACAGAGGGAAGGCAATAAAAGTACACATAGGACAAGAGATAGTAAATCTTTTTAAATATTCTGTTCCCTTTCTTTAACAGGTAATGTGGCTAGTTATTATTATAACTACCTTAAAACCAGAAAAGATGGTAGGATACATTGAGATGTGTGGATTCATAACAAATAACTTTGTAAATAATTCTGGAAATGATTATAGATCATACTTTAGACTTTGTTCATGTACTTTGACTCTGATTTCTGGCTCCTTGTTTGATGTTTATTTCTCTCATTGATTTTCTGATGTTATATCTTATACCTGTTTAGGCTTGGCCCTTTTCAAAGACTTCTATCTTCTAAAGCTCTAAACAACTCTTGTAAATATTTAAAAATGGAATAAAGATAAATAAAACGGAATACAAGTTTGATATCTGCATAATGATGTAAATATAACCCAATTCTGACCGTGACATGATCACAGCTTCATTAAAATGTTGCCAAACAAGCTCAGGTTGCACACAAATAGAGCCAGAATCAGGTTTGCCTAGGAAACTCACCGTTGGGTTCTTCAGACAAAAAGAAATGGAAATAAAACAGTAACATTGCTCTAACTGGATCTGCCTGATTGTAGTTTGCTTGAAGAAAAGAGGCAAAATTCTAAATTAAACCATTGGTATCACTAGGCGCAAGTGTAGGTTTTCCATTGACCAAATAAATTCTTTTTAACCTTAAACAGAAAAAATGACTTAATCCATGTCTAGAATGTTCTTGTAAGATCATCATACTTGGTTCAGTAGAATTCCTCTTTCTTAGTGTTTTCAAGTTAATAATTGTGACGTTCTCTTGACAGATGTTAAAAACTGATTGGATGAAATAGTAGGATGACTAAAATATTTAATAACCAGTGGACTTGATGGACTTGATCACACAGCTCTTACTTGTACAATAAATTAGGTTTATGTGCTTCAGTTAAATTGCTAGAAAAAAAAAAACATAAATTAAAATATTAACACTCAACTTCTTAATTATAATTGTACTCTAATAATGTAAAGCTGAATGTGTGTTTGTTGATTATTCAAATTCACACTTCCTACAGGGGAAGATCATAGGCTCTTTTTGTTCACTCCTGGGGAACTAAATTTTGTGACTAGATGCACACTTTATTAGGCATTTTTTACGCTAGGCACAGGCAGTGTAAAAAGCTCCTCTCAATGGTTGGTTTAATCAGTAATGGTTTGGTTTTCAGCCAAAATCTTTCCCCCTGGGTAATTTATTTAGTGAAGTCAACACTGAACTACATTTTCGAACCAGTTGCCCAGATTTAAACACCTGTCATGGTCTTTCCATTTTTGCTGTCTCCTTAAAACTTAAATTTTGGTTGTCATCAGTTACTTTCTGTAATGTTCAAAATAAACAGAATGGTAAACATAAAATTTTAAATAAGAATTCTCCTTTAGGGATTTGTCCAAAGGGCTCTTACAGTTGTAACAGGGTTTAATACATTAAGAACTATTATAATGTTCAACAAAACCAAATAGCTAACCAGAATCGAAAGTCAAAAACAAAACACATTCAAGTCCAAAATTATTTTCCTAATTAAATCTTTCAGTGGTAGCGCTGCTGCCTCGCAATAAGGAGGTCCCAGGTCCTCTCTGAGTGGAGTTTGCATGTTCGCCCCATGTTTGTGTGGGTTTCCTCCAGGTGCTCCGGTTTCCTCCCACAGTCCAAAGACATGCAGGTTAGGTGCATTGGCGATTCTAAATTATCCCTAGTGTGTGCTTGGTGTGTGTGTGTGCCCTGCAGTGGGCTGGCACCCTGGCCAGGGATTTGTTCCTGCCTTGTGCCCTGTGTTGGCTGGGATTGGCTCCAGCAGAACCCTGTAATTTCAATTTATATTACTGAGCACACAAAGCAAATACTTTCAAATTGTAAAAAACAAAATGTCAAAAAAATCTGAGTTCATTGTGTGATGTTGCTGAGATCTCTGCTGAAACTCAAGAGGAGACACATATGAGAATACCAGGGTATTTTTTTCCTCAGGAGAAAAACCATAAAATAATGAGACAAAAGAAAATTTCTCCATTTTATTTCTTTCTGACCGCATTGTTGTCTAGGAGAAACCAAAAAAGATATTAAGGAGATCCCATTTTTGATTATTCATCCTATAGGGCAATAGAAGTTCAAGGAACAAAATAAGTGTTTTTTCACAGTTTCAGGTTGTGAGTGTGGCGTGACTCTGGAGAGAAAGGAAAAAAAAGAAAAAGAAAACTGCATGCTTTTTTGTTTCTGAAATGTCAGCAAACGAGTGGCACTTAAGTGAGTCTCCTGTTTCATATTTGGACCTGCTAGAAATGCTTAATGGGAGCAGTCATCTTAAACACCACAGCTGTCATGAAATCATAGGTCACGTGCAACATAACAATCAGACACACAAAATGGCGCAACCTATGAAATCTAGAAACACAAAATGACAACAGTCATGAAAAAAAAACAAATACACAAAATACTAAGGCAGTTACATCACTGAAATAACACTAAAATATATAAATATACTAGTAAAATACCCACGCTTCGCAGCGGAGAAGTAATGTGTTAAAAAAGTTATGAAAAAGAAAAGGAAACATTTTAAAAATAACGTAACATGATTGTTAATGTAATTGTTCTGTCACTGTTATGAGTGTTGCTGTCATATATATATATACACACACACACACAATCATATAAACATATATATACATATCTACATATACACATATATACATACATATATACATATACACATCTACATATATATACAAATATACACATATCAACATATATATACACACATACATACACACACACACACATATATATATATATATATACACACACAGACACATATATACATATATATATATATATACATATCTACATATATATACATATCTACATATAAATACTGTGGCAGTAGGGGGCGCTAGTGCTCCCTTGAACCCTCAGGTACAACTCCAGACACCGGATAAAAGTCCAAGACTTTTTATTATTTTTCACAGTGCACCAAGCACCTTCCACACTACTCATAAATCACTAAATCACACAATAAACTCTCCTCCTCGCCCAGACACTTGCTCCTCTACCTCCCAGCTCAGCTCTTCACTTCAACCCGGGAGCACGTCGTTCCTTCCCGTCACGTGACCGTGACATACTCTCGGGTCATAAGGCATAAAAGAGCCCATAAGCCCCCCCACAGCGACTCCTGGTGGTCCCCAAGGTATCCAGCAGGGCTGTGTATAAATACTACAAAGTCCATAAGGTACTGCTGGACCTCGGGGCACGATCCTGCTGTCGGGAGAGCTCCTCCTGGCGGCCTGGAGGTGAGGACCGGCATGAGAAGCTGGCAGTCCTCCACAATACACATATATATATACATATCTACATATATATAGACATACATACATATATACATACATATATATATATACATATCTACATATATATATATATATATATATATATATATATATATATATATATATATATATATACTGTATATAGCAAAATCCCAGTGCTTTGCAGAGGGGACTGGGCGGTATCATGGTCTGGAATCCCTACAGATTTTATTTTTTCTCCAGCCGTCTGGCGTTTTTTTGTTTTTCTGTCCCCCCTGGCCATTGAACCTTACTCTTATTCGATGTTAATGTTGATTTATTTTTTATAATTATGTCTTTCATTTTTCTATTCTTTAATATGTAAAGCACTTTGAGCTACTGTTTGTATGAAAATGTGCTATATAAATAAATGTTGTTGTTGTTGTTTTTAAATTTTTATTAAGAAGAAAAGAAAACCTTTTTAAACTGAGGGAAAATATACCAATAACTATCTGTTAAGGATCTCTTTGTATACCACGTTGTCATTTCAGCAGTCCGGTTGTAATATGACCAAGCTGTGCGAGCTTACTGTTGAGAATGCAACGTATAGTTGTCCAGGAGATAAGCAATGTTGCCTCAAATCAATGGCAACCTTTTGTAGGGTCTGTCCCTGAGACTTATTACTTGTCATCGTAAAGCAGAGCCTTACTGGAAATTGGAGGCATTTGAATTGAAATGGGAGATCAGAGGGCATAACGGTGATGCGAGGAATACATTCAGAGTGTGGAGAAACTCTAGAGACAGCGTGTGTATTAACTTGTGGATTTTTCTGTGAGTATTTGGTGGCAGCGTGACGAAGTTGCTTCTGCAAGACCACGTTAGCTGTGGAGCTCAGCTCGGAGCATATTCTTTTCCTACCTTGTCAATTGTGTAATGCGTTTTTTGAACAGGTTTGATTCATGGAAGTGATCACTCGTACTGCGTTCAGTCAGTTCACGTGAGCTGCTCTCTTGTGTGATGTTGCGATGTCCACGGCTTTATTTAATGTTAGCTAAGGCCTGGCACTTTCTCGCTACAGCAATTTTAACTCTGTTACAAAGTGATCCAAAGTCTCGTTTATACCTCGTGTCTTCTCATTAAACTTGTATCTCGCGAATATGGCATTCGTCGTAGGCATGACAAACAGCAGCGGGAGCGTGTCTATAAACTTAATTTAAACTCACGGTTTACACCGTGCTTTGTTTCCGCAGTAGCTGCACTTATGAATATGCTTGCATGCATTTTTTCTTCAGCGTTCTATGGAGCTCTTCCTTTTTTTTCTACATACTGAGTTCACAGTCAGTTCACGTGATTACGTGGGAGGTGTGATGATGCGACACACAACTCCGTCTCCCACCGCCATCGAGCTGCAGTCTATTACAGTATATGGATGAAAATAGGTTCCAGTTATGACCATTACGCGTAGAATTTCGAAATGAAAGCTGCCCAACTTTTGTAAGTAAGCTGTAAGGAATGAGCCTGCCAAATATCAGCCTTCTACCTACACGGGAAGTTGGAGAATTAGTGATGAGTTATAATAAGTTCTTTTATACTTCAGCTGAAATTACACCATTATCTTTTAGAGTATATTCTCATAACTTATTCTGTACTTCATAACACATTCTTCATATAATGCTCGTGGGTGTTGTTATCAGTCATTATATGGCTAAT
This sequence comes from Polypterus senegalus, assembly GCF_016835505.1. NCBI lineage: Eukaryota > Metazoa > Chordata > Cladistia > Polypteriformes > Polypteridae > Polypterus > Polypterus senegalus. The sequence continues at coordinate 112,376,790 of NC_053156.1, forward strand.
GAAGAACCTTTCACACATAAACCATTCATGTATCATTAATAGGAGCTGATAGCATTGATTCTATGATTGTTCCTGCAATTCCTTCTGCACTTTCTTCAATTTCTCATCAGCTGATCATCACTACGAGTTGGCAGGATGAGTGTAAGTTCATTAGTCCATCCATTATCCAACCCGCTATATCCTAACTACAGGGTCATGGGGGTCTGCTGGAGCCAATCCCAGCCAACACAGGGTGCAAGGCAGGAAACAAACCCCGGGCAGGGTGCCAGCCCACTGCAGGGCACACACCCATACAACAAGCACACACTAGGGACAATTTAGGATCGCCAATCCACCTAACCTGCATGTCTTTGGACTGTCGGAGGAAACCAGAGCACCCCAGAGGAAACCCACGCAGAGAAAATGTAAACTCCACGCAGGGAGGACCCGGGTCTCCTAACTGCAAGGCAGCAGCACTACCACTGCACCACCGTACCTTTTCTCTTTTATAAGAAAATAGTTTCCTCTACAGAAACACACTTTACATCATGTATATCTCCCCCAGACATTCCATTATAGGCAGGAACCCAGTCTTCCGCCACAATATATATATATATATATATATATATATATATATATATATATATATATATATATATATACTAGCCGTGCCCTGTGGCTCCGCCCATGTATTAGTGAAAAAGGACAGTGAGGAGGGCCCTGCCCGGCTCCCCACCCTTGATGTCACTCTTCACCCTCTCCTCGGCACGCAGCCTCTGTCTCAGGTTAGCACAAATATATTGCTCCTGCAAGTGAACTATGAACTAGAATGTTCAAGCAAATTATAGAAAAAAAACCGATCTAAATCCGTTAAATAGTTCTCTCGTTTGCTAGCTAAGCAGAGGTAAGGTACACACTCTGAGAACGGTACATGAGTGAGAAGAGCCTCGTCCCACTCCCCTTGGCCTGCTGTGTGTCTCTTGGATATGCGCAAATAAATCAGTACCACAAACGAACTATGATACATAGCGCAATGAGAGAATGAGATCTATCTACTGTATCTATCTATCTATCTATCTATCTATCTATCTATCTATCTATCTATCTATCTATCTATCTATCTATCTACAGTTTGTATGTTGTTTTGTAATCATGGCTGGATTGATTATTTGATTATTTCTTTTTGGCAACTACATATAATTCTACATCAATCTATAAATTGCATTTTACTTAAATTGATAGTATGCCTGCTTGGTTTTGTATTTGCATATTTCTTATAATTTCTAGACTAGAATTTGGACAACATGTGTGTATAAATTACTAATGTACTGGTATTTTATATTGCTGCATACTATACTAAATTAATATTTGTTTGTTTAATATCGTTTCCTGTTTCACACTCTGGCATGAAGGAAAACAGATAAGGAGTGCTCATAAGAATCATTAAGGTACTTACTGTTCCAAGTTGTTTTTGACTAACAAAGTTCCTCCAGAATGTTAGTGGAATTTTTGGTAGGAGATTTTTATTTCAGAAGATACTTCTAATGTGAGTTTACTGAAAAATGTTTCACTTGTACATCATGGAATCCAAAGTTTTCCAATCCTGGTATTTTCCATTGAAATGTCATATAAAGGAATCTGTGATCTACAGCATTTCTTTCCAGTATCAGAAGCCAGGAAACCACACAGAGCTGACACTCATAAAAAGCTTTTCAGTTATGCTCTGTACATTGGCCAATTTTTCCCAAATCACAGAACCAGCAAGAATGACTGCACATACAGTTCAACTCCAAAGTTCCTGACTCCATTCTCTCTTCCAGTAAAGCAGTATGACAGATCCAAGATGTGAAAGCTATTGTTCCATACTGTAAAGTACCAATTAAGCAGATGCAAAACTTTGAGTTTAGTCATTCTCCAGACCAGCTTCTCAAGATCTATGTGTATTGATTTTCAGTTTCTGGTCAACTCACATTAGTGGCAATTATATGGCAGTAAGAACAACAATAACAGTAAGTACTTACATCAGCTCAGCCCCTTCTACAAGGTTACATGTGACACTTTTTGCCACTTTAACAAAAACTAGGGATTATATCCTTCCATTATCCAACCCGCTATATCCTAACTACAGGGTCATGGGGGTCTGTTGGAGGCAATCCCAGCAAACACAGGGCGCAAAGCAGCAAACAAATTTCAGGCAGGCGCCAGCCCACTGCAGGGCACACACGCACAATTTAGAATTGCCAATGCATCTAACCTGCATGTCTTTGGACTGCGGGAGGAAACCCATGCAGACACGGGAAGAACATGCAAACTCCACACAGGGAGGACTTGGGAAGCGAACCCGAGTCTCCTAACTGTGAGGCAGCAATACTACCACTGTGCCACCATGCCACCCTTGGGATTATATATTAAAGTGTATTTTCAGAAACAAGGATGTTTGAAATAAAATAAAAAGATATCCACTTCTTATTGGCACTGCATATCATTTTTACATCTTGATTTCTGTATTACAATAAAGTTCAATACACAATCAATTCAGAAAAACGAAAAAGATTACTGAAATTTTTACTGGCTGCTTGACTTCAATTTATTCTTGTCCTTGTTTTCAGTATGTGTGATTTTGTCACACATGTTATATTTATCAATTTCTCCTAATTAATTTCACTTCTTTAAAAACTGGAACTCTTTTTGTCACTGTTAGCAGACTGCTTAAATTCAGCAAATAAGAACAACACCACTGAATATATTGGTTGTATAAAGATGATTTTTTTTTATTGAAATAACATGTTAGAGCTTTGGTAATCACTTCAAACCTTCATTTCAGCATTTGCAAATATTCCTTTTGCTTTCACACATGTTATAAGAATGTGCATTCCTCTGACGCCATAGTTTAAAATCACCAAGCCACTCTTCACTTTTGATATGACTGAACAAAGGATGCATGTGGATCCTTGGATCAAATTACAAGATAACTGTGGTTTTGAAGTTTGTGACATCAGCATCTGCAGCTGTGTTTGTTTGCATATGTAAGTCTCAGAAGTGATAAACGCCATTCCCAAACCCAGAACTTGCATTGCTGTATCCAGTGTATTTCATAAATCAGCCTTGCTTCCAGCATGTAATTCATTTGAATAAGAAATGGATAGATGATGATGATTATTATGTGACAAATGTAGCATCACATTTAAAATACCTTCTCTGGGAAGTATTTTTTATTTCATTGTACTAAAAAACTAAGGAAAGGTTTGGTAAAAAATTATAATAATTAAAATGAATGATCATTCATTGTTTTCAATCAAATCAAAGGTTGGAGCTTATCCAGGCAGTACCTGAGTGTGACATGAAATAACTGTGGATAGGACAGCAGTCCATCACTGGACACACTCACATATGCTCACAAGGTCAATTTAGAATGGCCGGTGTAAATGAAATACATGATTTTGGAATAAAGAAGGGAAGCCATAGCACCAAGAGTAAAATCCATGAAGACTGATAATTACTGCCCCTTAACACATGAAAAAGAATATTAACAGAGAACAATTAATAAATATCCCACATGTTCAATCTAAATGGTTCCATAATAAAATAAAATGTCAATTACTGTGTCTTTGTGGAGAGATTTAGGTATTGTATGCACAGTTGGCATTTTATGCCATTAAACAGTATAAAAAATGAGTTTTCAGTTTTGGCTTGAATTTAATTGCTTAATGTTTTAAATGAATGGAAAGCAAGCAGACATTTCTTCTTCTTTTGTGAAGCCATGGATAAAAGTTCATGCTTTTGTTTAGCTATCCATCCATTATCATATTTTGCTGAAGGTTAGGGAAACCTAGAGACTATCCTGGCAGCCTCAGACCATGGCTCCTGTCCATCACAGGCACACAGTCACTCAAATCCCCACACTTGCTTACAACAAACCAATTCAGAATCTCCAACCAACTTAACATGAGATTGGAGGAGAGAACCAGAAGTCATTGGGCGAACATACAGACTCCACACAGATAGAAAACAGGCCCGGGATTAGATCCCAGTCTTAAAGATGTAACCACTACTTTGTAAAACCTGAACTTAATAATGCTAAGTTATATGATGTTCACATTTCTGGAAATCCTTACCAACTGTAATAAAATGAGCTGTGTGAACATGCAATCATTCTTTTAGCTATACCTGTGTATCATCCTTCTGTCATATGCCCTGACTTTCCACACTGAAACGTTTTGTAGAGCTTTGGGGCCAGTTTGGATCTTACTGTTTCATGAACATCTTTCATGAGACGTTCCTTCTCTGTGCAATCTTCTGGTACTGCTGCCAGGCCTCCTTTCAGATACAATGGTCAGCGTAAGAAATGATTCATAAGTGCTAAGGCAAACAAGCATGAATGAACATGGTACAGAAGTGAAAATCACTGGAAACAAGAGTAATACAAGAAAGGGCAATAAATGGTAGTGCTTGGGATTAAAGGAACAAGAAGAATGAGCACTTCTGAGTAGTAAACATTGTTTTAAATTTCCTTTAAATTAAAGTGGGCTAGTAAGCTAAGACAAAACCAGAAGAAGCACAGCTAGATACAGTCACATTGCAGAAGATTTGTAAGAATGTTGCATTCTGCATATCAGGAACTCTTGCTTCTCACCATCAACCCACAAAATACACATGTCTGTTATTTGTTAGCCCAAACCTAAAATCTTAAGTAATAAGTCAGTTAATCTGAACAGATCTCATGCAGAAAATCATGTTATTTAGTTTAACAGTACCAGATTTATTCCAATATCTCATTCAGGTGCTTTGCAATGGTGTGACCTTTAGGTCTAGTTTCTCATGTGGATTCTGTGTCCAACAGGGCATTAATGTCTCCTCCTTTGATATTTTGCACTGAAATCGTCATGCAGACATTTCATTCTAAAAGCAGCCTTTTCTGCATTCTTATATTACCTGTTATCACTGGCATATTTAATTGCCACTTTTTGTAGAGTTAATTTCAGCCTTGTGTCCAATGCTGCTGGCACAGTTTCCGACCCCCATTGCTATGTACTGCATTAGTCAGGGATGATAAGTGATAATCCTAACTTAAAATATTTACCATGGTGCAATTAATGCTTACAAATGCAACCCTGTAGCAACCTCTACAGAAACCGTTTCATATTGAGATGTCAAAATAATCCTCAATTTATTCTAATGAAGACATTGTTGTTCTTAGAAGATGGTGTGTTGAATTTACAGTTTATGGCTTTGGATCATTCAGTAAGGTTCTGCATAATAATGTAAACAGCAAATAAAATCATAACCTTGATCTCTTTGTGTTAATTAGCAAAATGGTCCAACCACTACCCAACTCAAAAGAAGAAAAAAAAACCCAGCTGTACAGGTGAGAAAAGATCAAAGAGGAAACCTCTTTATAGCAACTGGCACTGTAGGTGTCAGTGTGGATTTCGAAAAAAAGAAAGCTTGGACTTCTCGGTTTTCCAGAAACACATGGTAACTGTTTACTTCACATATATCTTGGGAATAATTTTATACCACATTGAACTCTTAGGCCAATTATACACATCAGTTACACCCTCTCTTCACACAAAGTTGAGAGTTTGTTTCAGAAGTATGGCATGTTCAAAGAATGGATTAATTTAACTTTTATGGCAGTAAACCATATTTTAACAGCACATATACATGCAAACATATACACATGCAAAAATATGCATACAAACAGACACACTCACACGCATATGTATATATATACCACAGTGCTGTGCAAAACTCCTAGGCACTTCAGATAGTTCACACAAATATTTGTGTTACACAGGCATTTTATAGTTCCAAACATTTCTTTTGCAAATGTGAAGCAATACAGTAAGATATTTGATTGTCCTTAAGAAAAGAAACTAACAAACTAATAGACCACTTTCAATTTGTAAAACACATGACATCTTTGTTGGTGTATAGCCGAGTGCATCACTTAGAAAATATAACAAACAGAACAGATGCTAATGATCAAATATGTAATGTGTCCGTTGAACCAAAGTGATTAAGTAAAACAGAAACAGTCGGGGATAAAACACCATGAGAAAAGTGAGTATAGCGATAAGACACAATATATATCATCAAGGACTCTCCTATGCAAAAATTACAGGACAGACATGTGCTGTCCAAGCTCTTCTGCACAAACAAATGGGCATGGTTGTGGACCAGAAGCACAAATTAAGGGCAGTAAGCTAGAAAATCATCAATCTTACTTCCCTTCCAAATCTGAAGATGTCCAGTAGTGCTATCAGCTTAGAATTAGTAAAAACCACTGGGACCCTGGCGTACCCATCTATAGTCTGGAGAAGTTTTATTAGACATAGTCTTCAAGGAAGAGTTGCAATCAAAAAGTCACTCCTCCAAGAAGGAAATAAAGTCAAACAACTCCCCTACGAACAAAAACACAAGGACTGGGGTGCAGGAAAATTTGAAATGTTTACCTTGAACAGAAGGCAATTTATCCATCTGAAAAATGGTATATGGATGAATGTCTGCGGGCAACAGGCTAGCACAGTGGAAGTTCCCTGCAGGTTTGGGGTTACATTTCCACAAATAGACTTTTTGGACTGGTTTGATTAACACTGACTATTAGTTCACTGCTGAAAGTTAAGCAAATTCTTAACCTTCATGCCCTAACACCAGAGAGGCATTTGATTAGTCCTAACTTCATTCTACAGCATGACAATGACCACAAGTACAAGACCAAAATCATAAAAATTATCTTCAGCGAAAAGAGGAACAGAGAATGCTGCAACAGATGGTACGGCCCCCACAGAGCCCTATTATCACCATCATCAAGTCAGTCTGGAATTAATTGTAGAAACAGAAGTAAGTGAGACAGCCTTTAGGCAGCAGTAGGGTTGTGGCAAGTTCTACATGTTTAGTACCTTCAGAAACTTGGGCCTGCTGCAGTTTTTAAGAGAAATGATGGTCCTTTGTAATATTGGTTTCATGTATGCTTTTTTCTGTTTATTGCACTTTCTAGGATTGATAAATAAAAAACCCTAATCATGACATTAAACCATTTCTTCTTTACAGCATGGTTTGAAATTGAATACAATCTTCTAGGGGAGGTGATTTTTTTATGTGGTTTGATCGTGGGGGTGGGGGGTGCTTTGGCAGCATTATTGCCCTTTTTGGCCGAAAAGGCAGATACTCTGCATCTTGCTTAACCTTAACCCTGTGCTTTCTTTAACAAGACTCTATTAGGCACTAAACCAAGTCATATGTCTCTTTCTCTCTATACACATAAATACAAAGTGAAAAGGATTGGGGTCTCTGATGGAAAGCAGTGTTTAATTTACTTTGCTGAGTTGTAATAATGCAATTGAGTTTGAAAACACCAGTAAGCCTTTCTCATTGGTCATCCATGTTTGATGCATGTAATTAAAAAATACAACACGTTTATTAATAATCTATCTATCTATCTATCTATCTATTGGTTGCTGTTGTTTTACTGATGCAAACTGTGTATTGGTCTTTCATCTTGACAACATTTTCTAATGGTTTAATGATTGGCATATTTATTACAGTGGTTGGATTTCAGGTTATGGCTAAACATTGACTTGTAATGTGTCATACAGAAAAAATAGTTATCCTCTTTAATAAAACCCCTGTGTGGGTCCAGGTGTCCGTGTGTGTGTCTTCTGGTGAAGTGTGCATGCGCGGGGCCACGTGTTCAGTCTCTTCCTGTGCATTCCCTGTGTAGAGAGAGAGACAGACACGCACACAGGCGCGCGAGAGACAGACACACACACAGGCGCACGCGAGTGACAGACACACGCACACAGGCGCGCGCGAGACAGACACACACACAGGTGCGTGCGAGTAACACACACACAGGCACGTGCAAGACAGACAGACACACACACAGGCGCTTGTGAGACACTCACACACACACAGGCACTCGCGAGACAGACAGACACACACAGGCGCGCGTGAGAAAGACAGACACACACACAGGCGCGCGCGAGACAGACAGACACACACACTGGCGTGAGAGAGACACATACACACACACAATCAGGCGCACAGGAGAGAGACAGACAGACACACACAGACACAGAGGTGCGCGCTTAAGAAAGAGATACACACATGCGAGAGACAGACACACACAGGCCCGCGAGAGAGAGACACACACACACAGGCGCGCATGTGCATTGTTGCAATGTTACTTTTCTTGGTTGTTTATTAAATTACGGATTTTTCAAATGTTCATTTTTTTCCCTGTGCTTAAAACTCATTAAAAAAAAGTGTTATTAGCGAGCGGGTCGTAAGGCTATAGTGTGAACTCTTGCAGTGTTAGTTTTCTCTGTTGTTCAAGGTTTTCTTAGTGTTATTCAATGTTTTTACATTTAGTTTACTATTACGCTGTGCATTCAATGGTATAATCTATATATATATAATTCACTAAGGCAAGACAACCATGGAAAGCACGCCGGAAGAGGCGTGGATTCACTAAGCTGCCGACAAGTGAGACACCTATGGCGCACGCAGGAAAGAGCCACGCCCACCAACTCCAAGACCATTGGATACTACGACAACTCGCAGGGCCACGCCCACCAACTCAGACGCGACGACAGAAAAAAAGGCGTCATTTACATTCATCTGTCATAGAGGCCATATGTAGTGCAGGTCAGGTTAATGTCATGCACCTCCGAGCTACGTTGACTGTTCATAGAGGCATGTTTCTCGCGGAGGTGAATCGCCATATGCAGCGTGTGAAACGGTTTGCGAGGGGTATCCCATTGGATCCTTAAAACAATCCTTTACAACTGAGGATGAAGCACAATGAAGTGAGCAGTCTTTAAAAAACAACTTTTTGGTTACGATGCACGACTGCTGTGCATCATAGCAAACTGTTTTACACGCTACATACAGCTATTCGCTTCCGCGACAAACATGCGTCTTCTTAGATGCTCCTGCAGGAACACAGAAGACGTTTTCCTGCCCACCAACGCTCCTTTTTCACCATCCGGCGTCTACCCTCGCTCTCTAGGCATTCACACTGCCTGCCCATTTGCCCGGACGCAAAAACTCACCGACCACCCAATTAGTCTCTTTTGTCTGTGGTAAGAGTCCGCATGCACGTCTGAGCCACGCGCCGTTTGTTATGCCGCGGATTCACTATTGTGTTGTATTTTGCTCTCTCCAGAGTTCCATCTTTTCATTCACTTACTGTTGTATTCTCACACCAACCCGTTTTACATATCCGTGTCTTTCCAGAAGTGTTTAGCATTCAATAAATAATTATGCATGACATTGACCGTGTGTCTACCCAGCGCAGAGAGGCGTGGGTAAGCCTTTGAACCCCCAAGCCGTGGAATTCCCACTAAATGTGACTCATACGCTCCCACTCATTGCGTCCCTACCCTTTTTGCACACCCCCCTCCTACCGTGGTCGGGTATCTTGGTGGATTATATATAGAAAAGCAGCCAAAACCGAGGAGTATCCCATGGGGTCCTTAAAACATTCCTTTACAACTGAGATTAAAACACAATGAAGTAGGCAGTCTTTAAAAAAAAGAGTTTTTGGTTACGACGCACGCCTGCATGCAACATAGCGAACTGTTTTACACGCTACATGCAGCAATATGCTTCAGCGACAATCATGCGTCTTCTTAGATGCTCCTGCACTTTGTTCACACCCCCCTCCCACCTTGCTCCTGATCGGGTGTCTTGGTTGGATTATATATAGAAAGGCAGCCAAAACCGCACAGAGCAATGAAAAGTCTAGAGTTCCATCTTTTCATTCTCTTTCTGTTGTATCCTCAAACCCTCCCTTTTTAGACAACTGTGTCTTTCCAGAAGTGTTCAACCATCATTAAATAATTATGCGGCGTTTGTTATGCCGCAGGTTCACTATTGTGTTGTATTTTGCTCTCTCCAGAGTTCAATCTTTTCATTCGCTTACTGTTGTATTCTCACACCAACCTGTTTTAGACAACCGTGTCTTTCCAGAAGTGTTTAGCATTCAATAAATAGTTATGCATAACTTTGAGCGTGTGTCTACCCGGCGTGGGTAAGCTGTTGAACCCCATTCGGGCTGCAAACTAAGTCCCACTAAGTGCGACTCATACGCTTCCACTGGTTGCGTCTCAACCCTTTGTACACACCCCCCTACCACCTCGCTACTACCGTGGTCGTGTGTCTTGGTGGAATATATATAGAATAGCAGCCAAAACCGCACAGAGCAATGAAAAGTCTACGTCAGTCACAGGTACATCTGGACTGTGTAAAGACGGCGACTCAAGTGACGAGTTGGAGTTGGGCACATGAGTGGGCAGTGCATACTGAACGAGAAATCAGCAGACTAGCATGACGGACGGAGCTGAATGGAGGTCATTCTCCTTTCCTCCCCTTCCACACTCCGTGCCGTGAACCCCCCCTCCCTCCGTCTGGTATAAGAGGGCGCAAGGATGGTGCGCCAGTTTTCAGTCACTTCAGACGATTGTGTGTTGGTTTGTTCCGTGCATTGTTACAATGTTGCTTTTCTTGCTGATTTATTACATTACCAATTTTTCAAATGTAAATTTTCTCCCTCTGCTTAAAAATCATTAAAAAACCGGCCTGATTATGAGGCGTATGGTACGCTGCGGGTTGGCTAGTTAACTATATTTGTGCTTAAAAACTTAAAAAAATATATATTTACATACAGTTCATACGGTCTGGAATGGATTAATTGTATTTACATACAATCCTATGGGGGAAATTACTTCAGTTCACGACCCAATCGGGTTACAACCAGAGTTTTGGAACGGATTATGGTCGTGAACCGAGGTTCCACTGTATTACTGTCAGACAAAATTACAGGCATTTTACAGAAATACAAACCAGTATTACTAAGAGAGAAAATTAAAGGCACATAATACAGTGACGCATATTACAGCCACATACAAGGTCCCTTGCCATTTAATATAGACTGTTCCTACTAATGTTTATGCACTACTATTCTAGTGCCCGTTATTGTAACAAGCTTAATGTCTAGTTTACTAGACCTAAAAATATTGTCACCTTACTTTTTACGGTAAAATTCTGGCAACCACCGCTAAAAATGTAACTTTTTTTTATAGTGTACTGTAGGCCTAAAATATTTTCACCTTGTTTTTTATGGTAAATTTCTGGCAACCACAGCTGCCATCCATCCATCCATTATCCAACCCGCTATATCCTAACTACAGGGTCACGGGGGTCTGCTGGAGCCAATCCCAGCCAACACAGGGTGCAAGGCAGTAAACAAACCCTGAGCAGGGCACCAGCCCACGGCAGGGCACGCACATACACACACACACCCACACACCAAACACACACTAGGGACAATTTAGAATCACCAATGCACCTAACCTGCATGTCTTTGGACTGTAGGAGGAAACCGGAGCACCCGGAGGAAACCCACGAAAACACGGGGAGAACATGCAAACTCCATGCAGGGAGGACCCGGGAAGCAAACCCAGGTCTCCTAACAGCTGCAAGTTGTTTACTGTAAATTTAACTTTTTTTTTTTTACACTGCATGGTAGGACAGTGGCAAGTACTGCTGCTGTTTCATAAATCCAACGTTCATGGTTCATATTCCACATCTGATGGTTGTCTGCATTGAGTCATTTTACATTTTCCCCATGCCTTTATGGTTTCTAAACAAGTTTTTAAAGACACTTTACCAAAGATGAGCAGGTCAACTTATCTTGGTGACTTTTCATCGACTTCATGAGAAAGCATGTGTGTATGCGGACCCTGCAATATTGACCCTGCAATATTGTCCAGGGTTAGTTTCTCATTTCACTCTGTTCAAATACAACAAAAATAATTCCAAAAAATACAATTAAAAATTGTATTGAGACAGTGACATTTGTAAGGATGCCAATCTTGATGGTCACTTCTTTCGATCTTCAGTTCTTTACATCTTAAATATTCTTACATCCTTCACACCTTCAACCTCAACTAACCTTCACTTGAGGGCATTTATTTGTCTCTCTCATTGATCCTTTGACTTTGTCATTTGTGGTCAACCTCCTGGTGACAACTAGCTGCTGATTCATTTTTTTTTTTAAAATGATTAGCAAATGTGCACATCCTGTAGATTTGTTTTAGTATTTTGAATTACACAAGCAACAAATAACACACTGCTACATCAACAGCTCCAATAAGAAGGATACGCATTTTCAGAAATATTTGGATTACAAGAAAAGAATGTATCTAGTTTTGAACGACTGTTTGGAATTAGCAACAAAATTATATATTTATTTTTTCCACTTCCCTTTAATCATTGTAGCCTCCTTTGCAAAACCTGCTGCTTGGGCACCCTCGGGCTTTTCTGTCTTCCTGGCTGGTCAGTAGCACAATGTTTTTTATGTCTGGCACAAGAAGTAATATTACACACAGGAAGAGATTATTTGACTTGGTCTAGTGGCTATTAAATTGAGTTGTTTTAAGATGACACAGCCTCTGAGAAAGCTGTCCTTGAAGATTAAATTAGAGTAGCTCAACTGGTGGTCTAATCTAAAGCTGTTGCGTTCATCGTACCAAGCAGAAGGCGAGCCCATTGGGAAAGTAGAGGAAGCCACTTGCAGTAGAGCTTAACCTTTAGGTTCTAATTAAAACTTGTTTATGATAATGACAAGCAGTGCGAAAATGGTTCCTTGAACATTTGTTATTTTTCAAATTCAGTTTAGCGTCTTTTTATGTCACGTGGAAAATTGCTGATGAAGTAGAAAAAGGAGAAAGACTTATTGAATTTATAAATCTGTGGATTATCTTTTCATTCGATTAGAATTGGGTAGATTGCTGCCAAAATACTTTAGACCATGCAAAGTTCCCAAAAAAACTATACAGAATATAGAAACATACTATAAATATTACACACGTGTTCACTGATTGAAGAGAAATAGATTCAAATGGAAATTTCCATACTAACATCACCAATAATACACGGCCATTTTATAGTAGAGTGGTTCAAAGTATAAAATTGCCAAAAATTAAATACATAAGACTGTACAAACTTTTGCCCATGAAATGAGACAATTCAGTCCATCAAGCTCATTTAGCGAGCTGATAGCTAATTTGTTCCAATAAAGAAATACAACATATTACATTTACGGTACGTCTGAATTTCAATAAAGCCGTTTTATTCAAGGTATGTCTTATGATTTTTCGAGTGAGACATCAACAATGGATCCAATGTCAGATCTTTGTCATTCTTGAAAATCACTGTGAGCCGACTCAGAACAGTGGGGCTGGCTTACTGATCAAGATACATGTAATGGGAGACCATAATTTTCTATTTTGTCTCTGATGCCATTTGGTGTTTTAAAAAAGTCACTGTAGCTTGATAAAATCTGTATAACATGTCTGTTTGTAAGTATATATTATGTTTCTGTTTTTGTTACATGTAATATTCTGATTTAATGTCATTATATTCTATTTGAACAGTATATGTCCTGGGCTCCTAAATAGAAGTGCTCTTTATAAGAATGAATTAAACAGAAATAAACTAAGCTCAGAATTTTCCTCAGTGTTCAGAACTGAAGTCTTTATGGAATGGATAAGCCCAAGGAAGTCAAGAAAATGTCCAATGAGAAACCACATCCTAGAAGGTCCACAGAAGACCAACTAGTCACATGAGCAAAGGGAGACCTTTAAGAGGAGCAACCAGAAGAAATCAGTTCACATCCAGCTGCAGCCTGTTTGCATGTTGTGGGATTAAGCCCATTAAAAGGGGAGCAACACAACACTGGCTAAAAATACTTTTTTGAAACTCTAATTATAGCTTGTGGGGTATAGGCCTGGTAGGCTAGTACTGAACTGCACTGAATGCCTTGATTTAAATAAGCTGTGTTTTCATTCATACAGGATGACTCACCATGGTATTCTTTTTCTTTCCAGTAGAATAATTATATTCATATACCATTGGAGTACTACCCTGGTAAAACTCTGCTTTAATGAAACTAAGAACAGAAGTAAATCAAAAATATGATGGCCTCAGCCATGGGTCAGACATATTACATGGCAGGTACTGTGCAGGAGCTCCTTCTCTCTCTCGAGTGCTAGCCTAAGAATGAAGCGTCTCGACCGACAACCAGCTGGTATATAAGGAGGGAAGGGACAAATCTTCTGGGTCTTGAGGAGATGTGAGGTCAGACCTAATCTTGGATTTGCCCATCTATACTCCAGGTGAAAAGGGAAAGACAAACTTTCATGTTCCCAAACCTTTTTTCCTTAATATGTGAATTCCATTCATTAATGTGAGAACAAAAAACTGTTGGCCTTTATGAAGCGCAAGTATTTAAGTGGAGATTTATAAAAACACCTTAAATTGAAATGAATAACTTAATGAACCTTACTGTTGTGGCCATCCAAATGAGGCTCCCACACAGATCATATGTTGATGATCTAAATTGAAACGTCAAAACAGCAATAGAAACAAGCTGAGTAGCACTTAAATCAAAAAGCATTTCTGTTCCAAGCAGTATAGCGCATAGCACAGCATCAGTACAAGCTCTAAAGGCATAGTCCCCCATTGACTTTTTTGATTAAATCAATAAATATGCATATTAGGAATCAAATAACCTATTATCCTGTGCAACAGAATTTCTATTGACAAAATAACTTTCATTGACAGTTCTTACTTAATCAATTATAAATATTTATGAAAACACCTGACTTTTCTGTCTGTATCTTCCATTGATTTCACTCTCTTCTTGTTAACCACAAGGCAAACAAACAGAGAAAAACTCAGTGTCTTGTAAAATGTCTTGCTTCCACATTATACACTTTGAAGAAGCAAAATTTCTAGTATTTTATGCTTTTCCTTTTAATCTTGCAAAGTAAGTCTGTTTCTGTTATGAACCTGCGGCGCAGTATTGGCTTATGTCCTTTAGGCAGGAGTAAGCCATATTAGACTAATGTGTTCTCAAGTTACATTAACCAGTGGTTTCTGGCCATTGGTTGTTTTATTACTGAATGAGTTTGGAAAACATTTTAAATATTTAATCCTCGTTATTGTTTTGCTAGTGAAGTTTCATTAGCAATAAAATACAATAAAATAAACAGACAATCTATAATACAGACATGCTGTTACTTAAAAGAAGGAGATCATATACATGAACCACAGATCCAGTCTTGTTAGGTAAAATAAAACTGACATCCACATTTGAAAGCCTATTATGCCCACCAAATCAACAACCACTCTTTTTTTTTAATTTTATTGTAATCATTTCATACAAATAGATCAATTTTTACAAAAAATAGGATTGAAAATGAATCGAACTCCACCCCTGAGAAAGAGAGCATGGCCAAACTCTTTAATCTGCCCCCTACCTTCAAAAAAGCTTTGATTTGCAAGTTGCACCAAGAATATAACAAAACATACGTGCGACCTAAAAAAAACCATAGAAATCAAATCAGCAACTTAATACAACCTACTCCTTTTTATCTGAAACAAAAAGGCAAATATTACAATTTTTACTCTAGTCATTATGTAACACACAAACTAATTTAGCTTTACAAGTGTTAAGTCATGAGTAACTGTTTAAATTCCCAGTGGTAACTAAAATGCAGAACTGCAATATATCATTTATAATCTTAAAAAAAAGCGTAATACTGCATTTTCATACCAAGTTTTGTTTGTTTTAAATTGTGCTATTTTTTAATCATTATTAAATAGTGATTATATATCCGGGGCAGCACGGTGGAGCAGTGGTAGCGCTGCTGCCCTGCAGTTAGGAGACCCAGGTTCGCTTCCCAGGTCCCGGTGGAGTTTGCATGTTCTCCCCGTGTCTGCGTGGGTTTCCTCCGGGCGCTCCAGTTTCCACCCACTGTCCAAAGACATGCAGGTTAGGTGGATTGGCGACTCTAAATTGGCCCTAGTGTGTGCTTGGTGTTTGTGTGTGTCCTGCGGTGGGTTGGCACCCTGCCCAGGATTAGTTCCTGCCTTGTGCCCTGTGTTGGCTGGGATTGGCTCCCGTGACCCTGTGTTCGGATTCAGCGGGTTGGATAATGGATGGATGGATGGATTATATATCCACACAAATATGAAGAGATTGGGTCCATTTATCTATCCACCCATCTCTCAGGTTTTAATTCCTAAAGTACATTACAATTCTTTTTTTCGATGTACATTATACGGGGACAAATAAGATTCTATCTATAAAAATTTGAATTGATTTTATTAATCATATACAGACAAATAACGTGTAGTATTTGAATTAAAACATCCAGAACTGTATCGAAGAGCACCTTTAATCTCAGTACTAGGTCAAACCTGCTTCTTGAAATACTTGGCCCACCTACCGTTGTAACACTTAGGTCTGCTTTTGCTTAAGTCCTAATGAAATCGGACTAGTTTGTTTATTTAGTAAGGGAGTGGAAGCTAAGCTCTGCTGGGTGATTCACAAGCAGTCCTTGTACAAGCTGAAGAATTAGCCACTTTATTTAAAACAGATGGAGGCCAAATACTGGGAGTTTTAGAAACAAATGTAATGTCTCCCTGTATCACATTATGTATCAGGATTTGGGATTGGCACTGCTTATTATTGTAATATTCAGTCAAATGACTCTTTATGCCATGGTCTAGTGAAACATAGAAATCAAATAGGTCGAGTCATGGCATGAAGGTTATTTCAGAATATTATTTACTTAAAATCATCAATATAGATTATCTTTAAATTCTGAAAACGGATCATTAATCATGAATCTGTCATAGAGCCATTTTTATACAAATTGTCTCTGTCCCTTTTTTTGACAAATATGTTCCTCAATTGTTGCAAATAAAAAGTACCTGATAAATCTAGCAGCACTGAAAGTCGTCTTTAAAAGGTAATGAAAATATGAACATCATAATTCCAGCAATGTGCAGTTGCTCCATTTAAAATACTGTAAATCTTTCAGCTTCAATTTCTTGAATTTGAAGTATGTATGTCTCCATTTCCAAGGTCCCACACTGTAAAACAACTACTCTGATTCATAAATCAATGATTCTATTGTGAGGAGCTCTTAATCCCCACAAATGAAAAAAGGTGATATAGGTAACGGGACTGGCCAGTGTGAAGAACTAAATTGCTGTGCAGGTAGCAGGTAATCAGATCAACAGCTATCTTAATTGGAATGTGAAATTTGTTTAAAATACTAAAACATGTTGTGGTCTCCATAGAGACTTCAAGACATAAACTTAAAATTAACTATATATTCTTTACTGCAATATTATACTTGATCAGCATGTGTGTGCATGAGTATACAGAACAATCGATTGGTTGCTGCTGCTGGGATAGACTCCAGCTCTGCTAACCCAAATTGAATTAAGAAGATTCATCCATCCATTCCGCTATATCCTAACTACAGGGTTACGGGGGTCTGCTGGAGCCAATCCCAGCCATAACACAGGGTGCAAGGCAGGAATCCCCGGGCAGGGCGTGCACACACCCACACACCAAGCACACACTCGGGGACAATTTAGAATTGCCAATCCACCTAACCTGCATGTCTTTGGACTGTGGGAGGAAACCCATGCAGACACGGGGAGACCATGCAACCCCTAACATGTGGTCCCCTAACAGCAAGGCAGCAGCGCTACCCACTGCGCCACCATGTCACCCATTAAGAAGATTATACATTAAATAAAGTCAGCACAACTTTATTGAAATTTCAAAGTTGTTAATACAAAGGCTGAATCAAGACCTGTTGGACCCTTTAACTCCTTTAGTAACATCTTGTAATCAACAATATTTACAGATAAATGTTTTAGAACTATATTTAATGTGTAAAGCTGCTCTCGTATTGTCTGTTGGTCGATCATTTTTGTGTTTTATTTGTGTGTCCTGTTTGATTGTTATTGTGCCCTTTTTCCGTATATTTAATAATTATAATTCTTAATAGCTCTATACTGAAGTGCTTTATGGTACATTCTATTAACTGACAAAGGAAACCCTAATATAAATTCTCTTCATACGGCACGCATTCACTACAAGTCAGCAAACCTGCTTCAGTGAGCCATGGCGTAGATTAGTGTCTGAACTCATAAAGGGAGAGCCTACAGTATGTCAGTAATTAGTCGTCTATGACACATTCTATCCTTTGGTATAGTTATTGAGGTGGTGGATAGCAATGCTTCCGAATTTCCTGTGGATGATCATTGATATCATTCATTCATTTATTTACATGGTTAATTTATATTCTCAGCTATGTGTAGAATTTAACACTGACTTACTGAGTGATATTTTCTCATCTTATATTTAAACGTCTATGTGTGGAAGTGTGTGTGTCTGTCTGTCTGGTCCAGAAGTGCGAGGCTACAGCATGGAGTTGAAAGAGCCGGCAAGGTGGCCCTAAGTTCACGAGTCAGAAGAAGAAAGAAGTATGAGGCTACTGCATGAAGAAAGTGACTCCATTGCCAAAGTGAAACCACAGAGGAAACCAAAGAGAGAGAAATTTGCTTAGCTGCTGATAGACAAAGGGGGACGAGCACGTCCACAAAATGAAACCAATGACTCTGAATTTCAATATTTTTCTAACTATTTCAATAGTTCAATATTTTCTAGGAGCCCGGGCTTTTTACAGCACGGGTTTACACAGCTAACATTTTAATAATAATCCGGAGCGAGGACTAAAGTCAGCGAGTTATGGCAAGCTCGGGTACTGTTATATGTGGGTACTGCGGAGAACTGTCTTACACCACTTATTTCAGATGATATTTTAATGCTGGATGGGTTTCATCAGACTGAGTGGAAAAAGTAGGAAAGGGACTGGAGATTTTTGTGAATGTGCAGTGATGAAAAAGGGAAACAATTAAAACTAAATGTGTTAACCAGGCATTGAATTGTGGACGTAATTCATCCATGTCACTTCCCAGGAAAGTAAGTTACATCATCCTGTTTGACTCGGCAACAGAAATAATTCACTCTGTACCAACGTCTTCTTGATGAATCCCTCTTAATGTTGGTGACTTCAAAGAAGGAATCAAGGCCTATTAGGCCTGTTTGTTTCATGGGCACTGCTCTATCCATATATTAATCTCTTTAAATATAAACCTGTGGCACAATCTGAGCAGGTCTGACCTCAGCTTAGTGCCACTTATAAGTATGTTATTGACTTTAGCGGCTCTTTGTTCTCCATGCCAGAACTTTTGTGTGTTTTGGGAGCAGATTGTTTTTATCATATTTATTTTTATAATTTCCCCTTGGGGACAAATAAAGTATTATCTAATGTAATCTATTTTAAATGTGGGATATAATGTGGGATATTTGTTCCACTTAGCTTTGCTTGTCACTTCAGTCATTTGTTTTATTTTTCCACAGTCATATACATCACAGATGCCCTTTTAATTTCTAAAATGCTTGCAGTAATTTCTTTTTAGTTAAGCAAAGTATAAACTATTCAGTCAATAGTTATTTCTTCCATGTTGTGAAATCTGTGCACCACTGCAGTGTTTGAAGTGGGACTGTACTCAGCAGTACACAGTACGGGCATTTCCACAGTATGTATGTATTGCCTTTTGGAGACGTTTTCTTGTGCATTGTTATGTCTTACAACCTCCTGGAACTCTTATGCCTGTCCTAAACAAGACAGACTAAGTCACCACTCTCTCTAGAAAAAAGACTGTAGGTAGAATGTACTTTGCAATAATCCTCAGTGCACTAAGTTATATAGGTTAGCTCACTTTTCTCCTGTTAATGGTCCCCTCTTCTCCTCTTTCCCTTTATTTCTGTTGGCTGCAAGTGGGCTAGATGTCAGGAAGGTAGTAACAATGACCTTTAGGCAAAGCTGCAAATGTTATAATTTTGCTCTTAGCACTATTAGATTGTCAAAGAGATAAAATTATCAAAAAGATAAAGGTCTGGGATGCAATTTATACAGCAACATATCTGCATTGGCAGCATAGGTAGTGCATGGCCACCATTAAGTGGAGCGACTGTTTGATGTTGCCCTTCTGCAATGGTACAGCATAACATGGATAAAAATGACAAACCAAAGATTCAAAATCACACGTAAAAGCAGACATACATAAGAAGGCCTCATGTGATGAAATTTAGTAAAAAAAATTCAAGGACTGAACACAAAATGACACGACTATTTATAAAATTGGTAAACACGGGCATCAATTCATTCATACACTGTCACTGTACATTTTCATTTGGGTAACCGGAATTTGTGTGCCTTCATTTTGGCTTCAGATTCCATGTAGTCCTCAGAGTAGTAATTACTCACCCCATTTTCAACCTTGTATAATGTCACTTTTTAAAAATGTAATACGCAAAATCTGTTTTGTATTAGGAAAGTAAAAAATTAATGAATAATATGCTGTTATATGTGAGAGGGAATTTTCTGTCAGTTTGTCAAAAACAGTAACATTAAACAACAAAACTAACAGTAAGAGGACTTACATGTTTCTGATCCATTGTGAGTGAAGGTCATCCAGGCAAGGCAGCCGCTCTACCCATTAATCGAAAACACAACTGTGTGTAGCCACTGGTAACACTTTAGTTCAAGTATTGCAAAAATTTAAGTACTGCTATACACTTTTATGTAACAAGACCTTATGAAATGTTTCTTTTGGTCTTAATAGTACAGTACTGACAAAGCTCAGTACTCAAAGTTCAGTGTGGCATATTAGAAGCCTTTGATATGCTGCTAAAATTACTTGAAGGATTCCCGATTCTTATAGTGAAGTATGCAATTTCAAGAGAAATATGTCTTAATTACCCCACCTCAATTCATTCCAAAATGAAGTTATTTTAGAAGACCATATTGCAGAGAACAAAAAACAATTTAGCTATGCCTTGCAAGTGTTATTAAAAGCAAAGAAAGCCTTTGTTAAGGTCTTATTACATAGCTACTGTTAGGGATGCCAGGGGCAACGACCCGGCCGGGACGCCGTGAGGGACCGGAAGAGGGTCAAAGCCCACCCTGGATCACGTGGGGGCCGCCTTCCTGGTTTCTCTGGGGGCCACGGGTACAGGGCATGGAAGCTCCACCCTGTAGGGGCCCGTGGTCACCGCCAGGAGGCGCCCCAATGCCTTGGGGACCTGTTACCGCAGCACTTCCGCCACACCAGGAAGTGCTGGGGGGAAGATTTAGGACGGCACCCGGAGAGCTGCCGGGAGGACAGCCGGCACTTCCTCCACACTGGGGCGTGGCCAAGGGAGGAATGCCGGGAACACCTGGGGCTCATCCGGGGACTGCATAAAAGGGGCCGTCTCCATTCATTCAGCGCTAGAGTTGGGTGGAAGAAGGACGAGGCAAGAGAGGAGAGTGGAGGTGGCCTGGGAAGAAGGCATTTGTGGCCAGGACTGTGTGTGTTGGGGTTTGTGCGCTTACTGAACTGGGTCTGAGTGACCAATTAATTGTAAATAATTCTGTAAATAAACGTGTGGTGGTATTTAACAACATGTCCGCCTGTCTGTGTCCGGGTCGGTTCCACACTGCATACAAGTCAAAGATGCATTTTTGCCATTACCTAAACATTAGTATTATCCAGCAGTTATGTCAGTGACACATCATGCAGTTCTCAGTTGTCAAATCTGATGATTTAAGTAGAAAGTGTGAAATGTTTTCTCAGACATTGTGGCACAAAAATTGGCCTTCCAGGGTCAGTGTTTCAAAGACTGGCCATTGCCTCTCCTCTCCAATACACACACATGCTTTTTTTAAATGACTAGAGTAAAGAATAATTGAAAGTTGATCCAAAGCGACCCAATGCCTTATACCAATTAGAAATTGGTAATGTAGTGGCCTGTGGAGTTTTTCATTTAATATACATTGCCATGTATGGTGATAAGGACCAGGTTATTTGGTGGTTTCTGGACAAGAGTATTTTCCTTTCACTGTCTTCAAGGAGTTCTTCATCACCTGAGGAACAATCTGGGCTGGAGTTATATTTTATGTTATCTCCTTGTTCAGATCTGGACCTCTTCAGTGTCTTCACAGATATTTCCTTCAGAAAAAAACAGTTCACAAGCTTCTTGGGCAAAGCGCGGGGCTCATGATTTCTGCAACAAGGAATAAGGCCACTATTACGTCACACTTATTTATATGTAAGAAATTCACATTTATTTTGCCAACTGTTACTTTTTCCCCTGTATTGAGGCTCAGGTCCAAGTGCTCTCTTGCCTACACACACAAATAGTGGAAAAGACATACGTCAGTGGCAGAAGGAAGGGAAAAAATAATTCTCATGAGAAAGTGTTTCTGTTTTCTCCCTTACTTCGCCTTGTGCTCCTGTGTGGTGTGTGTGTGTGTGTGCGTGTGTGTGTGTGTGTGTGTGCTGTTTACTGTTAACTTTTGTTTTTCTTTCTTATTATGTTTCTGTTTAATTAGCTGTCTCAGGTCGGTGTTTTGTTTTTGTTCTTACATAGCCCAAAATCAGTTATTTTTGTTGATTTCCTTTTACTGCATTCCTTTTTCATTTTATCATCAAAAAGAAGAAAGTGCTTCTACAACGTTGAGGAAAGGAAATTGAACATTTCTTGCAAAACAATATAATTTAGGGTTCTTTGTAATGTTTTATGGTTGATCATTTGTTATGCCTAAGGTTACTTTCTAAATGTAATATATGACAGGTAAAAAATTACTCTAAGGCAATCTTTGTTGCTTAATTGTTTAATGCCATTATGAAAATATGAAATTTCAAAACAATAAGTTTTTTTGTAAAAACAAGGTTACACTAGCAAATTTCATAAAATTTCATGGAGAACAACATTACATTTAGGCAATTTTGTCCTGCTGTTAATCAAAAAACTGAGTCACTTGTGACCAGAATACAAAATAAGGGTTAAAGAAGCCATTGTGAATGCTGGAAGTATCTCTTACAATTTTTTATCACATCAGAAAATTTTAAATTTGATATTTGCTGATACTTTCTGAAACATTTGCTAGTAGCGACACTTTTCTTTATTACTTTACACACTGTGCAATACAATCCTTCAGCAGTTGTAATTTAATCCATTTTGTTGAATATACTACATCACATCAATTTAGACACTGTGTCTATTCAATATTCCATAACAGATTCCCAAAAAAATAAGTATTGCACAGAAAATCTATCCCTTTGTCCATTCATTTCAAAGCTATTTAGTCCACTCCATCAGTATGCAGTTTGAAATCAAAGAAATTAATATGCTTTAAGCAACATCAGTGCAACTGCAGTAACAACAAATTAAAAAGCCTTACTCTACCAGATCAGTTATAAAACAAAAGCAAAAAAAATCCTATTTTGATTGACACATCCGGAGTATCAGTGACTCAAATTTCACCCAAAAGTGATATTAAGTCCTTGCAGGTTGTGCAAACCAATTGTGTTGAATGTGTTTTTAAAACAAGCTAGCTGACAAAATGAGGCTGTACAAACTGTGACAGAGCTCTATAAAAACACAAGTAATGTTATACCAAACAGTTCCTTTGATGGGGAATATTTAATCAAGGAGCTTCACACTTTGTCACAATAAGCACTTCTGCAAGTCATAGCCCTCTTCAGTGCTAAGAAGCATTAATATTTCATTAGTAACTATGTATCATATCATGAGAGAGAACTGAATAATGATGAAAAGCTTAAAAAAGTACGTTTATTTCAGAAATATATACACGGGGTGATAAAAACGAAGAACTCAAAGAAATGGAACAAACAGAAAACTCTGCAGCTGCTCTTCTGCCTTTACAGTTACACTTTCCCACCCTCTGAGTACCTTGCTCTCTTACAACCTTGACATTTCATCTATGGATTTCACTTTCCATTCCTGTAGACATCATATTCATCAGTTCTGTCACCATTTGACCATTTTCATGTCCCTAAGTTACAGATGAACTAGTAAGTACACTGTTATAAAACAAATAATAATCTAAAGAGCCAAAATTAGATGGCATCCCTGGATTCACAGAAGACAATTTCGAAAAATGATTCCAGGTATGGAAGGACTAATAGTGGCCTCATGGTGCTTCTGAAAGGAGTTGCTTTGAAAGAGTTAACATGTAATAAGTTTTACAATAAACTTCTCTTTAATATCATTAATGTTTTGATAGACCTTGAATATATGTCATATTATGAATGAATGAAAAGCCCTGATTTAGTTATAGAAATTGCAGGTGTTACCAATTAATTATAACTATGACCCAAGTGGGCTCAGGTTGGCAAGTTGTCCGTTTATAAGCAAAACAGAAAACCTAAAAGTGGTCACAGATGTACCAGGGGAAAATATTTGCTTTAGATCACCTCCATTGAATATGTTATGTTTCAGTGTTTGATAATTCAGAAATTTTATATAAAGAATATGTTCATATTTTATAAATGAGTAATTTAAAAAATTCCCTGAGGCATATTTCTGCCAACTGTAATGTCAGATGTTACACTTTCATAGTTACAGAGAGTTCAGTTGTGAGTTCCATCCACATCTGTGTGGTTTCCCAAGACTAGGTTTAGGAAATGTGAGAATGTTAAAGAAATACTTACAGTATAACCTAAACTGGTGGTGTACATGGAAGAAAAGTATTCAGACAAATGCGCTCGCTTATTGCACACCGTTCACATACAAGTCTATAGACTGTGGAACAGAGTAACTTACAATGTCCTAAAAATAGTTGGGGTGCCAGCTGGGTCAACCTGTTTAACTGCGTCTTGAGTAATTCAAAACAAAATTCAAGAAAATAAACAGGCGCACAGTGGCACTAAAACATAACTAGGCACTTGTCAAGTCAAGTCCAAACCAAACCAAAAACCCGGTCCTGCCTGCTGAGAGTTTGCGTTGTGAGTGAGACGCTTTGTACCAGGGACAGACTTTTATATACTTTAGCCCAGAAGAGGCAAGGCTTATGGGAGTGATGGGGGCATGGTCAGTTGATCTCCTGGGCTATCTTCTCTGAACTGTGGAGGGAAGAGAAAAGACAGCACTCTGTCTCGCTCCAGGGTCTCACTGCGTAACTGATCAGATCCAGCAAGGTGGTTCAGAGACGCGCGTGCGTAACAACACAAAAATGTTACTTTTAAGACACTAATGCAACAACAGAAAATTACACTTTGATCATCATTGATTTGCACATTTTATGAGACATGTTTTACAATGAAATGTGTATGCAAGATTTTCACTAATTGAACCTTTTTTTTAAAATCACCTTGGGAAAATGTATTTCATCTGGTATACCAGAAAAATCTGGTTTATTGCCCACTCCCATTTGGATGCCTCTGTCTCTATAGGGAAAGAATCCATATACTCTTGAAAAGCAAAACTAATAAAATCATAACTTAATGGAACTTTGTTATTTTGGTAAGTGTTGACTAAATTAACTTCCTGCACTTTTCCCAATGGGCATGTGTCTCTGCACCATTTATGGGTCCTAGGCTGGGTGGATACCTTTCTGGCACTCTAAGGTAAACACAATTGTGTTTTGAATTTGCAATATCATAACCACTAGGCTATAACATGTAAAGAGTCAATTTTGCAGTGCCATTGCATTTCCCCCTTAAACACTTGTTATGGATGCTAAATTGCAGCTTGAGCCCTGCATGATTTCCAAAGCTTTAATGACAACTTGATACACGGTTCTTTCGCAAAAGCAAATCTGCCATCTCTTTCTCACAAGCATCAATTGACACATACTGTCTAAGGGAAAAATTATGAACAAACCAGACAGATATAATACTTAAGCAATAAACAGAAGAGTTATTACATCAATAATATTATTGTATTAATTAAGCTTTCCATTTATAAGAGTGAACTTTGATAGTTTCAAAGGTCTTAACTGGATCTTGTATTTCATTATACTGCACCAGTTCATGCTCCTTGGAAATTGCTGCCAGTCCTTTAAGACTGTCCTGTGCCATTTCATTGTGGAGGTAGGTTTCTTATTTAGACTTTGGTTTGAGTCTTCTCATAGGTGTTCTTGATCTTTTAACTCATCTTTTTTGTATTAGCAGCTGAACACTTTAAGTCATTTTGACATTGTACACTTCTCCTTTAGTTTACCTTCACTCACCCTGCTGTTCAGAACTGGGAGCATTGCCATAGATTCTGAGGTGTGTGGCCAAGCTGGAGCTGTAATCTTTCTCTGCCATTCTTTCGTGTTGGAGAAAGCTGGTGGGATGACATGCTTCACCATTAAGTAACTAACATGTCGCATAATAATTTAAAGTGATACATTTGTCCTCCACCACCCTTGCTCAAGTACCGCCAGAGGGAATTGCCTAGTTCACCAATATGGATGGGTCAGCCCTGGTTGGCATGCTTTTACCCTGAGCTGTTTCATCAGTGTGCCACTAAACTATCACTAGTAGCAATAATTTGTAATTAAATGAGATGTTAGGGGTGACAACTGATGGTGACAA
The DNA here is from genome assembly GCF_016835505.1 of Polypterus senegalus. Lineage (NCBI taxonomy): Eukaryota > Metazoa > Chordata > Cladistia > Polypteriformes > Polypteridae > Polypterus > Polypterus senegalus. The sequence continues at coordinate 112,403,082 of NC_053156.1, forward strand.
TACACTTGTTTAATCATTGGTAACCTCAATTCATTTGTATTTACTGGAGAAACTAAGTAGTACTAGGGTACTAGATGCAGTCCATGGGGTGTTTTTTTTGTCTGGCTACTCCATAACCTAAAAACGTGTATTTTAGGTCAATATAAATGTAAAATATTGGTTGTGTGTGAGTATGTGCATAAGTGTGCTCTGCAATGGAAACGTGCAAAGTTGGATCCTGCCTTGTGTCTCCTGTTTCCCCAGCTCCCTTTGAGATTAAATGGCTTGAGTAAAATATGTTATTCCATTTAATTTATCATCCTATTAGGATATTTAAATATTTGATAGTTTAACACAATGCCTATAATATTAAAATGGAAATACTAGCTTTGAGAATATATACATACAATTAAAGTAGAGGGAACAATTTGAACAAAATATAATAAAGTAAAAAAATAATAAAACCAGACAGGGTTATGATTATATTTCTCAAAATTTTCATAGATTTTGAATTTAGGTGAAAAAACTGATAATAATGCGCATCGATACTGTACTTGATGTCACTACATTCAAAGCCAAGACTTATATATAATTGCATTTTAAGTTAATTATGTTCTTGTTATATTGTGGCTTTGAAAATATTTTCTGGGACAACACAACTCTCTGCATAAGACAGGTGTGAAGAGAGGATTTTGTTTTGCCAGGGCTCATCTTGGACTGTAATCGACACCCCCTGTCTGCTCCCTTCTGCCTTGAGCCCATCATTTAAGTATGTCTGGTATTCAGCAGAGTGATCCGCATGGTGTTGCTCCTTGCACTGTCATGTTTTTCTTCCACATATGACTGCAATCCCAAAATCTGAGTGATGAAAGCTGCTCTTTGGAGGTTATGCCACATAGACAAATAGTTCATTGTTTAAAAATTAGTTGAATCGCAATTCAGATACGCCTGGGAAGTCTGCAAACCGACAGAAGCACTCCAGAGATATGGATGGGTGACGCTAATCATGATAAATTCTAAACCAGTCCTGCAGTGCTGGAAAAGCTCCCATCTCTATGTGCACTGTTCTGGATAAGGATCTAGCTGTTCAATATCTCTTCACACCTGAACACAGTCTGAAACACTGCGCTTTGAATATAAAGGAATGGCACTACCACTTCTTTGATTTTCATAAGAACTGTTTATATTACAAGTAATCCTAGCGGCTGCTGGGGATTGAGACTGTCAGCAGGATCTCACAAGCCATTTAGAAGAAATGAAATCCTGAGAATGCTTCACACTTATTGTTATCTGGCTCTTAGGCCAGAGCTGGCTACCATATACTGTATGTGATAGACGTCAAAAGGGTATTTTCAACTAGATAAATAAAACACATGTTTTGTAACTGCCCTTTAAACATTGAGACTTCTTTATATACATGTTACTGTTTTTATCATTCAGTTCTAAGGTGAGCGCTCTTCATCTCTGTAATTTTTTTAGTAGGTTTAAAAATGTCCTAAAATAAATATTAGGGTTGCTGCCATGACAGGCACCAATAGCCTTTAGTCTAGATCTCCTTCCACCTGCCTCCATTATTATGGTCGTCAAGAGGGTCCATTAAGAATTAATGATGACGACGAACGATGCAGGAGGATCTCTTCCCAAGGTTCCTTTAGTTATTGTCATTATGCCATCATTACTTGCTTGAAGCAAGTGCTTCATCCTTTCGAGACAGCTCACTGCCAACAATCATTAATCCATGACTAGCATAGAAATTCAATACTGATTTACCACTTAGATTTACGCAGGCTATTTCAACAAATCAGCCATCTCCAAGTACCTCAGTCATTCTCCATGTTCGTGATAAACTCTCTACGTAGGACTTCAGAGTCAGTAATTGATTCACTTTAGATAATGTATTCCAACATCTCCACATAGGTTAAATTCTGAAAATAATTGTAGTGGCATACCTGTAATGACCTTGTTTAATTTAGATTTTTTCCAGATTTGATTGATAGGGATTAGTTCAATGGCTGTGGTTGAGGTTGTTGTGAGTAAAAAGTTTCAAAGTGAAAGGGCTGCAGGGATGAGGAGATCTGACCAGAAACTTGAAATTGTAGGGGTGTTTTGGATAACAGTTTCCTGTGACTGACTTACTGGAGTTGTAAAGTCTCATTATTTAAAAGCTGGATCAAGAGTCTATGTTCCTGCAGCTAAGAGATTTCAATCCAGTGCCTCCTTGGGAAAGCCTAGAGTACTGGATTAAAAACTTTGTCTGAGAAGGAGCAATGTGAATTATTTTCTGGCTGTAGAATAGTGAACACATTTTTCTTGCACAGGCACTTGAAAGGTCAAGAGAGAGAGTTTCTCAATCCTGTCTAAGTGTGATTTCTGGACTGAAAAATTAATTACTTACCCCATACTGTCCAGTTGCAGTTGTTACAAGTGTACTAGATTCGAAGACCACTTCTGCCATTTTTTTCCCCGTATTTCAGAATTGGTAGTTTTGCTTGCATGCTTGGTATTACATTAAGTCACTTCATTTTGGGCATTAACCTCTACCAAGTGTGCACATCTTGTTTACTCTCCTGCTCCATGTTATTCACAGACAGAATATAAAGACACAATTGAAATAGGAAAGTATCTGCTTTGGTAATTTAAAGATTGCATCACTACTGTTCACAGATGATGCTGTTTTTCTTGGCCACATCAGACTAAGGTTTTCAAAATCCACTTACATGGATAACAGCTATGCATGATGCAGTTGAGGTGAGAATTAATACTGAATCTGAGGTCATAGGTTTTTTTTCCTAGAAAAAAGTGACTTGTTCTCTAAAAGAATGGGATGAACAGTTGCACTGAGTTTTGCTTATTTAGACACTGCCTGGTGTATCTAAGGCAATAAAAATAAGAAGACCGTTGAAGTTCATCAATAAAAATAAGCCTGCAAGTGGTTATGTATAATAAATCACTTCAGACCCTCTTAATTCAATTCTAGGTCAGGAGACCAGAGTGTACAGTCATTCACTGTCAATCATTTAGCGCTGCCAGTCAGGATAACAAGCATGTTGTGGGATGAGGGAGGAAACTGGACTCATGGTGAAGTCTCAGCCAGACACACAAAAAATCAAATACTTGAAGAAACAGCAGTTACTATTGCCTCACTGTGCCACTCAATAAAAGTAATACTGCTATAAGTAATAGATTCCATATATTTTTTTGTTTTCTTTTTCTGCATAGATTATTTCATATATCATACTTCAGTTTAACCAGTTGTTCACCACAAAATTCAAAAGCAAGATAACACTGAAAAAAGGAAAACTGTCAGTATATCAGTATATCATGGTCAGCACAGTGTGATTGATTAGTTTTATTGCTGTTAAATGAAAAGTTATATTATTGTGTTATAGCTAAAATATCCATTCCATGACACAATAGTAGTCTTAGAAACACTTTTTTTGTGATTCAATAGCAGTTTGGCATGCAATTTTTACTAATAGCCACTTAGGTCTGCTGACAGCTAGCTGTCACTGTATTTTACATATACCTTAGTTAAATATTGAATATGAAACTACAACTGATAAGCCAGTCATGAAAGAGAACAGCCAGCAAAATAAGCCAATAAAGTCACAATGTAAAATATTACAAGGATACTTGCTGAGTGTCCTTTGAGGTCTATCACTAGTATAGTATATGAGGGTTGTTTGGTAATTTTGGTAAGTTTCTATGAGTTGGCACCACAATTCATTTGATGATGTCAAGGCTAGCAAGTGTCACTCTTCAAACTATGTCAGGCCAAATTTCAGCTGGAAGCGATGCGTTCTTTATATTTTACAGACATTTAAAGCGATTTTTTCCAAAAAAACAAAAAACAGCAATATATAATGGAAGATAGAAAGAAATACGTATACGTTATTGCAGTGTTTGATTAAAAGAAAAGGATCAAACTGCAAAAATATAAACCATTGAAAAACTTCAGTCTGCAATCAGCTGACTGGTCAATAAATTGTCACAAACATAGGCTTGATGACCCTTGCGATGACCAAGTTTATGGATGTACAGAGGAAAGGAACAGTAATTGACCCATTTTTCACTTTCACCCTAAGAATGAAGGTTCATCCTCCCATAACAAACACTACTAAACTCATGGCTGCTCCCCCGCCATCTTCTTTCATTCTGGTGACAGACTTTAAAATTTCGGAACAACAGAAAGTCTGTTGTATTTGAAGGACCGCAGCAGTGGGATACACACCGATGGCACGGACAACCTATTTTCAATTCTATTTTGTATTTTTTTCTTATAATCTTTACTAAGCACCAATTAAACAATTATTACCCACCTTGGACACCAACCCTTCATGTGCCTCCTTGTTTTCGGCTTTCTTACAAAGCATTACTGCTTCATGAGATATAGCATAGACAGGAGAAATTGAAGTTATCTAATTAATATAAGCTAAAGGAAATAACAGAAAATATACTTAAGGATTTCATAGCCAAAGTAATAAGCGGTCTCCAGCCATCTTAATAAACTAGTTGTAGGGATGCTGTACAAGATAGATAGTTTGTTTGCCGAAAGAGGAAACTTAATTTTTACAGAAGCTCAAGAAATATAACAACAACCCATCTCAAACACACATGAGAATTAAAAAAAAAAATTATATGAAGGATAGTACAAAGTATGTGACAGATAATATTGTTATTCACAAAGGAGGGAGTTTATAACAGTGAATGCAAATATGACGAAAAGGAAGAAACTTAAAGTACTGTAGTTGAGTATTCACCAAATTGTCAATGACAGGGCAAGTTTTATGGCATATTGCATGGATGAAAGACTGACAAATTCCCAACTCCAAATTATAATACAAAATCAGTTTACTGAAAATTACTAAATAACTAATTAAGAACAATAAGTGAAGAAACTCTTGGCAAATCAACACATTCAAAATGAACAAATTACAAAAAAAATTCTAACATCAAAAAGTCTCAATATTAAACAAACTCTTGAAAGAATATTGTTGGCTGAGTCCAAAAACAACTACCTAACAATATTCATAGGAATAAAAGAAAACTCCAAACTAAAAGCTCCAAGCCATTAAACCATTGAATTTTAGTAGGAACAGCAATTCCCAAAAATATTTAAGGGGAATAGTGTAACCCACAGTTAAAACAGGGCAGACAAAAGCAAGATAGAAAATTCAATACTGCAGCATTGTGCCAGGACTTTTTTTAAATAGTGTTGCGACTGCAGATAAACACAGTGCACCTGAATAACCAGGAGGCCACATTCATTCTCAGTTCAATCAATAAAAGACAAATGCCAAAATACAACAATTAACAAATAATAAGTAAAGTTAATTATCTAAATTGCAACAATTAATTCATAATACCAGAACTTAATTAACTAAACAATTACAACAATTAATTAATAAAGAAAATAAGGAAAATATATTAACCAAACTGATATTAACATATTAACTACATATTAACAATGAAAAACAAAACTTTAATAAAACAAAAACATTGAGCCCCAGTGTGATCTTAACATCTAGCTCTCTGACAGCCTAAAGGTACTGTTACTTCATTGTTGTTACTTTCTTTTGTGTAAGGTACAGAATGGTCAAAATATAGGGCTGGTCAAAAGTAGATATACAGTACAGATTTTTGTATGGAAAAAGACATGCACGTTATGATTATTACAATAGCTTTATTACCTCAATAGCTTTATTAACTTTATGAACTCAAAAGAATGTCTCATTGGCAGAGTGCACAGTCTCATAAGTGCTCAAATTGCTACCTTCGCATACCCACAACTATAAACCTACTTTTGTCCACTCATGTATATAAGAAGCACGACTTGAGTTTGGTATGGAAGTCTTGTGGACATGCAGGATGTTGATTTCCATGTGGTATTTTGCCTCTAGTGCTCCAGGAAGGGAGTGTGTTATTATCCATTTACATTAAGGGGACAGCTGGAATGTGACTTTAGCAAAACTGAAAAGGGTAAATGCTCTAATTTATGTACTAAGTACACTTAATGCATTATTTGCATCAATTGATCAAAATTTATTTAAACTTTCTCCTTACACAGAGTTTTGCTCATTAACCTACTTGAAAGCCACAATGAATTTTTGTAAAAAGAAGAAATTGAAGATTGTTCACTTTACTATATATGTATATTTCTATCTAATTTCTATTTAAATGTAACAGATAAAGTGTAAGAAAAGTTGTCAATGCTAAGGAAACTTCAATTGGAGCAGCTCTGGGAGAGTTGCAGAATGTTCTCCCATCAATTGTAGCTAAGGCATAAATAAATGAATTACAAAATCGATGTTTTGAGGTTCTGATCACATTCATTCACATTCACTGCATACATTTTGAATGGAACGATTACAAACATATAGTAAAAGGCAAATTTTGGCAATTATACTGTAGGGATCTCTTCAAAAATCTCGAGTAAATTCTTGCACTATTTTATAACATTCATGGATAATGGAAACGGAAAAATAACTGCACCATGTATTGCATTGACAAGTCTAGTCATCATATTTAGAACTATACATAAAATAATCAAAAGAGACGGCAATTTTCCAAAATAACAACATGGGACTCCCACCTTGAAACCACCACAAGCATATGACAAAACTTAGCATTACCAGTAAATAAAGTCTCCACCATGAGTGAAATTCCTTGAAGGAGGCTCAGGTTAAACAATAATGTTTAGGAATGTTCAGTCAGGATAAGCAAAGTTGTCAATGCCTGTCTTGAAAATGTGTGGCAAAGAGGAAAGGAGAGAAGGAAAGAAAATGTGAAACCTGCAGCCACTTTATTTTATTTACACACTCCATACCGATATGCTGCTGGTATAATCAGATGTTTCAAAAGGACACAGTGATTCATCTGCCCAGTCACCTGTGTATACAAAGTTAAAGGGAAGCATTCAAGTTGCAGGGTTGTTACTGAAAGAGCATCATAGCATTCATTTCATGTAGTGACCAATGCCTTTGTTAACACAGACTACCTGCCACTTTGACAATAAGAAATTAAGGCAATGTGTCCACGCTCTTTGTGATCTTTACCAAAAATGAATTTGCTAAATCAAAAGTCTATGCTTTCTGGTGATTGTAATTAGAATAGACTCCAGTTTTGTCTGTGAATCTGGCTGGTGTTAGGTAAATGCTGAAAATAAACTAAAAAAAGTGTATATAGTTTGACAACTATCAACAGCAGAATAAATATCTGTAAGTAATGTGCATCATAAATATGAACATAATAATCTGATAATGAATAATTGTATAGTATATTAGAAAAATAGTCATGTAAAAAAAAATAGTGTAAAGCTAACATAGTGGACCTTTCATATCTATCTATCTATCAAAAACAACAACAACAACATTTATTTATATAGCACATTTTCATACAAATAGTAGCTCAAAGTGCTTTATATAATGAAGAAAAGAAAAATAAAAGAAAAAATAAGAAATTAAAAATAAGACAACATTAGTTAACATAGGAAAGGAGTAAGGTCCGATGGCCAGGGTGGACAGAAAAAACAAAAAAAAACCTCCAGATGGCTGGAGAAAAAAATAAAATCTGCAGGGGTTCCAGGTCACGGGACTGCCTAGTCCCCTCTGGGCATTCTATCTAACATAAATGAAATAGTCCTCTTTGTAGTTAGGGTTCTCACGGAGTCACTTGATGTTGATGGTCATACAGACTTCTGGCTATTAATCCATCCATCATTGTTGGAACATCATGGTGCTTTTAGTAGATGGTGGTGGCGCAATCTATCTATCTATCTATCTATCTATCTATCTATCTATCTATCTATCTATCTATCTATCTATCTATCTATCTATCTATCTATCTATCTATCTATCTATCTAATCAGTAGTCACTGCACTTTTGTTTATTCAGGTAAACCATCAGTCGCATAGACTGCATGGCACACCAGGCAGAAATAATTGCACAAATGTTTATATGGTTACTAATGAATCAATGATTATCCAGAGGTTAAGTGTATTAGTAAAAAATGGTAAGTAAATGTGCAAAATTTAAACACATATAGCTGGTCCTGCCAATACCTGACATCACACCTGACCACAACCTGTCATAATATTATGTTTCTCAGCAAGACCCCGGAGAGTTTATGCATATATTTAACTTTAATAAGTAGTAATTCTTAACATATTTACATCTGTTGACACACATACTGATGGTAAAGCAAAACAAATTCATACATAAATGAAGTTCTATTAACATAAGAAGTGAGATGTAGTCAATTGATTATAAAGTAGATGAAAACAAAACTGTAGTTAATCTCATTCAGAAAAGTTGTAATTTTCATTATCTAGGTGAGCTAGTTTTCTTTCAACTCATGAGCAGTGTTTATCTATCTATCTATCTATCTATCTATCTATCTATCTATCTATCTATCTATCTATCTATCTATCTATCTATCTATCTATCTATCTATCTATCTATCTATCTATCTATCTATCTATCTATCTATCTATGTTCTCAGCCTTCATTCGCTATCATCAGAATTCCAGCAACTGTCATGGATTTTAATCATGTCGTACTAGGCCAAATTACAATTTGTAAATTTGCCTTAAAGGTGCAACTTTGAAATGAGGCAGGTCTCCAGAGTACATAGAAGAAATTCACAAGAAGCATACAAGCATTTAAAAATACACTGATTGGAGAGAGGCCTGCAGGACAAGATGGCATTTTTGATTGAGCTATAACTTTCAACTAATCCCACATTCTTACCACATTTTTACCTTTCTCCTTTGTCTTTTGTGTCTTATTTCTTGTACAAACGTATATATATCAAAGCCAGATTTGGTATGGACCTTTCTGGTATTCACCCAACTGTCTGCTGCAACAAACTCTTTTAGGAAATCATTCAAAGCTTCCCACAAAGAAAGCATAAGAGCTGGAGCTTCCTTAATAGCGACAGAGCACTCTTTGATGGAGCAGTTTGTGGAGGAGCTCAAACACTATGTTCTTGAGCAGACTGAGAAGATGAACCTATCTATTCAGAAAATCTATATGGACATGCAAGTGGACTTAAATATACTCAAGAAAAGCAATTTAAAATTACTGGGGAGTTTGATTTAATTAAAGAGCCATTATAAAAAATCCACAACAACAACATTTATTTATATAGCATGTTGCCATACAAACAATGTAGTTCAATGTGCTTTACAAAATAAAATAAAAGGAAGATTAGGCAATAATATTATGCAACTAGCAAACTATAGTACTGCCTTAAAATTTTTATTAAGAAGAAAATTAAACCTTTTTAAACTGAGAGAAAATATCCCAATAATTATTTGTTAAGGATCTCTTTGTATACCGCATTGTGAGTTCGGCCCTCCAGTTGTAATATGACCAAGGTGTGTGCTGAGCTTACTCTTGAGCATGCAACGTACAGTTGGCCATGTGAACAGTAATCTTGTTTCAAATCTCACAGCTTGGATTGCTGCTGTCATAATCGGTTTGAGTTTCATGGTTTGTTTCAATTACGACAGTATTTGTAGGACTTGTGTTGAAGAGACATTTGGCATCTGTCAAGCGTTGTAAGTATACAACAGGTTTCATTGATAACTTCACATCCAGCTTTTGAGAGTTTAAACATTCATAAACATCAAAGTGTCCACTACTGAAATCATCACCTGTGAATCTAAGATGTTTAAGAGGCATTGGAGGTTGTCGAAAGGTGTAAAACATTTGGCCATTTCGGTACACTTGAAAGCGACAACCGAACAATTCAGCGGCATCCATCAACTCACATGCAGATCCATAGGTGAAGTGCTTAAGCATTTCACTCTTATAGTGCTCCTGTGTAGTATAATTATCTCCTGTACCATCATCAGTCCACACCTTGAACCTGTCCCAGTCATTCAATACATAAGACACAATGTTCCTCCGGATATCAAGAGTGAGCCTGATATGGCCGTGCAATATGTAACAAAGAGAATGGAAAAGGCAGGTGCCATCTCTGGGCATGGAAACCACTCGGTAAGTGACAGTTCTCTGATCGATGGTGATCACCGCGATAGACGTGTTAATGGGGGTACGGTTGGAATGATAAAGGAAATGGGTACCTGAACAATGTAAAGTAAGTCTAAAATACCTAAGCAATCACTATAATCGTAATAAATGAACAATAAAACAGCGGAGAAGCCGTAGTTTAAATAAAAAGGCTGTAGTTATCAGCAGGGAGACGTGAATCCCGTGGCGAAGCAAGGAAGGAAATGTAGAGACTGGAGCGACGGACGGCCTTATATAGGCAGGCAGCCAACAACGTGGGAGGCGTTGGGATGGGGGACCCAACGCCGCCTCACACGGTGATCGAGCTGCAAGTTATGGACGTATATATGTACATAAGTAGGATTCAGTTAGCGTTGGGAACCCGCGTACCAAATTTCTTGAAGATGGGGCCATGAATAAGAAAGTTAAACATGGCGGACGTTGTCAACCATTATGACCATTACACGTAGAATTTTGAAATGAAACCTGCTTAACTTTTGTAAGTAAGCTGTAAGGAATGAGCCTGCCAAATTTCAGCCTTCTATCTACCCGGGAAGTTGGAGAATTAGTGACATTGGAAACTTCAATATGGCGACCGACAGTGGCATCATACCACTGAAATAAGTACATACATCGGTTTTGGTTAGCGCAGGGAAGCCACCTACCAAATTTCGTGAAGATGGGGCCATAAATAAGAAAGTTCAACATGGCGAACATTGTCAACTGTTATGACCGTTACACGTAGAATTTCGAAATGAAACCTGTTTAACTTTTGTAAGTAAGCTGTAAGGAATGAGCCTGCCAAATTTCAGCCTTCTACCTACACGGGAAGTTGGAAAATTAGTGACGTTGGAAAGTTCAATATGGCGGCCGACAGTGGCGTCATACCATCGAAATAAGTACATATATCGGTTTTGGTTAGCGCAGGGAAGCCGCCTACCAAATTTCATTAAGATGGGGCCATAAATAAGAAAGTTCAACATGGCGGACATTGTCGACCGTTATCGACCATTATGACCGTTACGTGTAGAATTTTGAAATGAAACCTGTTTAACTTTTGTAAGTAAGCTGTAAGGAATAAGCCTGCCAAATTTCAGCCTTCTACCTACACGGGAAGTTGGAGAATTAGTGATGAATGAGTGAGTGAGTGAGTCAGTGAGGGCTTTGCCTTTTATTAGTATAGATATGCAACAAAGAAAAAGGTAAGGTCGAATGGCCAGGAGGACAGAAAAAACAAAAAACTCCAGTTAGGCTGGAGGAAAAAAAAACCAAAATCTGCAGGGGTTCCAAGGCCAAAAGACCGCCCAGCTGCCACTGGGCATTCTACATAACACATATGTTCTAAATCAGTCCTTATGGTTTTTAGGCTTCACATGGAAGAAATGGATGATGATGGTCATGTGGATATTTGGGACCACAGCCATTCATTCCATAAACACAGGGGGCAGCATGGTACCTTGATCAGGTGGTGGTGGTGGTGATCAGAACCAGAAAAGACAGCAGAGAATAGTAAGATTAGTAGGTAAGTGCAAAACCCAGAGGAAAATGATAATTCAGTGCCCTTTTAGTGTAATGGGAATGCAACTAAAATGTAGCTGCGAAAAAGCCATTTTAAATAATAGGTTTTTAACAGTTTTTTAATTATTCTACAGTATTAGGCTATTGAATTTCTATTGGTAAAGTATTCAAAATTTTAGGTGCATAGCAGCAAAAGGCTGCTTCACCACTTCTTTTCAGGTTGGCTCTTGGAGTTATAAGCAGACCTGCCTTTGAAGATCCAAGGTTACGACTTGGAGTGTAACGTGACAGATATTCCAAAATATAGGACAAGGTGAGATTATTTAGGGCTTTGTAAACCATTAGTAGTATTTTAAAGTCAATTCTAAATGACACAGATAACCAATGTAACAACACTAAAATGGGTGAAATGTGCTAAGAGTTTCTTTTTCGATTTAAGATTCTTGCTGCTGCATTATGCACTAACTGTAACCAATTGATGTCTTTCTTGAGTAGTCCTGTAAGGAGTGCATTACAGTAATCTAGTCGACTGAAAACAAAAGTGTGAACTAATTTTCCAGTGTCTTGTATAGTTATGTGGTCTGTAAGAGCCATTTTCCTAGTTCTATAAAATGTATGAATATTTATTAGATGATAATGCATAAAATATGGGAGGTTCCTACAACCCCCGTGAATAGAATTAAGTTGGTATTTTCCTGTCATTTCTTAACAGCTTTGAATAAACAATGTTCCCCAGTTAGTGTTTAGCCTCGCCTTGTGTAAGGTACAGAGGCATACGGTTTTTTAACCGTGTTCTTGTTTGTGCTTGCATTCGTGTTTATGCACGTGATTGTGCCTGGGCGCATGTCTATGTGCCGACGGCCTACGGGCCTTTTGAGTGTGAAGTAACACGTAAAATAAAAGATTTAAAAGTTGAACCGTATGTTTAAAGCATACAGAAGAAGAAATAAATAACCTTTAAGTATACAAATAACCAAAGCTTCTAAGAAAAGCTAAGTTTATAGAAGATACAATTTTTATTTTTTTTTTGCCTTTATTCTGTGTGTGTAACTATTTTTCCTTTTATTCTTGTATGGATTATTTGCTTCTAACTTTCACTAAATATTTTTAAAACAAACTTTTGGACTGAGAGATTTCTTTGACACACGTCTTACCCGTGCCTGACTTCGCCTTATACAACGGTGGCTACAAGGTCTTTGTTTAGCCATATTCTTTAAGTGAAAAAATCCAGTCCTAGTAATCTGATTAATATGTGGTTTAAAATTTAGGTCAGAATCAATAGTTAAATATACTTAAATATACTCAAGAAAAGCAATTTAAAATTACTTTTAGGTCAGAATCAATAGTTAAATATACTTAAATATACTCAAGAAAAGCAATTTAAAATTACTGGGGAGTTTGATTTAATTAAAGAGCCATTATGAAAAATCCACAACAACAACATTTATTTATATAGCATGTTGCCATACAAACAATGTAGTTCAATGTGCTTTACAAAATAAAATAAAAGGAAGATTAGGCAATAATATGCAACTAGCAAAATATAGTACTGCCTTAAAATTTTTATTCAAATTTTTATTCAAATTCATTAAATTTGACTTAACTTGTAAGCCAACGGGATCAAGTTTATTTCTAATACCCACGCTATATCCATGTTTGCCAATCACTAAGATTTCTGTTTTCTCCTTATTTATTTTGAGAAAGATACTGCTCATCCATTCAGAAATACAAGTAAGACACAGGATCAGAGAACCAAGAGCATCAGGGTCATCAGGCGCTATTGATAAATACACTGTGTGTCATCTGCATAACTGTGGTAGGTCACCTTGTGCTTTGAGATAATCTGACCTAACAGAAATACAGATCAAAAAGAGCAGTGGACCCAGAATAGATTCTTATAGTACACCATATAAAATATCATGGGTCTCCTAAGTATAATCACCACAACTAACAAACAATTTTCAACCTGTTAAGTAAGACTGAAATCAATTTAAGATGTTGCTGGAGAGTCCAGCCATTGAAAGTGATTTATAAGAATATTGTGATCAATTCTGCACTCAATCTAAGAGAACAAGAACAGATTTACGGTCTCTGTCCGCATTAACCTGCAAATCATTTACTACTTTAACCAGTGCAGTTTCTATCAGAAAAAGGATCTCCTTAATATCTTTTTGGTTTCTCATTGACAGCAATGAAATCAGAAAGGAATAAAATGGAGACATTATCTTTTGTCTCCTGCCTCTCAGATTTTTCTCCTGAGGGTCTTTCTTGAGTTTCAGTGTAGAGTTCAGGAAAATCATACAGCGGGCTGAGATCTTGCAAGCAGCATCTTGACATTTTGCTTACATTTTGAAAGTATTTACATTGTGTGCTCAGTAATATATGGTGAAATGTATGGACATTAGTAATAAAACACTCTATTCTGATTACAGAGCTATAGTCCTTGCTTCAGAATAATAACATTAGTTGCTCTAATTTATATTGCTGTTCATTAATTAGGATCATACTCATTGTAGAAGAAAAAGCAGGCAGTGTGGCATAGTGTTTAAGACTTTGGGCTTCAAACCCTGAGGTTTTGTGTTCAAATCCCCACTACTCACACCACTGTGTGACAACAAGAAAGTCACTTCCCCTGCCTGTATTCCAATTAGAAAAACAAAAGAAATGTAACCAATTATATCTCAAATCTTACAAGTCACCTGGATAAAGACAATAATAAATAAAAATATGAAGTCTTGAAAAAGATTAAAATATGACTAGAAGGAGATCTCACAAAATATACCATACTTCTCAATTTTGACTCTCAGTTGTGTCTCATATCTCCATTTTGTTTAAAGCACAGAATCTATTATGTATTCAAAGAGTCACTCAATGGAATTTGTTGTCTGGTGAAGAGATTGCTTGGGATGCAATTGTTGACAGCATGCAGGCCTCCTCTAGAAAGCCAGATTATCAGTATATGAAATTTCGATTTGTTCATCGCATATACATAGCGTAGGCATTTTTTGTAGGTAAGGGTGATGCACTGCAAAGTAATTTTTGCCCATCTAAATTGCCTGGTACCTTTCTGCATGACTTTTGGGAATGCCTTAGTTTGGCAGAATTGTGGAATCTTGTTGCTAGTACCCGGTCTCTATTCTGGATAGTCAAATATTTGTATCACCACATTACTGATTTTATCAGAGTTGTCCATTTGTCTTTTGCTGATATTTCAGCTACACAAATGGTTTATTTCCTTTGCTTCTACTGCTTTAAAATTTTTGTGAGTGCGTCGATAGATCCAAATAATGTATCTTTTGAGCATTGGGAGTTTTCATTTTTATAATTCGATTGTTATGAAAGTTTCACGAATTAATGAAGCATCAGACAATAGGCTATTAGCAAGAAAGGCCAGCAGTGCAACGTTTAGGGATTTTGCTTCTGTTTTACATGTTATGGATGATTCTTGGTTTTGCTGTCCTTGGTGAGTGGGCATCTTGGGGTTGAGGCCTTTTTTTTTTTTTGTGGATAGGGAAGGGGTTTACGACCTCTCTATCTCTTATGTCTAACATCCCTAATATTATGATTTTTCAGTATGTTTTTGTATTTTTTTCATTCAAATAGTTATCTATAATTGTACTGTATATCTTTTCACATTGATGTGTAATATATCTTAATCTCAATAAATAATTGATCACAAAAAAGACACTGACTGGACAGAGAATCAATCCCATCTCCCTATATCAAAGATGCAGCTAAGCCCTGTGCTACCATGCATGTAATAAAATCAATATATACATAAGCATTGACATAGCTTTACAATTTATCAATTAAAAAAGCATACTTTTTTATTTACTGTACATTTTGAAATTGAATAAAGAGATGAATATTGTGCAGAGCTTTGATCTTGAATGGAACTGATGATGCCCTCACATCCCTACTGCTTCCCTGCTGTCTTAGATTATCACTGAAGTTGCTGAAGCGTTTATTTTGTCAGCTAGCACTAAAGACTTCATTTCCCAGCTGCCATCAATAAAGACTTCCAGCTTTCAAATATTTAAAAAATGGTTAAGATTCAAGTTCCCAGGTGTTTCTATTGCAGACTTAAAGTCTGTTGACATTTTACAGGCAAATTACGGCTTGGCAAGTGAATGTGGGGAAATCATTAGCACACAGAGAATAAGATCACCCAAGGAAAACTTGGTCTGTTTTGTTCTATACGTGACTTGTGCTTATTTGATAGCTTCTGACAATTCCAAGTTCATTTAAACACTCGTTATTGTTTATTTTTAATGAACACGAAAATAATATTTTGCTTTTTATTGTTATGTGACAAGATTGCTATATTTTGAAACTTACATCTGACTATGATTGTGTTATACTGGCAAGAACTATCATGTTTGAGTCAGGAGTTTCATGTTTATTTCTTTTTTTATTAATAAAAAGCCTTGTGCTAGATATGAGGTGCAGTGATAACTTAAGTGAGGTAATATATTTGTAAAGTATTCCCTCCATATCTAACTGGGCTTTATTCATGTATTTGGATATTTCTCCCAGATCCCAGAGAGTCATGTTAAGCTGACCAGAGACTCTAAACTTACAAGTTGTGAGTCTGTGTCTTTCAGTGTGGTGGATCTCTAGTACCTAATGCTGCCAGAACAGGCCATACCCTACCCTCCCAATAAACCCAATTTAGATTTTGAAGTGTTATTATTACTATTTCTTAACTCGACATATGTATATTTTCTTGCTCAAAACAGTAAAGAAAAAAAGCTCAATCCTGATATGGAAGTTTCTGATCTTGTCAAGATATCCAGAAAAATATATTCTGTCCTGAAATAAACTAGCCCATGCAACTACTGTACATATTTATTTAATTTTATAATCTCTTAAATTATGCTGTGTTTACAGTAGATGGTCTTACATCAGCATTTAAAGCTTAGTGGTATTTTTAGATAGTAAATAATGCTGCTATTGCCGCATCTGTATATTGCCTTGTTGCTTGCTTCATACCTTGTAGTCCCTGCCATCCATTCAATAAGATACCACCTGATTCACGTTCTTCTAGTCCACCCCTTGTTGTGTATGATAACTAATGTGAAAAATAATTTTTTTGTGTTATTTTGATACATATTGGAGTAAACACCTATCATATTTTGAAATGTCCACAAGCTACTAACTTGTCTTATTTTTGATATTGTATTATAAATAGTAGCAGAAAAAATATAATGAATTATGATGCATTGCATTGCAATTCATATTAAAACATTTTGCCTAATAAGTAATTTGAGTGAGTCCTGTTAATATACACATTTTTTTAGTTGCTTTAAGGTTCTTTATTCTTTTCTTTTGGACTTTAGAACAGATATAATATTTCTTATATAGTAAATGCCATTTGAACTCTTTGTAACACACATAAGAAATTCAGAAGGAGATCTTTCAGTCCTTGAACCTCATTCAATGAGGCTAAGTTTTAATAATGGCTAAGTTTTCCCAATATCTCATTCAGATCCTTTTAATAAATGGTCTGAGTTTCCACCTAAATCACATTATTCAGTAGCTTGTTCCTGATTCCAATGGCCATTTCTTTCTGAATGCTAACTTAACATATAACATTCTTAAACCAACTTAATCTAATATAAGGGTTAGAGTTTTGAACACCTGGTTAAAATCCCCATTCACTTTTCAGTGCTCAAGACTAAAGAGATTTAATTAGCCTGTCAGATAGGACATACCAGGTGGACTAGGAATGCACATACTTATCTGCTCTTTTCTGCACTGCTTCTACAACTATTATTTATTTGAAACATAGTGACCATGTGTTCTAAGGCCACATGGAGATTCTCCCTCACTATCCTGTCACTGATGCAAGCACTGTGTCTGCCAGCAGTATGGGTGTCACATATGAAGTGATCTCTCAGATGAACTAGTTTGATGTTTCTGTCCTATTCTGTTGTGGTCACTTAAGTTGACCTTATCTTAGGCAGTAATCTGTCCTATGGGTGTGCCTAAACCTTCCTCCCAGCCATGGTGTGTGCCAAGCTTAGCAGAATGAAAATGATCCTCCCCCTTACTTTGGGTGAAAGTCATGCAGACAGGATTGAGTTACTGATTCAATTCTACACAGAAATCATTGAGTATGTTATCTGATCAACCATTATAGTGTGGTTCCATACCGGATCAGTCGAGCCCTGGATTAACAACGACCGCCACCAGTACTGTTAGTCAACAGGGTGCTGGTGGAAATTGGGCTACTGTTGGCTGAAGAAGAAGGGGGGGTAGACGTGTCCATTGGCAGGAAGAGAGGAGGAACGTAAAGAGAGTGGAACTGAGGGTAGGAACTTTGAATGTTGGCAGTACGACTGGTAAGGGGAGAGAGTTAGAAAATATGAAAGGAGAGAAGGAAGGTTGATATATTGTCTGTGCAAGAGACTAAATGGAAGGGGAGTAAGGCCAGGTGGATTGGAGATGGATTCAAATTGTTCTATCATGGTGTGGATTGGAGGAGAAATGGGGTAGGAGTTATTCTGAAGGAACAGTATGTCAAGATGTTTTGGAGGTGAAAACAGTGTCAGGCAGAGTAATGATTATGAAGCTGGAAATTGGAGGTTTGATGACGAATGTTGTTAGTGCATATGCAACGCAAGTTGGGTGTGCAATGGGTGAGACAGAAGGGACAGAAAGTGGTGATTGGAGAGGATTTCAGTGAGCATGCTGGTGAAGGGAACAGAGGAGACAAGGAGGTGATGGGTAGGTATGGTGTCAAGGAGAGGAATGAAGAAGGTCAGAGGATAGAGGATTTTGCCAAAAGGATGGACATGGCTGTGGTGAATACGTATTTTAAGAAGAGGGAGGAACACAGGGTTACGTAGAACAGTTACGGATGATGTACACAGGTAGATTGCATCCTATGCAGAAGAGTTGATCTGAAGAAGGTTGAAGAGTGCAAAGTAGTGGTATGGGAAAGTGTAGTTAAGCAGCATAGGATGGTGGTCTGTAGGATGACATTGGAGATCAAGAAAAGGAAGAGAGTGAGGGCAGAACCAAGGATCAAACTGTGGAAGTTGAAAAAGGAAGACTGCAAGGTTGAGTTTAGGGAGGAGGTGAGACAGGCACTGGGTGGCAGTGAAGAGTTACCAGACAGCTGGGAAACTACAGCAGATGTAGTAAGGGTGACGGCACGAAGGGTGCTTGGTGTGACATCTGGAAAGAGGAAAAGGAAACCTGGTGATGGAATGAGGAAATACCAGGACAGTATACGGAGGAAGAGGATGGCGAAGAAGTGGGATAGTCAGAGATGCAGAAAGTAGACAAGAGTACAAGGAGATAAGGCGCAAGGTGAAGAGAGAGGTGGTGAAGGCTAAAGAAAAGGTGTATGATGAGTTGTATGAGAGGTTGAACAGTAAGGAGAGAGAAAAGGACCTGTACCGATTGGCTAGACAGAGGGACCAAGCTGGGAAAGATGTGCAGCAGGTTAGGGTGATAAAGGAAAAAGATGGAAACGTACTCACAAGTGAGGAGTGTGTTGAGCAGATGGAAAAAGTACTTTGAGAGGCTGATGAATGAAGAGAAAGAGAGAGAGAACAGGTTGGATGATGTGGAGATATTGAATCAGGAAGTGCAATGGATTAGCAAGAAGGAAGTAAGGACAGCTATGAAGAGGATGAAAAATGGAAAGGCTGTTGGTCCAGATGACATACCTATGGAAGCATGGAGATGTTTAGGAGAGATGGCAGTGGAGTTTTTAACCAGATTGTTTAATGGAATCTTGGAAAGTGAGAGGATGCCTGAGGAGTGTAGAAGAAGTGTACTTGTACCGATATTTAAAAATAAAGGGAATGTGCAGGACTGCAGTAACTGCAGGGGAATAAAATTGATGAGCCACAGCATGAAGTTATGGGAAAGAGTAGTGGAAGCTAGGTTAAGAAGTGAGGTGATGATTAGTGAGCAGCAGTATGGTTTCATGCCAAGAAAGAGCACCACAGATGCAATGTTTGCTCTGAGGATGTTGATGGAGAAGTTTAGAGAAGGCCAGAAAGAGTTGCATTGTGTCTTTGTGGACCTGGAGAAAGCATATGACAGGGTGCCTCAAGGGGAGCTATGGTATTCTATGAGGAAGTCGGGAGTGGCAGAGTAGTACGTAAGAGTTGTACAGGATATGCATGAGGGAAGTGTAACAGTGGTGAGGTCTGCAGTAGGAGCGATGGATACATTCAACCTGGAGGTGGGATTACATCAGGGATCAGCTCTGAGCCCTTTCTTATTTACAATGGTGATGGACAGGTTGACAGACAAGATTAGACAGGAGTCCCCATGGACTATGATGTTTGCTGATGACATTGTGATCTGTAGCAATAGTAGGGAGCAGGTTGAGGAGACCCTGGAGAGGTGGGGATATGCTCTAGACAGGAGAGGAATGAAGGTCAGTAGAAACAAGACAGAATACATGTGTGTAAATGAGAGTGAGATCAGTGGAATGGTGTGGATGCAGGGAGTAAAGTTGGCAAAGGTGGATGAGTTTAAAAACTTGGGATTAACAGTACAGAGTAATGGGGATTGTCGAAGAGAGGTGAGAAAGAGAGTGTAGGGAGGGTGGAATGGGTGGAGAAGAGTGTCAGAAGTAATTTGTGACAGACGAGTATCAGCAAGAATGAAAGGGAATGTCTACAGGACGGTAGTGAGGCCAGCTATGTTATATGGGTTGGAGACAGTGGCACTGACCAGAAAGCAGGAGACAGAGCTGGAGGTGGCAGAGTTAAAAATGCTAAGATTTGCATTGGGTGTGACAAGGATGGATAGGATTAGAAATGAGTACATTTGAGAGTCAGCTCTAGTTGGACAGTTGGGAGACAAAGTCAGAGAGGCAAGATTGTGTTGGTTTGGACATGTGCAGAGGAGGGATGCTGTGTATATTGGGAGAAGGATGCTAAAGATAGAGCTGCCAGGCAAGAGAAAAAGAGGAAGGCCTAAGCGAAGGTTTATGGATGTGGTGAGAGAGGACATGCAGGTGATGGGTATAAAAGAACAAGATGCAGAGAACAGAAAGATATGGAAGAAGATAATCCGCTGTGGCAACCCCTAATAGGAGCAGCCGAAAGAAGAAGAAGAAGAAGAAGAATCAACAACTTAACAAGACAAGAGCAGGCTACAGCGAATAGTCAGGTCACCTCAAAAGATCATTGGAACCGGTCTACCCAACTTACAGGACTTGCACTATTTCAGAGTCATAAAGCAGGCAAAGGAAATCATCACTGACCTCACACCTCCAGGCCACAACATTTTAAATTTCTCCTATCTGCCAGGTGTTATAAACTGAAGTATGTTAAAACAAGCAGATACAGTATAAGAACAGTTTCTTTCCACAGGCCAGGAAATGCACAAATGGTTTATTTGAATATCTCACAATATTCTAACATATAGTTAATGTGTATGTATTTCCTGCACTGCCTTGCACATCATATGCATATGTTTACATTATGTGTCTTGTACTTTTCTCAGGCATGTACTTATCAATTGTCAGGTAACTTAGGGAGTCATCAAAAAGCCAGAGTCAAATCCCTTGTATGCATGCCTACATGACCACTAAATGTGATTCTGGTTCTGATTCTGGACAGCACAAAAACTTACTACTTGTAGCCTTTGTCTAGTTGTGACCTAAACTTTGAATTAAAGCCTTTTTAACACTAGAATTGCAACACATTTTTTAAATACAGTCATATGATATTAGTCTCTAAAATGATGGAGCTTATGCTGTGTTTTATACAAACACAATTGTTTGATGTCAGATGTGTACTTAGATCATATGATTTGTTTTTCCTAATTGCTGTCTCATATACAGTTAAGTTTCATGTTGCATTGGTCCTTCTGGCTTTAGGCACAGAACAGTCTTGATGTGTATTAATATCAAGCAAATAAAACATTTTCACACGTTGTCAGTCTATGCTCGTTCACTTGCAATTGGTTCTGTTCATGCTACATCATCTTTTCATTTTTCCATGAACAAATTGATGCAGGCTGTGTATTAATTACTCCAAGTTGTTTGAAAAACATTATGATGTCATTTCTGGTGAGTTTATATTAGAGAAATTACCTGAATCAAATCATGAACCTCAGAACTGGGAGGGGTGGAGGTCTACTTTTCGCCTGTTCTGTATTGTTATTGTTTTTCCTAACCTATGGAGTGAGATTCGTGCTACCAGAGATTAGTAACTTGGTGCATTTTGGTCAGGCAAGCAAACAAGAGTTTCATTGTACTTTTGTACATGTGACAATAAATTTTAACTGAACTGATTATAATACATTACATTTATAAATCATAACTGAACTGATTATAATAGATTACATTATTTATCAAGGTCATTGACCACTTGTTTGTTATTACCAGGTTCACAATGCAAATCAACACTTGGCATTATGTGCCTTTTGTGGCATGTCTTATTGATGCACAGTAAAAACTATGGATACTAAAAAGGCAGATTATGCAATAAAGCTGAGTCAGAATGAACTGCTAAAAAATATTATTGGATTTTATAACTCATGCTGAGTTTCTGTTCAATGTAGCAGAGAATGAGTGAGGATGGCATTTCTGAGCAAGTAAAAGTAATAAGAAAATATAATTGTTTCTTTGTCAGCAGGCCATTATTCAACCCAATAACACGAGAAGGTAGATATGAAATGTGATTCTTATCAATCAAATCAACTTATAATATTTTTTAATTAACCAACAAGGCTACCGATAGTGTCTACTATAATAAAGAGGCATGCAGCTAACTCTGTGTAATCACAATCTCCTCCAGATGCTTTCTGTGGCTCATGACTGAATTAACTGGAGTTCCAACAGTTTTTCAGATTTATCTATGATATTCTTCATCTCATGTATTTAAATGCAATTGGATGATTGGAAATGTGACAATTTTTTGGAAATTCATTTCTAATTTTCTGCAGAACAGAGACAGTAATTTACCCTTGAGCAGCAACATTCAGTAATTCCAATAACAGTTGCATGAGAGGATTTTTTGAGTTAATACGGATGTGTAAATGCAGTCAAGTGTGAGACGGGGGGAGATAAATGTTGATTCACACCTGGGTACCAGTGTTCAATACAGTTTCTCTAGCAATTAAGATTAGAATATTTTTTTATCATATTGTGCATGTTTCAAACCCATTTTTGCTTTTCTTTTTATGTAAATATAGGTTTTAGAAGTTGTAGAACATAGCACTGTGGTTACTACCATTCTTGAAGATTATTCTAGAATATTTAGAACTATTTTGAACCATTTTTTGGATGCCATTTCGTTGTCTGTTCCACTGCCATGTTGTTATTTTGTTTGCGTTTCACTTCTGGGGTCAAATGTATGAAGTTCTTTGCAAACACTTTCTTCCCATCACAGTTTGTGAAAAAAATAAAGAAAAGGATAGTGTGGCTGTTTATTTAGTTAGATCTCCTGGTAAAAGACTTCTCATCTACGTATTTTTAACTACGATTTTGAGGTTTTTTATTTTGGCTTGGCAACGGTGTTTAATCACCTTCCTGGTTTGTTTTTCTGGTCCATTATTTAAACATTTCTCTTTCAAATGTTTGGAGTCAGAACATTTAAGTGTAAAAAATGAGGAAAATGTCATCAATATCTTTTTCAGGATGGAATTTTAGAGTTAAAACAACATGGGCATTTGTAGCGCAGAAAACGTCAAGAAAGAACAGGAGCATGACACACACCACTCATTGGCGTGATAAGAGGAGCTTCAATTGTTAAAGGTGACCTGGATCTTGTGTGACTGGCAAGTAGACAAAGACCCACTGAACAAGTTGTATTGCTGGTCACAGGAATAAAAGTAACTGATAACTTTTTACAAATGTACACAAAGTATACTGTATGTAGAGTTTTTTCAATCCAGAGAATGTTCTTTCAATTATTATAGACTAGCAGAATACCCGCGCTTCGCAGCGGAGAAGTAGTGTGTTAAAGAAGTTATGAAAAAGAAAAGCAAACATTTTAAAAATAACGTAAGATGATTGTTAATGTAATTGTTTTGTCATTGATATGAGTGTTGTTGTCATATCTATCTATTTATATATATATATATATATATATATATATAAAATAGCTGCGATTGGCAGCGGAGAAGTAAAAAGAAAAGGAAACATTTTAATAATAACGTAACATGATTGACAATGTAATTGTTTTGTAATTGTCATGAGTGTTGCTGGCATATATATATATATATATATATATATATATATATATACATACACACAGACACATATATAAACATATATATATATATATACACATCTATACACATATATATACAGTTATATATATATACATATACACACATACATATATATACATATACATATATATACACATACTGTATATATACACACACACATATATACATACTGTATATACAACATATACATATCTACATATATACTGTATATACACATATATATACAAATCTACATATATATATCTACATATATATATTAGGGTGGGACTCGATTAAAAAATTAATCCAATTAATTAGAGGCTGTGTAAGAATTAATCTTGATTAATCGTATGTAATCGCACGTAAATTTGCCCCAAATCGCAAATGTTTTTTTTATTTAAAACGGTTTTAGTGGGCTTACAGAATCAAATAATAGACATGGACATGAATATTGTAAACTGAAGCTGTTTTAATTTCTGAAAAAAGCTTTTAAACTGCATTTGAATTCAAAACAGAAACAAAAATATCATCCCTGGTTAAAATTGGGCAGACTTAAAAATAAAGTGGTAGTTTAAGTACTTTAAGTACATTTTCAGAATAGTATTGTCTTTAAATAATAATAACCAAAATTTCACCATAAAGTGCAGTTTTCTTCTTAAAAAATAAGTCAGAAACATAAAAGGTAATTTGACCAGCTTACTCTTTAAACTCTGAGTAACATTAGCCAAAATTATTTTGTACATTAGGCTAAAACAGTGTGATCATTGAACATTTTGTAATTAGATGTATTTAGAATTACTAACGGTCACGGAAGTCCAATGATCCCCAGTAAGAGCCACAAAGTCCGCTTTCTGTAATGCATCTAATTTTGCTTGCTTTTCAGTGCGCACAAAACCATGCTTTTATCAAGGCTTCGCTCGGGTAGTCGAAATGATCAGTCGTAGGAACGCGCTTTATTCCGACTCTAACATTTTTGTAGCTGTGATGTGTGCATCAGTGTAATGGATGTACCAGGAAATCATGCATTGACAAAAGTTCCGTTTGCTTGGAATTGAAAGTGTGATTAAATGCGTTAGTTTTTAACGCGTTATGGAGTACATGCATCGAAGCTTCTCAACTGTGCTTGTGCTAAGAAAGGGAAAATTTTAAAAATAACGTAACATGATTCTGCGTTAACCTAATATTTTTTCATACGTCCCAAACCAAGGAGATGGGAAGGTAAAATGAATCGGTAGCGTATATAGTCAGTACATCCCTCTCGGAATCGAACCTCGAATGTCGGCGTTAGAGGCTTAAGACTCTACAATTGCACCACCGCTTGTCTATGCTAAAATATGTATTGTAGATCGGGCTATAGATATACATTTATATATATACCCGTGTACCGCAGTGGAGAAGTAGAAGTTATGAAAAAGAAAAGGGAACATTTTAAAAATAACGTAACATGATTGTCAATATACAGTAATTGTTTTGTGAGTGTTATTGAATGTTGCTGTCATCAAGGATTTGATTATCATTATTTCTTTCAATCAGGTTCGTATTTGTACGATGTTTGTCAATCGTTGTAAAGATAAGAGGTTTCATTCATCGATTAGTTTCTTACTGCATCAATAAACAGCTCGTCTTCCTTTTTATCTGTGATGTGACAAACTGCATGCATGGGTTTTTTTTTTACGCTGTCTTCCTTTAGCGGGACATTGACTTTTCCACCGTGTGCTTTGTTTCCACAGTAGCTGCATTTATGAATATGCTTATCAGGCGCTTCATATTTTTGCTGCCTTTTCAATTGTGTAATTCGGTTTTGTTCAGCTCTTTGGAACTGTTGCTTTTATCTGTGCACTGCATCAGTTCACGTGAGCCACTCGGTGTACTTGCATCGAAGGTTCCCAGCTGTGCTGGTGCCATCTCGTGCTATGTCCATAGCTTTATTTAATGTTACCTTAGTCCTGGCACTTAAAACTTTCTCTGGCAGTTTCGCTGAGTTTGTGTCAAACACCACCCTGACCATCTCATCTTCCTCTCCATAAGCACAGTCCTTCACCCGTGAATATTTACCCGTGGCAGTTTGCTATTGGATTGCCGCTGACGGATGGCCTTATATGGGCAGGCACTAAATTACAAACGCCAGCGGCAGCCTGTCTATGAACTTAATTTAAAGTGTAGGTTTACATCGTGCTTTGTTTCCGAAGTAGCAGAACTCGCTTCTTATTGTTTCGCTGCCTTCTCAATTATATAATGCATGTTTTCTTCAGCGCTTTTTTGAGGTCTTCCTGGTTTTCTATGTACTGCGTGATTACGTGGGAGGCGTGATGATGTCACACGAAACTCCGCCCCCACGGCGTTGAAGCTCATCTCCATTACAGTAAATGGAGAAAAACTGCTTCCAGTTATGACCATTACGCGTAGAATTTCGATATAAAACCTGTCCAACTTTTGTAAGGAAGCTGTAAGGAATCAACCTGCCAAATTTCAGCCTTCCACCCACACGGGAAGTTGGAGAATTAGTGATGAGTCAGTGAGTGAGTGAGTGAGTGAGTGAGTGAGTGAGTGAGTGAGGGCTTTGCCTTTTATTAGTATAGATTGTTATTATTTGTGCTGCCTTTTATTTTCACAGTATTTACGGTACTTTGAGCCAGCCTATTGTGAAAAATTCTACATAAAATAAATAAAATCCCTGAGCCTTACCTTGCGTAAATGTTAAAGGAAGGCATAGCCAGGGGACACTCTATCAATCCTGTCTAAATTTGAATGCTTCTTCCCGTTTTCATTTCACTTTAGTGTGCTAATTGAAATGTATAAGTATAGTCCTTAAGTTTAAATGATCTTTTACCACTTAATGGTTTGTTATGGATAACAGCAATAAAATGTACATTTTAGTTGTCAGAATTAAATATGTGCTGTATGACATAAACTACTGAATGTTTTTTTCCCATAATACAGGTGTGCCAAGGTGTCTATATTTAGGTGCTAAACAGGTTATGGCTGACTTTTAAATCCATATTTACTGTTAGTTTCTAGCCGCTTATTGCACTTTCATACAGGATCACTTTTTTGGTTTAATAGGATTATTTTTATTATTGTTTCCATAGCCTGCTGAGTTTGTTTGTTTTTTCTGTAACGCTGTTGTTGGGTGGCACATCTGCAACACCTTCATTGTCTGGAGTGAAGGAGAAAATTGCAATTCTTAGGACCAACCGGATATGTTTGTAGGTTTTTGTGATGATTAATGTTTGTTGTGTTTCTCAGCATAATCAAACATATTTATAGTATTTTGTTTTTTTCTGTTTCTTGTTTATTTAATGACTAAGAACATATAATTGCAATATACAGTAATATCTTTCCAAAAACAACAGAACTAAATCATGTTCAGTACGTCCCGCAGCTATGAAGAAATCACTCATTTAAAGGCAATACCCTCAAAGAATTTAAATTATATTATTTTTATGCATACCTGTGTGCAAAGAAACTATTCTTGATTTGGTTATCTGCTAAGATGCTTTGAGATGTTGCTAATAAAATTGAAATGCAGTTCAGACCTTTTTTTTTCATAGAAAGCAGGTTTATTGTTAAAAATTAATGCTTGAGATGTCCACAAAGGTTGAGATGGCTATCATATGAGCTGACTCACCTGCGTGTGAGGGCTGCATGCGGCTCTCCTTTGCTGTCCCACAGACGTACACATTTTTTTTTTTTACTAAGTGCTGCTGTAGATCATACAATTCTGAAGAAAGATGTAGAACTTAAAGGAAAAAATAGTGTTGGGGTGCAATACCCTATTCTCTATAAGTTGTCAATGAGGGATCATGGAGACTACCAGATGGCACTTAACTCAAAGAAATATGAAAATCCTTAACATCATTTTAAACTGCAGTACAGGTTATAAGGAAACACAAGGGATTATAGTGTTTATTGACACAAAGTATTATTTTTGCAAAGGTCCTGTTGAAAAATTAACCTCATAAAGTATACTGTAGAATAAATACACTGACATAACCTAACATTTCCAGTTCTTCAAGCAGCAGCATGTCAGCACTGTGTGTTATCAGGGATAGGAGAATAATGGTGAACCTCTTAGATGAGCTGAAAGCAAGTATAAAATGCTGTTTGGTCGAGGGGTTTGCTCATCCCTTCTGCTGCAGTACATGTGGCAGTCATCGAAGAAGGTATAATTCAGTACTAACAGCAATACAAATTGTGAAAAATATTGTTAACTTCATTGTATCAGGATAATCTATAATACATTTACTACACAACTAGTTAGATTTATGTCTGCACCTTAACTCATTCAATTTGGAGGCAGGTGGAATGATGGCTCGTAGGCTAGGGATCTGTACCAGTAATTGGAAAGTTGCTGGTTTGAATCCTGTAAATGCCAGAAGTGACTCTACTCCTTTGGGCCATTGAGCAAGGCCTTAACTTGCAATTACTTTGTCCTGGGTGTGACATTAATCTGCATCCAGCCCAGCAAGCAGGTCCTCTAAGTTACAGGGAAAACTCTGAGGTTGGTGGCAGCCACTGCAAAAAGACCTCACACTTGTTTCAGTGTAGTGCTGAGGTGTCACCTGCCACACTCGGGTCCCAATCCAAGTGGTTTGTTGTGTGATAGGTGCGGCAACACGCTATCAGCGCATGCTCCCAACCTCCTCCTCTTAGTCCTTGTGTGTGGTGTATGTGCATATCTGTGAGGGTGTTAACCCTGCAATGTACTGGCGACCTGTTCAGGGGATTGTTGCTGCCTTGTGCTTTATATTTCCCATGATAGGCTCCAGCCCCCAGCGACTGGTGGGTTCAAATGGTATATTCATGCTATTTGGAACAACATGATCAATGTAAATAGAAAATGAATATTTTGAATATTTTATTTCAATTGGATCACAGCTTGTAATTATATTGCACTAGTTAGTTTATTTCAAAAACCTAAATTCAATTTATATGTTTATATTTTATGGCTCTGCTTTAGTAAGATCACCATTCCTGTAGACTACAGATTAAGCTATGATGACAAGTACAGATCAGAGGTTGGTAGCAACATTTAGACTCAAATGCATTTGGTAAAGACTTTTCAAAACAATGTTAATTTTTTTCTAGCGCCTGAGTGGGCAACAGAGCTGCTCCTCTGGTTCGAAACAGACATTTGGCAAATGACTTACACAGAGTGACAGAGGATATGTAGTCAACAGTGAGTACAACAGGGATGCCAAGAGAGTCATTTTGGAAAACAAAACTTGCCCATTCTTAGCATGAATAGGGAATGTCACCTGAAGACCCACATGAGCTACAGAAGAAGATAAGAAACACATACACTACACATTGGAGAACTGGGAAAGCATAATCTCATCTGATGAATTCCAGTTCCTTCAGACTGATACTGATGGGAGGACCATAACATGATAAAAATATGTCATTGGTCTGTGAATCCCCCCCTACTATGTACCAATAAGGCAGACTGGTGATGATGGATTAATGTTACAGAGTATTCTTCATGGCACAAAATAAATATGAGTAGAGCACCATTTACTGTAAATGGCACTGCATCTTTCAGCAGTGTACCAATCTGAGGAAAAGGAATTATTCAGGAAGACAAAAGTCCATTACATGAGCAAGGCAAGAAAGGCTTTGGAATGGCTTCCAGAAAATAGCATTGTATTCAACTAAATTTGGTAACTTGCTTTATTCTACAGATCTCATAGTGGAGTGTCTGCGGGATGAGATAGAACAAACTATTGGGAGTATAGAAATGCTAATCTGCCATAAGTTTGGGAGTCAAATACCTGGCAACTCTGTGCTGAGTGCGCTTTGAGGGCAAACAGATGGAGGCAGCTCATTAGGCAGGTGTAACCTAATAAAGGACGATATATAAAAGATTCTGTAGTTTGCACAAGGATGACTATAAATGAATTAATTCTTTACATTTTTATATGAATAATAAGTCATTTATATTAATCATTTAGTTTAAAATGTACTTGAAATAAACTTTTGTAAATGTTTACTATTTTCTTCTACATTTTTACTTTTTAATGTGATCTGTAATGTAAAATTCAATTAAATATATTCTAATTCCACTAATAATTAGTGTAAATAAATGCAATACAAGCACATACATAATACTGAAAAGTAAACAGACAATGATCATGTGATATATAAATAAAAATATACATATACACATACAGTGGGTTCCAGATATTAAGCTTTTTCATGTATGTGTACAATATTGAATATTTCAGATAATGTATCACTATAAAATTTTCTTTCCCTGGAAATACAATGCTGAATGATGAAAAAAATGACGAAAATACAGTATCTAATAAGAAAGAAAATGAATGTATGAGGTATTCTGAACTTCTCAGCTGCATGCCAACAGTTAGGTGCACGTCCTTTTATGATTAGCTATTTAGACAAATGTGTCCTTACCAGCCCTCGGCACCAAAGACAGAATGGCATGCAAACAACTAAATGTACTCATTACACCACAGTACTCAATACTGTTTCCATAAGTAAAAAATCTGTAGGAGGATAACATAATGAAAAAAGGAAAGGCGTGAACAGGATTGTACAGTAGTATAGGTTTAAATAAATAAAGATAATAAATACAAATTGAACAAATCATAAGAAAACTTCACATTTTGGTTTGGCACTGTGCAGTTTAGCTACTGATACAAAGCACCACAGGAAGTGTTGGCAGTTTTTGTACTAGGAGTTAATGAAAGTCTTGACATACCATAATAACAGGCTGTTTCTTCACTCTTCATCCTGCTTTTATTCTTCTAATTAAAATACAGTCCTGCTCAAACTTTCTAACCACAGCAATCAAGATTATTCATCTGCTCAAGGTAAGAAAAAATTCTGCATCAACTGTCATTAATTAAGTGTATTTTATGTTTATAATTCATTAATACATTGTAGAGTATCACCTTTGGTTTTTTGATTAAAGAATTACGTCAAGGAGAATATTTGTTATGATGATCTACAGTATCTAGTGTAACAGTGTCTTTCGCTATTCTTATGGAGAAAATAGCACCTTTCCACTCGGTTTCATTAAGCCAGTGGTTCTCAACCTGTGGGGCATGAAGTAAAAAAAAGGGGGGCGTGAAGATGTGAAAAAAAGAAAACAAGAATCAAAATTATAAAAAAAAACAAATTAACTTAAACTACATTCTGATACTAGAACAATAAATATAGAGTTAGATAAATGTCGATAAACGTTAAGTAGGTATAGTAAAATATGCATCTACATTTCAAAAAAATGTTGGGGGGCGCGATTGAAACTGTTATGAAAACTCGGGTTGCAAATAATTAAAGGTTGAGAAACGCTACTTTAAGCTTTTATGGTCCGTATTGTGTTGGTATGGGTCACACATATAAATAGTTTTAAGTACAAATTGCAACTTTCCATGGTCAGTTACATTCTAGATTCCACAAAGGCCATTTCAGTTGAAAGCAAAACGTCTGAAAATGGGTCCATCATCTGTGATGACACATCTACCCTAGTAGGCAGCAAGAAGATAAAGAAAATGGCACACTTAGAATTATTTGTGCTCATTATTGTTTTGAATAATTTGTTTAAAATACACTGCTTTTACATATTTGGCAGTAATACTTGTGGTTTCCTTCTTATTCTGAGCCATGCTGTATTGTTAAGTACACAAAAATCTTCATAATAACACTTCCGCTCGTGATCTTTCATAACAATCTCCTACCTCCATTATTCCTTGCTAAACTGAATTAATCAAACATGACGATTCATATGTCTGTACTCTGCACCCTGTTCCCAAAGCACTGACCTGAAAAAGTCACAGTTTGTGATACAGGGCCTCTTCCTCTGAGGTGGTGACTCACCATGAAACATTAGGTCTGCATGCCCCACTTACTCAGCTTTGGCTATCGGCTCTTATTTGCAGCTGGGCATTAAACAAATAGGCAGTGTAAGCTAGCAGTTTAAACCTCACACACCTGTTGGCAATGCCGCTGTAAAAATACTGTATGTATTTCATCTCAATTTGTTGTTATTAAATCTTACAGTTAAGTGAAAAGTATTTTTTGCTAGTTCCACTGCAAAAACATCAAACATACAGTGACAATAGAACAACATCGTATGGAAGACACAAAATGATAAACAAAGAAATGAACAGTGGCAATAAATGCCAGGAAAAAATCAATAGGTTGTAAAAGGTTACAGTGTATAGTTCAAGTAACATGTTTGGATTTAATTATCTACAAAAAGTCCAAAACATAGAGATTAAGTGATTTACTGTGCTTTCAAAATAGGTTTGATCTCTCTGATCCTGAAAAGAGAAAAAAGGAAATTCTAAAAGAAAAGAATATGAAGCTTTCACCCATTTATTGTCTCTTTGACTGTACAATGTCAATGAATCATTAACTACAATTGTATTACTGTCTTTCTGTAAGAACCATATATAGATCTTGGTGATTTGAAAATCTTTACAACCCACAAAATTAATTAATTAATTAATAATTATTGTTTTATACAGTATTTGTAAACTGGACCAAACAACCATAAGGCAACTCTGATTTTACTAGCCTTTTTTGTTAATCTTTTTTTGTTCCAAATAAATACAGTACAGAAGAATTGAAGTA
Organism: Polypterus senegalus; assembly: GCF_016835505.1. Lineage (NCBI taxonomy): Eukaryota > Metazoa > Chordata > Cladistia > Polypteriformes > Polypteridae > Polypterus > Polypterus senegalus. The sequence continues at coordinate 112,435,380 of NC_053156.1, forward strand.
ATATGACATTCTAGCGTACGTTTCAGTTAAACAAAATTTCAATATTTAAAAAGCCTCTGTTCAATCAGCACCCATATATTACTGAAACATTTAAAATTTGTACTCTTTAACTACATTAAAATTGCTACCCTGAACCAGAATAGAGAGCAAATTTTATATAAAATGAGGTCAAAGAAACAAGAGGCAAGGGAGGCACTCTGTGTTATACAGTCAATTATCAATTAAAACAATAGGTGTTTAGCAGAGACACAAGCAGGAACACAGCAAAGTTAATTTAAAATAGCATTAATGAAATCTTTCTGAATTCTAAAGAAGCTATGCACAGTTCAACATATAGAAAGTATGTTTTTTTCTAGTTTTAGATAATGTAACTTATCATTTCACCCCTGAGTTATGGAAGGTGCATTAGGATTCTTCCATTTGAGGATAATTAGTTAACACACTAATTTAGTGTAAGAAATAATGGGCAGTTTATCACCAGATAGTCTTAGCCCATCTGGAATAACTCCAAAGGCTGCTGTAAGAGGATTTGCAATGATCGTAAATCATACACTATCTGGTATATACAAAAATATTTTTTCCAAAAGGGCATTAAGCATTGACCATCCCAAAACAAATGCCTGAGCGAGGCTGAAGCTACCTGGCATCATTCATGATTATGGTCCAATCCCTAATAAATTTTAAAGTTGTGTGCAGTGGATGATCTTAAGCTGACCTACTACTGTACATGTTTTGGACAAAGTGAACCACAACTGAAAAGATGTGGCTGGATATAAAAAAGGTAGTTCTTCTGTTTGAATAGCTTTTTTCAAGCCCAGACACAAATTCTCAATTGGATTGAGATCTGGACTCTGACCCAGTCCCACCAGGACATGTCTTTGTTGCTTTGGGTTTTTGCTTAGGGTTATTGTCTAACTGTAAAACTAATCTTCTCCCAAGGTGTCAGTTTCTTGCAGACAACATCACGTTTTCCTTCAGGATTTCCATGTATTTTGGTAATTTCAGTTTACCCTGTACTCTCACAACCCCACAGTATCATGCTGTCACAGCAATGTTCAATGGTGGGAATTGAACGTTTTTGAAAATGTGCACTACTTGCCATACACCAAACATAACATTTAGTATGAATACCAAAAAGCTCAGTTTTGCTCTCTTTAGACCATGGAACCTTCTTCCAGGTGACTTCAGAGTCTCCTATGTGCCTTCTGACAAACTCTAGCTGTGTTTATTAACAGTAGCTTTCTCTTTGCCACTCTCATGTAAAGCTGCAATTGGTGAAGCACCCGGGCAACAGTCGTTGTTTCTCCAGTCTATTCAGTGTAGCTTGTAAATTCCTCAGTTATCACAGTGCTCATGGTGGCCTCCTTCATTAGTCTTCTTGAATGATCAGACAGTTTTCTTTTTTTTTTTTTTTTTTGGTGTCACACGTGTGCATGGGAAATAACTTCAGGGCTTGTCAACTTGTAATTCCACTGCAGGCCAAGGGTTGGTGTTGTCCTGGAATGCTTTTCCTCTCCTTCTCTCTGCAGATCCAGAAACCTCTCTGGCACGTGACATCAGTTTCAGTTCTGTGGCTCCTGGACCTGTCTTTTATGCCTCATCAACTTCATAACCAGCACCACCACTGTCTTTCTCCAAGCTGATTGGACACTCACATCTGTAAAAATGTTTCTTGTCTAACACGTGAATTGGTGTCTATTAGCCAAAAGAAGAAGTGTTACATCATCTGGGATTTGCCCAAGGCTGTCCCAAACACTTTATCTGTATCTCTGTGCTTTAATTACAAGTGACAGATTTACAGCTGTGCCATATTCTCTCCATTTATTAATGACCGATTTAACTGAACTCCTTAAGATATTCAGTGACTTGGATATTTTTTTGTATTCATCCCCTGACTTGTGCTTTTCAATCACCTGTTCACAGAGTGGCTGTTTAGTGTTCTTTTTTCTTCTTTGTGTAGGTCTGGTAACAATACAGACTCACCACAAGTTGGACATTCCAGATAAGGTGCATTTATAGTACATTTAATTAAAACTTCTTGACTATGAACAATCTCAAATTTAGCCAATTATGTTACTTTTAAAAGTAATTGGCTGCCCAGTGTGTTGTATTAAATGGAGTAAATGGGGAGCAGGGTATGTAATCAGTCAATTATTTTGTGTTTTGTATTAACCAATTTAAACCCCTTTGAAGAGATCTGTTTACACATTGACATTAAAGAATCTTTTTCTGTTGATCAGTGTCAAAAAAACAAATTAAATCCACTGTGATTCAGTGTTGTATAACATCCATCCATCCATTATCCAACCCACGATATCCTAACTACAGGGTCACAGGGGTCTGCTGGAGCCAATCCCAGCCAACACAGGGTGCATGGCAGGAAATAAACCCCGGGCAGGGCGCACACACACACACACACACACTAGGGACAATTTAGAATCGGCAATGCACTTAACCTGCATGTCTTTGGACGGTGGGAGGAAACCAGAGTACCCGGAGGAAACCCATGCAGACACGGGGAGAACATGCAAACTCCACGCATGGAGGACCCGGGAAGCGAACCAGGGTCTCCTAACTGCGAGGCAGCAGTGCTACCCACTATGCCACCGTGCCACCCTGTTGTATAGCATTAAAATATGCATACTTCAAAGGGGGTGCATACATTTTACACTGTAATAATACTGTATCTATGATGAAATAAATCCACCACATATAAACTTCATGGCACATTTAGTTGCGAACCTGGTCAAGCACTTCCCTTTTTTGCTTACCAGCCATAATACTTCTTTCATGTGACCTTAATCTGGACAGGTGACCACTTGAAGGAGAAACCCACCCTCAAACTACCACCTATTCCACATATCTCTCAAGAAAGAGTTAATCTGGATTTTACCTCGGTCTCAATCCAGTGCAATAGAAAAGAAACAGCCAGGCCATTTCTTAGTGCATTATGAGTTGGTTTTGTGGAATTTGTAGGATTTTTCTGTTTCCTGGAAACTGTTGCACTGTGACAGCAATCTCATTTTCTTTGGAGCTCATTTTTCATAATGATTGGATTTTAGCAGTTTCTTCAGCGCTTTAAGCTGCAAAAAAGTTTTTTATAATCCTTTTGTATATGCTTTCTTTGAAATAGCTTTATTTGGAACTAGGATGATAACATTTCAATGGACCTGATTTGTGCAAAAGTCACACTGCTTATGCTAGAATGAACTTAAGGTCCTAATGAAATAAGTTGTGACTGAGTCATTCTGCCAGTGATGAATTGTTCTATGCACTATTTGCACTTCTGACCCACTAGAACGCTAGGAAAGGAGCACTCACAATCCTGCACATATGAGTCACTCTGCGTTGTCTGCTGTGACAATGTCACACTGACTCATCTGATTGGAAAAGCGTGGATTGTCAATTCCAATTCCTTGTTTTCTCATTCAGAATGAAATACGTAATCATTCATCCACCATTTTGTGATCTTTCTCTCTGCTAGGCCATTCTATGTTTAAACACAGTTAAGATAATGAAATGAAAAAATAAATGTGGCTGTTTATTGGGATTGCTAGGGACTGAATCACTGAATTACTTGTCTGTCCTGACACTATTAGCTAACTCAAGGGTTTTTTGGGTGCTAAAGAGATGATGAAACTGTGTTACATAACTAATACTAAAGCATTTTACAGCTGTTCCCCTGCTTACCAATGTGTTTTCAGAATTCCTTTCTTTCCAATATCTGTGACACTAACGTTTCTTCTGCTCATTTCACTTCTTCCTTTAATGTGTTGAGTTTGTCATATATTGTCTACATCTATACCTAAACATGTTGAGTTATATTCTTGTGTAAGTCTTTGTTAACTTATTTTTTGTTAAGTGCAATGTTAACTGCAAAATGTAAATATAATATATGCAGTATATACAGTATATAAAATAAACTTTTTTGTATTGATGGGCAGTATGGCAGCAAAACAGCTACTTGAAAACCTGAGGGACTTAGGTTTGATTTCTGGCCATGTCACTGTCTGTATTATTGTCCACTTTGGTTTTCTTGATATTACCTTCTTAGTTCCAAAGATGAGGATGGACAAAGATGTGTCTCAATTACACTCTCATGAGGTGGTGTGGGCTTGCTCTTAAAAGTATCCAATCCAGAATTGATTCTTTCCTTGTGTTCAGTGTGGCCAAAATGATCTCTATCTACACATAACCCTGAAATTGTATTAAGAGTGTTCATAAATGAGTGAATAGATGGATGGGCTTAGTAAATGAAAGGAGGGGTGGAAGAATGAATCACTGATTCATGAATTGAGGTTATTGATAAGAAAATGCACAGTGACCAGAAGTTCACAATGTCGTTAAAATAAGGGACATGGACTGACCTCCAAATAATAAAGCCAAAAGAACACAAACAATCAGCCATATAATAATAATAATAATACATTTTATTTTATATAGGGCGTTTCCCATGCTCAAAGGCACTTACAGAATATAAGAAAGAACGGCAGAGTATACAGTATATAGTATCGTACAAACCAAATAAATAAATAAAGAAGATTAAGACAGTAAATTCAGAGAAAGCCTAACAGACAACATAATTGATGGTCTAGCACACAAACAGAGGTTACATGAGCATCTTGACAGAGAGGTAAACTGAGAGAAGGTAGTAAAGTCAAGTAGAGCTAAAAGCCTTCCTGAACAGATGAGTTTTGAGTTGTCTTTTAAAAGAATTCATGGAGTCAGCTGATCTGATTAACTTCAGTAGGTCATTCCAGAATCTGGGCGTTATACAGCTGAAGGCCCTGTCACCCATGGAGTGTAGATTAGTGTGGGGCACAACAAGATTGCCAGAATCAGAGGACCTTAGTGGGCGGACAGGCACATAGTGATGGAGAAGGTCACTAATGTAGTTTGGCGCGAGGTTATTTAAGGCTTTGTAGGTTATTAATAGAATTTTATATTAAATTCTGTAAGACACAGGGAGCCAGTGAAGGCGAAGCAGGATGGGTGTGATGTGCTCGCTGTTGCTGGTTCGAGTAAGGACTCTTGCAGCTGAGTTTTGAATAAGCTGGAGCTGTGATATAAGATTAGAAGTGGCACCTGCCAGCAGTGAGTTACAATAATCGATGCAGGATGTGTTAAAAGCATGGACAAGTTTCTCAGCATTAGAAAAGGAGAAGAAGGAGCAAACACGTGATATGTTACGGAGGTGAAAGTAAGAAAGTTTCTTAATGTGATTTATGTGGGCGGAATAAGAAAGGGAGGAATCAAAAATGACACCAAGATTCTTTGCAGTAGAGGCAGGTCTGATGAGATCACCGCCAAGATGGACTGGGAAGGAGCTCATTTTATTAAGTTGCACTTTAGTCCCAATTTGCAGGAGTTCAGTTTTGTTGCAATTTAATTTTAAAGAGTTCTGCCTCATCCAGGTTTTAATTTCACTAAGGCAGGTTGTGAGCTATGCGTATAGGGGATCTCCTTCCAGGACTCATTTAACATATTTTTTTAGATATGGTCAGTTACTGTTACATGAGACTGCACTCATGCCACCAGGAGGCAAGATATATATTTCTTTGCATGAATAAACTTTACAGTTCTAAAATTTTCCCTTATAATGTCATTTTTTGGGCAGTGGTGACTCTGAAAACAGACACTTTCTATTTGTTTTGACCTAACACAGTAATGGAGGTGCAAAAATGAACATGGAAAGTGTTTTTCATCAAAGCTGAATGGTTCACTGTGTTCTCACTGTCCAAATACTTTTCGTCTTCATCACAGTGTACTATAAATCTAGCACCATAGGAGCGGGACTGCAAGCCAAAACAATACACAGTCCAAAGCTATCTCCTTTCTACTAACCCCAATTTAGGCACTTATACAAGATGCAGTCATATTTTAAAAAGAAATCAATAAACACTTAAAATTAGAAAAGTTTCTATTTTTGATGGAATGCTATTATAGTTGCTTTTTGGGTGGTGTTCTGTTTGAACATTTATATAAAATTAAATCTGCTTTTTGACATTAGTACTCTGACAGTTTTATGATTTATTGGATAAATCATAAAGTCTTGTCAGTTGCACTGTTTAAAAATTAAAGTGCATTTATTAGGTATGCTGGTTTGATGTTTACATACCTTGGCAACTACAAATGGCAAACAAGAACATTTTTACGCTGATCCCCGCGTGCACCTTCTGTGAGCAGTCTAATTAAATGAACATTGCTTCACTTTGACTTGAACCTTCCCTATTCCTTTTTTTTTCTTTTATATTCCATAGAAAGCCTACGCCTAGTCTGGGTATATTTTTGTGTGGATATGATGCCTTATTCTGGCAGTCACAGGCATCATTATTCTGATGGGGTTAATTGCTGGGCACACTGATTTACATGCACCCATTTGTATTTATTAATATAATAGTAATCAACGTTATAACAGTTTATATGCGTTGTCATTCTCCTGGCACCATTAAACCTTCTTGCTTCATTAGTACTTTTGATATTACATAACAAATGTATTATGCTTCGCTTTTCCTTCCATTTGTGTGTACAGCATGTACCTGTGCCAGTCGTATATATATGAATTTTGCAATACAAATATAACAAAATGGCTTCTCCAAATAAGAAATATGATACTCGCACTGCCCATTTAGACTTCCAAGTACCATCTTAAATGATACAATGCCATGTAGGTAAGAGCTAGGGGTTTTAAACTGTTGAATATCCTACATGTTTATCCCATCTTTAAACTTAAGTGCATGACTTCAAATAAACAATTTACTTAGTCATTTCTACGCTCAATTTCTATATGGTAAGTTAAATTATATTTTCTAATTTTTTGTGATTGTTATTGGGTAAAGCTTTACAGCAACATGCTGCCTCAACAAAATGATTACATGATATTTATTTTCTGAACTTGCTTTTTCCATTGGAGGGTGTCTGGAAGCCATAGCTTATCCCATTGCTTACCTTGGATCAAGGCAGAAATCTTCCCTAGAATAGATTCCAGTCCATTTTAGGGTATTAATATGCCTCCTATCATGTGTAGTACCACTTTGTAGACACCAGTTAACCTACCCTTCTCATCTCTGAGGTATGACAGAATGTGTTTTTAGAATTTTTAGAAAAGTCAGTTTAACTAATTGACTAACACATGTCTTTGGGACAACCTAAGAAAAACCCACCTAAACAGAGGATGCTGGGTCTGTGTTGCAACAGCAGTACTAACCATTGTCTTGTAGAAATTGATATATCAATAAATACTTTTCATTTAAAATTAAACTCACACTTTGCAGCATCTGACACAATAAATATAGCGTATGATTTGTTTGATTAATTTTTATATTGCACTGTATTTCCAGGGTGCAAATTTCAAATTCAGGAGACTGGATTTATGCGGCAGCAGCATTAGCTACAGAGCTGCAATGCTTCTCACTACATGACCCAATCATGTCTAACTATTCACAGTTCAGTTAATAAAAGCTAAACTACTTACAGATTCTCATAATGAAACCTGAGTATATTTTTAAATACCACCTTTGTCTCTTCCCTTCCACAGACACAAGCCATTTCTATTAGTCTTCACTCTTGGTCTGTTAATTAGTAATTTATGTCTGGGGAAACCAATTTTGCACCGGGCAAATTAAAATCACCAGCATATAACAACTTTTATTACTAAACAAACATGCTTTTAATTAGTTCAACCTCAGTCCTCGATTAGCCTGTTGATTGCACATCCACATCAGTCAGGTGGTTTCAGACGCTCTTTTAGCAAGCAGGCAAGCGCCATCTGGCAATAACCCCCTATGTTCTAAGAAATGGATTTAAAGTAAATGAAGCTTGTCACATTTTTGCAAAAGGTCAATTTAATTTGCACCTCCATCTTACTAAATCCTAATGTTCCACACTATTAACATGAGACAAGAGGTATAAGTAACTTTTTTCTCTCTTGATTTCAAGGAAATTTTTTCTCACAGATGCATTTCTATCTTTTATTTTTGCTGTGCCAGAAAAGTGCCATGAGTAGCTGTAGGATGACGATAGTGGTCCCTTTGGTATTTTACCCAAATAAATACTTTATTCACTGGCATCAGTTACAGAGTGAGGATCTGCTTCATTCTTGACAATTTCCTTAATCAGGGAACATGGGGAACTCATCAAGGATGAAACAAACATTTATTGCAGAAAACAAACAAAGTCACGCACACACACATTTGGACAAGCAAAAAACTCAAATCAGCTTGACCTAATGGTCAGAGAAGCACAGGATGACCACGTGAACTTCTCAAGAAGACAGTATGTGTGAAGAGCCAGGATCGCTTCCCGGGTCCTCCCTGCATGGAGTTTGCATGTTCTCTCCATGTCTGCGTGGGTTTCCTCTGGGTGCTCCAGTTTCCTCCCACAGTCCAAAGCCATGCAGGTTAGGTGGATTGGCGATCCTAAATTGTCCCTAGTGTGTGCTTGGTGTGTGGGTGTGTGTGTGACCAGAGGTGGGCTGGCGCCCTGCCCGGGGTTTGTTTCCTGCCTTACACCCTGTGTTGGATGGGATTGGCTTCAGCAGACCCCCATGACCCTGTAGTTAGGATATAACAGGGTTGGATAATGGATGGATGGATTGTTGAACAAGCGATTAATGACTTGCACCTGACCCATCCTCTCCATTCTCAGTAACACTCTGTCTCTTGCTTGATTAATAATGTACTTAGCAAATACAGTCTGCTCTGGCCCTTCTTGTGCAATGCCAGAGAGTTGTCAGTCCAGTCCAGTTTGTTGTTTATATAAACCATCAGGTACTTGTAGCTCTGCACCACTTCCACGTCCACCCCCTGAATAGTGACAGGTCTCATAGGCTCCTTGGCACTCGGGAGGTCCACCGCCAACTCTTTAGTCTTGCTGATGTTGTGTACCAAAAGACCTCCGACTTTCCTGCACTCTGACTTATGTCCAATTTTAATGCAGACAATGATGGAGGAGACATCTGAAAATTTCTGCTGCTATTGTAATGCAAGTCCATTACGTAGAAGGCAAATTAGAAAGGGAAAAGGGACACTTCCCAGAGGAGCTCATGTGTTACACACTACCATATCTGACTGTCCCTGAGCCTCACAAACTGTTGTCTGTTGGTCAGGTAGTCCAAAATCCAGTAGATTGTGGGAGTGTCAAGATGTAAAACCTTAAGCTTTTTCCCCAGTTGATGATGCAGTATGGTGCTAAAGGCACTGGTAAAATAAAGAACATTATTCTGATTGTGGTGGCAGCTTTATTCAGGTAGGAGTAGGCTTTCTGGAGCATGTAGATTAAAGTATCATCCACACCTATCTGTGCCTGATAGGCAAACTGCAGAGAATCAAGATGTTCTGAAACCAGGGCTTGCAGCTCTTTTAGTACCAGCCTCTCAAAAGTCTTTATAATGTATGAAGTAAGAGCAACTGGTCTGAAGTCCTTGGAAATCACTGGAATGTTCCTTCTTATGGTTATATCTGGTCTTTCTGTAATTCAGATTATACAATGGACTAATCCAGTGTTTCACAACCTTTACATATTTGCACCATAAGTTTTCATAACAACAGTTTTAATAACTTTTTTTGAAAGGAGCCCACTAATACCAATTTGTTCTTTTTTATTTAATGATATATCATAGGTGTATATTTTATTATACCTACTTAACTTTTATCGACATTTATCTAACTCTATATTTATTTTTCTAGTATCAGAATGTAGTTTAAGTTAATTTGTTTTGGTTTCAATAGATGTATTTTTCTTATTTTCGATTCTTGTTTTCTTTTTTTCACATCTTTGCGCCCCCCTTTTTGTTACTTCACACCACCCTAGGGGGGCGCGCCCCACAGTTTGAGAACCACTGGACTAATCAGTGCTGCCAAGGATAAAAAATTACTGAGAATAGATGGATGGACATCAAGATTCCAGACTATCCAATAAACTTTTCTGCTGAATATTTAGAATGTGGCCTGAATTTCATTGATAATATAGTGAGTCACGATTGTAGCACACTTTAAGTCACATTGACCTGTCTGTTCGCATATTACAACATGTATTATGCCTTTAAAGAGAACACGTATTGATCTTCCTCTCTCTCCTTAAGGTCCCACCTCTTCTGAGCAGCAGCATGTGGAAGCACAGAGCAGCGGCGTCTCCCACACGCACTTAGCTCTTCACAAACACCCGAGTAAGTTCTACTGGAGTAAATTCGACATCCGACAAGGAGAAGTAACCAGCAGTGAAAAATCGTGGGTAGTGGAAATTTAAAACCGATGGTCTTTTAGTAATTCAGCTGAACACAGAAAGTGCCAAAAGCACCAAAGTTACTGCAGAAACAGAGAAGATGAATTCAGTGCTAAACATAGGTTCCATCTGTTCTCTGCTCGTCAAGGGCACATTTATATGTTGTGTGTCCTGCAGGATGCACAGTTCAGGTTTTCCAGCCAAAAATGTACACAGCTTCATCTGCCAAAAGTGTTTAAACTTCTCCAATGTAGTAAAAAGGTATTTCCATTCAATCATGTTGAATGCTTTTTCTGCATCCAATGATAATAATATTTCTGGGGTGTTTGATTTAGTTGGTGAGTATATTACATTAAACAGGCGTCGAAGATTTGAAGATAAGTGCCGGCCCCTAATAAATCCAGTTTGGTCTTGTGATATTACCGAGGGGAGCACTTTCTCCATCCTTCTGGCTATAGATTTTAGAGAGTATTTTAACGTCGTTATTCAGAAGTGAAATTGGTCTGTATAATGCACATTGTAATAAGTCCTTATTTTGTTTTGGAAAGACAGTGATTAGTGCTTGGCGAAAGGTTTGTGGAAGAGATTGGTTATCTCTGGCTTCTGTAAATGTTGCTAATAGGAGGGGAGCTAGCTGAGCGGAGAATTTCTTGTAAAATTCTGCAGGGTAGCCATCAGGGCCTGCTGCTTTCCCGCCTTGGAGTGACTTTATAGCATCTAGTAATTCTGATAATGCCAGAGGTTTATCAAGTTCCTCCACACTAAAAGCGTCTATTTGTGGTATCTGTAATGTATCCAGAAATGCATTAGATTGTGTATTGTCTTCTTTAAACTCAGTAGTATATAGGGATTTATAGTAGTCTCTGAAAGTGTGCATTATATTTTTGTGTTCGATGATTTTATCTCCGTTCGTGTTGGTGATTACGAGATTGCGTTGCGCACTTCTTGCTTGTGAATTTGTTGAGCTAAAAGCTTATTAGCTTTCTCTCCATGTTCATAATAATGATGTCTGGATTTGTAGATTAGTTGTTCAGTTTCTTTAGTTGTCAAGAGGTTTAATTCTGAATGTAGAGCCTGCCTCCTCCTATGTAGAGTCTCGCTTGGTAGTCTGGCATGTTCTTCATCTATTTTAGTAATTTGCTTTTTATCTCTGCTACTTTCTTGGCTTCGATTTATTTCTGTGGGAAAGATATGAGATAATCTGTCCTCTTAAGAAGGCCTTAAGAGTTTCCCAGAGTATTCCTGCAGAGATCTCAGGGATGTATTTGTCTCTAGAAAGAATTTGATTTGTTTGGATATAAATTCATACAATTCTCGTCAGCTAATAGAAGCGGGTTGAGGCCATCTGCGGGTGAGTGTATGGGGCTTAGTAATTTTAGCTCCAAGATCATAGGTGCATGGTCAGAAATAACAATAGCATCGTATTTGCAAGATTTAATCATAGGCAAGAAGTTATTGTCTATAAAGAAGTAATCAATCCTTGAGTAGCAATGATGTACTGGTGAGTAGAAAGAATATGTTCTTGAATTTGGGTTTAAAAACCTCCAGGGTCTGATAAGTTGTGATCAGTTATAAACTTTGTAATTATCTTTGCGGTGTTAGATGCCGTTCCCCCTGTGGAGGAAGTCCTATCTAAAAGTGGATTTAGAACACAATTAAAGTCCCCAGCCATTATAACTTTATGAGTGTTCAGATTGGGAATGGATGCAAATAAATTTTGTATAAATTCCTTATCATCAACATTAGGTGCATAAACATTTATCAAAATCATTTTACAGTTAGATAAGTCTCCCATGACCATTACATATCTCCCTTCAGGATCCAATACTACATCTGATGCTACAAATGGTACTGTTCTATGTATGAGAATTCCCACCCTCTAGTTTTCTTTGTAAAACTAGAATGGAACATTTGGCCAGTCCAGTCTTTTTGCAGCCGGAACTGATCCTTGCTTAGTAAGTGGGTCTCCTGTAAAAATACTATTTTAGCATTTAGACCTGTTAGGTGAGAGAGTACTTTCTTTCTCTTTAATTGTTATTCAGGCCTTTAACATTCCAGCTTACGAAGTTAACTGTCCCATCATGGAGACACTGATTCTGAGTTTTTGATGTCATTTTATAGTCTTAACTGGAAGTGAGACAGCTTCGGCCTTAATTTCCTATTTCCCCTAGAGTTGTTGCCATGCAGCTTATTATTACGTTGGTAGTTATAATTATAAAGATTAATAGGATAGATTAGGTATAGATCAAGCCTGCTCTCTTTCTCTCCACCCCTTAACCCCCACCCTCCTTTTTGCCTCCCCAAGTGAGGCTAAAACCCACTTCACGCAGTCCCAGTCCTCTGACATACCCAGAGACAGAGCACGTCCAAAGCAAAACAAGCCCCAATGCAGCGCTTTAGGGTTAAAAGATAGAGATATCTGTTACCAATATAGTCTTTAAAAAGAAAAAAGAATTTTGCACTTAAAATATATATATAGTCTTCAGCAATTTTAGTGCATTAAGATGATACACCCAGATAATAAACCCGGGTGATGGTGTTAAAGATGTGTCCAAAATAAGCATAACAAGTCTTAATGCAGTAATAGCAATAACAATAAACCAAGGGTATGATATTGAACAGTCTCGTTTAGGGTAGAGATGAAGTAATTAGAAAAAAAAAAAAGGAAAGAAAAAGTAATTAAGCACAATAAAACATAAACAGATAGCCCTAGTAATACTAAGTAATAATGAAATATATGAGAATATATGCTGATAAAACCCGTATTTTAAAACGAATAGATCAGACAGTAGATTATTAATCCTTGCTTTATCATTACCGCCATGACTCACTATTATGTATCAGAATAGTCCCGGGATCAGCTTTCTTAATTCCTTTTCTGCTTCTTCCTTGCTAGCGAAGACATAGAAATGACCTTGCCATTCCACTTTCAGTTTTGCTGGATACAAGAGGCTGTATTTGACGCTGGCTTGCCGTAACCGCTGTTTGATGTTGTAGAAGGCTGCGCGTTTAGTAGCTGTTGCTGGAGAGAAGTCAGGAAAGATACGAATGTGGTTATTTTCAAATGTAATATCTTCCTTGTTTCTGAGGAGTGCCATCACCTCTAGCTTAAATGATAATCGTTCAAAACGAACTATAAAAGACCTTGGTCTGGGTCTAACGGTGTTTGATCCGTGTACGCGGTAAGCTGCTGCTATCTCAGATTCTGCTTTAAAGTCGTCCCGATTATTTTAGAAAAAGTTCAGCAGCGAATTTCACAGGGTTTGAACTTTCTCGATTCTCAGGCAGACCTTCAATTCTGACGTTATACCTTCTACTTCCATCTTCCAAAGCAGCCAGTCTGTCTCCGAGTTTTTGCATTGGAGCTGACATTTTCTGCTTTTTCTTCAGCACTGGTAGCTAAATTTTGGCTAATTCAATCCTAGTCGTGAATGTCTCCTTGAGATCCTCCAATTGATCAGTAAGCGTTTCAATTTTACCCAGCACCTGTCGCATTTCCACTTGCATTTCTTGTCGCAGCCTTTCATTTGCCTGTTGCAGCATCAGCCGTTGCGTTTCGTTTGCTTGCTGCCATTCCTGTTTCAATTCCAGCAACTCTTGTTTCAGCCTCTCATGTGCCTTTGCCCTTGCTTTCTCATTTGCCTTCTCGGTTTTCTTTATATCTTGTATGATCTCAGCGAGCATCACCTCCAGTTTAGACATTTTAATTGTGCTTTCTTGTACCGTAGGTGAAGCGTCAGGCTCTACTGTAGCCGGTGCCCCCGCTATTCCCGGCTCGCGTGGAGTAATTGAGATTGCGGACTGTAAGGCCCTTTCCAGTTTCAGGTGTTCTCCGATCAGCGAGCTATCGAGATCTGCACTCCCGATCGTACATTCGCTCCCCTTTTCACTCTCAGCCGGCGACGATGTAGCGGACCTTGGTACTTTCGCCCAGCTGTTCCAGGTCTCTCTCTGAAAGGCCGTATCTTGAGCTAGGGCTTGCTGATCTTGGCTTGGGTGCAGCTTTAGTTTTCTTTTCTTTCGGACCCCCTTTCTTGCTGGCCATGTTTATATATGCTTACATATATACTGTAGCAGTCTCCTTGGGTTGAATAAATGCAGGATATCTCAGGATAATAAGCAAATAATATGAAAAATAATACCACTGCTAACGGAGCTCCACTTCAGATGTCCATCTCTTGCATCGGACGAGACCATGATCATGTAGTATTGATGGGGGATTTTAATGTACACATTGATGTGGAAACCGACACTTTTAGCAAATGTTTTGCTTATTTGTTAAATTCAGTACAATTTTGTCAGATTGTCAAAGGTCCAACTCATAATCATAACTACACATTAGACTTAATTATAATGTATAAAGTTGAAATTCAAAATTTAAATGTTACTCCATTAAATGAAATTATTTCTGATCACTACTTAATTACATTTCACTTGGTTCTGCCCTTAACAATACAGCATCACTGGAGGAACTATGTTAATTACTGGAGGGAATGACGCTGAGCGCAACAATATTTTGTCATCATTAAACTCGGTTGGAATCACCATTAATTTTACTGAATCAGCCCACAATGAAGGAGCTATATTTGAGTCTAGCATGTCATTTAAAGCGCACATTACAAAGTTGCCTAAATCATGTTTAATTAAGGCATTTTCTAAATAAACTGGATTCTGCATTTATTTCTAGTAGGACTGACTACTGCAATGTGGTGTTAGCTGAATGTTAAAACTTTTCTTTATATGGCTTCCAGTTAATCCAAAATGCTTCTGCAAGGACAAGAAAATACGAACACATAACTCCAGTTCTTAAATCCTTACACTGGCTCCCAGTTAAGTTTAGGTCATATTTCAAAATCCTCCATTTAACATATAAAGCCTTAAATGGCTAAAGTCCGGCTTGTTTGTCTGAACTTATCATGACTTACAAACCAGAACATACTGTATATTAAGATCTCAATATGCTGGTCTGCTTATGATTCTAAGGATTAATAAAATAACAGTGGGAGATCGTTTAGTTACAGAACCCCTAAAATATGGAATGGTCTACCTGATACTAATAGATAAAACATAAGTAATATGAGAGTTATAATTTGTTACTAACCCTCACCTATTCTGTTTCTCTTCTCGGTGCTCAATGTGGCACATGGTGCCATTGCCTTACTGCCAAGTTTCTTTTGCCTGCCTAAGGTAAAGTCCTCTCTGATGGAGGATCACAGGAATCATTGGGTAGAGGGGTTTTTTCATCAGATTGGCTGGCCCAGCACTGACTCAGCTGTGGAATGACCAATAGGGGAGGCAGCTTGATGGCCGAGGTCTCCAGGACCTTGAACAAATCCGAATCATATTATGTGATATCATCTACTGTTGAATTCTGCTCTGTACTTCTAATATTTCTATTACACTAATGTATTGTGATGAGGATTACTTGTGTTCTGTTCTTGTATTGTATTATATTTACTCCCTTTTTTTGACACCCACAAACTATCTGGAAAGAAGTCTCTCTTTGAACTGCCTTTCCCAAGGTTTCTTCCATTTTTTTCCCTAAAAGGTTTTTTTTGGGAGTTTTTCCTTGTCTTCTTAGTGGGGCTGTCAAGAGGGAGGGCCTGTTAAACCCCATTGGGGCACTCCTTGTGTGATTTTGGACTGTACAAAAATTTATTGTATCGTATTGTATTGTAGTTAAAGTAAGTTTAAAAACTGAAGGAATCTCAGCCCAAACTCAATTAACAAATTCACCATTAAAGGTTGAGTGATGTTTTTACTTCACCCTTTCCATGCCCAAATATCTGTACATGGTTACATTCTAGACCAGCAGTTTTGCCAATTACTCCAGACAACCTTGAGACTGTAAAAGATTGCAAAAAAGTTCTTCCATAACAAGGAAACCCCAGAGATGAACTGACACATGCAGTAGAACTCAATGGAATCTTTTCAAGACTGCTCTCCTGCAGCAGAACTAATAAACTCTGTTTATCTTTTGCAATACTCTGAAAACCCCAAAATGCATTAGTGAAAGTTGAACTTATATACGTATATAATGACAGGTGAAACTTGAGGTATAATCAGTAGCAGTACAGTTGAACTGACAAGGCCTGACAAGGATTGAGAAAACCATAGTTAAAGCTTGTATGCTTTCATAAAAAGTTGTCAATTGCTTTTAGACCCTCTGACCATCAACATACTGTAGCTTGTTCAGTTGCCAAAGGTGAAAGGTTACAGTATGGTCCAGGTGGAACAATGCCTGATCAGGTTAGCTGTAATTTAAAGCTTAGTTTACAGTAAGATAAAGCAAAAATTTTACTTCTCTGTGCATTCCATAATGCCATAAATATTGCCAGAAGCAAGGGAGAGGGCAGTCACAATGGATTAGGGGCTCTCCACTGAATTACAACTACATGTAAAGTTTGAAAAGACCAGCAGGGAAGGGGGCCATCTGTCACAATTCCTTCTGACTCATTCCTTACTTGTGTATTTCTGGCTTTGTATTCATTTTATCTTTATTTTACTTTATTTTGCTGCACCATTTGAAAGCATTCTAATTACAGCATGTTGTTTATCACTACAATGCTCATAGCTAGTCATGCACTCGCTGGCATCACAACTTATGGCTTCATGATTGGTAAATTTTTTTTCTAAATAACATTTTTCTGGCTTCTGAATTTCTATCCATATTTTTTTTATTTGGATATTTAACACTTGTTTTGCTGGTTCAGATGCCTGCTATTATTTGTCCTCATACCTTACAGATTTCCAGCTTTTGCTTTTGACAAAATTTCATTACTTAATCCAAGATCTGGTCATCCTTGAGTGACCACACCAGATCATGACTAACATATCAGACAGGTCCCTCTGAAATACCACATCAGATCTGCCCCTCTACTGCTGCTTAAACTGCAGACAGACAAAATTCCTATAATAGTGAGAGAGCTGCAAGGCATAGTCTCCAAGCTGTTAGCCTTAGAGCAGAGTCACCTATCAGCAAGCACCTCCTAGACATTTGATCCTACAGCATTATAATGCCAGGCCACACACAGATGCTGTGGCCATACCTGTAATGATGGCATGCTGGTACTGACTTGGCCTGCCTTCTCTCCAGACCTTAACCCTGCAGAGTGCCTTTAGGGTCCCCTAGATCACAACATCTGAAGATATATCCCTCTTTCTGCCAATGGCCAGCAACTTTGACAGGCATTTTTGCAGGAATGGAATATCAGACCACTACATATTCAAAGGAAAACTGGCTCCATTTGCCAGAAATATCAAGCAGTGGAGGCTACCATTGGATGTCACACAACATACCAAGGCACTAAAAGACAACTGTTGTTATGGTAATGTTTTATTGTTTGGTAATTGTCCTTTTTTGTTGTTGTTACACCAATTAAGTTAGAAATTTCATTTCCACAAAGGGTGCTGCATTCCTTATTCTATTGTCATTATACATGGCCTATAAATCGTTTTCACCCCCTTAGAAGTTAACACATTTTATTGCCATACAACATGACTTACAGTGCATTTAATTTGTATTTTTTTTTATACTGATAAAATGTCACGGGACCCTGGCATACATCAGTGCCCGCTGGCAGTTCAGAGCTGGATGTTGCTAAAGATGCCCCAAAACATAGATATACTGTAGCACATAAAAACCACAGTCATAAATGTTTAGTGTAGGAAGAGTCATAATCAAGTATTTGTTGGTGAGAATAAGAAAAAAAAAAACAATAAAAATTTGCCATAAACAGGTAACATTCCATTAAAAATATGCAGCAATCAAGCAACAACAAATTTGTTGTATCCAAAAAAAGAACAAAATTCAATTAATAATTAGACTTTCATTCTCTGTAGTTACAGTGAAGGGCTCTGAAAATGCAGATAACCCAAAGCTGACAAAAAAAGTAATAATAGAAATAAAAAAAGATCTAAAAATTGATCTAATGGCCCTGTAGCAGCCAAAATCTCTTCACCTCATTACTGAAGCTCTCCCAAAATATAGGAGTCATCTGGCTTAAAAGATTGAAACATATCTTTGAAACAGTCAACAGCACGGAGAAAAATTTTGCAATATGCACAGTAGCAACATCTATCCTCATCACTGACCACCAAACTAATGGCACAGGGGCTTTTTAACCATTTCATTCATACTCACCTCAAAGCAATGAAAAAACGGGGGGTCCATCCTCTTATAATCACTTTACTCTTACACATAAACTAACTTACATACATTTCACACATCCTTGGGGAATACTTCTACATCCTTAAACAACAAAAAACACAAAATCCATGAACAACTACATTAAAAGCCCAGCACAGCTCTCCTCCTTTCCATTTTCGCTGATCTTGTCTTTTAGGAAACCAGCTGCTTGCTGGCTTTTAGCAGGGTAAAGGAAGTAAGTGGAAACTCAACTGCTTCTCAACTGACCACAACAGCAGCAAGTCCGATAAAGAAGAAGACTACGCCAAGGTGGTAAGCAAAGGTATTTTATGAAGTCTAAGCACCTGTTAATACCCTGCCATATTATATTTAGTTAAATAATGGCCACTACTGGTTCTTCCATTTCACCATGGCCCGCAAAGGATGGTTCTATTACCGTCACAATCAACAGAAGAAAACTCTTTTAATGTTAAAGTGAAAAAAGATCTCTACAAAGTTGTCTAAATTAATTACAAATATAAAATACTATATTTAATAATTATTTAATTAATAATTGATTGAGTACTGAACCCCCCATTTAGTTTGACACACCTAAATCATTACTGGAGCCACCAGTTGGTTTTACAAGTCACATGATTAGTTAAATGGAAATCGCCTCTCTGTAGTCAAGGGGTTTTGGTTATTTGTAGTTTAAATGTCCTTGTGTCTATAAGGTCCAACTTGTGGTGAGTCAATATCATGACCTAACTCACACAATGAAGACAAATGAACACTCAAAGCAACTTCATTAAAAGGTAACTTAAAAGCTCAAGTAAGGCGATGGAGACAAGAAAATGTTCAAGTCATTGAATACCCAAAAAAAATGTTTCAAAAGCAATCATTTCTATTGACTTTCATGCTTGGAGGTAGAGGTGGATTCATGGAGGTATATAGTTGGCAAGATGACTGTGTGGACTACTGTAGATCCAAATTTTTATGCAATACAGTTCAGAAAAAGTCCATTCTTCCAAGCTACCAAGCTTTACACCATTTCCCAAGTGTGCTTTCTTTTATGAACTGTCAGTATTTGTTTTCCCTGTCTCCATCACATGTAGACTGAAACAGGTTGCATTAAGAAAGCTTAAACAACTACATTGATGGAGTAAATGATTTGCAAGGTATGTACAATTTACATAGGCAAGACCTTAGAAATTTCAGCCCAATTTTCATTCCGGGTTTGTATTAGAGCAAAGTTTCTGGATTATTCGAATAAAGAAGTGTAAACCATTTGAAGATCACAGTAGCAGAGAAAACCTGCAACATACAAAAAATGTAACATTCAGATCAGAAATCTTGGTTCTCTTTGTTTTATTTCTTATAAAATAACAAACTAAATATATTGATTTAGAATGTTGGAAAGGGATAGCCTAGGGGAATGAATTTGCTTTAAAATGGCACAACACTGGAAAGTACCTTAATACATTGATCTAAAAAAGAGACAGAATTCAAGCTAATAAGTGGCGAGACCCATCACACATTAGTGTATTCAGAGAGGAGCCTTTTGGATGCGGCAACTCTTATAATAGTCAAAGTGTCTCCTGGAGCAAGAGACAGATGGAGTGATCATGGAAGTTTTCTAAATGGTAGAAAAGGCAACTGACTTTAGTTTTTGAGGAGACCAGGACAAAGCTGTTAAGCCAAATCTTAAATCCAAGCCCAAAATTAATCCTATCTTTCACCAAAGCCCAAACGCTGAACAAAAACTGAGGTCTGAAGAATGAAGCTCAGAGGTCTGTTATTCTAGTTCAAACATGAAAGCAGAGCACACAACAACAAGTTAAGTTTGTATCACATATCTCAGATAACCAGGAAGTGAATAGGGCTAACTGTAATTAAAATTAGGTTGAAACTAACAAATACACATCGGAAATTGATTAATTAATTCATTCATTTTCCACCACTTATTTGAAACTATGTCACAGGGACAACAGTCTTAGCAGTGAGGGTGAATAGTCCCTTTCCCCAGCCACACTTGCCAATTCATACTGTGGGATTCCAAAGTGTTCCCAGACCATCTGGGAGATATAAACCTTATTATATAACTACTATAGAAAGACAATGACAAAACATAAAGATTTGGGCTGGATCCGCCCTGTATATTGTAATTTTCACTTGTCACACACGTGCGCTTAGTAGGCTCCAGAGGTGAGCGAGATATCATCAGAGGGGGGGAATGTATTGTGGTAATAACGCCTCTCTCTCTAATCCTATAGAACCAAAGAAGAAAAATAATCATCTACCATCATCAACAAATCATGGAAAACAACTCCACAACAGAATCCACCTCTGGTCCATTATTGATGACGTCACCTCCAGTCCATTATTGATGATGCCACTCCCGGTCCATCTGTGACGATGTCACTTCTGGTCCCTCTGTGATGACGTCACTTCCGACCCCTCTGTGATGACGTCACCTCCTGCCACATCACCTTCAGTTGCCATTTTAACTACTGTATAAATACCAGCCATACTGTAACCATTTTGTCGAATGTCTGATTTTCATTTGAAGACCTTATTTGACCATACCATTGCATGCAAAGCAATATACGGGGCAAATCCCCAACTCTTTATATTTTGTTTGTTGAATAATTTCATCACACACTGCAATAAAAAAGTGAATGTTAGAGGAGTAACCTCATAGCACTGAGTCCAATAGACTCCCACTGGGAAGAATAGGTGGTTCTTTTATAGTCGAGGGAAAGGAAGAGGCAGACCATCTAGACGAGGAGGGAGGAAATTATCTCATCAGGGGTGTGTTCTGTAGCCGGAAGGAAGTGGGTTAGATCTTATTTGTTCCTGCAAGTAAGGAGAGAACGTATTAGTGCACATGATTAGCCCAGCATATCGGCACTTTGGAATTAACCAAACCCTGCTGCTGCCTCTCATGCGTGTGTGTGTGACACTACACTATACATGTTATTCTTAATTCTCAATGCATTGTCAGTTTAAAATTTGCAAATGTCATAGATCTGCCTCAACACTCTCTAATACTTGATGCAAGAATATACTGGAATTCTATCTACTTGATTCTGGAGCATTTTTGGAACAGCATCCTGCAATTCAAGCAGCTATAACCATATTAGAATCGGAACCGAGACTTGATAAGAACCAGAATCAATAAGCAGAATTGGAATCAGATTTGGAATCGATAAAATCTAAACAATACCCAACCTTAGACATGAGCAAATGACTTCATCTGCCTGTGCTCCAATTTAAACCACAAAAGAAATGCAACCAAATGTATCTCAAATGTCTTAAGTCACCTTGGATAAAGGTGTTAGCCAAATAAGAAATAATGATAATTATTCCAGTAGGACACTTGGTAATATTAGTTAAGTGTGTTACTTTAAGGACCACTACTCATCACAACCTTTTTTCGTCTCGAGGTGTTAAGTAAATTGGGGTGAAAGCTCATTTTTCGGGTTCGTCATAACCCAACACTTTTGCAATGATCACACTGTTCAAGATGCAACTTTGATGGTAGTGATTGGAAACCTCTCAATCAAGAAGTAATAAAGAAAAAGTGATGTCACACCCTAGGTCTATATGTGAAAAACAGTTTTTGCCCACAGCATGTAGATGTACTCAGGAGAGCTTGCTTCATCTAACCTACCTTATGGAAGGTGTAATTAGGCACCTACTTATGATATCTGCCTACTCTAAGCTGAAGTCAAAAGTGATACCAGAAATAGAAAAACAAACAGTGAAATTGAAGCATAAAAAGAAACCCTGGCCACTTGCTAAATCAAAGGGCTAGCAAAGACCTGTAGGCAATAAATAAATTCTTTCTTTACACAATCAATTTTATTACACAATTACAGAGTTTTGACAGCTTACCTTGTGGCAATATTTCTTTAGATATCTTGCTACTTCCTAACAGGCGTACACTCTGGGGCCACATGGAGGCTTGTACAGCAACAGGTGATAAGAAAAGGGTAACCAACTGTGATCATACAAATTGAGGAATCGCTTCACAAATTACATTTATGGCTTTCTTTTGTTGCTGCATTTGAGGAAACCTTTTGTGCAGGGGATGCTTTACTGTTTGTTTAAGTCAAATCACCGAGCTATAGTGTTTCTGAGAAGTTCCAGCATAACAATGTGAAGAACAAGAATAACAAGAAAATTAAGAATTCTGAAAATGTTTCCATTATTTAAATAAAAAAAATCTAAACCATTACAGTATTAATTCAAAATTGAAGCAATATCAAAATAATTCAGAAAACGCAAAAGGCTGTGCATTGGCAGAATCATCGGGCCATGTAAGCTATGAAAGTATGCAAATTGTGCAATGCAGCACAATGCTGGTGGTATGCCCAGATCATATAGGCATGGACCTCAGTCATTTTCCATAATGGAAAAAGATCTGTAAAACAGAAAATATGTAAATAGGTACAATGCCAATGATAATAACAGAGAATTTCATCCGTAGCACTTTCTGCATGTTACCTGAACAGATGACTCATGGATTGCTGCAAAAACACTGAATACCTACATTCTTAAACTCGCTTACTCCACTTTGGAGATGTGGGGGGTCAGTGCCTATCTCTGCAAGGTGGGAAGCAGCCTCACACAGGGTGTCCATCACACCCATGTGGATTTGCCAGTTAACCTTAGATAGACATCTTTGAAGATGTGGGAGGAAAGCACAAGCAGACATGGGGAGAATGTGCTGACTCTCCACAGACAATGGCTGGATCAGGGATTTAAACTGGATCTGTGGCACTAGCCATGTAAGCTTCCATGGGGAGGAATGGAGATCTTGAACTTAACTGTTCCGATGCTTGGGTTTTGCTTACTAAACTAGCACCCAAAATTTGTTGTGCTTTTTCAGCCTTCAGATTACCACACTAACCTCTAATCCTGAACTCACATAAAATGTAACACCCCAGTGCAATTTAAGCACTCATCCATCACACTGACAGTAAGTGTTACAAGCAGGAATAAAAACAGCATTTTACATCGGTTGTTGTACAATCTTTTGGTGTCTTTTCTTAACGTGCGAATATACAGTACATTATGTTATGGAGTATGGTGCATTACTAGCAATTTTATTTTTGTTCTGAATCAGATATGTTGGTTTAGTAAGTGAACTGAGCTTTCTCAGAGGACATTTCTTATACAGTGTGATTACTTTGTATTAATATTTATAAATAAGGTACCTTAAACATTTATGAATCTGCTAAGGTAGGTAAATATTGGAACAAGTTAAAAATCCAACCATATTATGTTTTGTGCAAGCATAGGTTATTAAAAAAAGTAATTATTATCAATCAATTACATAGAGTATGACTTGCTTTATGATACCACACCTTTATGTAAAGTATTTTTTGTAACTTCGCTCTTTATCTATACTAATAAAAGGCAAAGCCCTCACTCACTCACTGACTGACTGACTCACTCATCACTAATTCTCCAACTTCCTGTGTGGGTGGAAGGCTGAAATTTGGCAGGCTCATTCCTTACAGCTCACTTATAAAAGTTGGGCAGGTTTTATTTCGAAATTCTACATGTAATGGTCATAACTGGAATCTATTTTTCTCCATATACTGTAATGGAGTTGAGCTCGATGGCCGTGGGGGATGGAGTTTCGTGTGACATCATCACGCCTCCCATGTAATCACGTGAACTGACTGTCAACGCAGTACATAGAAAACAAGGAAGAGCTCCAAAAAGCGCTGAAGAAAACATGCATTATATAATTGAGAAGGCAGCAAAACAATAAGAAGTGAGCGAGTGACACACACAAGCATATTCATGAGTGCAGCTACTTTGGAAACAAAGCACGGTGTAAACCTAAAGTTTAAATTAAGTTCATAGACAGGCTGCCGCTGGCGTTTGTAATGCTCACGGCTAATGCGGGATACAAGTTTAATGAGAGCATGCAGGGTATAAACAAGAGTTTTGATCACTTTGTAACTAAGTTAAAATTGCTGGTGAAGGGCTGTGCTTATGCAAATTCCGAGAGACTGTCTTTGTGGGGGGATTGACAGTTAAGGCGGGTGGGGGAGTCACGTCATCATCTCCTCTCCCATTCACCTCATTTCGCTCTGAGCTGAGCCCCGCGGCTAACGCAGTCTTGCAAAGCAACTTCGTCACGCTGCCACCAAATACTCACAGAAACATCCACAAGTTAATACACATGCTGTCTCTAGAGTTTCTCCACACTCAATGTATTCCTCGCATCCCCTTTTTACCCTCTGATCTCCCATTTCAATTCAGATGCCTCCAATTTCCAGTAAGGCACTGCTGCGCGATGACAAGTAATAAGTCTCAGGGACAGACCCTACAAAACGATGCCATTGATTTCAGGCAAGATTGCTTTTCTCCTGGACAACTATACTTGCATTCTCAAGAGTAAGCTCGCGCAGCTTCGTCATATTACAACCGAAGTGCAGCCAGAAACTTTTAAGTGCCGGGTCTTAGCTAACTTTAAATTAAGCCGGGGACATCGCAACATCACATAAGACAGGAGCTCACGTGAACTTACTGAACGCAGTACGAGTGATCACTTCCATGCATCAAACCTGTTCAAAAAGCGTATTACACAATTGACAAGGTGAGGGCTTTATATGTCGTTCGTTTATAAAAGAGCGGAGAAGCTGTGTAAAGGCTGTTTCACAAAAAACCAACGGAGCGTCTTATATGAGTAGGCAGTCAGCTAAAGAAGGGAATCAATAAATATCTATATAATCGTAATAAACAGGCAAAAAATAACGTACAAACCGCGGATTAAATAAAGGAAATGGGTACCTGAACAGTAAAGTAAGTCTCGAATAGCTACACAATAACTATAAGAATCGTAATAAATGAACAATAAAACAGTACAGAACCACGAGGCAAGGAGAAACGATGGCCTTATATGGCATTCGTTTATAAAGCAGTGGATAAGCTGTGTGAAGGCAGCTAAACAAAAAAAACAGCAGAGCGCCACACCGTTATACCCTCTGATCTCCCATTTCAAATGAAATGCCTCAAATTTCCAGTAAGGCTCTGCTTCACGATGACAATTAATAAGTCTCAGGGACAGACCCTACAAAAGGTTGCCATTGATTTGAGGCAACATTGCTTTCCTCCTGGAAAAAACTATATGTTGCATTGTCAAAAGTAATATATATATATATATATACATATACACACCCCACCCTGGTGCTGACGTCCGAGGTTCGATTCCCGAGTGGGGGTGCAGTGAGTGTGTACTGCCTGATGAGCCCAGAATTAGGGCGAAACACGTGCCGTGTACTGTTTGCATTATTTGACAGTAAAACTATTTCAATATATTCAATATATATATATCAGCGCTTCATGATTCATTTTACCCTCGCACCCCCTTGGTTTGAGAAGAAGTATGAAAAAA
The DNA here is from genome assembly GCF_016835505.1 of Polypterus senegalus. NCBI lineage: Eukaryota > Metazoa > Chordata > Cladistia > Polypteriformes > Polypteridae > Polypterus > Polypterus senegalus. The sequence continues at coordinate 112,461,146 of NC_053156.1, forward strand.
TATGAGGTTAACGCAGAAAAACAGATCACCAATTGAAGCTTTATGAATAATGGGTACTTTATTCACCATCAGTAATTGTTTTGTTAAAGCCATACTCAGTGTAATCCTCCTTCCATGTTATAATTTTTACGCGACTAGCCATGATTAAATGAACGGTAAAAAAGTAAGAGCGAAGCGAGGATGACTTATTCAAGCAGGCAGGCGACAGCTCAATAGCTCGATTTGGATATAGGTTCTGTTTAGTCGCCAGAAATATCTATGTTAGGAATGGAAGTTGAATTTAGTCTTTAAATTTCTATGGTGAAGAAAAATTTATGCAATGATGACTAAATTTAACTTACATTCTTACTAAACATATTTCTGTCGACCAAATAAAAATTACTTATATTTAAAATTTAAATAGAACTTGAACAGATACGATAGTTCATAATACCCACGCAGCACTAAGTGCACGTAAGAGCAGGAGTCATCCGTTTTAACAAGCAGCGTATTGCACTGATACGAAATAGCCTGCCCATTTAATTATTTAGGAATGGATAGATAAATTAACATTTTGTACAAATAATGTTTTTAATTTTTCTTCCTCGATGGATTCTGGCACCCCCAGCAACAGTTGCTCGCACCCCAAAGGAAATATATATATATATAAATATATATATATAGATATAGATATACATATATAGATAGATAGATATAGATATATAGCTTATATAGATAGATATATATATATTGTATATATATATAGATAGAGATATATATATATATATATATATATATGTGTGTGTATATATGTATATATATATATATATATATATATATATATATGCCAGCAACACTCATGACAATAATAAAACAATTACATTGTCAATCATGTTACGTTATTATTAAAATGTTTCCTTTTCTTTTTCATTACTTCTTTATCACACTACTTCTCCGCTGCAAAGCACGGGTATTTTGCTAGTTGGACATAAAAGTGAAAGCAAACTTTCACTTGGGTTGTTTCAATGGCTCCGATGTCACCGCAAATCTCATGGCGTCCCCAAAACATTTACATTGGTGCTGGTCCTGTGTATAACCCATTTCAACAGCTTTTAATTTATGATTTGTATGATATCATTGTTGCGGTGGGCTGGCGCCCTGCCCGAGGTTTGTTTCCTGCCTTGTGCCCTGTGTTGGCTGGGATTGGCTCCAGCAGACCTCCGTGACCCTGTAGTTAAGATATAGTGGGTTGGATAATGGATGGATGATATCATTGTGTATAATTAAACCTTTCTGATGATTTTTTTAAGCCAAAGGTCCTCTATATAGTGAAGAAATATAACATGAAGAAAAGCAAATAAATAATAAAATAATAGCAATCTGCAAAATGTGTTTTAATGTATACCATTAACTGGCAGTATAACTGGACTTTAAAGCAAAATTAGACAGATAGATAAACACTGCCCATGAGGTGAAAGAAAACTAGTTGACCTAGATAATGAAAACTACAACTTTTCTGAATGATATTACTACAGTTTTGTTTTCATCTACTTTGTGATCAATCAACCATATCTCAATTTAAAAATTTGGCTTTTTACAGAAGCTCTTTAAATAGGTTCTTACTGTGCATCCCTGATCAATCTACTTTTACCTTTCCTTGCACCCACAAGACAAATATAACTAGTTAGACTGAACTGGAAATCTGAAGTATTTTGTGATGATGTTCATCATGAAGAGTACTGTGTACTCTTTGAATGATATGTGGGATGCTTGATGTGGTATACATTTATTCACATTTTCAAAACATTTTATGCTTTTGTAACTCAACTTTTCTTTTTAATCTGAAACTCAACACATCATAGCATGAGATAACCAAATTTATAAATATTTTTTTTGACTCCTCACTGCATGCATAAAATTAAGTCAGCTTTTCCAGGATAGTAAAGATGACACAGGCTATTCTGCAGTCTGAGATGTGGAGAGGATTAAACCAGAGTAGACTAAACAGTAAAACAGTGTGATAATCCCTTTGGCAAAAATATTGTATACTTCCAAGAAAACAGTGGCAAAGCATGATTTTCAACTCTTTAATTTAATGGTTTCAATAGTGGTGTTTTACAGTATGCTCATTTAATCTATGACATTGTTCAGTCTGTTCTATATTAACCACTTACTGCACATGCTTGTTATAGGTTACTTATTACTAGAAAGAGGTTTTTTGTGAAATTGTCATGAAATGTCTTCATAAAAACTAACAGTCACTTTGTTTTTTTGAGGTACAATTGACTACTTACTTTGATCATGCTGCTGTTAATAAACCCTGCCATTCTCTGTGCTTGATTTCTTACAGACTTTTATTAAACTTCAAGTAGATTGGAGATTAAGGTAGGTAAATATTGGAGCTAATGTTAAAAATACAACCGTATTATGTTTTGTGCAAGCATAGGTTATTAAAAAGATCATTACCATCAATCAATTACATAAAGAGTCTAACTGATTTTATGATACCACACCTTTATGTGAAGTATTTCTTGTAACTTTGCTCTTTATTGGAACTAAAAGTGAAAGCAAATTTTGACTTGGGTTGTTTCAATGGCTCCGATGTCACGGCAAATCTCACGGCATCCCCACCATATTTATATTGGTGCTTGTCCTGTGCATAACCCTTCTTAATAGTATGGCAAATACCCTTTACAAAACCAAATACATTTGAAGTATATTCATCCATCATCCAACCCGCTATATCCAAACTACAGGGTCACGGGGGTCTGCAGGAGCCAGTCCCAGCCAACACAGGGCACAAGGCAGGAAACAAACCCTGGGCAGGGCACCAGCACAATGCAGGGTGCACGCATACACACACCAAGCACAATTTAGAATCACCAATGCACCTAACCTGCATGTCTTTGGACTGTGGGAGACAACCCATGCAGACATGGGGAGAACATGCAAACTCCACGCAGGGAGGACCCGGCAAGTGAACCCAGGTCTCCTAACTGCGAGGCAGCAGTGCTACCCATTGCGCCACCATGCCGCCCCATTTGAAGTATATATTTTTTAAAAAACACATTACTAACAACATGAATATATTTTAAAACATGTTACAAAATACTTCAAGGGTAAGAATATTACAAAACCTTGCAATACAATGAAATATATTGTAAAACAGGTAACGTATTGCAATTTTTTGCATATTGCAATATATTTTCCAAAATATAAAAATGTACTTCTTATGTATATTTTAAAATAGTAGAAATAATACATTGTAAATCATACTGTATATATCACAACATATTTCTTAAAAATGCTGAAAATTCTAGTTTTACTAGACTATACAATATGTTTAAGATTATATAGATATTTCAATATATTTGTCTTTGTTGCATAATACTATATAAAATTTGCTTTAGAACAGATGCCTAATATGCCAGATATATTGATGACTTAACTCTTTCAGGGCTGATGTTGACTTTTGTCGAAGTTCTGCAGCAGAGGACAGTACTTGGCTGTAAACTGTGACAAAACTCACCCTTATGTTTTAGGTCAACTCTCTTGCTTGAAGGAAAGTTACGTAGCTTTGTTGATTTGACCTCAATTTCCTGCACGTGCATGAGTAGTGAAGAGCAAACAGCCTCTAAAATGGCAGCGACATCTGGTGAGAGACTAAAGCAAATGTGCAAAGCAAAATACTCCATGGACGTCTTACGTATTATTTCTGAATTGGACTTTGACTTTTCGGAGTCCGAGTTTGATGCAAGTGATTTGGAGATGGAAAATGAAAATACGATACCTGCATCAGTCTATCAGTCCCCAGCTAATTGTGGTGCTGAACACATTCGTGTAGCGGATAAGCCTACAGCAGCATTCGCCTAGGAGGACCACCACTTATGATGACAAGAGGTACAAATCATATTGCATCACACTGCAACTGCCACCGTCACCCACCTGCTTTCCTAAAACAGATTGGTAGCCGGCCTGCCATGTATTCCTGCTGGCCATTGAGCAACCCCTGCTCAGCCACTGCTGCCAGAGATGCTGAACAGGCACCAAGAGCAACCACAGCACGTACCAACAGATGTTTTATGTTGATATCTTTGTGTGTTTTTCGGAAAACTGAGTTTTTTGGAAAAAATATTCAGCCCTCAAAGAGTTAAATTGTTTGCCTGACTGTAGATTTATAGTTTCTAGGAACTACAATAATAATATTGAAGAGATGTACATTTAACAAATAGGTAGCACTGCAACTTTGTTAACATTTTTTGTTGACATGTCAAGACCCATCAAACTCACAATACATGTTTTAGCATGGACTACCTCACATCCTACATGTGCCGACACCAATTAATTGGGAAGCCAGTGTTAAAATTTTTTCCATGGAAAAACATAAGCCATAAGCGATCTTTCAAGAATATAGAACAAAACACTCAGTATTTATGCACATCATATACACAATGTATTTACAAATATGTTCATTACAATATACTGTATTAATAGAAGTGTATATTTGATTATATTTAAAATATAATCTTAAAATTATATTTGAACTACATATATTTTACATTATATTGCAAGATATGTCCATATATTTTTTGGGTTTATTGCAATTGTAAGAGAATCAAGGGACAGCGATAAAGAGTTTGGGGTACTAGCCTGACAACCCCGTGTAACTGGAATGCAAAGAAGAAACAAAAACACACAATAATTGCAGAGACACCTTTCCAGACACGAGTTCAAGACTGAACTGGCAAAGATGGCAGAGCTTCTGGTTTTCAGTCCTCCCAATATGAAGGGGCAGGTCCAAGAGGACGGACACTGGAGGTGATCTCAGTGGTGTTATCGCTGTCAATCATCTGGTCTGCAGAAGAAGGGGGAGAGAAAACCTTTAGGACATAGCATCGTCCCCTGGTACAATGGTAGAAATAACAGTCACAAGAGCCCCCAATGTGCACGTGTGTGACACACTATATTTCGTTTTCATAAGGGACAGTAACTGTTAGTTCAGAAGTGTATGTAGATATCTATTGAATTTTAGGAAATGCCACTGATTTATCTATTCATCAATCCAGGAGCTCATTTTTTAAAGAATAATCCAGTGTAGAGTCAGAGAACTGCAGATTGTCCAAAATGCAATGGACAGGATCTAAAATGATCCGCACATTTCCACTTTGACTCAATGGACTAATTTAGATTTTTATAATTGCATAAATGTGTATCTTAATCAGTTATAAGAGGATATCCACACTGGCTTAGCAGAGCATCAAAACTCTACATAAAATGCATTCTAATAGCTGGAAATGTCAAAGTCATCTCTTTTGCAAAACTTCATTTTTTAAGATTTGTAAAGTGCATGGATCCGGTCTTGTGAGTTCAAACACTGTGTTGAGTTCTTGTGGCATTTACACATTCTCTTTGTGTCTAGGTGAATGTCCTCAAGGAAGTGCTAGTTAGGTTAATTATAAATTCTCACTTGGCCTCGTGTGGGTGTGTGTATGACTGGGCCCAGCAGTGAACTGATGGCCTGTCCAGTGTTTTATTCATTCCTTATTTCTAGTGCTCCTAAGAAAGGCTTGAGCCCCAGACACCCTGCAATGAATTAAGTGGTTTTTAGAATGTTACATAATTTATTTAAAAACATGACCATGGTTTGTTTGTTTTGTTTTTTTTTTTTTGTTTATATTGATTTTTGCTTAAATTATAGGCCTTTGCATTAGAATACATGGTCCAAAACGTGAGTGAGATGGCCGATGAATTCTGTCTACGGCTGTCCCAGTAGTGTATCAATAGGGATCCTGATTTACTACTTTTAGACTGATTCCAATATTCTTTTAATATTGGACTAGTAACTTTAAAGTTCACAAAAAGATCTGAAAAGCTACTACAATTTAGAACAAACACTATTAGTAGCAGTATTTTATTGTCACATATATAGAGTACACTGAAATTCTTATTTGTATGTCCGACCAACATGCAACAGTTTACCATTTCATTAAGCCATGAAAGCAAACATGTATTCAAATACATACATTAATTACCATGTTACAGTCTGCTAACCAAGTAAAGAAATCACAATTTACATAATACTGCATCCTTAAACAAAGTTACTTTTTTTGTTATCACCACAGCATAGGAAGCGTTAATGTTTAGATTGTCATTTGTTTCACATACATACTTAAGTAAATACTTCAAAACCTCACTCTATCAGTAAAATATGCAAACATAAACAAACATAAAGATAAGGCACCAGTCATAGCAGAAAATGTTAGCCATACTGGTTGTGTTTATTTCACAAATCTTTTTGTAAACTCAAAAGTTAGCAAGTGGGTTTCAGCAATCATGCTCCAGCGGGAGCACCCAGAGAATCCTCTCAGGCAGACTTCAGGTCCCTTTTGAGATGCAGATGATGGCAGGTAGCAAGAGGATACAACTGGATAGGAATTTGACTTCATAAGATCTTAATACTATTGTCATGTTTTAGCTGGGGTCTCAACCCTGTTTTAAATGTAGTTCCATGTGTTATAATCTTTTAGTTAGCCCTTATATATCATTCTTGTGTGTGCTATATTTTTGCTATCAATTGTTATGTCTATTAATTTGTTATGTAAGTATTTTTATGTTAATATTCAGTTATGCACTCTGTTCCCTTAAGATTGGGGCCACAATGACGGTAAGGCAAAGGACCGCTCTTTTACCATTTATTCATGGCAGAGGGACAGGCCAAGTTGTGAAGTCTAAGTAGATGTGAGTACCCAAGTGAATATTCTTGCTTTTTCATTATTATGACTGTGTTTTGTACATAGGATTTGGATTCTGATCTGGCATTATTATCTCTGGATTACCTTTTTAGGCAAGCCATTTTATCATTGTTTTGGTTCTTGTTTTTCCCTGTTTTGTGATTAATTTATTTGATTTATTGAATCCATGAAATTCAACATTGTTTCATTTTTTTTGTCCAGAAGACATGGGGTTCATAGTTATCCTTTCTTGTAAAAGACACTTTTGTGACATTTTTGAACTTTAAAAGCCTCGGTCCCTATTTCTGGCCTGTTCAGGTGAAGCCTGTCTTTTTAGTTTGGGGTCTGTCATCCTGGAGTGAGGCCTTCTATGGGTTTCCCCCTGCTATAGGTATTTCGAGATCTGTAACCTTTACACTGCATATTGTTTGACTATTCCATAACAAGTGAAAAGGGAGTAAGGGTAACAAATAACAGTGAGTAACAGCTGCCTAATTCAAGGTAGTGTCCCAATCGGTTATAATGTAGCACAAGAGTACTTTATATTATTTATGGGCATGTTCTGCACGGTGAGAAGAACAGGCTACCTGGGCAGCACCTGTCCCTTTAAATGTTACATGGAGCTGAGAAATGCAGAACAACCTGCAGCCAGCCAAAGGAAGCTCTATTCAGACAACTTCAGGGCATCGACCTGTACACAGCATTCATTAATTCAGATGGAACTCCTGAAAATAAGCCATAGGCTTAGGATATAATGCTACCCCAGCTTCACTACTAAAGGACTCAAGAATATAATCAGAGGCAAGGGCTCAGCTTGTGGAAGGAAGAGAGGCCAGCAAAGGAGTGTTGTTGCTACAGAAAGGTAAGCAGGGTGTGTTGTACTAAATGTTTGGATCTACCTTGTATATATTTACTACTTTCTGTTTTATACTTTTATGTGATTTTCTTTGTGCATTATTGCCCTTTAAACAGCTGTTTATCTTTTTGCCTTATTTTTGCTTATTTGGGCTTGGATTGAAGAAGGCCCTTGTGTTCTCACTAGAGTTCAAAAAAGCAATTCTCTTCTCATTTTGACCTTTCTTAAAAACTTAGATCAGATTATATGTGGAAGGAGTAGTGGGTTGAGGGTTTGAGGCTTCTGGTAGCCTCTGTAGTACATATTCTAGCCTCCTGCTTTCTTGTCCATTTCTGTGGAAAGAGAAAATGAGAGAGGTGAAAAGCTTATGGGGCGTCATATCTAGAGTATCTTATGTTCCTCTTTAGTGGTTTTCCCCGTAGTCCCAGCAGGACCTGTAGAAAGAGCAGGCAGAACAAACTATTAAACTGTGCTCAATGCTACCACGATAGGCTCCAGCCACTTGTCATAAAGATAGTGGCAGTAACTGCCAGGAGGAGCTAAGCAGAGAGGTACATGGTAGCAATTCTGATTGAACAGCTTCCACTAATACATTTATCTTCCTTATGTGAAGCAGAAGCTACCAGAAAAAAAAAAAAAAAACTTCACAGAGAAATAGCCGGAAAATAATGATTACAAAATCTTTAGTCTAATGAAAGAAATAAAACCTTTAAAAGATGCTCCCTCTATTATAAAATTTTCCCTTAAATTGTGCTTTGAAAGAGGACCCATTTGTTTGGCCTTTTGTCTCTCTGTCTTTCAGGACTCTGCAGCTTGTGCAGAAAGCCAGCTGCTGTGAGGACATTGCCTCCGACTTTGAAGAACATGTGAATGAATTTTATTAAGTTCTGCTTGCCTAAGTGAGTGTGCATTCTGTGAGGTCCTGCTTCAGGTTTTGCTGTGTTGTCATGCTGTCTAGTTTTCTGAGCACTGAAGATTTCCCTGCTTATTAACCTGGCTGAGATTCTTGAGTCTGATATAAATGTGAGATTTCAAGCATTTCAAAGTAGAGCAGTTTAACGTCCTTTTAGGACCACAAAACTTGCAAGAGTTACAACAGACACATAGATAGCGGAATATAAAAATGTAGCCCTGTGCACAATGAGAAAACCCTTTCCTTTTTTACCAGTAAAAAAAACATAGTCAGGTGAAGTTAGTAGGAAGTCACCATTATATTTTGTTTCGTTTTGTTAATTCTGTCATCCATGCCCGTACTGAAGAGAAGACATGCTATATTCTTTGGAACAATGTATTTTGATTGTGGAGCTGTATATTCGTACAGGCTCCTACAAATTGAACTTTCTGGAACAAAATTCTGTTGTCAGTTCTCCTGCAAAATTAACAATTCAGCAAATAGTGATATAGTGACCTGTTATGGGTTGGGTGAGCCATGCATCGAAATTAATGAGCCCTACCATCCATAGCCTGGAGGTCCTCATATGTTGACACAGTAATTTTCACAACAGACATGTGTGTCATAAAGTTCATATCGGCATGTACTTCCTGATTTGTCATCTGCTTTTTTGTGCAAAACCTGGTAGACAAGTGAATATTGCACTAATATTTTGTTTTTTAAGAATGTACAGTAAATGTATTAGTAAATTTATCTCTAGTAAAAAAATCTTTACAGTTAACATTAAAAGTTTATTTCAGACCACAGAATTGCTTATTTATAGTACTTTACTCCAAACAGTAAGTTGCACATTAATGAAGGGTATATGCAGGATAATGCTCTTTGTACTATTACTATATTCAAATATTTGGGTTCCTCTTTCATTCCCACAACCCTGTATGGAATTTTCTTATTCTTCTTATGTTGATCTAAGTTTCCTCTGAAGGCTCTGGATTTATTTAACAGTTCACATTTGCTAACTGTTAGGCTTACAGGCAAAGTAATGTAAGTCTTAGATAGCCTATATATATATATATATATATATATATATATATATATATATATATATATATATATATATATATATATATATATAAACACTTTGTAAAATAATAATATGAAAATAAATATCAAGTAATAAAAACATTCCAAGATAAGTAGATTCTAATTCATTACTGAATATACCGTACTTGTTAAAATAAAAGGCAGCAGATAGGTTTTCAAGATAAAAAGCTATGCTTCATAAAATTCTGCCACAGGCTACTGCCACCAACATTTTCCTGGTATGAAATGCCCTGTCAGGTGAATGAGTGTGTATTATTAGGTGTCAGTTGCTGCTGGAAATACCAAATATTACATTACATTTTCCATAATTGCACTCAAATGTTCCATAATAACTGTAAAGGAAATAACTCCTCATGTCCTTATGGTCTAATTGAAATCTACCAAATGGAAACATTCCAGGAACGGAAAACTTCATAAACACTGTATATGTGCCTGATTGAAAGAGTTATCCTGTGCCTGCCAATTGTAGGCTCATTAGGCCCGTTGCAGGTTTGGTCAGCTCTAAAGTTAAACTTCTTGTGCCCCTGAGTCTCACTGTACCTAATGATTCTCACTCACCACAACACCTTTCCACTTATCTCATTTAAAGGGGCAGACCCCAGGATTGCACTTGACCTGCTTACTATTCCACATGCAGAGTAAGATTCCAATATTGTCCCTAGCAAGCCAAACAGGAATAAATAGAAAGCTGGTTCCCTGAACAGGTGAAGAAAATTGATTTATTCTATTAAGAGGCTCCAACTACTTGAAATCGCATTCTGACCTTGACTGACAGATGTTTGAAACAACTGTAGAAAACTGAAATAGTTCAGTGTCTTTAGTAAAGCTAGTTACTGGTGATGTGTAAGGTGACATAAAGCCCAATGTTGCCACTTCACATTAGGCTCAATGCTGTGTTGATTGACAATTGCTATTTTGGATGTGTGCTGTGATGTAAAATTGGCTGCACACAAGAAGAACCATCAACACAGCATCAACATAGTAAGTATTTAATAGACATTGACAAATAAATTTATTAGCTAATCAAATTGAGGAAAACAACTTATATTAACCATAATTACCGTATATACTTGTGTTTAAGTCGGATGTTGAAACCCAAAAAATCTATCATAAAATCAGACCCTGACTTATACGTTCAAAACTACAACAATTAATTATTATTTTTTTTTTACATCTTGCATCCTCCAATCTTGTTTCTCAAACACATCGAATTATGTTGCAGCTGCGCAGTTACCAATTTCTTTCGCCACTTCAATGACTTTTAATTTAAAACCAGCTTCATATTTTCTTCTGATCGAATGCTCCATTGTAGATAAGGGATGCTCTTACAATAAAGGTTTATGAGGGTGTGAGACACAAAAAACACGAAACAGTGCAAACATCACTAGTTCCAGTATTACCGTGTGGTCACGTAGGCACTATACATAGAAAAAAAAGGCAGTGTGCTCTCAGCGTGGTTAGCCTCTCAGGTGAGCTTCAGCATATCATAATCTCTTGGACCAACAGCGTGAGTTTTCCGCATTCAACTTATACAGCTGACATTAAAAAATACCGGAAATTATACGGCAAAATCAAGTGGTAGAACTTAAACGTGAGTATATACGGTAGTTGGTAGTTTTTGTACAAGGCAGGGTGAGAGATCTGAGGCAAGTGGATCTTTTCCACGACAACTAGAGGAACTCTCTTCCCCTGTAAATGTCATGCCTGAGACTAGACCATCTGCATCCCTGGTTGAGTATATACTATAGCTTCAAAGGCGAATGCAGCCACAACTGTTGACCCATGGACTTCCTTTAGCTGCTGATAATTGAAACTACTGCCTACCCAGTATACATTTGTGTCATATCCTTTACTGTGGGAAAGCTGGGCTAAGGTGCTCGGGGAAAGAATATCTATCAGGGTTACTGCAAGATTAGGGCAAGAACTCACCCAGCACTATACAAGGGGGTACCCAAAATTAACCAGAATTGAAAAAAAAATTTTTTTTAATCATAATCCCTGGCTCTGAGGCTAGGGAACTGCACTGGCAATTGAAAGGTTTGAATCCCATAAATGCCAAAAGGGACTCTGCTCTGTTGGACCCTTGAGCAAGGCCCTTAACCTGCAATTGCTGATCGCTTTGAGTAGTGAGAAAAGCGCTATATAAACGCAAAAAATTATTAGAATACTGTAAGTATGCTACACCTAGCGATGAAATTCACAACTAAATCTAGATTGCACGCCAGGTACAAATTCTGGTTATTTTTGGATACCCCCTTGTACATCTTCCTTAGACTAATACATCTCTACTTAAATTTTTATTGACCAGAGGTTAGCATAAGCCAGTATACTAGATTTATATTTAACATAACACGTTAAGCCTTAGGAATAACAGATTGTACCTATTTACCGACCCAGTTGCACACATTTTTCTCCTGTCTGTTTTGCAACCTTTACATATATCTTTGATTATTTTTCATTCCTAAGATGTAAGTTTTTAAATTGTAGTTCGTATACACATTTTGTGAACCGACCTTATTTGTTACAAGTGGTCAAGTCAGACACAGCCAAATCTGTCATTTCAAGGAGCAAGGAATGAAGTGATCCTGTGTGGGATGCCAGTCAATTACATAGTACAATTAACACATATTCACTTATATTGAGTTGATTTAAAATTGACATATAAACTAACATACAGTGACAATCCTAAAGCTTAAATAAAATCAAATATCCATCTATCCTGTTGCCAAACCAATTAGTCCAAGTTTTCCTTGTGTTACAAAATGCCAGAGCTCATTCCAACAGCACTGGGTACAAGATAGGAAGCAACCAAAATGGGGTACCAGTCCAAGAAAGAGTAAACTCAAACACCTAGCCTCGATTACGCTGGGTGAATTTGGAGTCACCAGTCATTATAAAGTGTACTTCTTTAGAATATGGGCATATAGCTAATTATCCAAAAAAAAAACATTTTCACAGTAAAAAAAACTCCACAATCCACACAAACATTGTGATCTGGAGATGTGAGGGAGCAGCACAATTTTTCCACCCTAAATTCCACCCTCCATTCTTTGCCACCCTAAATTATTTGCACAAGTGTTTGCAAGATTTGTATGCAGTTTTGATTTATATGATGGACTTTGATTTCTTGTGACCCTGTATTACAAATATCTGCATATTAATGAGTAGCAAAACAATTCAGAAAAAAATCCAGAAAACAATGAAATTCATGCCATTGACATGAGAAGAAGGGCATTTAGTTCAAGTCTGGAGTCATTTACATGCATTAATTCTACATTATTAAATAAAGGTCAGTGAAAAAAAAATTACTAGACTCATTTCCTATCACATGTAGACTAGCCAGCAGAGGTGTTTCACTAGTACAATCCCCACTTTGATAATTATTAATCCTAAATATGCATCAAGGACTAGAAAAAAACTTGAAGATCCACGGTGCTTGAACAATGCAGATCCTCAAGCTCTTCTGCAGGAATAAAGAAACAGGGACGGCTAGAGGCAATGGTTTGCTTTCCATTAAGTGAGTTTTTACATGGGAGAAAACAAAGTAATGTGCACAATAGGGTATAAAATATACAAAATGTCACATTTTAAAAAATAGTGCACTGCACTTGAGTGGTTTCCTGAATGAGACGCCTAATTAAAATTGATTTTACAGGTTTGTGACAGATTACATGCATTATTTAGCTACAGAAAAGAGCACTGGTAAACACTAAACTGTGAACAGAACTTTGGGGAGCAATTTTGTTTGCTTTCCACTCTAAAAAACCTCAGAAAACTCTATTGAGTGAGTTTTGCAAAATTGCTCCTAAAAGTTTAGTGCAACTATTTGAAAATTGAAACTTACCTGTTTCACTCATCACTAATACACAAACACATATGCATACACTTATGTCACTACACTGGTTGCCTGTGTCATTCAGGATTGACTTTAAAATACTGCTTATGGTTTATAAAGCCTTAAATAATCTCGCTCCATCTTATATATCGGAATGTCTGACACCTTATATTCCAAATCGTAACCTCAGATCTTCAAATGATTCTCTCCTTATAATTCCAAAAGCTAAACTTAAAAGAAGTGGTGAGGCGGCCTTCTGCTGTTATGCACCTAAAATCTGGAATAGCCTGCCAATAGGAATTCGCCAGGCAAATACAGTAGAGCACTTTAAAACACTGCTGAAAACACATTACTTTAACATGGCCTTCTCATAACTTCACTTTAACTTAATCCTGATACTCTATGTTCAATTCATCACAATAACTATTCATAGTGGCTCTAAAATCCGTACTGACCCCTACTCTCTTTTCTGTTTCTTTTTCCGGTTTCTTTGTGGTGGCGGCCTGCGCCACCACCACCTACTCAAAGCATCATGATGCACCAACATTGATGGACTGAAAACCAGAAGTCTACGTGACCATCATCATCAGGTCCTTCCATGAAAACCCTAAATACAAAGAGGACTGTTTGACTTATGTTAGGTAGATTGCCCAGAGGGGACAGGGCGGTCTCTTGGTCTGGAACCCCTACAGATTTTATTTTTTTCTCCAGCCTTTGGAGTTTTTTTTTGTTTTTTCTGTCCACCCTGGCCATCAGACCTTACTCTTATTCTATGTTAATTAATGTTGACTTATGTTTATTTTTTATTGTGTCTTCTATTTTTCTATTCATTTTGTAAAGCACTTTGAGCTACATTTTTTTGTATGAATATGTGCTATATAAATAAATGTTGATTGATTGATTGATTGATATGTTGTGTCCACGTGCTATAATGACAGCTCAGGACTTGCAGCCAAAAAGTTTTGTCATCCCTTTTATAGGTCCAAAGAAACAAAACAAAAGAAAAGAACTGAAACGACAGTGCATCCCTCTTATGGTTATTCAACAAGAGGATTGGAAGTTGTCTGCTTTAGTGGAGCTCTGTCTCATGGTTTGATCTAGCCAAAATGTGACACCTCCTTCTGGGACTACCAGGATCTAATGGCAGTGGGACCGGTAGGGGTGAGACAAAATGCCTTCACTGGGTGGGGATAGAAGGAGAAGACAGTGATAGTGGCAGCGCATACAGTATGTAACTATATACAGTATATATACTAGCCGTCCCCTGTGGCTCTGCTCTCGTAGAAGTGAAACAGCACAGTGAGGAGGGCCCAGCCTGGCTCCCTACGCCTGACGTCACACTCACCCCAAACCCCCAAAAACCCACAGCCTTTGTCATCGATTACCGCAAATATATCGCTCCTGCAAGCAAACTATGATTTTTAGCACGATGAGAGTCGGAAAATCAATTAGAATGTTCAAGCAAATTCGAGAAAAAAACCTGATCTAAATCCATTTAGTTCTCTTGTGAAAAGCAGACAGACATACAGACAGACATGATTTATATATATATATACATATATTTTACACAACACAGTCTTCTACCTCGTAATGAGTACAATGCATTTCTGAACATTTCTCTTTAGATGAATGCTCATAATTTGAAAGCATAATCACCATTAATTTCAATGATTAAAATAATAGTGCACTCCAAAGTACAAACATTGATACCAGTTTTTTTATTTTTCAAAATAGGAAAATAAGCAGAGTATTCAAAATACATTGCTGGATTGTTGATGCCTCATTCCTCTTTCTCTTCTATTTTAATAGGAGGAGGAGGAGGGAGGGAAGAAGCTGAAAATGAAGGCCCAGATATTGAAGCAGTAGTAGTGATAGCGGCACAAGCATCAGTGTCCAGTGGATCAGCCGCAAGAAAGATGTTTTACAAAAGAAAGGTAAGAAAAGCCAAGCAGAACAACTCCCTCTAGCATTCTAGAGAAAATGACTGATTTATGAAACTGCAAAGCAGATACGTTGCAACTAGAAAGTAGCTATTAAAGTTTCTAGATACAAAACATATCTTTGTTTTTAACTACAAGCTTTGTTTACATTTTAGTACTTTTAGTTTCACTTTGGTCTTAGACTTTTTGAAGCATGTTAAAAAGAAAATGATTTTTTGTTTAACTTTCTGGTCCTATGCTGATTAGTATTATGTCCTGTCTTGTATCCCTACAGGGAGAATAATGCCTGTGTTGTTTATTCTGCATGTGTATTCACTTTCTTGCTTCGTTAGTGTTTTGTGTGAGTTTGTCACAAGTGACCCACTGGAGACAAAATCCGAATGCGACAGTCCACCTAAAAATATTGTTCCATTGACTATACTAGATAACACTCTTACTCCACGAAGAAGGCAGGATCTGTACTGGTGGCAGATTGGGGTAGAAACAGATTTTATAAAAGTAGCTTTTTTATAAGTTATAGAGTCAAAGTTCAATCTTAGAAACTCTTCACTTGCCCAGGTCAAGTTGGAAAAAAAATGAATGTATAAAATATTGCTATAAAAATAAAAGTGTGCTCATCTGAGGCCATTAGACTTGTTTAGAATATATAGTGCAAGGTTAACATTTTAGAGTTGTATCTATAATCCAGCAGCAAAATTTTGTAAACATGTCTGCAAAATTCAGAGAAAATAACATTCTCAAATTCTATTAATCTAATTTAGGGGTCAGAGCCTACTGAGAAGTATGAACACACACTGTGTCAATTTTAAACTGAAATATAACCTAACAAGTATGTTTCAGAGAAAGCAGGAGAAAAGCCAAAGTATCTGGTGAAAAAGCGACAGGCACATAGAGAGAACATGTAAGCTCCACTATGACAGGAACTGGGAATGAAACTTAACATCAGAACACCATAGACGATGGAAACTGTTAGGCAGCAGTGTTAAGCATTGTTCTAAGATGTGCAGACCACCAGGGGCTGTACCAGCCACCCCAAACCCGACACGGGCAGACATGGGACACAAGTGCAAGCACACGCTTTTATTTTTTTTTCTTTTCCCCGTGGGAAACGCCTTGCCCCATTTCCCACGTGTACAGCACAGTCACAAACACAACCAAAAGCACATTTCTCTTCTTTCTTTCTCCTTCTCTTCTCTTCTCTCTCTCTCTTTCTGCCTCCACTCCTCCTGGCAAGCTTTGTCTTCAATGTAACAGTGTCTATATATGCATTACTTAATTAATTGTATCAGTATTTTTTACGTCTTGTTATTGAAGGGTAAATACTGGTTTTAATATATCAGCTATGAATGAAAGCAACCCCTGGAAATGTTCTATACTTACAATAGATTTACTGTGACAGTAAGCACACTGAAGGTGTTTAAAAGTCATACAGACTCAGCTTAAAAGCAGCATGACAATTAGCTGGAATAACTGAGAACTAAATGCAGTGTGGATAAATGTGGCGATAAAGTGGTAAAGCTGATGAGATGGAGCGTTTGAAGTGGGCAAGGTTTTGACAGGCTGAGCGGGGAATATCATCAGAGGCTCTGTAGGAGCCCAATAGGAGCTGTAAAACATGTGGTCATTTAAAAAAGTACAAATCTGGTTTATTTTGAAAGTATTAAAAACAGACATTGGCTCTGGCAGGAGTTGGAAGAAATGTGTCTAGGCAAATTTCCTGATTGAAGGAAAGACGTGGTAGACATCATTTTCAAATCTAAAAGTAAGGTTCCAGATTCTAATTAGAATACTTGTTATTGGCACTTAGAGGTCCCTTTGTAGGAAGCAGTTGGACATGCATATGAAAATAATTTGAAAGAGTTTTCATATTTAAAATCCTGGGGCAAATGTTTTAGGATTTTCCATAATAATAATTACTACCATTATTATTACCAACCTGGATTTCAGCTGATGTATGGGTCATCTACTACTTGAATACAATCCTAAATATGAGGGGTACATTTGTTAAAGGTTAAATGTAAGCAAAGGAGCAAAAATAACACAAAGATAAACCTAAATATGTGTGGAATCCATAGGAAGTTGATGACTAGTGGCTGACTGCTAAGTCAATATGGTTAATTTTCTTTATAGCCAGCTTTAAGCAATTACAACAGTCAAATTGCTTCTGTAGTTCAGTGTAAACAGATGAAAAAATGTAATTTGGTAAGCCTCTTTAAGTGTAATGCATACAAAGCCAAGATTAGCTTAGTGCTTTATTAGGAGTCCTGCAATGGACTTGCACCCTGTCTGGGACTGTTGCCTGCATTGCGTACAGTGCTGCCAGGAGAGGAGTCGGACACCCCAAGGCTCTGAATTGAATTCCTGGGTATTGAGAATGTCAATTTTTTGTTATGTTTACTATGTGCCACAGTAATGTATCCTTCCCCCCGCTCTCCACTGGACTAAAATAGCCCATGGGCACGAATGATTTGCAGCCAACACAAAAAGGGAGATATTTTTTTCAAAGGATCTTGGAGCCAGCTGTGAAATTTCATGGCTCACTTGGTTCTTTCTTTATATGATGACGTAACAGTAGGGGAATAGTTATAGTCCATGTTGTCACGCACATGACACCACAGTAGTCAGGATTTTTGCTCTGGGGCTGTTTTCAATAATCACTTTGGTTATTTAAATTGGTTTCATTTAGTGGACTAACTCTCAGGTGGACAGCAACTTAGGCTAATGACTGTTCAACCTGACTTGGGCACTGTTTACATGACCACTCTGATGTGACATGATTCATTTTTTTTATACAATGTTTCATACAGATCTGATTTTAGTGTAAATATCCAAAAGCAAATGGTGTCTGATTTTTTTTTTTGAGATTAGACACAGGCCACTTGCATATGCGGTATTGCATTCCGATTCACATCCCATCACACATAACCAATCTGAGTTTAAACAGTCAGATATGATTTTCACTCAGAAATACGGCTTGATGTTTTGGGCCATTTTGATGTATGATGTGACCCATTGAAACAGTCAAGTGGATGAAACGAAAGGACAGTGATGTAGCGAGAAAAACACATTTTTACTAAATTTATGAGGTGATAAAGCTACTTGAGTTAAATTTCAGAGATCTTAAAGAAATTGCACAATATTTCAGGAAAGCAGAACAATTAAAAATGTCAACAGGAAAACCCATGCAGATATTAAATTTTATTTCTTAACTGCAGCACTAAGTCACAACTTATGCACTGCGAATACATTCAATGAGCAAATTATTAGAAACACCTGTATACCTTGCTTATTCACACAATTACCTAATCAGCCAATAATGCAGCAGCAGTGCAATGCATATAAAATCATGCAAATACAGATCAGAACCTTCAGTTAATGTTCACATCAAAAACCAGAATGAGGAAGACATGATCTCGGTTATATCGACTGTGACATAACTGTTGATTGCAGACGGGCTAGTTTAAGTATTTCTGTAACTGCTGATCTAGGATTTTCATACACAGCCATCTCTAGATTTTACTCAGAATTGTACAAAAAAAAAACATCCAATGAGTAGCTGTTCTGCAGATGAAAATGCCTTATTGATGAGCAAGGTCAGCCGAGGAAGGCCTGACTGGTTCAAGCTGATAGTAAAGCTACAGTTACTCAGATTATCACTCTCTACAACTGTGGTGAGCACAAAAGCGCCAACAGCATGAATCTAGGTATCCAACTTGTCTTGTGTCAGTCCAGGCTGGTGGATTGCGTGGTGTATTGGTGTGGGCAATGTTTTTGGCAAAATTTGGGCCCAATTATAGCAGTTGATCATCATTTGAATTTTACAGACTACTTAAGTTTTGTTGCTGGCCATCTGAATTCCTTCTTGGCCAGAATTTACCCATCTTCTTTTGTAATTGCTACTTCTGGATAGAAAGCACCATGTCACAAAGCAAAAGTTGTCTTAAACCGGGTTGATGTACATGACAATGAGTTCAGTGTTCTTCATTGGCTTTCCCAATCACCGGAATCTGATTCCAATAGAACACATTTGGGATAAGATAGAATGTGAGATTCATAGCATGAATTTGCAGCTGACACATCTGTACTAATTGTGTTATACAATCATGTCAACATAGACCAGAATCTTAAAGGAATGTTTCCAACACCTTGTGGAATCTATGCTACGAAGAACTGAAATTATTTTGAGAACAAGACCCTACCCTGTATTAGTATTATGTTCTTAATAATTTACTCAGTGATTTTTCCATCCATCCATTATCCAACCCGCTATATCCTAACTACAGGGTCATAGGGGTCTGCTGGAGCCAATCCCATCCAACACAGGGCGCAAGGCAGGAAACAAACCCCGGGCAGGGCGTCAGTCCACCGCAGCTCAGTGATTTTATTTTTCACATATATTTAAAGACTCAAGCCACTTTTTAGACCATGTAATGTAACATCACAGATGTTATATCAGATTTCTCCACCAATCCTGATTTGGGCATTGAGTCCTGGTATTGTAAACATGGCCTAGGAAATATAAGTTTATAACAAAGTAATACTCATAGGCAAATTTTAAAAGGCTAGAAGATATGGATATGAAGCAGCAAGAAGAACAATTAGCATTGTGGCAATTTCCTCCATGTCTTTCAAGTTTCACAATACACACATCTATCACTTATGTTTTGATATACAGTAGTCAGAATGAAAATAACATCCTAATTAGTTGTACTCTTGCTTATAACAGGAAAAAGTTTGGAACCAAACTCTGATATAGTCATGGTTCCTGATAGTTTTTAGTGTTAATGGAAAAGAAGCATTAGACTTTCTCATGAATGTCTGCAAAAGTCTACATTTTAATATCCTGTTTATGTCATGGTCAGTCTTTTGATTCCTCCTTGACCTCTGAAAACGTTTGAGGTTTTATCATAAGAGATTTAAAGGTGAAGGAATCTTCAGGTCACATTTGTTTTTGAACTCAATCCATTTTGAAGTTAAAATAAATATCATTCTCCAGTGATGCCATATCGTTTTTCTTATTTAGGCTGCCATTTTGAGAGTTATGTTTTGACCGTTGCTATCCTGTTACTAGGTAAGGACAACCAGAAGTGTGCCGCTTGTCACATCACTTTGTTGAAGGTATAAAGGTTACTCCATGCATGTATTGGTTGTCCAGGATTCTCTCAAAACACTTTTGTGTTCGTTTTTGGTTGTTACTGAATCCTTGGCAACAATTTACAAGTTATGATTTGGCTAGGATCATGCATTCCATTTTGTTTTGCATTATCAAACTTTGCTGCATCATTTCCTATGATTTTTGATACATGTCCTAACTATTGCTTGCTTAAGTTTTTGGCTTTTTAGCTTCTTACCCTTGGCTGGAGATTTTTGACTTATAGACATCTCCTGATTGCAGTTTCATTCAAAGATGCTGCCACCAGTGCCCTACCCGATCTCACTCGGAAAAATGCAATTCTATTAAGGCCACTCCAAAAGTAAATATTTTAAGCTTAAACTCATTGGTAGTTGCATGTAGGATCAATTCTAACTCCATTTGTCTCTTACTATCACACTTTCAGAACAGGCCAACAATGAAGTTTCAAAGTTCCAGAACCTGTGCAAATCGCTACAGCATATCATTATATCCCTAGCCCTCAAATGGATGCCATACAATGAGCCAAAACACATTCATCTCTCATCCATATATTAAGTCAGAAAACAAACAAATACATGCTACTGATATCCACATGGGCAGTTATAAGTTTAGGAGTCATTGTTCTCCAGAAGACACAGAATGCATTAAATATTAGTTCAATAAAAAGGCAACACTAATTAAGCCATGCAGAAAATGTGAACTATGCTGCTCTTCGGTCTGTAAAGCACCCGTCTCCCGTGCATGCAAACATTTACAGTATATTTAAATGGGAACTACAAACACAATAAAATATACAATCAATTGTGACAAATTAAATTTAAATGGTGATGCAGTGGTTATCTTACCTGGCTCACAACCCCTGCTTCAGCAGTTTGTAAAGACTTTGCACATTTTCCCCCTGTCCACATGGACTTTTTTTCCTTTCTGGTTTTCTTCCCATCCCCAAAGAATTGCACTTTAATGTAACTGGCAAAGCTAAATTGGTTTTAGGTTCTCTGGGTGTCTGCATGAGTCTGTCATATGATTCATTACTATCCAATCTAGGGTTCTTCTTTGCGTTGCAGGCAGTGGTGTTAGGATAATTCGAGCTCTCTGTGACTGTGGTAGAAAAATAAGTTGAGGAATGGATAATCCTTTCCTACAAATCTTTAGTGCTAGGGTGTTGTGCTGTGTTAGCCATTATGAATGCAGAGAAAAGCCAAGCAAAATGACACCTTTTATTGGCTAACTAAAAAGATTACAATATGCAAGCTTTCGATGCAACTCGGGCCCCTTCTTCAGGCAAGATGTAAAGATTACATCTTGCCTGAAGAAGGGGCCTGAGTTGCCTTGAAAGCCTACAAATCTTTGTAACTAGAATGAAACAAGGATATTTAGACCAAGTGCAAGCAAGTGCAAGGAGATCTAGACATGGATGAGTGGAAGGCACTAGCACTAACAAATGTTCCAAAGGCAAAGTAACTCAGAGTTATGGTGTTTTATGTTAAAATTATCATTTTAGGATAGCCTAAATTTTGAGACTGAATAAACTGTGCTCAGCTATGTAATATACGCATATATATACATTTAGTAAAGTAAAGTGAGTATAGTGATTTCCAGTTTAAGAAGTTGGGAGGAGGATTTTAAATATCAATTGTAAAATTAAGGGAAATTGAAAAAGGAAGAAGTAGTGAAGGAGAGAATTAAAACAAAAGTGAGTGCCATTATGAACAATGCTACACATCCTCTCTCTGACACACTAACACTGAGGACTTCCAGCCAACATATTATTCAGCAGAAGTGTGTCAAGAAATGCTGCTGGGGCACCTTTATACTAATAGCAGTACGACTGTATAATGCTTCATTGGGAATGGGACTGCCAAGTCAGACGTTTTCTTCTTTTTAACCTTCCTTCCTTTTTAGTGTGTGTCTATATACTTACTTATCTATCTATTTGTTTATTTATTTATTTAAAGAACGTCTGTAAAAGCCCACATTTCCTCCCTATCTATCTATCTATCTATCTATCTATCTATCTATCTATCTATCTATCTATCTATCTATCTAAATCACATTATATTATACTACAAGTAGTTCACATTTTTGTCATGTTTATACTAAATTCTTTTAAAGCATACAAATGGAAGAAATCACAATGGTAATTAAGTGAAAATTTCTGGGAGAAAAAGTGATTGTGTGTGATGGAAAAAAATCAAGTTCTCTGGTTGTCAAAGAGCAAGTATAGACACTTCTGAAATATTAGCCAAGAACAACTCTCAGCCAAAAGGCTACAGAAAGGTTGATGCAGTGTGTTTAGTAGTTTTTTAAATGTAGAATCCGAGAAACTACGTATATACTTTATAAATGGTGTAAGAAATGCTTGAAAACGTTGTCTTGTAAAACCAGCAAAAAGGAAAAAGCTATGTCTGTAAATTCTAACTTTCCTAAGGCTAGTCTGAACAGAACCACAATCCTGTATCTTCCGCTGTCTAGTGTGACGCCCTGAGGGTGCAGCTAGATTAGAAATGTCACAGACAACATCCCAAACAGTGTTTACAAACTATCATTAAGCCTCCTAGACTTTGATCTTGCCTTGTTTTGGGTTTGTAACAAACACAACTCCCACTCCAAATGTGGTGATCAGTAGACTAAAGATTTACAGTTATACAGAAGAGTAGACTTGACAAAAGAAGAGGAAAACAAGATATACTAATTGCATACTTCTGGGTTAATTCTTTGGTAATGAAGTGAACCAATACGAATTGCATTTTAATCTCTTTTGATCTTATTCTAATACAGTATTAATTCTGAAGTTTTCTAGGATGAAACAATATTGTGACTTCTGTGATACTGTAAACAGTAAATACCACAAAGCTGAAGATCTCTAGTTATTCATTCATCAGTTTCCAGTAATATTTAGTTTAAAAACTACACAGGGGTTTTATATGATCCTAATAAAACATTCAAAGCATTTATTAATTTCTTATACAATATGTTATTTCATGAGTAGTTATGTGCTGCTAAATTAATTTGTCAAAGCAAGAGCTTTATTTAGTCTTACTAAGAATTAATTAAGAATTCACAGGCCGTACACTGCAGAATGAATTGTTGAGAGTCTTCTTTGAGCATTCCTGTTATGTTTCAGCCAGGGTTGTTGGCCAGGCCTTAAGTTAAATTTTTTTATTCTTTTTGTTGTTTTTTGTTTTTCAAATATTATTTTTCATGTTATACAGTGGAGCCTTGTAATTCAAACTTAATTTTATTTCAGGAGGGCATTTGAACTCTCAGTTGTTCAAAGTCTGAATTAGTTTTCCCCATTTTAGAAATAATGGAAAATGAATTCATCCATTCCCAGACACTAAACAATACCCATTTTGGTAAATGTAAACAGAAAATACGCAATTTAAGGTAAAAAATAACACAATTAAATTTTTATAATTAATTAATAAATTAAAACATGAAAATAATAAATAAAATATGTCATTTCTGTATAACAAAATGGAACGTATGGCAGTATGCATAGATGCAGCGACTTGTTGCTCCTCCTTTTGGTGCTCTGTTTGTCCTTTGTGTATGTGTTGCTGTTCACCATAATGACATTCTGCTGGGCAAATAACGTCTAGAGCCAGCACAATCTCCTAAACATAAGACTATGCAGCGAGTGGACTGTTACAGTTGAGTTTCTCTGCTTCCATGACATCCCAGTGGACATAGCTAGGCATCCAGGCTCCTTATGGGTTACCATTCCCACAGGTAGAACATGGAGGTGGCGCAGGGACAGGAGGCAGAAGCGGAACTGCAGGGCACACAAGCTGCCTCTTCCTAGCATTTTTCTCACCAAAGTAAGATCCCTCTCAAATAAGATGGACGAATTGAAGCTACAGGTTGTAGTGAATAAGATTCTTAAGGACAGTCGTGTTCTGCTAATTACAGAGACCTAGCTTCATTCACTCCTTCTGGATATAGCTATCGAGTTAGCAGGCCGCACAGTATACCGGCAGGACAGGACCGGAGACTTCAGTAAGAGAAAAGGGGTGGGGGGATTATGTCTGTGTGTCAACAATAGCTGGTGTACTAACAGTAAGACTGTACTCAACAGATGAGGATTACACTTGCTGCACCATCTCTTGCTTCATTTTTTTCACTGTGTGCACAGTTCGAACATAGACTCATTGTTCAAGCTCTGGATCTTATTTCTCTGGAACGTTCAAAGTTAGAATTGTTCAAAGTACAAGGCACCACTGTATTCTAAATTCTGTTTTGGTTTTGTCTTGACTTTGTTGTAGTTTTGTAATATTGCAGTATTTATTAATATTGTATTTGTTAAATTATTTTATAATTTTGTCTTTGAATCCTGATTTTGATTTGCACTTCTTGTTTTGCACTTCCACTGTTTTGGATTCCTTGTCTTCTGATCCTTGCATTCACTATATGATACTGTATAATGTATTCTGATTTGGCTTTGTTTATTTTAGAAACAAAATATTTTGGAACCTTTTCACCTTTTTATTAGGTTTCTTTAAAAAATAACATTATAAGGTCTTTTGTATTTGCTGTCCTTTTGGATCAGAGGTTTCATGGTTTCACTCTCATATTTATGTTAAATATCTTGGTGAATCTTTCATATTTAAAAAGCAGTTTGTGGTCTGTGCAGGCCAAAAGCCTGCCATATGAGTTTGGGCTTAGGCAACCTAGGAAGAAACTGGATCAAGCTCATATTTGGAGCTTTGTTGTCTCAGGAATCACAACCATTACTAAATAAAACTATCTTAATAAATGGCCTATAAGGTGTTTGGAACACTATTTGTTATAGATTATTCTGAAGAGGAAGCTCATATTTATTATTTATCAATTTATTAATGTATGTCATTAAAATATTTTTTTAAAACATGTAGACTATAAAGAAGTATTTCAATTTATAAATACTGTCTAATATGGTATATGCTGGGTACTTTACAGCTTTAATTCTAAATTGCAGGCTTGATGAAACTGATTTAGAATGAGTTAAGACTCCGTAAGCGATGAATGAATATCTTCAGTATAACAAGGAATAAATAGGTGTCATGATCTCCAGCTTTCTATTATTACTGTATTTTGAAAGAATTTCAGATTTTCTTCACAATGCGGGCATTTTGTTATTCATTTAATTTTATAATTCATGTATGTTCGGTCATCATTCAGGGCTGTTTTATGTTGATTACTATAGGTGTATCTCATATTCAAGGACCAAAAGGTTGTATGCGTCAATTTGAGATATAGTGAGTGTCATATTGCTAAAGAAGTTTGTGCATAACCTGAGCTTTACCTAAAATACATAATTTCTTTATGAAAGAGTAAAAACGTTTTTGTTTTGTTAAGATTTTAAAGTTTCCATGTAAAGCATTCTCTCATTCTTGTTATGTCCCATTAAAAAAATCAGTCTGTCAATCAACCCATACTTGCTTTTAGGACTCTGGTTTGTATATTCAATATCTGACAGCATACAATGAGAAAAGAGCAATAAAACACTGTTTTCTTTCAGTGAGATTTTCCTATTGTTCAGAGTAGGTTGTGAATTTAATACAATAGTAGTCTTTAAATTAACTAACCCTAACTCTATCCCTAACTCCTTTAAACCTAACCCAAACTCCTTTACTAGTAATACGGCTTATTATTCAAATCTAACCTAATGGTAAATTAAGCAATTTTTTTGTTCATTACGATGACATTTTTATGAAAAATGTCAACAGTTTAAAAGATTGTGTTCAAATTTGTTATTTGAACTTACTAACACTTGTATTCTGAGGACCGTACTGCATAAAAGGGGGGAATAAGTTGCTAAAAAAGTAGAGTACAGAGACCTTAGGTAATGCCCTAAATTAAAGCTTATCAGACAATGGACAATATGCAGTGATGTGCAGTCTCTTATTATATTAATAACATATAATATATAAAATATTATAAAAGCACTCTGCCATTGACTGTTATATTGCATTTTAACATTAGCTAAGAAGCTGCAAGCAAGCTTTGACTCTAAATAAAATGAAAACATTTATTAATACTCAACTTTTACCCTGTTTAATCCACTTCTGGGTCACAAGGTACCATAGTATATCTTGAAAATATGGAGTTCAAAGCAAGAAAGGACTTTGGAGAGGGTACTACTCCAACCCAGGGCACACACTCTCAGTGAAAAATTGATAATTGCAAAATGTCTTTGTGAGGTGGGAGAAAATTCAGTGTGCCTGGAGAAACACCTATACATGTGCTGAAAGACGATGACAACTCTACACAGACAGCGTCTGAACAAGGGTTACAATTCAAACCTCTTTTTGCAGTGAGGCTATACAAAGTAATTCTTTGTGTAAAAATACATTTACGTATAGAAATTATTTTTTTAAGTTCAATTGAAAACGAAATACCGTATTTATTGGTGGTGCAGTGGTAGCACTGGTCTCTTGCAATAGGGATAACAGAGTTGGTGTCCTGGGTACATAATTTCCCCGCGTCTGCATGTCCCAAATTTGAAAGACTTGCAGTTTAGGTGGGTTGGCATTGGTAAATTGGCCCATGCGTCTGTGTGTGTGTTCACCCTGTGATGTGCTTCTGCCCTGTGCCTGATGACTCCTACCTCACAAGCCTGCCCTGGATAAGTGAGTTAGGAAGATAAATGGATAGATAAAATATTAATTGATAACAAGCAAATTAATAACCTGTAAGATGCAAAACAATATTGTTATTAGCTATTATACAGCATATTTTGTGGTTTACCTAATTTCTTATTTGACTCTATATATAATAAAACACACTATTCAGGCAAATTAAATATTTTTAAAAATGTAAAAATTGGCCATATTCTTTTTGCTAATGAAATACTCATCTTAAATACCAAGATCTATATGTTATTTCACTTGGAATTATTTTGTGGATTAAGGTTATGACCAAGGTTTCCAAAGTTAAATTTTGTTTTTTTTTCTGAAATGACTCATTACATTGGGCCATTTATACTGATGTGGCTGATTTGTACTGACAGACACTTACTTACACCCATGAAAAAGATAAGGTAATAAGAAAAATATTTGCACTTGCCCTTTTCTGCTGAAGAGCCCTGTTGTCTTTTTACTTACATATGGAACCCATTTGCAGCAGTCACCATTTGTTTGGTAGGTCTGAATATTTTGCTATCCTTCACTTCCATTTTCACAGTCAACATCGTATCCAGTGTTTCTGCCGAAAGATGAACTCTGACGTCAGTTTTTTATCAAGTACATTTCTCAGAAAATTGTGCCCAGCCTCTGCAGTCCTGTAAATCTAACTTGATAATGTAGAGAGAGGATAGGCTCAGAGTTTCTGGGTGTTATTTGTCTTGGTTGGTTGACACAATATGATTTGGCATTCACAAACATCTTTGTTTAATGAGTATACTTTCTTTTACTCAGACGTTTGATACAAAACTTTGTTAAGTTAAACAATGTCAATTAATATTGCCAGATGTTTATGCCTTGACTGAAGGAGGCTTGCTATCTTAAGTAATTCTTTGTTTTCAAATTGATTACTGAAATGGTGAAGAACTGGTTAGCCATTTCCAGTAAGTCTTCACTCAACCTCAATTAAAGCCTTTTTTGTCCAAGTTTGACAAAAATATTGATTTGTGCATGGTGTTTAAATCTTTAAAAAAGCTGGACAAGGTCCAGGGCATTTGCAGTAACCGAGGGCATATGAAATGAGGGTCTTTAATGATAAAGTATAATACAATCATCTAACAACATTATGATATTAGGAGAGTTCAGCTGGCAAAGCTTTTTCAAGATTAAAAAAAATGAGATGCCATTGAGGTTAAAGAAATGTTAATGGATCCATTATGTTTTAACAGTAGCACAATGACTTCTTCAAAGTATGTCAGCCACAATGAAACAGCAGTAATAAGTCACTTTTCCTTGTTCATAAATAAAGAAAAAAAATAACATTGTAAGTTTCTATACTGCCTGTTGTTATAGAATTATCTAGTTGTATCTTTGTTTAACTGCGGTGGGTTGGCACCCTGCCCAGGATTGGTTCCTGCCTTGTGCCCTGTGTTGGCTGGGATTGGCTCCAGCAGACCCCCGTGACCCTGTATTCAGATTCAGCGGGTTAGAAAATGGATGGATGGATAGATCTTTGTTTAAGAATATTTTATCAGAAGGTTTTTTTCACTTGCCTCAAAAACTTTTAACCTATCTGGTAAATTTTGAGTCAGTGAATTAAAACTGTACTGTTAAAACTCATTCAAAGAGTACATTTACTATATGATAAAATGCTAAGGTCTGTGTGTGCAGTTTCTCTGAGCAATCTGATTGGTTAGTTTGGATTGGGTGGGATTGGTCAGTTCAGTTTTGGTGACGCAACGAAAGTTGAAGTGCGAGTGTGAGATGCTCATGGATGAGTAAAAGCGCATGCTGAGAGATTCACCTTCAAAGATGGCAATTATAAAACCAGACAGGAAGTAAGAAAGGTGCCTCACAAATAATGAACGAGTATGAGATGCAGGCTTTAGAGGAATGCACTCAAGAGATATAGCACCGGTGAAGAGGCATTCATATCCAAGTAATTGCAGAGGAAAGGTGATGAAGGTACATGTAGGGCAAGAGATAGCAATACACAATTACTGATCTGCATCAGGTACCATGGCTAGATGATAATATTATATTAAGTGTAGCAACCGTTTCACTGTTGAGGTGGGTTGGCAGGTACAGAGATAAGATTGAGAGCAGTGAGACATGGAAAAGGGAGTGCTGTTGGAGGAACCTTCAGGAAGTTGAAAGAAGGTAGGTGGAGTAGTCTGAGTGTGGCAGGAATTAAATAGGAGCCAATGCAAGGAAGGAGATTCTTTTTCTTCTGAAGGAGTAGTGAGCTGTCAGGAAGGACAAGATCAGTTAATACACTAAGGAGTTTATCAAGCGTTTCCTGTGGCCAGAAACAACTGGATGGTTTAGCTCCTATCTGGAATGGTTTTTTTGTTAGTTCGAAATAAAACGCCCAATTCAGGTTTCCTTAAGTTGGTGTGTGTGTGTGTCATTACTGTTGTCCTATTGGTCATCGCATTAAGTAAATTGTTCCAGCTTCATTGCTGTTTTTGCTTAAACACTTCATAGTTTTTGATGGCTCTTTAATAAATAAGCTGACTTCCAAATTGCAGGTACAGCAACTGCATCATGATTACTGCTTCTAGAAAGTCTTTATTTTCATTAAAACACAGTACACATTTTCGTCTTTATTTACCAATGCATTACCTCTACATAACTCTAGCTCCTTTTTACACGTTATGCATTTTTAATCTTCACCCGAAATGTGCTTGTACAGTACAGTACCTCTGGACATTGTCTCATCATACAACATACCACAATAACATCCCTTATTTTCTGATCGTACCAGGTGGTACACAAAAAAACAACTTGTAAGTTATGCTGACATAACCTTTGTAACACACTTGTCATTGCTTCAACTTAATATATGCAATCAACAATGTTAGTAACAATATTTGAAATTCAAAGGTGAAAAAGAGAGTGCAGGGAAGGTGGAATGGGTGGAGAAGAGTGTCAGGAGTGATTTGTGACAGATGGTTATCAGCAAGAGTGAAAGAGAAGGTCTATAGGATGGTAGTGAGACCAGCTATGTTATATGGGTTGGAGATGGTGGCACTGACCAGAAAGCAGGAGACAGAGCTGGAGGTGGCAGAGTTAAAGATGCTAAAATTTGCACTGGGTGTGACGAGGATGGACAGGATTAGAAATGAGTACATTAGAGGGTCAGCTCAAGTTGGACGGTTGGGTGGCAAAGTCAGAGAGGCGAGATTGTGTTGGTTTGGATATGTGAAGAGGAGGGATCCTGGCTATATTGGGAGAAGGATGTTAAAGATACAGCTGCCAGGCAAGAGAAAAAGAGAAAGGCCTAAGAGAAGGTTTATGGATGTGGTGAGAGAGGACATGCAAGTGATGGGTGTGACAGAGCAAGATGTAGAGGACAGGAAGAGATGGAAAAAAGATGATCTGCTATGGAAACCCCTAACGGGAACAGCCAAAAGAAGAAGAAGAAGCTCACAGAAGCAGCAGTACATTGCCCTTTTCACCACTTTGCTGAATTGTGTTTTGCTAGACCACTTAAAATAAGGTATTGTTCCACAAATCTCTAACATTTCCGAGCTGAAGGAACATACAACTCCATAACTGAAATGTCAACAAATATAACATGTCTTCTCTTCAGTCCAAAAACCAAACAAACAAAACAAAACAAAGTGAGCACGAGGACTTCCCAGTAGCTTCACCTGACTACATTTGCTGCTGCTAAAACCAGAGGAGGTCCATGAGAACTACCATGTACTATGGGGACTAATTTTTATGCATCACCCAGTACAAAGACAGTGAATATGAAATTCTCCTAAATTCACCAAGGGTGTGTTTGCATCCTTTTTTTGCCATAGACTGGATATCAAGCAACACAGTCACAAAATATACATGAGCATTAAATTCTTCAACTTTTAAATTTGTGTTTTACATAGCTTTGCTTTGTGGCACAGGTCCACATCTAAAAGAAGATAAATAGTTGGTAACATACAGTATGTTGACCAAATAAGTCTGCAAATAATGCTGTCAAATGAAAAGCAGTAATGAAGGAAAACCAAAGAAATCGGTCACATCTTAACTTGACATAGAAATAAGCAAGGAAAACACAGTCCACAAAGGATACCAAATTTGAACTACAGGGATGAAAAGAAAATGTCTTCAAGAAGAATCTATAATGGCAAAATTAACCCACGTCTTTGTTTTACCAGTGAAAACATTCCATGTTCCATAACATGGCTTTTCAAGGAACATGGAAAACATTATTGACCTAAATTTGTCATTCACTCACCAAATTGAAGAAACAAATAAGTGTGTATTGCAAAAGGAGACTGAACTGGCTAGGCCATTAATTTAAAAAGCAGAAAGATACGATTACCAAAATTGTCCTTTGATGGAAAACCATAAGCCAAAAATCAGCTGCATCCCAGCAACCGGAGAAGAAATTAAGACTATGAGTTTGTCTTGTCGTGGTGCAGAGAAATATTGTTGAAAATTGTCTGACACAGTGTAGGGTTAAGGCAGCTTTTGAGGATTGCAGGTAAATAAATATACAATATACTTGTAATGCTGCCCTTTCAAATATTAGTTGAAACTACCGTTTAGTTAATTGCAAGGATGAAACTAAGCTGATCTGAAACAACAAAACTTAACTTCTACTTAAGAAGTCTTTCTTTGGTTGTAATTTGTAAATAAATTCAGTTATCATTTGCATTAATTGCCTGCAGATCATTGCATATTACTCTAAAGTGGCAAATTACCACTTTCAAGGCTTAATTTTTACCACATGCTCCTACAGTACCAATATGAGGAACACATGTCCCTGTTTATTTGAAGAAAAAGTCTTCTCACACAAGCAGGAACATACACTTGTTTCTACAGATTGCCAACACCTTAATGCAAAGTAGACAGCCTCATTTAATCTTATTTAGAATAAACAGACTGGACATAGTCGACATGTTCCATTTGTGGCCTATTTTGTTTGGCCCAAATACAATTTGCCGATAATATTCACTAAACCTTTAAAAAAATCAAAGTAAAAATTCAGTATAAACTACTTTTTTTTCACATCACAATCAAATGTCTATTACAAAAGCAGAGGTAAAAAAACAGATTTGTTCCAAGATTATTGCTTTATCATTTTTGGCTGGAAAATCGTTGTTAAGGCACCAAACCCTGGAGCATAAAACAGGATACTGGCACAAGTTGCACTGGAATTTATTATACTGACAGACTTTTTTGCGATGCCAGTTTGCATCACTTAAAGTAAAGCGCTGAGCCCAAAAACAAAACAGAATGAGGTATTTGTAGAAAAATAGGATACTAGGTTGATAAATCTGAATTTGTCTCCACGATATTTCTTTGGAATGAAAAAAATCAACTTAGGGGACACAAATGTAATTCTTAACATTCGTGGTCACAATATAATTTCTTAAACCTTTTAATAGCAAGAATAAATATGCTTTTTTATCCCATTTGTCAATGATATTGAGTAATAAATTATGAAGACTTCATTATTGTTAAAAATTATTAGTGGTAATCAATAGTTATTAAAGATTAATTCTTATAAGAACATGGTAATCGTGTTTTGGATTATCCCAGTTTGTGAATGACATAATAATGATTATCTACAAAAGAGTGCCTTGACTTATTGTTAATCATAGTTATTTATTTTTGAATTGAAAAAGTATAAACATTAAATTTACCTTCTGTCAAAATCAAATACCAAAAGATTTGAACTGTTAACATTTAATTAAGCTGGTTTGATACATTAATGGATGGATGGAAGGAAGGATCTTAAGGAAATTGTGCTTACAAATTATTAAATTAGGCAAACCAGTCATGGTTAAATTATATTTACTATACTCAGGGGTGGGCAGTGTTGGTTCTGGTGGGCCGCAGGGGGTGTAGGTTTTTGTTCCAACCAATTTTCTTAATGAGAATTGAATTATTGCTGATGAAGCTCTTATTGCTCAAGTGACATTCTGATGCTTCATTTTAGTGGTCTCGCTTGTTAAGGTTCCCCACCCTTAATTGCAATTTTCAATCTTAAATAGTTGTATGCACTATTTTAATGGCTCCTTATTAACAATAAGTTGCAAATGACAAAGGAGCCAGCAGTTCTTCATCTAACTTATTTCCATTTTCATCTGTGTGGATTCATCATGGACTATTTGGATTAAAAACAAGAAAAAAATAAGATAGACTGAAAATTACCTGTTTTTGGATGATATCCATGGAAAGGAAAAAATCTATGATATAAGAACCTAACATTGCAGACTAACATTGTATTAAATTAAATAAGGGCTGACATTGAGAAAGATTGGATTCTAATTAAGCAATTGCATTGGAACAAAAACCTGCAGCCACTGCTGCCCCCCAGGCCTGACATTGCCCACCCCTGCTCTATGTGCTAGATGGGTTGAAATCTAAGTAATCAATGTAGGCCTGAGTGTTAACGTTTGCGATGTACCATCTGTTGGAATGTATATTGTAATTCATGTAGTAAAAAACTACATTGTGTTCTCCTTTTCAACAGATGGTGCATCACAAACCTTTGTAATAATAAAATGCATTATTACAAATGTTTGTAATGTGCGCTTTGTTGAAATGAAAAATGCAGTGCATTTTATCGCTACAAATGTTTGTGATACACAATCTGTTAGAATGACAGAGACATTGAAACACATAGACGGACACACAGATTAACATGAACACACAGACACTTGTCCTTTTATTAAGGTGGGAGCTGTTTTACATAAAAATCTGGGTTTAATCCTAACAGACAATAAAGCCATGAGATATCTGTGAGTAGAATTTAGCCTTTCTAGTCTTATTTGTAATTCAGGAAGAAATGACCTGTCCCTGCATACGTATTATTTATGTAAATGTAGTCCTTTTGCTTTATTCTGTCCTTCCAATGTCATTTAACAATATAAGATTGAAAGAATGTAATCAGATTGAAAGGCAACCAATCTGGAATATACTTAGAGTAAATATGTCAAATGGATTAATTAGTTTGTCTGTTAATTGATCTAGCAGTTATTGCAACATAATCTATTAACAACACCATCTGGGTAAGTCCTAATGGGCTAGCAGCATTGTAGATGAAAAAAAAAACTTACCATAAACTTTAACTTCTAATTTGCTTTATCTTTGTAATAATATGGAGGTCAAACTATTTTACAGGTGTATTATTTATATATTTTGCTTCAGAATAATGAAAATGTTTCATAATTCTTACTAAGCATATATCTCAGCTATTACTATATATTGTTTGTATTTTTAGCCTAAATTCTTTCATCAGAAAGACTCTTATCTTCTGTCATATTGTAAACTAATGTCAAATACTTAGTGAGTTATTGAGGAAAATGATAGACATTTACAAATACACTCAATGATAATCTGGATGATTGTTCAGAACTTGGTGAGAACACAAACCACAGAGGAGTTTTTTTCAAGGGGAGGTTGGCAGGGCTAGTTGTGCAAATATCTGACACTGAATAAAGTCATCATTATGTACTTAAAACGATGAAAGCAATGCTGTGAAGGAAGCTCTATAAAAAGTTGTAGTCATCCTGGAAAAAAAAACAAACATTTGTACTGGACACTAAATACATTCAAATTAATAAATATAATAAAAAAATCATGTCTCTTGTAAATGTTATTTAATTTATAATCATATATATTGTCAGGGATGCCAGGGGCCATGACCTGGCCGGGATGCCATGAGGGACCGGATGTGGGTCTGCGCCCACCCTGGATCACGTGGGGGGTCGCCTTCCTGGTTGCTTTGGGGGCCACGGGTACAGGGCATGGAAGCTCCACCCTGTAGGGGCCCATGGCCACCGCCAGGAGGCGCCCCAATGCCTTGGGGACCTGTTACCCCAGCACTTCTGCCACACCAGGAAGTGCTGGGTTGAAGAATTAGGACGGCGCCCGGAGAGCTGCCAGGAGGACAGCCGGCACTTCCACCACACTGGGGCGTGGCTAGAGGAGGAATGCCGGGAACACCTGGGGCTCATCCGGGTCCTGTATAAAAGGGGCCGTCTCCCTTCATTCGAGGCTGGAGTCGGGTGGAAGCAGGACGAGGCAAGAAGAGAGTGTGGAGGCGGCCCGAAGACAAGGCATTGTGTGGCCAGGACTGTGTTTGGGGTATTGTGCACGCGACTGGGTCTTAGTGACCATTGGACTGGGTCTGAGTGACCAATTATTGTAAATATTGTTCGTGAATAAACGTGTGGTGGTATTTTAACAACATGTCCGCCTGTCTGTGTCCGGGTCGGCTCCACAATATATATATATATACATATATATATATTGTGATGGAAACCTGGGCATGACACGAACATGCAAGCACAGTCCCGGATGTAAATAAATGTTAGTTTATTCACCATATTTCCTTCAAATATGTCACAACAAGCACAAAAACACTGTTTTCTCTATCTCTCTCTACAATAATTCTCTCACCACCGCACTGCCCTCCTCCAGTCA
Source organism: Polypterus senegalus (assembly GCF_016835505.1). Taxonomy (NCBI): domain Eukaryota; kingdom Metazoa; phylum Chordata; class Cladistia; order Polypteriformes; family Polypteridae; genus Polypterus; species Polypterus senegalus. The sequence goes on from NC_053156.1 coordinate 112,496,664, forward strand.
AGTGTTGCCTCTCTAACTCCCAGCTCCGACTCGCCTGGATAAGAGAGTGCAGTCGCTTTTATTACAGACCCGGGAGTACTTCCAGTGCCAGGGCAATTGTCTGATCAAAGTACTTCCGGGTCACACGGAAGTCCATCACAGTAGGGAGCTTGATTCCCTGCAGCGCCCTTTTGCAGCACCCCATGACCTTAACAGGGCTGCCCTGCTGGACTACATTTCCCGACATGCCCTGCTGACTTCCCAAAGGGTACCGTTAACCAAAGTTGCTGCCATCTAGCGTGCTGGGGGAATAAAAAACCCCCAGAGATATCTTCTCTTTATAATGGGCTCTCCATCCACCCCTTCCAGTCCTTCCTTCCGGGTTTTTTCTGGCCAGGATGTCAGTCCAGCCCATGTGGCATCTACAATATCTTCTTATATAATACGCTACCGTGGCTGTTCATTTGTTCAGGATTTTAAATCACCTGTAGCTTGCAAACCGTTTCATCAATTAACTTGAAATTTGGTACACGTATACTACGTGACGTCTGCTTCCACTTTCGGGGTGATGATTTTTATTACTCTTTTTATTTTTATTTTCAACTCTCTGCAGCAGGGCGGCAGTGCACGCATGCGTATGGGCGCCGTTCTCATTCCCTACCACCTTCGCTAATCATTCTTGAGGCAGATTGAAGACTTAAGTGCCAGCTTAAGTGAAAAATTAAAGAAAACATACTAAGTAATTGCAACGCAAAAACTAACTTGATCAGTTTTAAAGTGAAAAGAAATGAATGAATGATGAAAGAAGAGAAGCAGTGGGCCGCGAGGTTGGAGAAAAGAAGAGCTGCTCAGGAAGCAGCAAGCGATATCAACCTCTGAGGAAACGAATGCGAAACAGAGACAGAGAAAGAGGATGAAAACTAGGAATGTTCAAGTCAAGTGTATTCACTGCACGTTATCGTGCAGTACGCCGTTACTGGTATACATATATTTGTATTTTACAAATTCATATTGTGCTTCCCTTGTAGTAAGTTTGAGATGAGAAATGCTTTGATTTGATCTGTAGAAATCCGAGTCTTCCAAAAACTCGTCTATTTGTGTTTTACCCACCAGTAGTTATAATCTGCACTTTTAGTATTCAATTTTTATATTGCCTCTTTATGTTTTTACCATGCTGAACAAGATTATTGACCTCTTCTATTCTAGAGAGAACTGAATAAATTCTGAATGTGTTTCAAAACACAAGTCATACGATAAATAATTTACATGAAACGTTCCTGCAAAAAATATCCATAAACTTTTATAAGAAAAGCTCTAGAATATTTAATGTCATAAAATTTAATAATAATGCTAAAAAAATGAGTTGTGTAAAACAAAAAAATATATACTTCTATTCCAGAGACTGCAGAGGCCAGTCTATCAGCAATCGGAGACAATCGGAACAATCGGAGACCTTAAACCACAACCACTTCTGCATATGGTGTACTCTTTTGATTTTTGCAGAAATCCTACACCACTCTTCTGGTTACATTCTCTTACAAAGTGATAATTGTTTTGTGAACTTTGTTTTCCATCAATATTAAGTGAAGGCAGAGCAAGTATAGAAAAAGAGACAACAACCCTATATCCACAGGCTTTGAAAGAAAACATGAAAAGGAACCAATAAGCTATGGAGTCATTTTGATGGCAGAAACACAAAAATGGAAAATGTTAAATGGTAACTATAGTGTCTGTCCAACAGGATAACATTATGATTTGCAAAGTGTTACATAACAAAAAAGTAGCTGGCACTAGTTATGCTAGGGTTAGAGTTAATATGCAGAGCAACATAAGTGCATACCTGGAGGCAGACACTCTCACAGTGGCCGTCCACACCCAGAGTGATAATGGTAAAATGGCTACACAAATAGTGCATTGATTGAAATACCCTCAAAAAAACAGCATAAAGTACAAAAGTAAAACAAAACCCTGCTGCCACATGAGCTCAAACTATGAAGAACTTAAACATTTTTCTAACTAGAGGGGTGGTTTGCTCACTCCTGTCTCTCTGTCACGCTCCATCTCTTTTTCTGACAGTCTTTCTCTGCTACTGCTTCTTCATTCTTACAACATAATCAATGACTGTTTGGCTTTGAGGTGACTAAACACCAAGACTAAGCCCTCAGAATCACTTTTGGGGTAGGATTTGCCACTACTTCTATATAAATGCATTAGGTTAAAACCCCTTTAGCAGTTCCTGTCCCCGACCCTTTTGCCGTTAACCTGATTCCTGTATTTACAATAAGAAATTTGATAAAATCTCTTAAATTAAATTATTCTTAGAGCTGAAAAACACCTAAAATGAGTCAAACAAACAAAAACTTATGGCTAAGCAGTTCTCCCTGCCGATCCACTTTCGTATGCTGTACGCTTAAAACTATGATAAATTGTGTGACATAGTCATGAAATATAATAATAGGTTCAATTACTGACTTTTAGTGTTGTAATACAGACGCTCAAGTGTAGATTAACAAATACACATTCCTTACAAAATACATAAGGTGCCAGGTTACCCAAGAAGGTTTATTATTTGAAGTGATCAGTGCCAAGTGAATGTTTACCTAGCGTAACCAAAATCTCCAAGGCACTAAAATCGCAATCCTTTTTGGAACACAGTACTTGAGTATTGAAGTTAACATAAAAATCTCAAACTCATTTTCCTATTTATGCTCACAGGAACTGGGGCCTAGCCCAATAGCATTGATCACAGTCAGCCATATTCTCCACATATGCAAACTCAGACACGGAGTCACTTTGGAATTGGTATTTAATCTAACCAGCATATCTTTGGATAAGTGAAAGGAAAAGTGGAAAAGTACAATGTAATACATGGAGGACATGCTAATTCCACAGGATAACAACTAAGCATGGGATGCAAAACCAGTTTCCTGGATCCATGAAGCAGCAGAACTAACACATTTGCTACTGTGCCACCTAATTCTGAAATAGTAAGAGACATTGTGATGGGATGGGTGCATTATGGACAACAACAACAACAACAACATTTATTTATATAGCACATTTTCATACAAACAGTAGCTCAAAGTACTTTACATATTAAAGAATAGAAAAATGAAAGACATAATTATAAAACAAAATAAATCAACATTAATTAACATTGAATAAGAGTAAGGTTCAATGGCCAGGGGGGACAGAAAAACAAAAACTCCAGACGGCTGGAGAAAAAATAAAATCTGTAGGGATTCCAGACCATGAGACCGCCCAGTCCCCTCTGGGCATTCTATCTAACATAAATGAAACAGTCCTCTTTGGATTTAGGATTCTCACGGAAGGGCTTGATGATGATGATGGTCACGTAGACTTCTGCCTTTTAATCCGTCCATCATTGTTGGAGCATCATGAAGCTTTGAGTAGGTGGTGGTGGCGCCACCACCACCACAAAGAAACCGGAAAAAGAAACAGAAAAGAGAGTAGGGGTCAGTACCGATTTTAGAGCCACCATGAATAGTTATTTTTTATATTTTTTTATAGATACTTATTGAAAAAGAATTTACAATGGTAGGGAGCAGATGACAGATCATGAGCTGTCGTATACAGGAATAAATGGGTTTAGAGTATGAACAAATAAGAGATGAGCTTCTGATCTTAATTTACTGGGCTACTAAAAATAATATAATCATATTTTAGGGAACAATGTATATTATATGAATCATTTTAAATTAACTTTTGTTGTTTTAGGGGGCCCATGGATATTTTATGCGGTTTCGTTTCTTTGTTTTCTGTCATCTTAAAAATGATCTATTCATACCATTTGCAACCCATACTAAATTATGGATGCCATTGTATTTTAAAACAAATAGAAAACAAAATATGATATATAAATTGCAATTTCACAATCCATACTAACAAATCAGAGGAATCAAAGTGACAGACCTAAAGGAATGAGGGAGTCTGACTCACAGACACAGGATAAATGTTTATTCTGTGATAAAAAAAAGTTTCAAATAAACAGAAATCTCATCTACCCTTGGGTCTGAAGGCAGGAATTTCACTTTTGGTGCCTAAACCTTGTTTACAAGATTTATTTATCCTTTTTTTCCTCTAGCCAGAATTGTCTCATGAAATGCCAGACAAAAGATTACAGCAACACACAAGCCAGCTAGCAACCAATAACCCATTTGTCAGCTATTTCAAGCTTCAAATATGATTTTTTACATGATTATAGAGACAGCTAAAGTATAATCCATACATCTACAGTGGTGTGAAAAACTATTTGCCCCCTTCATGATTTCTTATTCTTTTGCATGTTTGTCACACAAAATGTTTCTGATCATCAAACACATTTAACCATTAGTCAAATATAACACAAGTAAACACAAAATGCAGTTTTTAAATGATGGTTTTTATTATTTAGTGAGAAAAAAATCCAAACCTACATGGCCCTGTGTGAAAAAGTAATTCCCCCCTTGTTAAAAAATAACCTAACTGTGGTGTATCACACCTGAGTTCAATTTCCGTAGCCACCCCCAGGCCTGATTACTGCCACACCTGTTTCAATCAAGAAATCACTTAAATAGGAGCTGCCTGACACAGAGAAGTAGACCAAAAGCACCTCAAAAGCTAGACATCATGCCAAGATCCAAAGAAATTCAGGAACAAATGAGAACAGAAGTAATTGAGATCTATCAGTCTGGTAAAGGTTATAAAGCCATTTCTAAAGCTTTGGGACTCCAGCGAACCACAGTGAGAGCCATTATCCACAAATGGCAAAAACATGGAACAGTGCTGAACCTTCCCAGGAGTGGCCGGCCGACCAAAATTACCCCAAGAGCGCAGAGACGACTCATCCGAGAGGTCACAAAAGACCCCAGGACAACGTCTAAAGAACTGCAGGCCTCACTTGCCTCAATTAAGGTCAGTGTTCACGACTCCACCATAAGAAAGAGACTGGGCAAAACGGCCTGCATGGCAGATTTCCAAGACGCAAACCACTGTTAAGCAAAAGAACATTAGGGCTCATCTCAATTTTGCTAAGAAACATCTCAATGATTGCCAAGACTTTTGGGAAAATACCTTGTGGACTGATGAGACAAAAGTTGAACTTTTTGGAATGCAAATGTCCCGTTACATCTGGCGTAAAAGGAACACAGCATTTCAGAAAAAGAACATCATGCCAACAGTAAAATATGGTGGTGGTATTGTGATGGTCTGGGGTTGTTTTGCTGCTTCAGGACCTGGAAGGCTTGCTGTGATAGATGGAACCATGAATTCTACTGTCTACCAAAAATCCTGAAGGAGAATGTCCGGCCATCTGTTCGTCAACTCAAGCTGAAGCGATCTTGGGTGCTGCAACAGGACAATGACCCAAAACACACCAGCAAATCCACCTCTGAATGGCTGAAGAAAAACAAAATGAAGACTTTGGAGTGGCCTAGTCAAAGTCCTGACCTGAATCCAATTGAGATGCTATGGCATGACCTTAAAAAGGCGGTTCATGCTAGAAAACCCTCAAATAAAGCTGAATTACAACAATTCTGCAAAGATGAGTGGGCCAAAATTCCTCCAGAGCGCTGTAAAAGACTCATTGCAAGTTATCGCAAACGCTTGATTGCAGTTATTGCTGCTAAGGGTGGCCCAACCTGTTATTAGGTTCAGGGGGCAATTACTTTTTCACACAGGGCCATGTAGGTTTGGATTTTTTCTCCCTAAATAATAAAAAGCATCATTTAAAAACTGCATTTTGTGTTTACTTGTGTTATATATGACTAATGGTTAAATGTGTTTGATGATCAGAAACATTTTGTGTGACAAAAATGCAAAAGAATAAGAAATCAGGAAGGGGGCAAATAGTTTTTCACACCACTGTATCTATCTGTCTATCTTTACAATACATAATGAAACATTTTCAAGCCCATTTAATCCAATTCCGGATCATGAAGGCAGGTGACTTTCCAAGAAGTATAAGGCAGGATGCAACCCTAGACAGTCCGTCAATGGGCCCACTCATGCACACAGGGTTAGTGTACAATCACCAAGATTTCAGGATGAGGAAAGAAAACCAGAGTACACAGAAAAAAACCTATGTGGACATGGGGTAACTGTTGAAATTCTACACTGAAAGCAGCCAGGCATGGCATTTGAATAAAGGACATTGGATTCATGAGCCATCTCCTGTGCAGACATTATATAAATAAAATTTATAAAATTGTGTAGCCCCTGTACAGTTTAATCTAATAGAAATAAAATAATCTTCAGAAGGCATAATACATCAATATGTAATACATAAAAAATATCAAGCAAAGACATTCAAGGTATTGTAGAAAAGGAACAGTACTGGATAACAATGTTCAGATAATCTCAGGTGTAGCAAAGGTGTGTCCAGGCTAAACAAGAATACTGTATAGAGTCTCTCGGTTTTTTACACCTTTCCAATTAAAAAGGTACTGCTTGAACAAAATGTACCATTTTGCATCATTCCGTTGAGACAACAATAAAGTTGCTGTATCAAAAGGCTGTCTGTGGAACCAGTGAAGTTTTAATGCAACCGAATAATGCATGCTACTCTATTTCCTTTCGAGCTTCCAAGAAACTGTAAATCTATGACTTTGTATAAAACATTACATTATAGATTTTAGCCCCCGTGACCAAATAAACACGTTTGACAATGGATGGATGAACAGATGGATAGTTTGTTGGTCAATAATCTTAGATGAGGCCTTTTTTAAGATTAGATGTTCATGGTGAAAATCATTATGTTCTAGCAAGGTCCATGAAGTAAACAATCATGATAGCCAATAATAAAGCATTAGCTTTCCCAATTGGTTGCACATGAGTTAGCACTGCTGCCCTAATCATTGGAGGCACCCCAGTTTAATACAGGGTGGGGCATAAAAATCTCCCACATTTCGAGGGAAAACTGTGTAGGCTGTAGTGGGGGTAGAGAGGTGGGGCATGTCTCGTTCGGTAGGTTAGATTCTACCATTTTCAGTACCCATCATCAGTTGGACTGGTGAACATTGGGGCTTTGTTTTTCGAGCATAATATGAGAATAACGGGTCTGTAATAGTGACACAGAGAGTGTTCTGTACTCATTTGGTCGAAATGCACCTGTACCAGACTGGAATACGATTTGGGGTCCACGCTAAAAAGAAAATCACCTGGCAGGCCTAGGACAGAACATGTGTGGTTTCAACAGGATGGGGCTACAGTTCACACAGCATGGAGTGTTAACGGAAGTGTTCCCTGGGCATTTGATCTCTTTAAGGAGAGACGTGGAGTGGCTGGCATGGTCACCAGGTTTAAGCCCATGTGACTTTTTCCTTTGGGGATATCTAAAGGAAAAGGTTTTCAAACATTGTCCCTAATCTCTTGAGGATTTGAAGGCAAGGATCAGACAGGAAATCAACTTTCTGTAATGTCACTGCTATTTTGTGTTTGCTTTGGGTAACATCCATTGCCACTGTGTTTCAATGGGAGCAATTCAGTAGCAGCAGAGCATTGAGGGTAGCAGTGACTTCAGACATGTGATGTCAGCAGTTTGTGGATTAATGACAAAAAAGCTTTCTTGAATTTAGCCGGTAAATATCCTTCTAGTAGTTAGGAATTTGTCAAACTGTTTAGATTTACTTTTTAGTTTACTTTATGGGCTCCTGGCTTTGACTCTGATCTATTTACTGTTTATTCATTTCTTTCTCTTATCTCATGGTCCTCCTTGCTGCTATTTTGGCCTGACAGTTCTCTTTTCCTAGAGGCAGCATGCCAGCCAAGAATTTGTCTGTGTGGAGTATTAAGGTGAATTGCATTGAGGGTCTGTGAAAGTGCAGGTTTTTGAAATAAGAACAGTGTGCTGAGGCTTGGTGAATGTGGGTGCGTGTGGTAGTGTAGTGTAGACTCTACCGCGATAAAATAATTTCAGTGAAGTAGGATTCTTTATTTATAAATCTAATATTATTGCAGTTAGAGCATAGAAAACCTATTTACAACCTTCTAAATACAGTTTTAACATTATTAGAGCCCTCTAGACATGAAATAACACCCTTTATTTAAAAGTTTAAACTGTGCTCCATGACAAGACAGAGTTCCGTCTCAATTAAAAGAATGCAAACATATCTTCCTCTTCAAAGGAGTGCGCGTCAGGAGCAGAGAATGTCAGAGAGAGAGAGAGACAGAGAGAGAGAAAATGCAAACAATCAAAAATCAATATGTGCTTTTGGGCTTTTAACTATGCGAAACACTGCGATAAAACGGCCGCAAGGAAGGGCGCAATGTGAAGGTAGTCTTTCAGCATTTATTAGAGGAGCGTCCGTATCCTCTAGGCCGTATCCTCTAGGCCAGGGGTCCTCAATCACGGTCCTGGAGAGCTGCAGTGGCTGCAGGTTTTTTGCTCCAACCCAGTTGCTTAATAAAAAGCACTTACTGCTAAAGTAACACTTCTGCTTCACTTTAGTGATTTTGAGCCCTTATTGCTTAATTTTGTCTTAAACAGCTATTTTAATTGCTCCTTATTATCAATAACATGCAAATGACAAGAGAGAGTAGCATTTCTCCATTTGGCTTATTTACATTTACACCTGTGTGTATTTATCTGCACTATTGGGTTTAATTAAATACTTGGAAGAAAAATGAAGAGAAAAAAGTGAAGGACTGAGAATTACTTGTCCATTTTAGCCTTCAAATCATTTGCATGATAGAAAGGGAAAGAAAATCTAGGATATGAGAATGACCTGACATAGCAGAGTTAATTTAATTTCATAGCTTGTTAGTGCTTTATTGGCAAGAATTGCTTTCTAATTAAGCAACCAGGTCAGAACAAAAACCTGCAGCCACTGCGGCTCTCCAGGACTGGGATTGAGGACCCCTGCTCTAGGCAAACAGCCTCTGTGCAAACAACCCCTCTGCTCACAACCCCTCCGTCAGGAGCAGAGAATGTCAGATAGAGTGAGAGAGACAGAGAAAAGCAAACAATCAAAAGTCAATAGGTGCTGTTAGAGCTTTTAAGTATGTGAAGCACCGCGCGGGAAGCATATCGTATATCATTGAGGAGTTTTAGTTAATATGTAATACGTACTCTGATTGGGTAGCTTCTCAGCCATCCGCCAATAGCGTCCCTTGTATGAAATCAACTGGGCAAACCAACTGAGGAAGCATGTACCATAAATTAAAAGACCCATTGTCCGCAGAAATCCGCGAACCAGCGAAAAATCTGTGATATATATTTAGATATGCTTACATTTAAAATCCGCGATAGAGTGAAGCTGTGAAAGCCGAAGCGTGATATAGCGAGGGATCACTGGAATTGATTTTGCATGTGAATATATGATTAGTTCAGGCAGTTTCCTCATTGATGCTTTGTGAGTTGTTAAGCAAAGCACTTATACCTACTAAGTATAAAGGAGCCTGGAAAAAGAACGAAGAGGGGAAGAAATATCGAGGAAGAGCAAGAAAAATAGAAGACAGAATCAGATAGGGAAGCAGTGTTGAAAGATGCTGGCAAAGTGGTTGGGAAACCCCAGGAAGGAGCAGAGTGAGAGGCGCTCCAGTGGCAAATCAGATCACTCCTGCTGAACAATGGGGAGCAGAAGTGATCAAAGGCTCCTTGGGTCCTGCAGACACTGAGGAAGGCATATGGGAAGATGGAGTTAGGCTCAGTACATCTTGGCAGCTGCAGTTGGATGGTGGACAGGACGAGGAGTCAGGTGTGGACTGTTTTCACCAGGATCTCCACTCCGCCGAGTACACCTGAGAGATAAATAAGTTATTTATTTTTTTTACTTTTAACTTATTCACAAACACTATTTTTAGGGATTATTTATTGATTGAATAAAAGCAGTTTTTTTTTATTTATTTTGTTGGACATTTTTTAAATAAAAAAGCACAGTACACTCGATGCACCAGCCTTTGCTGGTTTATGTGTTGTCATTGCCATGATTAAGATTGTCAATGTTTGCATTCAAGAAGGAGCCAGCTTATGGCAACCCGGGCATCCCAAGTACACATGTTCTCCCCATATCTTAATGGAGTTTCATCAAAGAACTTCGGTAAATCTCTTATCTCAAAACCATGATATGATAATTGGCATCTGTCAGTCAGTCCTATAAGATTATAAATATAATCATCTGGTTGCTTCTACTGTAAAAAGGTCTATCTTCCGATAACAAATGTAATAGAAAAAGTTGTTTTTAAAAAAGGAGCAAAAAATGTGAGTTTACTTCTCCTTTTCAGCTACTGAGAAACACAGCTAAAATAACTTGGGGCCATAAACAATGTGTGCAGCATTTAAATGGAACTTTTAGCTCAAGAGTTTATAACCTCTGTCTGAAATAAAGTTATCATTCCACCAGTTTATCTCATTCCAAGTGCAGCCTCTGAATCAACAGCCGTGACAACATTTAACTAAATGTCAAGTAAAAGTCTGCCTGGGGGAAGCCAGGATATGTAACATGTGTGAGAGAACATTTTTTTTATTTGATCAAAAAGTTGAAGTACTGAGCTGGGCTTTGAAGTAAAACTATAAAGCTACTGTATTATATTAATACAATTTAGTATGATAGTACCTTTATGTCAGTCACCAAAAATTCTGCCCGACATCACATATGTTTTACTGCATTCTGCCTCAAAATAAGAATGGTAGGCACACTATTCTTTACCAAACAGCATGCATTTCTAGATTGTGGGAGGAACATGAGCCCCTTTATAAAGGTAACATAAAAATGGGAGTATATGCACTCTAGACAGCTAAACATAAGCCTTGAAGTTGTTCGTAGTGATCATTACTTTTTAGTTACTTAAGCATTACCATGGAAATATTCTTAATCTCATTCAGAAGCCTTTTTAAGCAACATAGGAACAAGTCTTGCAGGGATATCCAACTATTACAAAGCCCATTCATACACACAGCCATACTTACAGTCTCAAGACTGAAAAACCTTATACTGTACAGTGATCCCTCGCTATATCGCGCTTCGACTTTCACGGCTTCACTCCATCGCGGATTTTAAATGTAAGCATATCTAAATATATATCACGGATTTTACGCTGGTTCGCGGATTTCTGCGGACAATGGGTCTTTTAATTTATAGTACATGCTTCCTCAGTTTGTTTGCCCAGTTGATTTCGTACAAGGGACGCTATTGGTGGATGGCTGAGAAGCTACCCAATCAGAGCACGTATTACGTATTAAATAAAACTCCTCAATGATATACGATATGCCTCCCGCCTGGTGCTTCGCACACTTAAAAGCTCTAACAGCACGTATTGATTTTTCATTGTTTGCTTTTCTCTGTCTCTCTCACTCTCTCTGACATTCTCTGTTCCTGACGGAGGGGGTGTGAGCAGAGGGGCTGTTTGCACAGAGGCTGTTTGCTTAGAAGATACGGACGCGCCTGTAAAAAATGCTGAAAGACTTCCTTCACATTGATCCCTTCCTTGCGGCTGCTTTATCGCGGTACTTCGCATATTTAAAAGCCCAAACAACCCTATTGATTTTTGATTGTTTACTTTTCTCTCTCTCGCTGACATTCTCTGCTCCTGATGCGCACTCCTTTTAAGAGGAAGATATGTTTGCATTCCTTTAATTGTGAGAAAGAACTGTCATCTCGGTCTTGTCATGGAGCACAGTTTAAACTTTTCACTAAAGGGTATTATTTCATGTCTATAGGGCTCTAATAAAGGGGGTTCTGGAACGCAACCCCTGCGATCAAGAAGGGATTACTGTACACACATCCTAGGGTACAGTCACACTGCTATGTTTTCATTTAAAAACAGTGTAATGAACTAGCCTTTTAACAACTTCTTCTTCTTTCGGCTGCTCCTGTTAGGGGTTGCCACACCGGATCATCTTCTTCCATATCTTTCTGTCCTTTGCATCTTGTTCTTTTACATCCATTACCTGCATGTCCTTTCTCAACACATCTATAAACCTTCTCTTAGGCCTTCCTCTTTTCCTCTTAACTGGCAGCTCTATCCTTAGCACCCTTCTCCCAATATACTCAGCATCTCTCCTCTGCACATGTCCAAACCAAACTAGCCTTTCAACAACATTTACAAAAATGTCTTTGCTTATACTAAAATAATTAAAAACACATATGATGTAGCCTTATGCCTACACTGGAGGAGTGTAGGTGTCCTGCTTGACGGAATGGTCACACCACTTGGCTCAGGATTTATCACAAAATTGTAAATTATTTGCCATGTGCTCATTTATGCAGCATTCAAACTGTACAAAATGCAATTTAGCATAAGATATGCAACACAACATATCTTGGAATGCATCTCCTCTATGTCCACTGTATTGGAATATCGTTTTCTTTTGTGAAAGGTGATCAATCAAGGGATAAGACAATGTAATGAGCTGGGTCCTATGGAAGGGCATGCAGTAAGCATGGACCAATAGGAGCATAATTAGTGTCAGCATTTTCAAAACTCTTTGTTTTCACTCATCCAATAAAGTTTTCAAAAGTCTTAGTATTTGGGAGATAAAAACACTGGGGTTGTGTGGACAAAAGGTGAAAATGGATACTAATGTCTGCATTTTTAAAATAAGATGTCATAGTGTGGACGTAGCATTAGAGGACAAGCTTTGGATAGACAGACAATCCATCACAGGACCCAATTCCACACAGACACACAATTTTGAATGGCCAATTCACTTAACATGCACACATTTGGGAAATGGGAGGAAAAATTGGAGTGGTCTATTAACTTTTCTCACCAATCTAAACATAAAAAATAACATGAAGAATCATCCCGAATGGCTAAAATGCACAGTTACAAACCTGAGCTCAAGCAGAATTGTAGTGTTATACAGATGAGTATAAAATAAACAAAAAAACTCTCCATTCAGAATGTGCGTCATACCAGTCAAACTCTAAAGCGAATAGAAATATTATCTTTAAAAAGAGTACTTGCGTCAAAAGCAAAAAAGCTGTGCGCATCAACATATGGGTTTTGCCATGAAAGGTGAACAAAGTATGCATGTTTAGAACCAGAAGCCAAGAAATGAACCTGCATTATTTAAAATCCATGAGAGCTTTTACTCCCTCCTTTGTTTACATCGATAAGGTGATTAAACAATGAATATTATTGTCTGCTTAACAGCTGCATGGTTAAAGCTGTATCTCGGAATGTCAAAGAGCTAGTCCGGAATGTACACAACTATTAAACTATGAAAACAAACACTTCTATGTGCGGTTTTATGCCATCACTTTCCCTTTTTAAATAAAAAACAACTTAAATGAATTAACCCTTTTGGTTGTACAGGAGAAGTGATTACAATTATAAGATTTATTCATAAACAGGTAGAGATCTGTCTGCTCCTGCTCCTTTTATACAATGTTGGCTTCTTTATGCAGCATACTCAGTAATAATAATGAGATCTAAGCCAAAGAAGAAGATGCTTTAGGCTGTTTTTGAATGGTCAGATGTTACTTCATACAATGTATCACACTCATCCTGGAGGTCCATCTGCTTAGATTTTTAATAAAGTAAAAATTTAAACTTTCAACGAAAAGTGTAAAACTACCCCATTCATAAGAGAGTGTAAGAAAGCATACTGGCATAGGCAGCAAGGTGATTTTTGTATTCCTCCATCTGTGTTTTATTTTTCATTAGAAAACGTACACAGCACATCTAGGCTTCCACCCCTAATCAAACCATTTTAATTCAGCTAAGGGTTGCAATGAGTGTTAACTGGTCGTGTTATATATAACTTGCCATTAATCACAAGGGATGATTTGACTGATTAGGATATACAGATTTCCCTTTCATTCCTCAGTGCCTTCTTGCAACCCTAGGTGGAAGAGGATAAAAATGATGTGGGCCATGGTTGTATAAATAGCAACTAAGAAGGCTCTAAACCAGACTTGGGCATTGTATGGCATGCATGCCAAATGCATAATTTGGTCTGTTTCATTTCTGGCCAGTGAAAGGTAAGACAAACCTCACACCGAGCTAAAAAATCAATTGAGGTTTTGTAAACTTTGTGCCTTTTTTCTGCTTACGTATAGTTATACTGATGGCGAGTACTTGTCTGGGAGTGTCAGTCTGCATCACAGTTAGATGTGACCATGCAGACACATATCAAAATGAGAGGTAAAGAAATGAAAAGTCGAATCAGAAAACAGATCACTCGGCAAATCTTGGACTTCTAAGTATTTATTCATGGAAGTTAGCATTACAGCAGTTGGTTTGGCATGCAAGGAGAATGTCGATGCATTCAGAGACTACATCTTGAACTGACTCTTTGAGACCAAACATGCTGCAACATATAGAAACATATCTGAAGAGGAAAAGGTGAGGACTGCAGGGGAATTGTTAGCAAAACTGCAAAAGCAGCAAAGTCTTTTTTCAAAGCTTCATACAGCACAGGAAGGAGCAGTACAAAAACAGCTATATTTTAGATTACATAATTGGCAAAAGAAGCAAACAGTTTTCTGATGGGGAAGTTGTGAAATAGTGCTTATTGGAGGCAAATTGTGACAAGAAAAATTGAGGAAATTGTTTGGAATCTGGAAATACAGCTGAAGAACATGGAGGAAAACGTTGGAAAATCTCGACTTCTTCTTCTTGGCCTTGGTTGAGAGCTGTGATGTTCATGACATTGCGCAGCTGCTGATTTTCATTAAAGGAATAACAAAAAACTTTGAAATGACAGAAGAATTGGCTTCTATGAAGTCAATGAAAGGGACAACAACCCACAATGGCTTATTTACTGAAGTCAGTACGTGCTTGAAAAAGTTGGGACTACTGTTAGTTGGTTTGACAACTGACGGTTCTCCTAATTTGACAGGTAAAAGTATTAAACTTTTAAAAAGGATGCAGGAAAAAGTGACTGACATTAATCGAGCCCAGAAACTCATATTCCTACATTCTACTATGCACCAAAAAGTGCTATGTAAATCAGTGCTACCAATTAATGACATGGTTGATGTTGTAATAAATGCTGTAAATTACATCAGGGCATTAAATAGCAGACAGTTTGTTACATGGATTTGTCAAATGATAGGAACCCCATCCCTGAAATAAGCAGCATTGACTGGATTATCATATTTAGCATTTGCTGTTGATATGACTACAGTTATGAATGAACAGAACACAAAATTGCAAGGCAAAAGTCTTTTTGGACATGATATGCACAGCCTAGACAAGGCCTTCATGAGGAAGCAATTGCAACTAGTAGAGAGGAACACATCGACACACCTTTCCACACTGAGAGGGAGGAATCTATCAGCTGATCAGCTTAACAGATATACAGCCATGTTTTGGGCACTGCATGATGAGTTTTCTAGGCAATCTGAAGACTTAAAACCAGTGAAAACTGAAATCTTCACCTTCTCCTCTTCTTTCACATGTGATGTGGACAGTGACTCCAGTGAGGTACAACTAGAACTTATAGATTTACTGTCTGATTCATTGCTGGCAGAAAACTTCAAGACTTTACTTACATTCTTCAATTATCTCAAAAAGTAGAATTTCCCAAACTTGAGGAGACTAGCTCAGAGAATGTTTGTCCTCATTGGATCAACATACAGTGGTGTGAAAAACTATTTGCCCCCTTCCTGATTTCTTATTCTTTTGCATGTTTGTCACACAAAATGTTTCTGATCATCAAACACATTTAACCATTAGTCAAATATAACAGAAGTAAACACAAAATGCAGTTTTTAAATTATGGTTTTTATTATTTAGGGAGAAAAAAAATCCAAACCTACATGGCCCTGTGTGAAAAAGTAACTGCCCCCTTGTTAAAAAATAACCTAACTGTGGTGTATCACACCTGAGTTCAATTTCCGTAGCCACCCCAGGCCTGATTACTGCCACACCTGTTTCAATCAAGAAATCACTTAAATAGGAGCTGCCTGACACAGAGAAGTAGACCAAAAGCACCTCAAAAGCTAGACATCATGCCAAGATCCAAAGAAATTCAGGAACAAATGAGAACAGAAGTAATTGAGATCTATCAGTCTGGTAAAGGTTATAAAGCCATTTCTAAAGCTTTGGGACTCCAGCGAACCACAGTGAGAGCCATTATCCACAAATGGCAAAAACATGGAACAGTGGTGAACCTTCCCAGGAGTGGCTGGCCGACCAAAATTACCCCAAGAGCACAGAGACGACTCATCCGAGAGGTCACAAAAGACCCCAGGACAACGTCTAAAGAACTGCAGGCCTCACTTGCCTCAATTAAGGTCAGTGTTCACGACTCCACCATAAGAAAGAGACTGGGCAAAAATGGCCTGCATGGCAGATTTCCAAGACGCAAACCACTGTTAAGCAAAAGAACATTAGGGCTTGTCTCAATTTTGCTAAGAAACATCTCAATGATTGCCAAGACTTTTGGGAAAATACCTTGTGGACTGATGAGACAAAAGTTGAACTTTTGGAAGGCAAATGTCCCGTTACATCTGGCGTAAAAGGAACACAGCATTTCAGAAAAAGAACATCATACCAACAGTAAAATATGGTGGTGGTAGTGTGATGGTCTGAGGTTGTTTTGCTGCTTCAGGACCTGGAAGGCTTGCTGTGATAGATGGAACCATGAATTCTACTGTCTACCAAAAAATCCTGAAGGAGAATGTCCGGCCATCTGTTCGTCAACTCAAGCTGAAGCGATCTTGGGTGCTGCAACAGGACAATGACCCAAAACACACCAGCAAATCTACCTCTGAATGGCTGAAGAAAAACAAAATGAAGACTTTGGAGTGGCCTAGTCAAAGTCCTGACCTGAATCCAATTGAGATGCTATAGCATGACCTTAAAAAGGCGGTTCATGCTAGAAAACCCTCAAACAAAGCTGAATTACAACAATTCTGCAAAGATGAGTGGGCCAAAATTCCTCCAGAGCGCTGTAAAAGACTCATTGCAAGTTATCGCAAACGCTTGATTGCAGTTATTGCTGCTAAGGGTGGCCCAACCAGTTATTAGGTTCAGGGGGCAATTACTTTTTTACACAGGGCTATTGGATTATTTTTCTCCCTAAATAATAAAAACCATCAATTAAAAACTGCATTTTGTGTTTACTTGTGTTATATTTGACTAATGGTTAAATGTGTTTGATGATCAGAAACATTTTGTGTGACAAACATGCAAAAGAATAAGAAATCAGGAAGGGAGCAAATAGTTTTTCACACCACTGTATATATATGAAAAAAATATTCTCAGTAATGAAATTCAACAAAACTAGGTATAGATCTTCTCTCCATGATGACCATCTGTCTGCTGTGCTGTGAATAGCAACATTAGGAATTACACCTGACTTCAGTGCACCAGTTGAAGCTCAACAAAGACATAATTCTTCCCTCTAAGATGTCAAAGGTACAGATGCCTTAAAATATTGTACCAGTGATTAATAAAGTAAAATGTATCGTATATATTTGCGTTTTAAGTTCTCCCGCGGATAAGTCAGGCTTGATTTAACTGTGTAATTTCCAGTAGTATATAATGTTGGTCATATAAGTTGAATGCAAAAAACTCACACTATTGGTCCAAGAGATTATGAAATGCTAACGGCCACCTGAGAGAGTAACCACGGAGCACACTGCCTTTTTTTGCTATGTATTGTGCCTACATGACCACACGGTAATACCCGAACTATTCCGATGCAACGTTTGCACTGTTTTCTGTTTTTTACATACACCTTTATTGTACAAGCATTCCTTTTCTATAATGGAGTGCTCAATCAGAAGATAATATGAAGCTGGTTTTAAATTAAAAGTCATTGAAGTAGCAAAAGAAATTGGTAAGTGCGCTGCTGCGACAAATGGGTCTGAGAAACTGAGAAAAAGTTTGGAGGAGACAAGAAGATGTGAAAACAAATAAGTAAATTTAAGTGTCATATTTGTGAATGGGCGTATGAGTCATGGTCTGATTTTTTGATTGATTTTTTCGGGTTTCAAGGCCCGACTTGTACGTTAGTATATGCGGTATTTCTTATTTTGTTTTTTGTTTTACACAATCAGCAATTCTAGATTGTATTTGAAAGCTTACTATAGTGTGGATACGTTCCAAAGTTTAATACATCAAACAGAATCTGTGAATATGTGGTCTATATTAATATTATTATGGTGAAAAAAGTATAACATGTTTACTGTAATGTAACAGTTGAATTAAGTTGAAAGAATCTATTAGGCTCTCCTTAGCAATATGGTTTTCTCATTTGGTCCCCCATAAAAAATAGTTGCCCATCAGTACACTAAACTCAGTAAATGTAATATTGGAAAAAGATCTATAAAATAACATGTTCAAAGCCATATTATTAAGACTAAGGCGTAACTAAATTGCCTCCTTTTGTGTTCTACATAAGTTTGATGTTACTCTGATGAGACCAGAGGCATTTCAAAAAGGTGAGTCACACAGCAATGCAAAAATCATGCATGGTGAAAAAGAAAAAAAATCAACAAAATCCCTTTCCTAAGGACCAGAGGCAAGCAGTTACCATGAATCATATGCGACTCAAAGGACTTATGCCTATAATTTTAGGGTTGAATATTACAACAAATGGAATGAGATATGTATTTTTAAAACCTGTGACAAGGGGAATTCAGCTTGATAAATGATCTTGATTATCATTGAAGTATAGGTCACAAGATTATAAAATGTACAACTGAAACAAATTACAACTTTATTTGTCACAGTCTATATAAATGCTTTCACCTCTTTATAAAAGATGGGGTACCTTCTAGACTTTCCCACCAAAACACAATACAAACCTGTCCTTTAGTACATTTTCTGTACCTCCTAGCATTACTTCTCATCTGGCCTCATTCTACCAGTAAGATTCATCCTTTATACTTCAACCTCATTAATGAAGTAACCAGATGGAAATTGTAAGCCCCAGATTGAGACTACACTGCACCCTGGAGACAACTTCCCGGGTCAGGGGTAGCTTTTGAAACTAATGGGGTTGTTCTCCTAGTGCTTCCTCTACTAGCTGCAGTTGTTCCTGCTGTTTCCGAAAGGCAATTCATAGGAAACCTGTCCATGATGCTCCATGTAAACCACAACTTTTGCATCAACCTTCCAACTACCAAGATAAGTGCTACTTAACTATATAAACAAAATGAAAAGCTGATCCATAAATAGTTGTACATGCATCAAAACAAACCTATTCCATGATGTAACATTTCACATACTCCACCCCATAATATCCCAGGTTGCATGGTCAGGATAAAATATCAGCCTACAGACTTTTCTTCCTTGATCCATGCCAACCTGAAAAAATATTGGCCTCAAGAACTCCACACTTATTTATTAATCTGCTCCTATATCTTAATATCACCTCTTCCCTTTTAATTGTGACAGTTACATGTTTATTTTCCTCTGCAGACCCCAGCTGATTTCTAGCACCCAAACATCCCCAGGGAAATAAAAAGAGCTAAATTTAATAGACACTTCAATACACTATTGCATCAACCTGTATCCCCTGACAAATTTTACACTTCTTCAGACTGAAAAACCCAGTCCAAAGCTCCACATCACATGACATTGCCGAGAAAGTCCTAACCAAAACAAATAGTATAGATTATATGATTGAACTATTTTTTCCTACCAGTGAATGTCTCCCACAGTCCTTCTGGCCCAGAACGCTGAACTTCTGTCAGTTCCTCTTCATCCCGAATGCTGCAAAGTAAAAATCAGAAAAATTAATGTATATTCTTTCCACTCTTGTATTACCAATGAAGAATGTTTGTTTTAATTTCATAAAATGGTCCGGCACATAAATCTCAAATCTTGCTATGTGATCACCTTCTGAAGCCCCAGCCACTTTGCAAACAAGCCTCACCTAGAGGTGGGTATCCATATCAATTTTGTCCAGTTTTTAGAGTATGCTGTCTGGTGGCTCTTTCACCTCAGGTCTTCTGTATGCCATATTTGTTATACTTGGATTAACTCCCTACAACCAAACTGGAGTTCCATTCCCTAGCTGTCTCGTGGGAGCCATACTGTAAAGAATCTGCATCTGTCCTCTACTAAAAGGATGTCCTTCTCTCACCACTGGCTTATCCCACCTCTGCCACCAAATGTGATGCCCAATGCAAACCAAATCCCTTGCACCAACCTTCTAATGCCCAAAGTACTAATACTAACTAATTAAACAAAATTAAAAATTAATATATAAACTTAAATCAAAACAAACTGACTCAACCTGTCACACTGTCCAGTTGTTACAACAACAACAACAACATTCATTTATATAGCGCAAAAGAAAAAAGACAGAATAAATAATTAAAATTAGGGAACACTATTTAACATAGAATAAAAGTAAGGTCCGATGGCCAGGTTATAAGACATACAGTCTCAGGAAATTATCATGAGGAGCAAGACTGCCTGGGAGATGAAAACATGCACAATGCATGCAGTCAAAAAAAGGTGTAACTGTAAAGTCAAACAACAGAGTCCCCGAAATCAAAGGGCAAAACTAAAATCAGATTCAAGGATCAGAAAGGATATAAGAAAACTAAACCTAAGGTCTACTTAAAAAGAAGTTAATTGTCGCTAAGAGTCCAGAGATTTGTTCAAATAGTATCCAGCAACAGGCAATGCATATTGCAATTTTAAATCATAAAGACTTTAATAAAAAACTAAATTTGCCAAAACTGGTTAATTTTAGAAAATAAACCATAAAAATGAAATCCTTAACCCCAAAAAAAGAATCAAAATATGAGTACACATTTTACACCACCCTAATACCAAGGTATGAACTCTGTGCACAACCATCTAGCTTAGATGGAAAATATCTATGAAACATAGCAAGGAGGCATGGTACATGAACTCAAGAATGCAACACCAGTTGCACTATAAATGTGGCAATGAATCAGTTAATTCACTCTGAGACGCAACACAAAAATCTAAAATCTGTTGTATTTTGAATTCATGATAATTTTAAGGGGAGGCTGGGGTACAGACTTAAAAACATCAAGCATGAAAGGAAGCATGAATCCTGAAATGACTCAGCAGAGTCAGTCTTCATGTAATCAGAATAGTGTAAGAACCAACATATCGAGGAACACTCACAGACGAATGTGTTGCATTGCACACAACATCTTCTACCCAACCTTAAAGGAAGTGTAAAACATCTCTTCCTATCAGCATATTTCTTAGCAGAGGCTCCAGTCCTCAGTAATTGATACTACACCTTAGTGTGGCAAAGATAAGAAAAAATCAGAGAGGGATGGGATTTTGAACTGCACTGTAGGAGGCATAAATCCATATTGACACTGAAAGATGACATTTTAAGTTTTACAAATTGTTCCTCAAAACATTCTGTGAGAAGCAATACATCCACACATTTCCACTGAAAAGAATCAATAATACAACATAAAAATGTTTCCTTTTATGATAAACTATTATCTCCAGGGTGATATCTCGATGTCAACTTAAGATTAATGTCATTGTTATCACAGAATCTCTTCCATAATCATAAAATAATTGAGGACCCTGATCTGACAAGATAGATTTTCGGAAAACCCTGTCATTTGGAATGATGATGTATAAAGACTTCAACAAGTTGCCTTGCCGAGGGGTGGGATTTCAGTGAGATAAAATGTGCACTCATTGTAAAGCAATCCATGATGACCAACATAGTAGTATGACCTTTCAATACCAGTATGTTTATAATAATATGTACTGTTATGTACTCTCAAGGACATGTAGAAGGATAAACAGACTGCAGTAGACCCAGTCATAACCCAGTGTGAGACTTAGAGCAACAACAAGTCTTGCAAGCCTTTACAAAATCTTTAACATTCTTTGACATATTAGGTCACCAAAAGTTTCTTTGTAAAAATTCTAAAGTTTTGCCAGTACCAGGATGGCCCAAAAAAGGGTTGCCACTTCATATCTTACCATTTCTTCCAGAACATAGTCTAATTTTTAAGTGAGGGAAGAGGAGATTGTAAGATTGACCAATGAATCAGTGCAGGGGTGGAAGTTTTGTGGAGATTGTAATTATGAAGCAGGAGTTAAGTTCTTGGGCAAAGATTTAGACTTAACAACATTCTCCTTCTCTCCTAAGATCATGAACTCTGGGTAGTGACTGAAGAAGGTAGCGAGTACATGTGCCCGGAATCATGTTCTTATATGCCATCTCTGGAATAAGTCTGTGTGACAGGATGAGGAGTTCACCAATATGGATGGATCTTGAAGAAGAATTTCTGCTCCTCCTGATTAGAAGGAACCAGGAGAGGAAGTCTGAATATTTAGTTAGAATGTATATTGTGGTGCCTATTAAATGAAGTATAAAAGAGCCCACTTGGAGAACACATAGAGGGAGTATAAGAACACATTGGAAGAATGATATCTCTCGGTTCCCCTGGGAACATTTGCTGTGGAGGATACAGTGAAGCAGTGGAAGACAGGGTAGTCTTGTCAGCCCAGCACAGCATGTTGCTACTGTGATCCTCATCAGAATATGTGGGATCAAAATGATACTTTCAGTCAATAAATTATAAGTTATAAGTAGCTCATTTCAACACCATACAATGCAAACTGCAAACAAAAGGACACCTCAATAGCAATTTTACACTCTTATCAGTACAAAAGAAATTAAAACATTAAATCTAAATTGTTCTGATCAGCAGTCAGTGGAAAGGAGATGATTGTGGATAACCCAAAATATCAGACTTAAGTTAAGGATATACACTGTAATTTAGATAGACGAAATATCAAAAATAACTGTAAAAATGTAAAATCAGATAAAAGAAGAATTTTCCAAAGGGAATTAAATGTTAAATAAACAAGAAAGTAGAGAACAAAACTAGAAACAAATGAGTAATACCTGACTGATAAAATACATCTAATAGCATAAGTGGCCAAGATGATTACCGTATATACTCACATATAAGTCGGGTCTTGAAATCTGAAAAATCGATCATAAAATCAGAACCCAACTTATACACCCATTCAAAACTGCAACACTTCATTATTTTTTTTTACATCTTCACATCGAATTTTGTTGCAGCAGCGCAATTTCCTTTGCTACTTCAACGACGTTTAATTTAAAACTAGCTTCATATTTTCTTCTGATCAAACGCTCCATCGTAAATAAGTGATGCTCTTACGATAAAGAGTCAAATCAGTAAAAAACATTGCTTCGGAATAGTTTTGGTATTATCATGTGGTCATGTAGGCACAATAGAGAGAGAGAAAGAGAGAGGTTAGGAGCATTGCCGCACCCACATAGAAAAAAAAGGCAGTGTGCTCTGTGGTTACTCTCTCAAGTGGGCGTCAGCATATCATAATCCCTTGTACCAATAGAGTGAGCTTTCCACATTCGGCTTTTACAACCGACATCACAAAACACCAGAAATTATACTGTAAAATCAAGTCCCGACTTATCCGCGGAAGAACTTATCCGCGAGTATATGCAGTAGTCATTAGGGCAAGACTGAACACACAAAAAGACTTTGGTATTGATTTATGAAAATAATTCAAAATGAAAGAATTGCCAGCCTTCAAAAAACATTTTAATAATAATTTCCTAACAAAATAATCAACTATTTTCACAAATGTTTGGATATTCTTTAGCCTTTTAAAACCAGACCTGTTCGTCGAGGTACAGCCTTGTTGTATAACTTGTGCTCACTAACACCACCATGTGCAAAACGGTTTTGTTACGTGTATTGTATCGCAGCAGCATAAACTGTCAGGAAACACAAAATGGCACATTCAACAAAATGGTTGAGCAAATATAATGTTAAACCCTAGAAAACAAACAAAATTGCTAAAATCATGACAACACCTAAAAGACCAACACCACTTTGAAATCTAAAGTTCAAGTGTGAGAAATTAGACAAAGTTTGAACAGCGGGATAAATCTTCCAACTAATGCACACTAGGGAACTTCAAATTCCAAAAGAGAACCAAAACTCTTACAAAAAAAAAGCAAAACCCCAAAATGAAACCAAAGGCTAATTAATACAAGAATGACCAAACTAAAAGACTTTAGAAATTGGAGACTGAAAGCCCCAAACTCTTTGGTTCAACATCAATTGATGTTAAGAAGAAACAAAAAAGCCATAGGAAACAATAAAGAAACTATTTTAAAATGATTACTGTATAAAACAGTTAACAAAAGGGAATAAACCCAATAAACAAATAAGCATTCATATGCTAAAAAAAATAAATGCTGAGGCAGAGGAATTACTTCAGGGCCATATTCACTTGCCTCCTCATTTCTAAAGAGTATTTCTTAAGGCCATGTTACAATAAATCACTTTTCCAGTGATTTTCAGTCATTGTCTTTATTTACATAATCTTAGTTAAAGGCAGTCATGACGCACTTCCATGAAGATTAGTTGTCTAGTCTGACATAACCAGGGATTCACTACAACTCACCCTTTAGTCACAGGGATGGACTCTGTGTGCATAACAGATGACAATCAATTAAAGGTTATCCAGAAGTACAATGACAAATAATGCACAATGAGGAATGTGGCTATTTTGGACCACATTAACCGAAGAAAAGCTCATCTGTCTGATGTCTCGTGTTTTATGTACCATGATAGAATATAATAAAAAGAAAAAGAGCAGAGATTGGATTGATCTCACCATGCTTCTTAACCCTTTGTACAGCAACAGCTTTGTCAGGTAGCACACTATTAGATTTCAGAAGAAAGTTTGAGCACGGCTGTGCTGGAATATTATCATGCAGTCACAAACTCTGACACGCCAAACCATTTTCAGTCATATAAATGAACATGATCTGATGGCGAGATCAGTAGATTCAGCCACTAAATCTGACAAACTCTACAACTATAAGTATTGCGATGTGACATTACCATTAAAGAGCGCAGAAATGGAAACATCTATATTGCAATGTTGCTTGCATCTGTGTCTGCATGGCTTGCTGCTGATTATCAGCATTTAAATACAATTGAAGAATCAATTTAATAGAAAAAGGAAAATTAAAAATAAAATTGCTAAATAAATGTAGGCATTTAAATCTATGGCAAAGGGTACAAATATTCTAAGTTTGTAGGCCACATACCTAAACAATGAGATCTGTTAAAACTATGAATGACACATTAAGTGTGAAACTGGTTAAAATAAAAACTTCTAGGACTGAACTTGAAAACTACTGTCTTATAAAATAGTAGTTTTACTAGTCATGTTAGCTAGGAGTAAAATCTATGGCTTTTACTTTATTTAATATAAATGAAAAGCATATGAATATGTACAATAATACAGAAGTACCATCTATGCAGACAACAATTTCCATTACTGTGTCATTATTAAAGTACTGAATTTTCTATTCACACTTTAAATAGTGTAGTGAATGATGCAGTGCAGTAGTTGCCATGTAATAGTGAAATAGTAAAACATTACAGTGTTTTTTGAAATGTTTATCAAACATTGTTCATTTAGAAATGTAATTGATTACTTTTTATAAAGTTTTTTTTCTTTTGTGCTCAACAAGAATTCTTTTGTTCAAGTACGTATACACTACACTGTATATAACTTAGTATTGAAGCCAGAATTAGACAAGCATATTATATTGTTGTTGCAGTGCAAGAGGAGTGCCCTTCCATTTCAGGCATAAGCATAAGTCTTTAATAACTTGAGAGAATTCTGGGGTAAGTCATGTTCATTTTAACATCTGAGAAGATGTTCTATTTATTTACAGTACTTTCATAATAATCTAAAACCATTGGTGATTATCTGAATGATACATTTATTGTGTTTGACTAGGCACAATATATATTAATTCAAAATATAATCTGACAAAGTAGATAAGCAACTGGTGCCATTACTGCCTTAGAGCACGGTGGACCATGATTCACCCGTGTTTCTTTTGAGGACTCACAGACATACCAGTGTGTGGATTTGTGACGCGATACTCTCCTGATATGGATGTTTGAATATTCCCTATGATGAATTAGATGTCCTGTTAAGTGTTGGTTGAGTGTGTTTCTCACGGACCTGCTCTGTTGGGCCTGACTCCCTGTGACACTGTTTTAGAAAAGGCACTTCAAGAACAGACCAATGTATATACATTTTGAATGAGAATTTATTATTAACATTTATATTTATCTTTGTCAAACTATGTTTAGTTTAAGGTGTTAAAACAGAGTAAGAGGATTCATCCATCAGTTTTCAAAAATCACAGGTTAGAGCCGTTTGTGACTCTTCTGGCTTGTCATAGAATATCATTTTCAAATTAAGCCTTTAAGTGGCCATTCAGCTCTATGTCTATATTATAAATGTATCAATCAGCCACTGAGTCTTTCCTTTACAAAACAATATATTATAGCTGTTTTCATCCAACCTGCAGACTCAGTATTTTGTAAAAGTGAAGAAAACAATGTCAGTTGGAAGAAGAAAAATCCATCCATCCATCCATTATCCAACCCGCTATATCCTAACTACAGGGTCATGGGGGTCTGCTGGAGCCAATCCCAGCCAACACAGGGCGCAAGGCAGGAAACAAACCCCGGGCAGGGCGCCAGCCCACCGCAGGGCACGCACGCACACACACACACCAAGCACACACTAGGGACAATTTAGAAGCGCCAATGCACCTAACCTGCATGTCTTTGGACTGTGGGAGGAAACCGGAGCACAGACACGGGGAGAACATGCAAACTCCATGCAGGAAGGACCCAGGAAGCGAACCCGGGTCTCCTAACTGCGAGGCAGCAGCACTACCCACTGTGCCAATATATATCATTCATACAGTAAAAGGCAACTGATTTTGGAATGTTGATCACTGGAAAGATGTTTCATCCACCATCGTGTGCCCATAACAATAAGGGGCATATTTACAGTAAATGTATGTGTATTTTTCATCATTCACCATGTTCTTAGCAAAATTATGCAATGATGGATTATGTTTCTCTAAAGTGCAGAATTTCTTTAATTGACTTCAGGTATGATAAATATTATAAGGACTATCCAGAATGTAGGTCAACAAGAAAAGCAAAAGATCATCAGGACATGAGGAACTGAATATTGTAACACAGCTTGAGTCTTAGCTAGCAATGCCATTGTGCTCACTTTATTCAGATGGAAATCAGACAACTTGTTTCATACATAAGTTAGAAACGAAGGATGTGCTAACTCTAAGATTTGCTAGTGATGCTTCTGTGGGGCATCAAATCTTATCAATCCAGAATTCTTTTTATGTGTAAATCCAAGTTGGTGAAATGAGCTGCCCACTTCCATCCAAACTGCTCATTCCGTCAATGTGTTTAAGAAGTACTTAAAGACTCTATTGTTCTGCGAATTTCTGTCTGATTGATAATGTCTTTAATGAGCTCTTGTAACTAAGGAAAGATGAACTAGTCTTGTGTTCTGTTTGGTTTAGAGCTCGTCACGTGTGATGATCAATTTTGCAATCTTGTTCTGCTACACTTACAACAGCCCCCAAGATGGTGTTACTTGATTATGTTGACCTTTTTTGTAAGTCACTTTGGATAAAATGCAAATAAATAGAAATGCAAATGTAACATCTCTTTCTGGAGTTTTTTCTTTAATTTTCTAAATAAAAAGAACAACATCTCGACATTCTTAGCTATCAAAGTGTTTTAAAACATGTATGTGCACCATCCTGGACGAAAATTAAATATTCTATACTGCATTCTCTAAAAAGAGCTATCCCAGTATCTTGCCTGTAGGGTATGGATAGGCTATTCTTTAGATTGCTTTTGAAAATTATTCTTTGTAGTCGGTAAAAGATGTAGGAGAACAAGTGTGTGAGGCCTGGCTTCTTGGCTAAATCCTAACACATGTCAATAAAGCACCCCTTTTTCTCCTGGCTAATTTTCAAATACAAATCCCCAGACCCCCTCCACCTTCCTCAGGTCACCACTGTAAATGAAAACCTTTTCTCAGTTGCTCCTAACAGGAAAAATTAAAAGAATTAAAATTGAAAAAATATGAGACCAGCCAGTTCTTTAACATGAAGAAGACTGCTATTTAGAAAGAGTTGTTTGCAAGCTAATACTTCATTTAGAATGTATGTGTGCCCTCGGCAGGGGATGCAGAGAAAGCAAGCTCACATTTCCCAATTATGACCATAGGCAAGGTTTTCTGATGCTATCACTGAGAAATCTGGGCTGAATTTCCTCCATTCTCTTATTGTCACAGCATTAGGCATCCACTTTTTTTTTTAAAGAAAATGTGAAATGCCCTGAAATTCTTGCTGTAATGCATGAATGTACTTTAAACTTGAAATAACTTCACCAGATCTGCAGCTTTGCTTAAAATGTAGAGAGCTTTACTTGTATAATGTAGGCCAGCAGGCTATTCATTCTTAAAGGGAAGACTGAGTTGATCTTGATTATAAGAATGGCAATATCTTATTTATAAGAGGCAATACAAATGACAAAAGGTAACACAGAGAGTGTTTTGACAAAAACAAGCTATTTAGCCCGACCTAATTCATCAATCACTTAACTTTATAAAAAAGATCATTAAGCTGAAATTTGAAATTCATTAAAGTGTACTTAATCACGATTAATCGCAGATAATCATAAGAATCTCTTTGTTATATGCAAAATTCAATACTGAACTCAAACGCACTGTGTTGTGTGTATTTTGTTTGCAAACACTTTAAACAAATAAGGTGCTTTTTACCAGCAGTATTCCCTTTACATTGTAGCAGTTAAAATATTTCTTCTAAATCTCAACTTAAACATTAATGTAATCAAATCAAATATAAAACCAAAGCTATTTGCCTTTGCCAGGGCATTAACGTTTTATTGTTGTTATAGAAAAACAAGTTACCCTCAGAGTTCAGAGCCACGATCACAACATTATAACAGGCACCTTCCGAACAACAGCAAGTTAACATTTCTAAATCTGTTTTCTTTTTTATCTGAACAGATAGCAGCAGAAACATTTCATTTATCAGGGAGCAGCATAAACAGTAGCAACTCTTTGAGGGCTAATATTTTTTCCAAAAAACTCAGTTTTCTGAAAAATGCACAAAGCAATGGTTTCACACATGAATCAACATAAAACGTCTGTTGCTGCCTATTGTGCCTGCTGTCGGCGCCTGTTTGCAGTTTGCAGCAGCAGCGACCAGAAGGAATGCACAATGGGTTGGTTGTCTGGCTGTTTTTATAAGACAGGTGCATGGGGGTGGCAGTTGCAGTGATTGTCATCGTAAGTGTCTGTCCTCCCAGGCGAACGTTGCCAAAGGTGCATCTGCTACACGAACGTGTTCAGCACCATGATCAGTTGGGGACTGATCAGCTGATGCCAGTATCTCACTTTCATTTTCGATCTACATCTCCAGATCACTTGCATCAAAATCGGAGTCCAACAAATCAGAGTTCAATTCAGAGATAATACGAAAAAAGTCATCCATGGATTATTTTGCTTTGATTCACTTTGATATCTCTCCACGTGCCATTTTATTAGCTGTTTGTTCTTTGCTATTCATGCACGCGCAGGGAATCAAGGTCAAATCAACAAAGCTAAATTTCCTTCTAGCAAAAGAGTATGAAAAGTGCTGTAACAAGAAGGTCACTGTTCTCTATCAATCGCTAACAAGACTGAGGCTTTCAAAATAATAATAATAATAATAACAGAAATTGCATTAACGCTCCATAAAATAATTATCGGCGTTAACTTGCCCAGCTCTAATAATAATATTTGACAATATTTTGAAATACTGGCAATATATATCTATCCTCTATTATTTCTGTAATATTTGTAGCCTTTACAGTTTTTAAAGGAGACTGTTTTCCTTTAATGTTAGTATTGTCCCTCATTTTATGTCAGTGATCACCCGGTTCAAACACTATACTGTATATCTGTAAATATTAAAAGTAAAATTTGTCATTATTACTCTGGCCTATACTGTCTTAAAAGCAGAGACAATGATAATAGTGTTTATGAGAAAAACCTCTATTCTAAAAAAACTATCTCTCTATATATAAAAAAAAATCCTGGAATGGAAAAGCAAGGCGATGAGGTCTTCTCAGAAGTTCTCGGAAGACATTTAAAACACCCGCGAGACAAAAAACACTGGCCATGGAGCATCTCGCGGGGACTGTAAACATGAAACTTGGTGCCAAGAGATTGTCCCAGGGCAGTCTCATGAGGACATGGAACATAAGATTCTTGCAAGACATGCCCTTCTTATCAAATAAGTGCATGGACAGCCAGCAAAACATTCAGTCATGTAAAGTCACGCAGTACACACAGATCCTGTGCTCTCAGCAAAGAAGAAAGAGCAGCGCGGAGAAAAGAGACCCAAGGCGCGATACACATGCAGAGAAAGGTACAGAATATGAAAGCAGTAAAATTCAAAAGTATTCTAGCGTTCCAGCCAAGCTGAAGCCTTTTTTGTTTTAAGTGACTGCACAGAAGACTGATAGGTGGGTGCTGATTGATGCGGTAAGGGGGAGGCGAGATCCGTGGGAGGAGGGATTGGAGAGGGTGCTAGAAAGTTGTGTTTGGGGTTACGCAGTCTGCGATTGTTCAAGTAGAACTTTTGTGACACTTTATTATGTCAGTCGCTACAGTATCAAAAAAAAAGATAGTACAGATCGCATTGACGCAAACAAAATTAAATTAGTTTAAGTCAAGAGAATTTCAAAAATGGAGTTTAACTCACATGCATTTATTGGTTACTTTACAAAAAAATTATTAACTGCTGATGATGTGGATCATTTTGTCTGTGCTGAAATTCCAAACAGAGAAACCTATCCTAAATTATGGTACAAAGTCATTAAACACAAGTCTCACAGACCTCATTTAAAAGATTCAGCAAATTGGGACACGAAAGATTCCAAATATTGTTTTTACAGAAGTTCTGAAATAAAAGTGAAGCTAATGAAATAGCAACAATTCAAAGAAAAAAAAAATCTTACAAGTGTGTATCCGGAAAACCAAACACGGGGGTTGGCGAGCGAAGTGTGCAGGACACGAAGCACCCTAGTATTCTAAAAAGTGGTTCTGACATCAGTAGATGGATGTTAAATGTGTAACACTCGTTAAATTAGCAAGCACAACAATTATAATGCTATAATTTGGTCTCTCATTCTCTTGTATTTGACATCACTTATTGTAACTGTTTCAGTTTTTTTTCCTCATTGTTATATTTTGACTGCATGTTAAATCTGTCTTTCTAAAATATCATTATTTGATCCGTCACACTGAGATTTACGCAAGTTCCTTTACCTTCTTCATTTACTGGTGCTGTACAGCTTAAAGGATCAGTTTTACATTTCACAGCACTTGGTCCCAGGCTGGTGTTCTTTTTCGCTTGGTGCTTGTGTGGGATTTTTTAGAGGACTGTAGTTACAAAAACAAAATATGGAATGGTCCATACAGTACTTCCATGTAAATTACACTTTGGCATCACTAATCAGAAGATTTTACAATACGATACATCTGATTATACTGTACAATAATATACAATTAAGTACATTAATGTATATAGGATTTATTACATACACAAATGAATGTAGAGTAAAGTGAACAGGAAATTGAATTTAGGTGAACAACTTGAATAATATTTAATTTGAAATTAATGATATTGAGACAAATGAGACAAACAAGCTGCACAGACAGACAGATTGGTACATGGGTGGCTTAATGCCTCTGACCACATCAATCTTTACAGATCTAGATTTGTGTGCATTTTTTTTTCTTTTTCTTCATCATCCAGCATATTGTCTAGCAGGGCAAACAAACTGTCAGCTATTTTCACTTAAAAATTTCTTTGAGCATGTGTGTATGTATGTATGTATGTGTGTGTGTGAGTGTATTTGAAGAAGCCTTCATGCATGCATACGTGTATATTTTGTGATTGTATGGACTTTGAGATAAAATACGCCTGGGGTTTGGAGGGTGGGGTACTGTGATGCCCCGTAGTCGGTAGAATTTCCTAGCTGTCTGCTGAAAGTATTGTAGTGGCCGCAATCCAGACACAAGCTCAACTTGATACAACTGGCACATGACTGTGACACCAGTGAGATGGGCAAAAACCTGAGGTAGAGGAGTACCTTTAGGTGTTGCTCCCCAACCAATTTGTCTATATTGAAGATGGAATGTAGATATAAACAACCAAGGGTAATCCACAGAAATAAGTGGTAAGCTGCTTAACAGGTAAAGAAATGGATGGCTTCTTGGGATTGTTTAGCAACACATTGAGGTATGTGATGTCACTGGGCACAAAAAAAGTGTAATAAACTGCTTGTTGTCCTCTGTTATTACAGTACCTTGCTAACAGTGAAAGCATGGCATGTTGTTTTCCATTCATCTGTATTCTCAGGCAACATAGTGACGATACACTAAATGGCCAGATGGCTAAACTGAAAGTCTGGGCCACCATTGGCTGAGGACATACACACATGACTGATTGCAGAGAACCTCAGGAGTTACAGCCTGAGTGACTGTCTCATAAAATTCCTAAGTAGTAGTAGTAGTGGATGAGATAAATGTCTGGAACTCGGCACTAAATTGATGCTACCAAGCCAGACTGTTCATGTGGAGGGACATCCAAACTCAGATTTCCAGGATGCCATTTGCTTTATGATAGAACATGCCACAAATGCAGGATGATCTCAAAAGGGACAGTAAAAAAACCTGAACCAGTCTAGTGATCTATGCCAAAGGAAAACCTTCTAGCATAAGTGACAGAACTATGAAGAGGAAACAGTAATCCATCAGATTTTCATGCTTCTTCTGACTTTGAATACCCTAAAGAGTACTGTGCAAATGATGGAGGCAACCACCAAAGTACTGTTGGAAATTGTAACTGTCTAATTGCTAAGACTGGGAAAAGAACTCCTGACAAAAGGTGAATTGGCTCTACAGTGTCACACACGTGTGCATGGGAGACAGCTAGAGGGACCAATCAAAGGTAATTCCGCACCAGGCCAGTGTTCGACAGGGTGCACTAATCTTTCCTCTGATATTCCTGCAGATCAATTACAGGAAAGTCTGATGATGTTACATCAGGTTCTGGCCCTGAAGATGTCACTTCTGGTTCCCACCATCAAGACATCACTTCTGGTTTTACAATAATCATTAAATATTGCTCCATTTAATATGGGTTTGGCATTGTGGCACAGTGTAAGTGCTTCTGCCTTACAAGGAGATTGGGGTGGAAGTCCCTGGTACTCCCTTTGTGAAGTTTACATGTTCCTTCTATGTCTGCATGGGTTTTCTCCAACAGTGCAAAGACTTGGACATTAGGTGGATTAATGAAATTAAAATAACCCCTGTGTGTTATCGTATGTTCATCCTGTGGTGGACTGGTGCCCTGTCCAGGGATTGTTCCTGTCTTGTCCCTTGGGTTTCTGGGATAGGTTCCATCTTCCCTACAACCCTGCTCTGGATAAGCAGGTTTGGAAGAGGCAAGAATGGATGAATTGCACAGATTTTGTGTCATTTTGAATCTTTCCAAAAATATAAATGATCTGTATGGTAAAAGAAATGGGGACGGCAGAGTAAAATTGTAAAGTTAGACATGTTTGTATTTTGTTACTTTAGGGAAACATAGGCAAGAGTCATAATGAAAGGGGAAAAGGAAGCTAGATAGGCAAAGTTTAGAACCTAAAACATTCTTTAAATTAGGCTGCACCTTAAAGCATCTTTCCTTTGTCAATAGAAAGTTTAGATGCATTTGTAGCTTGTTCTTAAATAACATGTCTGCTATGACACCACATTTTGCAATGTACAAATATCTACCTCGAATGATGAAGCCGACAACATCATCAATGAAAAAATCATTGCGTCAAAATGTAAATAAACAATAAAAATAAACAGGTTACAACTTATATTTAGTTTTACACAACTGAGATGCTGTTGCCTACAATGAGACATTTGACCCCAAATGTTGGCTCGAACTCCTGTTTTTTTTTTTGTGGCCAATTTTTTGGCCAATTCCCAGAACAGTTTGCAATTTAAAACTATGGATTGCTAGCAGTAAGCTGAACACCAGCATGTATTTGAATTCAGCTGAGTCCAAGTTTACTTTATGCCTCTTATCACATCTGCAATGCACTAACACCTCAGGATTCCTGTCCTGTGCCTAATGCTACCAGGACAGCCTCCACCTTTACATACCTCTAAACTGGATGAAGTAGCTTTGAGAATGTTATATTATGTTATTATATGAATAATTTTGTTTCATGTCATTCTTGACAAAAGGTTGATCAGACGTTTAAAGTTTAAAAAAGAACACTAGACAAAAAATGTACTGATATTTGAAGAGCCATAAAAAAAGAGAAAGTGAATACTGCTGCAAATTTCCAAAACAAATAGCAAATAAAGACCATTAACTACTTCTGTGAGCAGAAAAACATTTTCTATTAGTACAGCTGAGTATTAAAATAATAAAGAACAGCCAAACATACCTCCCCAAATTAAAGCATTGAACACAGGGATTAATTCATATATAAGATGCAATGACAGCCTGAAGATTTAACAATTATTGTGTCAGGACTTGGCTGGGGCTCCGTCCCTCACCCTTCCCTTTGCATGCCAATTGCCTCAGCCCCTCCTTCCTCCTGTCTATGTCTGCTGCTTTGCAATTCCAATAGAGCAGAAGTCCCATGATGTTTAAGGCTGGGGAAATAAAAATGAGGAGCCTGGAATGTGACTTTGTTCTAACATTGTGTAACTTGTGTTTTTGCAAAAACCACTCTGTCAAGTTCATCAGGTGACCTATTCCAGCACTGGAGCCACAGATTAAAGAAATTAAAGCCATCAGAAACACAACTGAAAGCTAGATAAGAGTAACTTCTACATTAACATTGAGGAGGATATTGACTGCACTACTGATTACATCAACTTCTGTATGGACATTGTAGTTCCAGTAAGAACAGTACGCTGCTATGATAACAACAAGCCATTGATTACAAGTGAAAACAATGGCATTTTGAACCAGAAGAAAAGGGCTTTTAAAGGCGGTGATCAGCATGAGCTCAAGCACGTGCAGAAGGAACTCCCAGTCCAGCTCAGGGCGGCGAAGGAGCAGTACAGGAGAAAGCTGGAGCAGAAGTTGCAGAATAACAAGGAAGTGTGGGATGGGATGAAGATTATCACTGGCTGCAGCTCGAAGTGGGGTGCCACCATCGAGAGAGACATGGAGCGAGCAAACCAAATGAACAACTTCTTTAACAGGTTTGACCACCCTAACCCACTCTCGCCTTGGAATACTGCACCCTCCACCCATCCTTCTGCTGTTACCAGAATAGGAGAGACATCCCCACCCACAATTACAGCAGCACAGGTGAGCAGAGAGCTGAGGAGACTCGTGCCAGCAAAGCAGTGGGTCCAGATGGAATATCACACGACTGCTGAAGGCCTGTGCGCTGGAACTGGGGAGTCCTCTACAGCGCATCTTCAACCTGAGCCTGGAACAGGGGAGAGTCCCGAGGCTTTGGAAAACATCTTGCATCACCCTAGTCCCAAAGGTATCATGTCCTAGTGAGCTGAATGACTTCTGGCCTTTCACCTTGACATCACATGTAATGAAGACCATGGAGAGGCTGCTGCTTCACCACCTGAGGCCACAGGTCCGCCATGCCCTCGACCCTCTGCAGTTCGCATACCAGGAGAAGGTCGGAGCGGAGGATGCCATCATCTATATGCTACACCGATCCCTCTCCCACTTGGACAGAGGCAGTGGTGTTGTAAGAATCATGTTTCTGGACTTCTCTAGCACTTTCAACACCATCCAACCTCTGCTCCTTAGGGACAAGCAGACAGAGATGGGAGTAGATTCATACCTGGTAGCATGGATTGTGGACTATCTTAAAGACAGACCTCAGTATGTGCGTCTCGGGTACTGCAGGTCTGACATTGTAGTCAGCAGCACAGGAGTGCCACAGGGGACTGTACTTTCTCCGGTCCTGTTCAGCCTACAGTATATACATCGGGCTTCCAATACAACTTGGAGTCCTGCCACTTGCAAAGGTTTGCTGATGACACTGCTATCGCGGGCTGCATCAGGAGTGGGCAGAAGGAGGAGTATAGGAACCTAATTAAGGACTTTGTTAAATGGTGTGATTCAAACCCCCTACAACTGAACACCAGCAAAACCAAGGAGCTGGTGGTGGATTTTAGGAGACCCAGGCCCCTCCTAGACCCCGTGATCATCAGAGGTGACTGTGTGCAGAGGGTGCAGACCTATAAATACCTGGGAGTGCAGCTGGATGATAAATTGGACTGGACTGCCAATACTGATGCTCTGTGCAAGAGAGGACAGAGCTGACTATACTTCCTTAGAAGACTGGCGTCCTTCAACATCTGCAATAAGATGCTGCAGATGTTCTATCAGACGGTTGTGGCAAGTGCCCTCTTCTACGCAGTGGTGTGCTGGGGAGGCAGCATAAAGAAGAAGGTAACCTCACGCCTGGACAAACTAATGAGGAAGGCAGGCTCTATTGTAGGCATGGAGCTGGAGAGTTTGACATCCGTGGCAGAGCGACTGGCTCTGAGCAGGCTCCTGTCAATCATGGAGAATCCACTGCATCCACTGAACATTATCATCTCCAGACAGAGGAGCAGCTTCAGCCATAGACTGCTGTCCCTGTCCTGCTCCACTGACTGACTGAGGAGATCGTTCCTCCCCCACACTATGCGACTCTTCAATACCACACGGTTGGGCTAAACGCTAACATTATTCAAAGTTATTGTCTATTATACCTGTATTTTTATCACTCTTTAATTTAATATTGTTTTTTATCAGTATGCTGCTGCTGGAGTATGTGAAAATCCCCTTGGGATTAATAAAGGATCTATCTATCTATCTATCTATCTATCTATCTATCTATCTATCTATCTATCCATAGTATCCCTGTCTGTGAAGCTGTCAGTGGATTCTTCTTTTTCAAGCTTCCTGCTCCCATCTTTTGTTGATATTTGTAGTCAAATGTTCCAGGGTTGCTTATATATTTTTTCATGCATCTCAAATCATTACATTGTAGTCAGATGTTTTTAAATTCTTCTACAGTTCTTGATGGATGCAATATGTGCCGATAATGCCTGTCCCATCTAATTCCAAACCAACAATATGTTGGCGACCATTATTTGTTAAACATCAGAAATATCAGCAGTCCTTGTCACCTGCAAAAAATTTCCTAAGAATCAGTCAGCTCCCAGAGTTACTAAGATCTGTTCTTCAGACCATAGCAGCCAACATTATTAACACCTCATTCTGCCCAACATTTATATAGATGACTTTAGGCATGATTGGATATTAATTATCTAATTATATCAATAACCAAAACTGCATAGGAGCACCTGCTTTCATTGTAGTATCCATTACTCATTCATACAAGAGTTCCCCTTATTTTGGAAACCTTCGGCATATGCTGGTTAATAAAAAATATATATATATATATACCTTTATATTGTCTCTATAGCTTTTAGCATTTTACTTTAACACATATAATTAAATTGCACAAATAAACTGTATAAAAAAGTGAAGCATGGCAAATAGTGATTACTGCCTCTGTCTTACAGCTAATGGTAACAGCTTATGTGTAATGTCCCACTTTCTGTATGTCTGCTTACTATACAGTATTGCCCCCGGAATCCGAACGCCCCAGAACTCCAACAACTTGGAATCCGAATAAAAAATTCGAGCAAATTTTGCCCCGGAATCCGAATGCTGCTTTGGAATCTGAACGCCCACCATGTTGTTTGTGTGTGTTTGTGTGTACATTTCCCCAGCACTCGGGGCACCCATACACTACATAGCTATAGTGAAAGCATCACGTGTGACTTTTGATGCTATCTTTGCTGCTAATTTTATGCTTTTGTGCCTGTTTTGTGTTATTTTTTTATATAATAACAACTTAGTGTATTCACCATTGGTCCCAAAAAGTGTGGTGAGGAAAATAAGAGTAAGAGGAAAGCTGTTAGATCTACAATTGAAGTAATGAAAGATCTTAAAGAGCTTTTTAAGGGAAATACATCCATCCATTATCCAACCCTCTATATCCTAACTACAGGGTCACGGGGGTCTACTGGAGCCAATCCCAGCCAACACCGGGCGCAAGGCAGGAAACAAACCCCGGGCAGCCCACTGCAGGGCGCACACACACACACACCAAGGACAATTTTAGAATCACCAATGCACCTAACCTGCATGTCTTTGGACTGTGGGAGAAAACTGGAGTACCCAGAGGAAACCCACACAGACACGGGGAGAACATGCAAACTCCATGCAAGGAGGACCGGGGAAGCGAACCCAGGTCTACTAACTGCGAGGCAGCCACGTTACCCACTGCACCACCGTGCCACCCAAGGTAAATACAGGTTTTTATATTTTTTATTTTATTAATTTACATTTTTATTCAAATATTATTGTTATTTGTTAATATTTTACCTTAAAATCAAGTGTTTTTACTGTTAAAATCATTTTTAAAATTCGAGTTCATGGGACCCAGGAAAGGATTACAATTGTCCTGGAACTCAAATGATTTGGAACTTGAATGGGGTTCTGGAACGGATTAAGTTCGGATTTCAAGGTATCACTGTACTTTTTCTCACATTTCACAAAGACGTTAAAGTCGAACTGACTGACAACACTAAAACAGTCTTATATGTGAGCGAGACTCTACAATGGATCTTGACAATAGCTGGTTCTAGCCTTGCATAGCTGTTGAAATTAAGTACCATCTCTTGTCAAAGTAAATTGAATTAAGTTGGTTCAGAAAAAGGATAAAATGGAATGGGAAAACTGGGATTCGTCAAGCTGTTTTTGTGTCTGGAAATGGGAGCAGAGAAATTGGCGTAAAGCAAGCAGAATGGTTCAAAATAAATAAGACCAAAGTGGATTAGACAAGAGGCAAGAAACTTGCAGACCTAAACAGAGGAGAAGAAAAAAACAATGGGCAGTTCCGAGCAACCTTAACAACTGTTTTATTCAGATCATATAGAATCTTTCAGACGGATAGAAATTATATCAAGAAACAACATAATAATTAACATTTAACTCTCCTGATTTTCCCACTTTATAATTTTAGAAATATTACACTTCAAAAATGTTCTGCACGATAAACTGTAGCTTTATTTTATGTAAGGTTCAGAAGCTTATTTTTGCTTCAAGCAAATCAATGCATGAGAAGGGAAAAGGCTAATACACGAAAATGTCACTCTGATTTCTCAGGTTGTTTCAGATTTATTCATTTTACACTACTGAGAAGAACTTCATAGTTGACAAGCATGGTTCATAGTTCACTAAAATAAAGAAATAAAACTAATGTCTTTGATGTAAACCATCTTCACATTCTTGTAATAGTGTTTTCAGAGATTTAAGTTATTTTTGGACTTTGGCATCTACTAAATGCTTCAGGATGGCTTTTCTTTTTTGTAAATCCCTCATTATTAGCTGACTAATTTGAGCACACACAAGAAGCTCACTGTCTGAGCACAGGGGCCTCATCCTGTAGTCGGATCAGCCCCATTGACTTTGTGGACATGGATGACAAGCATTAGTGGATTGTGTGATAAAGGGTAAAGCTTTTTGTTGCTTTATTTTCATGAGTATGGTAGACTGAGTGTTAAAAATAACAGTTATACAAAAGACCACCGCACTTTTTAAGAAAATTCCAGACCTGAAAGACCTGAGGAGCTTTTGAGGACAGATGATCAACTTGGAGAAATAGACATAAGGCCTTGGAAGCACAGTTTACT
Organism: Polypterus senegalus; assembly: GCF_016835505.1. Lineage (NCBI taxonomy): Eukaryota > Metazoa > Chordata > Cladistia > Polypteriformes > Polypteridae > Polypterus > Polypterus senegalus. The sequence goes on from NC_053156.1 coordinate 112,536,246, forward strand.
GTATATTAGCATTCATTATGGCCTGATTAGAGGAATCTTTAGTAATTACATTACAGTTCTAAAATATAAGTGTAAAAAACATTAAACTTAAAAATACAGTAAGCATTGCTTTATTAATATCTAAAAATGAACTGAATGATAGATAAATTGTACAATGTCAACTTAACAAGACCTACTTAGTTTTTCAGGTGAACTACACTAAATGTCACAAATAAAAGACATACTTTACTGCACATTTATTTAAGAAATGCTAATAACATAACATTCTTCAGTCTGCCAAATCCAGTTCAGGGTTGTGGTGAAACAGTAATATAAAAACTAAATGAGGTGAGAAAAAGTTTGGAAAATGCTTCCATTTGCATATGTTAGGGCTTTCTTGATGTCAAGAGTTCATTTTTATATATAATATTTTATTGAACTCAAATGTTTACATGTGTATGAGTAAATTCCTTTATCTTTAACATTTAGCTGTGAATAAGAAATGCTGTTCAAGGTAATAAAATATAATCATTCTTTTATTTTTACAGGCTTGCTGAAATCAGTAGCTGTTAACTTTAAAAGAAAATTACACTTCTGAAAGCATGAATATAAGTTCATTCAGTTAATAATGATGTGCTACAAAGTCAGTTTTCACTTTAATTTGCTGTTATGTGTTTCGTGTCAACTCTATATAATTAATGATTGAATTGATGATTAGTTATTACTGCCTTATACACAAACTGTATTCAACAATAATAGCTGAAGTCTTTGTGTGTAATTTGTGAAGTCAGCACATTCAAAATCCTTCATGGGCATTGAAGAACCTTTGTTGAGAAGGAAGGGCAACATTTTCCCTTCATGAAATGATTTAAGAAGACATTGACCATACACTAAATACCTTTATTCTTTATTCTGAAGGTATAATCAGATCTTCTAAACATAGGGACCATGCAGCTCATATCGTGTTTGGTGACCTTGTAATTTTCCATTTTTTGTTTGCATTTGTTTTCTTGTTTTCTTAAATGCACCTCATACTTGACAATGATGAATACATGTAAATGATATGGTACTGGAAGGGTAAAATTACACAGAAAGAGACAGAGTTACAAATATGTAAGAAAAATTAAGGCCTGTGTGACTGAAGCAGGATGTTTGTCTGTCAGCAGACTGTGACTGCTCAGGTACTTTCTGATCAATGGAGTGCCTTTCAAATGCTGCACTGCAATATAAGCCTTGCCTCCAATCGTATTTTTGGGTATTCAATCTCTAAAGAGACTAAAGAGAACAAGGCATTGTTTCAAGGGTACCGAATAATAAAAAGAACTGGGAGCTTGATTGATGTGGCCTTTTCCATAAATGACGGAATATTTGTAGCTGTTCAAATCTAATTTGCTGTTAAAAATCACAAGTGATAAACTCCAGGAAAATGTAATTAGGCAGTAATTTCAAGTATTGTAATGTGCTCTGCTTTTTAAAACATTAACAACTTCAGTAAATAATAAAGAATTTTGTTCAGCTGAAATATGGAGTATCACAATGTATTTTAAATTATATAAGGATTGTTTTGTTATTGGTCAAAACAAGAATAGGATGTAAAAAAAAATGAGATAAAAATTCCACAGATCGGCCTTTCATAATTATAATTGGTCACTCATACATTCATTAGAACATGAGATCCATTCAGCCCCACAAAGCTCACCAGTCCTATCCACTCAATTCTTCTAAAAAACATCAAGTCAAGTTCTGAAAGTCCCTAAAGTCCTACTGTTTACCGCACTACTTGGTATCTTATTCCTCTGTGTAAAGAAAAACTTCCTAATGTTACCCTTAACAAGTTTCCAACTGTTTCACAATGTTCTTGATGAACTCATTTTAAAATAACAGTCTCGATAAATTGTACTAATTCCCTTCATAATTTTAAACACTTCAAACATGGCACCTCCTAATCTTCTTTTGCTTAAACTGAAACGGTTCAGTTCTTTTAATCTTTCTTCATAACTCATCCCCTGTAGCCCTGGAATCAGTCTAGTCGCTCTTTTCTGGACCTTTTGTAGCCTAAAGACCAAATCTATTTGTCCTTATGAGAATTGTTATGGCAGTGTACTAATTTAGATAAACAAGCCATCCCTACTCCAATAGAGATAATCCCGTCAAGGTGTTCAGGGTCTTTGTGATGTAACTATTGACAGTGCATGTGGGGCAGTATGTTACCTGGGTTGTCTGCAGCTGGCATCATTCCTTGAACCTGAGCGTTTGATAGTTATAGACTGAGGATGGACTGGGCAATGAGAACACACACACACAGCAAGAGACACTGCAGATGTTAATTCATATAAAAAACAGTGCAGTCTTCTCTTCATAAATAAAACAATACATAATCCATAATAAAAACAGTGTTCAGTGGAGATTAAAATCAATAAATAAATTAAAAAGCAGGGTATAATACAAGTTTGAAAACACAGTCAGGATCCCTACATCAAAAACCGTTGCGAGCCTTGGTGTATTCCTTTAAAATTGACGTTTCACCTGTTCACCTTCTATGGTTTCTTGAAATGTTCTCCAGCAACTGCAGTCAACTGTCCTGCAACCATCCAATTGCGTCCAGCAAGTCCTCATGAGCCTTATTCCTTTCCCACAGCTTCTTCCCTAATTCTTTAGTGGTAGCCCAATTAGAGTGATGGGTCACTCCTGCTCTTTAACCGTTCATTTGGAGTGACCCGGCCCCGTGAGTGCTGTCTGCTCACTTCTCTAAGGGCTGCTTCCTGACCGCCTGCCTCCTCACTTCCACACCAGCTCTGCCATGATCCTGTCTATTCATCTTTTTCTTTCTTTGCTTCTAACCTCTTATCTCTTTTTTTCATTCACCCTTTCTTGCTGCCATTCTTTCTTTTTTCCCTTCTTCCTACTTAGGCTATTTCATACTCATTGGTACCTTAATTAAGATCTCAAAACCAATTTCTCCATAAACACCCTACAGCTTCTCAGCCACACTACCACATGCACCTACACTTGCCCCGAGCGTGAGTGCACAGTTTTAACTAGAAATACACACACTGCCACAGACCCCTAACATGCATTATCACAGGCAGTTGCACAGGGTGCTTGTTGGGACAGTGTACTGGTGACTGAATGACTGTCATTTTGCAAGTATGTATTCATTATTAACACAATTACCTACTTGACATCAGAATAAAATGGCTAAAGGTGTTATCATTCCCACAACTACATAAACCTTAATTATGGCTACTGACCTTTTAAATATCTTATATGTTTGACGTATCTCGTTGATGGTGGTAATTTTGTAATTGCTTTTATTTTCACATTGGGAAAGTCTCTAAATTATTTTTGCAGTAAGCCCCAGTAAATTCCAGCAATGGCCAATGTGTCACAACCAAAAGGAATGTTCAAAGAAGGAAATATTTTGTCATTGATGGGTATTTTCTTTAATGGCAGAATTAATGTGGGGGAAAGGCAAGATGGTGATTTTTTGCATGAGATGACTGTGGTGACAAAGGGAACAGTGCCATGGCAACCATGTCCATTTCAGCTGTCATGAATATAAAAGAAAAAGCAGAAAATATATATTATATTGCAAAAGTAGCAGGACCTGGCCATAAGTTGGATGTCTGGAACATGACACAAACCACTTCAAAGAACTCCTATATGTTTAGGAATACATCACACCTAAATTTCATATTGACAAATAAAGAAAGAATCAGGAGATGATTAACCAAAACAATACCAAAGAATAGTCAGGTGAAAGCAGGGACACTAGAAACACACTAGAACCAGAATGAAGACAAAGTCAAAAAACTCAAAATAAATCTCAGTACTTGTTTTTGGAATGAAGCTAATGAAGAGTCACCCACCAACACCAAGGGATAATGCCATGCACCATGACCACCTTAATTCTGTTATCAAATAGTGATGACATCATTAGAGGCAAAGATCACCACCACATCACAGGAACCAAACATAAATTAAAGAAAAAACAAATCTGTAGTGAAAATGAACATTATTAAAATGACACTAAATCAAAGATCTAATGACAGAAATGGATTCTCTATAACAGAAAAGCCAAGCAAAATGACACCTTTTATTGGCTAACTAAGGCCTTGTTCACACGGGCATTAAAATCGAGCGTTTTTATTGCGTTCGTAGCGTCCGGTGAGCGTGGATCAAGCGCCGAGTGTTTTCTACATGTAGGAGTCAATGAGAGTGTTCACACGGGCTTTGGTGACGTGCATTTGTCCGGCAGCGCGTTTATACGGCATCAAAAAAACGTTGCATGCAGCTTTTTCTTGGCGTTCAAAACCCAACGAACGCACGGAAACCGCTTCTAGTTCGTTTTCTGCGCGTTTATTTTACGCTTCGGAGGACCGGATATATCCCATGATATTAATATTTTTATGTTTTCATATACAACATATATATTTTCATATATGCTTATTTTATTTTATTGTCTCATGTAATTTGTAAACCATGAACCTATTAATTTATGTTCTAATATAATATTTGATAACGATTATGTAGGGGGTCAATCCATGGCGGGGGGCATTTCAGTGCATAACACCGGTGTAAGCGCACACTCGACTACTGTTTCCTTACCTCAAAGTGACAAGTAGTCTCTTCAGGGCTAACACCAAGTCGCATATTGGTTGATCGGCGTGCAATGTGGCATTGCACCAGCTGCAGCAGACAATCAAAAGTGGAAACCGACATCCGACAGTAATTAAAAAACTTGCGCGGAAATTTTTGCATTTCTTCATAAAGCACAAAAAAATTCCTTTAACCTGACGTTGTGCAGTCAGAGGATGAACCCAGTAGCGGCGGCGATTTTTTCTCTCCCTATGTCGCCGTATTACGAGTATTTTTAAAACAAGAAGATTAATATCTAACATAGCAAAATGGTCCATATTGAAAGGAGGCACCTCAAATAAAACGACAAGGGCTTTCATATCCAGTTCCCGACACTGCCTCCACAGGTTAACACACAAACTACAATTTGGGCTGCAGGCTGGCGTTAGACAGAGACAAACGAACGCCGGTGTAGAAGTCAATCGATCGCCACCACAAAATGCAACATAAACGTCTAGGACGTTCAGAGCAAGTTCGTTTATCCAAAAACTTAACGCCCGTGTGAACAAGGCCTAAAAAGATTACATCTTGCCTGAAGAAGGGGCCTGAGTTTCCTCGAAAGCTTGCATATTGTAATCTTTTTAGTTAGCCAATAAAAGGTGTCATTTTGCTTGGCTTTTCCCTACATTCATAATGGCTAACATGGTACAACACCCTAGTACTATAACAGAAAAAAACAGCACTTGGTAAAAAAACACAACTTGAAGATGAGAAAAGAATCACAACACTATACTTCCTCCATATTGTTGCACACCTCTCTCATTCATGCAAGCGCATTTACCAATCCAATGTAATCATTTTACTTTGGTTGTTTAAATGTTAATGCTCAGAGATTGTGATAACATGTTAGGACAGGGATGACTGACAAAAATGGAAGCTCTGTCCAAAAACTGTTCTCCTGTCTTAACACCAGTATCCACTATAATGCTTCTTATACTGTATCAGCAGATTGATTTGTCTCACATCACTAATGAACAAGACCACGAGGCACTTGAACTCTGCTTATTGGCTCAGTTGCTCATCTCTAACTTGTGGAGAGGATTGCAATCTTAACTTTTCGCTGGAGATCACATTCTAAAGAAGTTGACGTTTACTTATGACGTCTTTATCCAAGGTGACTTACAACATCTCTATATTTATTGTAACAAAGGTGCTTTATAGGCACCGACCTGACACCGGAGGCAAGTATATAACTAAATAAACTTTTATTTTTCTTCACCTGTGGGGTATGTCTTCCCCATGTCCCACAGGCACAACACAGTCCCAAAGCACACCAAACAAAACACACACAGTATTCTTTGCACCAGCAGTCCTCTCAGCAAGCGTAGTCCTCCTCCTCCCGACTCAGGCTCCTCGACTGGTGGCTGCTGGCCCCTTTTATAGTCTACCTGGAAGTGCTCCAGGTGCCTGATTGCTGCACTTCTGGGTGTGGCGTAAACACTACCCATAAGGGCTCAGGAGTCCCAGCTGCAGCACCCTCTGGCAGCGCCTGCAGGACCCAGCAGGGCTGCACCAAACTCCAATTCCCATGGAGGCCTGCGGGAAACCGAGGCACCACTCCAACCCAGGAGGGTTGCCATCTAGCGTCCAGGGGGAGGTATTGCAAAGTCCATGGCTGTTCCCCCTGAACATACTGTATACCGAATGGGCGTCCCGGCTGTCTCTCACAATATAAAATCCAATGTCTGTCTGTCCACTTTTCACGATAGAACTACTTAACAGATTTACATCGGGTTTTTTTCTATAATTTGCTTGAACATTCTGGTTGATTATGCGACTTCTCTCATTGCGCTATGTATCATAGTTCGCTTGTGGGACCAATTTATTTGCGTGAATCTGAGAGAGACACAGGGGACTGAGGGGAGAGGGGCGGGGCCTTCTTCACTCATGTACCAGTCTCAGGGGCGTACCTTACATCTGCTCAGCTAGCAAACATGAGAACTACTTAATGGATTTAAATCAGGTTTTTTTCTATAATTTGCTTGAACATTCTCTCATCAAGTTAAGAATCATAGTTCACTTGCAGGAGCGATATATTCATGCTAATCTGAGACAGAGGCTGTGGGGATAGTGAACCAGGCAGGGCTCTCCTCACTCATGGGGCAGCCTCTGTTCGAGTCAGTCTACCTCTGCATTTTGGAGTGTACCTTGCCTCCACTTAGCTAACGATACCTGTTTGTTTATTGATTTTTAAAGTTTGTCCTGTTTCACGACTACGTGGGCGGAGCCATGGGACGGCTAGTTTATGATACAATTGGTTACATCTTTTGTGGAGCACAGGCAGATGAAGTGACTTGTTCATGGTCACACAATGTCAGTGGAATATGAATATAAGTGGTCAGTATGCAAACACAACTATCACACTGCAAGTACAGTGAACTGAACGGCAGGTAGTAGCAGCCTCAAAATTTACATTCTTGTGCTAACTTGCACAAGATATCATGGGGTACACAGTCATAAGCCTTTTACAAATTAACACACACATGTAGTCTTAGGTATGTTGATAAATTTCCACCATAACATCTACCTCACTGGAGTTGACTTCAGAGAAGATGACTTAGCAAATAACTGCCTCTCAGGTGTCATGTACAGAAGGCTGATGGACACTGTTTTAGAGGGAGCAGAGCAGAAGGATTAAGAGGTTACACTGTAACTCACACATTTGTTTTTTGCTGCAATAATCAGGAGGACAATGCCCTACTCGATCTCTAGACAAAGCTCTACTCGATCTTGTCTCCATGTTCTGGATACTCCATCATTTCTTTTCTTTTCTTTCACCTTCACCTTATGGAAAAGCAACATGCAACATGGTGACTGTCTTTATAAAAATTGAGTTAAAAAAGGAGAAAAACAAACAACAGAAATCTGGGATCTGAGCTAATTGTCACTGAAACACAGACGTTTTAAGAGCAGATTTTGCACAAATATTAGAACGTTTTCTCCATACATAGAACCATGCACACATGGAATACAGTAAATAATAAATTACCATGCAGTGTGATGGAGAGTAGGACTTTAAGGAACTTCATAACTCATCTTTATGCTATTTTGGAGAAATAGGATGGATAGTATGGGTGACCACGTTGAGCTGAATGGCCCGTCCTTGAAATTATAATGTTCTAATGAAAAATCTCCAAAGGGTGGTTATACCCAAATGAGCCCAAGATGGAAAAGAAGCAGATCAACTGCAGATTTAAAGTGCCTCATTATCGAAGACTAATGTGTAAACTTGTCAACTGGGCATTGGGGTTTCTAGTTTTCTTTCAGTCCCAGTGTCACATCTCGAGAGTATAAAAGATAAGATACCCAAAGCATGGGACTTAGTTTCAGTAGGTAGCAAATTAGTAGGAGAATTCAATTCAACACCAGATCAGACAATGAATTTATGTCCAGTTGTACACTTGTAAATCTGTTAAGAGAACCCTTTACAACCTGTCACAGATAAGAGTAGAGTTCTTAGTGAAGTGTCTTTTGGCATTTCGGAGAATGCAAGGAAGAAGAGATGTGACCTAGGACCGGTAGTGGAAAAACATGTCACTGACAAAATTAAAGCAGGATGTTCTGCAAAAGAATGTTATTTGGTTAAATACTAGTTTAGACCCTTTACAACATAAAAATCTAACCTCTAATTTTGCTTTGAGGCAGCATGCTTATGTATCTGTTAACAGCACGGCCAACCAGCCACAAGGACATTGGGTTTGAATTTAAACCCAGTTACTACCTATATTAAGTGTGTATATCCTCCCCATGTCTATATGGACTTTTCCCTAAGTTCTCTTATTGTCCTCCAATTTTCAAGAGAAGTGAAACTGAGAAAAATGGGTGACTATAGACAGTCTACATGTAACTAAGTGCTTGGGACTGCATGCCCAGAGATGGATGCTCACCGTGGTGGGTTCCATCACCCTAGGCTTAGATTAACCAGGACTGGAAAAATATACAAAATAAACACTTTGTGTTTTTGATTTTGAATGAAAAAAAACTTTTAATAACCTAGGCTAGTTTAACTACAAGTAAATGAAAGAAAAGCCATTAGTTAAATTAAAATACCTTAGAAGTGTCAGCTTCTAAAACTCTTCAATGGTTCATTTCTCTAAAGTCTGGCAAAGAAAGATTTTAGGCACTTTCTACAGATCTCTCTACCCAGGGCTCTTCGCACAATGTCAACAATGATTTTCATATATGATATAACAAACATTTGTGTAACATAGCACACATTTCAGGTAGAGGTAGACAGAATGTGTAAATTCAACACTGACAGTGACTGAGCCAGTATTTAAACTGAGGACTTTTGAGAAATGAGCCAGCAGTCCAGTTCACTGTATTACCAGGCCACCCTAAATAATCCATGTTAAAAAAAAGTACTACTAGGAGAAAATCAGTTGGTTACTAAAGAAGCACCCAATACGCTTGTGTCTGCTGTCAACAGCTATAATCCGAACAAGGCAGATGTCTGTACTCCATTAACAATAACAATTACTGGGGAAGAAGTTTGGGTTTTGATATCAGGATATGTTGTCTCTCAGTGAGTTTGTCTTGAAATAAGCACTCTGAGAAGGACAGATGGATGGATGCTACAGTATTGAGTTCATCCATCCATCCATTCTCTAACCCGCTGAATCCGAATACAGGGTCACGGGGGTCTGCTGGAGCCAATCCCAGCAAACACAGGGCACAAGGCAGGAACCAATCCACACAAACACACCCACACACCAAGGCCAATTTTAGAATCGCCAATCCACCTAACCTGCATGTCTTTGGATTGTGGGAGGAAACCGGAGCACCCGGAGGAAACCCACGCAGACACGGGGAGATCATGCAAACTCCACGCAGGGAGGACCCGGGAAGTGAACCCGGGTCTCCTAACTGCGAGGCAACAGCGCTACCACTGCGCCACCCTGTATTGAGTTCAGTTCATTTAATTTAATTTCACAGCAGAGTGACTCACTGCCCTGAACTGCTTACTTAATTCAAACCTTCATTCAGACAGATAGTAGTATTAAGCGTTTGTTAAACATATACAGTACGTTATTGTTTTGAATTCTGTGTTTGTGATTTTTCATTTTGATCTTTTTTGGAAAACTTTATTTTATTTAATATCTTGTTTACAAGACACTTTCGGGATGCATCACATGACCTCAATCACCATCAAGGTTATATCACAGAGATGATGTTATTATACTGTACCTCATCCCTTAGTGGCTATACAACATCTTGTTTTCCTAGTACAGTCAGCTTATTTTTCAATTAGGCCCAAGAGTTAGGTTTGTTTTCTGGTTCCTGACTTTCATTTTCCCTTTGACTCCTGAGTAACATCTTGTCATTTCATTGTGGTTTCCGTTTAAAACTTTGAACACCCAGTTTTGAGCCTTGGCTTTCAACAACCATGTCTCTGGCTACAAAATCACTTTCAGGTCTTTTTTGCTTCTCACAATAATTGCTAAGACACGCTATGTTTCTCGTAACATAGATTATAAGTTGTGATGAATAAAATGACTAATGTGAAACTGAGTTTTCAGTGAAACCCAGTGTTTTGCTTTGCAAAAAAAAATATTCAAACACACACTAGGACCAATTTAACAATGCCAATCCACCTAACCTGAATGTGTTTGGTCTGTGGCAGGAAACTGGCACATCCCAAGGAAACACATGCGAAGGAAACCCAGGAAGAGAACATGCAAACTCCACACGGGGAGCACCTGTTTGGGAAACCCTCTCCTTTCTGTAGAGCAGTGCTACCAGTTGAGCCATCATGTTGTGCACAAATTAACATATATAATGGCATTCTCAACCATCCATACTCTAATTTCGTGTCATGGAGGTTAGACGCCTATCCCAGTAGCACTGAGAAGAAGGAAACTAATAGCCCTAAACAGTGTACTGGTAGATCACAGTGCTCACTTACACACAAAGCCACAATAGGCCAATCAGGAACTGGCAGTTCATCTAACAAGCGTGTCTTTGTGGATGTGAGGAGAAAACAGGAATGCCATGTAGAAAAACCAACACAGACACCAGGAGAACACGACAAGTCCATTCATCCATCCATTATCCAACCCGCTATATCCTAACTACAGGGTCTGCTGGAGCCAATCCCAACCAACTCAGGGCACAAGGCAGGAAACAAACCCTGGGCAGGGCTCCAGCCCACCACAGACATGAGAAGTCCACATTAGGCAATGGTATTCAAACATAGACCACTAGATTTGTGAGGTAGCAGCACTGCCTACTGTATTGAAATAATAAAATATCCAATTAATAACAAGTCCTGTTGTGAGCTGGCAACAAATTTGGCTTCGGCCATTGTGACCCTAAATAAGTTTAAGTGGGTTTTAAAATAGATGGATTTATTAGTGTATAGATGGACACAATGTAACAAGCTTTTAATATTCTTATTATTCTTATTATTATAAGTCAGAGGTATAAGCAAGCGGTAACTTGCTCTGCTATGGACTGGCACCCCAATCAGAGGTGGTCCGTGTCTTGGACTGACTCTGCTGGAATAGACTGCAGCCTGTCTTGATTAAGTAGGTTCATAATTTTTTTTTTTTGTAAAGAGATCAAAATACGTCACTCAGGTTAATATTCTTTTTTACTTAATCACCTAGTGTAAGCATGTTTTAAATAGGTGTTACATTTCACTGAAACAAGATGCAAAAATATGAAAGTTCTCCATGTTCCGTTCCTGTGTCTCCAGGCTCATTTTATTAAAGAACTGTTAGTCAGTCTGAGGTTTGTTTCTTGTCTTGAGTTTTGTTTTCCTTCTTTCGACTCTGTGACATTTAGGCTATTTAGATAGCTAGGGCAGCAATCACAGGGCAGCAGTAATAATCTATTAGTCAGGGATTTTCCCTGGAAAACAAATCTCTTCTAAACCTCCTGCTATTACTTCCAAGTGCACACACAGCTTTGCTTCTCCCTTTAGTTCTCCCATACGGTTTCCATCTGCACTGATTTGCAGTCCAAGATACATATCATTGTTGATTTCTCAAAGTTTTCTTTGATCCCCTTCAATCTTCTTACCCTTTGCAAATCTGCTCAATATGACCATTGTCATAGACTAGTTCAATTGAAGTTCAGCCTTCTCATTTCAATCCAGGATATTCACAATTCAGTTCTCTAGTTTTTTGTAATGTTTAGTAGAATTGTGAAAGTTTTCATCAGGCTTTTTAAACCAGGAATAACTCATTTGAATTGCTTTGAACAAAATAAATATCCCAACCCTTAGGCCAGCTAGAGAAGCACAGTTTTATGCACAGTATGTAACCTACAGCAGCAAAATATTATGCTCCTTTATTTATTATTCTGTAAACTGGAATGGCTCATTATTAATGCTAATGATAGCAGACATCAGTACAGTAACCAAACATTCCTTTGAGAGGTTCTTTTTCACATATCTTATTATCTATAACATTAATTTTTGCTCAATTAAGACAAACCTCCTCACCTTTATTATTATGGCTATCTGCTGGAATCTCTTTGCTGTCCACTTACTTTTTTTTCTTTCACCAGCTAGATTAACATACACTGGCAAGTGGAAGTCATTTATAGCCTGGGAGTTACCTAATATTTTGGGATCTGGGACTTGTCTAAATGTCCTGGGACCATCAATCCATAGCACATTCTAGCAGCTGTCCTTCACTCCTAAGCCCCCCTTCTCAGTGTTGGAAGTGGAACCCAATTACTGGTGGTTCTAAGTTTATAAGGAATGTAGTGACATTCAATCAAACAGTTGGGTGAGGGCAACCCGTGATGATTTCTGAAGAGGTGCCAATACTCACTGGTACACTAAGTTGATGTGCTAGTATTCTGTGGTGAAACTGAACAAGGTACCAGTGAGTACAGGCCAAGTTCATCCACCGCCCCACCAACATAAAATGTCAGGTCTATAGCAGGATACTTATAATGCAGAGTGCTCATAATGTCTTTTTGCATTTTAATGTTACTATATGGAGGTGTGAAAAATCAGCCATAGGGTTACTTCTAAGGCTAACCCCTGAATCACTTCAGGCATCAGGTCAGGTCAGGTTGGGGAGCATGCACTGGCACAGCATGTTGCTGCACCCACCACACGACAAAACAACTTGGGATCCTGGTTGGTAACCCCCCTCCAGGCAGAAACACAGTCCTGTCCCACCCTCCAGAAACAACCATCTATCTGTTGTAGGTGGGTCATCCTCTTGGCCTAGTCCAGCCACTCGGGTCCTCAACAATGTTTCAAGATGGTGATTCTGTGTATATAGTAACTAGTAAGGGGCACCACTGAGCCCTGAACGACAGGCACAGTGTCAACCAAAAGAACTCCATGTTCAAATAAAGTTTATTTTTAATTGTCCCTAACCTTTCCAAGTGAACACAGCCAATAAATACGCAGCACAATTCTCTTCTAATCCTTCTTTATTCCTGGTGAGTGTCATCCACTGTCTTTTGATTCTGACTCCCCGAGGAGTTGGGGTGCACTTTTTTCAACCAGACCTGGGAATGCTTCCAGTGCCATAGCAGTGATCATCTGGAGCATTTTAGGGTCATACAAAAACCAGGGCAGTCTTCTCCCAACAGTGCCCTCTTGCAGCACCCAAGGACCCCAGCAAGGCTGCCCTTCTACAACCCGACTCCCATACAAACCTGCTGGAGTACTAAATTGGGCCATCTTGGAGGGACACTGCCACCTATTATGTGGGGGAATGAACTGCCTCTGACATCTGTGTTTACCCAGTCTTTCCTTTAGCATTTTATCCTAAGTGGGATAAGAATCAGTAACTATCCTGGCTGGGTTGTAGTGTCTTCCATGCTTTTCTTCCATTATAGCTCAAAGAGAGGAGAGTTTCAAAATATACAGTGTATATCCTTCAATGTAAAGGATCGCTGTCTATCCCAGTCGGGATGCCAATCCTTTTGCCTTAACACCTACTCTAGATATAAACTTAACAAATTATTCAGATCTTGCACCAATTGTCCCAAATTTTGTTCCCTCTCAAATTTTTTATTGTAAAGCACTGAAACTCACAATTGTTCTTTTAAAGTGAAATGGTTTTATGCTAATAAAATATGCTGTTTGCATAATTACTCAGTGTTCACATTTTGATATTTTGCTGAGCCACCTCTTCGAGTGATAATAGGCTTTTGGGATATGTACAGTATTTACCACTTTTTCCCATTGTTCAGTAGTGGTTCCAGCCCATTTTCCCAGGCAGTTTGGCACCAGATTATTCCATACGCTATATGTCATTCTGGCACTTTATTAGGGAAGATGTCTCTATCAGGCATTTTTAAGACTTGACACAGGTATGCAAAGTTGCTCCCCACAGTTGGTTTAGATGGATATTTGAGGCCAACATTTTTCCCAGGGGAATTTAATTACTGGCTGTACCTGAAGTTTACTGCACCTTGGGTACCTCTGCTAGTTCATTATAAATGTACATTATAAAAGTATCTTCTGTACATGCCATTGGGCACAGGCTAAAGGTAAGTCAGCAGGTCAGCACAGGGAACTGAACATGCAACCTTGTGGTTTACAGCCCGACTACATTATGTAATGTGCATATTTTTCAAAAGAATCTTTTGAATTTTCTTTGGAAAATATAACACCTTTTAAAAAAATCTTTACTTTTTTTGTTAATGTATTTTATGATGCACCTCAATTTGTTTCTTGTTATTGGTAACTGAAGGGCCACACCTTGAATGTTAATTACATCTACTCTTCTGTTATACATTTCAAAAAAAAAGATGTTTCCTATATTTCTAATGCCTGCTATTTGATGGCTAAGTCATAATCCTGCACATGCCTATGAGTTCTAAAAAAAGAACAAAAAATAGCAATTTTGTACAGTTTGTGAAAGCAAATATAGCATACACGTTGGTGCATGAAAATGATTACAGATAAAAATGTGACTTGGCAGTAACAACAAATATATGATTCACCTAATAAGGCTTACTTCATTTTGGTTGAAGAGCAATTTGTTTGAGTAATCTGATAAAAAGCAGGATCCCACTTCTTATTTCTCACTTCAGAGTTTTGACAGCATTTAACAGACATCAGAAATTATAAATTGCACCATCATAATCTAATAACAACGAAGAGTTATGTGTTCGTTATTTTTGCCTCCAAACAATATGCACAGCACTTTCCAGTAATAATAACATTCCTGATAAATGGAGGCTTATGCTGTGGCATTTTTGTCTTTTCTTATTGAGTAACCTTTTTAAAGATCAGGGTAGGGTGGCACATCGGTCTGTGCTGCCTCCGCACAGCTTCAAGGCCCTGAGCTCACTGCATGTTCTTCCTTTTTGTATGTGAGTTTTCCTCCCTTATCCCAAAGACAATCAGCTAAGGTTAGTTTGCTATTCTATACTGGCTGGAATGAACACGTTTTAGTGTTAACTTCTTCCATTCACCCATAAGCTAACAAAACATGCTTTATTTTTTGGCTTTGGAGGATGATGGTTAATAAGTGTATTAGTGCTGGATATAATTTGTGTACAGTGTAGAGTGCAATTCATGTCCGATTAGCATTTAACATGTCACCACCCACCACTGCCATGATAAGCAATACATTTAAATACATAAGAAAAACTGTTAGAGTTGTTTATGTAATGGCTATAAAAATATGCAACAATTATTGAAATTCAGTCCAGCAGTGGGTTATTCTTTATGTGTAGTTTGCATGTTCTCTCCATATCTCTTTGAGTTTTCCTTCAGTATTTCAGCTTTTCTCTTACATCCCCAAAAGACATACTGTACAGACTAAGCTAACTGATGTTTCCAAACTGGCCTGATATGAATGTGTGTTGTTGTGTGGACCTTTGATGGATGGGCACCCTGTCTAAATATTGTTCCTGCCAGTAAAGCTCACCTTCGTGCAAATATGGCTTTACTCTGATTAATGTTAAAAAAGCCAAAACTGGTAAGTATAATTCTTAACAACAACTGCATTATGGTGGCATGTCTAGGCATAGCAGCTGTTGCAAGTCTAAAGAAGATGGTTAAAAAGTATACAGTAGTGCCTTGAACTTTGAACAATTCTAACTTCGATCATTCCAGAGTTTGAATGCTAAATTTGAGAGAAATTCAATCTGGAGCTTGTATGATGCTTCTAAATTCGAACTGTGGACGCAGTGAAAAAATGCAGAAACTGATGGCGTTTACGCAGCAAGCATAAACAGATGGCTTTATGTACGCCCAAATCGTCTCTGGCACTCACTGTGAAACCATTTCTTGCGTTACGCTATGCTTTTTTCTTTTTATTTTTGGTGTGTTTGGTTATATATAAGTATAAATAAAACCCCTAACTAATAACCATGGCTTTCAAGAAGAGTGTGGAAGCAACAGAGCCTAAGAGGAAGGTTGTAGTGTCGACAGCTGAGGTGAAAAAGGAACTTATTTCAAAGCATGAAAGCGGTACATGTGTGGCCAATCTAGCAGCCCTCAACCAGTAGTGCTGTGAGGCAGACGGGAGAAAGAACACCAGACGTTCAGTTATTTGGTGTGTTTATGGAAGGTGACTCCCTTACCAAACAGTAACTTTTCTCTTCCTCTCCACCAGCCACAGCGGACATCACTACTCCTCACTAAGGTATAGTGAATGCAATTTTCTTTTAATTATACAGTATTTACATATTTTATTTATTGTTCTCATGTTTTAGTTTATTATTTAGGGGATTTAATTGTGTAACTTTTTCCTTAAATTATGTGTTTTTATGTAAGTGTAAGTTTGCCGAAATGGGTATTATTTAGGGTCTGGAATGGATTAATTTACTTTCTATTATTTCCAATGGGGAAAATTGATTCAGACTTCGAACAATTCAGAGTTTGAACGGCATTCTCAAACAAATTACAATCAAAGTACGAGGCACCACTGTATATATATTGCGGTGGACAGCAAGGGCCCTTGCCCATCCAGGATGCCCCTATAATGGAAGAACCAAGGAAGAAAG
The DNA here is from genome assembly GCF_016835505.1 of Polypterus senegalus. Taxonomy (NCBI): domain Eukaryota; kingdom Metazoa; phylum Chordata; class Cladistia; order Polypteriformes; family Polypteridae; genus Polypterus; species Polypterus senegalus. The sequence continues at coordinate 112,552,797 of NC_053156.1, forward strand.
CAAATTCAGGGCATTACCTCCCTCTGGAACGCTAGAGGGCAGCCTCCCTGGCTTGCAACAGGGTCACGGGTTTGAAGCATGGAAGCTCAACCCTGCTGGGGCCCGTGGCCACCGCTGTATGCTTCAGCATCTCCATCTCACCCAAAAGTGCTGCCGGAAGAAGGTCATCAAGCACCTGATAGCAGGGGTCAGAGTCGGAAGAGGTGGACAAAGCTTGTCAGGAGGAGTGAAGGCAGAAGGATTAAGAAAGAGAGAGAGAGGAGAGGAAGAAGAAGAGAACTCTTCTTTGGTGCTGTGTTTATACTGCGTTGCTGTTGGGGAGATGAAAGCATTTCCCCATAGAAATAAAATGTGTGCTGTGCTGAAACTCATATCTCTTCCTGCCTGTGTTGGGGTTGGGGTGGCTGAAGCACCATGGTGGTCTACTATACATATATATAAAACCTATCATTTTTTATTTATTAAGGATCTAAATAGTCAAAAATGCACCACTGCCCTAAAATACACAATATAATACTCCAATTTTAAATGACAGTAAAAAGAAAATGAACGATACTTTTAATGTCAAGAGAGTAAACTTAATCATTTTACAGTTTAAATCATTTTTGATGCGCAAAATGCACATTATAAAAATGCACATTACAAATAAAGCTACACAGGCCAAACTACATAATGCGTAATGAGCCAGCAGAGTGGAGGAATTTCAAAGAAAGGGAAAGAACGCATTGCAATTGGTTATTTAAAATATATTCATACCCCTATAAAACGATTCACGAATAGCACGTCCCCCTCTGAAGCACCTACCCTGCAATTTTCTTGTTTTTGTGTCTGAGGACTGAGGTAAGAGGGCAGATGCAGGAGGTCGGATTCAGTTTTGAAGGATGCAGAAGAGAGGACTGACTTTTGAATGAGGAATGATGGAGTCATGTTGGAGGGAGGAAGATGTCCTAAAATGGACACTGCACTCGCTAACTTTTATCAAGATGTGACCTTTGGTACTGTGACTCTTCGGAGGATCCTTGGGTATTGCTGGTTTGACTTTGCGTGGAATGAGCGGTTGTTCATGGAGTCCTGAATGAGGCACATTACCTGCATTGTGAGGAAGCGTCAATTACGGCACCATGGCCATGTGGCACGATTCCTCAAGGGTGATCCAGCTCATAGGATCCTCATTGTTGAGGACCCGAGTGGCTGGACCAGGCTGAGGGGTCGCCCACGTAACAACTGGCTGCAGCAGATAGAAGGTCATTTCCGGAGGGTGAGACTGGACTGCGTGTCTGCCTGGGGGGTTGCCAACTGGGATCCCAAACTGTTTCGTCATATTGTGGGTGCGGCAACACACTGTACCAGTGCATGCTCCATGACTTGACTTGTCTTGAACTTTACAACTAGGGGAGAGAAAAAGCTAGATCTTGTTTTTAGAAATTGTGTGATGCTTAAAAAGCCATATTTCAGTTTTCCTTATCATGCTTCCATTATGCTACATACAGAACACTGCCTTAACAGTCCAAACTAACATCTTTCATATATTCTACAACTATGTGATGGCCAGTATGATTTTCTAGGTTGTGTTGTGCTTGGCCTGCAACATCACCTCAAGAATCAACTAGTTAATTAAAATTCAGTCTCAATTATGGGACACACCCCTACCCCCCATGATGTAATACTGAATGAGAGAATAAAAAACAAAATGGTATGAAATTATGAACAATGCTGTACATTCTCTTTCTGATACACTAACACTGAGTACTTTCAACCGAGAAATTATTCCAGGGACAAATAAAGTGCTACATATCTACAGTAAACCCTCGTTTAGCGCGGTTAATCCATTCCAGACTCTACCGCGATAAATGAATTTCCACGAAATAGGATTCTTCATTTATAAATTTTATATTTTCACAGTTAGAGCATAGAAAACCTGTTTACGACCTTCTAAATATTTTTTTTAACATTATTAGAGCCCTCTAGACATGAAATAACACCCTTTAGTCAAAATTTTAAACTATGCTCCATGACAAGACAGAGATGGCAGTTCTTTCACACAATTAAATGAATGCAAACATATCTTCCTCTTTAAAGAAATTTGCGTCAGGAGCAGAGAATGTCAGAGAGAGAGAAAAAAGTAAACAATCAAAAATCAATAGGGCTGTTGGGCTTTTAAGTGGAAGCACCGAGATAAAGCGGCCGCAAGGAAGGGATCAATGTGAATGTAGTCTTTCAGCATTTTTTAGAGGAGCGTCCGTATCTTCTAAGCAAACAGTCTGTGCAAACAGCCCCTCTGCTCACACCCCCTCCGTCAGGAGCAGAGAATGTCAGAGAGAGTGAGAGAGGCAGAGAAAAGCAAACAATCAAAAATCAATACGTGCTGTTAGAGCTTTTAAGTGTAAGGCACCAGCTGGAAGCATATTGTATATCATTGAGGAGTTTTATTTAATACGTAATACGTGCTCTGACTGGGTAGCTTCTCAGCCATCCGCCATTGTCCGCAGAAATCCGCGAATCAGCGAAAAATCCGTGATATATATTTAGATATGCTTACATTTAAAATCCGCAATGGAGTGAAGCCGCGAAAGTCGAAGCGCGATATAGTTAGGGATCACTGTATATATCAATATTACCAAATTTTATTGCCTTCAGGATTATTGCATTTAGTACATAACAACTGTTAGTATTGAAAATCTTCTATGTATACATTTTTTTTTTCTTCCAAATTGCTTTACATAACTCTAGTAATGTTATGACTTCACCAAGAATGGCTTGGGGCCATGACAAAGAATAACAAGGGATATGTATCGTTAAGGTAAAAAGTACAATGCAAACACAGATTTCTTGGTTGAAAGGCAAACATTGCAATCAGTATGATGCTGTTTTTCTGTTGATAGACCACATTGTAGTATTTCTTAACACTCTCCTACCAACATCAAAACTCCCCTGCCACCAAGGCCTAAAGTTATACATTATGTAAAACACCTGACTTATGGTACGAAGTACAAGTATGCCACATATCACATCTGTACCTTAAAAAAACAAAGCAGTGCATAATACAACATGTAAATAAACAATAATAATAATAATAATTCATTTTATTTATTCGTAAGGTACCTTTACCTTTTCTAAACACTCAAGGAACACCAAACAATAGATGAAACACACATTATAGACAAAACTAAAATAAAAAATTTAAAATCAGACAGAGCAATTGTAGTCAAAGAGAAAATTATTCAATATTTCTAACCGCAGATGGTAGTGAGTTCCAGAGCTGGGGAGCAGAGCAACTGAATGCTCTGCTCCCCGTGGTGGTAAGACGAACGAAGGGGACAGTCAAGTGGATGGATGAAGAGGATCTAAGGGAGCGGGAGGGAATGGCAACATGGAGGAGGTCAGACAGATATGGAGGGGCAAGGTTGTGGATTGACTTAAAAGTAAACAGAAGAATTTTGAATAGAATACGGAACTGAACTGGAAGCCAATGAAGCTGCTGCAAGACGGAGTGATATGGTGAATAGAGGGGGTTCTAGTAATGATGCAGGCAACTGAATTCTGGACCAGTTGAAGCTTATAAAGAGATTTGTGAGAATAACCAAAGAAAAGGGAATTGCAATAATTCAGATGAGAAGTTACCAACCTATGAACAAGGATAGCAGTGGCATGGGGATTGAGGGAGGGGCGAATATGATTAATGTTACGCAAGTGGAAATATGCAAACCGGGAAATATTATTGATGTGGGACTGAAAAGATAGAGTATTGTCAAGGACCAACCAAGATATAAAGATATTGGACCAACATGTAAGACTGTACATCTTCCAAAGCATATCATCTCTGCCATGAAGTACTGTGGTGAGAGCATCTCTCCCTCATCAGGATCTGGAAAACATGTGATGACGCAAAGCAGAATAGATCAAGAAAAGAATAGAAAAATTCTTGAGGAAGTCCACTGCAGTTGGCATGAAATGTGGCAGAAAGTTCATTTTCCAGCAGAATTATGACTCAAAGCGTTCAGCAAAGACACAATAGAGTAGCTTAAAAAAAGAACATCAGTGTTTCTAGAGGGGCCCAGTTATAGACTGGCCTTGGTCCATTTGAGATTAATAAAGTTTATCTAGTCTAATCTAATCTTAGAAACTCAAAATAGATGTGACAATTTGATAGAGATTTATCCTTACGTCTGGATGACATTTGTACCAGTGGTGCCTCAAAGACATGTTTATTTGGTTGATGATAGTAAGGAGGGATGCAAACCTTATGCAGATTTTTATGTCTAAATATTTTAAAAAGAATTTTACGATATAATTGTTTTGGCATAGTTAAGTCACTAATAGAAAAATACCAATTAAAAACAAAACCCTAAAATTTGAAAATGTTCCAGGTTTGTGAGTATTTTTATAGCTAACATATGAATCTGTATTATGTGCAAATCACTTTTACTTTCATGAAAACATATGTATGAAAACATAGTAAATTTTCTTTTTTTTCATCTATGTTGACGCAACATTTTTAACAACCCAGTATTTACCTAAACACAATTCACTGGGTGATAGATGGTTATTTGGTATTTCCAAGCACCTTACCACTGCAGATGGACGTGAACCATATCCAGCTAGATACTGTACTTCACTATACAATTTGGTGTGCATATGGAAATATAAGTTTAATTTAATAATCATCAAATGATAAACTGCTGTATCAAGTAAAATAAAAACATGCATCCATTGCTGGCAGTACTTAGAGATGTACAGAGATGTATCAGGAGCACAGGACCTATTAGCAAACTACTCTCTAAAGATTGATAATGCCTCCACCATTCAATGCCTGTTTTGTTTTTTTTAGTTTAGCCAAACTCTAAAAGCATGTGCCCACTTAATGGATTCATGTGCAGCACACATGGCACAAATGTGCAAATTTTTCCATCATGATCACAAGAAAGACATCTGCCTTGGCACTTGTCATTTCACATTGCTACCATACATTGCCTACTTTGCTAAGCATCATAATCACTAATAGCGTTTAAATAATGGCTTTAATTAGACGAAGGGCTTAACTTTGAAACATGTGTCGGAAACCAAAGAAAAAAAAATATGAGGGGAAGAAAAATAAGACTTTATGAGTCTGAGGGTTTTATCTAAAGTCTTTTTGTTGATCTGCATAAGTAAAAGACACTTTTTGTTTTTCTTTCTGTAGAAAATCTGAGCATTTTGCACTACTCTCAACATTCACTTTTATATATTTCCTAAATACTATAATTTATTTTTGAGATGATGATTATTTAATTTAATATTTTAAGCTTAAAGCAATATATGTTAATGTACACAGAGCGCATTTCTGATAGTTATAATACATATCTACCTCATATATACAAATAAATAGGAAGAACAGCTTCAAAAAAGCCTAACACAGAGGAAGAGTATGAAAACTTTATGATGCTGTAGAGTTTTGTTTAACAATCAACAACATTGGCAAATTCTACCTTTCATTTTATGCATCCCACCATTTCCTAAGCCTATTAAATGCAATTTCAAGATCACAGGAAGCCAAATTTATCATGAAAACACTTAGGGAAATCCCTCAGATGGGATGCCAGTTCCACTGCAAAGCATATTCACACACTCACTCACACTGGGCAAATTAACACGACAAACATGGCATTGTAATCGATTAGGAAAACAAGATTATACAGAGGAAGCCCGCCACTTGGAGAGAACGTGCAAGGTCCATATAGACTGATCAGTCTGGCATTTAAACACTAGTGCTCTGCATTATCATTGACTCTGGCCCCGTACAACCCTCCGTTTTCATTAATATTTATTCAAGCATGGTGCTTTATTTAGTGGGCAGGGTCAGAACAGTCATATTTACAAATAGAACACAGCAATAGTAAAGTTCAGAACATCATAATATACATACATTTGTCAATACACTGACATGCAAAGTAACTGGCATACCATTTATTCCTCATCCCTGCCTTCCATTTAGTGTTTCTGGGACTTAGGCTTCTCATGACTCTTTAATGGACAAAGTGGGTTTGGGAAAGGATTGGTTGGAGAAAAATCCATGCATACCCTAACTGAACTAAAAACAGAAGACAGAGCTGGAGGTGGCATAGTTAAAGATGTTAAGATTTGTATTGGGTGTCACGAGGATGAATAGGATTAGAAATGAGTACATTATAGGGTCGGCTCAGGTTGGGCAGTTGGGAGACAAAGTCAGAGAGGTGAGATTCCGTTGGTTTGGACATGTGCAGAGGAGAGATGCTGGATATATTGGGAGAAGGATGCTAAGGATAGAGCTGCCAGGGAAGAGGAAAAGAGGAAGGCCTAAGAGAAGGTTTAAGGATGTGGTGAGAGAGGACATACAGGTGATGGGTGTGACAGAGCAAGATGTAGAGGACAGAAAGATATGAAAGAAGATGATCCACTGTGGCAACCCCTAATGGGAGCAGCCAAAATCAAAAGAAGATTATCAAGGGTATGATCCTTCTGTTGGGTTTATGGGAACTGGTTTAAAGGGAAAACAAGTATTCTGCCATGGATGAAAAATGGCAGGCCATGAGGGCATGGAAATAAGGACAAGGATATGAAACTTGAATTCAAAACAACATATTGCTACTAGGAAAACAAGATCATGTGATTAAACCATCCATCCATCCATTATCCAACTCGCTATATCCTAACTACAGGGTCACAGGGGTTTGCTGGAGCCAATCCCAGCCAACACAGGGCACAAGGCAGGAAAAAACCCCGAGCAGGGTGCCAGCCCACCGCAGGTGACTAAACCAATACATAAATAAAAGACTGAAACCGGAAAATCTCTAGCCAAACTGTAAGTAACCACAAAGAAAAACCCTTGTGGGAGGTATTAGATTTGTATCCGCAAACTTGGACAATGTGTGACACAAAGAACTAAATAGTGTTAAAATAGTGTTCAATAGTGTTACACTGATGACATTATGCAATGCAAATTCCAGAAACTATACAGTAGTATAGCCATGGAAAACTATGTGTAAATAACCAAGCTACAAAATATTAGCACTAAATGAGAAAACCATATGGTATCACAAAATAAAGTAAAAATATAACAAAGTATTCAAACATATAGACTAAGAGCTTTCACAAGAAAATTACGATATTCAAGTATAGAAAAAAATTGAACAATATCATAACAATAAAAAAGACAACAATAAAAAGCCTGAGCTATAAGTGGCATATTTATGTTTTTCTCTTAGCCAGATGATGAATGACCAGGAGGAGGATCTGTGAGCTCAGCTATCTCTGCCTCCAAACACTAACTCTGACACCACTTTATAGCTCTACAGAGTGTGTTTTGAGACCAATGAGAGAACTCATTGCTACAGACCAAGAAGATTATAGTGCTTTGCATAGAGGCACTGCTTGCACATTGTGCTGACATCATCCCTCACAATAATTTTTTTTGTTACCTTGTTTAATAATTTTGTTTTGGCTATGAACAATTAATTAAGTTTAAATATACAATTAATAGAATTCAAAGTGCTGGATGATGAAAGAAAACTGTTAGAGTAGGAACGCCAATCATTAAACAAAGTAGAATCAAAGAGTTCCTCTCTCAATGGCATTCCTAAACTATGCCGCTAAGTGTTACTAAATGTGCACACATCTTGAAAGAGGCCAGCTATCTCACGTCAATCCAGCTAAGACTTTGTCATTTCAACATGCCTTTACCATTTGGACAGCTCTCCATGTCACTTCTCTAAGTCTTGTCTCTTCTAGGAAGTCCCTACTCACTCTATTGAATTTGTCAGCTTGTTGACATTGTTATGTTTCCTACTTGAAAAAGTTATTTTCTGTCTTCCCAGACATGTAGTATACTTCTGGTGTATCATGTGGAAAGGAAATTGTAGCAAAGGTTAGAAATACCTCTTCCAGCACAGTTTTCAATCATCCAAATTAAATAATGTCCCGTGTATGCCATAGTTATTACTGCCAAAGTCCCTCCTGCATCTACCGTTGGCTTGACTCAAAGCAACTTAGTGTAAATAATGGTGGTTCTCTAGGTCCTGGGAGCTGGAAACATCTTCACAGTGAAGAACTGATTCCCCAAAATCAGACAAATAAGGGTTGTTCCAGAAGTTCACAAACATTTACGTTTACTGTATAAGGAGTCTTTTTCAGGAAATATCTAATCATTTAGTGAGAATTCAAGAGGCTTGTCTTAAAATGGCAAGTTATAATATGTGGGTATGAGTTCTTCACCCATTCTGATGATATGATGAAAAGAACAGCAACAGCACTCAATGACCAACTACTCTGTGTGTAGAAGATGTACTGATATTGTTTAGTACATTACTGAATCTTTGCAGAGGGAATGCTGTTAAATCCTGATGAGTGCTAATATTAAGGAGAAGGTGGCCTTAAAGCGATTCAATGGCTTTTTCTACTTTATAAATGTGTAATTGTCCACAAGATTTCTTTACAATGGACGTATTACAGATCAATAAGAAATCCTACTCAGGTTATAGACAATGGTTCAGTAAACTCATTAAATATGGATAATGTAGATAAAGGCCCACCAGATTAAAAAAAAAAACTTACTTTGCAAGGTGTTTTTTTTAAATAGGTGTGTTGAGATTCTTTCAGCTGAGCCCAGTGTCATGGCATGACAAAAGTGTACTTAAACTTACCACAAAAGATTATTCATGAAGCAGAGTTACTCCATCTTGTGTTACTCTAAATCAGTGCTTCTCAATTATTTTCTGTCATGCCCCCCCTAGGAAGAAGAAAACATCTCGCTCCCCCCGCGCGACTATAAATAGTATCATTTGTCTATAAAATTGTTATAAGTACACCTCTGCATAACACTGTATCCTTATTAACGTATAAGAGAATAAAAAAAGAAAGAAATATGGACCAATTTACAACAAAGAATAGCTTTATTAAATGTAACAGAAAAGATTTAAAGTGCATTCTAAATTCAAAAAAAATTTAAAATAAAAATAAAAAAGCATGTTCCCCGAGGTCAAACGTGCCACCCTTGACGGAGCCACCACTATTTGAGAAACACTGCTCTAAATAGACCTGTTATCAGTTTAGGAATTATTGTGATCTTAAGCTTTTCTACCAAGTCATTTTCACCATACTTGTCTAACCTCCTTCTACTTATTTTCTTTTTTTGGCAGCTCACGTTAGGGGTTGCCACAGCGGATCATCTTGTTCCATATCTTCCTGTCCTCTACATCTTGATCTGTCATCCATACTTGTCTAACAAACAGGCCCAAATAGGCCATTAGACTAAGGATAGGAACAGTGCTGTAGTGACTATGGCTCTATAATAAATCTGTAAGATGCTTTAATTTTTTTTGATGTCTTCATCTCTAGAGAGGGCATGCTGAGAGGTTAAGAGTGCATATCTGAATAATATGGATAGTGCAACAGCAACATAAATATTGAACTAGGTAACAAGATAAAACTGATGACTCACATACAGAAATTATAGTAACTCTTTATTATTTTAAATCCATTGCAACATCACCACTGAGGTCCTGCCAATAAGTTTATTGTAGTAGACTCAAGCTTTTAGAAATGCCCAATCCATCCACAGTACCAGTAATGTCAAGCTCCCCTCTGTATAAGCATTTCCAGAATTATTAAAGACTGAATGTTTATACACACATATACTGCATATATATATATATATATATATATATATATATATATATATATATATATATATAGTAAAAGGCGCTATATAGCGCCCGACCCGGCACAGACTATGCAGAGGCACGTGTACAACAAACAGGTTTTTTTATTTCTTTTCTTCAGCCATGGGGCACGCCTTCCCCGTGTCCCACGGGCCCAACCCAGTCCCAAAAGCACAAAACAGACTTTACACAACCCTTCCTGGCACCACCACTCCTCCCAGGCAACCTCATCCTCTTCCTCCCGATTCTGGCCCTGAATGAAGGGAGGTTGGCCCGTTTTTAAGCCCACCCAGAAGTGCTCCAGGTGCCTGACCAGCTGGTCTTAATTGCACCTCCGGGTGGGGCTGGTAAGTCGTCCCTTGTGGCGGCTGGCTCTCCGCAGCACCCCCAAGCAGCCACCCCATCTCCCAACCGGGCTGTGGTGGACTCCATGGGGGAGACTGAGGAAGGACCCACGGCCAGGGAGACTGCCCCCAGGCACCCCGGGGAAGGTATTGCACTGTCCATGGTGGCTCCCCATGGACGTATGAAGCAGAGGTGTCCCGGCTGGGCATGGGACCCGGCTGTCCGTCGCAATATATATATATATATATATACACACTATATACAGTACAGTAGTGTATACTGTATATGATCAATACCACATGTTAACAACTAAAGAAAATGCAACAGACATCTCTGTTTCTACAGTATATCATTCACACAACAGACTATTGTTATTAGGCACTGTGTAAAGCCAAAGAAAAATGTGCCCAGAAGAAATAAACAAACTGTGCAACTTTGTTTTCCTACAAACATGTTAATTTGTGGTTATTTTAATCCTTTATTTGCATTAAAAGAGTTGTGGAGATGTAGAACTAATCATAGTAGCATCATGGCCTTCAAGAAAGCCTTCTTTCATATTGAAACATTATGCTAAATAAGTAACTGACTCAGGAGATCATCATCACAAATAATACATGTTTTTGCAGAAAATCAGACATGTGACAACCCTGACTAAATTTAGACTACAAGTCTACTTTTCTGCCTGACATTAGATCACACATTTAGATTTAAGCAGTGATGCATTAATTATCAGCTGTCACCCTGCTTCATATAAGCTGAACAATGATAGCAAACATACTTCTATCTGATATGGAAGGATACATATTTTTTCAACTTGATGGCAAAAAATACACACATTTCATTCCTAGGAGTTCACAAAGGTCTATGTGGATTTTAATTTCTGTGCAAAATTGTTACTTTTAGATTTAAATAATTTTGCCTTCTTTCTAGTGAGTTTATTCTGTCCATTTTCTTGTGAGCACAGCAAATTCATGTATTATTTTGCTTGGACATCACTATATTGTCTATAGTAGCACTGTGTACTTCCAACCACATTACTAGAAAAATTGGAAGGTGTGCATACCCTCAGCATCCAAACGTCTAATATAAAGTTAAGAGTTAACTAATAAAAAATGAAATAGGGTCTTTATCTTACGTTTCAGCAAGTTGCTCCTCCATGTTTTGATCCAAGCTACAACTGACTGTTCTTGTAGCATATCCATTAAACTGTATCTCTGCTGCTCAATATCATTTTAAAGCAATCCTGTTAAATGTGTTTGAAATAAATATACTGTCTCCTAAAAACAAGCACTGGAAACCGCATGTCCTGAAAAATATTCTGTGAACATCTTAAAATATTATTACATTTTAGTAAAATAGACATTTAATGCTTGTTTCATTTTTCTGCAAAATGCTTTATTGGTCATGTTTTGAAGAAGATATATTTTAAAGATGATAAAACAATGAAAAGTAATATAACACAGTGTGGGTCACTGTGGCACATCCCAGTTCCACCCTGCATGGTGTGTGCATGTTCTTGCTGTGTCTGCATGGGTTTCTCTGGGTGCTCCAGTTTCCTCCCACTGTCCAAAGACATGCAGGTTAGGTGAACTGGAAACACTAATTTGGTCCTTGTATGTGTTAGCTGTGTTGGAGTGTGTGTGTGTGTGGTGGTCCTGCGATGGACTGGCTCCCTGTCCAGGCTTTGTTCCTGCCTTACACCCCATTCTAGCTGGGATAGTCTCCACCACCCTCATGACCCTGGTCTGGATGAAGCAGGTTAAAAAATGGCATGACTGTGTAATACAAAAAACCTCTATACAACCTAATGTTGTTGACATAAGAGTTCAAGATGGAGTTTTTTCTTTTGATCTATCTATCTGTATCAGTTTTTCTGACCCACTTTTGGGTTGTGAGTTGCAAGCTCATAAAAAAAAAAGCTGTTTTAGTAGCTCACTTGTTCCTCGTAGAATCCCACACCCTCATTTTACCATGGGACCCCTCCATTCTCATTTCCCAATGGGGTCGCCAATGAACAATAAAAAGAGAAAATGAGATTCTGACAAGAACATTGTCATATAATAAATAATTATTGCACTGAAGTAAAGGATAGCAGAGAAAAATAAAGTTATAATCATAAAAAATTAATTTAGGTTAAAAAAGGAAAATGTTATTCGCTTACAGTTGCTGTCATATAGCCTATCACCCCTTAATACGCCATAAAATAGAAATTGCCGATTTGAGTTTAGGGCTCAACAATTTGATAACGCAGGTTGGTCAGCTCTTTGATCATACATACTGAGTTTGTAAACAATTTAACAAAGATGTCACAGATGATAATCAAACCAGGCAAGAATTATGTGTACTGACTCACATGTGATGGATGAATGAGGAGACAAAGCAAGAGAAAGAGAGCATGTTTTATTATTGATGTTTTCAAGATGGCCATCCATCTCATTAGAGTAAAAAATAACGGATCCTCTACCCAGTAAGGAAGATTGTGAGAAATGAGGTGAGAACACAGACTTGAGTGACGATCCTGGTTCCAATGAAGAAATGCTCCTTTAAAATAAAAGTATTGACAGAAGTGGCTACTTACTGTAAACCTAAGTTTAACCTAAGGACTACACCAAATGTTTCTGGAATCTGTAGTAGGACCCCCACACCCTTCAATGTACAAGTTCTTTTTTTCTGATTTGTTCAAACACCAACAACATAGTAAGTACAGTTGTACTATTAGTTGGACAAAACTGGCTGCATAAGTTTTGTAAGACTGCCAATAAAACATTATGGAAGAATTTGTTCTTACTACAATAAGCCATTTGTCAGAGAAACAAGTAACTGCAGAACTCATTGAAGCCCAGAGAAGGTAACCAAAGAGACAGCTTGTGGTACACTCAGAAGAAAGCAATTCACTTACCTGGAGGCAGAATTTGTCAGCTTGTTGGCATGGTTATATTTCCTAGTTGAAAAAGTAATTTTTCGTCTGCCCAAACATGTAGTACACCTCTGCTGTATGTAGTAAAGGTTAGAAATACCTCTTCCTGCACAGTTTTCAATCATCCAGATCATCTAATACCCAGTGTATGCTGTAGCTATGACTGCCAAAGTTCTTTGTCTATCTACTGAAGGTTTGAGTCATAGCAGCTTAGTGTAAATAATGGTGATTCTCTGTGTCCTGGGAATTGGAAACGTCTTCATATTTTAGACATTTGCTGCCAATGAAGAGCTGATTTCCCAAAATTAAGCAAGCAAGGGTTGCCCCAGAAGTGCACAACCTTAACTTAATGAGAGTCTTTTCCAGGAGCGATGTGGTCATTTAGCAGGAATTCAAGAGGTTTGTCTTAAAATGGCAAAAGTTATAATATGTGGGCATAAGTTCCTTAAAAGTTATCATGCTTCACCTATTCTGGTGATATGCTAAAAATAACAGCAAATTTTGGATGTGCGTGAAATATCACACTCTGTTTGGAGAAGAAGTTCTTAAGTTGTTTAGGGCATTATGGAGGCTTTGCAGGGTGAATGCTGTTAAACCCTGATGAATATTAATAATAAGGAGAAGGTGGCTTAAAGTGATTCAATGGCTTTGTCCCCTTCATAAATGTTTTACTGTCCACAAGACAGTAGGTGTGTGGGTGCGTTTGTGTGTGTCCTGCGGTGGGTTGCACCCTGCCCAGGATTGGTTCCTGCCTTGTGCCCTGTGTTGGCTGGGATTGGCTCCAGCAGACCCCCGTGACCCTGTGTTCAGAATTTAGCGGGTTGGAAAATGGATGGATGGAAGACATCTTTACATTGCAGTTCAATTAGACACTAATATATTAGTGTATCATACTCTGGTGAGGTACAATAGATTGGTAAACTCGATAAATTAAGGACAATGTGGATAACTGCTTACCATATAAAAAAAAACGTTTAGATTGCACTTTGTAAGGTTAATTTTATTTAATAGGTGTGTTGAGATTCTTTCAGCTGAGCATAGTTTCATGGTATGATAAAAGTGTAGTCTAACTTATCACAATAGATTATTCATGAAGCAGCATTACTCCATCTTGTGTTACTCTAAATAGAACTGTTACCACTTTATGTATTATCGTGATCGCAAGCTTTTTCAATAAATACACAAATTTGTATCTATTATTGTCTAAGCATGAGACATTACCAAAAAAACTGTGTTACCAAAGTAAGTGGTGACATTTCTCACAAATAGCGTTTTGCCTTGAATTCATTTTAGATTTTTTAAATGTAAAGAATTGCGTGTTTAATTCTTAGTTGAGTTAGACCATGATTTGCACAGACTGGCGAATGTATTTTAGAGTGGAATGACTTCTTTTCATTATCTGAATGTGTCATTGAAAGGTCATGGTCCTAACAATGTCTCAAGAGTATCTAAATTATAAACATAGTTTATAGTTCAGAAAAATAACCTGTATTTTTATCGCAACTTGAAATTTTATTTTTAAAATACATAACCATTGTAGATTAAAATTTGTAAACAGTGAAAGAAATGCAGATCTTTAAAATATATGAGACACATACAGCATGTTTAAAGTATGCAAATGTACTCTCAGTAAGCAAATCTCTAAAGATCCAATATGGAGTACTTTCATATAGAGTATTAAATATTGTATACTTTAGGAAGAGAGTTTCATTACATAATACCATTTGCTCATTTTACCCAAATTAAGAAAAGCTAAAAGCTGTTATTAGCAAATGCAATGGACAATACTGAGAATATAAAGCTTTACAATCTCACTAAATCTATAATGAAATAGATGTGTTGAAATTAAAAAAAGAAGCAGATTTCTATAACTAAATGCAACATACCATTATTTTAGGTATTTATTAGGATTTGTACAAGAAGAGGCAGAGGTGCTAGCAAGCTGCTGAGGTTAATCTTTTAGATAATCTTTTTTAAACAAGATCATTAATAAGGCATACATAGTGTCCCACGATGTAGTGCACGCTACACAGTACACGGTATAAGTATTTCAGAATTATGTATACATTTCAATATAGAATATGTGTTAAGAATTTTTCAGGAATCATTTTTTGACATAATGTGTTATGTAAAATTAATTTGTTACTTTGTCAATTAATTTATTTTAAAATTGTTAAGACGACATCAACACGATATCATTTTATTTTCTATTAGCTGTACTACCTGTCTAAAATGGGTTGAAATCTAAGTAACCGACGTCACCATTAATGATTGACGTGTACCATGCAATGCATTTGTCTCTGTTATATGCCATTTGTTATGTGATCGGTAAAAGCTGTGTTAATGTTTGTGATGTGACAATTATTGGGATGACAAATGCAATGTATTTTATTATTAAATATGTTAGTGATCAACCATCTTTTGGAATGACAGGGACATAACAACCAGACAGACACACAGACACTTATGCTTTTATTAAGGTGAACCAGCTGTCCTACCTGGCTTCACTCAGAAGAAAAAATAAAATTAAGTTTTTAAATTAAAAAATAAAAAGCAGATCTGACACTTTTGACCTACTAATTTTTACAGAAAGAGATGTAGGGTCTTAGCATTATTTAACATATATAGTGCTTCTGAGCTTATTAAACTTTTGCAAACTTTTTGTAAGATTTAGAGAAACAGGTAATTTTGCAGCAAAAAAATGTAAGTGAGTAATAATAATAGTTCAGTGTTAATATTGGAATGTGTGTAGAATGCACAAAAGTTGTAAAATAAAACTCAATGAGGGTCAAGTGGCACATACTTCTCTTCTCTTCTCTAAGCGGCACTTCTGGCAGATCCTCACAAAGTGTTCACACACCTCACTTTCATCATCTCAAAAGACTAATGGGTTATTTGCTCACTTATTATTTGTCCTAGACAAAAACTGAATATGTCTTTTATAATTATAAAATGAGCATTCAGAAAAGAAGGAATGGAATTTTAATATGATCAATAAGTCAATGAAAATAAATAATTCACTTAGGTAACAATGCCATCAATGAAATATCAAACTATTATGTTGAATGTTTGCAAGAAATTGATTGATCAGTTTATTTAAATGTGATCTTATTTAAAACCAGTAAAACCAGGAGATGAAGTGCCATTAAGGGTTTACAGTTGTGATTAATCAGAAACAAAAGACAGGAATTTAATAATACAGTGTTTCAAAGTCAATGCAAAATGTGGAAATTGTAGTAGAAAATAACCAGAAGAGGACCCTATCAATTGATAACTTTATTTCCCTTGATTTCATACACAGTAAGATTGTTTTTGATTTTTTTTTATTCAAATATTTGGACCCCAAGAGATGCAAGCTGTCTTCCTTTGTACCATATGCTACATAGATACTCAGTCATATAACTGGAAACTGTGCATGGCTGAAGACAACAATATGATGTTGCCCTCACTGGGCAGCTCTTGGATCTATAGGTGGAAAAGGAGAGACAGTTAGTGTGTGCACCCAACCTTGCTCCTCTCATACTAAAGTGATACCACTTACCTCTTCTTCTGGCATCTCCTGCATGCTTTTGAGACTGTGCTGGGAGACACAGCAAACCTTCTTCTGACGCCACATATGGATGTGCCATTCTGGAGAGACTAGACTACCTGTGCAACCTGAATCAGCTGCAGGAACCACCTCATACTACCAAATAGTGACAATGACACTAGGAAAACACAAAACAACAGAAGAATCAGTCAGGAAGGAAAAAGAGAAAGCAATTGTCTTTGGCCACCACTAGCAAAACCATTCCCTTTTTGGGGATTGTCTTGCTGTTGCCTCTCCAGTATACTTGTTGCCACTTTCATTTGCACCAAAGCAAGTGAAGCTGATTCACAATGGCTTAACAGGACAGACTGGGGGTCTTGTTCACTTAGACTGGCCTACCCCTACTGTATACTTTTGCTTTTTGGCGTCTGCTTTTTGAACAAGAGCCCAGACTTTTATCCCTGAAGATTAATGCACTTGGTGTTAAACTATGATGATTATGTGTTATATATACTATGCAACTTTTAATGCAATGCAGGAAAACAATACAAGACAAAAGAATTGTTCAAAAATATCTTGTAATAAACAAAAATGGACTTACATTGAATTAATTCACTGATTTTCCATGTAATGTCCCACTTGTCCTCCATTCAGTTAGATACAGGCTTGGAATAATAAACTTAATAAGTTATAGCATAAAGAAAATTGTATAATTAGATCTGGACCACCCTATAGTATATATAACACATAATCACATAACACATAAACAACCTGTATATATACCATGGGTCCCCAGCTCTGGTCCTAGAGGGCGTCAGTGGCTGTAGATTTTCATTCTAACCCTTTTCTTAATCAATGACCTGTTTTTGCTCCTAATTAACTTCTGAATTAATTTTAATTGACTTGTTTTTTTAATATTTATTCCCCTGAATTGCTTCATTTCTTTCCTTAAATGGCACCCAAACAGGAATGAAATGTGAAGTGAGTGAGCCACCAGAAGAACAACTACGTCAGGGCCTAAAACTCCAATCAATTTCACTCCAACCAGTTGCTTAATTAGGCTCTGATTCTTGTTGTTAATTAAACCCATTATTTAATTCCATGACTTGTCACTGTTGCTCTCATTGTGCAATGACATACATTTCCAAAATTGTTGATTTTCTCTTTTCTAAGAACATCGTTAAAAAATTGTATTTATTTTTTAAACTATATATATATATATATATATATATATATATATTTTTTAAACTATATCGGTAACAGATATCTCTATCTTTTGATCCTAAAACGCCGCTGCGTCTGTCTCTGGGTATGTCAGAGGACTGGGACTGTAAGCTGTGGGTTCTAGCCTCACTTGGGTAGGCAAAAAGGGAGGGTGGGAGGTTAAGGGGGGGAGAGAAAGAGAGCAGGCTTGATCTATACCTAATCTATCCTCTTAATCTTTATAATTATAACTACCAACGTAATAATAAGCTGCATGACAACAACTCTAGGGGAAATAGGAAATTAAGGCCGAAGCTGTCTCACTTCCAGTTAAGACTATAAAATGACATCAAAAACTCAGAATCAGTGTCTCCATGATGGGACAGTTAACTTCGTGAGCTGGAATGTTAAAGGCCTGAATCACGAATTAAAGAGAAAGAAAGTACTCTCTCACCTAACAGGTCTAAATGCTAAAATAGTATTTTTACAGGAGACCCACTTACTAAGCAAGGATCAGTTCCGGCTGCAAAAAGACTGGACTGGCCAAATGTTCCATTCTAGTTTTACGAAGAAAACTAGAGGTGTGGGAATTCTCATACATAGAACAGTACTATTTGTAGCATCAGATGTAGTCCTGAAAGGAGATATGTAATGGTCATGGGAGACTTATCTAACTGTAAAATGATCTTGATAAATGTTTATGCACCTAATGTTGATGATAAGGAATTTATACAAAATTTATTTGCATCCATTCCCAATCTGAACACTCATAAAGTTATAATGGCTGGGGACTTTAATTGTGTTCTAAATCCACTTTTAGATAGGACTTCTCCACAGGGGACAGCATCTAACACCGCAAAGATAATTACAAAGTTTATAACTGATCACAACTTATCAGATCCCTGGAGGTTTTTAAACCCAAATTCAAGAATATATTCTTTCTACTCACCAGTACATCATTGCTACTCAAGGATTGATTACTTCTTTATAGACTTCTTGCCTAAGATTAAATCTTGCAAATACGATGCTATTGTTATTTCTGACCATGCACCTATGATCTTGGAGCTAAAATTACTAAGCCCCATACACTCACCCCAAGATGGCGCCTCAACCCGCTTCTATTAGCTGACGAGAATTGTACTGAATTTATATCCAAACAAATCAAATTCTTTCTAGAGACAAATACATCCCCGAGATCTCTGCAGGAATACTCTGGGAAACTCTTAAGGCCTTCTTAAGAGGACAGATTATCTCATATCTTTCCCACAGAAATAAATCAAGCCAAGAAAGTAGCAGAGATAAAAAGCGAAATTACTAAAATAGATGAAGAACATGCCAGACTACCAAGCTAGACTCTACATAGGAAGGCAGGCTCTACATTCAGAATTAAACCTCTTGACAACTAAAGAAACTGAACAACTAATTTACAAATCCAGACATCATTACTATGAACATGGAGAGAAAGCTAATAAGCTTTTAGCTCAACAAATTCACAAGCAAGAAGTGCAACGCAATCTCGTAATACCAACCGAACGGAGATAAAATCATCGAACACAAAAATATAATGCACACTTTCAGAGACTACTATAAATCCCTATATACTACGGAGTTTAAAGAAGACAATACACAATCTAATGCATTTCTGGATACATTGCAGGTACCACAAATAGACGCTTTTAGTGTGGAGGAACTTGATAAACCTCTGGCTATCAGAATTACTAGATGCTATAAAGTCACTCCAAGGTGGAAAGCAGCAGGCCCTGATGGCTACCCTGCAGAATTTTACAAGAAATTCTCCGCTCAGCTAGCTCCCTTCCTATTAGCAACATTTACAGAAGCCAGAGATAACCAATTTCTTCCACAAACCTTTCGCCAAGCACTAATCACTGTTTTCCAAAACAAAATAAGGACTTATTACAATGTGCATCATACAGACCAATTTCACTTCTGAATAACGACGTTAAAATACTCTCTAAAATCATAGCTAGAAGGATGGAGAAAGTGCTCCCTCGTAATATCACAAGACCAAACTGGATTTATTAGGGGCCGACACTTATCTTCAAATCTTCGACGCCTGTTTAATGTAATATACTCACCAACTAAATCAAACACCCCAGAAATATTATTATCATTGGATGCAGAAAAGCATTTGACATGATTGAATGGAAATACCTTTTTACTACATTGGAGAAGTTTGGGTTTGGCCCAACATTTGTGCATGGATTAAATTACTGTATACTAACCCAGAAGCTTCAGTTTGCATCAACAACATTTGCTCAGACTACTTTAAACTAGAACGTGGTACTAGGACTTGTCACCGCTGCTGTTTGCAATTGCCGTTGAACCACTGGCAATACATTGTCGAAATACTGATCAGATAAAGGGGATTAGCAGAGAAGGACTGGAACAGAAAATCTCATTATATGCAGATGATATGGTACTGTATATATCGACCCAGAAAATTCTGTGCCTGCAGTCTTAGCAGCACTCACAGAATTTCAAAAGATCTCTGGTCTCAGAATTAATCTGAATAAAAGTGTACTCTTTCCAGTGAATTCTCAAGCATATAATATTAGATTAGATACCCTACCTTTTATCATTGCAGAACAGTTTAAATACCTAGGGTAAGCATCACAAGTAAACATAAAGCTCTTTATCAACAAAATTTCGCGTCTGCATGGAAAAAATTAAACAAGACTTGCATAGATGGTCAACCCTTCATCTCACACTAGCTGGAAGAATTAACACTGTTAAGATGAATATTCTTCCTAAGCTCCTTTTTATTTCAAAACATTCCAATATACATTAATAAATCATTCTTTAAGCAATTAGATTCAACAATAACCTCATTTATTTGGAATTCAAAACATCCACGCATCAAAGAGCACCCTACAAAGACAAAAGGCAGAAGGCGGCATGGCTCTACCTAACTTCCAGTTTTATTACTGGGCAGCAAATATACAGACAATAAGAACCTGGACACAAATAGAAGAATATATACAGGCTTGGTCCGCAATAGAAGTGTGCTCCAATAAATACACGTTATCGGCAATACACTAATAACTCAGTTGTGCTCCACTCACTTAGAATTTGGAACCAATGTAGAAAGCATTTTAAGATGGAGAATCTTCTATCTGTGGCACCTCTGCAAGAGAATCACCTTTTTCAACCTTCGCAAACAATTTTTAATATCTGGAAAAAATTTGGAATTAACTTGCTTAGAGATCTTTATATAGACAACGTCTTTGCATCCTATGAACAATTACATTCCAAATTTAACATTCCAACTACACATTTCTTTCACTATCTTCAAATCAGGAACTTTGTTAAACAGAACCTTCCAGATTTTCCTCATCTTGCACCCTCATCCATGCTGGAAAAAATATTGCTGAAACTCAAGGACTTAGACACTATCTCTACAATATATAAAATCATTTTACAATCCCTCCCTTTCAAAGATCCAAGAGGTCACTGGGAAAAAGATCTTTCAATTAATATATCAGAAAAGGAGTGGAAAGTAGCAATGCAGAGAATTCACTCGAGCTCCATATGCAAAGCATACAATTATACAAGTCAAAATTATATATCGAGCACATCTGTCTCAACTAAAACTCTCCAAAATGTTTCCAGGACATGATCCAACCTGCGAACGTTGCAAACTAGCCTCACTGGGTCACATGTTCTGGGCCTGCACCAAATTAACATTAGTCTGGACAAAGATTTTTAATTACCTTTTAGACAGCCTTGGACTCACAATTCCTCCTAACCCATTAACATCTGTGTTTGGGGTTCTTCCAGATGGATTTATGGTGGAGAACCTTAATATATGCCATATATATATATATATATATATATATAGTGGTCGAATAAACGTCACAAAGTACAAAATAAAGATTTGAGGACCGTCCCAGTATATTGTCGTCAGACAATAAGAAAATGAAATGATTCAAAGCCTACAAAACTACAATGAATAATGAACCGTTTTCAAAATGGTGGTTATATAGGAAGCAAAACACATGTGACAGGAAATGGTTGGCAATGTGGTGATGTGGCAACAGGATCCGGAAGTGAGATGTTTTGTGGGGGCTGGAAGTAACGTCATCGTGGCCATTTTGAAACCCGGAAGTTGCAGTATTATTTTCCTTCTTGTTTTCTGTTGACAACAGAAAAGAGTTCAGGTAAGTACCACGTGACAACCCATTATCACGCGATGTTTTACTCACCTTTAGGCTCTTTGACTGCCTCCTTATCGCTCATGTGTGACAATATATATATATATCTATGTACACACACACATATATATATCCAGAAAAAAATCATTGTAATAACAGCAATTATCCTTGTAAATGTAAGTTGAATTATTCAATTTAATCTTATCCCCTGAAATTTTATAAAATTCATTCAGGATATTTAATACATATAAAATCAATGAGCACAGGTCTGTAAAGCACAACATTATCTCCACAAAGAGAAAAAAATATGCAAGTTCTTGTCTTCCAATTCTCTTAATCACTCATTATTTTTGCAAATAGATAGATAGATTATTAATCCCAAAGAAATTCTTTCACAATGAAAGACTTGATACTAATGCCAAATTGCTGATAAAAAAACACCTCTTTCTCCCAAATGTTCTAAAATAAAAAAAATAAGAATTTATATTGTTTACATGAACTGGATGTTTTTGAATTGAGCATAGAACTTTAATCCATGCAGATATAGTGGATCCAAACCCAAATTTATATAACGCAGTGAAAAAATAACCAATTCTGACAAATTCTTTTCCTAAGTCCAAAGACATCTACAGGCACTTTGTTGCTATAAAGCAAGGTGGACCACTGTGAAATAACAGAAGTGTTTTTTTATTACGTTGACAAAATCTCTGTAAAGAATTTTAATATCTGTGATAAATAGGGACACTGGTCTTCAGGATAAACCTTTGTGATTTTTATTTTTCATTTTTCTTGGAAAAATGGAAATTGGTACCTAGCATATTGTTTTATGTGGAAAAGTTTCTTCTATGGTGTAGTAAACATAGATAAAATTTCTCATTTAACACTAGAATTACCCACCTTAAACTGCTTCTTAAATCCCTTCACACCTCTCCATGCGTCCTTTGTCTTCTAAATGTGCTGATAAAGAGAAGCTAGGAGCAGCCGGCTATTCCATCCCCCCACCAATTTAGAACGTGCACGAACTTCAGCTTGATTGAGTATCTGGGGATGAAGTGGAGTTTTAGAGTGGAAATAATAGATGGTTGTTTGGAACACTGCGCATTTCATGTCTGTTCCGTTTCTACAGTAATCTGTGTCAACACATTGTTAAAACAGAAACGTTTTTTATATTCTAGTAGTAGATGACAAAATGTAGGCATAAACTATATAGTGTATGAAGCCTGAAGTCCAAATAGCAAAGAAACATTTTCACAAGAATAACACAATTGCGCTTTTATTCAAAAATATAACTGCAGAAACAAAAAGCCGCCTTAACATGCGACATTGACAGCAGTTCATTGTAACTTCCTCCGTGGTTCAATAGACTCAGCCCCGCTTGGGAATCAAGAGGTCACGAGTTTGATCCTGCGCCCCTCCGTTTTGCAGTTATATTTTTGAATAAAAGCGCAATTGTGTTATTCTTGTGAAAATGTTTCTTTGCTATTTGGACTTCAGGCTTCATACACTATATAGTTTATGCCTACATTTTGTCATCTACTACTAGAATATAAAAAACGTTTCTGTTTTAACAATGTGTTGACACAGATTACTGTAGAAACGGAACAGACATGAAATGCGTGTGTTCCAAACAACGATCTATTATTTCCACTCTAAAACTCCACTTCACTCCCAGATACTCAATCAAGCTGAAGTTCGTGCACGTTCTAAATTGGTGGGGGGATGGAATAGCCGGCTGCTCCTAGCTTCTCTTTATCAGCACATTTAGAAGACAAAGGGCGCTGGCAGAGAGGTGTGAAGGGATTTAAGAAGCGATTTAAGGTGGGACGGAATTACGAGTTTTTTCGTAGACTCTGGTAATTCTAGTGTTAAACACCTAATTAAAAATGAGTTTCTTCATTATAAAGTTCTGCAGGATAGTCCTCTAGCTGTGCTGTTTTTTTGCTTTGATGGGATTAATCAGAGTCTAAGATTTCAGAGAATAAGTTTTAATTCATCATTTTTATACATAACGCCTGTTTTGGTAAGTCTTTTCTATTTAAACATCTCTAATGAAGGTGCCATTTCCTTTACTTTCTAAAAAGTAATGTTTTAATATGTTACCTAAATATATTATTTTTCTCTGTTTGTTGAATAGTTTTGGTTGTTACTGCAATGCTTCTTACTGAGATATTGTACTCCCTCTGTGGAAGAAATGCAGATTAGTTTTGAATTACAAGAAGAAGATTTTAACAGATTAAAACTGGAAGTCATCCTATCTTCAAAACCCAATTCTAAAATCATACTCATAGTCAGAATATTGAAATTAGAATTTATGAATCAATAATACCAAAAAGGGTGGCACGGTGGTACAGTGGGTAGCACTGCCACCTCGCAGTTAGGAGACATGGGTTTGCTTCCCGGGTCCTCCCTGCGTGGAGTTTGCATGTTCTCCCCGTGTCTGCGTAGGTTTCCTCTGGGTACTCCGGTTTCCTCCCACAGTCCAAAGACATGCAGGTTAGGTGCATTGGTGATTCTAAATTGTCCCTAGTGTGTGTTTGGTGTGAAGGTGTGTGTGTGTGTGTGCCCTGTGGTGGGCTGGCACCCTGCCTGGGGTTTGTTTCCTGTCTTGTGCACTAATTATTCATTATATTATAAATAGAATAGAGCTGCAAATTATCATACAAAGTACAATAAAATTCTAGAAATACTGATTAACAGACGATACCTTAATATGATACATTAAACAACTGTCTATAAGAAACCATCTTAAGAGCACTGTCAGAGAATATTACCCTGTAATAAAATGCGGACTTTCATTAATTAAATGGATGTTTCCAAAATGCTAAAGAACATAAAAAATGAAAAGAAAATAACAGAAGATGGATGAAAATGTTGATTAAAAATGATTTAGCACCCCCAGATCTGCCACTGTAACAATCGATAACAGTTTCTTTCTGGAAGTTACTAACTAGAATTAAAGTTCATGAAGTCTGCTAGTAAATTTTGCTGTTGGCCGCAAAAATTCCTTTACTTCCCAGTCATGCTTTCTAGATCCATTTTCACTATAATTTTGAAATTAGTCTTCAGAAGGAGCCAAACATGAGGTCTTAATGTTTTGCCAAGTAATTTAAGTAAGTTTTTCTGCAAATATACTTCTTATTCCTTTGTAATTTACAAGAAAACCAGTGAATCTAAATAATACACATACTATACTTTTTACAGTTTATTTTTGAAATTCTAAGCAGACAGTTGCTTCTTGACCTCATTCCGGGTTAGTAAACTTGTATTTCCCTGATACACTGAACAAGGAGCCGTAGTCATTGCCCACCATTCTAGAAAAACATTGTTGGGATCAAGGACACTCTTAAGTTTTAGATTTTGTTCTCATTATCCTGATCCAAGTACTTAGGCATGCAGCATTGCCTCACTGCAAACATTTCAGGAAATACTCGACTTGCTGTTAAAATAAAAAATCAAATGCAGCTGTAATTGTACTTTTGATAAGGGTAACTGTTGACACAATTTAAATTAAGTATGGTTCTTCCTTCAGTGATGCCCAGGACTACAGCACATGGAGAAAATAGATTAGTGGACTACTAGCATACCTAAAAAAAAGGCTGTTACTGGTGATGTAATACTGACAGAAAGGGCCAGGCAATTACTTTAGAATCTAACTCAGTTCCAAGTACGACCTCACTGCATGACCATGGACAATTATATTTGCACAGCTTTACCATCCATCCATTTTCCAACCCACAGCTTTACCTTTACATAAAATACTGTGTGCATTTCAGTTGTTCTCACAATTGCTGTGCTCTGTAGGTATTTAGTTTTGATTCCTAGCCTGAGCACTACTACGTCAATTTGGCATTTCTCTGAATATGCTGGATTCTAAATGCTGTAATGAAGTAGCATTCCATTTATGACTTGTTAATGCCTCATAACTGAGTGCTACTTAAATATTCTCTATACCACATACCACAATGTGTGACAAAACCCACTGCGTCATGTCCTCTAAAATAAAGCCTAAAAAAGAACCAACAACATTTAAGGCCTAGAGGTTTAGATGTCTTGGTGTTATTTTGAATGTTGCTTCGGTTTTGTTTGACTACCTACTGTATGTTTTGTCCTCCTGCCTGTCTTAGATTCCTCTTTGGACTGCAGATAATTAATACACATATCATTCAGTTCAATCAGTTTCTTCATTGTGGAGACTAATTTTCAAATGTCTTACTGAGCAAATAATCACTTCTTATAGCATAGTTAATTTCAATGAGTTGGTTAATTATTAAAGGAATTACTAATTAAGTAATAATAATAATTATAGGAATTGCATTAAAGGAAACCAAAACTGCAAGCAGCAAAAGTACAGAAGTGATGTTACATGGCACAACGACACTAAACTGTCAGTCATTTTAACGTTTCAAGAACCACTTAATCTTTTTAAGCCTGGCATGCTGTCTGACTTATAAAATAAGGTTAGTGGAAGCTTGTCTCCACCCTCATCCAACCTAAGAAATCTGTGTAATTGGATCACAAGACCCTGGCTAACTAACAATATTATCAGACTGTCATTTAGAAACTTAAAAAAAATCTATACATTAAAAACTCTGTTTCTCTTAACTTTATATTTTTCTTATTACATGTGTACTTTATTTATCTATATTTTGTATTATATTTATTTGAGGGTATTACTTTCTAAGTTTAATTTGTTTTCTTTGCATAAAACTACCTTTTTATCATCTTATAAAGCACTTTGAGCTACTTACTTTTAATGAAAATGTGCTATAGAAATAAATGTTGTTGTTGTTCCACATCCCAAACATATGAATATGTGGTGTGAAATAAAGCAAATACAAATATCAAAAAGGGCTGACTACCATAGGCTATACCATTTAATGATGGATTCTTCCAAGTTTTTAATCACAAGTTTTGATGACACTAGTATGTCTCAACCATCGGCTGGTCAAGTAGTGATAGCGACTTCTGGAGAGTCATTTTATAGTTGCTGGACAGCAAGTGGTGGGATGGTGGTGGTGCTTGTGATGATTTCATGGGTCTTCTAACTGTTTGGTATCTTTGTGACTAAGTGTGGAAGTTGAGAATAGGTAAGCTGCTGTACTTACTTGTTTAAAATTTAAGTGTAATTTTTTTCGCACTTTGTAATTGGTCTCAGTTTTATATTTCAATTGTTATGTTTGCCGAGAGAAGAAAGGGCAAACAAAAATAATGGAGGTGATTAGGAGAAAAGTCAGAAAACCCAGAAAAAGAGCTGAAACTGAGAATCAGTCCTACCTTTTGCCTAAATTGAAAATCAAATTTGAAGCCGAGAAAAAAAAGGGTGCGTAACAGTAATAACAACAAAGATTTCCTTTGATTTATCCGTAAATTTGGATAACCAGGAAGTACATGGTGCTGACCTTTTATCCTGTTGTAGTGATAACATTAACACTGCATACCTATGGAATATCATACCAACTAATGCTCAAAATGGTGCAAACTCTGAAAATAAAGATGGTGCTGGATGATGCAAAAAATATAAAACCATTAGATAATGGCACTTAATCCAAAAATTGGTAACAAATTGTGATCCCAAAGACCTATATCTAGAAATACAATGTAAATAACCAAAGCTCAAACATGAAATAAACATAAATCGTAACATCAAAATTTACATTTTTGACCTTTAATTTCATGTATTAGTTTCAATTTTATATATTTGTTTCATTCCTTTTTACTTTATTTCTAACTGTGTCACATTGAAACCCTCTACAAGTAGGCTATGAGCTGATAAGTTCTGATGCAGATTTAACCAGTGAATTGATGCTCATGGAGGAGGTTAATGTTTGACGTTCTCACTTGGCTTTTTAGCTCTGGGTATTAAAAAGGATTTTCTTGGTGAATTACTTTTGCATCTATTCTGACTGTAATCGCAATTAAGAAAAACAAATTTTTGGGCTCTAAAGATTCTATCTTTTCTTTTGGAAACCATTTCTTAGTCTTTGTGCCAGAGGAAAACTTGGGGCTGTCAGTTTGGGAAAGAACAAGATGGTGGTAATCTGCTCTGTGAGTTTTTGGACCATTACATGTGTATTGTGACTGGCATAACAGAATCTCAAATATGACTGACTCCAAGATGGAGTAAGTATTTAGAGACCTGAGACAACATCAGAAAGATATTAAAGAAGTGAAAAAGCAGTTAAGATAATTTATCAAACAGACACGTGACCTAACCACTTCATTTCAATAAGGAGGCCTGGATTTTAACAAATTGAGCAAATTATTTACAGGATATAGCAAATTAATAGTCTCCTAAGAAGTAAATTGAGCCAAAGTGCCATCTAATCTTCTTGTTTCACGTGATCAGAGATAGTGCAGGTTATTTTTTGAATTAGTATCATTCCATTTTTGTCCTTTAGCCATGCACATATGCTACAGACAGAGATAAAGTAGTACACATTATTTCATTATTAGATGAGTTGGCATCATTCCGTTATTAAGTTGGAATGTGTTGCTTGTGTTTGTGTAACTTTTAGTTCTATCTTTGACACATAATCCCCAAATTTTATTTTCCAATGGAAATCAATTAATTAAAGGGTCATACAAGTTATTACACATTCTTTGAATTTATAAGATAAAGCACTCCAATCTGTATTCATCACATTTCTGGTTATGCCCAGTCTTCATCTGCATGTTATATCAGTCTTTTCTTGGTCAAAAAGCAAAATTCTTTTTGTTTTTATCTTTTACAGAATTTATTAAAAGCATATAACATTCCATACAATCAAGTCAAACTTAACAAAACTGAATTCAAAAAACACCCATGAGAAAGAGAGAAAGGCCAACAGCCAGAGCAAAATTGTTGAGTGTAGTAAAGAGAGATAAAGCTTGTTCTGTCACACCTATCACCTACATGTCCTCTCTCACCACACCCATAAACCTTCTCTTAGGCCTTCCTCTTTTCCTCTTCCCTGGCAGCTCTATCCTTAGCATCCTTCTCCCAATATACCCAGCATCTCTCCTCTGCACATGTCCAAACCAATGCAATCTCGCCTCTCTGACTTTGTCTCCCAACTGTCCAACTGACGAGCTGACCCTCTTATGTACTCATTGCTAATCCTGTCCATTCTTGTCACACCTCGTCATCTTTGTTGATTTTATTTTTAAGTATACTTTATTAATCCCTTAGAGAAGCATTTTCTTTTCACATGACCTTTGGAAATCAGAGTGCAGGGTCAGCCATTATACAGTGTCTTTGGAACAATTTTCAGGCCTTGCTCAAGGGCTCAAAGGAGTAGGATCTTTCTGGCAGTAACAGGATTTGAACTGGCAACCTTCCACATACCAGTGCAGATCCTTAGCCTCAGAGCCACCACTCCACCTTTAGGGTTATGAGATTTCTCAAATAGGTTTGAAAATGGATAACATAAAAGTATCTGTGATTTTAGAATATGAAGCAAATGCACCAATTTGTGGGCTTTACAAAATATTATCAACAGTTAATGAAAATAATTAAGTCATGCAACTATATTTACTAAGAATACACAAAAGAAAAGGTCCTTTGATAATGTTTAAGCAATTGTTTACTTCAGCTCCAATTCTGTGGCATCCAGATGTTACTAAACAGTTGTTGTTAAAGTGGATGCCTCAGGCATTGGGGTGGAAGCAATACAGTCACGAAAAACTGATCATAGCAATGAGTTACACCCTTGCTCATTCTTTTCCAGAAAAATCGTCATCCTTAAAGCAGAATTACACAGTAGGGAATAAAGAAATGCTGGTCATAAGATATGTGCTTGAGGAATAGAGGCAACAGCTTGAAGGTGCTCAGTCCCCTTTTATAATTTATTCCAATTACAAAAACCTTGTTTATTTAAAGTCAACTCAGAACTGAAAGCACATCATTTTCATTGGACACTATTTTTAGTCATCCCCATTTTATAATAACTTATTTCCCAGGAAATAGGAATGGGAAAGGCAACACTTTTTCACGAACATTTGACCCTGATGTTTAAGTACAACGTCAAGAAATATAATCTAATCAGAAATGTGTCTACCTACTACCCAAGTGACAATTCACAAAGAACTGATAAAACAATTTATTAGTGCCAACCAAGATAAAGCCACAGAACAATTGGTTACCAAAAAGGTTTTGTGCTGGCAGAACTTAGAGGTAAAATGCTTTGTTGGTTTCACAGGAGTAATATTTTTCACACCTAGATATAAAGCAAAACAAGAATTAATGCAAAGTTTTTTTCACTTGGAATAATATGTGTAAAGATACCCTTGATCATGTCTTGGCATGTGACACATGTGCAAGAGCAAACAGTTCTCCAGTTGGTCTACTACAGACCCTGCTTGTTGTTAGTAGGCCCTGGGAGTTAATTAGCTTGAATTTTATTATTGATGTACACTCTTCACATAATAACACATTAATTTTTATCGATCATTGACTGCTTGTGTAAAAAGTACCAGATATATTTTTGACTGATAGTTTTTAGACTACATGATTTTCCATCATAAAGAATTAAGTGGATAGGACTGTTGAACTTGGTTGGGCTAAATAGCCTTTTCTCATCTAGATTGTTCTAATATGTTCTAATAAATCATCTTATATAAAGGTCCCTAATTTGATTGTTATTTCTGACAGTTTTTTCTGTTATAAGATGGTGTTTATATTAAACCTTACTTTCAGTTATCAACCTCAGTCAGAATGTCAGGATGAATGAGTGAACTGCGATTTAGAAAAATTCATCAGTTGTACAGTGCACCCAGAATAAGTGTAGCGAGGTCCTGCCTTTAGCTGAATTTGCTGTAAATTATTCAGGAACTAAAATGTCATACTTAGAAAGCTTGTACGGAGTTAAACCTAACTTGCTGAATTTACAGTCTATTTCTACTTTGGTGCCCAGCCTCACACAATATCTTGCATTAAGTTCTGGTATATTTTAATCAAACTCCAACTTACTTAAGCTCTATGCAAATAATTAATTTTCTAAATAAAATGCAAATATTTTCAAAGATATGGTGAATTAAAAGGGATAAATCAGAGAGGTAGAAGATAACGTTATTACTTTTGTTTCAACCTGAAACGTCTTTCATTTACTAAATACACGGAAAATGCATGAACCACATGCTAAAACTGTATTCACTTCCATTGGACTAGCTATCTCTACGATAAGTTAA
This sequence comes from Polypterus senegalus, assembly GCF_016835505.1. Classification (NCBI taxonomy): domain Eukaryota; kingdom Metazoa; phylum Chordata; class Cladistia; order Polypteriformes; family Polypteridae; genus Polypterus; species Polypterus senegalus. The sequence continues at coordinate 112,583,799 of NC_053156.1, forward strand.
TAAATGTGCTTTTGATTTTTGCTGTTAGGAGCATTTGCGTATATATCAACCTGGTGTAGAAAGGTTGCGGATGTGCATGTGGTAGGGAATGAGTAATGGGACTAATCTTATTTGAAGAACAATGCCCTGGCAAACCCCAAACCAAAAGCATTCTGTAGTGACACAGGATATGACCCACTTTTATTACATGAGGGAGCAAAATTCCCGGATTGCTGTTGGAGATCAGATTTAGTCCAATTTATTTGTTAACCACCACCTCATCCAATTTGACTGGATTTTTAGTTACCCCATTGTTTTACTACAGCAATGGTTTTATTTTAATAACAGCAAATGCCGCAACCAAATGTATTTAATTGAAGCCCACCATGGAAGAATGGGAGGATATTTTCTTTCCAACAACAAGTGAATTGCTAACAGCCTATGATGGTATCCATTTCACTGTAATGCTGGTTTATGTTACAGCCTTTGTAAACCTTCTAATTGTCTAGCATTTCTGACATTTATAGACATGCCATGTTTCCAATGAAAACACATCAGTGAGGTCAGAGGGAGGTTCTGGGGAATTTAGTAATTCTAGATAAAGCTCATCTTTATGAAGACACATTAAACTAAATCATCTAATAGGAGTCACAAAATATTTGCATAGTTCACCACCTGTTGCTATCTGAAAAAACAGTATATTAGTGAAGAATTCAATTTGACCTATAATACAATAAAGCACATGTTGTAAACATATGCAGAAAATTTGAATGTTAATTCTATATCTATCTATCTATCTGTATGTATGTATGTATGTATGTATGTATGTATGTATGTATGTATGTATGTATGTATGTATATGTAAATTTCCCCTTTGGATTAATAAATTATCTATCTATCTATCTATCTATATCTACCCATATCTATATCTACAGTATATCTAGTTCTATCTTTGACAAGAAAATGAAGAGAGAAGAATCCACTATACTTTACAACACTTGTGGCGCAGTTGTGATTAATTTTATTGCTTTGCTTCCCTCATACAATGGGTATTACACAGATGGCATCCTTAATTTGATTGAAACTCAGTAATAACTATAATTATTTGGTGATATAAACAAGACATAATTAAAAACTGTTGAATAAAAAGAATGTTTAATTTATAAATGGTCAATTAACTTGTTAGCAGCATTCATGTCATGCTAAACACAATACCACGGGCAAGAATAAGTGGGGTGGGTTAGAAGAGCAGTGTATCCATACATCATGGCAATCTAGCCTGTGTAAGCATTCATACTTTATGAAAGCCATTTCCCCTCATTATTTATATGTTTATATCTCATGTTACTCTAGATATGCAATATCATATATTCTGAACGTTCTATTTTCAAAAATCAGTGCAAACCATAAAGAAAGTAAATTTTGCTTATATTGCACATTGTAGCAACAGTAAACACTGAGTCAGACATCAAAAGTAGTTTGAAAGAAAAGTATGATGAATTAAGTAAATTACTTGAAAGAAACAATAAACATTTTACTGGGAGAAAAACCTTGTGATAACAAGTCACAACATTCCAGACGCCAATGAAGGCTCAAATGAAAATTTTTATGCCAAGGGTCCATCTTCTCTTAGAATGTACTTTTTGATTTCTTATTGTTTAAAGCAGCATTTTAATTTAATTTACATTTTTTGAGTACATTTTAGAGTGATATCGATTCATTACCAGCATCTCATGGAACATTTTGTAATAGCAAAAGACACCAAAGAGCGTTTTTTTGCTTCACATTGAAATGTGAGTCTGGAACAAACTACCCCACTCATTTCCCTGAAGAAGATAGGCTGACAAGTTTTAAGGAATGATTTTTATCAATTAATGGTTAATTAAATAATGCATATGAGATTGCATGAATTTCTCATTACTTAATATCTGCCATTACTGTGATGGTGAACGTGGTATTGTTTTGGAAATAAAGGACCAGGGGCCTCATGTATAAACAGTGCGTATGCACAAAAATGTTATGTACGAATGTTTCCACACTCAAATCATGATGTATAAAACCTAAACTTGGCGTAAAGACACGCACATTTTCACGGTAGCTCATACCCTGGTGTACGCAAGTTCTCTGCTCGGTTTTGCAAACTGGTGGCACCCAGCGTCAAAGCAGTGCTACTGTTCCTGTGTGGTTACCCTTTCTTTTTTAGATCCACATCCCTGACGCGGCTTTATCATATACACTGAAACTAACTGCATATTGTTTATTAGTTTAAGGCATCTGATTGTAACTAACCTGTAACAATATAATGGTCCAGGGAATAGCCATAGTATTCCAAATACCATAGCTGTTTTAGCATTGTTACTCTCACTGCACCTTCTTTTTCTTCTTTCAGCTGTTCCCATTAGGGGTTGCCACAGCAGATCATCTTTTTCCATATTACTCTCACTGCACCACTCGGAGTGTTTATATCACTGTATCTGAGTGGGCAATCACAGATCTAAGCAGCTGATAGGAAAGAGAATTATCAGTATACAGCATCAAGCACACGCTGCATCAGTCTTGCTGTCTATTGATTGCTCTCATACGGTAAACGCTTCAAAGCCTTTCCTGTATGGACCTCGCAGTTCAGAAACAGTTTCATCCCAAGAACTATAAATGCACTCAATCAGTCCATCAAGTGCTCCTTGTAGAACTGTTTGTACTTATAAGTACAATTACCTCACTGTAAACTTGCACTACCTGAGCCAATTTATAAAGTGCATATTTACATATGATGATGATATTATTTTAAGGTGAAATGCAGCAAAATATGTTTATTATATTATATAGATAAAACTTTAACTACATTTAAATAATCTATATTGTTAATAATGAAACATGTGAGGACACGCTGTCGCAATGATAGCAAGGAGCTGGCTCTCCGTTTATGGATTGTTCCTGCCTCACGCTGTATTCTTGCTGATGCTGGAGGGATAGATGAATAGAATAATTAAACACGTACTACGAGATATTTCAATGTTCCGTAAAAGTTTTGAAGAATCGGCGTTCTAAGCTTACAAATTGCTTAACATCTATTACAGAGCTGATTGTGTGGCGATTCGGTATTTGGAGAAAGAAAAGTAAGGACAGGAATTGGGAGTTAGTACGTTTGAAAGAGACAATACTGCTACAATAAAGTATTTCATCGAAGGTCGCGCATGGCACAGCAAGCATCGTGCGTGAGACATGAACAATCACTGCGCCACTGTGTTCCCATATTTAATAACATGCTTTAACTCCTATCATCATAAAAAATGATATCAAGTATACATCTCAGTATTTTAATTATTCAGAGAGCTGTAATATTACCAATGTAATGGATTCTGTGACCTGTTGGAGGAAGAGAAAGCCCGGAAGCACATAGTGATTCACACACATACGCACATACAAGATCAAATACAAAACAAAGCATTTAACGTGCTATTTTATTTACGATGAGATTTGAGAAACTAGTAAATTAAACGATTTTAAGATGAAGTTTATGATGTTCTACTTTAATAAATAAAAAACTATGTGATTAAAGTGGAAATTTCGAGATTAAAGTTTTTTTCCCCAGTGTGTGCGTATTTTTTTTTCTCTGTACCCTAATAAGCTTTCATATGACACTCAGATGGTGGGCTACGACTCGCCTTTTGCCGGCGACTTTGATATGTGACACCTTCTTTATTTCGGGCACTGTGTGACTTTGTGAACTAGAGCTTTCGAGTTTCTCTGATACGCTATGTCACTCGATCAACTTTGTTTTGTTGTTTATACCACTGTTTAAACCAACAAATAGTATGTTTTTCCTTGCCTCCGCTTGGTATTCGCTGAAATTCTTCTATTTTCCCTCATGCTTTTGCCATTGCCTTTTCACAGAAGGCTGCGCTTAAGGGCTATTTATATTGATTTGCATATTCAAAAAGGTGTAATTCTGGGAGGAGTTGGGGCAGGACAGTAAGCACGTGCATAGGCGTTACTTTTCACGCTGACCGGGATTTATGTAGCGGAAGAACGTGGAAGTTGGCGTTCGCATAAATTTATGCATCTGGATTTTTTTGTGCGTACGAACATTTCCACTTTTGTGCTTACGCCATGTTATAGTGTGAGTTCTACACACAGCGTTATAAATGAGGTCCCAGATGTCTGTACCAGAAAGGAGGACTAGTGTGAAATCTGGCCAAGGTAAATCACGATTTCTGGAAATCTGGCTAATTTGTTTTCTGAAAAACCCTGATTTGGTCATATCTGAATTTCTAAAACAGATTAAGCCAGGACTAAGTGATCTGTGAGGCCAGGGATTCGGATAATTCTCTAACCCTGTTTTTTGGAATTGGCTTCCACTTTACAGAAAAAAAGATCTGATGAAATCCAGCTCAGTTACTGGTGAACCAATGCCATGAAAGTGTATTGCAAAAGTTCAAGTTTAATGTAAAGGATTAACATTTTGAAGCAGTATGGATTAACGAGCAGAGAACCCAAACATAGGATAAAATGTTGAAAATGACCTTTAAGAAATGCTGCTCCCGAGCTGCATTATTTAAGAAGAAGCAGAAAAATGTTGAAATGTTGAACTAACATTTGACACAGAAGTACAACCCTTTCTCAAAACACTGTCCCGGAGAAAGGTGATCAGGCATTCTGGCATGCCAGGAGAAGTGTCTGCATGAACGTTAGTGTTTTCATCCAAGACTTCAATATATGTGAGCAACTTTCTATAATATGACGTGGTCACCTTAACACCTCATGGCTTTGAGCTGACATAGTTTGTTGTTTGTTTGTTTGTTTGTTTGTTATTTTCTCCACAACATTGAAGATGCCTAATTGAAGTAATCACAATTGTGTGCCAAACTTTGAAGCAGCGTCTGCACACAGAGAAACACACGGGCTGAGACAGAACTAAATAACCACCATCAAAGAGGAATTCTAATACATTCCTTCTTACTTCTAACACTGTATACAGTGTCTACTCCTTGAAAAATCCAGACCATTAAAATAAATGATCTAAGACATTAGGAGCTTATGTTGCTTCACTGTATATGAATGTTAACAATATGCAAGCATAGTTAAAATGATCTTACCAACACATTACAAGAGCTTGCCATGGGTAGATGGGGTGGAACTGCCAGGCTTACAAAGCAGCCTCTGCTGTTAATTAAATAACTTCATTAACCTCTGATCCCTTATCCTGAACATTACATTTGTTACACTTGATTTATTAATCAAGATAATCTTCTCAATTATTTTCTCGCTGTCAAAACTAAAATAGCATTTATTATCATTTTATTTGTTGGAAAGCCTCCAAAGGTAGAGAGGAAGAATTGAAATATTTATTATTTGCACAACAGTTTGTGAACACCACCATGAAGACTGTGTGACCTACTGTACTTCTGGAAACTTTATATATTAGTTGTTAAACATCTTTGCCTTTAAATGCCGTTAAATGGCACAAGCTATTGATAACTGATCACGGTACCGGATAGTATTGACTCATTGCGTGTTGGTTAGACATACAAATAAGAACTTTACGGTACTCTGTACATATCACATTAAATTTAAACTTGAGCTTCAGCTGCAATTTGAATAAGCTACTGTGATATCTGACAATACACTTTCAACTTTCAATAATGTGTAGAAATTGTTGAAAGAATTCAATTGGTTTTATGATGCCCAAGAGAAACTCATTGGCTATAAGCTGTTTGCTAAGCTTAAAACAGAGAAGTCATTCAATTGGGTAGTACACATTCAGCACATAGAGCTTGGAATGATAATTTCTTATTTTGTGTTTAATAATGGTCTTATAAAATATTAACATATAATATGGTTAGTTATAACATTGGTGAAATCTCTTTAGTTCAAATTGAGCACAAGATTATTGGAAATCTACTAAACCCATTTGAATAAAATCAATTACTAAAAGACAAGACAGTAAGTCATCAGTGGATGTTAAGTTTAATTGAAAGTCAATAGTGACTCAGGAAAGGATGTTATTTTTATTGGGGCGATCCTAGTCATCTGAAATCTACTATCCTAAAGTTAACAGTCAAAGCTTTGGTCTCAGCTAAAAGACCTCAGCATAAAAAAACAGTTTCTATCTACCAATTACTTTGGAGATTTTTTTTTTAGTTTTAGGCCTTTGTAGATAGTGGGACTGCAGATAATTTTACTAGTTCATCCACTTTAAAATGTTTGCTTTTACAGCCCATTAACTGGAGTTCACAATACAGTTATAAACTATGGTGGCAGTCCCTTTGGTACAGGTTTTATAGAGAATGTCACTCAGCCAATCTCTGTTGGTGTTCTCCACAAAGAATGCATTCCACTGCTAGTTGTTGACTCACTTATTGAAAATGTAATACTAGATCAGTGGGTCTTAAAGGGTAATTCACAGACCACCAGTGTGAGTCAAGTGGTTCAGAAGCTGACAGTCATCAGGGCAAAGTGAGTTTTAAATTGCTCAGATACACTTCTCCATTATGTACTTACCTAAGGATTTATTTGTAACATCAAAGCTGCTAGCCAAAATCGGTTCCACTACAGTAAATCAATATACTTAGATACACAAGAAACTAAAAACACAAAGCACACCTTCCAGCTTTCTTGTGGATAGTAACAACTTTGGCCCCAATTCCATGTTTTCCTGCCCTGCTCCTTTTGCTTGCTGTGGCCGCCTCCCTCTGTTTTACATGCAAAACACTCCTTCAACCTCAGTTACCAGCCTAGCCAATTTTCTAAGCTCACATTGATGCCAGCCTGGTCATGGCAGTCCTTTAATTCTATGCGGCTAATGGTGACACTCCCAAAATTGCACACAGGCTGCATGTATTCATTGATCTTCACGGCTAAGTCATTATTATGGATCACTGCCAGAAATCTAGGGTTGTAAATTGCATATCCAAGAAAGTCAGACTTGAATCTTAGTGTTGTCCACATAAATGCCTTTTGGAAAATACATTTGAGAAATATAATGTGGAATTATGCTAACAGGTGACTATTAGAGTCAGAAGGTCTGCTGTTACACAAAGTGCTCTTCAGTCAAAAGCACTTTGTGTTCCAATGTACTAGATTATCTGTGGCTTGTCCAACATAATCCCAAAGTGTTCAAGAGAATTAATTAAGTGGAGTCCTAATTGTTTTGAGATGTGCATATAAAACAACATCATAGTTACAGATACTTAGTCATATAGTAAGTAGATGTTTAAGTTCAAAAAAAGCCTCCTAAATTACCACTCATAGAAATTCTAGTTGTGAATTTGATTTACTTCCTTGCACTTTTTTATCTAAAGGAAAACTTTATGCACTGTCTGGTCCAGAATCAAAAACATTGGCCAATTTTATTATTAAACTATTCAACATACTAGAAGGTGCCCTTTATTTATTTGACAACATATAATTAAATGCCCCATTAAAAAACTTGTATTGATGGCCCATTAAAGAACTTGAATTGATGATCAGTAACTATACAAAATAGCAGTTACCAATTTCTGTTCCCAGTTAATTCATTATGATACAATATTCAGTAACTATGATCTAAAAATAATTACAGTTTAGTAAAAATTTTGAGAATTGCATGGAAAACAATTTTCAATCAAAACTCAAAACTGGTTCTTATGATTACCTTGGAATGCCTTATTATTTGCCCAAAAACCTGGTAGCATTTCATCAATAACAGTAGAAGCAATATATAATAATACCAAATTGGGCATTTAACATTTTTTGTATTCTATTGCTGAATGTAAAAAAAAATCTTGAAAATAAGCTAGGGAGCAGGCCAGAATCTTACTTGGTGTGTCCAGCAGATTTTTATGAGACTTCAGCCAGACTCCTAAGATATCTGTTGGCTTCAGCTTGAGCAGGCCCAAGAAACTGATAACAAATAAGAAAATTTTCCAAAGTCAAACTAAAAAATATATATATAAAATATAAAGAAAGGCTACAATATTAAAAAGAGGCAGAAAGGAATTGCTTAAAATCATATTAAAACAAATAATGTCTCAATACACAATCCAATAATCAGAAAACAGCCAAAAAATACTGAAAAAAACAATAAACACATACAGAAAGCAATTTTTACAAAACTTCAATAAATGAGAAATGGTTTCCACCTCTGATGCTTCTCATCCGGTTGACGTAGTCTGAAGGAGAAATCAGAAGTGGTGACATCATGTAGCTCCCGCCTCTTGGGGCTCCACTTACAAGGAACACAGAACATAAATACATTTAAAGTCAGAGTATATATTTAACCAGTAATAAACAACACTCAGCAGAGTATAAAAAAATAATACAAAGACAACAAAAACAGCAATAAAACATTAAAACATGTGTTAATACTAGGGATGCCACAATACCAACATTTTTGTATTCAATACAAATACCAGTAAAATGTCACAATACTCTATACTTATTCGATAACACTGCAAAAACAAAAATCCCTTTCACTGGCTTTTTAATTAAAAGTAAAACCATTATTCAAACTTGGCAATAATGTGCCTTTTTCTTTAAAAGAATATAACATATGTCATATCTACAGTAACAGCAAATTTAAAATAGTTATATATTAATCAAGTAGTTGCCCAGCTATCATTTAAGTAATCTAGCGTTGGCATTCATAAATATCAAATTAGAATAGAAGACTTGAATTTAATGTGTGACAGGCATGGGAATTTTCCCAGTGTAACAAAACGTAGTTGGGGGCGGATATTGTTTTGTTGGGATGTCAGTATAGTCTATATAAAGAACACGACTACCTTGACTTTTTTTACCAAGTGGACATTCTAATTTGATTATCTGATATTTTCTCACCTGTACCTAAAAATACTGCTTAAACTCAACACTAAAAATAAACATTCAAACATTATTATGTCTCTGCTATTAAATTTGTGAATTCCATAAAAAATTGAGGATGTTTTCATTTACATAAACTATTTAAAGCAGTTTTATAACATGGTTTTGCTATTGTAAGATTTATGTTTGCATCACTAGCTTGTCAAAAACTTAGTAAAAAGTAATATTTTGCAGATTTGTCAATTCTGATTCTGATTCCCGGTTCCAAATCTTTCCCTTTTTTACATTTCTTTCCCAACTTCAAGGTTTCCTGTGTGAAATAATTACTTGTCATTTTTACATTAATCCATTATTGAAGAATTCTTGTAAAAACAGCCTTTGGTGTGTTGTTTTCAAATAATCTTATTTAAACTAGGCTGACCCACCTTTTAAGGCGACCGACTTTTAAATTGACCACTTCTTAAGGCAGTTCAATATGTAGATCAATTTGATATTTTATACAAACTCATTAATTTGGTTATATTGCATTTGAGCGGTATTACTTTAATACTCGTAGTTTCTGTTATTTTTGTGATGAAATGTAAACTTTTTTCTATATTGAACCCCCCTGATATTTACTACGCGGTGAGGCATTTGTACTTCATCAACATTAATTATTTCCAGAGACATAATTTTGTCTATTTTTCCAGCGCATTGCACACAAAAGCAAGGGAACGATGGGAGCACCAGAACTCTGCTCACATCATGTTGCTTCATACCGCAAGCTACAAGCAGTGAGTCTGTGATAAGCGGAATACCGCTATGCTTTCCACTCACGGGACGGAAGGACAATCCCGACCGATTTTATATAGTAGGAAAGAAGAAGAAGATATCGCACAGTCTGGAGTAGAAAATCATCTTTTACATGGAAAAACGAAACTACAAATCCCATTGTGCATTGCAAAATGGACAGGGCGTGTGTGAAACTCCCCGCCTGCGTAGCACTCACGGGACGGAAGGACAATCCCGACCACTTTTATATAGAAGGATGATCGGACTTTGTAATCACCTAGCCTGTGAACAAAACCAGAATTAGACTGGTGTTATTTGTATTGAATTAATTGTTACAGATAGACTGCATTATATTCAAAAATGTGCCATTAACATATACAATATACTGGATGTGCTTTGACTGCATTCATTACATATTAGAATTTACGCTAATGAACGCTACTTTGTTTTCTAAAACCAAACAGCTGACACAAATTTATCATTTATGGAGTCACATTTGATATGCTGCTCTGTCCGTACTGCTGTAACTGCACATCTTTGCACATCCTTGCAGTGCGTTTCTGTTAATGCACTACAGTACATGTTGTATTACTAGAGAGGCATGCTTTGTACTTCAAAGCATCAAATTGCAAAATACATTTTATTTTGGTATTAACAATGGTGTAGCTTGTTTCATTGGCTAAGCAGCCAAGCCAAATAGCTGCTTTGATTGAAACTTGTTAATTTTTACCTTCTACAGCCATTAGTACTGTCGCTGTGCAGTTTCCTCTCACATCCCACAGTATTATATGGGCAACCTCAGCATTGCGTAGAAAATGGATGGGTGATCAGAAGGCTATCTAGAGACGAAATTTCAGAAAATGAATGCAAAGCCCCAATTTTAATGGAACAGTGTAAGATATGGAATTAAAAAGCAATTAATCTTACCATCTACAAATTAAACAATTGTAACTTATATCTGGTCAATGACATCTTGCATTCTCAAAGTATGCACTAATCTACTTTGTAATGGGTATTTTGTCCTTTTTTTTTGAGATGTGTTAATGGTAATGCGGTGCTGTAGCACTATGAGTGATTTTCATAAGTAGTTTTTTTTACACTTTTATCATGTATTATTGTGCCTTTCGAGGTAATACAAGGTAATAATCATATGTCAATTTGCAGTCACTCATCAATGTGGTGTAGAATTTTCACTTTGGTATTGATTCTGTAAAATGGTTAGAGTATTTTGGTATTGACTTAGCACTGAAAAAATTATTCTTGTGACATCTCTAGTTAATACATAACATATCTTTCACCATAAATACATTAAACAAACTCCCAGCAAAAAACAAAAATAAGTCCCATAAACAAAGTTTGTCTTTAAACCAGGGTGACCAACAATAAAGACTCTGGAAGTGATGGGACAGATGAAGTGGGAAAAATTTGGCCCGGCAGTAGGACACCTCCCAACAATGGCGACTAGGTAGCATGCAGGACACTTCCCGGCAACAAGTAACTCTATTCTGGTGTTTGCTTCATATCTGTTTTTTTTTTTGTTTGCTCAACTGTTCAAATTAATTTTAGGAATGATCTAAACTTGATATAAGGGTATACATATGTGGCCCACACGCACAAAATAAAACCAATTTTGTCAGACAAATGTGACCGAATGGGCAGATATTGGCTGCTGCATAACTAAACAATGTTTCAGAACGAGACATCGTAAATTCCTCACCTCATGACGGCAAAGAAGAGAAATAGAAAATGAAAACTTGTAGCTATTGCTTTGAGGGCATTTATCACTGCCGTATGTGTATGAAGAAACCTGCTGAAATCAGAATAGAGCCAGAACTGGTGACTGTGAGATGTCAAGGTTTTCCAGACAACAACAGTGGTTAGTAAAGCAGTGTAAATCCTTTCTGAAAGGTTGCGATTCAAAGTCATTTACTGCTGATCACATCTTCTCTATAAATATCAGATCTTTGTCACGTGGAAGTGAAAATAGAGAATAGAGCAGTAGTATGAACGTGTTTATGATTATGTTCAAAAATAAAACCCAAATTTGTGCGTGCTGCACAGGATTTAGACTTCAGGCTCTTATAATTTAACAATAGTGTCATTGCTATCAATAACATGGCTGCAGTCATCAATAAAAAATCTGAAACAGCCAAAGAGACAGCAGTATTTTCACAAATTTAATAGAACAAATCTTCATATGTTAATGAGTATGGCTGGATCATAATAAGTAACACAAAAATAACTGAAGTGAAATTATAAAAAAATAAATACAGATAACCTGGACATGTGCTACTGTGACCCTGAAAAATCCTTAACAGTTCCCTTCATTTAATACTTTTGCCATATTTAAAGTATTTTTTTTTATTATTATTTGGCCCCTATCAAAATTCTAAATGGATTTTCTACTTTATTTTGAGTGATTTCACTTTGGTATTCAGCGATGACATTTTCATTACTCTACTATTAGCTCATGTTATAGAAAACCTAGGTAGATTACTTAATCTTAATTTATGTGAAATTACAGAAATTTGAGTTCACCCATTCCACCATATGGTATCTGGCTTACGGAATCTTTAGGAATTAACCTTGCCTTGGAAGAGTAAAGGAATTGGCTAGAGGGGTTAGGACATCCATTTACAGTTTTTACTATAAAAATTACTATTTGGAAATGTTATCATTTGGTTTCTTTTTTCCAAAAAACTCCCTCCATATTCTAAACCTTTTTCAAGAAATTGTATTTCCTCATACAAGTTGTTTTGGGTTGCTGAATGCATTTTGGGAATTTGTTTATTTCAACAACTACATTTTCAAAAACAAACTTTTCAATGCCATTTTGTTTTCCCATCTGCATTCCTATTTTGTGAGATGCTTGGACGTGCATGACGTGTGACATACTATCACGATGGTATACAGGTCAGCATCACATGCTACTGTTTCTGTGAGTTTTAGGATTCCTCAAAAAGGCTTTGCAGATATGTGTTTTATGTTAGCTTCCCAGTAAAAGATTAATTGTTTTGCTCCTTTGATCCTGGTTAAATGTTTTGACTTATTTGTTGAATTTGACTTAACAGGTTTTCAATTTTGACCTGTTATTATAACTAGGTTTCATCTTCAGGTTCTAATACAAATCCAAATGGCCTGCTGATCACAGAAAACACCTAAGTGACCCACGTTTTTAGGGTCCTGAAGCCTGAATTTTTATTGGGGGTGGGGGTCCTTCGGAACCAGCAACAAACTCTAGATAATGACTGTTATCTTCTTCAATGGTGTTGTTCCACAAAAGATCACCAAAAATTCTCTTAAAAATTTAACCATTACATCTTAGATTTTGATTAAAAATTCTGTACTGAATTATTTTACGTGTCAAAGTTACTGGTGTGAGTAAAAAATGTCCTATACCTTACAGTTTTCAAGTTATTGGGGATGAAAATTAGGGAAATGCTATATACAAGCATGATACATTTTAGAATGATGAAATAAAAAATGGAAAAACCACAGTCAATATAATCGTTTATTTCAGACACCTATGAGAATACATACTACTTGAAACTGTCCATGTCCACTGTTTACATGAAAACTGGTTATAGAGATCAGTATGGGTAGGCATTCAACAATAATTAATTTTGCCAATTGGTTAAGAGTGATACTAGAAGGCTGTGCATCATGTTTTGAAAAACTTGCAATGTCAAATACTTTTATTTCTACCACTGTCCACCAAGAGTGCTTTGGTGAGCTCAGCTGAACAAACTATTAAGCGTCTCTGGGTGGAATGGAGCGTAGTCTTATGCATTAAGAACCTAGATTCTAACCCCCATTGTCATACTGCTCCTGTAGAGTTACTAAGTTCACAGTACAGTAGTTTATAGAGCAGTGAAAGGCAACCTTTTTCGAGTTGCGGCAAAAAAGTCCAAAAATTTTCTTTCATGGCGCACCTGAGGGACTGCCCATAAATAAAGTCGTGATGACACAATCTATGGACAATCGCCAATAAAAACAGTTAATTTTACAAGTTTGAAAGACATTTTATTAAATAAAGGAAACAAAGGATAAATCTTAAATTTAATTAATGTGAACGTTGAGATTGTTTTTCAGCACATATGAGATTGATGCGAGGATCAATTTTGAAAGACAGGCGCGCATTTCCTTGTCGATCATTTGAAGTCTCTCGCGTTTCTTAGACTTCATTTCCGTAAGTGTTCTGTTATCTGTTTTTCCAACATAAAATATATTTTTTTAAACATTATCTTTTTAATCAACCAAAAGTTCAAAAACACTAGCAATTTTAAATATTTTACAAAAGTTTTCACGGTGCCCCTAGAAAATTCCACGGCGCGGGCGCACCGGTTGTCCGACAATGTTATAGAGAAACAAAATCCATGTACAATGGGTTTACTATGCCACCATGTTACATACCAACTATATGACCATAGTCATCTAATATGATGTGAAATGGAGAATCTCTCAATAAAATCTCATCACTGTCATGATAATAAATTAACCATAAAAAGTCCAAAATTAATCACAAATTGCAAAAAATACCCACAAATTGATTTTCAAAACAAAACCATGACACCCCTAAACATTTAATTGGTTTTGTAAATTGGATTGGTTTTAGACAGAGTGTCCTTCAAAAGACTGGCATCTCATCAAGGTATAGTTCTTCTTTTGTGCCCAATGCTGCAAGAATAGGCATCATGTCCCTGCAACCCCATATTGGACAAAGCAGATTCAGCAAATAGTTGGACCAGCCCTTTATTTTGTTCAATAATGTTATTATTCTGTGATCATGTACATTTTCTGATGCTTTTGTATTTGTTTGTATTTGTATTTCTCATATTATCTATTGCTTTAGTTTCCTTTCAATTCAATTTTGAACAATGCAAAAGCCTGATTTCATTATAAATTTATCAATAACAACAATGTGTTTCTTGAATAGCTGAAAACTCATACAAGGAATTCCTCAATGGGCTTTAAGAGGTGTTGTTTTTTGAAAGCCTCTCAGCCTCGACTCCCTAAGAAGACAAGAAAAAACTCCAAAGAAACCCTTGTAGGGAAAAACTATAGAAGAAATCTTGGGAAAGGCAATTAACATAGAGACCCCTTTCCAGGTAGGTTGGGTGCACATTAAGTGTCAAAATATTGGGTAAATACAATACACAAAACAGGGTAAAAGTAATCCACTCCACAGAGCTAAATGGCCATATTATCATTGCCACCTCAGCAATATAATAGTACAAACTACAAGGCAAAATGCAAGAATAGATTACACCCCTTACTAAATAAAGAACAATCACATAAGGATAGACATTTGTTCAAATACATAAAAAAAAGTAAAAACTAATGAACATAAATGAAAAACAGTCCTATCTGTCCATCAGCTAATTGAAGAACCACTACCAGGTTAAAGAAAAGGAATCCGACAAGCCAGACACAGTCAGGGTCCTGGAGACCTCTGCCAACTATCCTCCGCCCCACCTTGGTGGCCATTCTACAGCTGAGTTAGTGCCAATCTGATGAAAGGACCCTTCTACCTGATGATTGTAGTGATCCATTATCAGAGATGACTTTTCCATAGGTAGGCAAACAACATGGCAGTAGAGCAGTGGCACCAAGTGCCATTTGAGGATACTGAGAAGAGACATGGAATAGGTGAGGGTTAGTAACAAATTATAAATATATTACTTATATTTTAGTATTAATGACTAACATTGATGAATGTATGGGTGGGACTCAAAAGTCACGAACAAGCAAAATATGGTCATTATTTCCCTGACCATACCTTTTTCATTTATTTGACAGAAGTCTGTGGTTTGAGGCTAGTATCGAGAACATTCAGGCCAGTGGTGTAAGCATACATTTCACTGATAACAAAGGCTGAAGGGATTGTGGCATGAGGATTAATTTCAAAAGTTCATTCAGCCAGGACTTTACCAATAGGAAGTAATAATTTTTAAAAATCAACTTACTCTGGCATGGAATTATGGGTCTCAGAACCTATCCTGACATCATTAGGCAGAAGGCACCAGTCCATCAGAGGGTACACTCATTTATAGAAGACTGAATTACAGTTGCCACAAAACCTAATATTTCCAACTTTTTGGATGTGAAAGAAAAACTGCAATGCCTGGAGAAAATCCACAGTCCCAAAGTGTAATGAGAAGACTCATTAGTACTCTCGTTTGCACCATTTCTTTTATAATGGCTTTTACAAACATGAAAATGTTTATTTTTTTTATTATTTTGCAAAAATTATATGACTTTTAGTGTGTGTAGAATTCCATATCACAATTCTTGAATAATTATTTGGATAATCCATTCTGGATAAAAAAGATTGTGGTAAGCCACAGCCTGTCCAACCACAAGGAAATAACCAACCTAAGATGGGGCAAGAGTCCATTGAAAAGTCCAGGTAAGCACACAGGCCAGTTTAGAGTGACTAACCTAGGAGACACAAGTTTGTAATATGAAAAGCTAAAATACCCAGTTACTGTGATAAAAGAAGAACCTGAAAACCAAACGTGGCATGTGAGTGACTGCAGGAGTCAAACTCAGAAGATGGCAGTGCTTCCTACTGCAAGACAATGCCACTTCACTATTAAATAAGTAATCATTATATTTCTAAAAAGAAGAATGCGTATTGCCTCATATGCTTCAACTAAAAAACTGCTGTCCTTGCCAAATATGAAATTGTTGGTCTGCACCCAAAAGTAAAGACTATTTTGCTTAAGAAATGCAATCTCCTTAGACATTCATTTTTGCAAGACAACTGAGACATATTTTTAAAATTCACACAGAAAGATTTATAGTTGTATAAGTGTAAGTTGTATTATTATTGAGTTCAGAAACTAGCTTTTAAATGATATAAATACAAACAAAGTTGGTACTAATGTTCTTTTCCTTAAATCTTTTGAAATCCTTCCTTAAATTCTTCCTTCCAGCAAGAGCAGAAATAAGGAAAAATATTAACATTTTTCTTTAAAGCTAATTCAGGGTGACTTTTTCCTTTTCAATTAAAATTGCCACCTGCCCCTTAAAATGATCCACATACTTTCGACATCTGGTCAAAATTTGACTTGGAAAAAAAAAAGCTATCAAAAGTATACATTAACTGAAGTAAAATTCTTTCATTTTTTACATGTCAGCAGTTTCATCGAGCCCTCAGAGGGTCAGTGGTCATATTTTCCAACATTTGTCAAATTCAGAATGTATTCTTAAATTTGTTTCACTTAAATGCATGGAAATTGGTTTTATTTGTAACATGTACAGGAGTCAAATTAAACATGAATGACTGATTTGCATAATTTTTTACATTTTACAGAAAGACAGAAAATTGAAAAAGGTTGCCACGTGGCATGTACATTATTCTTTGATTTCAGGAATGGACTACCACACCTGCCACTATACTGTGACTTGCCTAAAGTGCACCATTTGTATGTGAATAATGGGACAGAATCACACAAGCAGCTTGACAGCATAGTGCTGTGTTAGTGGTGTTATCCAGAGACCTGGGAATGACTTTACATGTTTTCCCATTTCCTTGTGTGTTTTCTCTGAGTACTTCAGTTTGTTTCTTTATCCCAAAATTTAGCTATTCCCCGTGGCTCCTCCCACATAGTAGTGAAACAGGACAAACTTTAAAAATCTATAAACAAAAAAGTATCTTTAGCTAAGCGGAGGCAAGGTACACTCCATAACATCGAGGTAGACCAATTCCCCACACCTGACGTCACACTTCCCCCTCCCCTTGGCCCACAGCCTCTGTATTAGACTAGCCAGAATATATCGCTCCTGCAAGCGAACTATGATTCTTAGTGCAATGAGAGAAGTCACAAAATCAACCAGAATGTTCAAGCAAATTGTAGAAAAAAAAAACAATCTAAATCTAATAAGTAGTTCTCTCGTTCACTACCTAAGCAGATGTAAGATACGCTATGAGGCTGGTGCACGAGTGAGAAAGCCTGCCGACCTCCCCTCAGCCCGCTGCGTCTCTCTCAGATTCGCGCAATTCGCGGATTTGCCCTATAAAGCTCCAGCATTTCACTCGAAGATAAACACTGAGCACTGACAAACCTCTTTGTGAATTGAACTGCGGCGCTGGGCAGGGGATGGGATAGCAGGCTGCTTGCTGTATTGACACATTTACAGGACAAAAGACGCTGGCGGAGAGGTGAGAATGGATTTAAGGTGGGCCAGATTTTTTCTCTTAGGCTCTGGTAATTCTAGTGTTAATCCAAATTTGGTTTACAGGGCTAATTCAAGATTGTTATAAAAATTAGCCAAAGTACTGTGATAAGTGGACAGAGTGGTTGTGATTTAAGTGTGACAGCACTTTCAGCATTCATCTCACAATCATATCATTCTTGTGAAAGTGATTCATTATTTGATTCTTTTGCTTGTTGCGAAAGGCCCATTCATGTCCATCTGTCTAGCTGTCCTCCAGTTTTCCGACCCACTTAATCTAATCTATGGTTGCAAGCCTAACCTTGTAACATCAGCCAGAAGGCAAGAACCAACTTTGGACAGGACATTAGTCCATCACAGGGGATATTTAATCACACATATCATTGGGACAAATAAAGTTCTATCTATCTATCTATCTATCTATCTATCTATCTATCTATCTATCTATCTATCTATCTATCTATCTATCTATCTATCTATTCTGAATTATGAATGTAAAAACAAAATAATGTAATTATGTGTGGTTATCCAACTAACGAAACATCATAAGAGACTCAACTAAGGCACTTAAATGCTACATCCTCTTAAAGTAAAGTGTAATTCTGAACTGTTAGCATTGCAGTCTCACGGTTATGGTTCCTGTCTATAAGGAGTCTGCATGTTCTCCATTTGGGGTTTCCTCCCACTTCCCAGACATGTGACAACTCTAACCTATGAGTGAGTGTGGGTGTGTGCACACATCTGATCTACAGTGGACCTGAAAATCATTCAAGGGTGGTTCCTGCCTTGAACCTAGTACAGTTGGGTTAAGCTCTATCCTCCCTGAACCATCCAGATTTGGAGTGAGAAGGTTCCCACGTGTATATATGTAATTTCTGAGTAAATTTATCACTTCTTATAAGATTGGAATTCATGCATAGCAGCATAAATTAAAGTTTCATGTTTTACATGTATGGGTTAGGTTTTAATTACAGTATATGTTTTTCTGCATTTAATAATTATGTGGACCTTTCCAATGCTGGATTTTGAGTTCTCAGGGGGCTTTTAAAAGCTCTTCTACCACTGCACTGATAACTTTATGTTTGTTTAAAGGACTGTTAAAATAGATTATAACTTAATTTTTGCAAGATCATTCCCAAATTGCTGTGTAAACAGAAATGCATTGCCTTGTGTTTAAAGAAAATTCATTCTTTCTGTGTGTCATTGTGAATTAGAAATTAAAAATAAAAACAGAAAACAGTTGAATATTTGTGGATCTGCATTGGTTATTGGAACAGATATTTACCAGCATGTTCCACTTCATTTTTGGAAATTTTTAATTTGAGCTGACACTGTAAAGGAAACCCTGGCTTTGTATTAGAGATGACTCTCAGGATGACAATTAGTAGAAATAATGTTTTTATAAAAGCTGTAAGCAATCACAGTGTAAAAATGTGAATGCTTTGAACTGGATTACTCACAAGTCCTATAGCTCAATATATTTATTTAGTTCCATTTGGCTTATTAAGTATACAGTTACTTCAAGAGTTTCCTGTTTGAACCCCCTATGCTGATAAGAAGTGGAACTTTACCCTTCCTCTCTTTCTCTGGTTAAGCTACTTATAACAAATATTCAGTCTTTTTCTTTGACGTTTACCACCCTCTAAACTGCCAACTGAAATTAGTAATTTGTAGATTCCCATGCTGTTTCTTGACAATACAATACTTCATCACTTACATTAAAATAAATTAATGTTGGTGTGTAGCATTATAGGTTTGTTGCATTCGCTAAGTAGTGGGGTAAGCATGGATGGTACTCCTCGAATTTATAGATGAGGTGCGCAGAGTACATTTTAAGAGTTTTGAGAAACCAGTGGTGGTGGGTGGTTCAAAAACTTTCATCAGTTTTGGTAAAGTTATGGTCATAGCTTTTATTTTTGGTCATTAGCATCAGACCTTTCTATAAATTAGCAGGTAATAAATTAATCTTACAATGATGCTTCAACTAAACTGTTTTAGATCTTTCAACAAGATACAAAAATAGAACATTAACTGATGAAGTCCTGTGTGTCACGGCCGGGTGGACAGAATGAGCAGCAGAGATTTGATTGAAAGGTCTTTCTTCAGGAATATGGCAGAAGTGCACAAAAGGTGTGTTGTAAATCTGTAGGTCTAAACCTACAAACAACCAAACTCCTAAGGAGTTGCTTCAGAGCTAAGTCTTCGGTGATTGTGCTTCCCTTAATCAAACAAATTTTGGATGCAAGAATATAAAACATGTGCATTTCCAGGTCAGATTGCATGTGTGCCATATATATAACAACCAAACAGTATTATAGCTTCCAAAAGTTCTAAAACAGAAGCGCATATTGAAACAAACATACAAAATGGTGCTTCTTATGTGAAAATAAATGCACAATACAATGACAAAAATGTAAAAAATGTTCATAAAATTATTAGCGTGTCAGGAAAAGGATTCAATGCTGATGAAATGCTTCTGACTCTATGCTCTTCCATCACCAATAGGTTTGGATTTACATATGATGTGCATAGTATCCACTGTTGAGCTATAAATTCAGCCACAATTTAGTTTTTAATTTGGCATACAAGTCAAAGTTGTGACAAAAGTTTCACAAGTACAATATGCGGTGCAGGTCGGCCGCATGCTACCGGGTCCTTCCGGAGAGCTTCTTGAACCCACTACCATCAACAATATACCCAAGGGATGAGGCAGCAGATGAGGACACACACACACAAACATATCAAGGGCTAGGTACAAAAGTGCTTTTATCAAAATCAATCCAAATCAAAGTGTCCAAAAAGTGTAGTGCTCCAGAAGTCACTCCATAAAATCGAGGTGCTGGTGGATGTTAAAACAATCCATTAAAATAACCCAATAAAAGCGACAAGACACTCCATGAAGACAATGAGCCCCAATCCTTCCTTCTCAAATCTGGTGTCTCCTCCCCTTATCCTGTTTGGACCTTGCAGAAAGAGGAGACGTCCACCCACAGGTTCAGTCAACCTTCAAATCCCAGCTCAGGTCCCCATTGCCCGGCCTTCAGTAATCCTGGAGCACCATTCTCAGCCACACACATTTTCCACAGCCGGTGCCATCGTGTCCATCGAAACACTGCATTTCGGGCCGCTCCTACTCCCAGGTACACACTCAGTAAAAGCACCCTTTCTGCATCCTCTGACTCTTACACCCCTGAGCTCAATCACCTGCCTGTCTCAGTGCTCTCTCTCTCTCTCTGTGCCTCCTTTTTATTTTCCTCCTCTTCTTTTAACCCTCTTCATGTTTCTCTTCTCCTTTCTCTCTTCCTGGCCTCTCTCTATAGCCAGTCTACTGTCTCCCCTTTCTCTGTGCCGGCTCCCCCATAAATGCCTCCATGGGCGCAACATCTCAGTTGCATACCACAGAAAGCCGATCAAGCAGTTAAGACAGAACACACCCTCACGTGCAGATGCATCTCACCCCAATTACCTCACCAACCTCCTGCACGCACACCCACAGAGATCGAGCCAGCTATTCAGTGATTTATTTATTTAAAAACGGACCACTAAACTGTTAAGCCACAGACCTGCTATACCACATATAGGCATTTAATCTTTGCTATTGCTTGCAGTTGGAACATTGTTGATGCTTTTTATAACATATGAAGTTACAGTATATGTTGGTTTGCCCTCTGATGTACAGAAGGATGTTCCTTGTTTCTGAACTCTCACAGTTCCAATATATTGAGGATTCCATCTGAGATATTTTAAGCTTCCAACAAGGTGAATATTGTCCTCACTTTTCACCATTGCAGGCCAATATCTAGTAGTGTGCCATCCTGGCCAGGCCTTTGTCTTTGCTGAACCCTTTACATTATACGGTAGCAGAGAGGATGTGAAAGGTGACCATCTGAGAAGAAACTGGTGTGAGATTTAAAGACTATTGAGTTACTGAGTGCTTCTTATAGAAGAGTGAGTAATAAAAACACATTAAATTGAGACAAAGTGAAGTACCTAGAGAAAACTCATACGGAAATGGGAAAACGTGTAAACTCACACGAATGGTGAAATTGTTCCCAGGTCTAAGGATAACACGATCAGCATTGCACTTTGCTGTCATGCTGCCCATGTGAATACACCCATCCTGTGGTGCAATACAAAATAAAAAATTAAACTTTGTTACTCAGTACTTGGGAAAATATAGTAAGAGAGAAATAAAACATGTCTAGCGTCTGTTGTAATTCTCTCATGACTGCCTTGGAAATCTTTTTGACTAGAGACAAACATGACCAGGATCAAGAGGTATGAAATCTACCATAGGTGGCACAGAGGGGTCTATGATTCTAATGGCTGTGATATTAAGCCTGTTTAAATTGCTGGAGAACTGTAGTGCAAAAAATACAGTAAACAAGATTACTGGCCCCTTGAGTGTAAAGTAGATGGACTTGTTATATAGTAGCCATATGGTTGGAAGAGGAATTGTAGCCATAAATTATAAAATGAGAGGTGCTCAAGAGGTTAGGCGGTTAACAGTAGGAGATGGCACTAGAAAAAAGCCTCCTGTGATTAGATTGGCAATGTAATGCTAATAAGCAGTATGTACTCAAAACTCATTTTGTGTAATAGTGTAGCATGCTGTATATTAAATCATAAGATGCAACACCAACAGGCTGATCTTTTCCAAATACTTTCTGTTTGATTTGTGCACCAGAACCTAACAATGTCCTTAATAAACTTAAATTCTTGCTTATTTATCATGTGAGTCTTATAACTGTAATAAATCTGCTTTGGTTTAATGTAAAATGTCATTTTGTTAACCACTTAATACAGAACATACGTTGCAATGTAGGAACAAAGGCAGTCCATTGTAGGATGAATACACACACATACAATAATCACACACTAAGGCCAAATTGCCATCACCAATTCGCTATTCACTGTCTTTGGACAGTGGGAGGAAACCCACGCAGACATGGGGAGGACATGCAAATTCCATGCAGGGAGGAACTGGGACACAAGCCCCAATCTCTTTACTGCGCCACCCTGCTGCCTTTAATGTAATATATAATATAGTATTAATTAAAAATGACATGAGTTATTGAGTTATGCAAAAATGACTTTTAAAATACTTCTTTTTATAACAATTTGGATTGTTTATTTTTGGATATTTTTACAATATGACCACAAACAGAAAATTTGGTTCCAGTTGCTCTTTTCTTCTGGGTCTAATCTTGCCCTTATTTGTCCTGCAGTGTTTCACTGCTTCACCTCTGCAATGGGTCTCCCTCTGGGACTCTTGAATTTCCATGTATTGGAGGTCAGCCACCCAGGGCTTCACCTCTTGAATATAGCTTTAGTATTAGTCTAAGGAGGACCCCAGGGCCAAAAAGTACATTAAAAACTAAATCCGTAATCACCATTCACTAAGCTTGATGAACAAAATAATTCTTTTCTATGTCCTTTTGAGACCTCTGGACATCTAAGATTAACAAGTGAGTGATACTTTGAAAGTAAAAGACTGGCTTAGTATTTTCTGTAAAGAGTCTTGTCATGGAAAGAAATCTGCCTAAAGTGGTGAAGCCCTTTGGCTATTTTCCCAGGTCTTGACCTAAAAAAAATACATTATTTAAATTTTAAGAGAAAAATGAATTAAACACATTCATGAATTCTTGTGTTATTCAACAACTATGTTACCAGGGAAAGTCAGAAAAAAAGTTAGTTTCAGTCTCATTTCTAATCTGGCTCAACATATTCATAATTACATTTGTATTAAGCCTTCATTTAATCAACTTTTGATCATAATTTTATTACTGTATCTGCCTTCAACATATCTACTAAAAGTCACATTTATAACAAAACATTTATTGTTATTTATTTATTGTTGATTTTAACTAGGCACAATTTAAATTCACATGGAGTGAATCACCCAGTTGTCCACCTCAATATTCCTCAAAAACACAATGACACTTGCCCATCTCTTTCTTTATAACTTTTGCCCCTGTAATTTCCAGTTGTCCTCCCTTGCAAATATCTCGCTGTACATGGAGCAGTGGGATTACTCTGCGGCAAGAGATGGAAACCCATTAGTTATGAGGAACCAAAAAAAAAAGTTGGTGTCACATCCTAACAGAACTCTATTTACTTCTACGAAAAGACTCTTATACTCTCTATCAATGCACCCCGAGAGTGCAGAATCATCTGAGAAATTCTGCAAGTGACACAACCTGGTGTTATATTTATAGTCTGAGATGTACAGAGTGAAGAGAAAAGGAAACAGGACTGTTCCTTGTGAATCTCAAGTTGTTGCTCACATCTGTATCAGAAACACAGTCCTTGAGTCTCACAAACTATAGTCTGCTGGACAGATAGTCCATTATTTAGGACACCATAGGCTCATCCACCTGCTACTATGAACATTTTTTTTACTATGAAAGTTTCAGTACTATGGTGGTGGTAGTAGAAGTAGTAGTAGTGGTAGTAATGTTACAATGAAATTCTCACATGTAAACCAACATACAACACATCTCAACTATCCGGCATTATAAATAAAGAACAATGTGAGCCTATAAGAGTTTACTTCATCTATCCAGCAAAACCAACAATAATTACGGTAGCTCCTGCAAGATCAAGAAAGTAATGGAATTGAAAGACACAAAAATGAAGGCACAAATTCAAGCTATAATGGTACACAAAACCAAAAGAGTAACAAGCGACAATAAGTTTCTGTTTCCACAACCAAATAATTCTTGACAGCTTACCTTGTGACAAAATCCTATTTATCCAAACATCATTATCAACCAAATACACAGGCACATGCTTGTGCCACTGAAGTTGCAGAGTTGTACACAGCAGCAAGTGTCACAGTAATTGTCACCAGCCTCAATCATACAAAGCATGGAATAGCTGGATAAGGAACTTAATTACACAGTGACCATAAAAGATGAAATGGAACCACTAACAGAACCAATTAACATGCAAAAAAGGACAAGAAAACTGAATGTGATTCCAGCAAGGGACTTATATAAATTCCTGGATCTACTGAGCTGTGATCTTATAATTTCTGATTCCACTTCATCCATGAAATCTGTCTTGTAGTTCATAGGGCAAGAACTTACATTTTCTTTAAGACTACTGGCCTTCCATTACTGAAATGTAACCCTGACTCTTTTTTGCTGGGCATAACTGCTAGCTGTTTCAGGAAACAAAGATAGATTCCTGCAAGTTCCTCATGGCAATGCACTTAATGTGGCATTTCTAGGGAATTTTCTTTCAGTACATACTTTAGCATATTATTATTATTATTAATAATAATAATAATGGCAACATAACCCTGTTACTGTTGGTGTGGAATTTATACATTCTTCCTCTGTTTCCTTGGGTTTTATTCAGGTACCCAAGTTACCTCTCACATAGCAGTGACACTCAAATTAAATTACTAATTCTGAACAGGTTCTTTGGTAGCAAGTGTGGGTGTATGCACAAGTGTGTCCATGATGGACTGTTGTTTCAACATTTTTGCTAAAGCAGTCAACTTAGTCTTTGGTCTCTCATGACCCTGATTTAAACAATATTGGAAATTATCAATGTGATGCTATTTATAATACTATCATTACCACCTTCAGGCATCATATGTATACCATCACAATTTTTCAGAAGGTTTTCTCTTCCCCACATTAAAACATATTTTCTTTTATACTCCTTTGCCACAAATGTGATACATTTGTCTAATTTATTTCTATCAAAAAATTGTCAGACCATACAATCAACAGTATATATATGTATTGTTGCGGGTGGCCACGACCTTTGCCCGGCTGGGAAAAGAAGGATGGGGGAGAGAGAGAGCTAGATGAAAGTCCCCCCTGGGTTGCAGAGGTGCCTCAGACTCCCACATGGCTCCATGGGAGGTGGAGTTTGGAGCAGCCCTTTGGGGTCCCATGGATGCCACCAGGGGGTGCTGCAGAAATAGTGGAGCCCTTAGTGGCAGCACTTCCACCACAGCTGGAAGTGCTGCCTGAAGAAGATCACCAGACACCTGGAGCACTTCCGGGTGCTCTATAAAAGGAGCCAGCCGCAACTACTCAGGGAGCCAGAGTCGGGAGGGAGGTGGACAAAGCATTCTGGAAGAGGAGTGAAGGTGAAGAAGAGAGAGAGAGAAGAAAAAGAAAGAAAGCAAAGAAACTGGTTTGAGACTGTGTATTTGGTGCTTGGTGCTTTGTACTGTGCTGCTGTGGGGAGCGAGGGAAAGCGCTTCCCCACGTGAATGAAAACGTGTGCTTTGCTGGAACATGTGCCCTGGCATCTGCTTGTGTCAGGTTTGGGTAGCTGGAGCTACAGCCTCAAAAACTGTTACTCACCATTCCTTCTACTTCTGACAAGGCTGCAGTGAGATAACACACTCACCCTCTTCTCCAGAGCTGGTTCCATTTGACTACCATCTGCCCCTCAATCTGAAGAGCTACTTCCTTGGTCCGTGCTATGCCAATGATGAAGATATCAAGAGAGCTACAAAAGAGTGGCTGAAGAAGTCCAACAAGATGTCTTATTTAAGTGGCACTGAAGAGCTTTATGAATGATATAACAAGATAGTATAGTACAGTACAAGAAATAATTGCTTAACTGTTTCCTTTTCAAAAGATTTTTGAAAGCCAAGGTAGACAATTTTACATGTTCTTCTGACAAAGAAAACTTAGTTAAACATACACTGGTATTGTCAATAAATGTACTTGGTGGCATAGCCTTACTTAAATACCAAATTCCATAATTCAGTTTCCATCTGTAGTAGCACCCACTTGAAACTTGTTTGCATCTCTTCCCCCTGCAGCTTCAGTTTAGCATTTTCAAGTCCAAAACTTCCAACATGAAGATGGGCCTGGTATACCTGTAGTCAAGAGTATATGCTGTTTACATATTGTGACAGATAGGGAGCGCTATCGCTCCCTTGAACCCCTGTCTACGACTCCAGACACTAGGTAAAAGTCCAAATGTTGACTTTATTCAATCTCCACAGTGCACAAAGCACCCTCTCCTCCACTATACTCATAAATAATCACAATCAATAACAATAAATCAATCCTCCACTCCCAGACGCGTTGCCACCATTCCACCCAGCTCAGCTCGCCGTCTGGGAGCTCCCACAGTCCTTTTATATGCACTGACCCAAGTGTTCCCAATCCCCAGTCCATGTGATCCTGTATCACTTCCGGGTCAAGTAAAATGTTTTTTTCTTCACCCCGGAAGCCCGTCGCTCTTCCTTTGACGAACTTCCGGGTTAAAGGGCACAAATAAGTCTTCGGTCCTCCCTCTTGTGGCCCCTGTGGTACCCAGCAGGGCTGAGGATAAAAACTACAAAGTCCATGGCTCCCTGCTGGTCTTCAGGGCACCTACATACTGCAGGGAGGGCTCCATCTGGCGGCCTGGGGGATGACAAGCCGGCCAAATACCACAATGTATACAGTAGGGGTGAGTGGTTAAAACTTCAGGAAACCCCAAGAAAATAAAGAGAACAGGCAGTTTTGGTTAAAAGGCAGATTTTCTTCATGACTGCTTTAAATGACAAGAAAAACAAGGCCTCCTCCATCACCACTGTGGCATTCATGCTTTCCACTATATTCCGTCCATTAATGAATTTCTTACAATGCAGACCTGCTTTAAACCCACTTCAGTTTCTTGTCCATCTGGTCTGACTTTTCCAAAGCATGTGTTTGCCACAGCACGGGGTATTTAAAACCTGCAGGGGTATGTTCCAGACAGTTTACAATGATTGTCCAATTATATTTCTTAGCACTTCAACTAAATCAGACATATTTTCTTTTCAGAATATTGCCAGCAGTATTTTTCTTACAACTTATAGTTTTATGATGTGTCTCCGTCTTATAGAAAAAAAACCCTTGAGAATTGAGTGCACTCTTAACAAAAGCCCTTCGGCACTTGGTGAACTGCAGCCCCACGCAGCAGTCAGGTGAGTTTAATTGCAGGTCACTTTGTCTCTAATTACGTTTTTTCTTGATCTTGGAGTTACTGAGGCCAATTAAAGGCGTCTAAATACCACCTGTTAGTACAAAGAGGCTATCAGGAAAATCTTGCTTTACAGGGTTTAGGATATAAACTACATTAAATGTAATTATTTGGACAAGTATGATAAGAAGAAATACAATATCTTTTTTTTTTCCAGACCACCCCTCTCTGTTCCTCCATACTGCAAGTGGTATTTTCATTATCAGTTTTACTGAGAGAAAAGTAAAACAGATGTGTATGAAATACAATGAAGAGGTAGCTTCTATAGGCACCTACAACCCAGCCAGTACTTATTCGAGCCTAGCTTTCCATTCTATCTAAGCATACTTAATCATTTTTATTAGTTCTGTGGTTTACATGAAGAGTTCCCAAAGTTGTATTCTTTTTCAAGAAGTCTCTTTGGTACTGTGCTGCACTCCTCTTATTGCCCTGCTAGTTTCTCTAGTCTGCGGTTTCCACTGAAGCCTTTTCTCTCAATTTGGAACATGCACACGTACGAGTATCCATTACAGTCAAATTATCAGTGACAAATTAACATATGGTGTATACACATATAAATAAACTTTAATGGCTACTTTAACACTGTAAATTTGTATTTAATTTAAGCGATTTTACTTTTGCTCCATTTCTGTCACTCCACAGCAATACAGGATCCAATGCTGTATGGGACAACCTGAGCACATACACCCACAAGCATTTAATAAATGTCAATGCTCAATTGCTAGTTTGCCTCATATGTCCTTGGAATGTTCAGGAACCCTGAATAAACATATGTGAGAGAGGAGAGGCATTGCCGCACCCAACACATGACAAATCAATTCAGGATCCTGAGTGCAGCCATGCAACGGGTGACACCTCAGCACCACATTAGTTCAGGTGGAATAGAATGGTGTGAGGTTTTTTTTTTATGGTGGCTGGAGTTCCAATTATGCCACCAACCCCTAGGTTGTTTTTTTTCCTGTAGGTTGGAGTGCCTACTTGCCGGGCTGGATGTAGAGCAATTGCAGGTTAAGGGCCTTGCTCAGGGGCACAATGGAGTAGACTCACGTTTAGTGTTTACGGGATTTGAACCTTTCGATTACCAGTGCAGATCCCTACCTCTGAGCCACCACTTCACCCTATATGTGAACACATGGAAAATGTGCAGAGTTCACATGCAAAGTTAAAACCGGGTTCCTGAAGCGTTGACATAGCATCTCAGTGTCAGCAAAATGATTTTTATTATTCGTGATGAGTAAAATCAGTTGTGTATACTATATTATTTACTTGGATTGATATAAAAAGGATTTATTTGAGGTAAAAAAAAATTTGATAGCAAAAATTACTGATACCCAAGGAAGAATTAATTATAAAATTTAATTATCATGAGGGATAAAGGTAGGGCTGTTTAAGTGCACCATATAGCTGTCAAAATTTTACTTTTTTTTTTTTTTAATGTTTTCCTTGACCTCAGTACACTTCATTATTGGGAGTCTCAGTTTGGTCAATGAATCCTGTGGTCACATTTGTTTTGCATTTCTAACATTTTTATATTAAACAACATTTTTCGCAACACAATTTTGAAACAGTTGGTTTGACAGCTGCTTGCTGTTGTTAGGCAGGACAGTCAGGAGTGTGTGACGTGTAAGGTTATAACAGGGAGAATATAAGAGGGTATAAGCGTCATGCACTTCCTGGTTTGGCCAAGTATGTGTGTATTTAACTTAAAAAGTATTTAACATTATTTTTTATGCATCATTTTGATTCTTGTTTCTGCAGTCCTTGCTGTCTGTTCCACCATGTCTTTTGGCTCACTTATGTGCATAACCTGGTTTTTGACTCTCTTGTTACACCCAATAATTACTATTCTGTTTTTGCAAACTGAGTTTGTTTTCTAAATTCTCAGTCTCTTGGTAGTTGACCTTGACTACTTTATACTTTTTTCTACAGATTCTATTTCCTTTCAAAACTGTCCAATAGTAATACTATGCAATCTGCCCACAATAAAGTAATTTGACTAGTGGATGTTTAGAATCTGCGGTGGGTTGGCACCCTGCCCAGGATTGGTTCCTGCCTTGTGCCCTGTGTTGGCTGGGATTGGCTCCAGCAGACCCCCGTGACCCTATTCGGATTCAGCGGGTTAGACAATGGATGGATGGCATTGGTCAACATATCTGTGTATTATAGAGGTCATAGAATGTTGT
This sequence comes from Polypterus senegalus, assembly GCF_016835505.1. Classification (NCBI taxonomy): domain Eukaryota; kingdom Metazoa; phylum Chordata; class Cladistia; order Polypteriformes; family Polypteridae; genus Polypterus; species Polypterus senegalus. The sequence continues at coordinate 112,613,702 of NC_053156.1, forward strand.
GAAATTTTACATTACTGAATTTTCCTATGATGACGTTCTATCTATCTATCTATCTATCTATCTATCTATCTATCTATCTATCTATCTAACTATCTAACTGGACTAATAATTTTATTTTTATGTTTAATGACACAGAACCAGCCATATTGTTCATCTTTCCATATAGGATCATGGACTTTCAATACAATTAGATAAAGAAAAATGTCAGAGGGAATCTGTATTTGCAATAAAAATTTTGTGAATTTCCCCTTGGGATTAATAAAGTATCTATCTATCTATCTATCTATCTATCTATCTATCTATCTATCTATCTATCTATCTATCTATCTATCAATACATTTAAATTCTTACTCTCCTGATGAAAAAAAAACATAACTTCGCAAATCTGAATCTAGTCAAACCATTTTCAGTTTCTATATTCCTCTTTAGTAGTTTAACTTAGTATTTATTAAGCATTACATAACATTTTGAAACCCACTTAATTCATTTGAGGATCACATGCAATATTAATTCGTTTGTTAAAAAAATGAAAGAAAAAAAAAGAATGTATCTTCTAGTGCATAATATGGACAATTGTATGCCTGTCAGTAAGCTTTAAAGTAATGTTGACATCAAAGATTTCTTAATATGTTACATCCTTCCTTAAATGTGTGTGTGTTCTTTTTTTAAACTTGATGCATTTTTTTTTTAATTTTGCATGAATTATTTGTGAAATTACCGACCAAATTGAAACAAATTAACAATGATCAGTGATTTGAGGATATTGATATTTATAATGTAACTTTCTCTTGAGTAAATTTAATCATATTATGACCTCTCTATTGCAAATGATGTCATATCACTTTTTTGGGTATCCTATGACTAGATAGATAGATAGATAGATAGATAGATAGATAGATAGATAGATAGATAGATAGATAGATAGATAGATAGACATGGTGTATTTTGATATTTTATTATGACAGTTTTAAAAGTTGTTTACATCCACTTTTACAGTCCTGTAGTCACAGGTCTTTGAAGTTGGAGATCTTTATCTCGCTGGAATTCTCTTGTTCTTTTTACTTCCAGAAAAGCAAAGAAAACACACACTCCCAACATAATGACATGAGAGAAGGGGTTGTCCTAAAATCAGAGGAAATCAGTATAAGTTGTAAAAATGCTAAACCCTTAAAGTGAAATAGCTCCTTTTCATCATGGGTGCCATTCCTTGTTTGTATTTTTTTTTCTTTGTCTGCAGAATCACTCTCAGCTGCAAATCTTTGTTTGAGGTTTTTGTAACCTATGGCTTGTGAATCTGAACACATGAGTGAAGTCATAGTAATACGTAAGGGATAGTGGACTTAATGAAATGTCACCCACGATGTTAATTCAAAAAACATTCAGTTAAAATCACACATACATGGAGCCTAGTCACTGCTTTTGTGTCCTCCCCATGATCACGTAGGTTTATCCCAAGAACATATGAACATAAGGTAAAATATTTTCTGAATAATCCCAGTGTTTTAGATGGTTTGTGACTATTTGAGTACATCCTTGAACCTCATTCAGTTGTGGCTCCTGGCCTTGCACCAGATCCTGCAATGGGCACATCATTTGGATATCAAAACAACCTGGCAAATGTTTAGAGAAGAAAAGAAATGTCTAAAATGCCAGTACTGATTCACTTAAAATAGAACTATTATCTCCATGATAACGACTTTAGTATTCACTCAGTTAAATGAAATAATACTTCCAAAAGATGACATATTCTTGACTATTTCGGTGAGGATTTCCACCCAGGGTTGGCTTTCCATGGCAGCAGCTTGAAATACTCAGGCTTGTTTTCTGTTGTTCTGTTGTTTTAATGTACTTGCACAACTTTCACCATCAAAGGACACTTTGGAGTTCAAGTACCATGAAAATACTTAAAACAACTGGCCAAGGAGTCAGGAAACTTCCATTCTTCTGGGCTCTGCAGTCTAAAGTTATTTATAACAAAATCAACATCAAGTTACCATGGTATGAAAATCTACTGAGGACTGGAGATTGATGGGGCATTGCTAGATGTCAGATGTTGTTGCTGGTGCTGGGAATGTTGATGATTTCCTCTGTTGTTAAAAAATGAAAAATGGGCTTACAAACAAATATGACAAATTTTTGACTCCCCGACCACTTAGTTTTGAAAAATTCTTATTAAAATTTAAATCTCTTTGCCACAGATGGCAAAAATTTTCCCAGTGGTTAAAGTAAAATGATGGGAGATTGGAAGTAGTTAGAAAAATCAAAGAAAAAAATTCAATAAAATGCAATTGATGGAGTTTTATAATCAATTCATTGACCCATTTTCAGGTTATCCATATCATTCACAAACACAAAAAGGGTCAATGTGTTTCCAGGGATGCCTAAATTAAATTTACATTCAAATTTTACCTCCTTATAATACTATCTCCAATACTATGAAGAAAGTAAAAATGAATGGGAAGATAAAGTCAGGAAGTGGCTTTTTAAATTTTCCATGTAGAGAAGAGGGATGCTGTGGTGCAGTCCTACAGATGCTGATACACAGCCATCTGAATTTAGGTTTCTTTCAAACAAAATATGTGAAACAAACAAGCTCACAAAAAAACCTACAGGCTTGCAATTGTATTCCCCGGTGTCAGAGGGCAGAACTTCATGAGAAACATGAAACACTGAAAATACAGTGTTAGCCAAAAAATGATTACTTAACCTGTCGAATGACAGATGAGAACTGTACCTCAATGAAAGATCAAACACCTTTAACCTCCTATAAAATAAAAAATAAAAACATTTCTTTACTTGTAACATCATATACAGTAAGTGAATGTCTAGAACACCGGACTCTTCATCTTCTACTTCCTTTTCATCTTTTCCCACTTCAATGTGGGGTTGATGTGCTTGATCGGCCTTATCCAAACAGCTTAGTTCTGCGCCTCCTCACCAGTCAAGCCCTTTTTCTTCAGATCTTCTTTTACTTTATTCATCCACCTCTTTGGCATTCCTCACTTTCTGTTACCCCGTACTTTCATTCTCATCTCTCTTTTGCCCACATATTCATTGTTTCACTTCATCACATGTCCATACCACTTTAAACTACAGTATATTAGTTTTAGTAATTATAATACTTTAAAGCGCTACTATGGAGTTTAGTTTTTGTGTCTCAATGAGACAGAACTGTACACATAATGGGTTTGGATATAATATAAGTTTAATGTTAGTGGAAGCTTACTACACTACAAAACACATTTTACTATTTGGTTTTGTTTTTGTCTGATAAAAACAAACATAATCAAACCAGGTACTGAATATGAATGATTTTACACAAATTTATAATTTTTAAAATATTTTCTATGTCATTTGTGCTGAACAAATCTGCGCTGACTTTTGGCACATTTTTCTTTTCCTTTTCCTTTATTACCGAGAATGGGTCAATTTGTAATGAAATTTAGATGAATTTTAAGGTGTGAGGGTTTTTTACACGTAGACATGGTTTTACTGTTTCTACAGCACACAACATATCCTGCTCCAATGACAATGTGCTTATAATGAATGCCTTCAATATTGCATTCAAAAATCTCAAATACGGGCTGTATTTTCTACCAGCCATATTGATCTCTGATTCCATCTCAGGTCCAAAAAATTTATAGACAGAATTTTGCCACCTGCAGGCCTGAAAAGATATAAAAAATCAGAAAACAGAATCTACTGTGTTCTGACACGTGTGACCATGAAAATCACAGGGGTTTAGGGCGAACAGGGCTCTTAGGCTTGAATCAGTGTGCAGACCCCACCTAGGTGTATTGAGGGGAACAAAGAAAAACAAACATGTAGTGTGATTATTAGGGGCAGTGAGACTTGAATAGCCCATACATAAGAACAATAAACCCTTAATAAGCAGAGCAAGAGCAGGTATTAAGATTATGGACAGGCACAAAATGACAGAGACAGCATCTGAGATTAAGAACAATATACACATTATCTAAATCTGTTTATCCAGAGCAGGATTGCAGTAAACCTGGAGCCTACCAAATCAGGTTTGGATGTAAGGCAGGAAAAATCACTGGCATGCAATATGTTTAATATGGCTGATGTTAAGAACAAAAATAATATGATGATTTCAACTATCTATTTTGAGAGAGAGAGTAAGATACATTGAAAAAAACGGGGACAGATATTTTTAAACATAATTCTGCTATTGGATTATTTTCATAATATCTGGTATTAAGAGTGATATTAACTAAACAAAATATGTACTTTTCTGTACTTTCTTAGATATCTCTGCAATTTTGTTGTATCTCTGATTGTCTCATTTCTTATTCTGTCCTTTTTTGTAACTCATTACATCCATCTTCACATTCTCTTATATGCCACATCTAACTTCTTCTCTTGTGCTCCCTTTATTGCCTCTGTCTCAGCTCCATAAATCATTGCTGGTCTTACCACTATCTTAAAAACTTTACCTTTAACCTTCACCTTAATTCTTCTCCTGGTACCCCATTGTACTGTTATATAAGATTATGCTGATGATCTTCATGATACATATCAATAGACTGAATGTGATCAGTAATGCCTGCTTCTACCTATATTTATTAATACTGGTTTAGATAATGCCATAACAGCATAGAAAAAGAGGTTAGAGGGTGACCTCCTTCTCTTTCTTGTTGCTCACCTTATAGCTATAAACCAATATTTTTTTTAAATGCTTTTAGCAATTCACAAACAACTAGGAGTGCATAATTATGAATTTAAACAAAAATAGCCAATAAATGGGGAAGTTCATTCTTTAATTAATTCACTTGAAATCTACACTGCTAATTCAACCCAGATCCTAAAGTAGTGGTAGATTACAGCTTACAGACAGAGTATATAGATTTCTGTCAGGCCCAGGATGTTGTTATGACCTCTGGCTTCTTACTCAGTTGCTTCTTCACGTTTGAAACTGAACTTTTTATTTGATTCAGTTTTATTAACTTACATAAATTGTGACCTGAGAGTATAAAACAGGCTATTCCAAAAATATCTGCTCCAATTCTTAAAAGTGTTATGTATAGAGGCTTAAATAATCTTCTCACATTGCTTGCTTTAAGTTGTTTAGGGACGAGTGTAAAACAGGAGTGAAGACAGTTCTAAAGGGCACACCTAAAGAGTATTAAAAACAGATTTATTCTATTCTACAAAGTGCCAAAATGCTAAGTAAAAATCAAAGTAGAAAAAAGCACACCCTAAAAGGATTTCCTCAATTAAAAAAACAAAACTGTAGTGTATAACATTCAGGTGTGTTCAGAGAAACTGTTTTGAAAGTTACTTCATCAAAAGTGTTATGGTAGTTAGCATAATCTATACTAATAAAAGGCAAAGCCCTCATTGACTGATTGACTCACTCACTCACTCACTCACTGACTCACTCACTCACTCACTCACTCACTCAGTCACTAATTCTCCAACTTCCCGTGTAGGTGGAAGGCTGAAATTTGGCAGGCGCATTCCTTACAGCTTACTTACAAAAGTTAGGCAGGTTTGATTTCGAAATTCTACACGTAACGGTCAGAACTGGAACCTACTTTCGTCCATATACTGTATAGATACGGCCATAGCCTGCAGCTCGGTCACCGTGTGAGGTGGAGTTGCGTCTCGCATCGTCACGCCTCCCACATAATTGAGTGCCTGCCCAAATAAGGTAAATATTAGTGGGTGAAGGACTGTGCTTAGCATATTCATAAGTGCAGCTACTGCAGAAACCCTCCCTCAGCGAAAGTACGAGAGAAACTTTTAAGTGCCGGGTCTGAGCTGAAATTAAATAAAACCGTGGACATCGCAAGATCACACAAGATATTCGCGAGATACAAGTTTAATCCGATGGTTGTGCTGCTTCCAGACAAGTATTTTCGTATTAAAGCATTTAACCAATCACATTTCAGCCATCATTTGTTGCCAAGCAGAGAAGCCTTCACAATCCGTTGTGCAGGCCCTCTAACACAGAATAAATGTCGATTAAACTGTTGCTTCAACCAATCAGATTTTGAGTTGATGTCAGTAGGGCCCTCTAGCAGGCGTACGGCAACGTCACCGTATTCAGGCCCATTGATTGGATAGAAGCCGATATGAGGAACTCTACGAGGCCACTGAATGCACCGCAGCTGCTCCGAGCGCAAGATCCTCGCACGCACTACCGCCAACTCCATGGCAGGATTCTGGACAATATTATTTGCCAGACACAGACCAGATTTCAATACCATGAAAAACTGATGTTTGTCACACTCCTCGACCCCCAGAAGTTTCGGGAATACAAGAAACATTTCCTGCATGCAGCCTTCTCCAGTTTAACACAAGAGGCATGGAGCAGTTTTTGATCTGTCTCGGCTAAAAGCAGAACTGACAGTAATGTATGCCATGGATGATTTTGCAGGAAAATGAGTCATATTTAAAAATAACAATGGTAATAGAATGTAATTACATGTGTTAGTAGGGTACAAATAATAATTTTTAATAGCAATTTCCAAAGTATCATGCACTTTAAAATGGAGTCCAAAAAGTACTGTTAAGAAGCATATATACAGGGTGACACAGAAAAACAGAAACTTTTGAAAAACCCAATAAAAATAGAAGAAATCCAACAAAAAAAAATTTTATTGACAGCAATTGAACCACTACAGCTTGCCTTTTAAGAGACAGTAATCCAAATTATCAATGTCTGAAAAGTATGTCCTGTAGATGGCGTCGTCCTGTACGTATGCATTATTCCAATCTACTGTTGAGGTTCCCCATTGATCGCTGCAACATCTCAGTTGGGATACCACGAATTTCATCTTGAATTCTTTGTTTCAGTTCATTCAGTGTCCTTGGCCGAGTTGTGTAGACCCAACTCTTAAGGTAGCCCCACAAGAAAAAATCACAAACGGACAAATCCAGTGATCTTGAGGGCCAGGGAATGTCACCGAATCTTCAGATGACACAGTTACCGAACAATTCTCGCACAGCTGCCATTGATTGCTTTGCAATTGATTACTAAATTACTAAATGGCGAGATTGTTTACAGCTCAAGGTCCATGTTCCACAGTGCTGCCAACTGTACATGGCTGTCACTACGCATTTCAAAAGTTCCCGTTTTTCTGTATCACCCTTTATAATATAGTTGACTAAGTCCCCAAAAGTACTGAAGTGTTACGCTATGCATACATTTTCTAGCTTTTTTTATTTTATGGTCATGAATATCATGTAACTTACCTATTAAAATTTCAAGCAGCAGAACGAGTGACCTGTTAGGTAAGAAGTTGCACAGGAGAAGCTTCTACGTTCAGCATATCACGCAGAAGCCTTTTTTCATCATGCACTATTCTACAGGTGACTCACTGTTTTGCTGCTGGGGCAACTTGTTGAATGAGTAAAAAGACAAAAATATTCAAAATATACAAGCTGAAGCAATATCCCTCAAGAGAAACTTGAAACAGTAAATTAATATATAATAATAGAATATTTCTCAGTTTTAAGGTTGATGTGTTTGGAATTTGCCTATGCCTTTCAACTGGAGTTTTTCAAACTTCAAAACTTTGCATAGCACACTGTATTTGAGATATCTCGATGAAAATGGAACTTTCTTAATTAATTTCCCTGATAATTATGTGTGCTAAATTTCAACAAAATTGCTCCACTGGGGACAAAGTCATTTCATGCTGTTCTTTCATGAACTCAGACACACACACACACCACAAGCCTTCTTAGTTCATAGATTTGCAATATTGTAACTGCCAGCAGCCAGCTATAAACCTCTGGATTCTAACAGCTATCAGAATCACTCTCCCGTTGTCTAATAGACAAGAACAGGCTGTAAGCGGAGTGGAGGACTTGCTGGTGACACTCTCTTGTACCCAGCCCAGACTCTACTGAGCAGCTCCATACAGACACCACACATTCATTACAGACATACATGACAACACCTTTAGATGTTTTTTACATTATATGCGAACACACCTAAAAAGAACTGTGCATCATGAGCCGTCATCTTTTATAGTCTTGAAGTTGGTGTCACACCTGGGATGCAACAGTAAACAGCTTCACTGTGTGTAAGACAGAAACAGCACAAACCTAAGGAACCTATAAAACATTAAACTAAATAGTATTATTAAAACTAAATATTGTTATTTATAATAAAGGTCCAAATAAAATAAGTCATATGCACACTTGCATTGGGCCAGAAAGAAACAGAAACAAACTTTAATAATTGAAAAGGTCTCTTCAAACCCCTTTAAGCAGCAGCTTGAACATCCATAGTCGGTTATATGTTTTTTTTGTTAAAGTGTTAATGCATTCTAAAACTGATTCTAACTCTTTTTTAATTTTCTAGTTTAACCGACTTCTTCATCTTTGAGGAAGTGCTTAGTTCCAAGTATATTATTTACAGAATTTTACAGAAAGTTTGTTCTTTTTGCTGGCTTGACATACTCTTACAACCAAGTTTATTTCTAACTGGGAAATTTATTTTAAATAAGAAGTACAGGCACAAATTTCCTCTTCATCTTGCAGAGTATCAATTGATTAATTTTAAGCCACTTCTCTTTTTGGTAATTTCAAATTATTATCTTAAAAAATAGTAAGTCTAGTTAACAAATATCTGTGCACCAAAGAAATGAACATAGAAATGTAACTAATGTTAAATATCTTTTTATGACTTTCTTCAGCATCCACTCTTTTTAGTACAGGTACCTGAAAATGAAGTAGTTAATTAGGAAAACAGTTCAAGTCAAAGCAAAAGTTATCCTCTGATAAAATGATTGATTGCAACAGAAATGGCCGTCTATGACCAGAATTTGACACTCTTGTTTTAACATGAAATGCTTCAATAACTATGTAATTATTTATTTGCATAAAGTAAACACTTGTCTTAGAGTCACATTTTGCACAAAGCCCGGTGTGATGATTGGACATCATCACAGTGCATGAATAACTATATTTATGTTCTCATATATATATATATATACACCTGTATATATCCCTGGCCCAAGATAGACATTCCTTGGTTCCGCCTCTCTGCAGTCATCGGCGGGCACGCAAAACACACCGTCCAATCCTGTACCTGTCTCAGGGAGGGACTTCTGGGCCGCGGCCATCTTGCTTCTCGTCTTCCTGGTGTGGCGGCATTTTTGGGCTTTCTCAAGCTGCAGCGGCTCCTTCTCTGCAGCTCCCAACGCTGCTGCTGCTGCCGCTCCGCCGGAGCCCCACAAACCGACATGCACCTGCCACCGATGCGGATCCGGGCAGCCCCTGCTCTGCCAACACAAAACACACGTGGCCCCCCAGGGCCGGTTGCCAGCAAGCAGGGAACTTACCTCCCGGATTCCATCTGTCCGAGGAAAAGTCCTCGACATGGCTTCACTAGGCGACATGCCGTCCCTGGCGCCTCCTGCGACAGCACGCTCGTTGGAGCCCGCTGCTCTCTTGCCCTGCCCGTTGTCTTTCTTCCGCACCAGGTGAGAACAAGTCCTCCGCTGTCCGGTAGCGGTCTGTAGGGTGACTCACTCTTTTCAGGGGTTGCGTGCGCCGGGCCGTCCACAAAATAGTTTTTTTTGGGTCCCTGCCTTGTATCAGGCAGAGTCCGATCTGGGTCCCCAAAAAAACAGGGTGGCCACCCCCACATGGTCTGAGGTGGGCGTAAGCCCTTTTCCGGTATTCCTGGGCGTCCTGGCCGGGTCGCCACCCCAGCCATTTCTGATAACACAAATAACTTAATTACTATTTCAAGCTGCTGTAACACACCAATTCAGTTCTGCTCTTCCGAGACCTTTAAATATGGCTTTACTAAATATTAGAGCATTAACCAGCACACTTTTTACATTAACAATATTATCAGTGATAGGAAAATCGACTTTCTTACATTAAGTGAAACGTGGCTTAGCTCTGAGTGTTAATTGAAGCAGGACCTCCGAATTACAACTTTGTCTCATTCAGTTCACAAAGGAAAAATAGATGGTGCTTTGGCAAGTATTTACTCAAGCTAATTAAACTGTAAATATGCCTGTGTTGGTACTTTCTTGTCGTTCAAGTAGCTTGCCATGATTATTCAAGGAATTCTGAGGTCTCTCTCGTATTCACCATTTAAAGACATCCAAGATATAAAGCACCTTATTTTTGAAGAATTCTCAGACTTGGTATCTATCATAGTAACTAACTATGACAGGTTCCTAATTGTAGGTGATTTCAGTTTTCATGTGGATAACCAATGTGCCCCAAAAGCAAGAGAATTCACAAACTTACTGCACTCTTTTGATTTTAGTCAGCACGTCAGCCAGCCCAGAACACACACTGGATTAAGTGATTTCAAAAGGATTCAAAGTTGACATGATACAGGATGTGGATTTCAGTACATCAGACTATTTTGGCATATTATTTGATTTAGAAATATTGATGACTTAGGTGTTTGCTAATATTTTACACAATCCGTTGGATTGTAGTGCCTACCTAAATAACGCTAATAGTATATCTAATAAGATAGAAAACTTTAATGCTAAGGTGAGAGCTACAGGAGAAATAGTGGCCACCGAAAAGACTCTTAAGAAATCCTCCAGCATTATTATATCTTGGAAGACCCAAAGAGTGTCTGATTTAAAGAGAACATGCCAGAGAACTGAGCATAAATGGAGAAAAAAATTAAACTGATAGTCCATTATGAAGTAGTAAAGGCAAAAAACCTGCGAACTTGGCCCAGTACCAACAGGCTTTTTCAAAGAAGTTTCTGATGTCCTAATTGACAGTGTATTTGACATAGTGAACACCTATTTAGATATGGGGGTCTTACCTGACTATTTAAAGACTAGTTGTTAAACCCTTGCACGAGAAAAATAATCTCAACTCCTCTATCTTCAACAACTTTAGACCAATTTCTAATCTGCCTTTCTTAAGTAAATTTGTAGAAAAGGCGATTTTAAGCAGCTAAATGATTACTTAAATAAACATTCTATTCTTGACAAATTTCAGTCAGGTTTTAGAGCAAATCATAGTACAGAAACTGCACTGGTTAAAGTAATAAATGATTTACAGGCTAATATGGACAGAGGCAGTAGATCTGTTCTATTAGTGCAGAATGCAGCAGCCAGAATCTTAACTAGAAAAAAGAAAATCTGAGCACATCTCACAAGTTTCAGCATCGTTACATTGCTTACCTGTGTCTTTCAAAATTGACTTTAAAATACTAATAAATGGTTTATAAAGCCTTAAATAGTCTTGCTAAGTTATATATTTTAGAATGCTTACACTGCAAGTCATAGCCTTGAAACTTCTAAAGATGGTCCGTTTATTATTACGAGAGCCAAGTTTAAAAGAAGTGGTGAGGCAGCCATTTGCTGTTATGCACCTAAAATCCAGAATACTTTGCCAATAGAAATTCACCAGACTAATACATTGGAACACTTTAAAAAACTGCTAAAAACCCATTATTTTAATTTGGCTTTTTCATAGCTACATTTTTGTTGTATTTCTAATAGACTATATGGGCATAGAATTATCATATTCTTCAGGGACCTAAAATCTTTAGTAATCTCTAATCTTCTTTGCTATCTTTTTTCTGGTTCTTCTGTGGTAGCAACCTGTACCTCCACCACCCAATCAAGGCACCATGCAGCCACTTGTAATGATGTAATGAAGGTGGGTGCCCTAGCTGTCCATGAGAACAACTTCATCAAACTCAATCTCATGAAGCCTAAAAGCAAAGACAAATGAATTGGTTAGAATGCCTAGTGAGAGCTGGGCGGGTTTTTTGGCCTTTAGTATCCCTGCAGATTTTGGTTTTTTTTTCTCGTTTTTTTTGTTTGTTTTTTCTGTCCTCGTGTCCATCTGACCTTATCACCGAACTCATATTCCTAAGTATATAAGAACAGTACCTTTCTACTTCACATTTACCAGTTATAATATTTTTTAGATTCATTTGTTTGTTTCTTTTATCTTTAATATTATTGCCTTATCTTAATTGTATTTCTTTCTTGTAACTTTCTCTTTGACATCTTGTAAAGCACTTGGAGCAACTTTGTATGAAAATGTGCTATATAAATAAATGTTGTTATTAGGTTTAATTATAATAGCACCAACCACGCTATCTTCTCCTGAAAATTATGTTGTACTTTAAGTACACAGTGTTGTATAAGCACATCACAGCTCTCATATTGTGCTTCATCTCCCTCAGTTTCTTCCTAATATCCTATCTTATTCTCATTCAGCTCCTGAGTAGTGAACTCTAATTTTTTTATTTGATTTACACACTTGCAACTCTTAGAAGGAGCTGCTTTGGGATATAATATTCCATTACAAAGCGGGCTACACATTTACTCTTAAATTAATGAGTGCTTACTCAATTTTATCTGTTCAGGGTGTACAAAAATCAGAGTACAGAATTAGGACTCTAACAAAAGAGAGGCACACTGACAGAGGTTTTGTTATTATTATGGGTACTCAACTGACAGCAGCACAGTTTGGCAATATCTTCATAAAAATGAAGGTTATGGCCAACAAAGAAAGCTTTTAAATTATACTTCTGCTTATCAGATCTTCTACATGTTCAAAACCATGCGAGTGGATTAGCACAGCATTAATCATACTGTCAAAATATTGACAGTAGTAGACAAAACGGATTAAGTGGCTAATGTCAACCTGCAAGCCAAGTAAGATAAACAGCAGCACTTATTGCAAAACAACAATTAATTTGCAACAGGGGGCAGGTGTGAAGAAAGTCGTTGTTTCATGTTCTTCTGTTGCTAGGCTCCTTATTCCCATAAACTTCACTTTTTAAAGCTATATGAAACTAGCAACAGCTACAACACAATGTGCAATGTGCTTGAAAAGTTACTGAAAAGTCAGAGGGAGCTGGAACCTTCAGTATATATGAGGTAGCATTGGATATAAGGAAGCCACCCTGCATTGGATGCCAGTCTATCACAGGTCAATCTGGAACACACTCTCACAGCCACTCACACCAGGCCAGTTTAGAAGTAAAAGTTAATCTCACTTCCATGTTTAGGATGTGCAAAGATACCGGAGAATGGATACCTGCTTGATCAGCGTGTTCTCCAGAGTGTTCCTCGTTTCCAATTTGACCTGCAATCAGACTAAGGAGATTTATTATTTTATCCCCCTGGACAGACTGTATTTCTCTACTAGTTGTTGATTACAGAAATGGGCCAAAGGGGTTCACATCTACCCATAAAACAAAGGTTCATAATTAGTTGTATTCTGAGAATAGTCTGATCAGACTGAAGATTATTGGTCAGAATGATAACGCCACCTGGTGCAGTTTGGTTTTCACTCATCATAACTGGCAGGGTAGGACTGTCCTAAAGGCAGAGCGAAAATGACAACCAGAATTAATGGAAGTGATTTGGAAAGGAAGCAAGCAAGAAATTCATAACCATATGTGAATGCTATTGATCATCAAAACTAAATTTCAATCCATTAAATTGTAGTCTTAATTCAGAAACAGGAGGCAGAAACCAGGAAACCGAGAAACTGAAAGAACCCTGAAGTGCACACATGCATGAATTTATTTTCTTGGAATATCCGCAGACTTGGATGGTGATGAATCTGAAGTGGTGATTCTTATAACATACGCGCTAGAGACATCAAACACATGACTTCTGAAGCCATACTCCATAATAACCAATGTCATGTCATGACGATGCTGTCCCAAATGGCGAATAAAATGGTGACCAAAACAACACAAATAATTAACAATTTCCAGGTAGAAAGTGAATGCGAAAATTGGAAAATTGGATTGTAAACCCATATTTTGGAAATAGCACTTAGAAAAGAAATTTTAAATAGATGTTCAACAAAAACAAACATTCAGAAATCATAGCTGGGCTATCTTCTAGGCAGTGTTTTTCCAGACTAGTTAGAAAAATGGAAAACCACGTTAAGAGCAGTTCCATAATCTGACTTTGCCCCAGTGTCCTTGTAAGAATCTCACTGTGCTAAAGTGTTTGGCAAATGGAGTAAGTGCCAGTGGTAGCCTAGGGCAGTTGTCTGAATTTAGTAAATGGGTCATTCCTCAGTTTCCGTGGGAAGCCTATGTCAGGACACTGTCAAACATCTTATGCAGGACAATTTTGACACAGAACACTATTCCAAATCTTTCTTTTTTGCAGACATGGTTGAGGCATTGTGGAAGTTTGTCAAAAAAAATATAATATACTGTATATGTATCATATTATATTTTAAATATATTAATTTAAATTAAATCACATTCCAGCTACACATTTCTTTCACTATCTTCAAATCAGGAACTTTGTTAAACAGAACTTTCCAGATTTTCCTCATCTTGCACTCTCATCCATGTTGGAAAAAATATTGCTCAATCTCAAGAACTTAGACACCATCTCTACAATATATAAAATAATTTTACAATCCCTCCCTTTCAAAGATCCTAAAGGACACTGGGAAAAAGATCTCTCAATTAATATATCAGAAAAGGAGTGGAAAGTAGCAATGCAGAGAATTCACTCAAGCTCCATCTGCGCAAAGCATACAATTATACAAATCAAAATTATATATCGAGCACATCTGTCTCGACTTAAACTCTCCAAAATGTTTCCAGGGCATGATCCAACCTGCGAACGTTGCAACCAAGCCCCAGCCTCACTAGGTCACATATTTTAGTCCTGCACCAAATTAACATTATTCTGGACCAAAATATTTTAATTACCTCTCAGACAGCCTTGGACTCACAATCCCTCCTAACCCATTAACAGCTGTGTTTGGGGTTCTTCCAGAGGGGCTTAAAGTGGAGAAAGACAAACAAATTGTGATTGCATTTACTACACTTTTCGCACGCAGACTTATTCTGATAAACTGGAAGAACCCAAACTCTCCTCTTTCAAGTCAGTGGGAAACTGATGTGTTATATTATTTGAAATTGGAAAAAATCAAATACTCAGTTAGAGGATCCGTACAGACTTTTTTCAAAACATGGCAGGATCTAATCAGTAATATTTTAAAATAAGTTCATAAAGCACAGAGACTTTATTCATTTAGGTACGTTTACAAGCGTTAAATTTCACGTCGTTTGGCTTGCTCTCTCTCTCAGGGGTGGGGATCAATTTGTCCTTAACTCAATTTTTCTTTTTGTAAAAACTTGATTGCTTTGTATGGATTGCAATAAAATTAATAAAAAAGAAAATAATAATAATTTAAATCAAATCATATTATTTTAAACAAGCATCTACATACAGTATGTTGTATGTAAGCCAAACCATAATTAATGTTCGCCAACAGTAGTAATAAAGTTTATCACTGCACTTTAAAGAAAAAGCATTTGCCTAGTCTTTCAATGTACATGTGCCTAGCACTCTTGTCAAGGTTATCTCATACTTTGTTTTCAGTTTTTACTTAATGGTTCATGGCAGATAAACTTAGAATGTTCAGGGAAGGATTGGGTGCTACGTCCAGAGTTGGGACAAGCCTTGCTCCCAATGCTGAGGGATTTTGAATTTGAATTAGGTAAATATGAAAATTTGATAGAACAATGAATGAATATATTAAAATAAATTACATTTTTGCTACTTCAGTATGTACATTTCGTTATCTGAGACTAGCTACCTGAGCCACCCTACAGTGTGATCACACTCTGATCAGTCTGTTATACATTGTTGTTAGTGTGCTCATCCGCACTTCTAATTCCATTGTGAATTGTCCTACACCCACTTACAAGTTCACATGATCTGCTTTGATTTTGTCACCACCTCCCACACTTCACCTTGTGTATGGTGAAGCACTACACATCACTATACCACCAGCACTGGCTAGCCAAAGTCAACTCATACCTGTCAGCATAGTACAGAGATATAAATTGAAAAGATGCTTTATAAATGATTCCAATGCCTGTCTTTGTACACTTGACGTAGAGCACACAACACTTTCACAGCATAGCGCACATACAGCACAATCCTTTTGTTGTACAAATCGATTTTCAATCATTCAAGAGTCTTCAAAAGAGTGAACATCAAGTTTTTGTCTTTTATGAGTCATTTTAGGGCAGTATATTACTTAATAATAATAAGAGGTTTGTTTTAACATACCATGGCCTGCACTGAACACATGGTTTCCCTTTACACGTGAGTCGCATGTGCAAAACAAAACGTAGGTGGGGACGCAGAGCACAAACGCATGCGCTATTATTAAAATATAATAACAAGAGGTTTGTTTTAATGTACCATGGCCTGCACTGAACACATGGTTTCATTTACATGTGAGTCACATATGCAAAATGTAGGTGAGGGTGCGAATGTGTGCTCTGTACTTAAAATATAATGTTTTACTATGTTTCAATTCAATCAGAGTGCCATTGAAAATTGTTCCGTGTGCTGTAGGTTGCCGACCCCTGGACTACAGCATTGGAAATGGAAGTAAATGCTTGTAAAAAGGAATGACCTTACTCTGGGAGGAAAGAGCTGAAGCCCAGACATAAAGAAGAAAATTGCAGATACTGCATGCATATTTATGTAACTGTCTGTGTATGGTGGATGGCACAGTGGTTAGTGCTGCTGTCTCATAGACTGAGCAAAATCCATGTATGGACTTTACTCAATCACCTTTACTCTGGTTTTCCTTTACATCCCAAATATGCCCAAGTTGGGTTAAGCTGGTGGCACATTGCTTGATTTCTAGTCAGACAGCATGTCAAAATGAACAACTGCAGTTGATGGATATCATTGCAAATTACATGGCTAAGAGTCACTGTTGATCACATGACTATCTCATGACTTCTCAGCACTGTTTCAAAGTATCACAAGCTCTCCATATTCTGGCAGCCAATTAATGTGCTGCCCAACAGCGCAGTCCAAATGTTTTCCAGGTCTGCCAAGTTCAGCCACAATCTCGGCCTTTTTGTTCCTTTCTCCATTCTGTTGTATCACAGCATAAATTAGACGTCAGACAGGCGAGCCCCTTTACTGTTTGCATGGTTGAAAATACCCATTTTCCTTGTTGCTCGATTATATGCATTATCCATTATACTTCCAAGTGAACACCTACTTGCTGTCAGCTCTCGCGCACATACACTTGCCTGCCCATGGCCAAGGGAGAGCGCAACAACTGTTGTGAATTCTCTAAGGTTGCATAAATGACATCTACAAATGAAAATAGCTGGAAAAGTCATGCTGTTTAATGGGGCTTTAATTGCTGATACTACATTGGCTTCATGTTAGTATGAGTGTGTACAGTATATGACTAGGAGCTGAGATGGACTAGTGCCATGCCAAGGGCTGGTTCTGCTTTGCTTACAATGCTGCCAGGATAGGCTGCAGCCCCCCACAGTCTGAAAGTACATTTAGTGGGTTAGATAATGTTATGCTATTTTATGTGTATGCATGGTATTGGTCCTGAAACTTTATATTTTTTGATCAAGAGATGGCTCTCTAAACTCAGGAGCTACCACATGGAACACGTCATAGGCCCCACTGTATTTACATTATTTTATTTAAAAGCCCAAAATTTACTGTAACTGCATGCTGCCAATGTTTCTCTTCCCTATTCACTTAAGTACAGCATTTCTTTGTTTTAGGAAAAAAAAAATACTCACTTAGACTTAATTTTTTTCAGTCTTTATACAACTCCATGTGATGTCCATACTGTTGTTAAAACTCTGTTACACCTAAAACACACAGAAATTATAACCGCAGACATTGCCCACTCAAGGAAGTCTACCAAGCTTATCAAAGCAAATATTACCAGCACAACCATCCAAAACAAAATGCTACCCACTCCTGAATTAACAGAATGACTTGCAATGAAGCCTCCCAGCCTCCCACACCAGATTTCACAAGTGTATAGGTCTGAATTTAAAGCAACCCAAATGTCTTGAAAGGAAAAAGACAGATACTTATTTCCAGACCTGAGACCGATGTCTTTGAGCTTTATCACAATTATCTCCATCACTTGCCCTCTTTGACAGAGGGTACTAAAAATGAAATAAAGAATTCCTTTAGGTCTTATTTCTAGCCCCATAATTCTGATTTATTTGATCTGCAAAAGGTAATTTATCCTTAGTAAAATAAACACTTTGCTTAAATTGCTTTTCCTTTCCTGGCCTAAGGAATGCAACCGCCTCAGCTTGATTCATGCCCTTTTGTTCAGAAGTTAATTACTATGGGTGTCCCTTTCCAGACTTTATCTAGAACTCTCCTGCAAGATTGAAAACTAAAAAAGGTGCAGTAGCCCTTTGTGTCACTGGAGAAAAGCAAAGAAAGCAGGACTTGCGTTAAAAAAGAAACATCTTTGCAGGGAGGGAATTTTCAAATTTATAACCAATCTGGGGTCACTCCAAGTTCACATTTTATAAAGTTAGGAACCTAAAAGTTTAGATAGATAGATAGATAGATAGATAGATAGATAGATAGATAGATAGATAGATAGATAGATAGATAGATAGTAGAAATGTTTTCTACTCACTTTAGAAACAATGAAGAGGACAGACCATGAAATCCTTTATCTAGCATTATTCTGATGCCTGGGAAGTTTGCCAAGTCCACTCAGAGTTTTGCTTTATAAGTATTACTGGGACCTGTTCAGCTGTGCCAGACCTTGGCAATGGAAACTAGCTCTTGCCATGTTTAAACAATTGAATCAAAACCAAACTGCACAGATGAGAATATTGGGTAACAGGAGGTCCAGAAGACATCAGAACCCTCATATGAAGTGCCAAATATTGTCCCAATTGCCACTTCAAGTGTTTTTTTGTGCATAAACTCTGATTTTATTTGTGATTCTAACTAAGATCAGAATCACGCTAAGTTCCCATTGAGGCTGGTGCCCCATCTGGGTTTGAAATATGAGTCTTCTGTTAATAGTCCCACCATGAGTTTGTGGACGATGGGGCAGTCTCAGATTTGAACCCTGAGGACAAAAGTCTTTCTTCAGAAACCAGTAACTTTCTAATATACACAAGAATCTCCATTTTTACTCTTCTCCTTGCGAACTGAACTTTCTGCTGCTCTACTCTAATCTCGATTCTGACTGACATGGCTGATGATGGTTGGACTTCTTTCGAAGGTACACAATAAGCATTTCCCAGAAGCACCTTAGAACTCTAACAGTGTTACCTGTTGGAGCTACCACATCTCATGCAGTCCTGTGGGTGTCCTAAAAAGAACAACACTAGAGAAGGACTATCACCCAGCAGACTCCCACTGTCTTTTCATTTCTGTAGCCTCCCAAGGTACCACCAAGCAGTCCTGCCAGGAAGTCAGCCCATCTGCCTACTTCTTTAAATCAGATTGATAGATAAAACCAAAGAGTGAAAAACCACAAAAGTGCAACACCCAAAAGTTTACACACAGTATATCAAGTGTACCTTTAATATATCTAATGTCCCCAAAGGAATATTGTTATTGTGCGTAATTTAATGGCACAATAATAAGAAGGCACCATAGAGATTGTTGGTTGTTTGCAAAAATAACAACCTGGAATTAGTCTTTGGAAATTTTGAAATGTACTACACTAATTTATGGTAAACCAACATCTGAAGTTTTGTTTGGTGAACTGTATAGGAGAATCTAGTATATATTAGATGATTATAAATTAATATATTATGTATATATATATATATAATGGAAGCAATATTCATCTTTTGTCTTTCCTTGTTTTTCATTAGTCACCATATAAATTCTAAGTTCAGAAAAAAGAAAACTACCATATATATGTGCTATGTATTTATTTTTAAACATAGCAAGTTTAGTACTTCTTTTTTAAGTTAGTCATGCAAACAATAATTGAAACAACACAAACTGGTAAATGTTTACAGTAGCTTTCCTCTTGCTGTATGTTTAGCACAGATTCCACCAAATTAAGTCTGAAGGGTTCATCTGTTTACTCAACCTGCATGCAACTGCACTGAGCTCTTGATTGCTTAAAGATTTGTTCTAATATTCTAAGTACAGTATATTCTGTTTGAAAGTGTGAGGGAAAACATAAATAGTATCCCCATCTAGTGGAAATAATATGATTTTTTTTCTGTCTTGCAGATTTTTTCCAGCTCTCGACTGGGATATTAAAGCACTGGTTCCCTACCCTGTGGCTTACATAATATGTCTGGTATTTACAGCTTTTTCAAATGAAAAGTGCACTTGTGTGTTATTGTTTAGAATCAAATTTGTTGTTAATTATCAATTTATACCCATGTTAAAAAATGTTTATTGTGCATATATTCACAGCTGTGTGGGCAATACTCAGCTCTGTAAGAAGCTGTTCCCACACTTCCAAAATGTGCTTAACAAATTTCCAGTTCTCGTTCTAATTGGCAAACTCTGCATTTTATTATCAGGGCCAAACCACTATCTGCAAGCCATGCTGAAAATTAGTCCAACTTGTCAGAGTCAATCTTGCATTTTTATACTATATTTAATATACTAGCAGGGGTTTCCTATCTCAATTCCAGGATACAGTTGGCATGGTGAGGTGGTTGCTGTGCCTATTAATTTTTATTTCAGTCAATTTCTAAATCAACAGCCAACACCCACCTCTCTTTTCCCTCGTGTTATGCCAACATGCTGTTTCATCTTCTTGCAGTAAGGGTCACACCAGAGAAAATGCTGTAAGAAAGGACTTTTCACGCTGGGAAGCTTCCAAAACTCCTAACATGAAAAATTCCCACAAAGAAGCCACAAAATACCAAAGTGTTATGTTCTGGTAATGGCAGTGTAAGTAACCATGCCATTACAAATAGATGGACAATGCCAGAGGGTGATATACCCTGTGTATGTGTGAGTGGTACATCAAATAACTTCAAGTAAGGACACAAACATACAAGATAGATTAAGTCTTCATTGGGGAGAAATATGCAATGCTCCTTCAGATGACACATAACGTGATGGAGATGCCAAGAAAAGTCACATTTTAGCCCTTTAAGACTTAAAGAAGGCTTGGGGTTTAAAGCTCCTAGGGCCAATATAAAGTAACTCTAGTCTGATCTACAAACAAATGTGGAGTTTCTGCTCACCCAAGAAGTAATTCCAGGACTTGCCTAATGTGACCCCGGAATGGGATTCTCAACTGTTTGGGTTTGTAGTCAAGAGGAAGAGAATGGCAAATACTTAACTGGCAGGTAAAATCAATGGCAAATTTTAGAGAGAGATGGGAGGTAATATCAAGTTTTGTGAAGAGATCATTTGAAGTGAGTCAAACCATTTGCTAAACATGGGTTCTATTCCCATTCAGGTAGGCTCAGGGAGGTGGTAGGGCTTCATTTCCTTTTGGTGTATTAAAGTATTTTGTGTTAACTCTTTGCTGATAACACATTGTTAGTTACTAGTTTAGTTAAACCAATCTTAGCATTTGGCCTCCTTGGCATTATTTTGTGGTTTGATGATATATCATTCATAGTCTCAAAATATACAGCTAGATTCAATTTACTTTTGTAAGGATTTTAAATTAGGTGTGTAACACACAATAATGAACTTGTTTACTGGATAAGATTTTTGTGGTATTTTTTAAAATAAACATTTGTATTTTAAAGCAACCATTTAATGATGAATGAACTGCTACATTTTATTTAGAATTATTAAATGCATGCTGAATAAATATCGGTATACACATTGGTGGGTATACTAGAATTTGCCTTAGGTCCTTGGATCACCATTAAACTTTGAGAGGTCTGACAAATTCCATAATTTTGTGAAAGTCCTATGGGTTTGGATTTAGCCTTTGGCGGTCACCACTCACTCCAAAATATTTTGCCAAAGCACCATTTAATGAGGTCATTTGCATATAGATTTATGTGGAATAATTGATAGTTGAGTTGAATGGAGGACAACTCAAGCCAAATAAGTCTCATCTATTTGACATCTTCATAGTATCCTTTCATCAGGCCCAATTACTGCCCTTTTTAGTAGAGGCTGGTCCAAAAAGAGTTTCTGATAAAAAATCAAATAAGTCTCAACCTCCTCATATAGAGTCCACTATCTGTGTTCTGAACTTATTAAACACTAGCAAAATACCTGCGCTTCGCAGCGGAGAAGTAGTGTGTTAAAGAAGTAATGAAAAAGAAAAGGAAACATTTTGAAAATAACGTAACATGATTGTCAATGTATTTGTTTTGTTACTGTTGTGAGTGATGAGTGTTGCTGTCATAAATATATATATATATATACACACACACATATAAACATATATATATACATATCCATACATATATATATACACATATATATATACACACACACATATATACATATATACATACACACATATATAAACATATATACATATACATACATATCAACATATATACATATACACACACACACATATACAGTATATATATATACAGTATATATATATATATATACAGGGAGTGCAGAATTATTAGGCAAGTTGTATTTTTGAGGATTAATTTTAATATGGAACAAACACAGTGCTATCAGTCAATCCAAAATGTTAATAAACCTGAAACCTGAATGTTTCACAACGGAAATGTGAGTGTGAACATCATCAGGGAATACATATGTGTGCACAATTATTAGGCAACTATTAGTGTGCAGATTTATTATGCAACTAAAGGAAAAATGAAAATTTTCCCATCTCACTTGTTTATTTTCATCTGTTATAGTGAGAATAATAACCAAACACCTCAAAATTTACAAATAAACATCTCTGACATTTCAAAAAAAATAAATCAATCAATCAATGACCAATATAGCCACCCTTCTTTCCAATAACAGTCATAAGCCTTTCCATTCATGGAGTCTGTCAGTTTCTTGATCTGTTGACGATCAGCTTTTTGTGGAGCAGTGACTACAGCCTCCCAGACACTCTTCAGAGAGGTGTATTGTTTTTCTCCCCCGTAAATCTAGCGTTTAAGAAGTGCCCACAAGCTCTCGATAGGGTTTAGGTCAGATGAGGAAAGGGGGCCATGTCATTATTCCTTCATCTTTAAGGCCTTTACTGGCTGGCCACGCAGTGGAGAACTTCGATGCAAGTGATGGAGCATTGGCCTGCATAAAAATCATGGTCTTTTCCTGTATCACTGTTTGAAGAAAGTGTCTTCAAAAACTGGCAGTAGGTTTGGGAGTTGATTTTGAGTTCATCTTCAATGCAGAAAGGTCCAACTAGCTCATCTTTAAAAATACCAGCTCATACCAGTACTCCACCTCCACATTGGAGTGGAGCTCTGTGCCCATTACTGATCCACAGGTCCATCCATCTGGTCCATCAAGAGTCACTCTCATCTCATCGGTCCATAAAACCTTTAAAAAAATCTGTCTTCAGGTATTTCTTGGCCCAGTTTTGACGTTTCAACGTATGTTTCTTGTTCAGTGGTGTTTGGGTTTCAGCCCTCCTTACCTTGGCCATGTCTTTGAGCACTGAACACCTTGTACTTCTGGGCATTCCAGGTAGGTTGCAGCTCAGGAATATGAAAGTACTGGAGGATAATGGGTTCCTGGTAGCTTCACGTTTGATTCTTCTCAAATCTTTGGCAGCTAATTTGCGTCTTTTGTTCTCAACACGTTTCTTGCGACCCTGTTGACTATTTGCAACAAAATGTTTGATGGTTCTGTGATCACACACCAATATCTTAGCAATTCCAAAAGTGCTGCATTCCTCTGAAAGACTTTTTACAATTTTTGACTTTTCAGAGTCAGTTAAATTTTTTTTGGCCCATTTTGCCTGAGGAAAACTAGCTGCCTAATAATTCTGCACACCTTGATATAGGGTGTTGATCTCCTTAGGCCACACCCTCCCTCATTACACAAATACACATCACCTGACGTGCTTAAATCCAATAAGCATTCAAGTTAATACAGTTTGGAGTTGGAATATACGCATTAAAAATGATGATATGGTCAAAATACTCACTTGCCTAATAATTGTGCACACGGTGTATATATATACACTTTTTGGGGTGCGAGCAACTGTTGCTGGGGGTGGCAGAATCCATCAAGGAAGAAAAATGAAAAACATTACTTGTACAAAATCTTAATTTATTTATCCATTCCTATCAGTGCAATACGCTGTTTGTTAAAACGGATGACTCCCGCTCTTACGTGCAAGTCTGCGTGGATATTATGAACTATCGTATCTGTTCAAGTTCTATTTAAATTTTAAATAGAAGGAATTTGTATTTAGTCGACAGAAATATCTTTGGTAGGAATGTAAGTTAAATGTAGGCATCATTGCATAAATTTTTCTTCACCATAGAAATGTAAAGAGTAAATTCGCCTTACATTCCAACCAAAGATATTTGTGTCAACTAAATAGAACTTGAAAAGATATATTTTTTCAAATGTGATCGCGCAATTCAGATCGAGTTGACGCGCACTACATCGAGCCCGTGTGCTATTGTGGTTTCGCCTGCGTGCCTCAATAAGTCATCCTCCCCTCGCTCTTACTTTTTTACCATTCATCTAATGATTACACTGAGTATGGCTTTACCAAAACAATCATTGATGGCGAATAAAGTATCCATTATTCATAAAGCTTCAATTGGTGATCTGTCTTTCTGCTAACCGCATATTTTTTCATACATCTCAAACCAAGGGGATGCGAGGGTAAAATGAATCGGGAAGCGCGCATACATACTCAGTGCATCCCCTCTCGGGAATCGAACCTCGGACATCGGCGCTAGAAGCGAAGCCTCTACCATTGTGCCATGGCGTGTGGTTTGTCTATTTGAGCATATGTAGATCGGGGTATACATATATATATATACCCGCGCTTCGCAGCGGAGAAGTAGTGTGTTAAAGAAGTTATAAAAAAAAAAGGGAACATTTAAAAAATAACGTAACATGATTGTCAATATACAGTAATTGTTTTGTGAGTGTTATGAGTGTTGCTGTCATCAAGGATTTGATTATCATTATTTCTTTCAATCAGGTTCGTATTTGTAGGATGTGTTGTGTTCAAGTTACATTCCGTGTTTGTCAATCGTTGTAAAGATGACAGGTTTCATTCATCGATTCGTTTCTTACTGCATCAATAAACAGCTCGTCTCTTTATCTGAGACGTGACACACTGCATGCACGGGTTTTTTTTTACACTGTCTTCCTTTAGCGGGAAATTGACTTTTTCCATCGTGTGCTTTGTTTCCGCAGTAGCTGCACTTATGAATATGCTTTTATGTATCACACGCTTCATATTTTTTTGCTGCCTTCTCAATTGTGTAATTCTGTTTTTGTTCAGCACTCTTTGGAACTGTTGCTTTTTGTCTGTGCACTGCGTTAGTTCAAGTGAGCTGCTCGGTGTACATACATCAAAGGTTCCCAGCTGTGCTGGTGCCATCTCGTGTGATGTCCACGGCTGTACGTAATGTTAGCTAAGACCCGGCTCTTAAAAGTTTCTCTCGCAGTTTTGCTGAGTTTGTGCCAAACACCACCCTGACCATCTCATCTTCCTCTGCATAAGCACAGTCCTTCCCCCGTGAATATTTAGCGGCAGTGTTTCTATTGGATTGCCGCTGACGGACGGCCTTATATGGGCAGGCACTAAATTATGGTCATAACTGGAACCTATTTTTCATCCCGTGGACGGGCATCGAGCAGGAGTCAATTATAGTATATGGACGAAAAAATAGGTTCTAGTTATGACCATTACGCGTAGAATTTCGAAATGAAACCTGCCCAACTTTTGTAAGTAAGCTGTAAGGAATGAGCCTGCCAAATTTCAGCCTTCTACCTACACGGGAAGTTGGAGAATTAGTGATGAGTCAGTGAGTCAGTCAGTCAGTGAGTGAGTGAGTGAATGAGTGAGTCAGTGAGGGCTTTGCCTTTTATTAGTATAGATACCATACTTTGTCATTTGCATTTGAGTCTGTTTTTGCTATTTCTAAGTAAAGGAGAAAACATTAATGAAGAACATAGATTAAAATTACAGTGAACATAAACAAAGCCAGAAGAGTAGTCTTTAGTACATGTCTACAGCACCACACTTGAGTCCTAAATTTGAAAGGTTTGCATGTAAGCTTAATTGAGACTCCATATTGCTGGTGTAGATGTAACCTGCCGCAGCCTGGTGTCCCACCCAGTGCTGGTTTCCACCAATGCTTCAGGGACAGATTGCTCCTTCCCGTAAACCTATAAAGGGAAAAGTAAGTAGCAATTAATGAATGAATAAAGAGACTGAATACATACTAAGAATCACAAAATATCTATTACTTCTTCATTTTCATTAAAGTAGCTCCTATGAATTTAGGTCTTTCTCAGTCTACTCACTGAAAGCAGAAATAAATAAATTACACATGTAATTCAAATCCATTCATTAAGAAATTTACCAGGGCAAACTACTGTAAAACAATTACCCAGTCACATCACGATCAAGGATGGTGACCCCATAATGTACAGAATTTAGTTTTAATTAATATCAACAAAATGCGTGTATTCTTCAAAAAAAGGTAGGTGCTCTTTTTCTCACATTACTGCACGCGCTGTGTTTGTAATATTATATAGTGTTTTGCTAGAGCTATTTGAAAACTGGAAGGCCATTGGGGCAAACAAGAAAAAAGGATAAGGAGATTTACATTAACCTAAATAATAATGAGAGTTGTGACCCAAAAGTTAAAACTGTAACAAGACGATCCCAGTCTCTCTATATATAAAGTCCAACGTCTGTCTGTCTGTATGTCTGTCTACTTTTCAGGACAGAACTATTTAATGGATTTAGATCGGGTTTTTTTTCGATAATTTGCTTGAACATTCCAGTTGATTTTGCTTGCGGTACCAATTTATTTGCACGAATCTGAGAAAGCGGCTGCAGCCTCACTCTTCGAGTCAGTCTACCTCTTGCCACATATTGGAGCTTACCTTGCGCCTGCTCAGCAAGCGAGACCTGTTTGTTCAACAGACATTATCATCTACAGATTGTTAAGGACTAACATTTAATGTTTTTGAGAGGGAGATCAGAGCTACGTGTGTTTTAGAGGGTAGCTGTTGATTGCCAGAGTTATCACTGCAATGTGCTTTTCTCCCCAAGCGGGGGAGCTGAACACGATCAGATACAGTGCCAGTGTTTGATGTGGGAGCGTACCTACCTTCCGCTTGGCCAGAATTACATTTTTTTAATTTTTATTATTGATTTTTAAAGTTTGTCCTGTTTTACTACTACGTGGGCGGAGCCGTGGGAGACAGCTAGTATCAGATAAAAGAATCAAAGTCTAAAAATCACGACGGATAGGTCTAAATAGCAGTTTGAAATGAAAAGTAAATGTTTTTATATAAAGAATGGCTGGTGACTTCGGCTTTAAATAACGTTACACCGATGACCTGATGCTTCTAGGGGGGTTGGGGTGTTAAATGTCCTTGACAACAAGTGACCACATCTTAGCAAAGGGAACACACAATGGTGATGCCTACTAAATAATAAGATGGTGTCTCATTAAAACAAAAGTAAAACTACAGGTTCCAGATCAAAATGGAACTTAATGCAAGTATTTTGAAATCTGTATAGTTTAGCACCTAGAGAAAAATACAAAACCCCAAAGAAAAATTTAAAGAACCAAGGAAATAATTACAAAGATAAAAGGGATCATAACATACAGGAACTCAGGATGAGATCCTATCAATTGCCATAATCTTGTTGTCTGGATTTTGTACTTTTTGAGTTTCATTGGTGGTTCTATCAGTCATTACACCTTGAAACTCAAACCTTTACAGGCAAGTGAGCGACAGTCATTAGTCACTGTAGCTTAAAAATGAAAAAAAAAAAACTGAAATATTTCTTTCAAAAAGAAAAAAAATCATTCTAGCAGTCTCTGAGGGGCTGATCAACAGGATCAGGGTTACACGTGCTAACATTTTTTGATTAATTCACCAAAACACCTCTCTTGTGTTCTGCTCTCCATATTTATGTGTTTAAACGATGTGGTGACTGTGCCTCGATTTTGCAAGGCTTTTGATTGAAAACATGCCACCACCAGCATATGTGTAAATAAAATACTTTTTAATCATATGCTAAACCATAAAACAACAGATATGGTGCCAACCCTTATGAAAATGTGTCACTTTACAACTTAAAGGGTAAGAAAAAGAAAAGAATTAGGAACAAAGAGAACATACATCTAATGCGGACCGCATGGTCCATCAGGCAGAAATAATGTTACAAATGTGCAAGTTACAGAGATTATTAATGAATTAGTGATTATTTTGATGTCAATTATAGCAGTAAAAAATAATACATAGATAGTGTGAAATTTAATGACATACAGTAGTGTTGATAAAATAAACTGTGAAATAGTGTGCCAGTGTTCAACATGTGTGCCCATTATGGTGCAGTATGGGTGTCTCTCCCACAGATACCAGCAGTGTTAGCTGCCTGATCTACAAAAGTTCTTCATTAGCTCAGCAGGTTGAGTTTCTTGCCTTACTCATGGTGGGACTATTAGCAGAAGACTCAGATTTCAAACCCAGATGGGGCACCAGCCTCAACGGGAACTTAGCGTGATTTTGATTTCAGTTAGAATCACAAATAAAATCAGAGTTTATGCACAAAAAACACTTGAAGTGGTAATAGTGACAACATTTGGCACTTCATATGAGGGTTCTGATGTCTTCTGGACCTCCTGTTACCCAATATTCTCATTTGTGAAGTTTGGTTTTAATGCAATTGTTTAAACATTGCAAGAGCAGGTTTCCATTGCCAAGGTTTGGTACAGCTGAACAGGTCCCAGTAATATTTAAGAAGCAAAAGTCTGAGTGGACCTGGCCAACTGCCTGTTCTTAGTACTCCATTTTTTCTCTCCTGTCCCGAAAGCTTGTGTGTTGGGTTAGCTAGATTGAAACAAGTCTGGGTGTGTGTAAGAGTGGGTCTTGCAATGGACTGACACCCAGTCTAAAGTTGGTTCTTTACTTGCAGATTATGTTGCTCATATTGGCTCTGGCCACATGAGAGCCTGAATTGGATTAAACTAGTTTGGGGAAAGTATAACTTGCTAAAAATGATTTATAGACCACCAGCCAAAAACGACAATTTTCACAGGCAGACATCAACAAAGCAAGAGACCACTTGCAGAGGGGGTTTTATCTGCATTACAAGTCAAAAACATTTCAGAATATTTCATTTTCACCCATTTTTATGTTAGCATGTTCATATCACAAATCACAGTAAACTGATACGGGAGAAAGCCTTGATTGATAGGCTTCTAATTTTTGGCATACTAAAAAAATCAGATTTATTGTGAAAGTGATAAATGAAGATAAATGTTATCTGCCTTAACAATCAAACTCTGCATCCGCTTGGGAAACCGGCACTTTGATTATCTGGTTTGATGTGCATGACAGTGCAAAAAAATGTACAAAATCTTTGGAGTTCTTCATTTACAGACAATAACAAATTTATAAATGATAATCTTTATATCAAATGTCACAGAGTGGCATCATACCAGGTACACATACGGGTGTTTACTGTATTTGCCTTCTTGATTGTGAGCTGCCTCAAGGGCATTCCGCTTTTAGCTTCATCTGTTAGGTAAGGAGTAGCTAACAGAGGATATTCATAATGTCTTTGTGTCTTCATATTCAGCTTCGGTTACATGAAAGGGTGAGGTGTTCTTTATCATTAGAGAGACAGAGGAGTTGGGGTAATGTGACTAAGGTTCCAAGAAGACATTCAGCCGGGCAGTTGTGTCCCAGCTTCATTTTTTATTTGTCTCATACTGTGTTACCTGAACAGCGCATGCAGAATTTAAACAATCTTCAGCCTACAGATGGACTGACATAAGGGGGCGATTTTTTACTAGCAATATGTCACCATGAAAATGAAACAACAATAAACTTTGAGAGAGAATTATGTGAAAATCAGCAAGAAATATATTTATTTTTTTATTTATTTGCTCTTTGGCATATGAACAGAACCCATGGTGTTATTATAAAGTCAGCCTGTATTTCAAAACATTCTTTATGGCTGTTCCTTTCAGCAGAATTGTAAATCTGTTTAAAACTGGAAACAAATTATTGCATTAAAGGAAAGTAAGTTGAGATGGCAGGCGTGAGACTACATTTAAGAAAGTCGCACTGAAGCTGCCTGGGCCTGTAGATTTCATCAAGTACAGTTTTCTCATTTACACGATGACACAGTCAATGATCACAGTTTTTCTTCTTCACGATTACTCTGATTTAATATTCTTAATTTTTCCAGTGATCTTCAGTTGATGACTTAATTTACATAATCTTAGCAAGTTAGAGACATTTGCCACACACTCTCATGAATGACATTCGTGTACTTTGACATTTCTGAAGGCTCAGTCCAACCAGTCTGCAACTCTTTCCGACAAAATCAAATAGGTTTGACTTTGTCTTATGTTGTACGGGCAGGGTAGGTGTATGAAATGTTGACAATCTGTGAGAAATCACCTGGAAGTACAATGCATCCACAAGTACAATAGGATCTGAAAAACAGAACAGAGGTGTACCATGAAAAAAGAAAACGAAGGACGGAGATTGTGAAACTTTGGAAATATAAAGCTGTGCTGGAAAATCGTCATGAAGTCATGTAATGCGTCATCACTTATGATTCCTTGTCATGGAATTTGATATCCTCAGGCAATCAGCAACTGCAGTTGTCAAGTTTGACATCCCTACCAACTAGAAGTTGTGTGATGTCACTGCACCACCACAAGAGTCCTTATCCAAGGCATGCATTACATCGTACAGCAGCAAAATTCCACTGATGATTGCAGGGAGCTTTGGAAAAAAAAAGACACAATGGAAAACGGAAACCGTGTGGTGCTCATGTGAGTACTAATAGACAGTTTTCTAGGACAAAGTGTCAGAGATCAGTTCAGGTCTCTCTTTCTTCTAGGGATTTTCAAGAGAACAGTCAGGCACTGTAGCAATGGTCTAAACACACAAGTCGACAGGTTGTTTACAAATATTCAGAGGCACAAGTTGAAACATAACAAAAGTCGTAACCTGAACTCTGTTCCTAAATAATCTCTTGGCTACCATTAAATCTTAAAGTCAAGATTCTTCTCACAGCCTTCTTGCATAATTTAGCCATGATGACTTTATAAAATGGCACACCCAGTAAAACACATTATCCACACTTTCAAAAAATGACCACTCAAAATTATGTCAACGAAAAAATAATAAACATGTAAAACAAAAATGAATAGAGTGCATAAAGTCAATGCAAAGGTAAGTCAACAAAATATCTTCCGATTGAATGAAAACCTGCTTAAATGACCATTTAATCTTCAGATATGTTTTTGCTGTTTGGAATTCGTAACATTGAAACAGTGGAGCTGTTCAGGAGCCACTGAGAAAGCTTGGTGCTTAGTATGCAGACTGATACATGTTTCTACTTCATCTCATCTGTCTCCATTTCTCCTTTTCAGTTGCTTATACAATATTAAACGCTCATGAATGCTGGGGCACACAATGACCAACATGTCTGCCTCTTATTTACTTGCTTATACAGTCTTCATTCTGACTAAGACATATAAGTGCTAATAATAAGTGAAATGCTTAACTCTTATAATAATAATTTACCTGCTACACTTCAGGCAAAGCTATACCAAGAACCCTATCCCAGGTTACTTTTCTGTATGCATTTATTTCTTCTTTCTTTTTTGAAGCTGTAAAAAAGTTGCTTTATTTCACCCGACCCAACACAGATGGACACTGAGGCACGTATGAAATAACTAAAGGCATTTATTTTTCTTCACCCGTGGGTGCACGTCTTCCCCGTGACCCACAAGCAATACACAGTCCAAAAGCACAACAAACCCCAATTAAACTACTGTTCCTTTAATGCCACTCCTCCTCAAGCTTCGTCTCCTCCCTCCCAACTCTGGCTCCTCGAGTGGTGGTGGCTGGGCCCTTTTATGCTGCTTCCAACAGCCCGGCTGGATGAATCTTCAGCCCCACCCAGAAATGCAATTAGGACCAGGTGGGCAATCACCTGGAACGCTTCCGGGTGGGCTATAAAAGGGCCCAGCCACCACCACTCGAGGAGCCAGAGTTGGGAGGAAGGAGACGAAGCTTGAGGAGGAGTGGCGGTAAAGGAACAGTAGTTTGATTGGGGTTTGTTGTGCTTTTGGACTGTGTATTGCCTGTGGGTCACGGGGAAAGGTATTGCCCACCTGGTCCTAATTGCATTTCCGGGTGGGGCTGAAGACTCATCCAGCCGGGCTGTTGGAAGCAGACAGCCCCCCTAGCGGCCACCCCGGGCCCCAACCAAGCTGTAGAGGACTCCTTCTCCCATGGAGCCCTGCGGGTGGTTGGGGAATCACCGTTGGCCAGGGAGGCTGCCAGCAAGCGTCCCGGGGGAGGTATTGGACTGCCCATGGTGGCTCCCCCGGAACATAAGCAGCACGGGCGTCCCTGCCAGGCATGGGACTCGGCTGTCCTTGACAAAGCCTGTCTTATTCTATTGAGGGCACCATCTGTACTCATAAAACAGAATCCGGTCGTTACAACACGAGAATCCAATCGGTTTTCAAATTAGAAAACTTTGCTAAACAGAACCTACTCAATTTTCCTCACCTCTTCCCTAATTCTATTCCTGAAGAAATCGTGTTCAGTCTTGAAGACTCAGATAGCATCTCTACAATATATAAATCATCTTCAAGTCCCTCCCTTTCAAAAATCCCCGGGTACATTGAGGAAAGGATATTCCATCTAATATATCAGAAAAGGAAAAGATGGCAGCCATGCACAGAATACACTCTAGCTCCATATGCGCAAAGCATTCAATCATCCAACTTAAAATCTTTTATCAAGCATATCTATCTCATTTAAAATTATCCAAAATGTATTCAGGCCAAGATTCAACATGTAAATGTTGCAATTTAGCTCCAGTCTCACTGGGCCACATGTTTTGGACATGCGTCAAATTAACATCATTCTGGTCAAAAATGTTTGAATGGCTATCAGACAGCCTTGGTGTCACAATCCCTCCTGATCCATTAATAGCTGTGTTTGGTGTTCTTCCAGATGGACTTAAAGTGGAGAAGAACAAATGAATTGCAATTGCCTGGACCTCACTACTAGCATGTACTGTAGACTTATCTTGCTCAATTGAAAGAATCCGACCCAACTTCTTTTACTTTAAGTCAGTGGGTAACTGATTTTATATACTATTTGAAATTGGAAAAAATCATATTCTTACTTAGAGGATCAAATCAATAACATTTTAGAAGAAGCTTTGATATTAGGAAAAAGGATATTCTTCCTTCCTTGCTGCTTTTAAAGATTTGCTGTGGTTGTTGTGTCGCCTGTCTTTCTCTTGGTTGTGGGCTGAATTTTGGTTGAAGTTTGACTTCATTGTATTGAGTGTTATTTGCTTCAAACTAAAATCAATTAAAATATTTAAAAAAAGAGAATCCAATCCAACGATGCGTACAAACACTTGAACACACTGAGGTAATTTTGTCCTGCCAATCAACTTAACAACATGTCTTTATATTGTAAGAGAAAGATGGAGTCCCTGAGGAAACGTACTTGACCTCAGACAGAAAACACATACTCAGCATGTTTTGATTCACATTTTTTATTCATTTTAATGTTTAAAATAAACTTTGAACCTGATTTGCTCAATTATGACTGCTTCTAGCCTGACTTGCAGCCAACTGTGAAATTTCTGTGCAGCACAGACGGAGTGATGAATGATTGTCATGAAGATAATTTGGAGAAATTTGTGATGAGAAAACATTTTGGAGGAAAAACAAAGAGTCGCCAACAAAAGCCTGATCAGTCTTAAGACTGGCTGAGCCAACAAGATCAAACATTTAAATGGGATACCTGACCTGGCCATAGGTTGTTAAATGACTTGTGAGTTCTAAAGGAGAAACCAAGAAATGAAGAAGAGGAAGGAAAAGCTGTATGGGAAAGGGAAAAACTTAAGGGGACTAGAAATAGGGCCAACCTTCTTTACTGGATCTTCTGCATTTCCACAGAGGCTTCACAAAGAACACCTGCAGTCGCTGATGCGCCTCTCTTTAAATTACACATAAATTCATTCACAGTGCTTTGCAATAAATTGAAAGACAGGTGCTTCACCAAAATCTAAGCCTTCTTACAGTAAAAAAAGAAAATGATCATTTTCTTGCGCCTTCTTATTTTTCAGTCAGCTGCTCACTAGCAACTCCCTGGTATACAAGCTTACACAATGTATATTGTTTGACTTCCTTTTTCCTACCACTCTATTGAATTTGAAATGCATTTTAGACCTAACACTTAGCTTTTTATTTTCCATTATCCTTCTGTTAGACTCTGTAAAGGAAAATGTTGGGTTTGTTAAATTGACGGATGGATTACAACAACAACAACATTTATTTATATAGCATATTTTCATACAAACAGTAGCTCAAAGTGCTTTACATATTAAAGAATAGAAAAATGAAAAACACAAATATAAAACAAAATAAATCAACATTAACATCGAATAAGAGTAAGGTTCAATGGCCAGGGGGGACAGAAAAAACAAAAAAAACTCCAGACGGCTGGAGAAAAATAAAATCTGTAGGGATTCCAGACCATGAGACCGCCCAGTCCCCTCTGGGCATTCTACCTAACATAAATGAAACAGTCCTCTTTGGATTTAGGATTCTCACGGAAGGGCTTGATGATGATGATGGTCACGTAGACTTCTGCCTTTTAATCCGTCCATCATTGTTTGAGCATCATGAAGCTTTGAGTAGGTGGTGGTGGCGCAGGCCACCACCACAAAGAAACCGGAAAAAGAAACAGAAAAGAGAGTAGGGTCAGTACGGATTTTAGAGCCACCATGAATAGTTATTTTGAGGAGATTGAACATATAGAGTATCAGGATTAAGTTAAATTACGATTAAAATGAAGTTATAAAAAGGCCATGTTAAAGTAATGTGTTTTCAGCAGTGTTTTAAAGTGCTCTACTGTATCAGCCTGGTGAATTCCTATTGGCAGGCTATTCCAGATTTTAGGTGCATAACAGCAGTAGGCCGCCTCACCACTTCTTTTAAGTTTTGTTCTTGGAATTCTAAGGAGACACTCATTTGAGGATCTGAGGTTACGATTTGGAATATAAGGTGTCAGACATTCCGATATATAAAATGGGGCGAGATTATTTAAGGCTTTATAAACCATAAGCAGAATTTTAAAGTCAATCCTGAATGACACAGGTAACCAGTGTAGTGACATTAAAACTGGAGAAATGTGTTCGGATTTTCTTTTCCTAGTTAGGATTCTAGCAGCTGCATTCTGCACTAGTTGCAAACGATTTATATCTTTTTTGGGTAGTCCTGAAAGGAGTGCATTACAGTAATCTAGTCGACTGAAAACAAACGCGTGAACTAATTTCTCAGCATCTTTCAGTGATATAAGCGGTCTAACTTTACTTATGTTTCTTAAGTGAAAAAATGCTGTCCTAATGATCTGATTAATATGTGATTTAAAATTCAGATTACAGTCAACAATCACCCCTAAGCTTTTTACCTCCGTCTTGACTTTTAATCCTAATGTATCCAGTTTATTTCTAATAGCCTCATTGTATCCATTATTGCTGATCACTAAAATTTCAGTTTTCTTTATTTAACTTGAGAAAGTTACTATTCATCCATTCTGAGATACAAGTCAGACATTCTGTTAGTGAATCAATAGAATCAGGGTCATCAGGAGCTATTGATAAGTACAGTTGTGTGTCATCAGCATAGCTGTGGTAGCTCACGTTGTAACCTGAGATAATCTGACCTAACGGAAGCATGTAGATTGAGAATAACAGCGGACCCAGGATAGAGCCTTGTGGAACACCATATCGGATATCATGTGTCTTCGAGTTGTAATTCCCACAACTAACAAAAAATTTTCTCCCTGTCAGGTAGGATTCAAACCAATTTAAGACTGTGCCAGAGAGGCCCACCCATTGACTAAGGCGATTTCTAAGAATGTTGTGATCAATGGTGTCAAATGCAGCACTCAGATCTAAGAGGATGAGAACAGATAAATGGCCTCTGTCTGCATTTACCCGCAAGTCATTGACTACTTTAACGAGTGCAGTTTCTGTGCTGTGATTTGTTCTAAAACCCATTTGTAGTTTGAAAGGGAGCAGAACATTCATTTTACACAGTATCTGTAGACTGTTGATCAACAAGCAGTAAACCATATGCCATTGACACTTGTCTCTCAACGGTGCAGTAGCAGAGTAAAGAAGATAATTCGACAGCTCTCCTTCAGTGGGCATATCATAGTGGGCACTTGAAATTTGTAATGAAGAGACATTATGGATGACATACAAATAACTTGCTATAATTTAATTAAGCTCAGAATAAGAAGAAAGGAGAAACAGAACAAAAGATTTACAGTTTGGAATTGTCGGGACTGCACGAACGCTTCACCATTGTCTTCTTTCTCTTTCTTGTTTCTGATTTCTGATACTCTTTTATACTTTCTTGCTTCAGTGTTTGTCTATTTTTTTGATCATGTGGAACTTCTATTAGGACCAGTCCTCTTATTAGAAATAATAACCAGGACAGAGCTATTTAAGACTGCATTTGCTTCAGCTTAGTGTTGTAGCTTCAGTTGGCTTTAGCATTTGCCCCCTCCCCTGCTCTTAAGTAGGTCCTTGATTGGTGTATATTTAAATGAATACTCCATCACAAACTGACGTTTTCTATGTTACTTACCCCATGTAGTCTGTACTGATGGCCAACAACAATTCTTATTATGGATAACGGACATAACAACATTTCTGACTGAATAGGTGCCAATAGTGACCATCACTAGAAAATAGTAAACAATTACAAAAATGTCCATTAAAATTGTTGCATAATCCATTTGTCAAGCCATTCAATCATATGCTCACAACATGCAAAATGCATGTATTTTTTGCAAAAATGTTGTTAAATAAATAACTTGTTGAAAATGAATGTAGTCCATAAACAGGAAGCTTTCAAATGGGTTTTCACTTTTCAATTGAATAGCGGGCCTCTTCCCTTATTGATTGGTCAAGAGCCCTGTCTTTTAATTCAAAGGCATAACTCCATATGATTAAATGACTTGACATGTGGACATTTTGCAACAAGAGTAAAGTGTGATTTTTTTCATAAATGTTTTTATATTATTTACTGTTGTTCAACTTTGATCACCATGGGCTCCTGTTCTACCAGAATCGTTATTGCGTCCTTTTTCTGCAAAAACATGAGAAATATTTTTTTCAGTAATCAGTACAAGCTATATGGTGTAATTAACATATTGATTACCATTTTTGGATGGCGTTGAGCTTAGGTTTCGACTTTTTGACATTTAGTTCACATTTTTTTGTATTTTGCATTGTGGTCTTGTTTTTGGTTCAGTTAATTGCTTTCCTTTTGTTTATTCTTTCCTTTTTCTTTTGTCTGTTTATTAGTTCGTTTTTAATTTTCTTTAAATTTTCTTTAGTTAATTAGAATTAACGCCCTGCAGTGGGCTGGCGCCCTGTCCGGGGTTTGTTTCCTGCCTTGCGCCCAGTGTTGGCCGGGATTGGCTCCAGCAGACCCCCGTGACACTGTAGTTAGGATATAGCGGGTTGGATAATGGATGGATGGATGGATAATTAGAATTAAGTTAACTAATGTAGTTAATTAATTGGGAATTTAGTTTCTTGATTTATTTTTTGTAAAATGTACAGGTTTATTAATTAAATGTTTATTTGCGGCTTTGCTGAATTTTGGGAAGGTTTTGTGGTATTGGCTTTCCAATTTTAGTGTTAAATCATATATAAATATTTCAAGAGAACATTGAAAATACAATTTTTGCAAGACTCTAGATGTATGTCCAGGCCTATATTTCATTCTAAATTTATTATTTTAGAAACCTTTTAGTCATGGAAAGTAACTCTGAATCACTGGCCTGCTGGCAGCTTGCCAGCTGCTGTACCCTTTAACTACTTTTCTTGGTTGCTTATCTTACTGATTCGTAATGCTTCTTCAACCATTTTTTTTATCACGCTAGTGTCCACACAAATTTAATTTGAGCTTCTGCTAACTCTTCATGGCAGTAAAAATGTCTGAAATGAAATCTTTATACTGACTTACATTTGGCTAGTTTGAGCGCCAATAAAGAAATAAATCTCCAAAAATATTTTCCCTCCTCAGATAAGCTATTAGGTCCCAAGAATAATTGCAAATAAAGTTTTGGATAAAACAGATTTTTAAATACTGTTATTTCATGAACTTGTTTGTATTTACGGTACGAATGACAGTAATTGTGATAACATTTGCAACTGTTTTCCGCTAATTAATGAAAACCCATATGTAATTGGATTGATTGTCAGCGTAAAACTCAACTGCTTTCAAAATGCTTGGCATCGTAACCGTCTCATGGCACAGGAGTTATGGGTCTACATCACATTTCTGTGTGATTGATGATCTAAAAGGCCACATCCATTTTGATTGTGAAAGACTGAGATTGATGATGAGACTACCAAATTGGGATGGCTGCCTACAGGGATATCTGTGCTTAATTTGGTCATGCATTACATTTACATTATGTTTATCCAGCATGTGCTTTTCAAAGCAACATTCAATTTAAAACATCATTATTTATTAGTGCACTTACAAATTTGTGAGTCATTGATGGATTTTAAACAAACTGTTTCTATGATTTGCAATCAAGCACCTTAACCATTAAACCACTATTTTAAACTGTCTATTAAAGACCTTTCGTATGGTCTTTACATTTAGTATACTGTATATATAAAGTAGCATAAGGAACAATTTGGTCTCATGCTACTATATTTTATATGGTGACATTAAGGAGAGTCCCCAAACCAGAATGAGCATTAAGGAGACCAAATTGCTATAAAAAGGTGACAGAAGTGGATAAACGAGAAAGACGAGGATAAAGATAACAAATAAACAGACCAAACAATACCTTTTCCACTAAACATTATTGTGGGTGAAAACACCTTGTTAATGACAGTGGTTAGAGGAGAATGTCCACTCGTTCATGCAAACAAGTCTCAAGTACTTCAATTACAGCTCTTTATAACGGTGGTGTGCAGGAATGTGACCGGCCTTAAGGCGGATGGGCTACAGCAGCAGGAGGCTCTTCTGAACTGAGAACAGGAAGATGAGGCTGTAGTGGACATAAAATCACTAAAACTAGACAACTGAAGACTGATAAAAAATAATCATCCATCCATCCATTATCCAACCTGTTATATCCTAACTACAGGGTCTCGGGGGTCTGCTGGAGCCAGTCCAATTTTATCTTAAT
The DNA here is from genome assembly GCF_016835505.1 of Polypterus senegalus. Lineage (NCBI taxonomy): Eukaryota > Metazoa > Chordata > Cladistia > Polypteriformes > Polypteridae > Polypterus > Polypterus senegalus. Next base: position 112,652,824 of record NC_053156.1, read on the forward strand.
CTTAAATAAGCAAATTATTCTATGTATCCATCAAACCTTGTGCCACAGTACAGACAGATGGTGCTTGTGTAAATGTATTGATATATTTCTTTTGGTTTGTTTTAGGCATCTTAAAAAAACTGAATGTGATTTACCTGCCACATCATACCTAAGCATTGTTATCAATAAAATGTAAGCGTTGTTGCTGATTATGTGCATCACTTTATGACCTCAGTCCAAGTTGTTTCAAGCGGATGCTTCCAGAAGGTTAAAGCACCATGTCACTATTGATCTCAAGCTCATTCCATGGACACATCAGTGACTTCAGTTTGCCCTAATGGCCGGCGCAGTCACAAGATCTCAATCCAATAGAGTACACTGAGTTCAGGTGGAAAGGAGGTTCTGGTGAGTCAGCATAGACCACAATTTGGAATGGAATGTTGCCATGTTGTTTAATCCATGTGACAAAGGACCAAGGCTGTTGTCACAAAATGGATGCCCTATCATGTACTATACAGATATACCTAAAAGGTGAATATATGTATTATATGTTATATAAAAGGAAAAAAAAAAAGAATTCTGGTGTTGTTGTGCCTTTGTGACATATGAAAGTAATTCACCTAAATCTAAGCATCTTTATTAAAAAAATGAATTAAAAAAAAGTATTACATGGAATTCTACTCACCATGCTGCAGTGGGTGAAGTTGTATAGAATTGCTCAACTCAAAAATGATAAGAAAATGAAACGTTCATGGTGTTGAACTCAGAAGACTATATAAGATTAAGGTCTTCAAAATTCTCCAAGCCATTGATTCAGCAGAATTCCTTCAGTCAAATAGATAATATGTGAGGACTCTAGCTGGAAATAGTACAAGTTCCTTTTCACACACTGGATCAAAATACTAAGTAATATCACTGAAGCAGAGATTGTCAGAGGATTTTTTTTAAATACCGAATGAGATATTGGGATATCTTAATTATGACAGCTAAGCAAACTAGCCAGATGGACTCAAGATTCTCTTCATATTTTCAAATTACATAAGTTTTTGAATCAATCTCAATGCAAAAACAATGTCCCACCATAACTTAGCTGAGGTCATGAAACACTGATTCTAAATTACTAAGGCAGTCATCTGCCAGAACATCAGTTTTCTCCTTTCTTTCTTGTCATTTACACTGTGAATAGTATATCTTAAAAAAAGTTACAATTAAAGGTAAATGAATATTGTTAAAAGTTCACAAATACACTAAAATTGATAGGGTGAAACGTATCGGTCAACTTTCATTTTAGTAAGAAAAATTTTCCCATCCAATTGATTAGCCACAGCTATTAATAATTTAATTGAATTCTAGTTAGCATCATATTTTTTAAATTGATGTATTACAAAAGAACTTTTAGTAATGTATAATCGTCACCTTATGACTCAGAGAGTCATTTAAAAAAATCTGAATTTCAAAATGGTAAAAGAATAAAAATATTACCATAACAAGCAACAGGAAAAAAAGGGTGACCAACATCAAGGTAAACCTGAACAGTTCAGGAAACAAGTAGCATGGAGATACACCTGAAGGCAGATTTGTGAACGAGCAAACCATTCTGCTTTCATTTGCACATGTTTGAGAAAGGCCTTTCAGTCATACTTTATTACCCCACTTAACCAGAGAAGTTAACCTTTTTCTTTCTTAACCATGTTAATTAAAATGTATGAACAAAAGAAAGGATGTGTACTACCTGTTGTGGGTGAAATGTGCACATCAAACAAACGAGCTGAGAATGTGAGAAAGTGACTGAGTGACTGAGACCCGATGCATTCAACCACCCATTTGCAATAAACAACCCAGTTAATCAAAGCAAAGGAAGACTGAACCCATCAGCAAGGCTACCCAAGCCACTAAAGCTTTCCTCTTTAATGTAGAATAACTGCCACCAGCGTTATAAATCTATAGAAGCTCAGCATGCATTTGAAGCCAATAGTTCAGAATGCTGCTGCACCTTCTCGTTGCCAAGCGACAAATGGTTGAAATGAATTGTAGGGCTCAGATGATTAAACGGTTGAGGCCAACTGCATAAAGGTTATCCCAAAGATCCCCTGCCATTCTTAATCCAGCCTTCCCAATACATTCACATATGTTGGGGCCAAGAGGGATAAAGCAAAACATTTTTTAGTACCTCTACCACATAAAGCTGTTGAAAGCATTAGAAGAGCGTGTAATATGCTAAAATAATTGGAACTTTTTCAGACCTTTACAAGCAATAAGAGCCTCATTAAGTTATGGTGATTTTCAGGACAAAATGCAGCGAAGCGGATGCTTCATTGGTACGTTGTGTCGGGCGTTCAACTTTTACAAGTAACTGTCTGGAGTAATTTCAAAATGTTTGGGTTTCCATTGTCCATTTTTCCAATTTCTTCTTTTTATAACATCGAGATGATGTGGAAGACTTGTGGAGAGTTTACCAGATGTTTATTGGGCTTTTTAAGTGCATGCATCTTTTAACACAGTGAGATTCTCAAACAAAAAAATACCATTCATTAGTACATCCATCCCATTTTTACTTTTCCTGCTGCCATCAATCTAAGTAAGATTTAGAATAAAGAAAGCACAAATAGAAACATCAGAATTGTATTGTTTTTAAGCACAAGTAGGATGTTAAATAAGGGAAGTTATCTATATATAATTACCTTCGAAAAGCATCATCAATAATGTCTTCTTTCCTGTACTCTTACACAGCAGATATACAGTCATAGTACCAAGTTACACTGTAATTAAGTGACTAAGCAGAGTGTGATAAGAGATGTATAATATGAAGTATTACATGTGAATATGCCATCCATTAAAACATTACGTCATAGGAAAGGAAGTTAGGGCGATGAAGGTCACATAAATAAATATAGAATACTAGTTGTGTAAGCCTGTGCTGTAAAAAGCTCGAGGTCCTAGAAACTATTGAAATCATCAGAAAAAAATTGAAATGTAAAGATGTCAGGCAATTGAAAGGATCTACTCTGGGCATCTCTCTCCTAGGAGGTTTGGTTTTGCCAATGTGCATACATTGCTTGTGTATTAGTGGCAGGAGGAAAAGTAAAATGGATACCGTTTTGCTGGTGTGATAGCCTTGTTTCTGTATTAGTGGCTAAGTGAGTTTGTCTTTCTTCGGAGATTTCGTTTTGCCGACGTGCTCCTCTCGCTTCTGTATTAGCGTCGGGAGGAAAAGTAAAAAGGGGTACCATTTTGACGATTTGCACATTTCCTTTTTGTATTAGTGGCTAAGTGACTTTGTTTTTCTTCAGAGGTTTTGTTTTGACGACGTGCTGGCCTCGCTTGCATATCCTCAGAGGTGGAGCCCTTACCCCAACTCCACCTCTCGCTTCCCAGCCATACAGACACACACACACGCTTCCATGTGTAGACGTTTATATACAAGATTAGGACAACAGTAATCACCTTTTCCAACAGGCCGCAAATATCACGTTAACAAAAACACACTTGGACAGAAGAATAAATTGAAATGTCGGTCAGTATAAAGTTTGTACTTTCTACCTGTATCCTCATGAATGTTTTCTGCCTACTTCCATTTTCATCCCAAAAAGATTGGCAGATGAGTTTCAATTGTTCCACTATAAATGAATGTGTTCTGTGATGATCTGATGCCCCATCCAGAGTTGGTTGGATAGAAATACAAGAGAGGACCCACAAATTCATGAAATTGGTCCATAACAATGGTGTAGTTATCAAATATCATGCTAGGTATATTATGCCTATATTCTGGCATGGTGCTGAGTTGATTGAGTACATATTTCTGATTATCTTTCAAGGACTTGGACAATTTTTTTTCCCTACAAGCCAACATGGCATGTTTTCAAGAGACAGTGATGATCGTGTTCTTTTGATGCTGACAGGCTTCTTTATAAAGAGTTTTTTTCCTTGCATACAGATGGTTATTCATTGAAATTACTTACAACTGCAGAGGTGTCTACAGGAAAGCTTAGGGAAAAAAAAAACATTTGGAGAAATGGCACACCCAAAACTGAATTTTGCACCTTGTACACACCGCAATGTCAGTTAAAGAGTGTTTCACCAAAAAAAATGGAGTTGTTCCTTTACACCCACTGTATTCTCTAGATCTCACTACCTGGGACTTTTTTGATCCAGAATTTAAAATTGAGACTGAAGGAAAGACCATTTGCTACCATGGAAGAAAACTAGAAAATAAATGCAGGGGGCTCTAGATACAGTAATAAAAGATGAGAACAGGAAATGTTAACAGGAATGGGAAACACTCTGGAACAAGAGTATTGCATCTCAAGGAGAGTTATTTTGAAAGTGACTAAAAGCAAATTGCTTTATGTTTTATAATAAAGTAATAGCAAGTTCGGGCAGCATGGTGGCGCAGTGGTAGCACTGCTGCCTCACAGCTAGGAGATCTGGGTTCACTTCCCGGGTCCTCCCTGCATGGACTTTGCATGTTCTCCCCGTGTCTGTGTTGGTTTCCTCGGGCGCTCCAGTTTCCTCCCACAGTCCAAAGACATGCTGGTTAGGTGGATTGGCGATTCTAAATTGGTGTGTGTTTGTGTGTGTCCTGCAGTGGGTTGGCACCCTGCCCAGGATTGGTTCCTGCCTTGTGCCCTGTGTTGGCTGGGATTGGCTCCAGCAGACCCCCGTGACCCTGTGTTTGGATTCAGCGGGTTGGAAAATGGATGGATGGATAGCAAGTTCTGGAATTTTTGGGTCCTCTCTTATACAGTAAATCTAATTTCTCCACTTTAAGAAAAATATTGGTTTGAGATATTGATCATGAATAATTAAGGTGATGGTAGGAAATGAAGATAGCACGATGACACAATGGTTCTGAGGTTTCTCTCTTTGCCAAGTGAGTTTTTTGCAGGGCCTCCAGGTATGCAAGTTTTGCTAATGGGTGACTCCAAATTCTCTCAGGGTTCTGCAATTACTGGGAGGGCAGTCTCTGGAACACCATAAGGGAAAAAGCTGGTTTAAGAAAACCTTTAGATTGATGAATGGAGTTGAGGCACAAAGTAAGCGTTTTAATGGAAGAGTGGCATCATGACAGAGCAGTCCTTTTCATTGGGCACACTGGCTTTCCTCACATATTCAAAAAATTTCAATTTTATGTTAAACGGTATGAGAGAGTTTAGCTGGCTTTGTGAATGTGCCCTAAAATAATGTCCAGGGTTGCTTCCTGCCTTGGAGCTTATACTTCAAGGATATGTTTAAGCTTTCCACTGCTCTGAAATGATTTCAGAAAATGGATGAACTGATGCATGATTGTTAAAATCTTTTGTATAAATCAATTACTTGATCTGTGAATAGGTGAGCTGCAGCATTGTGGACTGATTGTAGACATTGTAACAATGCTTGATCAATGCCTACATACAGAGAGAGAGAGAGGTTAGGAGCACTGGCTGATACAGGGCATTGCCGCTACATATAGAGAATAATCCAAGCACGATGTTATGAATGAATAAATGACCTGTTCAAAAACACTAAAGGAAAGAAAGGCCTTTACTTTAGCTAAACATCTTCAAATTTGAAATGGCTGGCAAAAATCACAGCTAGATTCCTAGCTGAGGATTTATGATGCATGGCAAGAGACCCAAGAGCAATGTCGAAGTTGCTTGAAATTTCTGAGCTTTATATTATATAATGCCTTCTTCTCCAGAAATGAACAAATCAAAAAATTACCCATAAACAATTTCAAACAGATTTCATGATACAAGGTAAAAGTAGGGCAAAGCATGTAACATAACATAAAACTCTCAAATTCAAGAATTAATGAATCTATGTCCTAGCAAAACTAGTAGACATCTTCTGGTCTCCATGGCTCTTGGGAAAACATAGAAGCTGTCGTTTCAGGACTGTCATTCATTTTCAACTAATAATTCAATTCCCTGTTTACACTACCTGTGTTTTTCTTCTACAGCTATGTAATGCAAGTAATCACCCGCACAGCAGTAAAATCAGTTGTATTTATGTCTCTCATTCACATCACATTTTTTAAAAATGTCACATGCAGCACATTTTCCACACAAAAACACAGCAAAATGCACCATCATCTATTCTACCTACAAGGGAACTCATTAATGTACATGAAACCTGCTTGCTTCCCCTCCAGCTGTAACCTAACAATTGCCCTTTCCTGCTTCTTAATTCCTACAGATGAGAGATCACATTCTTCATACACCATGCAGCATCCAGTTTCATTTCTGTCTCTGATGTATTTTTAGGATTTTGATTGCCAAAATTGTAATCATAAATGGCAAAATTACATAAGAAATTTAAGTAGTTTATTCCAGAGTCCCACAGCTCTTTGTGTAGAGAAGTGCTTCCTGGCTTGAGTCTTAAATGCACTTCCCCTTAATGTCCACAGGTGTCAAGTATGTGATTCACCCTAAAACTGAAAGAAAATTGCAAGACCAACTTTATCAATGCCTTTGAGGATTTTAAATATCTGGATTAGATCCTCATTTGGTCTCCTCTGCTCAAGACTAAACAGTTTAATTCTATGAGTCCGTCAGAGTAGGACATGTTCTTAAGTCCTGGGGTACGCCTAGTTGTTCTCCTCTGCACATCTTCAAGCTCTGCTATGTCTGTGTTGTACCATGGTGACCAGAACTGTCACACTATATATTTTAAGCAAAACGTCCCATGACTTATATTCAACAGCTTTTATGATATTACCTAACATTTTATGTGCCTTTATAATTGCTTCTGTATATTTCTAAGCTGATGCAAATATTGTGTCAACATGTACCCTCAAATTCTTTTCAGAGGTTGCTTCCTTTAGGGCAGTGTCCCATCTTGTATTTGTAATTGATGTTCCTTTTGCCCACATGTGGCATTTCGAACGTTTCTACATTAACCTCCATTTTCCAAGTGTTCACCCAGTTCAGAAGCTTGTCCAGGTCTTTTTAAAATTCCTTATTATCGCCCATCCCTCTAGTTTTAGCTTTACCAGGCAAATTCATATGGATATCCTCTTGCCAGGACAAACACACGCCTGCTGACTCAGCAAAATGTCAGCATGTGGCAGAAAATGAGTAAGGAGATTTTTTTTTTCTCTACAGATCTCTGTTTATAAAGTAAATGATAGGTTGGCGTATGCAGAATTAATGTGTGACAATGCTACCAGGCACAAACTAAATAATATTATAATTAAATCATTTATGTAGAGCTTTTATCAATACTCAAAATGCTATACATATAGAGAGAGCAGAACCACTTCAACCACTACCAATGTATACCACCCACCCAGATGATGTAATGGCAGCCATTATTGCGCCAGTACTCTCACCACACATTAGTTATTAGGTGGTGAAGGGGTGAGGAGAATTTGCCAATTAGAGACAAAGGATGATTAGAAGGTCAGATTAATGAGACTATGATGAGCAATTTAGCCAGGACATCAGAATAAACACTTCTCTTTCACAGCAGTGTCCCCATCACTGCACTCTGGCATCGGGATCCACACATACACCACAGGGTAAGGACCCCCTGATGTCTTCACCAACACCTCTTCCAACAGCAACCCAAGCTTTTCCTAGATGGTCTCCTTTCCAAGTAACTTCAGGTCGATAACCTGTTCTAAAGGGCAGGTGGTATGGCTGCAGACTTTTCTTCTTGTGTTAATGGCACACATTTTGCTGGAACTTAAACACCATTTGTTTCATTAATCTTTTGAGAAGAGAAACACTGCGTTTTGCTGCAAATTCAGTTACCAATTTGGCTGTTTTTGGAGATGTGAGATGAAAGGCAGAGAGTCCAGAAGAGAATCCACACAGACACGAACAACATCTGGGCAAGATATTAACCCCAGGACTCTATATCCTTGATGCAGAAGCAACACCCACCATACTACCTACAATACACATATCTAAATGTAAATATAAAACTCACAGGTAAACACAACAGTAATTCAGCATTATATGTAGGCAGCTCAGTGTTGCCATGATTAGCATTGTTGCATAACAGCTGCAGAAGAGTTTAAATCCCAAGATTTGTGTTGAGTTTTTCCTCAGGTACATCCCTACATGTGTAGGTTAAATGTATTGGTGGGACTGATCGGAGTGGTTGTGTGTGAGAGTACCTTGCAAAGGTCCACTCGACCCATCCTGGGCTTGCTTCAGCTTTGTATCTGAGGCTGCCTCCTCATGTCTCTGCAAACAACTAAATAGATGGACATTAGAGAAGCAAGGTCAATGTTGTAAAGGTGAAATTGTAACATTTTTAAACATTCATTTTATGGAAATTCAATGGAAGAAACATAAATTCAAAGTTGTACTCCCATTAAAAACAGTGTTTTTCAACATATTAGATAGATAGATAGATAGATAGATAGATAGATAGATAGATAGATAGATAGATAGATAGATAGATAGATAGATAGATAGATAGATAGTATGCATTATCTGAAAACCTCTATTCTTTAAAAGTGCAACAAAGTTTTTAAAAAGAGTTAGATCATTTTCATTGCCAATTTCTTGATGCAAAAAGCTTATGTAGCATACAGAGAATTTTGAAAATCTATTGGCAAAAGATAAAGTAGCAGGTGCAAAGATCTTAGCCTGTTTAGTTGGAGCTGATCCAAGCTTATGACATAAAAATCAATATGTATAGGCAGTTTTGTGCAGCTGACACAACCTCTGAATTGTCTGTTTTTAATGAGTTGCAGACTCCAATCAGATATGCCTTTGCATGCGTGATAAAAGCATGTGGTATATTAATACAAGTGTTTGTCCAAACATATGAAGGAGACTGGTCTCCCTTATTTTCACAGTGCTTGTTTTTTTTTTTTTTTCGCTTACATAAAAGATTTCAGCCTTACTCACACATTTTCCAAACATGATCTCCTTAAGTCAGGCTGATCAATAATAACATTCAGACCACATCTTTCCAACTGATGCACCTGTTTTAATAGGAAATAAGAGACATCAAAAAGCAGCTCCATACTGTAGAAAGCAAGCGGATACCACACAATGTTATAATGTGTGAAACACTGAGCTTTAGCTTGCAAAATGTACAGATGCATAACAAATATAAGAGCAAGACTTTGTTTTTATTTATTCCATTTTGGTGGCCTTTAGTCACCATTGCTTTTTTAATCAGTTCTGAAGCTTACAAGTGGCGACTGATTTTTTAAAAGAATTCTCTAAAGCAGTGCTTCATAGTCTTCCAACATTGAATGTGCTGTTTAAATATATGTAAATAAAATTGTAATAGTTTGTCTGTTTTCTTGTTTGCCTATCACACAAAAACAGCTAAAACTGATTTTCATAAAACTTTGTGTATGCATTGCTATTGGTCCATCTTATAATATACTCTATATAAAGTATCGACAACAGAGGCTGTAATGAGGTGATCAACTGAAAACCACATTTACCTCTCAGGAGAAATGAGGACACTGCCATGAGCACACACAAAGTTTTCTACCGGCCAAGGAAGTTTCGAAGACCATCAGTACAGAATTTTCTTCTCAACTCATTTGGATAACAATTTTATTGTTTTGCTGAATTACAGTTTTTGTCAAAGAGTACGGCATTTTGTTTCAGTGTTGAAAATTTACAGACCAAATATCTGAGTTGGGGACCCCGACCTGAAACAAAGCATTTGCAATGGAACACCAATTTAATGTCTCAATATTTAGTGCTTTCACATTTTCTGGATGCTGTTGTTGAACATGAAACAGCCATTAACTGAAAAAACGAGTCGTTTAAGGCTAAGTTCACAATGCAGCTAAAAGCAACTCTACTGTAATTTTTGCCACGTACCTTTTTTTTGGACTGCTCAAATGAATATGAGTACAGATGTCTTATAATAAAAAAATGCTCTACCTGCACAATATGAATAAAACAATTTTGTTAGACAGATACTGATTGCTGTGCTACTTTATGCAACAGCAACAACATTTATTTGTATAGCAAATGTATTGTATTTCATACAAATGATATAGCTCAAAGTGCTTTTCAAGATGAAGAAAGAAAAAGAGAAAAAATATTTAAAAATTAGGCAATACTAATTAACAAAGAACAGAGTAAAGTCCAATGGCCAGGGAAGACAGAAAAAAAAAAACAGGAGAAAAAAAAAAACAAAATCTGCAGGGGTTCCAAGGCCATGAAACGGCTCAGCCCTCACTGGGCATTCTACCTAACATCAGTGATTTAGATGAATTAGATGATGATGGTCATGTCGGCCTCTGGCCTTCAATAAATCAATATGGGGACTGCATGGTGCTTTGATCAGGTGGTGGCGGCACAATGTAAGGGTTAGTACGGATTTTGGAGCCATGATAAAAACGATAATTAAATGCATATACAGAATATCAGAGTTATACTAAAAAGAAGGTATGAGAAAGCCATGTTAAAATAATAAATAAGTGTAGCTCTTGGAATTATAAGCAGACCCTCATTTGAAGATCTAAGGGTACGATTTGGCATGTAAGGTGAATGACATTCTTAAATATAGGATGGAGCGAGATTATTTAAGACTTTGTAAACCTTAAGCAGTATTTTAAAGTCAATTCTAAATGTCACAGGTAACCAATGTAGTGACATCAGAGCTGGAGAGATGTGCTTGGATTTTCTTTTCATAGTCAAGATTCTGGCAGCAGTATTCTGCACTAGTTGCAATCGATTGATGTCTTTTTGGGTAGTCCTTAGAGGAATGCGTTACAGTAATCTAGTTGACTAAAAGTGAAAGCGTGAACTAGTTTTTCATCATCTTGCAAAGTTATAAGGGTCTAATTTTTGCTATATTTCTTAAGTGAAAAAATGCTGTCCTAATAATTTGATTAATATGTGATTTAAAATTTAGGTCATAGTCAATTCATTACCCCTAGTTATAGTATAATTATCCCTAGTCAATACAGGCAGTCCCCGGGTTACGTACGAGATAGGGACTGTACTTAAGTTGAATTTGCATGTAAGTCGGAAAAGGTACATTATTTTAATAAATGCTGTTGTTGACCGACTGTAACCAAGTGCTCTACCAATGAATGATGGAGTTTCACCTATCTCTGACCTTTTTATTATTTCTACTTTATTTTCAATGGTGATGGTTTTTCTCTTCTTTATTGTATCACCAGCACTTGCATCAGATTTGTGTTTCAGAGACATTCTTGAAGGGCTAGACAAAAGATTAAGATAAGCTCTTCTGCACAGCATTGTACATGCTATCACAGCAGGAAGGCACCCGTCATCAACATGTCTGATGTACTGACAAGAGACAACTTCCTGCTATGTGCATAACAGTACAAGCAGGCTTGCTATTGAGAATGAATGGGGGTGGCGAGGGGGGGTTCATCACTCACCCAACACACAGTCACCTCCACTACAGTATGCTGAGTGCAGCGTCCGCCCACCCAGAACGAACACGGTGCGGCAAAAGGCGGGTAGTGAAGCGCCCACACCACCCCCATTTAACAGGCAGCCACCCGAGGCACACTACAATGCTACCCCCAGCCGCCCCATTCACCATTAATGGCCTCCGTTCAGCCACAACTGGGTCACCACTTGCAGCATTACCAGCTGCCCAGTTAGAACGAACGGGGCAGTAAAACGCCCCCCTCCACTCCATCCAGCCTGTGTCTAGTCAGAAGCAGTAGATGTGGCGTCGTAGTGGGCAGGCAGCGAACTGCCCCATCAAGCTTCCGTCCTGCATACGAGCGATAGCTGTGGCCCCAGTGACTATTGGGCACCGCTTGGGCCTGGAAGCTGCCCGAGGGACACTACACTGCACGAGCAGCGAAATCGCCCCCCTCCAGCCACTGCTTGCACCGTCCCCAGGCCGAAGATGACAGAATGGCAGTTACTGAGGTGCATGCGTTGCAGCGTAGCACCGTTCGTAAGTCATAGATTGGATGTCCGTAACCTGGGGACTACCTGTAATTACCCCATAGTTTTACTACAGAATGTCTATGGATTTGTAAGCTCGTAATGACAAAGAAGAGAAACATGAGACAAAAGATCAGAGCTGTTGGTTTTTAAGCATTTATTAGTGCCGGTGTTCTGTACATAGAAACAATTTGCCCAAAGGACTGGTTAAAGTGCCATCCTTATAGGTCTGAATGCAAATTAGTGGTTACACAGCAATGTAAATCCTTTCTGAAACATTTCAATTCTGTCTTTATTTTGCTAATCACACTTCTCTATAAACATCAGATCTGAGTTATATATGAGTGAAAAACATTAACTGCAGTGTTGATGTAGCTTTTTTATGGTTTAAAATATCAAATGCAGTTTGGTTGTAAGCAGCGGTTAAACAACAGTGCAGTTGCTATCAACAACATGACAGCGTTCAAGAAAATGATCTGAAATGACAAAAATGACAATAATAATTTCACAAATTAAATTGACTTTTCAGACTTGATCATAACTATTAATCATTGTAAAATTAACAGTAAATATATATAAAAAAAAAGTTACACAGTAAACCCAGACCTATACTAATGGGATTCTGAGAAATCATTGACAATTTTTTTTTTGTTAAAAAATGTTACATTGCTGTCCTACCATTCTTTAAACTCGCCTACCACTTTGCTGAAGTCAGCAGCTATTAAAAAACAAGCATTTTCTCGCATATCAAATTAAGTTAACCCAGTGCTCTGCCTGCCCAGTTTGGTACAGTTTGAAGGAAAACTATGGAATTAACATGTGAAACATTTTGACAACCTAATGTTATTATTTGCTTATTTCTATTAACTGCATAATGTTACTTCTACCAGGATCTGCAGATGTCAAGGTGCTCTGCATGTCTTTATTAAGAGGCTTGTAGTCATTGACAATAAAAACAGATTGATCAGGAGAACAAGGAGAAAAAGACACTTCTGTCTAGCTCGCCAAGATGCTCAATTTGCCTAACATACAGTCATCCCCCAGGTAGCATTTTGCCAATTCTGTTTTCCACTGATGATTTAAGCAATGATGCTATCTTAGATATAGTTTGACAATGGCTTATTAGCCAATTTTTTGCTTTGAGAAGCACTTAGGTATTCTATTTTTCTTATCATGATGGAAACTTTTTTGTCTACCATGCCCACCCATCAGCTAGCACTGTAAAAGTATCGAAAAACCCAAATTCTAAAACGGTACAATACCAGTATTTTGGGATTTTCAGTACCAGAAATAAACGTCAGCTTTCCTCTCAATTCTATCCAACACGAGATGGGACAATTGCATTTCAGCCAGTGTTGACAAAAGGGTCAACATTTAAAAAAGACATATTCATTTGCTTTCTTGCCTTAACCCATTATAGAAATATACATGGGCAGCGCCAGGTACAAAATGGTTATAGGTAACCAAATAGTATGCTTTTCTGGTATATTGGTCTACCAGGAACAAGTATAGGATACTATCAACCTGTGGGATTGCGGGCCCATTTTCACATACCCTTCAGTATAAGCAAACTGTACTTCCTACCTCTCATAATTTCCACTACTTAAGGCCAGGAGAGCTATCTAGGTCTAACCTGCTAAGCACTTCAGGAGTCATTTCCCATTGAACAGGAAAATGCTTCTAGGCCAGATGTATTCATCTCACATGGACTCCCCTTTAGCTCTAAGTACCCTGCAATAAGCAAGATTTGCTTAGTTGTAAGAGCCTAGACTACCTTGTAGGAGTCTGAATAAATTAGGCATTAGTAGCTTGCCAGGTATAAGAAAATGTACTACCCCGATGGCACCTCTTAGTTTGGAGAACTTGAAAGTGATTTAGCATTTTTCTCTCTTGTCCTTCCCACACACAATTATCCTCAGAATCTTTATTGTTGGGGGTCCTCCTATGATTTATATTGCTGGCATCCCTGCCAGGACTAATTATAATCCATGTCCTGCCCTGTACTACGTGACACATGCTAACCCTAGCCCTGGCCATGACTACTTTTACAGGGTGTATATGATATTACTCAGAAAAGTAAGCTGTTGACTGTAAAGACACCAAAACTATGAATATGTTTTGACAAGAAGAGGTCATTCAGCATAACAGCTCATTGATTCTTATTCAACCAGCACTTCCCAAATATTATTGACTAGAGATTTTAACCTCCCCAAGGTGCTGCTTGGAACAGCAGTGCAGAGTAACTATAAATGTTTAAAGTTCTCTGTGTGAGAATAAATTTTTTAATATTTCTATTAAATTTTCCTTTTGTCGGATTCCTATAATGCTCACATTTCCTAAGTGAAAACTGTTTTTAAAGGTGACAGTTAACACTAACTTTATTGAGTTCCTTTAGGTTTTGAATGATTTTTCCTGGTCTCTATTTAATTTTCATTTGCTCAGACAGAAAAAATTGTTTTCTTCAGCATTATAGCAGATATGTTTCAGACGTAGACTTAAACTGGTTTCTCATTTCAGAGCTATCGTGAACAATTTTTCTGGAACATAGATACCATACCTATATATTTAACTTCATACGGAGTATTAAATGTCTTTCATATAGCTTAAGTATACATTTTAAAATTATACTCCCACATTGTCTGTTCAAGACATTGATAAATCCACTTATATAGGTCTAGTGTGTTTCATTTCTACCTGTAAAAAATCACCTTTATTAACATTAATTTTACTTTCACAACTGCTCAAAAACTTTTAATGCTTCAGTGCCACGTATTCAGAGATGATTCTAGATACTCTGGGGTACCCAGGTACAATATTCCATGGGCCCTCCAAATTACTCTCCCCCTGTCCCAACTTGGTAAGATTATTTATCAATATTTTAGTGCAGTCTAAACTACTAAGTTTAATAGAGATTATTTTATAGATACAAATCATTTATTTTAATTTTGTAAAAAATTTATTAATAAAACAACACAATAAATACATTTGTATTGAAAATAGAAAATCTAAGTTAAAAAGTTAATAAAATGCAAAATAAATGTCAAGCACACATGGTTATTAATAAATAATGTAAATTGCACAATATATTATTTTTTTTAAAATGAATAAATAAAGTGTACATCATTGAAATTAAAAATCAAATAATGGCTCATATGTAATTTTCAAAATCTCTGTTGGAGGACTTCAGCACCAGCAAATGCGACCACTATGTCCTCCAAAGACCTGCGAACATCATGCTCTGTTATTAAAGTTATGGCTGAAAGTCTCTTGGCACATGGTAGATCTCACACAACAAACAAGAGTGCCCTCATCAGGCAGTGTACAAATCGAATTTACTTTTACCTCCAGGTTCATCATTGTCATTGTCAGGGGCATCCAACTCTGGTCCTGGTTCGCCATGGTGGCTTCAGATATTCATTCTAAACCTTTTCCTAATCAGTGACCCGTTTTCTCTGCTAATTAACTCCTTTTCCATTCATTTTAATAGCCCTGTTTTTAAGGATTCAATCCTCTGAATTGATTTGTTTCTTCATTAAATGGCAACCAGACAGAAATGAGATGTGAAACGAGCCAACAGATGACCAGCTAAACTGAAACGTCAAAATCCAGCCAATTTCACTCCAAACAGTTTCTTAACGAGAAGCCAGTTCTTGCCGTTAATTAAAGCCGTTGATGAATATCATGCCTTGTTGTTGCTCTCATTCTGCCACAGCAGACTGCTGATTTCCTCTTTTTTCTAAGACCACCATCAAGATGACCCAGACCTTCACGTTTCTTTATTTTCAGGTTAGCTGATCATATGGCGGCTTGTTTTGTGTCTCATTAGTGTTTGGCTGTCTCATTAAGGAAAAAGAAACAACTAAGGGGTCTGAGTCAAGTCAATTAAAACTAAGGCTAAACATGTTAATCAGCAGCAAAATGGTTCACTAATGGAGAAGATGGTTAGAGTGAAAACCTGCTGCCAGTGCGCCCCACCAGGACCGGAGTTGGACACTCCTGGTCTAGATGTTTTCAGTTGCTCCTGTGCCTTTGGAGTTTAGCTGGTTCCCTGAGAGACACTTGTGTTCAAGCTTTCACTGCCAGCTGGATGATCGACTTCAGGCCATTCGTTTCTTCTCTTGGTCATATGTTAGCTTTAATTCTAACTGTAAGTTTAGAGATTCAATGGCTTTCTGCTCCTGGTTAGTTATCAGCTATTCTCCTCTGCTGCTGTATAACACTCCATTTATTATTTCAGAGTATGTGAGATGCTTCTGTGCTTCTTCTCCCGCAGTTCAACTCTAACCGCCTCCAATTAAGAATGTCTATATTAATATGGGCATAAATATTTGAATCAACATTATAAATTCTCTACTACTCACCACCTTTCTGCTTTTTCTTTTCCTTCTGCTCATTTTCTTTTTGTCCCACAGATTTGGCATTGCAATGAAATGTAAACTGATGCCTTTGGGGGACTACCCTTGTAGTTCAGGGCCCCAGACAATTATGTGTCTTTTCTGCCCTGTTACTACACTTCTGCATGTATTAATCAACTTAACTTTGTACATTTTGCAAAATTACCTCTCTTCTTTCATATATACACCTAAAAACGTGGCGTTATTAGGTGTATCTTCCAGTATGTCATCAATCCCTGCAACCTTTCTTTAAACAACTTATCTCACATGTGGCACCGTATGAATCTTTTTGCTAAAGTTATGTTTATCCATAAACAATATAAAATATGCCTGACTTTTGTTGCTTCTTTTGAAAATTCTAGTATATTACTTAAATGTTATTGTTCTAACTTAAATTTACGCTGTTTTGTAACATATCTCGACTGTATCGCTGCTTCTTATGTTTTATTTTATAATTAGTTCTATCACTTTTGACATTGGGAATATAAGTTATTTTTCCTACAATTTTCATAGATGCAGATAACAGGTTAATTACCGAATCTCTAAGTGTTTAGGTGTTTTGCTGTTGCCTGATATATTTGGCATCCTTGGTTTGAATCCCACACCCCTGTTGCTGTCTGTGAGGACTTTGCATGTCCCCCAAATGTATGTGTATTAATAATTCCTCAGGTACTTTGGTTTTGTTCCAACAAGCCAATGACAGTGTGTGGCCATTGTAATTTAGTGGTGCTCTGCCCACCTGTCTTGTGCCAAATGCTACTGGGGTGAGCTCTGGTTTCCTTTATTAATTAAATAGGATGGAGAAAGTAATGTTACTTTATATAGAATGATTCATTCATCTCTTTTAGATTTTTGTGCACTATTTTGTTCTCTGAATTACTTAAAATAGCATAGGAAATCACCATATCTATGGATATATTACTTACTTCTTCAATGGAGAAATCTGCATGGTGTAATTTCTATATTCTTATTCTTATTATATCCTTTAGAATGTATCTCCTTCCTGATCTTAATTTAATATTTTTTCCTTTTTTTCTATGTAAATAAAGAAAAAAGTTATTTTGACATAATTCTTTACATTGTTAGCAATATTCTATAAATGCTTTTGCTAAGGTTAAACTCTTTTAAAACATATGAACTAATTTGTTCATATGCTTTATAGTTCACTGTGATGTTATATCTTCTTATAGCGTTTTCCTTAATGTGTAATTAATCACAATGATTTATGTTAGTAATATAACTGATTGTAATATTATGTCACTCTTTGTCATCCGGTTCTTTGACGATCTCATCGTTTAGGTGCCATTCATAGTTTAACATTATAAATTCTTACGTATTTTCATTTGTTTCCATTTATTACGAATTTCCATTTTTTTAATTTTTCCCTTATTATTTCATGTCAAATTAAATCTCCAATGTACTATTAAACAAATAAAATTCAAGTATGACTAAAATACATGCAATATCAACAAAAACATAAACACAGAAGCACTATAAAAGTGTCAACCATGGGCCTTTTTTGCATCATCCTGGGTTTGGAACATGTTATGAAAGACAGAGAGATCTTGCACATGATTGCTAATGTCTGTTGCCACATTGTTTTAAATAGAGCAAAAGAGCAGGAAATGAAGACAGATTTACAGGTTTTCTTCCAAGTTCTGCTCTTTCTGGCTTTGGCTGAAAAAGAAGAAGAGTAAGTCACTATGTCACAGCTAAATCCTTCAACTGCTGTTCTTCTTCATAACAGACAGAATTAACCTGCTGTAAAACAAGACGAGGGACAAGACAAAAATTTGAGGAGTTTCTTCAAGTGTTTTCTAAAGGAAAGGAAAAAAAATCAAAATCAGGTGAATCCAAAGATGAATTTTAAGCTTTTTTGAAGTTAATTCCATACATTAATCACAGTCACTTATAAAATATATACTAGCTGTCCCCTGCAGTTTTGCCTACGTAGAAGTGAAATAGGACAGCAAGGAGGGCCCTGCCCAATTCCCTACTCCTGATGTCGCTCTTCCCCCTCGCCTGGGCCAACAGTCTTTGTCTCGGATTCGCCCAAATATATCGCATATGTAAGCAAACTATGATTCTTAACGCAATGTTAATGTTGTTCGCTAGCTAAGCAGACATGCCCTGAGGCTGGCGCGTGAGTGAGGAGGGCAGCAGCCCCCTACCATCAGCCCGCTGCATGTCTCTCGGATTCACGCAAATAAATCGGTACCACAAGCAAACTTTGGTACTTAGCGCAAAATCAACCAGAATGTTCAAGCAAATTATAGAAAAAACCTGATCTAAATCCGTGAAAAGCAGATAGACAGACAGACAGATTTTGGATTTTTTATATATATATATATATATATATATATATATATATATATATATATATATATATATATATATATATATATATATATATATATATATATATATATATATAACTGCTCAAAAAATTAAAGGAACACTTTGAAAACACATCAGATCTCAATGGGAAAAAGAAATCCTCCTGGATATCTATACTGATATAGACTGGGTAATGTGTTAGGAACGAAAGGATGCCACATCGTTTGATGGAAATGAAAATGATCAACCTACAGAGCCCTCAATTCAAAGACGCCCCAAAACTCAGAGTGAAAAAATTATGTGGCAGGCTAGTCCATTTTGCCAAAATTTAATTGCAGCAACTCAAAATTGTACGCAGCACTTTGTATGGCCCCTGTGTTCTTGTATATATGCCTGACAACATCGGTGCATGCTTCTAATGAGATGACAGATGGTGCTGTGGGGGATCTCCCAGATCTGGACCAGGGCATCACTGAGCTCCTAGACAGTCTGAGGTGCAACCTAATGGCATTGGATGGACCAAAACATAATATCCCAGAGGTGTTCTATTGGATTTAGGTCAGGAAAGTGTGGTGGCCAGTCAATGGTATCAATTCCTTCATCCTCCAGGAACTGCCTGCATACTCTCACCACATGAGGCCAGGAATTGCCGTGCACCAGGAGCCACTGTACCAGCATAGGGTCTGACAATGGGTCCAAGGATTTCATCCTGATACCTAATGGCAGCCAAGGTGCCTTTGTCAAGCCTGTAGCGGTCTGTGTGACCCTCCATGGATATGCCTCCCCAGACAATCATTAACCCACCACCAAACTGCTCATGCTGAATGATGTTACAGGCAGCATAATGTTCTCCATGGTTTCTCCAGACCTTTTCACTTCTGTCACGTGCTCAGGGTGAACCTGCTCTCATCTGTAAAAAGTACAGGGCACCAGTGGTGCATCTGCCAATTCTGGTATTCTATGGCGAATGCCAATCAAGCTGCATGCTGCTGGGCAGTGAGCTCAGGGCCCATTAGAGGACATGGGGCCCTTGGGTCACCCTCATGAAGTCTTTCTGGTTGTTTGGGCAGAGACATTCACACCAGTGGCCTGCTGGAGATCATTTTGTAGGGCTCTGGCAGTGCTCATCCTGTTTCTCCTTGCCCAAAGGAGCAGATACTGGTCCTGCTGATGGGTTATGGACCTTCTATGGCCCTCTCCAGCTCTCCTAGAGTAACTGCTTGTCTCCTAGAATCTCCTCCATGCCCTTGAGACTGTGCAGGGAGACACAGCAAACCTTCTGGCAATGACACGTATTGATGTGCCATCCTGGAGAAGTTGGACTACCTGTGCAACCTCTGTAGGGTCCAGGTATCGCCTCATGCTACCAGTAGTGACACTGACTGTAGCCAAATGCAAAACTAGTGAAGAAACAGTCAGAAAAGATGAGGAGGGAAAAATGTCAGTGGCCTCCACCTGTTAAACCATTCCTGTTTTGGGGTCATCTCATTGTTGCCCCTCTAGTGCATCTGTTGTTAATTTCATTAACACCACAGCAGCTGAAACTGATTAACAACCCCTCTGCTACTTAACTGACCAGATTAATATCCCATAAGTTTCATTGACTTTATGCTATACTCTGATTAAAAGTGTTCCTTTAATTCTTTTGAGCAGTGTATATATATATATATATATATATATATATATATATATATATATATATATATATATATAATTAAATGATGAATGTTAAATATAATGAGAAACAGCACTAGATATACCCTGTTTTCTTAATATGACACACACATTTCCAAGGCACGGACAATGAAGCCCCCGGACATCATTTTCACGCTGGCCCAGAAGCTTTCGCCTCTTCTGCCCTGCAGGAAATATTAAAAGAAAACACACTGGAAGTCAGCATTCAATCTCAAAATGACAGGATAAAGCATGGAGCACCGAGAAATGGGAGAAAGAAGGCCTGTGGAGAGACAGCACCAGCATTTGAAATATTTATTTTCTCCTTTTACTTCACCATATTAAATAACCCTTCACCATCTCCTTTTGTTTCCTCCACATTACAGAACTCATAGCTCAAATTGTTTTAAATGCCTGCTTAGTACTGTTAAAATACAATTTAGAAAGTTAGAATATGTATCGTTCAGGTATAACAATATGCCTTCTGGCTTGGCTAATGGTTGTTGTTTCACTGATCATCACATTGCTTCTCAAAACCAATACCACATTAGTAAGGTGGCACCTGGGCAAACAAATGATAAAAGTTTGCAATTTGTCCCTAAACATTGATTCCATTTTGTTTGTAGAAGGGGTGGACTTGATGTTTTCCAATGTTGTCCAGAGATATAATTGTGTAAATTTTATGGTTTAGCATATTCTGAAAGTATACAAAACACTTGCATTGCTTAGAAAAAAACACTGTAAAAGTTAAATAACTGAGAGAACTTTGTCAAAGAGATTGTGAATGTAAGTTCTTTCACCTTCTTCAGTAAATCTTAAATTTATTTTGGTGTAAAGATTTTCTTAAACGTTCAACTACATAGCCACCAGTGACATCTGTTTTTATTCAGTAACCTTAAAATACAGCACTGTATAAGCTACAGATTTTTTGGGTTGCCAGTTGGGCCAAACATTACCGAGCTCTGTCTAAAGATAACAACTCAGGAAGCCCCTTTACAGGCCTTCATGGTGTTTTACATCGATAATGTCTTAAGAAAAGAGCGGCTTTTGCATCAGACATACTGGAGATAAGGACCTAGGTGGGACTGGAAATATCTGTGCTGTTTCTTAAGCTCTTAAGCTCTGACACATGTGGCATAAGGCACCATCTGCTAACGTATATGCAGTATATCAAAATACAATGCTGCGAAGGCAGGCAAGGAACAAGAGCAGAGTTGCCATTTACTTGATCTTTAGTCAAAGTTTTTTTTCTTCTTTCAAATAAGTGAGATTCCTTTTAATGTGATGGATGCCATATCCAACCACATTTCCTACACCCCCAGCCATCCCACTCCATTTCACTGAGCTCTTTTTTATTCCCATTACACACATAAAAAGAATACAGTCACCCTCCTGGATTGCAGACTGGCATCAAGATCCCAAACTGAGCTATTATCATTAGAGCCCAGATTTCTACTTTGACTGCATGATCAGGCTGTCAAGCTGCATTCCAGCTGCTTGGGCACCACATGTTTAGTAATCATTAGAAATGTGAGGGGTTACAGATAATCTGTGCAAAGCATAAGATAGCAGAGAGTGACAGGTGATTTAGGTCATAAAATTGCTAAGGCACTGGTCAGTATGACAAACTTATAGATGAAAAGTTGAATTACTCACAACTGCAAGCTTTCTTTGTAAGAATAGGTTGCACACATCTAAAAGTACAATACGAAGGAGTAGTCAACCTTCTCAGCACCTACTTTGCTCTCTTATTTTAATGTGCAAAGTTAGCAATACGCTTTCTTCTGCCTCTATAACCATATGGAACTTATAGTTAATGAAGATGAACAGTTAGGAGCCAAAGCTTTGCCAAATTGCTGTTCAAAATTTCAAAGCAACAAATATATATTAAATACATGGAGCATCAGGTTGGTGTACCTGGTAGGTCCCATGGGAAGATGCTTTCTGCCTGGAGCTAACGTTTTCTCCTAAGTATTATTACTATTTGTATCTCTCTCACTGCATTTGATTTCAATGGAAAATTCTACTGTCAGCAACCTGCAGTAGGCTTCCAGTTTTGTATTTATGTCAGCTTTGTTATCTTCTTCATATTGTTACTTGGAATTAAATTAAAATATTGATATACGATGGCATGTGCCAGTCTGAACAAACCCCAGAATTTTTTGCCTATAACCACAAATGTAAGAACGATTGAAAATCTAATATTTCCAGAAGTTTATGCAACAGTGCAACAATACAGCACATTTAACATTTATGACAGATTATTGCTTTGGAGGGAGTCACTTATTTTACTGAAATATTTAGGTAACAGATGCTTTTATGCAAAGAAAATTAAATGAAAGTAGAAGTGAGGGAACCAAATAGCTCAAATTGTATTATTTTATTTCCAATGAATGTGCTGGTTTGCTGACAAAAATGCAAAAACAAAATAATAATAATAACAATAAAGGATATTTAGATACTGTTTCTTAACATACTGGCTTTTTACAGCGGCACAAGAAAGATTAATAATGGAAACGTTTAGCATGCTGTTTATCTTTTTCTATACTGTATACTGTTCACATCACATGTACCACCATGAGGGTGCCTCTTGAAAGCTACTCCTGCCCACAGCTTTGTTCTATCCAGGTGTTGGAAAAAAAGTGAATTCCGCTAACAACCTGCAGTGTCTGGCAACGATCCTAAAATGCCAAGAGAGGAGCATCTGGGGGGAAGGGCAGCATGACTTTATGACAGCAAATGCTAGCTTAGCTTTAAACGTTTCATTGGCTAAGTAATAATTTCTTCTGTTCATCATCAAGTGCATATAATCCAGCTCAAAATCAGTGGGCAATAAATTCAATTCAGTTCAACTGCATTCAGTTCAGTTCAAAACAAATTATTTTTTAAAGCACTCTTTCACTAAAAAACATTTAGAAACGTTTAAATCCTAGACCACTATAAACTACTTTTATATGTATATATTGTTATATGTATTATATATATTATTATTTTTCTTCTGCACAGCACACAGTGCACCAATAACCCACAAGGCTCAGTCCTTCTCACTTTCTCTTTTACTTCACTGCCACCTCCACCCCTCTCTTGAAAGATCTGTCCTCTTCCACCCGACTCCAGCTCCCCAAATGGAGTGAGGCAGCCCCTTTTATAGTGCACCAGAAGTGCTCCAGTGTTTCCTGATTAACCTCCGGCAGCATTTTGGTGTTGCCAAAGCACTGCTTGTGAATCCATCTCCTCTTCAGGCAGTACTTCAGGCATATCTTGTTTCTGGAGGTGTCCAGGCGCCCCCTGGCAGTGGCCATGGACTCCAACAGGTTTGAGCTTCTAAGCCCCAAGCCTGTGGCTCCAATACAACCCAGGGGGGCTGCCCTGTCATATCTTGGGGTATAAATTGCCCTTCTCCTGGTCCCATGCTCCTCCAGGTCTCCCAGTAGGGCACGATCCCGGGTCATCCATCACAATATATATATATATACACAAGCGATTAGGGGGCAGCTAATGGACCCAACGAGCCACACAAAACCACAAGATGGGGGACTAAGACAGCGTGTTAACACATCTCTCTTTGTTTTAACAGGAACAATAAACAACAAAAACCCACGGCACCTTGAATTTCTGTCAAAAGCCTCGTACAGACATCCGAGCCGCTTCCGTATTATTTCTAAAACCCCCTGATGATGTCACCACTGTCCCAGGATCCTCAAGTCATCCTCCCATCATTCCTACTCCCGTTCTCCATCACATAAATTCTTCCGTATTACTGCCATTCTCTGTCAACTGTATATTACAAACCTGACCGTCACGTTCTTACTATGGTTTACAATATACTGGGATGGAATCCCCAACTCTTAAACTGTGTTTCTGTGTTTTCTTCACAGATTGGCGTATTTGGCAGGATTTATTGTCCGGAAAATGTCAGGAGGACAGGACCTGAATACTGTGTTGAGCACATTTATGACAGAGCTCAAAAATGTGAAGGTTGAGCTGCTGGCTATGTGGACCGAGTTTGCGGAGTCAAACAGCTCATCAGGTCCTTTAGCTGTCCTCTAATCAATCGTGTGTGACCATATATATATATATATATATATATATATATATGTGCATGCTCTCCAACCTGACCTGACCTGAGCTGATTAATTATTTGAGATGCCTGTTTCAAATACAAGCAATTCCAAAATGTTATTCTCAGATTGGTTTTTTTTCTTACAGAAGCTGAAATAGTTCAATAATGATTTTGGGTATGAATACTCTCAGACATGGATCTCAAACTTAGCAGTCTGCAGTTTGGTACTTTCAATTCAATTCAGTATGAAGGCAAACTACTATCATAAACTTTACTCATTACTAATTACATAATGCACATAAAGAAACACAGTAAAACAAAGCAGCTCCAAACTGATTAACATAAACAAATCCTAACAATATATGTCCATTAATAGTACTGTTGCGCTTTGGAAAGGAGATTGCAGTCAGGAGCATCCCTGAAGATAATTTTCACATTTTATATATTTTTCAGAATTTTATGACTGTCTATTTGTACAACCCTGTTACCAACAATTAAATATTCAAACTAAGGACAAGTTTTTTTAAGAGAGATTTATTCATCTTTTCTCATTTACTCAATGTGCTTACATTAACATCACCCATTCTCTTTATAGTAAATAGAATTCCAGTTGGAATTACAGTCTGCAAACAACAGTCAATAACATGTTAAGTGTAGATTTGTTATTTATTAGGTAAATGCCTTTCCAAGGCTCCTTCCGAACAAATATCTAAAGCAGAAATATTAAGATATTTTGCAGTAGACATGTAGGCAGGTAGAGAGACATCCATGAGATCACAATGTGAGTGAGAGCCATGAATTAAATTGAAAACTTTTTGGCTTGAAGTCCAATGCTATAACCATGAGGCAACACTGTGCCTAACATGAAGTTAATTTTGTGGAAGGATGTTAGTGAAAATAGAGGAAAAGAGAAGAGCAGGAGTACTAGTATTGTCACGTGTACAGAGTGCTGTAAAATTATTACTTGCATGTCAGACCCACAGGCGACCTGTTCCCCTACTCCAGCAATATAATGACATGATCTTAATTCAATCCATCTACTGATCAAAACGTTATAAAGCAATGCTGAACTTACTACCAGATTAAGCATATTTAGTATCTGGATGAATGTACTGTATGCAGTACATACCATAATAGTACTTTTTGTAGAGACAAAAACTCTTTCTAACTGGGTTAATTTTCAGAACAGCACAGTTTTGTGATGGACTGGAACGATATGAACGTAGGACCTCTCAGGATCCTTTAGAAAAGAATAATAAGACTGTCTATGTGTGGTGTCTCAAATTCTGACTGCTCTCTCTTTCTCTCTCTCTTCTCTCTTCTCTCACAGTACACAGTTATGAATATGTCATTCATTTTTTACTCCCCAGCCTCAGAAGAAGTGAGCAGACATACAGCTCTGGATAAGGTTATTAAGGGGAGTCTCTGTCCCTTCTGATCTTACATTTAATCCCTTTTCCATTGGTATATACTACAGGATATACCAATGACTATTATTATTATTATTATTATTAATATAAATAATATATGTACCATATGATCTGATTCTGATCTGATTATCATTCATCACCTAGATATATGCACCTTTTGATCATCATGCACATTATTACAAAAGTCAAATGCTAAATGTTAGAAAAAACGTTTGCCTGAAGTTTTACATTTCAAGGTGACATTGTGGTTACTTTTGCTTCTGTACATACATTTACATACCCTGGCAGAATTTGTATGATGTGTACCACACTTTAGGATAAAAGGACTAAAAATGACTGATCAGGCAAAAAAATTTCATTTACTTTTAATAGAATCCAAGTTAAACTATAAGGCATCACAGAACAGCACAACCATTAAACAAGACATGGTAATAAGGAAAATAATAAGATTGTCCCTGTTCAAAAGTTTGCATACCCTTAGTTCTTACTACTATTTGTTGCCACCTTAGCATCAATAATGGCATGCTGTCTTGTGGGTAAGGCCCTTGATTTTCTTGACAAAAAGCCTCCAGGTTCTGTAAATTCTTGTGCTGCCTTGCATGAACTGTACGTTTGAGATCTCCCCAAAGAGGATCAATGAAACTAATGTCAGAACACTGTGATGCCCACTCCAGTACCTCCACTTTTTCTGTTGTAGCCACACAAGGGTCAACTTGGCCTTGTATTTTGGATCATTGTCATGTTAGAAGATCTAAGTGCATCCCATGGGCAGTTTCTGGACTGATGAATGCAAGTGGTCCTCCAGTATTTTCCGGTAACCTGCTGCATTCATCTTGCCATCAATTTTCACTAAGTGACCTGTGCCGCTGTAGTTCATACACACCCAGAACATTAGTGATCCACCTCAATGTTTCATAGTAAGAGTGGTGTGCTTTTAATCATGGGCCTTGTTGCATCCGCTCGAAACACAGCATTTATGGTTGTGACCATAAAGTTCAATTTTGGGTCTCAACACTCCAATGGACTTTATTCCACAAGTTTTGACGCTTGTCTAGATGTTGTTTGGCATATTGTAAGTAGGCTGCTTTGTGTCGGTGGCACAATAAAGGATTTTTTTCTTGCAAAACGACCGTGCAACCCATTTTTGTTCAAGTATTGTGCATCTTGAAACAGCAACACCACTTGTTTGGTGAGAAGCCCGTATCTCAGCTGAAGTGGCTTGTCAGCTCAACAAATCATCCTAGCAGCTGTGGCTGAAATTTTGGTTGGTCTACCTAATTGTGGCCTGGTAACAACAGAATCCCAAACTTTCCCTAACTTTATCAGAGTCTGAACCCTACTGACAGGCATTTTTTAGATCACTGGATATCATTTTATATCCTTTTACTGATTTTATACAAATCAACAACCTTTTCTTGCAGGTCCTTTGACAGTTCTCTTGCTTTCCCCATGGCTTAGTGTCCAACAAAGTCAGTGCAGCGTTGCATGAATTTAAATTGACTATTTATGCACATACACTGATTACAATCAAAAAGGTTACAGGTATCTCTATTAATTACCCTTAAATTTAACCTGTGTGTGTCAACCTTTGTTTTTGTTATCGGTCCCAACATTCAAGGGTATGCACATTTTTAATCAGGCCCGTTTGGGTGGTTTCAGTTATCATTCTGTTTTAAAAAGGGCCCACACAATTATGTGATAACAAATCGCCTCGCCTGAACATACTCCTTAATTAAAAGGAAAGCTTTCTGCCTCATTACTTATATTTTCCAAACAATGGCCAATAATTCAAAAACTTCTGCCAGGGTATGTAAACTTATGATCACAATTACATCCAACATCCTGGATTTAAATCCTGTAGTAATGCCTATGTGCAGTTGGCACATTCTCCCCAAGTCTCCTTGAGGCCATGTCACATTTTCCATCAACTTTTAGTTATGCCTTCATTTACATAATCTTAGTGAAGTTGAGGCAGTTGGTGGCATGCTCCTGTGAAGGCCAGTCGCATATTGTGACATGCCCAGTGACTTACTCCAACCAGTCCATAACTCACCCTGACTTGTTTGAATTTGTTGTCTTTGGTCAAAGGGGTGGGCTGTGTGTGCATGAGAGCTGACAAGCAATGAATGCTCATCTGGAAGTACAATGCATATAATGTAGCGATGAGGAATAAGAAATGAGGATGTTTTGAATCATACAAGCATAAGAAACCCTTCTCTGTCTGATATCTCATATTTAACTTATCATGCTAAAATTGAAAAAAGAATAAAAAACAGGACAGGATTGTGGGTGAACTTGCCATGGACCCTTCATACAGCATTGGGTCTATCAGGCAGCTTTCTATTGAAATCATCAAATGCAGTCAGCAAGTCTGACTTATCCCACAACTAGAAATCACTAAATGTTCCATTGGATTTAGACATTCCATTTGTTTTGTTATTATTTTTAAATTTCAGAATTGAACTTTGCTTTGCTTTTGCACAGCCATTACTTACAGTATAATGAAATGCCAACTGGCTTATGGAAAGTGTCAAAAGTCTTGCCGACATAAGCAAAGCAATAATCATACAATGCAATACAATTTATTTTTCTATAGCCCAAAATCACTTCTTGTGTGATTTTGAGCTATATAAAAATGAATTGTATTGTATAAGCGGACATTGCATGTTAATGTTAAAAATTATAACTATTCGGAATGTGGAATTCATTAATATGATGAATCTTGTTAACACTCTGCAATTGCTATCTCTTGGTTTCTCGTGGATGGTTTAAGCTTAGCTCCCACTGTAACAGTAGAGATTGTCATGACTACTGTATGCATAACTAAAACAAAAACACGAATACAATTTAAATTATAACAAGCTAATCGTTTATATTGCCTATTTGAAGTCTGATAGCTAACAACAGGGATTTATTCAGATACTTACTGTATATGAGTATTTTCAGCTAAGATTGTATGCTTTTACTAACCCCAAGAGATGTTGATTCTTCATGACAATGTTCGATTTTCTGCCCTCTGGTAAAACAGAGTTTACTCTTTTTATTTATTTAAACCAGTTGCTGCTGTTTTGATTCTGGTTGTAATCAGCCAATCATCCAGCCATTCGTTTCAAATGTACTGAGTATCAGAGTTGGAGGTCATGGGAGAGGCAGCGGCTGATGTGGCAGCAATGGAAGCATAATAGAAATACTCCCTGAATGAGACACCAATCCATCACAGGCCACCCATGAATACATCAACATTAACACTCATATCAGAATAATTTGGAAATATCTAATGACAGGTCTTTGTTGTGTGGGAAGAATTTGGAATCTCTGTAAGAAACAAAAAAGCAAGCTGTAGATAGAAGGCACCCCAGCCCACAAGAAAACAAGAACTCCAAGTGTTGTTATAATTTGATATTTATTTTCAACATTCCCTTTCTTAGACAAGGCATTCAGAAATTGTTTTACAAAGAAAGTAACCACAATTCTACTAAAATTAGAATTAACAGAACATTCATTTAAGCTGTGTGGAATTACTAAATGCAGAGCAGTCAATCAAATAGTGTTTAACATTCATTCAAGAGTCTGACACATCTGTGTTTTCCACTACAGGGTTTGATGTTGCCAGAGCTTATGCCATCAGTATTCTGTGACTATTCACTCCCACGCACACACACATACTACTCACTCACTCAAAAAGAGACAATTAAACTAACATGCAAATATTTTGGATATGGGAGAAAACCTAGCAGACCTGGAGGGAACTGAAATGGACCCTGGGAGAACATTTAAATTGCACACACAGCCATGAATCAAATATACTGTAGATCTTGTAGCTGTGACCCATCGGTGTTAACTACTGTACCACCCTACATGAAACTAAATATAACATCCAGTTTCTACAGCCTGATTTTTTAAGAGCAGAAATCCATTCAAGCAGCAAGATAGGAATAAACACTGGATGGGATACTGTACATTACAGCTATTCAAATTTGACACTGAATAAGAGCAAAATGCAAATACACATGTATTATATGCGTGAAACTAAATAACAAAACTAATAAATATTAACAAAAATAGTTAATCTGGGAAAATACGATATACTCACTTGCAATAAGAAGTATTTATCTCTCTGTTTGGTTACTGGTTTGATAAAGCCGTAAAGGACATGAATTACTCTGTTTAAGTGTAGGAGCCACATTGTATAAATCTAGTAAGAGTCAACAAAACTATAGCCCTAGCCAATTGTAAAGGGGGGAAAGATAGTGCTTTTACAGTTTGTTAAATAAGACATGTGACATTTATTTTCCGCGATGTCTTAATATAGTAATGTAGGATTATTTAGATAAAATGCTGCTTTCAAGTGAATACAAATGTAGAGCTTACAGGAAAAAGTTAAAGAATTTAAAATGGCTGGGATGAGTAAGTGTTTTCCAGGAAGAAACCAAGTTAAGGGCTCATGGAACGTATTCAGAGAGAGCAATGAATCGGCTGACGGAATATTGTAAATGCTAAAAAGCAACCTCAGATATCCCCATGCAATGGTTAACAGATTGTTCAACTTTAGGTTTAAGATAAAATCGAGTGTATAGGCTTGTAGAAGATATGAGATAAGCAACTGAGACGTTTTCAGTTAGTATATCATTGTATTAGCTAAGTGGCAATGTTTGATAAGAAAAACAAAACTACTGATAAGTTAACAGTTTTAGCGTTATGCAACTATTGCTTTGTTTCTGTAAATCGTATGTGACCAGCCCTCAACGCATTGTACAAATGAGAGAGTGTGAAAGCAGTCCAGGGTCTTGAAGTACTTTAAGGTTCTTTAGGATCTCTCTCTCTAGCTCATTCTTTCTCAGCTGCTTTTGATTCTCCTGACATGAGGTTCGCTGTGTGATTCTTTCAAGTTCCCTCTCCTTCTGAAACTTACCACCCGCAAAGGCTCATCTACTCTTCTGGTTTATGCAACCTGCAGCACTCACTGACTCTGTAACTGCTCAAGGTGAATTACCTGATACAAAACTAACTGTGTGACATCGATTTGAATCGCTCAGTTTGTATATTTTCACCCATTTTAACTTCCGTTTTTTGATATGTCTGGATCCTCTGCAAATAAACATAGGTTTCGATAGAGTTTATTATTAATGAAGCGAGCTTGTTTTTTTTTATGACACAAGTAATCACTGAGGAGTTAGTGGATGTTCATGCCTAATGAAGATACTGCAGCAAAGTGTGGTGATGTCCTTGTTAGTCCTCTTAGTAGAAGAAAACTAGGAGCAGACCATGAGCTGTGATCCTAGCAGAGTGCACTTGGCGTCATTGATGTTTCCAGGGGTGAATATTACATATGTGAAGTACAATATAGGGCAGGGGTCCTCAATCCCAGTCCTGGAGAACCGCAGTGGCTGCAGGTTTTTGTTCTGACCTGGTTGCTTAATTAGAAAGCAATTCTTGCCAATAAAGCACTAACAAGCTATGAAATTAAATTAACTCTGCTATGTCAGGTCATTCTCATATCCTAGATTTTCTTTTCCTTTCTATCATGCAAATGATTTGAAGGCTAAAATGGACGAGTAATTCTCAGTCCTTCACTTTTTTCTCTTAATTTTTCTTCCAAGTATTTAATTAAACCCAATAGTGCAGATAAATACACACAGGTGTAAATGTAAATAAGCTAAATGGAGAAATGCTGCTCTCTCTTGTCATTTGCATGTTATTGATAATAAGGAGCAATTAAAATAGCTGTTCAAGACAAAATTAAGCAATAAGGGCTCAAAATCACTAAAGTGAAGCAGAAGTGTTACTTTAGCAATAAGTGCTTTTTATTAAGCAACTGCGTTGGAGCAAAACCTGCAGCCACTGCGGCTCTCCAGGACCGTGATTGAGGACCCCTGATATAGGGGCATTTCTTCTAAGAGGCTAGTGTAGTGCATTTTGCGACAATCCAACAGCTTTCATGATAAAACATATTTTATATGGCTCCTGTAAAATACAACCATTTCATCATTACGGTACAATTGATATTTTCAGTTTATGGTGTAATTTGCTCTATTATATGGGTTATGTATATGGTGGCACAGTGGTGGCGCTACTGCCTTGCTGTAAGGAGACTTTGGCTCACGTCCCAGGTGTTCCTTGGGTGAAGTTTGCATATTGTCTGCGTGGGTTTCTCACAGGCACTCCAGTTTCCTTACACAGACCAAAGACATGCAGGTTAGGTGAACAGGCCTTGTTAAATTGGTGTGTGTTTGCTGTGTGATGGACTGGTGCCCTGTCCAGGCGTTAATCCTGTGATGCGTCTAATGATTGCTGGGAGAGGCTCCAGCTGTCCTGTATCCCTGCTCTGGATAAACAGGTTTAGATACTGAATGGATGTAATCTACATATGTAAATTAATGTGTTGTTTTCTCACTGTGTCATCATCTGTTACATTCATAGTGAGCTCTCATTTACAAATTTCAACATTACTCAGTATATGATGAGTCCTTCATCGTAAAGCCTCACAAATACTTAGACACTCAACTAACTTCTTCACCCACCTTTTTCTGACTATTTAACTTTGGTTTTAATTTTCAGGAGCTAAATAAAATAAATAAATTATATAAACACTGTTTGATTGTATTTTATATTAGCTTTAGTATTTATACAGGCTAAGATGTGCAATAACATAGCTGAAGATATCATATTTCTATGAAATTTCCATCAAAATAGGAATTATAGAAAAGCTGTTTTGAAGTAAATCTACAGATGGAAAGTATAAAATCAATTGGATACTAGCTTTTTATTAATAGTACAATCAAGACAATGCATTTTGAATTATGAACCACACAACATTCTTAAATGACAATTTCGTTTTACGGCAATTATAGTAATGAAACTTACAAAATGAGCAATTATTCAATCTGAAGCATAGAAGTCATTACATAGTGTCTGCAGTGCGCACCTAAAATAGACTCCAGTGTAAGCAAGAAGATTTATACTAATTGGAAACAACTCCTCAACTTCTCTCTAATTTGTGCTTAGCACTGACTCCCTCTACAGTTGATTTGCTGAAAGAATTGTCTTTCCTTCTTTTACTTTGTTTAACATTCTGTAGACTAAATTTTCATTCAGTTTTCTGCAGACACAAAGCAGGAATGACGTTTCAGAAGCTGTTCAGTACCCATTCTGTCAATGTGAAGGTGAAATCATATAAATTGTTCAAGGGGAGAACATAAAAAGTCAGGTTCTAGCTGTTTCAGAAGCTGCATATGTCCTACTTGACAAATTGTTAGATATACATTCTTGTACTATAATAATGACTAGAGAAGGGGCGCAGGCCTTGTAATTTGCAGTGCCTTTGAAGATGACTAAGGGAGTAATTAGTCAGAGACCTTTAGCTTTTGCTGCTCAACTAGTTTCTATCCTCATCTTTTCCTTTTAGGGTTTATTATCTGTGATTTATGCCATCACAAACATTAACGGACGCTCTCCTGCCATTCGAAGGTTGGCAGCACCCCAGAACAAACGTGAAAAGGCTGTGCAAAGTAATAATAAATTATCTGTGGGTCCTGTACATACCAAAGTTGGCCTCATTCATTATAGCTTCCAAACTTTGCACATTCTAATGAAGTAAAATGTCCTGTCTTCAAGAAGCACAACATCATAGTCTCAAGAAATGCATACCCAGAGTCCAACAACTGTGATTTTGAAAGTGAGGGGGATTGTGGCAACAGTGTCACTATGAATAGGTTTGTGGACATAGTTCATTTGTGGAGTACAGGTGTAAAATACGACAACATGCTCAACTTGATGATGTTTGCCTATTACAAAGGAATATCTTTCCTAAGCAGAAACCATTAAGAGAACTGCTATCCGTTTCCTTCTTGATCAGGGTTTTGGGTGGCTATCACTTACCTCAATAGAAATGGATGAAAGACATGTTCAAACTTTGGTCCTTTAAAAGGTCACGTTCACACACACATTTACACACTTGGGTCAGTTTAGAGTGGCCAACCAACCAACAGTTGTAGGATACTTGGGCTCCAGATGGAAACTTAGAAGAACCCAGTGGCCAATCTACACACAACTAAAAAGTGGACTGGGGTTGAACATGTTTTGCCAACTGTACAATTGCAGTAATTAAATAAAAGTTTAAATCAAACAGCAAGTCGATATTTTACACAACAGCATTCAGAAGGGATCCATACCATTCAGGCATATCTGTTCCCCCAAAACTCTACTCTCTAATCAATGCTGAGATTGAATCATTATGTGTGTGTAACATCAAAGTGCATCATCTTCATAGGTAATTGCCACACAGATCCAGAATTCCACATTCTCTCTATGGAATTTTCCTATATTCCCCTTGCTTGTGTAGTTTCCTTAGGTCTTCCACTCACATTCCGTAAATTTGCTTTATATTAATTGGTGATTCCAAAGCGCAAAGTGTATCTGGGTGACTGAGCCATAAAAGAGACTATCAGGCTCCTGCATTGCATACACAGCTGCCAATACAGGCCGCAGGCCCTGACGCTGAGCTGGATGAAGTGGGTTTGAGGATATTATGTTATCATCTTATCATTGGTCAGATAAATCTTGAAGCTCCAACTGTAAAAGCAGTAAGAGAGCCGAATGAATCTCAGCAAAAGAATCAAGTTCTTTACTTATACTTAAGCCGTTGACTTTCTCTGCAGTTGTTGTTAACATATCAGTGACTGACAGTCATCAATATCTGGAACGCATTAGCTAGTCATGCAATGGGGGCAGACGCTCTGGACGTTTTTAAGAAGAAGGCAGGAGTTAATCCTGAGGATAAACAATTTCCCACATGGAAGAGGGTTGTCTTGCTAGTCTTGGACTCAAGAGAGATTTTATTTTGCTCCCTGTTCAGACAACACTCTGAAGTGCCTGCTCTTTTGTCTCTTTGCATGCTGGAACTTGTGTAAATAACAGATCCAAAAAAAAAAGTGTTTAGGAAACCTTTTGGTTGGTTGACTGTTTTAATGCTATATAAAAAGATACTTATTACACTTACTTGAATTAAGGGAACGGTCATTGTAATGAGACGTTGAATGCAACTGGAAATGTTTGTAATGAATTATACAGTACTATTAATATGGTAAACTTCAGGACAAACATTTCAGGGTCACATTTAAAAGGTGCTAATCAGATGGTCTTTACTTAACTCCCTTGAGCCCCTTTAGGTTTAGAAGTAAAACAGGATTAACTCCTGATTGTGGCTGATGGACTCAACTGAGTCTACATTTTCATTGTATTATCTTACAAACTGACACATGCCAATGCATGTCTATTATGTGGGAAAAAAATTAGAATCAAATAATAAGAGAATAAATGTAAGCAATATAGGCTCATGCTCATAAATTTCATTCACTCTTCATTGCTTCTCATTTATTGTATACTAAGATCATTTTTACTAAGTACTGTAATATGAGAGATGGAGTTATATGCAACACTTAAGGTAGAAAGTTAGCCATGTTTTAAGAATACTTTGAGAAGTACCCCCTTTGGGTATTTCATCACTGCAATAATTTATTTTTTCATTTAATCATATAAAGTCTTAGTTTTAAAAACACCAAGTTAAAAGTTTAACTGAAAATGTAAAAGCATGTAACAGCAGCCTGAAACTGTATGCCTAGAATGTAGGTGAGGAAGTGGAACAAGAGATTTGAAAATTACAAAATATATAAAAATGGGCAATAAAGTATAAAAACAGTTTGAAATATGAAAATCACGTATTTTACTGCTTTATGGGCTCTGTTGGGTGAGAGGGGTTTCTATCGCAGCACCGAGAAACCGCCCAGTGAGGGCACCTGACTCCACCCATTCTGGTCACCTGTCCATAAGAATCCCGGATTCCTGGAAGGACGCATCATTTGATACGAGGACACATGTTAGACAGAGCTCCTCATAGAAAGTGATCTTACAAATTGAATATTATTTTGTTGAATTTTGGTCCAAAATCCAGGGTGTTACATTTGCTTACTTTTCTTTAAAATTAAATGGGACGACCCAGCTGGCACCCCAAATTTTGATCATGCAGTCTGTTGGTCCCACACCTGGCCAAAATATATATGCATATATAGATTTGTATCTCAGGTTGTAAACTATTCAGGGTGTATTTATGTGTGTGTGTATGTATGTGTAACTTCATCTGTAGTGCAACGAAACTGTAAAACTGACCCCTAACTTGCTGAAGGGGTACCATCTACCCCCTGTACTGCATAGGCATGACTCAGAGAATAGACTGATGAATAAAAAGGCACAGAGAGAAAGAAACTGTGCAGTTTTCAGTTCTTAATGTCCAATATTTTCTATGTGTGTACAACAGAAACTGCTCTATACTCTACTTTTAAAAACATGAGACTTTTTAAAGCCTTTGCTAAAAACTAATTGTTAGGTCTTCCAAAGGAAAGTAAATGTTTAATTTATTACATAATAATTTCTGGTATCTTTTAAATAGATTGTTGAAAATAAGGAAGCAAATTCATGATCTTTATTATATATCTTCTGCATTGTACTTTTGCCTCTTAACATATCAGCAAGGAATGAAAGGGAGTGCTATTCTAGTGACCGTAAATCATAACTCAGTGCCTTAATAGCTGGTTTTGTCCTGAAGTTTCAAATAAAATAATGAGCTCCTCCACCTGGTATAAAGTGGTAGTGCTCTGGAAAGACAGCTTGAGCATCTTGAACAAGATCTGCTCATGAAAGCAGCAGGTTTGTTTGAATGGTTTTTTCCCTTAATTTAACTTATACACATTAACTTATTTCATCAGATTGAATTAGATTAGATGGGCATTAAAAACTTTAATCATGCTATTAGATAAACACAATATTTACTTTCTATTTCTATCAAAATGTATTTTATTAAATTACTAAACTACTAAAAATCCTGAGTTTTCTTACATATCCCAAAGATGTGTGAAGTAGTGTTACTTGGCTACTATGTATTGGCCTGGCATGTATAATTGCCCAAGATAGATAGATAGATAGATAGATAGATAGATAGATAGATAGATAGATAGATAGATAGATAGATAGATAGATAGATAGATAGATAGATAGATAGATAGAGTATGAAATGCACTATACACAGATAGATAGATAGATAGATAGATAGATAGATAGATAGATAGATAGATAGATAGATAGATAGATAGATAGATAGATAGATAGATAGATAGATAGATAGAGTATGAAATGCACTATACACTAATAGGCACACAGAAAGGTTCTCTCCAAATGAAGTTGGTTCTTTGTGCTTTGAAAAACTTACTAATATGTAGAAAAACAGAAAAATGTCTTTAATGTATAATGGAGTACCTAGCTTGACACCAGCAAAGTAAGAAAATCTGGATTTAGCCTGTGTTAATTATTGTAAGCAGCAAGAGTCCTTTTATTTTATATGTTGGTTACCATCTATTCATCGTTACTTACTGTATGGAGCCTGTTATGGATCTAAATAAGTAAAGTTTCTTTCTGGTACCTTCATGTAGAAGGGCCATTTGGGAACCCAAATTGGTTCTCCTATGGCATTGCTTTGAAGAACTATTCTGGCATCTTTTATTTTTAAAAGAGAATGAAACCTGTCATGAAGAGGATGGGCAACATTATTAATAATGGCCTCCAATTTTGACTCATACTGTGTACCATATGTAAAATTATATTTCAGTATGAGTTGTATATGTGTTTTTGAGTTTTGAATTTATTGTTTTTTAATCCAAAGCTATACAATTCTAAAAGAATAACACAGTTTAAATAGTGATGTACTATTTAATTTTCTAATGTGTAAAGCTATGTTGCCCATTAAAATATTATTAAAATGTCATTTGTATGCAATTCCTCCCTTTAATTCCTTGTTCAATATAAATTTTATAAGCAAAAGAGGAATAATAGAGGTTAGAATGCTACACTTGACAGTCCATAAATAATAATGCATTTGCCTGAACACTGTTACTTTTGTTTTTTACATTTATTTTCAGATGCCTGTAAGTATGTATTTTCACTTCTTGTTAATTGTGGTCATTTCTCTCACCTATTACGCATGCATATTCTGTAGTTATCTGAATCCCTGCCTGCATCGTGCAAAGTCTATTAATAGGTTTTTTTTTTTTTGTTATTTGTTTTGTTTAACTAACCTTTTTATGATTTTTAAAAGTACTGACTCATTCTTTGAAGTAAGGCACCTGACAGTTTACTGTTTCTGCAGATGTTTAATATGATGGGTGAAATACAACTAGCTGTTGAGTGACTGAAAAGCTGAGTGAAACCAACCCGATTTAACTTCAAATTGAAGGTATTTTATTCAGTCTAACCCATTCAGATGAGAAATTTGCCTCTTTCAAATGTGAATTGATAAATTAATGGCCAGCTGAGTCGTTGATAAATACAACAGGGTTTCAAAACATTTTGGGGGAAAAAACAGCTAAAGTGAATGGTATGGTAGCAAGGTGTGTAGTGTTGGGTTTGATTCTTCACTTGTGAGCTGCCAGTGTGAAGTCTGCAAGGTCTTCCTGGGCTTCCCTGTGGTGATGACAACACCCTGACAGTCCAAACACGCAATGCTCCGTGAGAGCTACAGTATATAGATCCGGTGTGATGCCCTTTCCCTGTCAGTACCGCAACAGGCTTCATTACAACCACCTTTTTTCCTTCAGTGTTGATTTTGAGAGGCAAGGATACACAGACAGAGAGACAGACAGACAGACAGATAGATAGATAGATAGATAGATAGATAGATAGATAGATAGATAGATAGATAGATAGATAGATAGATAGATGTTTGTTTGATGACCAAACTAAAAAAACCAATGTCGCTTGACGGATGCAAATGTTAAGTGCTGCATGGTCACTTCTCCTAAGCGTTGAAGGTTAAAATGTAAGGGTGATGATTTTTTATGTAAGCAAACGGGAAAGCGTGTCTAACACCACCGTGGGCAGAATTAATACACGTCGCCGGGAAAGAGAACGGCACATGTAACTGTTTTCCCTTAATGGCCATTTAAAAGTAAGTGAACTTCTCAGAAGGAGCGGAGCTCTTCTGGAGTTGTGGATGAGCTCTGGGAGATGTGGGTGTAGGTCTAAATGACGTGATGGTCTCGCCCTCCGAATAAACTTTGGATTGTCGGAGGGGAGAATGACTTCTCGTGTAGCAGCCAGTTTCTTCAGACTGCTGAGTCCGAGAGGATCAGAGAGAGAGAGAGAGAGAGAGAGAGAGAGAGCGCACATCAAATTCTTTGCACGGAAGGGAGACCCTCACATAGATCTGCAGAAAGGCGTGTTGGGCAATAACTGACACTTTCTATTAATTATGATCAGCTGCAATTTTTCTCTGACCCTGCTGATATATTCTTTTTGAGATCTAAGTTCACATCCGAGACACGCATGCTCATTACCGGATGATAAATTATTAAGTTCCATATCATTAAAAAAAAATTTATATATATATATATATATCTATATATATATATATGTATATATTTGCTCAAAAGGAAAAAAATATGCACAGAAGGGTGCGTTGCTTTAGCCTCAGTATGACTTCTTCATTCTTGCTGATGTAAGTCTGGTTGGAAAAGATCTGGTAAAATCTCACCTTGGATGTCTAAGTTAAGTCGCATTACCTCTCCGGCACTTCAAGAAAGAACCGTATTTAATGGAGCACAGCAAATCCTAAGGGATAATCTCTCATGCTCTTCTACATTACCTGGCCGTGGATTTTCAGACTTTTGACTGCAAGATGTTACCAGGAAAAGGACCCGTTTATTGCGGGGTGCTTTCTCTCAGAGTTGCAAAATCATCGGGCACTTTGCACATGTGCTCTTATTTTAGATAAATAAATACAAATATATTTGTACTTTAGTCGTTGCCGAGGACATTGTTGTAAAGAAGAAACAACCTGTGGTTACTATGCAATTGCGACTACTCTCCTTGGTTTTAATCTTTGTGCACTTTATGGAGTATAGTGACAGTCAACACGCCTCCAGGAGCAGGCGGCAAAGACGGAGTGAGTAGCTGGATGCTTGGATTACTCATTTATTTCACTTTTTAAGTATTGTGTGGGGCTATGTTTTAAATATCTAGTATTGATGCGTCTAACTTGTTTGCAGGCTGCAACTCTCACCTTATTATAATTTATTTTTTAGTAATGCTGTCCTTAAAATGACATATCTATTAAATTTTATACTGTTCAGTTATAAATCCCTCTCTTATAAATACACGCATTCACTGGCTGTGCAGAGCCACAACTGCGGGCTGCTTATGCGGCGCGCTGCCCCTCCGGCTGCACTCGCAGTGTCGCTGCTGTCACTTAAAAAACATTTTGCTGTTCTTCAGTAAACTGCCGCGTTTCGATCGGCTAACTTCGACTAACACGTGATTTTAGGAAACTTCACGAGTGTCTGTCTATACAAATAAATCATGGGACGTACATATGTATCGGAGTGCTAGTGTTTGTAACGCGTTAATTGGAATAAACGGGTTATTCAGCGGGTGGAATGTAATTAGTAAGGATTTTTTTTTTCTTAATATCTCACTGATTACTGTTAAATGGTTAGCCCATTGCTTTGGAGAGGCGCACGTTATTATTCGTTGTAAATCGTGGTGGGTGTTAAGAAGCACGTTACTCACCAGGTATCGCTCCAGTACAAGAAAGTGCGCTTTTAACAAACTAATTACAGACAATCTAGTGTAACTAAGAAATTAGGTCTGAAGGAACAATTAAGGAAATTACAGACTCGGGGAAATCGAAGCAGGTGTTCTTCAAGTTTAACTAAAGACACCATTTAAAACATCATTTAGCGTTTCCACGTGAAATGTCGGCTTGTAGCCTATAACCGCTATCATAACCATTTTTTTCGGGGAGCAAAATACATGTTTTCACCACACACTTATTGATCTGTGGCATTTACAGAACCCTTTCCATCAATCCGCTGAACCCTTTTAATCTGGTGGCTGAAAGACGGAGCCTCTACCGGCAAAATCGACCTTAAGGTGGGTGCCAACCGTGGACAGAGATTCAGTCTGTGCCGTATAATGGTAGCTTAAGAGTGTTGCTTGCTGTATCAACAGAGCACCTAAAACACTTGGATGATCAGATAATAAAGTAGTTTATAAACGTACATTTAACTTATAGAAACTGGCATTAAACTTAGTGAATGGTACCGTTAGTTATCACTGTATAAATTTAGTTTGCAGCCATATACAGACTCAACACAGACTCCATAGTTACCACAGCCGATATTAATGCATTTTAATACAATAACATATCTAAATGCAAATCCGTCAAGCGATTGTTTTGTTCTTGTCTGATAGGCTACGAATTGCAATGCGGACTCATCAGTCCGAACGAGGGACTGACTACTGCTTCAGACTGTCCGAGTCTTAGGTGGACTGCAACACGCTGTACCATGAATCTGTAATAAACTAAACAAATTGGCTACAAGACTAACCTAAAAGGATCAACAGAAAAACACGCTGCAAATGAAGCGAAAAACTATAAAATGAATGAAGGGCCAGTTACAATAAGGGAGTAAATTATAGCGCGGGAAAGGGAAAACAAGAGATGCTCGTCAGTTCACTTTCGACAGCTGTTTCTGAGACATTTAAATAATATAATATAACACGGCAATCAAAGAAATTTGTATCCACTGTCATAACGTATACTAACGACATAGATAGATAGATAGATCTAGGCTATCTATCTATCTGGGATCAGACCCGTTATATGTTGTCTGCGGAAATGTGAATCAGATTAAAGTGCTTTTAGATTTGGAATATAACTGCTAATGCGCTTTCGTAATGGGAAGTGTTTTTGGCTTCTGGATCAAGACATCATGATGCAGGATGTAGCAGCATAACGTGATGTTTGAGTACGGGTAACTTTACACTGTAGTTAAAATGCGATCTCACTTGAGCAAGTGGTTTATACGAGTTTTATAAATGCGCTTACTTAACAGTCTCGCATTTAGTCGCCAATTCGACGGCGAATCCCCCTTTTCCATTTGTTTGCATAAGGCGACATCTAACGGTCACCTGCAACAACGCGTCTGACAAAACAGCCCAATCACTTCTCCGAATTTGCCATCACTGTATGTGGGATGGAGAGGGTGAGGGGGGTCTTGGATCCGGTGACGTTTGAGCACTCGGTGATAGCGAGGAAACGTTTGTCATTCCACTAATTGGACTCTCCGAATATGAAATCCAGTATATGTAGCACACAAAATTACCAGAAGAATTAGTGTCAACCGCTGAAAATTTTACATTAAAGGGGACTTTAATAGATACTGTATGACTTTTTTTTTTTTTTCATAAAAATCT
This sequence comes from Polypterus senegalus, assembly GCF_016835505.1. Classification (NCBI taxonomy): domain Eukaryota; kingdom Metazoa; phylum Chordata; class Cladistia; order Polypteriformes; family Polypteridae; genus Polypterus; species Polypterus senegalus. The sequence goes on from NC_053156.1 coordinate 112,694,843, forward strand.
ACCACCATTGTTAGTTGCGATGTGTTAAACTATACGCTCTACAACACCGGGGCAAATTCATTAATTGGAATACGTTGGTTCAGAAAATTGACAATTTCTTTTTTTTAACAATCATGGAGACAACAAAATGATGATCAGCGTTATTAGGTCCTGGCCTGGTAAATGTAAGTGCGAGTGTGCGAAAGTAACTGCGCCCAATTTAAAATTTGCGCTCGCCGCTTCGAGTAAAAGTTAAGACCTCTCGCGAACGGTAATGGAATAAATAGGATTGTGTTTTACAATTCAGTATTCAAACATTTAGTATTAAATCAGTTGTGCTCGTTTGATAACTAAATGTGGCGCAGTGATTAGCGCTACTGCCTCATGACACCAGTCTTTGTAAGATTTTTTTTTTTTTTGCATTATCCACGTTCTCTGGTTTTCCTGCCCCATTTAAAAGTCGTGTATTGAGGTTAATTGGTGGTTGTAAACCGACCCATTATGTTTCAGAATGCATACGTACGTGACTGAGCCCTGCTATGCTGCTGGAACAAGGACCAGCAAAACCCCCCAGAGAACCTGGATTAGATTATGCGGGTTCGAAAAAGGACCTATTCATTTGGCTACTGAAATTTTAAACTTCCCATTTTACAGAGATACCGCTAAGTAGTAATATAACACAATATACATTTTGTTGGGGAATTAACATTCATTGAACTCTCAGCAGGAAATCTATTTCATTTCTTCAATTTTTTTGTAATAAAAATAATTCTGGTTTTGCGACTTCCTCCCTTCTAGATGAGTTCCAGACGCCCGGTGCACCACATCATAGAATAAAGAGCTTCCTCTACTTTAATTTGGGTGGGGTGGTTGCGGGGAGGTGGGTCTCTAACAGGCTGAGTAAAGTAATATATGCCCTCCTCTACCAGCCCACTCCCCAGCTCTTTTTTGATTTTAACTTCCATTGCACTTTAAGATGTTAATTGTACTATTTCGCGCTCCTCTTATCATGTACTAGCACCGTTATGCTATTTCTAGACTGTCAAAGAACGATCGTGGTGAATAATGATATTAAGAAAAAGCTATTTGCATAAATATGAGTGGCTGTTCCTAATACTTAACGAGCAGTTACTTAAGACCTACTGAGACTGCCGGAATTGGAATCCTCAAAAAAAACAACTGATGAGTAAGACATAAACATCGCATTTTTTTATAATAGCGTAGTATAATATTGCCATATATTTTAAATTCTTTTGGACGAAGTGTTCAAAATAATGTCAAAAGCACCAGCACGCGAGTGTTCCTTAGCCGGCGCCTATTATCTAAATACGCTTTACAGACTTGAGACAGAAGTGCGCATCAATCCAGGAATGGGAAGGCGTCCATCACGAGGGCTCAGTTCGGAGATGAGGGCAGGGCACGTCATTACTCGCTTTGTGCTTAAGGTCACGACCAGTTTGGTATGAAAACACTGAAAACGAAAAAAAAAACAAAGAAAAAATCGTGTGTGAAATATAGCAGCGCCTACCATGCACTGTACTCATTTGCTAGAACTGATTTTTGAAATGTTCATGACTTAAAAACATGTCAACCGCTAGTGATAAAGCAATTCGTTGACAGAGAGTCTCTGCACTCGAGATAAGCGGAGCAGAGAGCAGCGAAAGATTTTCGATAAAACCCAAAAGTACAAGAGCTAAGGCGTGTTCCATCGTAAATCGTTTCAATTAAATCGAATTGTAGTGTGCAGTTTCTTCACGGAAATCCTGCAATCTGAATATGTGTGTTCAATTCCTTGTGTAAAATCAAGTCATTGAAGCGTTCAGACCAGACTACATTTTTCAGTTTACATGGTTATGCTAAGTAAGGCCCGCTCTCACAGGTTCAATTTCCTTAAAAAAGTACGATTGTCATTTTCGATTCTTTCTAGTAACTGTAAACTTCATACCAAAAGGTTTTCCAACACTCTTAAATAACGGCCCGTGAATGGCACTTTATGGTTCTTTACTGGGTCTTGTGGTTCCTCAAAGAACTATTTCATGATGGGAAGGGTTCTTTGCATATCAAGTTGGCTCTTTGTGCTTTGAAAAACATAACATAAAGAAAAATATCACAAAATTTTCATGTATGACAGGCTGCAGAACACTAACAGACTACAGAAAATGGACTTAGCCATAGTATTTCACAAATCTGTTACCATCTTTTCATGATTGTTTAGTATCTGGAGCCAGTTACGGATCTCAATAAATAAAAGTTCTTTCTGGAACCTTGATGTGGATGTGTGTTTTGGGAACCAAAAATTGTTCCCCTATGGCATATATTTGAAGAACCACTCTGGTACCTTTATTTTTACAACTGAAAGGTGTGAAAACATTATAATTCTTTTTTTCTATCTATCTATCTATCTATCTATCTATCTATCTATCTATCTATCTATCTATCTATCTATCTATCTATCTGTCGAATTTTATTTAAAGATCTGTCCAGACCAGCGGTGCTTATATTTTGCAATAAATTCTCTGCTTCCCTTTCATTCCAAGGTTGGTGCGAGTTCAGAATTCAACCAGGGACTCATGCCAACATTTGGACTCCAGTTGTAAAATTGTCTGTGTACCACACACAAATATGTCAAAACGGCTTGGAAATGATTTGTTTCCAATTGTGAAATGAAGTACAGTATCAAAAGACCTTTCTGTATTTGAACAAAATGGAAAAAAAAAACAGTGGAGAGACTATAAGGTCTTATGAGTGTTTGTTTTATCCTACCATGTTATTATTACTATTATTTTAATCTGTACTCTCTTCAACGGCCTTCATAATGAACATTCGATTTAAATATTTCACACTGAACATTATTAGACCCAAACATCAGTCCTTAATTTCAATGAAGCAGGCCATGATCATAGTACATTTTTAGCAGCACTAATTTAAACTCTTACAGAATAACTGTGATGCCTTTATAAATGAGTGCTTTAGCATTTGTACTATATAATAACAACCCCTAACCACTGACTTCAATGATTTCACATTAAATAACATAACATAGCATAGCATATCAAAAAACAGATATGGACTTCAGAGCCTTTTCTAGCAGCACTGGGCGCAAAGATGGCACCAATCTGGATGTGATGGTAGTCCATCTCAGGGTCCACTCACAGACTCGCACCATTCATTTAAGAAAATCCAGTGGATACAGAATCATTTTCTACTTAAACAATATGTGACTGTTTGTTATGGAAGGTTATTTGTGCCAAAATTAAATACAATCCAACTTATTAACTACATTGCAATGTACATGCATGTAGTACATTTAATTTTGTGTCATAATTAAAAACATCAACCAAATGATCATTTGCTTTCCACCCTAGCGTGCAATTTTTGCGTCAGTTTAAAATGCAATGCAAAAGCATACTGCATTTTAATTCATGTCCATATATCACATTTTGTTACTAAAAACAAAGCAATTGCATTTCACTTAGTGGTTTCTCTGAGTGTATTGCATTTTGATTCAAGACCACGCATTAAGAATTGAATGTAATCAAATGACCAATCAGCATTAAAAGGTGGGGCAAGGGGCGTAAACATATGGGGTACGAGGCATTCCACTGCTAAATAGGCCTCTGTTCTAGCAGCAAGCATACCTTCATTTAATGTGAAGTGATTAACCGAAAAAGTGAGAAGTGTGTGTTGTGTCTCGCTGAAAAAGTTTACTCTCATGTTAAGTCATCTAAATAATGTGTTGTGCATGCCTACTATCGTATTGTTACATTCTTCTTATGATAGTCCTGACCAACATATCAAGAAACTTAGCAATAGCTGGTACGATCACCAACATCTGCAGGTATCTGGAAACCATTTGTAGGAGAATATTAAGGTATGGATGCCCCAGTTCATGATCTACATAATTGTATGGTATAGCTCTTGAATGCATTCTAAGAATGTTACTATAGCACTTAGAAATTCTTCTCCTGTTATAAAATCATCAATTACACTGCCAGCTTCCACGTGTTCACTGAGATGGCAGATCTCCTGCCTTATCAACTCCTATTCACCATCTTTGGCACTCAGTGAACACACTTGTGATTGAACGCCTAACTGTTGAGTCACTTCTTAATGCTGATTGGTCATTAGATTACATCCAATTTTGGCATGACTAATACGTATCTTAAGTCGAAATGCGATACATTTGGAGCAGCCACTGAGCAAACTGCAACACAGTTGCATTGCTTTTAGTTATGACATGTGATCTGCGGACATGAATTAAAATGCAATATGCTTTGGTATTGTATTTTGAACTGTCGCAAAAATTGTGTGCTGTAGTAAAAAACAAGCAGCCATTTGGTTGATACGTTTTTAATTGTGACACAGTAAAACTGTGCCAAAATTAAATGCACCACATGCATTTGTATTACATTGCAGTGTAGTTAACACATTGTATTGGATTTAATTTTGGCATGAATAATATTTCATGGTTTATAAGCATAAATGTTATCATGAAACTGTTACTATGTGCGCTTTTAATTTTGCTCAATTTGCAGACTAACAATTAGCTTGATCTGATAACATTTTACAATATCACATGAATTTATTATGAATTATCATGCATTAAAGCAGTGATGTGACTTTGACATGCATTTAGAACATTTATTTTCTGCTTAAAAATTATGCTTAGTGTGTTATTTTTTCATAAAACCACGATTTGAATTGTTACTGCATTAATATATCTACTTAAAAGCAAAGAGCAGGATATGAAAGCTATCTATCTATGTAGTGTATAGTGCCTTTCATATCTATCTATCTATCTATCTATCTATCTATCTACAGTTCATATATATACAGCAGTATGTACATTAAATACAGTATTATTAAACAGATGCCGAAATGCAATAGGAGAACAATACAAAACTATAATGTGTATCATAAACTCAAAAAAATGTGTACAACAGAATCCATGTTTAACCTCTCAGTGTCCTCAAGAAGTGCTTATAATGGCCCTACTAAACTTGAAATGCCACAACACTTACCTCTATAGATGGATCATCCTCTTGCTGTTTAGGTCACAAATCAAACTAAAACCAGCTGAGGGGGAAATAAAAAAGAAAACTTTGAAACATCTTTTACTTTGAAACATCTTTTGAACTGGTAATAGCCCTTATTCTAAGCATAAAAGCCCCTCCAGGCTTGGCAATATATTGCACAGATTCCAGCTGCCCTGTCAGATGTTATTACTTGCTAGATAAATGTTTTTTTTTTCTACATTTGCTAATTAAAATGCTTCTTGAAATATGAAAATTATGGTTCTCATGTAGAAAAGTGGGAAAGACATTCCCAAAATTTAGAATAATTTTGCTTGTTTTTACTTCCAGCACACCCTGGAGTAAGTCACGGTTGCCAAGGGGGATGTGCGACGTGTTCTGACTACAATGGGTGTTTGTCCTGTAAACCGAAAATGTTTTTCTTCTTGGAGAGGAATGGAATGAAGCAGATTGGAGTGTGTCTGCCCGCATGCCCAAGTGGCTACCATGGGTCAAGATCGCCAGAAATTAACAAATGTCTAAGTAAGTTTTATTGAAAGGTGAAAGATTGATGGATTCTCCTGGAAAAATGAGCTTAGGTAAACAGAGAGGTCGAGACAGGCTGTTTTTGCATTAAAAAGTGTTCATAAAAATGGACAAAGAAATAACATTTATTTTGCCTGCCTATGAGCCTTCTTTTGGGATTTCAATGTTTGGTTTTCTGATATGAAGCATATGCACCCTTGTAAGCAAAAAAAAGTAATGTTTTAAAGCAATAAACATACTGATATTATAAAGTTAAACACTTTTGATCATTCATAAAAAGGCAGATTAAAAGAAAAGAAACATATCATGTTGATCTATACTTCAAAACACACTTGGGAGAAATATCCATCAACTTTTTACTTTAGTAGTTTGTCTCTCAATGCACATGCAGAGACACACAGGAAAGAAGTCAACATAACCATATCAGCCTCCTCTTAAAACCACTGACTGCTTTCCTGTGTCTCCTTTTCTTTCTTGTCACCCACCTTGCAATTACACCCTCACAGAGTGTGGCCCAGAGCTAAGGCGCTGAACTCTAAGCTGTGGGGATGCTAGTCCAGTCCTCACTAGTGACTTAGTATATGCAACCTCTGAGCAAGTCCCTTAATCTGTCTGTGCTCCACCTGTGGTGAAATAAATACAAGCAATTATATGGTTTTGTACAAAACTCAGAAGTGAGTACACTTGAGATTTATTTATTTTTTTCTAACTTTTGCTAGAAAGCACCTTTTCTTCTTCAGAATTCGGGTACCTTCTTCTAAGTGAGTCAAACCAACTTCTCAAGTGAAGTTTGTTATATTGACACCAGTAGAACTGCATGACTAGTTGTATTTTTTGCATCTGACTAATGTAAAATTCTAAAAATTGCCATAGGGGCACTGCTATCTGGTGGCTTTAGCCATTACTTTACTGAAGAGTACCTTCTGCCACCTCTTCTATTCTATTGTCAGTGGAAACCCATTAAATTCCAGAATGACATAATCACTGCACCTAAACATGTCTTAAGTCGAGTTCTGTTGCTCCAACATTCTTTCAAGCACCTAGCTTTTCCCCTCAAGTCTATATCTCACACTTCTATTATCTTAACTGTTAGCAAAAATAGGCTTAATTTTGGTGTCACGTAGTGATTGCCACCTGCATATTGAGAACAGCATGCACACTGAAGACTGCCGTTCTGCTTTCCTTATGGCAAGAAGAGGGCTGCCATTTAGCATGACGAGTAAAATGTTGCTCGCCATACTGAACTGTTTGTCTTTATTGTATATCATGCTAGCTTTTGATAACAGGAAATTTAGATTGGGAATTACAGAAATTTTGACCAATGATTACATGGAAATTTGTGAATTTGACTTACAGCTGTCTACTCCAGATATTATTGCCCTATTCTAACATAAGACCACTGATACAAATAAATGCAATCAAATGAATAAATAAATTCAGCGTTAACATATTTAATTAAATTAATGTTTGCCAAAAGTCTCCTGCATATCTTAAGAACATTGTCATCCTTTATTTCCATTTTTTGTTATCAGCAATCCTCCCATATCCTTTTTTTATTACCATGACCTGATGTGGCATCAGGGAACTCGGGTGGAATAAGTATTATGGATTTGGTTTGGAATGTTCCATTTTCAAATAACAGGTTGCTTCACTACCCACAACATCAAGTGCTTCCATAGTAATATACGTGTAATTCTTACATGATCACTCTTTGGATAGAGAGATAACTCAATTTTGACTTTGTCATTCTTTTTGACAGCTTTTTAATGTATGGACCACCTAGATGTAAGTATGCATTAAGAGGAAGGGCTATAAAGTAATTGGTGTTAATGCACAGTTTGTGGTTCTTTGTAAGCTCATTTTCACTCCTTTGGACTGTTTATAAAAATTTGAATGATAATTCTATAGCTTCTATTTGATTTCTAACACATTTTCATTCTGATAGTGCATACTCTTCTATAGACTAGTATTTTTTTACTAACTTAATGGACAGATAATTCTCCTTCCATTATCAAAAGATTCACACAACTCTTGATGAATATCTCCCATATTAAAACAGTGGCGATTGAACTCCAGCTAATTATTGGGATTGCCCAAAACAGTCTGCAACGCTTTCTAAAACTCCTTTAATAAAGAATAAGAAATTTCTGCAGCTTATTCCATGCGGAGTTTTTAAATGTTGCTCTTGTTGCTGTGGCACCATTCCCTTGCACAGGCACATTTGGCCCTCAAAATGGCATTATACAGAGTTATGGTTGAAAAAAATTGACTGTTATTGAATTTCTTGTAGCAGAGAAGGCAAAGGAACAGTTAGACTCTTGGGGATTGATAATGAGATTATTGAATAAGTGAGGAAATGGCTGTGAGTTCAGGATTTAGACTGGTATAAGAAGTGAATAAATTCTCTTTATTTCCTGCTGTTGATGTTGATGGAGATTATACAGAAGAAAGGAGTTTAGCAAATGCATTTAGTTATATTATGCATATACTAGCTGTGCTGTTAGTCTGAGATGGTTTGAAATTTAAGTAATCAACAGAGATGTTGCAATACACCATGCTTTGCATATGTCTCTGTTATATGCTATTTGGTGTGGGATTCACAAAAACACTGCTCATGTTTGTGATGCTCCATCTATTAGAATGACAAATGCTATGTATTTTACAAAAAATGTCTGTAAGCAGCCAAATGGACACACAGACACAATCGTTTTGTAGCTCTGTAGTGAATTATTAGCAAGAAAAATAATGTTCCAAAAGTTTCTGTCCAAACCTACTCTTATTTAAAACTTTAAAGTCGTATTGGCCATGTCTGTGGCTTTGTGAGTATGGAATGTCTGATGAACAAAGACAAGACATACAAAGAGAGAGGAACATAAGGCAACAGTGATGGTGTACAGGGGTTCCTAAATTCACGAGGTGATCAAAACGAGATGGACTTATCATTGTATCACAGTGTTCATTGTACTGAACAGGCATTTTGCTGTGCTAGTAGTATAATAACCTCAGTCAACATACCATTTCCTTTTAAATCTTTATGATTATTTATTGGCTAATAAAAATAATTAATCCAGCTCAAGATTTCAGCATCAGACCCTAGCGGGGACACCAATCCATCACCGGGCAAACTCATCCACATAACCACACTCATTCCAGTGAGTGCAAATAACTAACATGTCTGTCTTCAAGATGTGTGAGGAAAGCTGGAATAGAACAGCAATAAGAGCCACACAAACACTGGGAGAACATGTAAACTCCATACAGGCAGTGACCTGGCTAGGATTGGAGCAGAACAACCCACTTTGCTACTGTGTAATATCTAAAATTTTTGTTTTTTTCAAATGAGAATCATTTTTTATTTTTCTGTCGGCAATTAGTACTAGATTGCTTCTTTAGCACTAAATTCTAAAACGCCATCATGTTTTTTTTTGTACTGTGTTGCATGGGTAGTTGTTATGTACTTCAGATGAGAATGAATGTGTATTGAAGGACGCATAATTATCTTGATTAATATTATAGCCAAGGCTTCTGGAATGGTTGTATTTTTGTGTCGAATGAAAGATGTGAGGGAGACATTGTAAAGTGGGGATAATGATAGGGTTAAACAATTTAGATCGCTAAATGCTGTGCTTCTCCCCCCTACACATTTTCCCATTTGTCTAAATGCTTTCATGAGGGAAGGCTGACTGCCGTGTGGTTTAAAGGAGCGGCAGTAGTGTTTCAGTAAACAGTGAAACAAACAAGCCAAAGAAAAAGTCATCGTGAATGGATGTAATTAGTCTAGACTAGGTCAGGAAACCATGACAAATCAAAAGAAGGTGACAAAAGTGTGAAAAGGTCTGACACTGCTCAAGTGCAGGGAAATTTGCTGTTATGATGGAAGCTCTAGCCTAAAGAAAAGTTCCAGGTCTAACAGTTTTAGAAATTTTGTGCAACTAAAAAAAAAAAAACAATGAATGAGATCTTGTATCAGACCGCTAAAGCTTTGTGATGATAAAATGAAAGAAACATGACAAGGGGATTGTTTAAGACTGTGTGTTGATATACAATTAGAAAAGAAAGCATTTTCCTCTTTATGCATAACCACTACTTAGCTGATTTCTTTTTAAACCATGACAAAATGATGAATAACTTCATTGGATCCTTACCAGCTTACCAGTGAAGGAGACCGATTCTACTCCTATACTTAAAGTGTATTTTATTTGCATATATTTGAATTTACCTGTTGCATTTGTGGTTGATAATTACGGTATTAGTATTGAGATGTTGAAAGGGCAATTATTTTTGCTTCTTCTTATTATTATTTTTAATAAGTATTATTATTATTATTATTATTATTATTATTATTATTATTATTATTATTATTATTAATAATAATCATACTTTACCAATCCTGCATAATACATCACCAACTTGTTGGAATCGCAGGCAATCCTAGAAGTATAAGACAAAAGGCAGAACTCAGTCATACATAAGGCACAAGTCCTCCATACTCAACATGCATCCACACACCAACACTCACATAAAAAAGGCCAATTTCATTGTAGGCAATAAGTTATGTATTATGATTTTGGTTAAAAATTTTACTACCGAGAGAAAAACTCATACCGACACAGCGGGAAAAAGCAAACTCCTCGTAAGCAATGTCTAGGCTAGGATCTGGATCCAGTATCCTGAGGCTATGAGGCAACAGTGCTAGTTACTGTGCCATCAGTTACTATTATCTGTAACCGATTCATCCATTTCAGGGTTGTCAATCATAGGTCACACTCACCACTCATTCTGGGCCAAATCAGAGTTACCATTTAACCCAACCTGCATGTCGATGAAATGTAGGAGGAACACAAGAAAACCTAAATCCATGCAAACATGGACACAACACACAGGGGAGGCAGTGTCCAGACAGCCAGGATTTGAATCTAGGAGTTATGATGCACCAGTGCCAACCACTGTACTACCTTCCCATGCCTGGGTTTAATTGATACATTTAATAATGCAGTAACTTCTTCAGTCATCTGGCTAGCCCACTGGGACTGGCAAAGCTCCCTAATTCTTTCAGTGTTTTGAAAATGATCTGCTGATTTTGATCTACCATACATCCATGTATAGGAAAAAAAAAAATACATCAAAAAGGGAATAATGCAAAAAAACATCAAGACACTATTGTGTACTGTTCTTGTAAACCTTTGTTAGCTTTCCCTTGTTCAGTTAATCACAAGTCTTTTAGGCCCTCAGATGTAACACCAATCCCTTTGGTTCCTGTTAAAGTCAGTTTTCAGGAGGTTTACAGAATTGCTTTTATGAAAACGAGAGAAGATGTAAAGTGTTTTATTTTCTGGTTTCAGTAATCCTTAGTATATAATGATACGCCTTTGACATCCTATCACTGTTGTTTTGTGATGATGCAAATGAAACAAGTTAATTATTAAAACATATTCAAGTTAAATATACTGCTGGAGACCTATTTCTTTTATATAAGTGAGTGTGAGGTGAGTTCCCAACATCACTCTGGTTATGACCTCCCTCAGATTAGCGCCACCTTCGCCTTGTGACCTCACATCTGCTCCAAGCACAGATTTGAGTAACACTGAAGGGTTTTAGGATCCATTGGTGATTGAGACATGTTTCACTATATTTTTTTCATAATTTCTTTATAAAGAATGATACATCTTTAAATATTATACCTGTTATATCCCAGAACCTAATGTACCAATGGTGTCATTTACAAATCCAAATATTGGCTTGTTGCTGGGCTATACACATCATCAGTAGACAGTAGGCACTTCCAAGTGTGTGCCAGCATGTAACACCAACTTGTGTGCATTCTGTACTAAAAATAATAGATCTTTAATAGGATTTTATGACTATTTTCTCGGTTATGTGGTTCCTCATTGAACCATTGCTTGACAAAGCACCATTTCATTCTGGGAACAGTTATTTGCATATTAAATTGGTTTTTTTTTTTGTGCTTTGAAAAACTACTTAATATATTTAGAAAAAAAATAATGGAAATCTTTAATGTATAGTAGGCTAAATAGTTTGACACAAACAGATTAAGAAAACCTTGGATTTAGACTGTGTTATTGTATGTAGCAAGAGTCCATTTAAAGTCATAATTTACAAGTATTTCTCAAATCTGTTAACATCTATTCATGTTTATTTACTGTAAGGGGCCTATTAGGGATCTAAATAAATAAAGATTCCTTTTGGGACCTTCATGTGGTCGGGTCTTTTGGGTGCCAAAAATGGTTCCCCTATGGCATCACTCTAAAGAACCACTATGGCACCTTTATTTTTAAGAGTGTAGTTAGCACCTGTTGAGGTTAATATACAGGAGGCCCAAAAATGTATACACACTTCAACAAAATAAAAACTTATATTAAAGTTGTGATATTACATTTATAGAGATATAAAGGGATGAATTTTAGTCACTTTTGAGTTCTACATTTACAACAGGTGGTAGAAGTCCAGCGGTGTTAAATTAGACAACAAGATGGCACACCACCACAATACCACTGAGACGTGAGAGCTTACCTTCATGAGAATGTACCAGGACAATGGACCATGGACAGGATGAAGAAGAGCAGATGAGTCTCCTCCATGCTCTACTGATTTAACACTACTGGACTTTTATCTGTGGAGGACCATAAAGGATGTTGTGTATCATAGAAAACCAGCTATTCTGGCCACACTTCGAGAATAAATTGATAAGGCATGTGCATCAATCTCACTGGCCAACGTTGTTCAAGCAGTAGTTTGCCGTTATTAGAAGTGTCTGCACGCTCAGGCTAACCATTCTGAGCACCTGTTGTAAATGTAGAAGTCAAAAGTGACTTAAATTAATCCCTTTTATACCTGTATACATTTAATATTACAACTTTAATACTGGGTTTTCTTTTGTTGAAATGTGTATACAGTACATTGTTTTGCCCCCCTCTGTAGACAAGCTAATGATAAGAAAGCTTATGGTCCATCCAAAGTTTCTTATGCTATTTTGAATAGTTTGCATTTCCAACCTTTTTTTTTTCTTGCCTATAAACCTCCATATTCTGTATGTATGCTATAAGAAGTAGCACCCCGCAGATAATAAAATAGCCATTAAAACTGATTTAAGATCACCCACACAATATTGGAACTCATTCACTCAGTCATTTGTCAGATTATAAATATTTGGTGCCAGGAGACAGAAAGACAAACCATAGTAGCAACACTCATATGGGTGAAGTTCAGCTCAAACAGAACATATGTCCATCCCAGGCAACACATCAAAATAATAAGAGCAAGCATGAGTCTGGCATCCATGAGGCTATTCACTATACCATCCTTCACACTTCAGGGTTGTGTTTTTACTTTAACATATTATGGTGGCTCCATGTCTTTGTTTACTGCAAGTCTGAATATTACAGATCCATTATAGAAACTAATTCTGTATTATCAAGATGGAGCGTTACAATGTGGAAGGAAAACTGGAATACCTGGAGAAAATTGCAGGCTGACTGAGGAAGACTCCTGACCTGTCTTAACTGGGATTTGAACCCAGCACTCCAGACTTGTTCTAATTACACCACCCAAATCTGAAATCCATTATGCAAAATTATTTCTATGTATATAAGATGGAGACAGTGTTATAAGAAAATGTACCTTCTATATTTTACAAGTTAGAGTTCATTAGTGCATTTGTTGCAGTTTCTTGGGAATGGGAAGCAATTCGGGATTCTGCTGTGATGACCACTTTCTCACATTTTCAAAGTTATTTTTGACCAAATGTATAATTATTTTCTATTTTTGCCACCATTCCGGTGTACTTTATAGAAACATTAACTGTACATATTTTTTGCTATATCTTTCAGAGTGTAAAGCTGACTGTGATGCCTGCTTCGAGAAAAATTTCTGCACCAAATGTAAAGCTGGGTTTTACTTACATATGGGAAGATGTCTTGAAATCTGCCCAGAGGAGTTTGAGCCTAATGATCAATTAATGGAATGCATCCCTGTGGGTGAGTTACAGTTCACTGTCTTGTATGTGTTCCTATGAAATGTCATTTTTGGGGCAGAATGCTTTACACGGCTGACTCACATTTCTTTGTTTTCCTTATTTAAACAAAAATATACTTTTTGGAGTGGAAACTTTTCTTAGGAAAAAGAATTTTGCAGCTGACCTTGGTATCTTTAGCTGCATATAAGTTCTTTTGTGATATATACTACATTTTCAAAAAACAGTTAAAGTGATGGCAGGGCTAAGGTTAAGATTAGTTAGAAAAAAACCTTCTTATATATAGTAGAAGGGTAATTATCAAAAGGTACAGTGCTTATGTTTATATTTCTACAAAAATGCATGACGTTGCCAGCTTTCATTTACATAATCTTAGGGAAAGTAATGACCAGCAATCGTGTAGTGTGATATCCCCCAGCAACTCAGTCATGTTGGTATGTAACAAGCCAGAATAAAATCAGACATGTCTTAAGTTGTAAGGGTGCATTCCTGTATGTGTGTGTGTGTGTGTGTGAGTTGACAACCAATGAGGGTTCAGCCAGATGAAGATGGCGCCAAGAGGAAGGAAGAAAAACGTGTGTTACAAACTGCGCAAAGAGTTGTCAGGCTTGTTTGTCTAATGTCTCGTGTTTATTGCACCATGGCAGAATATAAAAAAGGCAGAAACCATAGCTAAGTTCACAATACCTTGAAAACAGTACAGCTGCCAGTAGTGCCTAGCAATGCATCAGTTGTATGTCAAAATGTGTTAGGCTTGTGAAATTCTGGAAGTTTAAAACTGTGCTGAGAAGGCATGAGGTAGTCATGTAATCTGTTATCCGCTGCGCTTAATAATCTGATATCTTCTAGGTGATGAGATCCAGTAACAGCAGTTGTTAAATTTGACATGCTTAATTTAATGTGTTGTGGGTTTAAATCCTGGCTCGGGCACTGTTTATGGGTTCATTGAATATTCTGGTGCCATCTTCATGAGTATTCTTATTACCTCCAATATTCTAAGGTTAAGCAGATTAGGTAGACTGGCAGCACTAAATCTGGCCCATGTAGGAATGAGTGTTGGTGGAAGGTTCTGCTGCGGACTGGTGCCCCATACAGAGCTGGTCCCTACCTTGCATCTAATGGTGCCATAATAGGTCCCTGAATTGGAGTTAGCATGTTTGGAAAATGGATGATTAATGAACCACCTAAACCTACCAGTACATACCTAATGGCCCAATGGTATGGGTCTCGCATAAACTGGCAAGGTTTTATTCTGCCATTTATATAAAAAAAATAGTTGGTAAGGTTGAATTAAAACTTAATGAAAAGTTAAGCCAATTGCTTGCATTCAGTATCAAGTTGGTATATTATAAGTGTTAATAAGACATTTTGTAGGTCTTATGATCTGCTTTGGAGATTTGGCTAGTCTCTCGATATCATTAAAATGGATTGGATAAGGCCATGGGGATAGGATGGCCTTCACTCCCCCTGTGATCCTGAATTGACCCTGCTTTACTTACTGATTTTGAAGTTGATGAACGATGAGAAGTGATTCTTTTCTTCTTTTTTAGTTTTAAGATTATTGGTTTAAACTTTCAAGTGGTCTTTTCCAATGGTGTATCGGGAAAGGATGTTCATTTTCTTTGTGATCTTACCGAGTCAATGACTTAACCAATTTACAGAAGATAAAGTGCAAAAAGAAAAAGAATGGCTAGATTGAACATTAAACACAGAAAATTTTATTTTACTGCATACAGTATTAAAGAATCACACCGTACAGTATGTATTTATTTGTGTGACTGCAGTTGCCTGTATGCTGCACAAGTGACTTGAGCAGGCTCAGTGCTTTACAGTGGGAAGGTTCTCATTAAGGATTGCTGGATTCTAGATACTGTAGATAGATAGATAGATAGCGAGAATTATTTGTCCCCAGGAGAAAATTTGGCTTTTTAAGAGGGTCTTTAAATAAGTAAATACATAAATAAATAGAAAAATAAAAAAACATGTATACACACACACATGCACACACTTGGTTTGGACACACACCAGAATGACTTGGCAGTCACAGTTACAGTGAGGCATTTTATTTTATGATGAAAAGGTTTGTTATTGTTTTTTAAGTCAATATTAAACTATGACTAGTCAAAACATTCATGAGAATTAATAATAATCTACCAAGGAAAACTTGCAAAAGTAATAGGCTTTCAGCCAACAGTCAGTGTGACAGTTTTTGCTTTCTGTTTTTTATCAAAAACCTCTTATTTCTGTGGCAAGTTTGCATTGCATTTAATTTCATTTCTGCCTTGGAGTCAGTTTATTATTTATTTATTCCTCTATGCTTTCAAACCAAGTTACTATACTGTACATCATATTAAGGGTTACAGTACTGTTTTCTGCAGATGGTTCTTACAGAAAGCAATCTTTCACTTAATTATTATATTTTATTTTTCTAACCAACTTTCAATCAGATTCTCTATTAGTTTAATGACAGTTAGTGCCAAAGGAATGGGAGCAACAGTATCAATGGCTCCAAGGTAGAAACTCACAAAATCTGAGAGTCCAATTCATTGCCCAGATTTATGTATTCACCTATTCATTTTCCAAACCTGCTAAATCCAACAGAAGATAACACAGGGCTGGAGGCTACCATCAGTCCTTAATGGGGCGTCAGGTCCTTTTTAAGACACATTCACTTGGATCTGGGTGACCAGTAAACCTCCCCGTCTTTGTGATATTGCAATCAACTTACTTTTCAAACAATATCTGTAAAAAAATTTTTGGAAAGTGCAGACTTCACACAGACTTTGGAGGTATAAGGCAATAGTGCTTTCTTCTGTGCCACCATATCACTATAGCTTTAATATAATTGGATTATGAGAAATATTATAGGTGATACCATTACAAGTCATTTATAATTGTCAATAAAATCTATATACAATTTAAGGACAAGTTATGCATTTTTTTTAATATGGTATTTCTATCTTTCTATCTATCTATCTATCTATGAGACACAATGTATGCACAGTGCCAGAATGTTTTCAACTAGTGTCACTTAATTGTTGATCATCTATCCTGATTCAATATTAATAAACAGTGCAATAAATATTGAGAAATAAAGAAACAAATACATTTTAAACTTGTAGCATATTGAAAGTAACATGCATTTTGACCTACATGCATTTATGCTTGGATTTGTGTAGAGTAAATTTGTGTGTAATTTTACTGTAATCTTCAGATGAGCTTTAACATTTACATTTATTCACTTAGCAAATGTCCAAACTGACTTCCAAAAGAGGTCAACATTATTGAGCAAACATCAGTCTGGGGGACTGTTTGGGAACAAGTGTTACAGGGCAGATTACAAAATTGATCAGCACAGCTACAAAACAAGATACAGGCAAGTTACAGTTCCTAGGGTACAAAACCTAACAGCTAATATCAGTTAGACAGAAATTCAACAAACAAGAGAGTCTTCAGATGCTACTTAAATACAGTCAGGAGGTCAGAATTTCTAATGGAGGTGGGCAGCCGGTTCCACCAGTCAGGAGCTACACATGAAATGAGTCTGGAGTCTGATATGATGCCGTGCAAAGGTGGCTTCACCAGATGCCATTGATCAGTAGACCTATATATAGGTGGTGACCTGTTGACTGCTCAGTAGGCAAGCATCATTGCTTTGAACTTAATACATGCTTCTACAGGGAGCAAATGATCTGATTGCAGTGATCTGAAGAGAGGAGTGACATGTGCCTGCATCAGTTGGATGAACAAATGAGAGAAGACCTTTCAGTCCATCAAACTAATTTAATTAGCCACTAGCTATGGACTCCCCAAATCTCATCCAGATACTTTAAAAAAGTTTCTCAATGTTTCTTCTTCAAGTATAGGTGTTGGTTCAAACTATTTCTGTGAAGAAGTGTTTTTTACTTTAGTCTTAAATGCTGGGGTGTCCTCAAGTTTGTGATTCACTATTTCATCTAAAGAATTTGATTGAATTAACTTTACCAATGCCACTGATAAGAATTAGGTTTTCACTAGTACTCGATGTTCTTTCTGTGTCTGTGTTTGTATTTCTCCAAGTTCTCTTGTTTTTCTCCCACAGGTTATTCTGATTAGGCTGTTTAAAAGAGACTGTGAATGGATAGAACCCATCCTCTGTAAACTCCATGACTCGCAATCAGTTCAAGCTATTTCATTTGTTTTAGTTTAAAAGTGTATAAATGGGATTCAAAAAAGTAGAAAATAAGCAGTACTAAACCAGTCTACAGTAGTTTAAGCCTAGCCTAACACAGAAAGTCCACAAAGATGCAGTGCGCTTTTTTCTAACAGAAGGTTATTTTGTCTGCTGAGTAACTGAAGGACATAACAACGTAGAACATAACAATATGATACAGCTGGGCATGGTGGGATAAATCAGTGGGTCTGTACCAAATATTATGGCAGAGGAAAAAAACATTAAACCTAATAGGACAGCCAAATGAATGAATTTAATTCATTATTTTGAAACGGGCAGCACGGTGGTGCAGTGAGTAGCGCTGCTGCCTCCGTGGTCCCCGGGTCCTCCCTGCGTGGTGTCTGCGTGGGTTTCCTCCGGGTGCTCCGGTTTCCTCCCACAGTCCAAACACATGCAGGTTAGGTGCATTGGCGATTCTAAATTGTCCCTAGTGTGTGCTTGGTGTGTGTGTGTGTGTATGCCCTGCGGTGGGCTGCCGCCCTGCCCGGGGTTTGTTTCCTGCCCCCCGTGACCCTGTAGTTAGGAGATAGCGGGTTGGATAATGGATGGATTATTTTGAAACTTTCATCCTTTTAGCTTATGGTGCATGATTGATTTTACTTTGCTTATTTTTGCTGTGCCTAAAAGAATAATTTAATTTAATCATATTTTAAGTATGGAAAAGATTTCTCCCTCACCTTTCTTTTATCCTATGGGGCTCTTTGGTTTTAAATGTAGCAGATATCCTAATGTACTCTTTTAAAATTTATATTTTTCTGTCATCCCATTGTTTGTCTAAATTCTTCTTCTTTTTCTCTTGCTAACAGTGCACTGTATAGTGGGAGAATGGAGTCAGTGGACTCCGTGTTCAAAGAGAGGGAAGACTTGTGGCTTCAAAAGAGGGGAGGAATCGAGGAGTCGGGAGGTGGTCCGGCAGCCTTCAACACGTGGAGACACTTGCCCTGTTACCACTGAGAAAAGGACATGCGTTGTAAAGAGGAAAAAATGTCGCAAAGCAGGTAAAGGAGATATTTGGTTAACACTCGTATCTCAGAGCTACTCAGAATGAAGTTAGATCAAGGAAAGAGTTCAATGTCACAAGTTAATGTTAAAGAAGGTTTGAAAATGTTTTTTTAGCCTACTATACTACTATTTAGCCTACTATACATTAATACTGTACAAGTATTACTTTATTTGCTGATCTATTGGAAGACAATAAAATTAAACAAGTATTCATTCAGAAATTCAAAACCATTTATCGACCTGCTTAGGTCTTTTTAGGGTTACAGGGGCTGGTACAAGATAAGAGCAATGGATGGATGGATTCAGTTCTAAAAGTTACGATTTACCTGCACTATTTTCTTGATGGACTAAATTTGTTGAGGTTTATTTAAAGTATCAAGGTCACCTTTTCAAACAGTGAGGTGTGCTGGCTGTATTTGCAATCTTCACGAGTCCAAGTTGTTTTCCGGCTGTGGAGCCCTTCCTGTGAATTTGCCAGTATTCCCTGTACTTTATCCTAGAGTCCAGACCTGTCCCAGTAGGTTCATTTTTGACTCCATATTAGTGCACTTATTGGTGTGAATGAGCGTTGCTTTTTACTTGTTGGCTGCTCAAAATGTGCTTGTCTTGACCCTGAACAGAATGTGGAAGGTGGATTTAATACAGTATGTAGATTGATGAGTAGGTTTTGGTCACTTTCTGTCACTTTGTTGTGGCTAAAGGAGACTGGCATGAGAAATGGCATCTTGCCATAAACATTTCTGCTTCAATAGCCCCAAACTTTAGAGAGGCAATGGCCAAAATGAGTGAACTCAGAAAATGGCTGTTGAACCAACTGAGAGAGAGAAATTAAGGTTATGTTGTATTGCAACCAAGCAAAAATCTCAATGTTGTAATTTGAAAAGACAGCTTCTTTTCTTCGATGCTCAAATCAACCTATCAGGTATTTTTCACCCACTGTTTTGCAGCAGAGCAGTATTGTGGTAAAGTGCCTACTACTGCTTCCTAGATCCAATCTTGCGTCTTCTTACTGTATCCACGTATTTGCACGTCTGCTGCATTTTTTGATAGTTTTATTCCTGTCCTGCATATTTCTCACAAATGTCAAAGATATGCTCAGGAAGTGGATGTAAATTGGCATAAAACTGGTTTGCGTGCATTAATGTGCTCAGCAATAGATTACATTTCCATGGAGGTTCTGTTCCTGTCTTGCACACAGTGCTGTCAGGATAGAATCTGTCACCCTGAAATTAACAAGAAAAGGTTTAGGAAATCAATGAATCTTATTCAGTGGCCATTTAATAATTTTCTGTGATAGCACTAGAAATCACACCCAGGACCCTAGATGTTTGTGGAAAGGTTTCTAATTACTGTTCACACAGTTATGCTGTGTATCTGCATCATGCAATGGCAGCTCTCATATAATGAAAGCTAGAGTTTTTTAAACCACAGTGTTGTTGGAGGCAGGTGGAGCCTCATTTATAAAGTAACGTATGCACAAAGAGGCTCACAATGTGTGTAGGCAACTTCTTATGCAAACATCGGGATTTATTAAAGAATTCTTGGCGGAGGAATATTAATATATTTACAGCAACTCTGACCCATGTGTACTCAACATTTCAGAGAAACTGGGAAATGAAGACATCCTTAATCAAGCAAGGAAATGCAGGCAGACCAAATAAATTCACACATAATAATTCATATCAATGAGCTGTTTATTAGAATGTGCACTGACATAACATATTAAAGTTCAAATGTGATGAATATGATGTACAGACTATTTTTTTGTCTGTTTAGACTACCTGTTGATACTTCTCAGGGAAACCACCGACAGGATAGAAATATCTCCGCCAACCTTCATACTAGCTAGGAGCCATTAACCAAACTACAAGATGCTACATCCATTTTTTATATGATGTGGGTGCATATACAAATAACATGTATATAGCATATATACATTTAACGTAACATGTTGTTACATGGGGTGGCATGGTGGCGCAGTGGTAGCGCTGCTGCCTCGCAGTTAGGAGACCTGGGTTTGCTTCCTGGGTCCTTCCTGCATGGAGTTTGCATGTTCTCCCCATGTCTGCATGGGTTTCCTCCCACAGTCCAAAGACATGCAGGTTAGGTGCATTGGCAATCCTAAATTGTCCTTGGTGTGTGGGTGTGTGTGTGCATGTGCCCTGCGGTGGGCTGGCGCCCTGCCCGAGGATTTATTCCTGCCTTGTGCCCTTTGTTGGCTGGGATTGGCTCCAGCAGACCCAGTGTTAGGATATAGCGGGTTGGATACTTACTGTTGTTACATAACACAGAAAGACAATTTGCAGCATTGTCTGTTTTTCTTAACATAATTGGAGCACATTAATGCACTCATATTGCTATAATGTGAGAGAATGAAACTGCTTTCGTTAACCAAAAGTTGTTACAGTCTACTAACATACGAGTCATCTGTGATGACTGTCGAGACTGCTCTAGCATAAAGCTGCATAAAAAGGCATCTCCAATTGCAGATGCCATTTGCAATTGAAATCGGAGAGTGTAGATGTGTTTTTTCCTCCTCCCACTTCAACTCCAGAGATCAGATCTTTTTTGTTTTTATTTGAGGCATGGTGTGGCTGGAGCTCATGGCATTTACAGTTGCAGTAACATGGTGTCATTCAGTGTACAGTATTTGCACTTGTTGCTGATACCTGCACTTAGGTGTAAATAAAGGTTCCTCTTATTTAGAAACAAGAAATTCTATATCATGCTGTGGGATGCGTCATGTGGCTGCATTACCAGCCAATGAAGGTCTGCAAGCATTGTGATTGCATATGTATGAGGTTAATTAGCATGGTTCATCTATGGTTGTTTCAGGGTCGGGTTTGAGGCACATTCATGAATGCAAATTTACAAGATGATTGTCATTTCTAAAGGGTAAATTGTGTAGAAATGTGCGTACGCCAGGTTTTATAAATCTGATTTTTTTTTTTTTTGGTGTACGCATTTTCCTGTTTTTTATCATATGCGTGTTTTCATACTTCAGATCACGCAAAGTTTTATAAATGATGCCACTGGAACCCACAAATCTGAAACAAGCACATCTGGGACAATGACCAGTACTCTGATTTACTTTGCTCAATATCCCACCAATTTAAATAAATTTAATTTCTTGAAATGCAGTGCTTTCCAAACAAACCAAATCAAGGTAAAGGGTGCTGTAGTGTTTAAAGAAATCACCAAGAGGACACATCTGTATTATCCTTAAGTAAAGGTGTTGGAGGTAACATGATCTAGAAGATAAAGGGACACTCTTTGCAGAGGCCAGAGGACTGGAACTAGTTTGGCAACCTGTGTATGCAAAGGAGTGATGGATGAAAAACTTTGGGGTTTTCCAGTGGGTGAGCAGTCAGCCAAAAGTATTTAACAAGCAAATATTTTAGTTTTAATGTTTCATTTGTCTTGTTCTTGGTGCACCGGGTTGTGCTCTTTGACTTTTTACCATTTTACTGATATAGCTAAGCTGCAATTAATTTGTAAAGTGAAAAAAAATCCTCTGTTTGAACCCCCTTACCTAGATACAGTGTACAAGAAGCTAGAGTCCATCCCAGCAGCATTGGCCACAAAGCAGGAGCAAACCCTGATTGGGGCCGCTGTCTGTTTCACATGCACACTTGCCTCACATTTCCCATACTAACATCTCCCAGACAAATACAGAATTACTAATTAACCAAACAGGTATGTACGAGGTGGGAAAGATCACATAAAAACAGGGAGAACGTGCAACCTCCACACACAGCGACAGGAGCATGAACTTTTCTAAAATACTGCTGCCATCTTTTCTTATGAAGAATTCACTCCATATCTAGAGACTAAATTGGGGAATTTACTTCTAGGAGACTAGTTGTGAAGTAGAGCACTTTAAAGTTTGAATTGGGTTAAGGAAACAGTATGTGAGTCACTGCAAGAATAAAATTTGAGGGGTATGTTGATTGTTATCCTTGTTTCGGTATTTAGGTAGCATGATACTGAGAAGAATCTTACAGACAGTTCATTTATATAAACTTATGATAAAAAATAAATAAAAATGTTTTATAAACAACTCATGCACTATATTGACCGATGTCTTTATCCAAGGTGGTTTACAATGTTTGCAATAAAATTGGTTATGTTTTTCATGCTTTTCCAATTGGAACACCGGCAGATGAAGCTACCAAGTAGCTTGGTAGACAGTAAGACTTTAGGGACTTTCAAAATCTCGGCTTGATGTTTTTTAGAAGAATTAAGTTGATAGGACTGACAAGCTTTGTTGGGCTGAATGGCCTGTTCTCATCTAGATTGTTCTGTTGTTCTAGTGACTTGCTCATAGTCGGACAGTGGCAGTAGTGGTATTTGAACACAAAACCTTGGAGTTTGTAGTCTAAAACATTAACCACCACACCACACTGCCTACCAATATTACTTTCCTTTGATAAAAACTCTACAAATATTGTATACAGAAAAGTACTTGTTACAGTGTACCGATTATTTTACAAAATTTCTTGGGCAAAGCCAGGAAACACAACTAGTATATACAATATACATATTGTGTGTGTATACAAACTTTGAATGATTATACTGTAAATGAAGAGATTGTTTGGAGATATGAGGCCTCATTTAAGTTAAACAACTCAATTAATCACCACAGTTACAGCTACTGGGCAACTTAGAATCCGCATTTTACAAAGGGAAACCATGTGAACTTAGACAGGAGTTACAGTGTGGTGTGAATTGTCATCGTCCACACTTAATTGGACCATTCTTTTTTAACAACAGTGTAACTGGTGTCATTTATTTGAACTTGCTGCAGGAATCTGTTATGATCATTTGTAATTAAAAAAAAAAAAACTCAGCTGTAGCTTATAAATATTTTATTTATAATCAATCAAAGCATGTATACATTTTTGGGACACCCAGTATTTTTTAAAGGATGAGGGGTACCATTACTGACCGTGAAAGAATGCTACCATTACAGTAGGAGGTCATTCATGACCCAGTAGATCATAATATCAGCTGTTATAAAAGGTTTGAAGTTCACCAGACTGCTAGGAGGATATGTATTTTAACCTCACATACTGACAGACTGTGAAAGACACCTAGTCTGGCCCTCTCCAGCACACATTAGAAGCTAATGGTGCAAGAATTTCTGGTCATGTATATCA
The DNA here is from genome assembly GCF_016835505.1 of Polypterus senegalus. NCBI lineage: Eukaryota > Metazoa > Chordata > Cladistia > Polypteriformes > Polypteridae > Polypterus > Polypterus senegalus. The sequence goes on from NC_053156.1 coordinate 112,718,744, forward strand.
GAGATTGATGATGTCAACCGGCACCCCAGAAATGTGTACTGCTGGGTACCCTGAAAGGTGGTTGCGGCACAGTATGAAAGGGCCTTGCTTCCTTTGATCAGAGAACGTAGAGTTTGGAGGCAGCTGGTGACAAGGGCTTAGCTAGTCAGAGGGAGGAAGGAGAGCCACAGTAGTAGAAGGTGAGCAGAGTGAACCTATAACAGAGTAGCCAGGGCTTACTGCTTTTTAGTTAGGCCCTTGGGGCGGAGGTGTTTATTTTTTTCTGTCTTTTGTTGTACTTTGCTGCTCCCCCTAATACTCATGTCTTTGGGGACATGGCAGTAAAATCAGAGTACCCAGAGGAAAACCAACACAGACATGTGGAAAACAGACAATGATATGTGAAACAGCAACTTTAACTGAAGTGGCATTTTAATACCCTTAGGAGTGTTAACAACAAGGATAAATCACTATAAACATAAGTCACTATAAGGTTTGAAGCAATAAGTATGGTAATGGTAAGAATTATTCTGCATTACACAATACAAAAGGGCCATCAATAAGATATAAATTCAATTAAAAGTTCATCAAAATTGTACATTTATAGTATTGGAAGTTCAAAGTTCAATTTTAATAACAACCATCAGAAAAGACCAGTGCGGTGTTTTATTTGAATCAGCAGAAAAGGCACAACTAAGTATCCAGATTCAAATTCCGCAACAATTACAATGATGTGGTCATATGCTACAGAATTTAGGCTAGTTTTATTTTCTTATAAAAGTCTGTAGGCTTATGTTATATTCCTGTTCTGGATTAATCAAAAATGAACAGCTAGATCTTTTTGTAGAGTGTGGAGTGTGGTGTTTTAGGGAGACAGGTATCGATAAATTAAATTTTTTTATGACATTGTTCACTGTAGGATGGCATTCTAATTGAGATTAGTATTTCCTGCCTTCCAGCTCCAAGATACTGGGCTCAAATTTCAGACCTGTCAATTTCTGTGTGTTTTTCTCATACTTAAAGAAGAGACCTTCTCCATACCCACTATCAATGTATTTGCATCTTAACCCCTTTCTAGCGGGTAAAAATTAGTACCTCCTGTTCCATAAGTAAACTGTGACAATGGTTAAGTTGAATAACATAGCATGACATTTTCAAACCCACTTGATTAAAATCAGCGTCACAGGGGCAGCATGCAAGAAAGGAAGGAATCCTACATAGGGTGCCAGTCCATCACTCGTATAGAATTGTTATGATCCGATTATTTCAACCTCTTATGCGGCAAAGAAGTACAGCAAAGATAAGTAAGGTGTGCTGTTTAGCCTTAAGGATCATAAAGTGGTTAAGGAATAATGTAATCCATTGTGAAGAAATGGTGATGCAGTGGTTAGTGCTGCTCCCTCGCAGGTCAAGGACATTGGGTTCATATTCCAGCCCTGTCACGATCTGTGTGGAGTTTAAACATTCCTCCTCAGTTTGCTTTGGTTTTCCTCCACATTGTTCCAGTTTTCTTCTAGTGTGCAGATTAGGTTGATTGGTGGCTCTAATTTGGCCCAGTATGAGAGTGTGTAATTCTAAGTGTACCACTGATGAATCTGATCCCCTTCCAGGGGTTGGTTACTGCTTTATTCCCAATGGAGCTAGACTAGCCTCCAGCTAACCCCTTGAGCTGAGATACATTAATTTTTAATTGTGGAATTTGTAAATCTATCCTATCCTATCCTATCCTTCCATTATCTATCTTATCTATCTTATCTATCTTATCTATCTATCGACCGTGAGCAACCTTAATGTAATTCAGTGCTTCTCAAACTGGTTTCTTCGAAACTCAGGATTCTCCCAATAAATTTAACCTAAAAGAAAACAAAATTGTAATGAAAATTCTTTGGGAGTGGCAATCAGCCTTGGGTACTGCCTGGTGTAAAACTAATCCTCTCCAAACAGGGCTTTAACTACACACACTATTTTACTTTTTTAGTAAGACTAAGCTCTTGAACTGTGAGCTGAAAAACTAAAGAACACTTTCATCCACAAAAAAAGCGAGGGAACCACAGACATGAAAAAAGGGGACACTACTAGGAAAGGAAATTAAAGGGTAGCTTTTTCTGGACTTCAAGGAATGCAATGTCCTCATATTATTCAAGACAACCTGCTCCTAGACGTTTCTAATCAAGCAACTTATTCTGTGGCCCACATGGTAGGATCCTGAGGTTCCCCCAGGGAGCTGCAGGCCCACAGTTTGTGAAGCACTGGTGTAATCCATCAAAAACTAGAGAATGGCTAGAACATTTCCATGATGGGACAGAAGTGTATAATGTCAAATTATTAATGAATGATCCATCCTCTGTCCATTTAATATACCTGTTTTCTTGTGTTTTAAGCATTCGTGTGCAACTAGGTTGTATATGAGCAACATGAGAGCCAAATCTGTAATGGAAAGACTTGGTGATGAAAAATAAATGCAAAAACAATGTTTGGTCATTTCCTGAAAGACAGAAGAGTATACACTTGAAAGTAAAAATGACTGGGCAGTGTTCTCTGGACTCCCACTACTTTCATGTAAACAAGCACTTCCTGTTTTCAACCTTAACTACCTTCCCTTGAGTTCTCATTGGTCATTTCAAGTGCTTTTTTTCAATGTTAAAAATTATCTATCAGAAACATTAATTAGTAATATCCTACTGTCTATATGTGGTTAAACATTTTTGGATTATTATACAGGAAATACTTTTGTGTAAATGAGTTTGGTCATATCTGTTCCTTCAGAAACTTTTTGGAGAGTATCAATATCAGACACCCAAGCCGTAAAGTCCACCTTTATCTTTATTTCGCTCAAGATTTCCATTAACATCCATACTTCAAAAAGCACAATAGTAACGTTTTTTTTATCACCTAGGGCTAAAGGACAGCCTAATGCTACCAGGTAATCCTTCCAAGGTAAAGGTAGCCCAGGGGCACAGAAGCCAGACCTACAGCGAGAAGTTTAACATTTTCCTGACAGGTGGATTTTAGACATAATTGAGAAATGTTAAAGGAAGCTGAGAATGCGGACAATGAAGAGCTTTGCTGTTCAAACGTCTGACAATGCAAGTTTTAATAACAGGTACAATCTCCTTCCAGGCAGAAATAATTGTTTAAATGTGATGCCTTTAAAACGCTGAAGGGTCAGTCAGGTCTAATTGGCCTGCGTTTTAGTGTCATGCTAGCCCATTGTTTGAACAGCTTATTCATGCTCTGTGTGTTATTTATCTCCAATTAAGTGTTGTCCCGGGTTTCTTATACAGGTCTGAAGACCGTTCATTGAGGGATTTTATGTTCATGAGGGAGGCTGTAATATGAGGCTGTTTTTGTCTGCTTAATTTCTCAATATCCTGAGTAATCAACTTCTATTTGTCTGGCACTGTCCACTGTTTTGAAAGTGTCCTGGTTTTTTACCATCAAAAAAATATAGAGACCTTTAGTAATCTTTCAGACAGATAATTTCTCTTTTCTTTTATTTCCTGCATACCATGGAGTACAGTGGTGAATCATTTTGTGACTTTTTCATGGTTTACTCAAGAGCCTTTGAGATATTACAGCAGAACAGCAATAATATTAAGCATGTAGTTTTTTTGTTACCGGTTCATTATTGAAGAATAAGAGTTTTTATGTCATGCATAATCTTCTTATATTATTCATACTATTCATGCTAAATTTAAATGTATCGACTTCATATTAAAAAAAAGGACCCCTTTAAATTACGTCTTTACACTTACATACGTGTCAGACACAGGGAACCCCATACACTGTATATTTAGCATAACATTCTCAAATTTCGTTAATACAATTCCAGGTCTCAGTGTGCCTGAGATTATCCCAGCAGCACTAGACGTAAGGTGGACAAAGCATTGCACAGAGTGCCAGACCATTACGGCATCAATTCATGCAAACACCTACATTCACATTTGAATTACCAGTTAACTTAATAGACATATCTTTGAATATTATGGAAGAAAATTGGATTAGCTATAGAAAAGCCCACGAAGACTCCATAAAACAACATCCTGACTTGGGATGCTGGATCTGAAAGGCAGGAATATAATGAATGTGCAAAGAAACATTACAGTTGATGTTCTATCTGTTATTTACACATATTGACACAATGTTGCAAACTGAGATGCAGACATGACTCCGGCCTGTGGAATGATTTCTGTACCAGCAGATCTTCTATGGGGTGCAGGTAGTAATTTCACATAACAGATTTAAGTGAGGTGTAATGACTAAGGATCTCACTTAGGTGGGCCCATCAGCTGGGAAGAATGACATTCAAAAAGCTCTCATCTCCTGCTTGAAGTCAGCTGGGGCTTTGACTAAATGCTGAAAGCAAAATGTTAATAAAGTTTTACAGTTGTCCATCATTGGTACAAGTCAGAGGAATGACAAAGTTCATTAAGTGCTATCTGGCAAAAGGTAAAAAAGGAAACACATTCATACACAGACATACTGTACTGTATATACAGCATATTTGAGATATATTGGATAGAGGAGGTATCTCAGAAACAGCATGGAATCATGGCCCTTTAAATAACTGTGCTGGAGTTCAGGGATATCATTCATTCAAGGAACCCCAGGAGTTAGTGTAGACATAACACTTTGAAAGTGACTTTTGACTATGGAAGCAACACCTTCATTGAGCTGAATGGCTGCCTCCCGAAAATGAGCTTATTTATAAGAGTTGGTACACAATGGCTCACTGGCATGGAAGCAGGGCGAACAGAGTATGAATGTCACACTCTGAGAACAACGCAATTTTACAGGTTCTCATTCTAACATCAGTTTGAGAGCAGGCATTTATTGATTTCAGAGTACGCTGCACACCATAAGTACTAGAATAATGAGGTCAAAATTGCTATTTTTGTTGTACATTTCAAGCTTTTCAGATATGAAATTAAAAAAAAGATTAATGTAGGAATCAAACTTTAAGAATGTTGCCATAAACTTCCAGATATTTTTTCCCATGTACGTGCACATTAATACTTCAGCATATTACCACCTTTTGAGTTTCTGTCTTGAATTCAAAATATTCCAATTCATTTAAAAGAATATCTAGGAATTTGTTACAGGGTGACTTGGCCAAAATGAGAAAGTGAGATTCTGGCAACAAATAAAGAGGAAAGGACTATCAGGGTAGAAACACATACATAGACTCAAATATAAAGATAAGTAGATACTGCATGAAAGGTGCTGTGTACCCGATGGATAGATAGATAGATATGAAAGGTACTATATAGATAGACTGACAGCCTATATAAATAGGGTCACTAAACCCTATAATAGGATGCACAACTGCTATACATCTATGCTGATTTGGCCAGTCTAGAATAAAATACTGTATCAAAGAAATCCAAAAACACAAAATCCACACAAACCACACTGCAGCCACAATTCCTTTTATAATGTTATGGTAAAATTAATGTTCAGGTTTAAATGTTAGTTATTATGAAAATAAAAATGTTATTATTTTCACAGTTCTTCCATGCGTAATCCACCTTAATAAAGGGATAAGTGTCTGTGTGTCCATCTGGTTGTCTTTGTCATTCCAATCGATGGAGCATCACAGACATTTTTAGTAATAAAATTCATTGTATTTGTCATTCCAATAGATGGCACGTCACAAACATTCACATAGCTTTTATGAATCTGTTACCAAATGGCATATAACAGAGACATATGCAATGCACGATGCACTACAAACATTAACAGGAACGTCTGCATTGGTTGATGTTTTTCACCCTGGTCTTAGATGGGTCGCACAGCTCATTTTAACATAGATTAATTGAATTGACTTATGTAGTTTTGTGGCACGACAGCTTTAACAGTGAATTTCTCATCTGAATTCTTTTTACCAGTGTTTCACTATGCAATAATAACACTTCCCAACAATACTTTCACTTCCTATATGTGGTGCAAGCTGCACTGATCCAAGAGTGTAACTTGCGTGTCCATTTCTTAAGATACAAGATCAACAATGCCCATTTGATAAATGTACTCTTGGCTTTCATTTTTAGTGATTCATCAAATGCTTATGGGAGGTCCATAAACAGTCAGCCAAATCCCCAAAGTTTCCCAAGTCTTACATTAATGATAAAATGGCTGTTGTTCAGCCAGAGACAATGTAATTCAATACCATGGCTCCGCAATCAAAATGTATTCTTATTATTTCTTTAAACAGTTCGGATAAACTGCAGATGAAGTAAAAACAGCTACCAGCACAGCACTGCCAGCTTATTTCCCAGAGGTGCACAAGAGAAAGTCAATAATTGTGCAGCTGCTGGACGCCTCATTTTAGCCTTGCGCTGTGGAGCAATGGGCAGCGATTTGTAAAGAAATACCACAGGATGTTTTATGTCTGCAGTTTAGCCCCACTGAAAGTTAGCTCTTGCCTTACATTTTCCCCCCTCCCTCGCCTTACACAAAAGAAAACATTTTCCAGCTCCCAGTGGGTTCTCTGGATTATATTTGAGAGTCGAGACGTTCTGCTGGCGGTACACTGGTTTGCAGCTGTGAGTGCGTGTTTAAGACATCAGTGTTGGTTAATGACCTTCCTTGTGTGATTATCCAGCAGGCTGCTATTCTTTAACATGAACTGTAAACTAATTACTATATCCTCTGGACCTGGAGGTGGGAGTTGTGTTTATGTTCTGCAGTACGCCATGAGGTCGAAAGAGTGACCTCAGAAAAAATTGCCTCCTATTTGTCCAGAGCTCTTTTTTTTTTTGTGGCTGTCAGTCTCTCGTGTTTATTTGTTATTTGCTTTTGCCAAATAGCTCTTGAGTTTTTTTGTCAGCAGTTGGGTGCGTATCTGAGAGTTTAAATATTAAATTATTTGATATCATCAACAGATTCCAAGTTTTCTCCATTTCTAACCACATGTAATCCACAATCAAATGTTATCAGGCTGCTGATCCTGGAGTGCTGTTTATGCAGTACCTTTTTTAGCCAAGTGCTTTAAAATAGACTGGTTGGAGCAAAAGCAGTGAACTTCAGCCAAACTGCAACAGCTAAAAAAAAAAAAAACTTTCTAAAGCCTCATCCGAAAAAGCAGGGGCAGCGCACATCCTGTAAAAAAGGGCTGAAACCCAAAGAACAGAGGAGCTATAAATATTTACACTTGTGTGTCTTGTAGCTGCTTTGCTTGCATGTTTATATTACATTTCCTAATTTGTCCTACAAAGTGTCATTTTCCTATCAGCCTCCGATGGCTTTAGTTTAAAAGAAAGCAGGCTTTCAATAGCATTGCAATGCTACGGCATCACTCAGACATGACAAGCTAAAGCCTTTAATCTTTGTGTGGCTCCTGAGGAGCAGAGAGATGACACCAAGTCTGCCCCGAGGATGTTACCCTTTGTCATTGGCCTAATTGTGCTCCGCAGCATGGAAAGTGCCAATAATTGGGGCCTCATCACGGTTGCAGGCACCTTATTCTGATTTCCGCCAAGCTAAATTTGTTGTCGACTATCCAAAGGAGCCCATAACTCTTTTTTATGCAAACTATAAACAGGTCAGAATTGGAAGGACCCCAGCTGCTATAGTAACATGCCAACCTGTCTTCATAATTAATATTAATTAATACCAGATGACAGCTGTTTATTGGCTGTGGAAAAGCGACTATTCTCAAATCAGAAGCAGTTTACTTCAGCTGTTGAAATCATAAAAATGTTTCCTTAGGCAGGCGACGTCCCTGAGAGCTCATTCGGCGTGACTAGAGTTCTTCCTCACGTTTTAGCACATCGTTAGCACTGAAATGTCGACAGAACTCTCCAGTGGATTTATTTATCTACTGTGTGGTCATTGTTGTGTGTGCTTGTTTTGTATATACGTAGCTACTGAATATTCCAAAATAAGGCTGCCCTTTAAAAGTCGTGACCCTGAGACTTTTTTGGAAATAAATTATTTAGCGGGATATACTCTGGTCATGCTATTTCATCTGGAGTTCATTTAGAAACCTCTCGAAGCATTTAAATCTGTCACACTGTTCAATAATCAGTATTATTTGTACTTTTATAAACTCGCTGTTACTTTTGGAAGCAGAGTTCTAAACAGGAGAGCTTTTAGTAGTAGGCAGGTTCATATTGACATTGGGGTTTTGCTGACATTCTTCTATTCATCCATTGCCAGTAAATTCTCTTATTGTCAGGTTAAGAATTTATACCGACACATCTCATATTAAGACTGAGCAGAACTTTACATAAATTAGAAACTAAAAGACCGGCTTCATTGGCTTTTGTTTCTTAATTTTTCTGGTCTCATCAAGATCACATAGTTTGGTCGCTGGTCACTGTCCATGGTGAGTGTGCATATTCTAACCTTAGCTCGTAAAGATGTGTGAGTGTGGCCATCCACTGTTCCTGACCTTGAACCCAATATTTCTGGATAGGCGTTGCATAAAATTCTAGAAAACAGGGGTTCCAAAAATTGATACATTTTACGGCTTCCAGTTCCTTGTCTATTTCTTTCACTTACTTAAATTTGTATTCTGCCCATTTTTATTGTAAGATTCTTTTCCGTTGTTGCAGTGAACGTTGCAACAGGACCGTCTATGAAGACTTCTGAAAGGTGGACAGATATGCCCTGCCTCACAAAAGTTGGTTTCCAAATTTGGATATAAGCTAGAATTCCTCATGTGAGGAGTTTACTGGTTTGCATTTGTTTTCTATGCTGACTTCACCTTCCTCACACATACAAAACACGTGTCATTAAACACATTGTGCTGCTACTATGGAGGCTCAAATACACCCTCACAGACAGGCAGCTACATTCCAGATACTTTCTAGCAAGAAAACACGTATGCATGTAACCAACTAATAGACCAGAAATCCTGAAAAAGTTTTTAAAAGCCATTCTGGAATGTAATAATGTTTTCTTGATATTCCTTGAATTTAGAGGTTTGTGCTGTTTATAGAGAGAGAGAAAAAACAGTCAATATAGATTTCTATTTTGTTTTTTGGTTATTGTCCTGTGTCTGTATGTTTTCATTAAGTCTTGTTTATCATGGTGCTGGAGATTAAAGCTGGGACATTTTTTCACCTGCATAAGTGAGACAAACTAAAACAGTGACTTTAATTTTACTTAAATGAACTGATCAAATTCCATTGAAAATAGATTTATCTTCTGACTTAATGTTTATTTATTAAAATACATAATATATAAAATAAAAATATTGTAATAAATAAAAATAAAGACATATATATATACATACAGTATGTTGGACCACCACCTACTCAAAGCATCATGATGCACCAACATTGATGGACTGAAAGCCAGAAGTCTACGTGACCATCATCATCGAGTCCTTCCATGAAAACCCTAAATCCAAAGAGGACTGTTTGACTTATGTTAGGTAGATTGCCCAGAGGGGACTGACTGGTCTCTTGGTCTGGAATCCCTACAGATTTTATTTTTTTTCTCCAGCCTCTGGAGTTTTTTTTTGTTTTTTCTGTCCACCCTGGCCATTGGACCTTACTTATTCTATGTTAATTAATGTTGACTTATGTTTATTTTTTATTGTGTCTTCTATTTTTCTATTCATTTTGTAAAGCACTTTGAGCTACATTTTTTTTGTATGAATATGTGCTATATAAATAAATGTTGATTGATTGATTGATTAAGGTTATCAGCATAATAGTTCAATGAAAAGCATTGTCAGTGTGAAGTTTGCATGCACAGGTTTTCCCGAAATCTCCTACATCTTACTGAAACAGACGTTGGGATAATTAGCACGGGATGTGCATATATTAAATCCACCTTTTCTTTACTTATACAGTATTCGTCTTTTTTCTTATTTATTCTTCCATTTGAGTTCTGGTAATATCTGAAGGTCCTGCGGTGGGTTGGCACCCTGCCCAGGATTGTTTCCTGCCTTGTGCCCTGTGTTGGCTGGGATTGGCTCCAGCAGACCCCCGTGACCCTGTGTTCGGATTCAGCGGGTTAGAAAATGGTTGGTTGGTTGGTTTTTAATATCTGAAGAATAATTTTCATGTGTGAGTGTCACTGTGTAAATAATATTACATTCATTCCTTAAGCGGATGTTTTCACCCAAACCCTGTTCTACTGGAGCTGCTGTTTTGCCATTTTGTAAAAGACTTGATTGACACTAATGTGTAACTAAATATCACATGTTAAGAAATAAATCCACTAAGTATCTCAGCAATAGAGAATGGCAGGTCCTATTTAAAAGGAGAGTGGAATTATTGGCAAATCTAATTCCTGATCTTTTTAAATTAATTACTGATTAATTTTAGAAATATCTGCATAACACTAATTTTATTAATAAAGCATTGATACTTTTTACCATTTGGAAAAAAAAAACATAACAACAAAGACTAGTTATATTTTATATTTTTCATGTGAAGTGTAATGGGTATACTTTTTTGCAGGAATCCGCAGTACGAATTTATATGATTATTTCAAAATATTAGTATATTTCAAAGTATTTGTGTAATTCTGGCTTTTCAATTCATAACTATAGTGATCAAGTGATCAAGCTTCATATTAAACTCATTTATCTACACAAATAATACAAACAGAAACTACAGAGGTGCAAGTAACTTTGACCAATGTCATGCAGATTATGAAAACATGGTTAGTTTATTATTTTTAGAATTCCGCATTCAAGATTTTAAAATGCTAAGAGTAAAAAAATAATTTATATTTAATAATATTTACCTGTTAAGGGTTACATTTTCTCACTTTTGTGTTATTATTTGTCATTGCCAGTTAATGAATCACTTTACAGATAACTCAATGAAAATTATTATTTCTTATGTCACTCATTCATTGCAATCGAGTAACTGTATTAATAAATAGAAAATATTTTAGAATATATAAAAAAAAGGTTTGTTTTATTCAGATCAAGGGATGCCCTATGACCCTGATATCCTCCATTCATCCATGTTCAGCATGGAATCCATCATGGAACACACTGTGGCTAATTTATAGTTGTTAGTTCACCGAAAGTGCAAATCTTATAGCAGAAATCCCAGACAAAACCTCTCATACACACAATGAAAACATGTGAACAGCACACAGACAGCAACTGGCCTGGCATTTGAAAATCAGAGCCTAGGATGTGTGAGGCGGCCGCAGCAACCCCTGCACCACAAACTGACCCATAAGGCTTTTAACAGTTTGTGATTTTGTATTCTTTTTTGTTATTAATAATTACCCACAATACAAAACTAGTTTGCAATGTCTCATTTGGAAGTAATCAATATTTTAAATAAAACACATTTTTTAAAATGTATTGTTTTTATTAGATTTATATTTATATAGTCTCACAGTAAGGAGACCAGGATTCGTGTCCCAGGTCCTCTCTGTATGGAGTATATATGTTCTCCTCATGTCTGCATCGGTTTCCTCCTACTGTCCAAAGATGTGCAGGTTAGATGAATTGTTTAGCAATGCTAAATTGGCTAAATGGACCCTAGTGTGCGTGTGTGTGTGTATGTGTGTGTTTGCCCTCCAATGGCCTGGCACCCTGTCCAGAGTTTGATCCTGTCTTGCAATCTATGACAGCTGAGATTAGCCTCTTTCCATGACCCTGGCTGGTTTAAGAGAGTTAGAAAATAATATGACATATTAATATTTTATATATATATGTTGTGTTTTACAAAAATGTATTTTACTTTGTTTCATCTCATGTGGTTTAGTATTGCCTCGGTGGCATAGCTAGCTTGCTGAAGGCCCCTGTGCAGTGCCCTGAGCTGGGCCCCTCCTCTCTAGCATAACTGTTAGAAAGTTATTCGCAACTAGATCCTAGGGGCCGGCTGGGCAGTGGTGTCTATAACCGCGTCACTATCAGATCACATGTTGGCGGCAAACAAACCGGCTCTAAAAATGGAATTTGTAATCACTTTTTTAATCGCTTTATTAGGGCAGCTGTAAGATAGCAAAAATAAAATAAATTGTGGGAATGGAATGTGGGAAGTGTGGGTAGTAGTACTAATACATAAATATATGTAAGATGTGGACCCGCTTGCTTTTCCAAGATAACTTTGTGAAGGAAGATGATTAAAATGTAACGTAAGCTAGAAAGTAGAAACTGTTCTGTGCTATAAAATGAAGCAATTGCAATTCGTAACAAATTAAAATGACACCAGCTGACAGGATACTATTGCACAATGGACCTGTTTTGGTGTCCGTGATTCCAAACAATTTGCCTTGTCAGCAGGAAATTGCTTGGTCAAATATATTGCTTGTTTGTCTTTAGTAGTTTCTCCATTTTTAACGGTTTTAGCAGATAGCACCTGATTTGAAGCCGTTGTATCGCTACTTCCAGACTTGGTAGCTGTAACCATTTCACTCACTGCACTGTCTGTATAACCTGCTTGCGACCATTGCGATGATTCACCAGCAACAGCATTCTCAGTTACCATCGCTGGCCATTGCCCAGTGTTGAGAAAGGTAGAAATCTTGGTAAGCTTGGCATTTTTCAATTCCTGTTGCAGGCATTCCTTACGTTTAGCAGCACCACTCTGATAATGTTTGCCAGGTCCGCTGCTACTGGCCAACATGGTGTCGTTTGGCAAGAGTATAAAAAGCACCAAGTTGTTCTAATATTCGGTGTTTGCCAACTAATGGGGACCATAACTTAACAACAGAATTGCTATGGTTTAACTTCCATCCATCCATTATCCAACCCGCTATATACTAACTACAGGGTCATGGGGGTCTGCTGGAGCCAATCCCTGCCAACACAGGGCGCAAGGCAGGAAACAAACCCCGGACAGGGCGCCAGCCCACCGCAGGGCACACACACACGGGACAATTTAGAATCACCAATCCACCTAACCTACATGTCTTTGGACTGTAGGAGGAAACCAGAGTACCCAGAGGAAACCCACGCAGACACGGGGAGAACATGCAAACTCCATTTAGGGAGGACCTGGGAGCGAACCCGGGTCTCCTAACTGCGAGGTAGCAGCGCTACCCACTGTGCCACCGTGCTGCCCGTGATTTAACTTTCGAGTTTGAATTTTGAAAGCTGTTGACATCAAATTAAAGTACAAAAGTAACAATTATTTACGATAATGTATTTTCACATTATTCATGTGACATCCTTCAAAACTTCTTCCATTCACGTCCTCTATGGCACGTCAAAGGTCGCCAAATTTGGGAATGTGCACTTCTTAGTAAGGCGGACTAGAACGCCTCCAAACTCCCGATGTCTAAATTCGTGTAAACTGCAGGCCTGTTGAATACGTAATATCATCATGGATTGGATTGGACTTGCCTGGCGATGGTGCAAACATGTCACTGAAACAGTGAATTATTAACACAATGAACTGTGCAAGTGATTTTAAGTTATTCAATTTTTTTTTAATCTATATGGCCCCAAGTGGGCCCCTCAAGCTCGTAGGCCCTTGTGCTTTGCACAATCTGCTCAGTCCATTGCTACGCCACAGTATTGTCTATTGACCAGTCAGGGGCATGTAGAATAAGATTTCTGGCCAATGTCCTCCAGACAGACCAAGCAAACATTAAGGTTATTTATATTTCTATACAACTAAATTATATTGGGAGGAACCAGAAACTGCTATTAAAGAGAAGATCATTTAAGTGGTGTGACTCTTGTGTGGGCAGGAATGGGTGGCATAGAAATGAGATCATGGGCTAAATGCAGGATGTAGACTTATAGTTGGAGCCCAATAAATGCATTAGTTCCCTATATATTGTTGTTTAAATTGTTTGAATCTACCACTTGAACAGTGTAAGAATTCAAATTAGCCATGTGCCTTAGTGGTTAATGTGTTGGACTGTTTGTCAGACTGTTGCCAGGTCAGTCCAAAGCACGATCTCAGCGAGTGACCCTGAGAAAGACTCTTCCTCGTGGCAGTTCTCCATTCATTTACCCTATGTAACTGTGATTTGTAAATCACTTTGATGCACGTGTTAGTTAAATAAATCAATTAGCACTGTAATCCTAAGAAAGATGCAATAGGTACAAAGGTTGCCTTGTGCTGTTGCATTACTCAGTTTAGATTCATTGCCCATTTTCTCTATTAGCCTAAGTTTCCTAGTTTGCTAAAGTAAATTTCTCATTTTTATTATTTCCTGCTGTTCAGTTCTTGTTCATTTTTAGTGTAGATTTTTTCCAGCACACTGAAAAAATACATTAAGTTGACCTTGTGACAGATTGTCAAGATGCTGCAGCCATTGTTCATCATGTGACACTCCAAGGGAAAAAAAAAACACAAAAAAATTAAACATAAGTTGCCAAGTTTAGTCAGGTGGTGCAGGGAACACTTTCTTTGGAATGTGATTTTATTTGCTTTATTTTTTGCAATTGATGATTTGGGTTTCCTCACATTCACCCCACTCCTTGTGTGCTTCTGTATGTCTTAAACAAATAAAATGAAGTACTGGGTAAGGAGTGGAAAAATCCAGCACTCCATAATGAACTCTAGAAGGGTAGCCTGATGCCAAGTATGCTGCGCTTTACATCTTCTCAAGTCAAAGGTTCTGCACTTCAAACTGCAATTAAGTCATACTGTATGTCTTCACACTGCATTTACAGCAGCTACTGCAAGTGATCTTTAGTATAAATATACCCTTTTGTTTTGTATTTTTGTTCAGGAGTAAATGTCACATTCTAAGTGCGCCCAAAAGTCGGTAGTTACTAGCATACCTCCAGTTGCATTATTTCATAGAGAGATTTTTTTTTTCTTGCCTTGTTTCTCGAGAGCAGACTAAACATGCAGCTGTGATATGCTACAGTGTAACATAATTTTTGATTTCTGGAATGTTTTAGCCTCTGTTGGCTGATGTGACTAATTATGGGTCAGAATTGTTACCCTATGAAGATTTATTTCACTGACTCAGCCGCTACAGTTTGGATCTGGTAGAGGCCAATGTCAGTCTTGAGATAATGAAATGCTTTTCACAATACTGGCCTAGCCCCGAGACTCCACTTCTAGTCTTTTATAGTATTATCTGAATTGACGCTACCAATATTTACTAAAAGGAAAGAATAAACATTTTGCTAAAAGTATTCTCTTTTTGCATAGGTTGTCTCCTGATTTTATACTTCTGAAACAGCTAATTCCTATTATTTTTTTATTAATTCAGTTTATTTACTAAATGTCCACTGACAGGAAAAAGCCCAATTGTTCAGTAAACAGCAGTGCTCAACTTTAAAAAAAAAAAAAACAACAATATATAATGTATAAAAATACCAAAGTCACTTTAATGAGTGACAATGTCCATTTATCATTTCCTGAAACCTGCTTGGTCAAACCCAGAGTTGCAGGTGGACTAAAGCCTCTCTAGACTGCATGCGGCACAAGGCCTTAGATAAGGTGCCAGAATAATAATAACTCTTTACATTTATATAGCAGTTTTCTTACTTCTCAAAGCACTTTACATAATAAGTGGGGAGTCACTTCAATCACCACTTGGATGATGCAATGGCAGCCATTTTTATGCCAATACTCTCACCACACATTAGGTGTTAGGTGGTGGTGAGAGATCCAATTAGAGACAGGGAAAGAATAGGGGGTCAGAATGACTAGGTTGTGGTGGGAAATTTAGCCAGGACATCTGGATACACCATACTTTTTATGAAGGATGCCCAGGAGTCTTTAATGACCACAGTGAGTCAGGATCTTGATTGTACATCTAATTCCGAAGGATGGTGCCATTTTGTGTCCATGTGACTGCAGTAGGGCATTGAGATCCATATTCAGACCATAGGTTAAGCACCCCCATGGTGGCCTTGCCAACACCTCTTCCAGCAGCAACCTGGTTGGTCTCCCATCCAAGTATTGGCCAGGGACGAATATGCTAAGCTTCATTTAGTTTACCTTTTCTCTCAATGAATGTACATGTGGTATGGCTGCTGGCTTGCTAGTACATCATGGGAGACTCAAGTCCACACCAACACTCACTCACAAAGAAATCTATGGATGTTTTTAATGTCACTGGCATTAATTTTTGTTATGATGTTATTCATCTAATCGATATCACTTTCGGGACTGATTAGTATTGGAATAGGTGAAGCTCACCATGACAATGTCAAGAGAAAAATGGATTGAGAAAATTCACTAATGAATAGATGGATGGATAAAATAAGATCAAATGTTTATTTCTCTTCAGTCCTTAAATGAATTTTTTAATCTAAAAATCTTTTTTTAGTCTTTAAAATCTTTATTTCTAATGAAAAAACTAGGTTCAGTAAATGAAAAAATGCAAATTTTCTTAAATTATTTTGCCTTGACCAATTCTAATTGCAGAACAATTAAATAGCACCCCTCAGTGAATGAACTCTGTATTGCAGAGTTGTTATAGCGTTAGCAGCTTTAACCAAAAATCAACTCATTTAGCCATCATATGAGTTTGTTTGTTTCCATTATAGGTTCATAAGGAATCCGAGACTATCTCACCTTCACTGGTGCAAGGAACCTGCCCTGACATTATACAAAACACTCATACGCTTTCAGTCAAATAGAGTGCATCCATTTAATGCGACATATATGTCGTGAGGATTTTGATTTTTTGATTTGATATACTATATTAATCAACAATTGGACACTGACATATGCACAACCTTTGTTCACCATTGTACAACACCACTGGAGCAATAATGTTCAGGCTGAGGGCCTTGTTTAAGGGCCCAGCAGAGTAGAATGCCTGCCAGTAGCAGGATTTGAACCGGCAACCTTCCAGATACCAGCGCAGGTCTGTGGTGTTATGGGTCCACAGCTCGTTGAGAAAAGGCCATTCATTTTAATTAAATAATCACCGCACCCGAGGCGGCTTCGTGAGGGGCGTTGTTGTAGCGAGCCGCGGGGCAGTCGTCGATGTGGGCGTTTCTCACCGTGTGCACAGTGCACAGAACTGCCCACATTCGTGATTGCTCCCGTGGCTAATGCTACAGCTGTAATGGCCCCTCACGTTTTTAAAAAGAAGCGCGAGTCGGTTGTGGGGGAGAGAAAGAAACGTTCGCGGTAAAAAAATGGAGAGAGGAGAAAGGAGATGAGGATGGAGGTTACAGGGGGCGAGGAAGCATGCGGTGCAAGAGAGACGGACAGGCGGTGTGTGCGTCTGGTGAGCACGCGATTGAGCGCTCGTGGGCAGCTGTATGGAAGCTGGGTGTTAGGCCAACACCTAGACGTTTGAGTTGAGGTTGCTCCCGCTGAGTGAGCAGGTAGCGGGAGTGCCTAGAGGAAAGCGACGAGCCGCAGAAGGCCGTGGAAAGGCAGCGGAAGTCGGGAGACTTGGTGGCGGAGTCCCCAATGTGTGCGTCCTGGCTATTGGGGTAATCAAGTCTCGGGGACTGGGATGAGTGCCATACCGGAGCCAGGGATTGGGAGGTCTCCAGTCTCGTGCGTGTGTTGTAGGAGGGCAGCTGCAGAGAGCGTCTTGCCTGCTGCTAAGCCCAAACGGGATAAGCAGATGAGACGCTAACAGTAGAGCACCGGATTTGTTGTTGGTTTTTAAGACTGCTTCCTAAAAGAAGATTTTAACCTCTCGTTTTTAAGGATGTGTTTTTTTTTCTATTTATTGATTTTTAACCTCCACGTGTTCTTTTTATGGGTTATTTATTTAATGAACTGTGAAGAACTGCACTATTTAAGGAACACTGTTTTTGACTGTTTTTAATAACAGCACTGTTTTCACTTTTAACCTTCCCCTTGCTCAGTAATTTGCCTCCATTGACTAGCTCACTCGGTTACATTATCGACGGTGTTGGGTTCAAGGGTTCCCAAACAGCCAAAGGAGCGTGGAGCCAGAACCCACATCGTCACAAGGTCCTTAAGATGTCAGTAAACAGCAGAACCTACAGAAAACCAATGCAAAGAGCTGACGAATGAAGTTAGGTTTAGGAACTGTGATCCAGAATCCATAAATATTGTTGCCAATCCTTCATCAAAGGCAACTTAAGATTGTAGATGTTAAATATCCTTTGAAGGTAGTTTTGTTCATTAAAGGTTGAAATGGGATATCCTGGATTTTGAATTTTTAAATAAGACAATAGTGTCTGAAAGCAGTTAGAGCTATTGATTGTAGATGTAGCAGTTAATAAGAGTCAATGACAAACTGTTAAAATAATTCAAATGATTAGCACATTTTTCACTTTTACTTTTTATTACTAGCTAAGTTTCTTATTTTTAACCTATGGAGTTCATAAGATGGCTCCTTTCTTTCAGACTTTTCATGTTTCACATATCAGGTCATAAGCTCTAAATTAAGATCGAGATTAAGGTTCAAGGTCCAGTGGTTGGCAAGGTTTTACATGACAGACAACCTTTAGCATTCTATATTGTATATACCGATAAAGTTGGATACAAAGGAAGTGCACAATGCTTACGTTTATACTGTTAAATCAGTGGTATCACATGCCACACACTTCCTACCGTCTGTGCATGGTAACACAACAGCAACAGATCCAAAATTACTAATAAAATGGCAGTGTCCAAGGAAAATAACATGGTATCATGGTGAAATGTGCAATTCCAACAACCTGAAAACCGCATTGACACAAAAAAAATAAACAAAACAAATGAATTCTACATTTCCAACAGCCCAATTTTTTCTTCTTCAAAACATAAGGGGTACTAGAAATATATTTCAAAATTGAACATGTCAAAATAAAACAAAATTAATGTAATACCATAAATGTATGGCATGTTATCTAAGCAAATCTTCTGCCTTGTCTTTCTTCTTAAGTATTTTGAAGAGCCTCATTTAAATATGTCTTATTTTATTTATAGAAAAAAGGGGGAAAGAAGAGAGAAGAAAAAGACCAGCAAAAGGAGAAAACCACGAGAGCAGACATGATGAGAGAGACACCAAAAGAGATACAGATACAAGAGGGGCATCAGAAAATAAAAACAAGACTGAACACAGGAGAAAGAAAGCACAAGGCAAACACCACACTTCTACAGCTGGGAGCTCTGGACACTAACATCCTCACTGGATTGTTACGATTTAAGATGCTGCTACCTGTGTGAGTGCATGTGTGGCTGTGTGTGTGTGCGCATGAGTGTGTACGGGTGTGTGTGTGCAAGAGTGTGCATATGGACACAAAAATGAACAGTGCATCATGAGTGGAATTACCGGCAGCGAGGAGTTCTCTGCCTAAAAGGACCCCAAAGGAAGACCAAAAATGGAACTGCTATAACCACTTTAACAAATACATGTAACTTTTTATCCTTCCACAGACAATTTTATCTTTGAGTTGATATTGTACAAGTCATTGTTTTCTTTTCGGGGCCAGGTTCTACATCCCATCCAAGTCTGAATGTAGATGTGTTATAATACTTAGATTTGCTGTTTAGATGTCTAATTATAACAGAGTAATTTAAAACTGTGCTTCAGACTTCATTTATGCAAAATTTACACATTTCTCCAACTGCATGCCATCCAGTAAACCCTCTTGCAAGAGAGAAAGACTATTATACCAGCACAGATTCAACAAATGTTATTTTTATGTGGCATTTTCTTTAACAGGGTGTGCTGTGCTTTTTCCCCTTCACCGTTATGCCCGTTCATCATGAAAGCTGGTGGTACTGATGGCATAGATAGTCGTGTGCCTTTGAGCTACTTCTCGTGAAGTTAAATGCCACTAAACTGACTGAATTACCTGTATGGCAGATAAGCCATATGGGATCCATGGGTTTCCTACACATGCGTATTCTATGTCTACATCTTAGACTGGCATCAGGACCAAATTTTTGCCTTTTTACAATCCTCATATTATCTAAAATTCCCGGTTTGTAACATTTCGTTGGCAGCTCAAACAAGCAGTACATTTTTAATAAAGCGTTTAAGCCAATTACAACAAAGTAGACTACATTGTGCTTGCAACCAGTATTTAAATAAAATTAAATAAATAAATAATCTTTATATTTTTTGGCTACATATTGTTTATTTTCTTGTTTAAATTGGTTTAACTGATACGTGGTACAAAGTACTATTTACAATTTAAGTGATTCATCACTCAAGTGAATGAATTCATTATTTACAAGGTAATCTATAAGGAAATATTGACATGATGGAAGGAACCTGTAAACCATACTTCAAAAAATTAAACACTGACATGATGGAAACAGCCTGTAAACCATACATTCGAAAAATGTGTTCATAAACAATCAATAAGTTGCATGTACTTACAGCAGGAGTTGATTGAGAATAAGAATTCCTAGGTAGGTAGCATCAGGGACAGAATCAATATCATTATATCTGTGGGCCTCTGAAAATGAGCAAAGCCATACGGAGAAGTTAGCCATAAATTGAATCCATGCAGAGCATGGCAAAGAATGATAGATATAAAGCACTTGCTTGCTAGGTTGAAGAACTTACAAGGCATTTCCCACCACTAAAATCCATCAGCCTTGGTGAGAGGTTCTTGGGAGTCTTGATCCTGACATGGATGAGTTCAGGGTTGTGAGGTGTAAGTGGGAGCTATTACCTTTAATCCCATGTGAGCAGAGTTTAAGAGCTGATCTGTGCAGGTTGAGGACATTGAAGAGAACTGTAAGGCCTTGTTTGCTTACTGAATAACCAACATTGCTTTTAAGCCCCATCTTGCTACCAACATTGTTTGAGTGCTAGTCAATTCCTCTGTTTCGCACTAGAGTAATTATGGTATGATAGCCCCAAAAAACTCATGGACAGAGCTACAGAGGGATACACTAACTATAAATCATGCAGCTAACTTAAAATATAGATTCCAGAGTTGTGTTGAAGGACTTAGGAGAAACAAAAGGTCTAGAATCAGGAGATGTTGGAGCTTGAATATTCCTTCCTGACAAGATCTGAAGCTTTAATAACAAGTAGCACAATTTTATACTGTTACTAGCTGTCACACAGTAGTGAAACAGGGCAAACTTTAAAAATCAATCGAGGGCCTCTTGATATACAATACAAGGCTATTCGAAATGAAAGAGCAGATTTCAAAAATGTATTTCAAACAAAACTGTGTAAAACAGAAACACATTCTGCACATCACTGGATAGAGGAAAGTTCAAAGTTTGGTCCTATGGTCCTTGAGGTTGCATGAGTACCATGTGTAGCATGACAAACATCAAAACGGTAGACCATTTCTTGCCACACATGAGTCAGCTGGTCCCTATTTACTGAATTCACAGCTTCCTCAGTTCAATGTTGCAAATTCTGAAGATTAGCAGGCATAGGTGGAACAAACACTCTTTCTGGAAACCTCGGAGGCCATAGACAATGAGCAAGATCTTGTTGTCCACCCCTTCCAATCCATCATCCTGAAATAACACCGAACCTCCAAAATGATTTCTCTTGTGGTATTATTGCCATTTTACTATAAACAAGAAACAGCAGTCGGTGGCATTCACTGGTACTTTTAGGTGGGTTTTTAAACTTTGAACTTTCCTCTATCCAATGATGTGCGGAATGTGTTTGTGTCTTAAACAGTTTGCTTGAAATACATTTTTGAAATCTGCTCTCTCTTTTTGAATAGTCCAGTATTTTTGGTTTTGCTGTCAGGGGCGAGAATGTAGCTGTGATCTCTTTGCCAAAAAATGTAAAAAGTTGACAAGGTATCTGTAGCCAAGCAGAAGGTTGACAAGCTCTAACGTCAAATGTTACCACCGTATCTGATCGTGTTCAGCTCTGATGGGAGAGTGTCCCCCGCGTGACCATGATATCTGTGGCAATCAGCAGCCACACTCTGAAACACACGTACAGTGCATCTGGAAAGTATTAACAGCGCATCACTTTTTCCACATTTTGTTATGTTACAGCCTTATTCCAAAATGGATGAAATTCATTTTTTCCTCAGAATTCTACACACAACACCCCATAATGACAACGTGAAAAAAGTTTACTTGAGGTTTTTGCAAATTTATTAAAAATTTAAAAACTGAGAAATCACATGTACATAAGTATTCACTGCCTTTGCTCAATACTTTGTCGATGCACCTTTGGCAGCAATTACAGCCTCAAGTCTTTTTGAATGTGACGCCACAAGCTTGGCACACCTATCCTTGGCCAGTTTCGCCCATTCCTCTTTGCAGCACCTCTCAAGCTCCATCAGGTTGGATGGGAAGCGTCGGTGCACAGCCATTTTAAGATCTCTCCAGAGATGTTCAATCAGATTCAAGTCTGGGCTCTGGTTGGGCCACTCAAAGACATTCACAGAGTTGTCCTGAAGCCACTCCTTTGATATCTTGGCTGTGTGCTTTGGGTTATTGTCCTGCTGAAAGATGAACCGACTCCCCAGTCTGAGGTCAAGAGCGCTCTGGAGCAGGTTTTCATCCAGGATATCTCTGTACATTGCTGCAGTCATCTTTCCCTTTATCCTGAATAGTCTCCCAGTTCCTGCCACTGAAAAACACCCCCACAGCATGATGCTGCCACCACCATGCTTCACTGTAGGGATGGTATTGGCCCGGTCATGAACAGTGCCTGGTTTCCTCCAAACGTGACGCCTGGCATTCACCCAAAGAGTTCAATCTTTGTCTCATCAGACCAGAGAATTTTGTTTCTCATGGTCTGAGAGTCCTTCAGGTGCCTTTTGGCAAACTCCACGCAGGCTGCCATGTGCCTTTTACTAAGGAGTGGCTTCCGTCTGGCCACTCTACCATACAGGCCTGATTGGTGGATTGCTGCAAAGATAGTTGTCCTTCTGGAAGGTTCTCCTCTCTTCACAGAGGACCTCTGGAACTCTGACAGAGTGACCATCGGGTTCTTGGTCACCTCCCTGACTAAGTCCCTTCTCCCCCGATTGCTCAGTTTAGATGGCCGGCCAGCTCTAGGAAGAGTCCTGGTGGTTTTGAAATTCTTCCACTTACGGATGATGGAGGCCACTGCGCTCATTGGGACCTTCAAAGCAGCAGAAATTTTTCTGTAACCTTCCCCAGATTTGTGCCTCGAGACAATCCTGTCTCGGAGGTCTACAGACAATTCCTTTGACTTCATGCTTGGTTTGTGCTCTGACATGAACTGTCAGCTGTGGGACCTTATATAGACAGGTGTGTGTCTTTCCAAATCATGTCCAATCAACTGAATTTACCACAGGTGGACTCCAATTAAGCTGCAGAAACATCTCAAGGATGATCAGGGGAAACAGGATGCACCTGAGCTCAATTTTGAGCTTCATGGCAAAGGCTGTGAATACTTATGTACATGTGATTTCTCAGTTTTTTATTTTTAATAAATTAGCAAAAACCTCAAGTAAACTTTTGTCACATTGTCATTATGGGGTGTTGTGTGTAGAATTCTGAGGAAAAAAAATGAATTTAATCCATTTTGGAATAAGGCTGTAACATAAGAAAATGTGGAAAAAGTGATGCGATGTGAATACTTTCTGGATGCACTGTAGCTCTGATCTCTCTCTCAAAAACGTCAAACATTACTCCTTAACAATCTGAAGATGATAATGTCTGTTGAACAAACAGGTACGGAGGCAAGGTATGTGGCGAGAGGTGCAGCGACTCGAATGGAGGCTGGAGCGTGAGTGAGGATGGCCCTGCCCAGCTCCCTACTCCTGAGGTTCTGCCTCCCCCTTCTCGCAGACTGTCTCTTGGATTCGCACAAGCCGAACTATAATACTTAGCATAATGACAGAAGTCGCAAAATCAACCAGAATGTTCAAGCAAATTATATAAAAAAACCTGATCTACTTTAAATCCGTGAAGCAATTATCTCATGAAAAGCAGACAGACATACAGATAGACAGACAGATGTTGGATTTTATATATATATATATATAGAGATAAATACGGCAACAAAGTATTGATTCCATTGAGTTAGGATGTTTTTATTGTGCTTGGGGCAGAGGTCTAGCAGCAGTATTTTGTATGTGCTGCTGTCTGTCAATACTTTACCTAGGAATACCTATTACAGTAATCTAGCCATGTTTTGGCATGACAGAATATTTCAGATTCAGAAATGGAAAAGTACAAAGTCAGACTAAGGCAATGTTTCTTTTTCCAGTAGAATACTGAAAGAAGTGGGCGGCATGGCACAGTGGGTAGCACTGCTGCCTCGCAGTTAGGAGACCCGGGTTCACTTCCCGGGTCCTCCCTGCGTGGAGTTTGCATGTTCTCCCCGTGTCTGCGTGGGTTTCCTCCAGGTACTCCGATTTCCTCCCACAGTCCAAAGACATGCAGGTTAGGTGCATTGGTGATTCTAAATTGACCCTAATGTGTGCTTGTTGTGTGGGGTGTGTGTGTGTGTGTGCCCTGTGGTGGACTGACACCCTGCCCAGGGTTTGTTTCCTGCCTTGTGCCTTGGGATTGGCTCCAGCAGACCCCTGTGACCCTATAGTTAGGATATAGCGAGTTGGATAATGGATGGATACAGAAAGAAGCTTTTGCCTCCCAGGTATAAAAATAATCTTTAGGCTTTTGTTGAGAGTGGCTGCAAGATTGTTTGACAGAAGATACTGACAAAAGTAGGGAGGATCGCACAGGAGGTTCATCTTTTAAGTGCTCAACTTTCAAATGGTCATGAACTGATGTTTTTGGGACAGGACACAAGCTTGCTTAAAGCCTGTGTTAACAACGATTGATCTACGTATAGAGCTGGGAAGTATTAAGAAAAGTGAAGAGCATGAATCATGAGTAAAACATGAATGAAATTAGCTGCCATTAAAATCCCAACACTGTACTTCAAATAGCATTATTTCATTTCATTTAAAGAACCATTAACCAGTTTCAAGTTTATGAGGGCCAGAGCCCATCGCAGGAGGAAGTCTGCCCGTCACAGAGCATACGTAAGTACATTCAAACACTAATAACTTTGAGTAAGAGTAATAATAGTAGTTGTAGTGTTATCACATGCACAGAGTATATAAGGTTTCTTACTTGAGTTACATCTTGAACTGATTTACATGTGTTAAAGGTTAAAACCAAAGCATTCCGGGAAACTTCACACACAGACATGGAGAGAAAATGCTAAACACAACACCCAAAGTTCAGAGATTCAAACCCAGAACTCTTGGGTTTGTAAAGCTATCCAAGTTCCACCTGGCCACCCTTTTATTAAATTGATCCTTTCGTGTATCTATTCATTTTCAGTGGTACACCTAAATTTTTGGGTCCCTGAAGTTGTTACTGTTATGGGGGCCCCTTTGCAGCCAGCAAAAAGGTCTGGGTAACTACTGTTATCTTCTTTAATGGGGTTGTTCCATGACAGACCACAAGAAATTTTTTTTAAAAAGTAAACACTGCATCTAATGTTTTGATTTACTTTACTAGTGAATTATACTATATAATTAATACTGTTATTTATTAAAGCCCCCTTCTCATACAGTACAGTAGACATGTAAAATTTCTAAGGAACGTGGGCGAAAGTCACTTCTGGGACCCCTCCACAATTAGGGACCCTAAACCTTAAACTTCACTAGTTTCATAGCAGATCCACCCGTGTCCATTTATCCCAGCAGCTCTGTGTGCAAGCTGAGAACTAACCCATGGCTGGGCACCAGTCCATCATTGAGCACATTGATAAATTGAGTTTATTTTTATTTAACACTCTTTAAGTCAGAGTTACCTCAGAATGTAGGACACATAGTCAAGATTCAAGGTAAAAAGAGAGAGAGAGATCAGGTCATCATTTTGAAAGCAATCAATTACAGAGACATACAGAGATTACAATGCTTTTTTAATTTTAAAACATGAACAGGCTGAGTGCTTCAGCTAAATTAGCCATTTGGGTTACCACCATTATGAGAGCTTCCTTGGGCAGACTGTCAGTAATGTACAGTACTTCTGGCATGGGACTAGCTTAAATAAGAATGAAGGTCATGCTAGTAACAATGAGCAAGAGGCAAGTCAAAAAAGCAGATCACAACTGCTTGGATAAACTGAGTTCATTATCAGGGATGGAATTATTTATTTTACATCTCACTTAAACAGCTTAGACAACAAACTGAGTTCATTATTGTGGATGGGATTATGTTACATCTCACTTAAACAGCTTAGACAACTTTGTGGAAAAAAAAAAATAATAATAATATAAATATTTCAGCAAGACAAAACAAACAGGGCAGCCAAGTGCACCGTCAATCCCAAGAGGGTGACGGGTCAGTTCTGATCAAAGCAGTTTCCGAACAGCTGTACACAAAGCCAAATACAGTGCATCAGATTGTGAAAATAAATAAATAAATAAGTCCATCCACTCCAGACAGGGAATTTCTTTATCTATACCTAGGGAGCATACTGCAGCTGATGTTGTCCTTGAAATTCAGGAGTACTTCAAGTTCAAATCTATTGTCAAGTGTGCATAATACAAATGGGAATACAATCTGAACATTTTTTTTTATTTTGCCTCTTGGTAAAAAAGAAGTTGCAGAAAAAAAGTCTGAAAATCTCTTTCTGATATATTTGGATATTGCTAGAATTCTTTAAAGGTACACTGGGTAAGACAGTGCTTAGGCATTTGTCTTCTTAGACATGAACCCCCATTTAGCCAGTCCTAGTGGCTTTGTAAGATACAATGTTTACACACTCTTGTTTTGTTTTCTATGGGCAGAAAGAAAACTAGAGGATTGACAAAGAGCTTTGGACTGAGATCTTTTACTTTAAAGATTCATTGATTACATAATTATTTTATGTTTTCTTTTATGCAGGTTTTTAAAGGTCCCATTAAAGAAATGCACATGGGGTATATCCACCTTAATAAAAGGATGTGTCAGTGTGTCTGTCTGTGTGTCCATCTGGTTGCTATGTCTCTGTCACTCCAAAACATGATGCATCAGAAACATGAACACCACTTTTATGAATCCCATACCGAATGGCATACAACAGAGACATATGCCGTGCATGGTACACTGCAAATGTTAATGCTGAGGTCTACGATGATTACTCAGATTTTAACCCGTCTTAGATGGGTAGCACAGCTATTCCCATATCTATGCCTTGTAAAATATGACATAAACAAATATAAAAAGTTGGGGCACCAACTTCATAACCCCATATATTTGGATGAGAAAACAAAGAAAACACACAGTAAATGTTAAATAGTCTTTTCAGACTGGAGTTCTAAATAGGAGGTTTAGTTGAACCGCTCTTTGTCTTTGTCTCATCCCTCACCTAGGACCAGTTTGCCTAGGCTCTGGATGTTGTAGGACTGTCTTGGGTGACACGTCTCTGCAGCACCGCATTGACATCGGGGACAGTGCCTCTGGATTGGCAGACTGGGGTGGTGGTCCCCCTCTTTAAGAAAGGGGACCGGAGGGTGTGTTCCAACTACAGAGGGATCACACTCCTCAGCCTGCCTGGAAAAGTCTATTCGGGAGACCTGGAGAGCAGGGTCCGTCGGACAGTCGAACCTCAGATTCAGGAGGAACAGTGTGGTTTTCGTCCTGGTCACGGAACAGTGGACCAGCTCTACACCCTTAACAGAGTCCTGGAGGGTGCATGTGAGTTTGCCCAACCAGTCTACATGTGTTTTGTGGACTTGGAAAAGGCATTCGACTGTGTCCCTTGGGGAACCCTGTGGGGGGTGCTCCGGGAGTATGGGGTACCAGACCCCCTGATAAGGGCTGTTCGGTCTCTGTACAACCGGTGTCAGAGCTTGGTCTGCATTGCCAGCAGTAAGTTAAACTCGTTTCCAGTGAGAGTTAGACTCCACCAGGGCTGCCCTTTATCACCGATTCTGTTCATAACTTTTATGGACAGAATTTCTAGGCGCAGCCAGGGTGTTGGTGGACTCAGGATTGGGTCACTGCTTTTTGCAGATGATGTTGTCCTGTTTGCTTCATCAGGCTGTGATATTCAGCTCTCTCTGGATCGGTTCGCAGCTGAGTGTGAAGTGGCTGGGATGGGAATCAGCACCTCCAAATCCGAGACCATGGTCCTCAGCCGGAAAAGGGTAGAGTGCCCTCTCAAGGTTGGGAGCGAGATCCTGCCCCAAGTGGAGGAGTTCAAGTATCTCGGGGTCTTGTTCACGAGTGAGGGAAGAATGGAGCATGAGATCGACAGGTGGATCAGTGCGGTGCGGGCTCTGCATCTGTCTGTCGTGGTGAAAAAAGAGCTGAGCCTTTCAATTTACCAGTCGATCTACGTTCCTACCCTCACCTATGGTCATGAGCTATGGGTAGTGACCGAAAGAACAAGATCGCAAATACAAGCGGCTGAAGTGAAATTCCTCCGCAGGGTGTCTGGGCTTTCCCTTAAAGATAGGGTGAGAAGCTCAGTCATCCGGGAGGGGCTCAGCATAGAGCCACTGCTCCTCCACATCGAGAGGAGTCAGGTGAGGTGGCTCGGGCATCCGATCAGGGTGCCTCCTGGATGCCTCCCTGGCGAGGTGTTCCGGGCACGTCCAACCGGGAGGAGGCCCCGGGGAAGACCCAGGACACGCTGGAGGGACTATGTTTCCCGGCTGGCCTGGGAACGCCTCGGGATTCCCCTGGAAGAGCTAGAAGTGGCCGGGGAGAGGGAAGTCTGGGCATCTCTGCTCAAGCTGCTGCCTCCGCGACCTGATCTCGGATAAATGGAAGAGGATGGATGGATGGATGGTTCTAAATAGGAACTAAATCAAGATGTCAGTTTTCCAGGTTATACAATACAATACAATACAATTTATTTTTGTATAGCCCAAAATCACACAAGAAGTGACGCAATGGGCTTTAACAGCCCTGCCTTTTGACAGCCCTCCAGCCTTGTTTCTCTAAGAAGACAAGGAAAAACTCCCCAAAAAAAACCTTGTAGGGAAAAAGTGGAATAAACCTTGGGAAAGGAAGTTCAAAGAGAGACCCCTTTCCAGGTAGGTTGGACGTGCAGTGAGTGTCAAAAAGAAGGGGGTCAATACAATACAATACACAGAACAGAACAAATCCTCAGTACAGTATAAAAATAAGAATTTTAGAAGTATGTAGCAGAATTTAACAGTAGATGATATTACGTAATATGATTTGGATTTGTTTAGAGTCCTGGAGACCTCATCCATCAAGCTGCCTCCCCCATTTGGCCATTCCACGACTAGAACAGTGCTGGACCAGCCAATCTGATGAAAGGACCCCTCTACCCCACGATTCCTGCGATCCTCCATCCGTGATGACTTTACCTTAGGCAGGCAAAACAACTTGGCAGGTGGGCCGAGGCACCAAGTGCCACATTTGAGTACAGAGAAGAGAAACAGAATAGGTGAGGGTTAGTATCCAATTATAACTATCATGTTACTTATGTTTTAGTGCTAATGACTAACAACAAAGATGCAGTATGTATAGTTATGTGTTCAAGTGGCAGGAAGGGGAGGGTCCAGGTGGATGGACATGGACATGACATCAGAGATGGAGTGGCTGTCAGTCTTCCGTTCTACCAAGTGAGATGAAGAGAAGACATTAGTACACAGTGCCAACCTCTGGTCTGGTGAGTAATTACCATCAACAAATCCCTTTATCTGTCTCCTATGTGCACATGCATGATAACCCAAAGAAAAACAGTTTTCACTAAAGGCTCAATCAAATGGCTCTGAGGCCTAGAAAAGTTCAGCCTCACATACATATTAATTTAATCATGAAAAACATCAGTGAAAACTGTGATGATGTTTAGCATTTGCTAGTCGGAAAGAGTGACCACAGCAGTGGCAAAATAGTGCAAGTTGCAAGTCAGCAAGTAGTAGTTTGAGTCCCACCTGTACCCTTTTCTTGATCTTGTTTCATATATAAAATCAAGTTTCATATATAAAAATAAACAGTATGCAGAAACGTAGTTAACAACACTACTCAAGTAATGTCAAAATTCAAAAATGAATTGTATATTACTATAAGATTATCTCTTATTGCAGAAAAAATATCGTCTCACATTATTTTAATAACTTTAAGATATTTATGCACTTTGTTCTTTTCTTCTTTCTGTTTCATATGTATTAAGATGTGCATTTACTTTATATTATTTTATTGTGTGCTGTGATCTTTGCTGAGTCAATGGAGGCTCTAATCGGGGTGCTCCAGAGACTGAGCAAGGAGTCTGAGTGTCCTGGATAAGAACCAAGATCCAGGCCATTAATGACCTCTTGGGCACAGCCATCAGCAGTATATCTGTTCGAGGAGAGAGCATCGACCTTGTCGAGGGGTTTACTTACCTTGGCAGTGACATTCATGTCTCTGGTGATTCGTCCTATGAAGTCAGTAGATGGGTTGGGAGAGCATGGGGGGTCATGAGGTCGCTGGAAAGGGGTGTGTAGCACTTCCAATATCTTTGCAAAAAGAACAAAGATCCATGTCTTTAGAGTCCTGAGGCTTCCTGACTTGCTATATGATTGCGAGACATGCACACTATCCAGTGACCTGAGACGAAGACTGGACTCCTTTGGTACTGTGTCTCTCCAGAAAATCCTTGGGTACCATTGGTTTAACTTTGAGTCCAATGAGCGGTTGCTCATAGAGTCCCGAATGAGGCACATTACCTGCATCGTGAGGGAGCGTTAGTTACGGCACTACTGCCATGTGGCGCAGTTCTCCGAGGGTGATCCAGTTTGCAGGATCCTCGTTGTTGAGGATCCGAGTGGCTGGACTAGGCCAAGGGGCGCCCATGTGACACCTAGCTGTGGCAGTTAGAAGGTAATTTCCAGAGGGTGGGACTGGACCGCGTGTCTGCCTGGGGGGTTGCCAACCGGGATCCTGAGCTGTTTTATTGTGTGGTGGGTGCGGCAACATGCTGTACCAGTGCATGCTCCCCAACTTGACTTGATTTGATTGTATGGAACCATAATATCTCTCATAAACTTTCTTTTTCAGTCTTTTGTATTCTGATTACATTACCAAAGTCCCCTATCAAATCTGAACCATCACCATCTTTAATTAACTAGCATTGTTCTTTCCTAGTTAGCATGTCTAGCTCCCAGTGACCCTATAATAAAAAAGAAAGTTCAGAAAATGGATGCTTATAGCTTATATTTCTAGGCAAGCCCTTCACACAAATTATAAAACTAATACATCATGGGTTGGTAGATTTTAGTTGAATGAACTGAATAAACAAAAGTAAGCAAATATACAGTTATCAATTAAGATGAAAGGAAGAAATCCATTTTGAAGCTGAAGGTAAACAAATTGCTTCAAAAACTTAGAATCTGTTTTTGCCTTGTTCTCTTTGCCTAAGCTTTTTAATTCCGACAGGAAGAGGATTACACCTCTCCTTTTCACTTAAAAATTATTAAAGTATCCACTTGGATGGAAATGCATGGCACGGTATATATGTTGCATTTTACATGACTTTCACTACTGAATTGTATCAATTAGAATACATATTAAAGCTGCAATGCTGCATCCTGTGTGCCACAAAGCTGGCTCTTTATTATACAACTGTGTATTCATTATCCAAAGCCCCTTATTCCGTTTAATCAGGCCAGGGAGAAAGAAGACGTTCTTCAAGCAGCAACAAGCACCCTGAAAGAACTAGCCTGGATGACACAATAAGTACATTCTTCTTCTTCCTCTTTTCCCACTTCTATGTGGGTTCAAAGTGCTTGATCAGTCTTCTCCATACAGCTTTGTCCTGCATCTCCTCGCCACTCAAGCCCTTTTCCTTCAGATCATCTTTTACTTTATCCATCAATCTCTGCTTTGGCCACCCTCGCTTTATCTTCCCCTGTATGTCCATTCCCATCAGTCTTTTGCCCACATATGCATTGTTTCTCCTCATCACATGTCCATACAACTTCAATCTACTTTCCTGCATTATCTTTGATATCTCTCACATGTTTGTTATACCTCTGATTGTCTTATTCTGTCCTTTTTTGTGACTCTGTACATCCATCTCAACAGTCTCATTCTGCCTCATCTAACTTGTTTTCCTATACTTCATTTATTGCCCATGTCTTAGCTTCATACATACATTACAAAATAATATAAATTAAAGAGTAATGTTTTTAATTTTTCTAATGCATATGCAGTAATATAAACTCAAAGTATAGAAGAGCACTGAGAGGTAATAGTCATTTATTCGAATAGCTTCATAATGCGGATTACCAGTTTAACAAAAATCATTTGTAGAGAATAGCATTTTAGCCCAAATTGTGCATGCTACAGTGCTTAGTGTCACCTGGTGGTCAGAGGTGGTCATTGCACAAAGCAAACTAACACTGAACAAAAAAAAAGTGTTTTACCTTGTAACACTTACTTACTATAAAATGTTAAAAACTGCATTCATTAATTTTTCAAACCCACTAATCAAACATATATTTGCAAGTAGCCAGCATTCATGTTGCCTAAAAAATACACAGGGCAGGGACAAACTCCTTGTGTTACACACCAATGCACACACGCACACTCACTGTCAGTGAGGTCACTTTAGAGTCAATAACCAAGCTTATACCATTTGTTGGATAGTGAAAGGAAACAGATTAGTGCACAGGAAAACATGCAAACTACATAGAGACACCGTCACATTGATACCTACTGCACCACTTGGCTAGCCACACAGTTTAACAAATAAGGTACATTATATGACATATTTGAAAGCAGTAAGTCCAAACTTTGGTCACATCATCAAGGTCATTTTAGGTTCTTTAGTAACTCTAATTTGGCCTGCAGGTATGTGCTTGAGTATGCTCTGTGGCATCCATCCAGAGCTGAGCCATGTCATATGCTTAGAAAGATGCCAGTTCCCTGTGACACGGAACTGGACTAGCAAGTAAGAAATTGGGGGAATGTGAATGTTGGAATTTTAAATATAGAATACTTCAGGGTTTGCATGTTCTCCCCGTGTCTGCGTGGGTTTCCTCCAGGCACTCCGGTTTCCTCCCACAATCAGCAGGTTAGAAAATGGATGGATGGATGGATACTTCAGGACTGTTAAATGGTGCGACTCAAACCACCTACAACTGAACACCAGCAAAACCAAGGAGCTAGTGGATTTTAGGAGGACCAGGCCCCTCATGGACCCCGTGATCATTAGAGGTGACCTGTGTGCAGAGGGTGCAGACCTATAAATACCTGGAAGTGCAGCTGGATGATAAATTGGACTGGACTGCCAATACTGATGCTCTGTGTAAGAAATGACAGAGCCGACTATACTTCCTTAGAAGTCTGGCATCTTTCAACATCTGCAATAAGATGCTGCAGATGTTCTATCAGTTGTGGCGATCGCCCTCTTCTATGTGGTTGTGTGCTGGGGAGGTAGCATAAAGAAGAGGGATGCCTCACGCCGGGACAAACTGATGAGGAAGGCAGGCTTTATTTTACGCACAGAGCTGGACAGTTTGACATCCGTGGCAGAGCGACGGATGCTGAGCAGGCTCCTGTCAATCATGGAGAATCCACTGTATCCACTAAACAGTATCATCTCCAGACAGAGGAGCAGCTTCAGCAACAGACTGCTGTCCCTGTCCTGCTCCACTGACAGTCTAGACTGAGGAGATCGTTCCTCCCACACTATGTGACTCTTCAATTCCACTTGGGGGGGTAAACATTAACATTATACAAAGTTTTTGTCTGTTATATCTGTATTTTTATCACTCTTTAATTCAATATTGTTTTTTATCAGTATGCTGCTGCTGGAGTATGTGAATTTCCCTTTTGGATTAATAAAGTATCTATCTATCTTCATACTTTATAGGGCAGATGTATTTGTGTATTAACTGCATATTTTCAGTGAAATAGACAATAATGTAGTGTCACAAAAAGCAGACACAAGAGTCATGAAAAGGTTTCGGGCAGCCACCCATGTAATACTCCCTGGCTGCAAATGGGTAAATTGCTAGCACTGATGTGCTCAGAACGGAGCCCAAAACAGAACAGATTAGATTAGTCAAATATGGTGGCTTTAAAGGCCAGAAAAGGAAGTGAAATCAGAAGGCAGAATCGGAAGGGTCCTCTTCCATAGGTTCGGACCCAGACGGGAGGTCATCAAAAGGGCTGGAACTGGAAGTCTATTCGGTCATGTGTTCTTCACCGGAAGTGATGTCATCCAAGGGTCCAGCCCCAGAAGTGACATCACGAGCCAGGCGGAATTTCCCGTAAATGGTCTGCAGGAAAGTGAGAAAAAGGTCAGTACACTCTGCCACCCCCTGGTCTGGCATGGAATTACTCTCATTTAGACTCTTTAGCTGCCTCCCATGCGCACGTGTGTGACAGTAGCATAATATTTGTAAAAAAAAAAGTTATATAAAACCAGTTTACCACATTTCATATAAATTAGTATTAAATTACAAATGCTTTTCATGATAAGTTGTGAAGATATTCACAGCTAATAGTAATAGAGATCGCTCATCCACAGAAGCACTAGAGTGCTAGCCCTGGGCAAATATTAAAATAACATATAAAATATGTTAAAAATTCAGATAATGCCTTTGTTTCTGAATAAAGTATTTTACAACACTCACTGTGGCTTTTTCGTAAAAGACTCTGACAATGCTGTCTCTTCTGGTGAACGCCAGGGCACATGCTGGTATCTGGGATTTGGGCAAAAGGAATGATAGTAAGTGACAGTAGTACACACACACATTGACTTTATAATGGAAGGATATCTAAACCAGCTTCATCCAGTTTATAGTTGTAAGAACCATAATGTGTTCCAGCAGCATTTGGAACAAGTCATGAACCTGCCTGAGGCCAAACATAAGCACAGTCACACCATTTAAAGCCACGCTAACGCAGAGTTTCTAATCAACAATTTGAAATAAGGAAGGAAAAGTGAAGCTGCCAGACAAAACCCCACAGAGGCATAGGGTACAATAAGGGAAAGAGTGCAGGCTTGTTACTTTTACTCAAAATATCCTTAACAGGCCAAGTGCAAGAGTTAGAAAAGCAAGTCTTTCATTTAATATCCATCCATCCATCTTCTAACCCACTGAATCCAAACACAGGGCACAAGGCAGGAACCAATCCTGGGCAGGGTGCCAACCCACCGCAGGACACACACAAACACACCCACACACCAAGCCCAATTTAGAATCGCCAATCCACCTAACCTGCATGTCTTTGGATTGTGGGAGGAAACCGGAGCGCCCAGAGGAAACCCACGCAGACACGGGGAGAACATGCAAACTCCACGCAGGGAGGACCCAGGAAGCGAACCTGGGTCTCCTAACTGCGAGGCAGCAGCGCTACCACTGCGCCACCGTGCCATACCTGCCTATTCCAATGTAGTGGACCGATCCAAAGCAAAGGGCAAAGACTGAAGTAAGTCAAAGAAATGATTAGCATTTGAGCACCTCTCTTATCTATTTATTACTGGTGCAGAGTAGAAGGCCAATTCACTGAGTGCTTATTTAAGTGAGTCTGAAGGCCATTATATCACCTCCACATAATACCAACATCAATAGTGCTAGCCTTGACAGTACATTAATTCCACATTACTTAGCCCTCTCACCAAATGACTCACAGTCGGTTCAAAGCCAATAAAGCATTTAGCTTGTACATCTTTAATCTGAACAGTATGCTGATCAACTCTAAGCATCTCCAGGACAGACTGATCTCTCACAGAAAAATACACATTATTCAAATTTTCTTCTATCTGTTACAAGGACTTGAAAAATGTAATGGCTTTGAACATCCCTAAAAATGTGGAATTACACAGAAGTCAAGTAAAGTCAAATTGGTGAGCATGCACTGATACAGTGCGTTGCAGCACCCACTACACGACAAAACAACTCGGAATCCCGGTTTGCAACCCTCCAGGCATACACACGGTCCAGTCCCACCCTCCAGAAATGACCCTCTATCTGTCGTAGCCAGGTGTTACGTGGGCGAACCCTTGGCCTGGTCCAGCCACTTGGGTCCCCAACAATGAGGATCTTACAAGCCGGATCACCCTCAGGGAAATGCGCCACATGCCCATAGTGCCATAACTGATGCTCCCTCACAATGCAGGTAATGTGTTTCATTCGGGACTCCATGAGCAACCGCTCATTCGACATAAAGTCAAACCAATGGTACCCAAGGATTTTCCGGAGAGACACAGTACCAAAGGAGTCCAGTCTTCATCTCAGGTCACTGGATAGCATCCATGTCTCGCAATCATATAGCAAGACGGAAAGTACCAGGACTCTAAAGACTTGGACCTTCATCCTTTTGCATAAATATCAGGAGCGCCACACACCCCTTCTCCAGCCACCTCATGACCCCCCATGCTCTCCCAGTCTGTCTACTGACTTCATAGGAAGAGTCACCAGAGACATGAATGTCACTGCCAAGGTAAGTAAACCTTTCAACAAGGTCAACACTCTCTCCGCAAACGAACACACTGCTGATGGCTATGCCCAAGAGGTCATTAAAGGCCTGGATCTTGGTTCTTATCCAGGACACTCTCAAGCCCAGACACTTAGACTCCTCACTCAGCCTCTCGAGTACCACGATCACAGCCTCCATTGACTCAGCAAAGATTACAGCATCGTCAGCAAAGTCAAGATCGGTGAATCTATCTTCACCAACAGATGCCCCACAGCCGCTGGACCCCACGACCTTGCCCAACACCCAGTCCATACAAGAACAGAGTAGGAGCAAGAACACACCCCTGACAAACCCCAGGATCAACTGGGAAAAACGCAGAGGTCCTGCCTCCACTCTGCACAGCAGTCACAGTACCAGTGTACAGGCCGGCCATAATATCCGGAAACCTCGAGGGGATCCCGTGAACCCTCAAGATGTCCCACAGGGCAGCTCGATCAACTGAGTTGAACGCTTTGCAAAAATAGACAAAGGCTGCAAAGAAACTGCTGATATTCGCATTTGCACTCCATGAGAATCTTCAGTGCCAGGATGCGGTCGATGGTAGACTTCTTAGGTGTTAAACCAGACTGTTCCATTCACTGGTAGGTGAGCAAGTGATCACGGATCCTATTGACGACAACCCAAGCAAGGACCTTACTCGGCACTGAGAGGAGTTTTATCCCCCTGTAGTTGCTGTAATCCAGGCGATCACAGTCAGTTGGGATGATGCCAGTCTCCCAAATGGAAGCAAAGATTGCTTGCAATGCCAGGAGGACAGCCTTACCACAAGCTTGGAGAAGTTCACCGCGCATACCACAGATCCCTGCAGCCTATCACCCCCTCAGCTGGTTCACCTCCTGTGCAATCTCAGTGAGATTGGGTGGTTCACAGCTAATTGGAGGATCAGCCTCAAGAACCATGGACCCAGAGATAGCCAACGTCCTAGCCGGAGGGTCAGCTTTGAACAACTTCTCAAAATAGCCAGTCCTGCAGGTCACAGCTGCAGTGTCATCCACAAGGACAGTTCCATCAGCCGCCCTGACTGCAACTCTCCGCGGAACAGATTCAGATGTGCGTAATGCTTTGATTCCTCTGTAAGCAGGACATGGGTCGCTAGACCACAGATGGAGTGTCACTTCCTCACAGATTCCTCTAACAAACGCCTCTTTATCTGCCCTCAGAGCCCTCACAGCCGCCCTTCTCAGTTCCTGGTACAGACCAGAGTTGCCATTGAGCCGTGCACTGCTACTCTTCTCAATGATATCCAGGGTACCCTGTGAGATGAAACACCTCCTTCTCGTGTTGGTTATTACACCAATTTTTATTATTTCTGTACTGTGAACCGGTGTATGTTATTACACAGAGACATATGTTAATTGTTGTCATAAATCAATCAATCTATATTTTATATAACACTTTGCATTGAATACACCTTCACAAGACTCTTCATATAGAAAAAAGAATAGATTTTAGTATAAACACTAAATACATGAGCTTTCAAATATAAGTTACAATTATGGGCTTAATAGCTCCAGCAGACCCCCGTGACCCTGTGTTAGGATATAGCGAGTTGGATAATGACTGACTGACTGACTGAATTATGGGTTAAAACAGCATGTGAACAAACAACAGACTGAATAGTATAGTGGAGCTGTAACGATTGTATCGTCTACACTTCACTAAGTTTACACTGAAAAATTATACTGATGATTGCAGGTCAACCTCAAACTGCCTTCATCCCCTTCCTACAGTGCAGAAAGATGACTTATAAAAATAAAAGCAATATTTACTAAAGCACACAGAGAAAAGATGCAACGAAAAAATATAATTAATACATTTTCTACAAAACCCCCACTTCCAATATATACAGTACAATAAACACAAAGCATAAAATTATATATCCAAGAATTTTCCCCACCGTCCATTCGATTTAGCATTTTTTCCATTTTCCTATTTCCCCATAGTTCAGTTCCTTAGACATGCCAATCCCAGAATAAAAGATTTATGGCTCACACTGCTCCTGATCCCTTTCATGGTAACCTTAGCGTATCTGGACTTGTGGTGCTCCTCGAAAACAATCTTTCTCCTGGACTCAAATTTGTCATGTCTTTTTTTCGTTTGCCATAAAAACTCGGGCTGTCTTTTCTTCCTTCTCTTCCTGCCTTTTCACGCCCCTATTTACATAGTGTGTCCATTTCCATGGCACTCCCGGAAATCGCAATGACAGCCCTGTACCTCTCAAAAGGTCCTCTCTATCCAACCCGCCTATCTTATCTTTCGTATGCTCAAATGACAACGGGATTTTACATAGAGAGAAAAAAATATATATACATTTTTATGTGGCAATGCTATAGAGCAGCTGAACATCCTGAGACAGTATGGTAGATTCAGGATCGGCACAACTGTTATAGAGGAATGAAATAAGAATATACATCGATCAGTCACAACATTAAAACCACTGACAGGTGAAGCGAATAACATTGATTATCTCATTACAATGGCACCTGTCTAGAGGATGGACATATTAGGCAGCAAGTGAACAGTCAGTCCTTGAAGGTGACATGTTGGAAGAAGAAAAATTGAGCAAGTGCAAGAATCTGAGTGCCTTTGAAAAGAGCAAAATCATGATGGGTCAAAGCACCTCTAAACCAACATGTCTTGTGGGATGATCCTGGTATGCAGTGGTTAGAACCTACGAAAAGTGGTCCAAAGAAGGACAAATGGAGAGCCAGAGACAGTGTCATGGGCGCCCAAGTATCACTGATGTGCATGTGAAGTGAAGGCTAATCTGTCTGATTTGATCCCACAGAAAAGGTACTATAGCACAAATTACTCAAAAACGTAATGCTAGCCAAGAGAGAAAGGTGTCAGAACACACAGTGCATCAGAGCTTGCTGTGCATGGGGTTGCATAGTTGCTGACCAGTCAGAGTGCCCATGCTGACACATGTTCACTGCTTAAAGCGCTTACAATGGGGCATGTCAGTGTCAGAGCTGGACCATGGAGCAATGGAAAGAGGAGGCTTGGTCCAATGAATCATGTTTTCTTTTAGATCACATGTGCATCATTTACCTGGGTGAAGAGATGGCAGCAAAATGCACTATTGGAAGAAGGCAAGCTAGCAGATGCAGTGTGATGCTCTGGGCAATATGCTGCTGTGAAACCGTGGGTCCTGACATTTATGTGGGTGTTATTTTAACACATAATACCTACCTAAAAATTGTTGCAGACCATGTACACTCTTTCATGGCAACAGTATTCCCAGATGGGAGTACCTGAATTCAACAGGATAATGCGCCCTGCCACACTGCAAAAATCGTTCTGGAATGATTTGAGGAACATGACAAAGAGTTCAAGGTGTTGAATTGTCCTTCAAATTCCCAAGATCTCAATTGAGCATCTAAGGGATGTTCTGGAAAAACAAGTTCAATCCATGGAGGCCCCACCTCACAACTTACAGTACTTAAATGGTCTTTTGCTAACGTCTTGGTGCCAGATACCACAGGACACCTTCACAGATCTTGGAAAGTCCATGACTAGATAGCTCAAAGCTGTTTTGATGGAAAAAGGGGATGACACAATAATAGACAGGTGGTTTTAATGTTGTGGCCTAATGGTGTATATTGTGCCACAGACAACATATGGTGCCTGGCATCACAGCCAGTTTGGATAGTTCCTTATTTGACCAGGAAGTTTTTGAAATGGAAGAACATGGATGAACGGGCATTCCAGCTGGGTTGGTTGTTGGTACTTTTCCCAGCCATTATAACAGAAGGGCAATAGGATACTTCCTCCCAAAGACATGAACTCCCCTTGCATGCTGGGTGGCAGTATCCCCCTGGTGGAGGAGGATAAAAGGAATAGGAATTGTGGCCGTGATTTTATACTTCAAAAGGAGAATAAAATACTAATTTGAAACCAGGACTGTTTCTTGTGTGGTTGCGTTTGAGATTTGGGCACAACAGTTACAGTCACCTAATGGTCACAATAGTTGCAGTCAAGCTGATTTACGAATTTTTAAATAATCCATTAATGGAGGTCTACAGATACAATTCCTTGACACTTCTTTCCATTATCGCTTCTTTCCTTTTAGCTGTTCCATAAGCTCAGTGTTCAGAGCATTAGTGGCAGTATAGAGTGTCAGTATCTACTGTATATGATAAGGAGGAACTACGATGATAAGAAAGCTATGAGTGAATTCAACGAGAAAGCCTATTACAGGCTGGTTTTTCTTCAGTTCATTTAAAAACAGAAAATACTTTCATTGGATAAAAATTGTTTATCCAGTGCCTTTGATCTATCTTATCATTTGGTAAATGACAGCTAGAGATGGAGATAGTTAAAAAAGAAAAGAGTCTTATCTCCAATTCCAGAACCCCTGCTTAAGGCATGATATTTCTTAGCCAATGCCCATTGATTAATAAAGAATGCTTGCTGTTTATGCATGGTCCATAAAGTTAAATCACTGGGTTTCAAGAATTACTTCTTAACTTGTTTACTGGTAACAGCAATGCTGCTGACAAAGCTACCTGACTAGTGAAACTAGCTTGTTCATTATCATCTCAATGTTTCTCCTAATGTTTGTGCCCATCCTGATTGGGGTGTGTG
The DNA here is from genome assembly GCF_016835505.1 of Polypterus senegalus. Classification (NCBI taxonomy): domain Eukaryota; kingdom Metazoa; phylum Chordata; class Cladistia; order Polypteriformes; family Polypteridae; genus Polypterus; species Polypterus senegalus. The sequence continues at coordinate 112,759,443 of NC_053156.1, forward strand.
AAAAATGTTGTTATACATGGCACAATATGCTATGGAGGTGCCTTCCTCTATTCTCCTTTTGTCTTGGCACCTTCTGGTCACTAGAGGGCACACAAACCCAAGGGGAGCACCCACTTGCATCTAATCCATTATTTTATTCTGCTTAAAAACAGAGGACAATTATCATAGGTAATTTTTTTCATTTAAAAAGCTTTATTTGAGTTTTGCTCAGTATCTCTCTAACATTAAAGATTAGAAGAAATTGTTAACTGTAAAATAACAGCAAATTTATTTCTAAGGTTGATGTTATGGGTGCTCAACAACCTCTTAAGGACTTTTAGTTTTTTTCCACATGTACCCCTTGGTACCTGTTTTAGGAATTTGATGATTCATCCATCCATCCATCCATATTCCAACCTGCTATATCCTACTACAGGGTCACGGGGGTCTGCTGGAGCCAATTCCAGCCAACACAAGGTTCCAAGCAGGAAACAAACCCCAGGCAGGGCGCCAGCCCACCACAGGGCACGCACACATACACCAACACAACGAGCACACACTAGGGACAATTAAGAATCGCCAATGCACCTAACCTGTCTTTAGACTGTGGGAGGAAACCGGAGCACCCGGAGGAAACCCACACAGACACGGGGAGAACATGCAAATACAAACTCCACGCAGGGATGACCAGGGAAGCAAACCCGGGTCTCCTAAATGCGAGGCAGCAGCGCTTCATTTATTCATATTATATTTCTTACATATATTTTTCTTCTGCTCTCAGTCTAGAAGACCACGAGCCATAAGAATTATGATTCTCCTCAGATTCCTTTCCCATCCTTTCTCTCCAAACAAACTTTGCAACAACCTAAAGATAGTATAATTTAAAAATGATGGATAGACAATGCACATTGTTGTGGCCAGATTCAACTGTTATTCAACATTTTCTTTCCATCATTGCCTCTTCAATGGCTATTAAATAGAGAATACCATTTTATACCCCAACCTGGGATTTCAAAGTTTAACGTACTTTCACATGTGGAAACTATTTTTTATTATGCTATGCAAAAAGTATCCATCTAGCTCTAGTTATAGTGAACACAAGGTGCCACTACTGCAGCACTTTCAAAATCAGAAAGACACCAAAGAAGTTTATTTATAAAGTTTAAAGTTTTATCCATCCATCCACCTTGTAAACCCAAACCAAACATTAGGCGCAAGGTAGGAACAATCTCTGATACTAGCCCTTTTTAGGGTGTTATGCACACAAATAACAGGGAGTAATGAATAAAGAGAGACAGCAAAGTTCTGCACATGCTGAAAGGAAGCCAAACTCATGCTGGCTCTCTACACCTATATGACCTGGTTTTAACCCCTGCCTGTCTAACAAGTGTTGTGGTTCAGTCACTTGTACAACTAAAAGATCTCTATTAAGATACTTCTAATCACCCACCTCCAACCTGGCATATTCTTCCACCTGTAACTGTGAACACTTCTCATTCCTCTCCTCCCAACTCCACACTAAATCAGCCACTCGGCTTGGACTGGTTTTAAGTCCTTTCCAAGATTGCCTTAAATTTATCCCTAGAACTAATCTTAGTGTTGCACTATAATTGCAATAAAGATGCCAATCTTCTCTTGTCATAAAAGGACCAATCATCCAAGGGATGATTGATTTACTTAAAAGTTAAGCACAGCCCCACTTTTGATATTGTAGTGAGCCAAATACATTAAATTGTGTCTTTATGTTATGCTGCTTGGTTATAAGAAACTTGTTCTGAGTTTTTACAGGAAATGAAGACATGAGTTTCAAGGTAATCTGGTTCTACAACTACTTATGGTGGATACTGACAATGTTGCATGTTGACTAGCAATTAATTGTAAGTGAGAATTTCACTGTCCTCTTACGCATGATAATAATGTCTCTTTATCCCCACTTAGGCCCTTTAGTGACCAGGAGGAGCCACATCTAGTAGCCCTTGGTTGGCCTCTTTCTCCCTCTAATTAAAAGTTCACGTGTTTCTTCCCAATGCTGAGTTATTCACATTTAAACATGTTACTCAGTCACACACAAAAGCAATTTAGAAAAATAACGTGTTTGGAAAGTTATTTCCATACAACCGATGTATAGGTTTTGTGGCAGATTTTATCAAAGGATTTTTTATACTGTGCAGTTTTTCAAGTTAGATCTCCAATCCCACTGAATCATAAATTTTGTGATTTCCAATTTCTATAAAAACAAGGAATTAGTTTTTTTTTGTCAGCCATCACTACAAACAACATGGAGTAACACAAAAAATGATCATTTTTGGGCAGAGTATTCCTTTAAGCAATATTGACTGCAAGATATCGGTGATATCTCAGTCTACTTTTTTAAGTCCCTAATTATTTCATAATGATTTATAAACACCTAAGTCTGTTAGGAATTGAAAATTGCACACTGAAGTATCAGCTCTGTCACATTATATTATAATGCAAGGAACTACATTATTAATTCAGCAGTCTGTTTTCTACTAAACTTGTATTTTCCTTCATCAAGTTAAACCCAGCAGGAGTGCAAAGTCAAAGGCGCACACTTAAACTGAGTCACACTATCTTCTCTCTGTTTAAAGGCATATCTTCTGAACTGTTAGAGAAAATACGATTACCCTGAGGATATCAGTGCGAGTCTTTTATACCTCCTGTGACAGATTGGGGATGTATCACTCCCTTGAACCCCTTTCCATGACTCCAGACACCAGGTAAAAGTCCAAACAATGACTTTATTAAATCGCCACAGTGCACAAAGCACCCTCTCCTCCAGTATATTCATAAATCACAATCACATACAATAAACAATCCTCCAACTCCCAGACGCGTTGCCACCCTTCCACCCAGCTCAGCTCAGCGCGCCGTCTGGGAGCTCCCATAGTATTTTATTCTCCCTGACCCAGAAGTGTTCCCAATCCCTACTCCATGTGATTCAATATCACTTCCAGGTCAGGTACAAGTCCTTCTTCTTCACCCCGGAAGCACGTCGCTCTTCCTTTGATGCACTTCCGGGTTATAGGGCACTATAACTATAGTCTTCGGTCCTCCCTGCAGCTCCCTCTTGCGGCCCCTGTGGTATATAGCAGGTCTGAGGATAAAAACTACAAAGTCCATGACTCCCTGCTGGTCTTCGGGGCACCTCCATACTGCAGGGAGGGCTCCATCTGGCGGCCTGGGGGTATTGGCCGGGATGACAAGCCAACCAAATACCACACTCTATATACAGTAGTGTGTGTGTCGACATTCTAAAACTACCATATTGTCTTCTGCCCAAGGTTAATATTTGGATAAGGATAACAAGTCAGAGTGCAGGAAAGTCGGTCTTTAGATTTCAAGCTGCCCACCTCAAAACTGCTTATGAAATGGAATACAGAAATAGAGGCAAAAATGGCTGTTTTAGGTCACTGGTTATGAATCCAAGCAACCCACATGCATGCTCTGTTCTTCTTGTGTTATAATGTGACCAGGAAAAGGTGTGCCAGAGATCACTAAACACAAAAGGTTCAGGTGCTATAGGAAAAAGGAGCACACAGACTGTAAACAGAAATATTCACCCCAAACACAGTGTGATTTATCAGGGTCCATGATGACAGCTGGTCGGTGGCATATAACTGACGTCCCAAGTCCTATTAAGCTAAAGAAAGTGGTATCAAAGACTGGCATGACACTTGCACATGTAGTGAGAAGTGTGCCATTAGATGGCAACCATAAGCTCCAGTAAAAGAAACAGGATAGAAGGCAGACAGTCAGGAGTAGCACTGGAATTGCTGGATCATGATGATGTTAGCTATTTAAGACACATATCTGAGGCTAAATGCCAAACCCAGTGAGCCACGCTTTGATGTTGCAATATCAGTTGCCAGACATTACAGCTAAGAACGGCTTGTGCTCAATGCTAATTACAGCCTGGATCATTGTAGTATGCCACAGACTTTAACACAGTAGGTCTTGTGTTTAAGTCTTTACAACTGAATGTAAGTCAGATCTGTCTACATCTAAAGTGATGTTAAAACCCAATGTCCTGTGTGCCTGGTGTGCCATTACATAAGATGATCCAACTTCCCCAGCACAGGCATAACAATTTAGCAACAAAAAATAGTCTGATTGAAAGTAAGGGAGCCAAAAAGTGTAAGCGGTTTAAAAATCAAAATACAATTTTACGAGGAGGCAGTTTCATTTAACGAATTATAATCTTTTGACACATCTTTCGATCAAAGACAGATCTCCCTCAAGGAGTCGCTCTGTTACACGTATCTTTAAGAGTGAGTGAACTAATTCAGAGCCTTCTGAAAAATGACTTGTTGAGCGGAAGTGAAATATGCCATAATAAATTTCACCTTGGAAACATGGACAGCATATTATTGTTAAGTTAGGATTGTGTCCAAGAAATGCAACAATGCTCTTTGTTGACAGAGACAAGCGTGAAGGGTGCTTTGTTCTTTTCCAATTTTTTAAACACCGTATTAATTTCTGAAGCTTGACAATAAATGTTCAAAAAATCTTCAAATATTTTATAAAAAATGAAGTTCCTACATCGAGAAGTTTTTGCCTTAAATTATGGTATGAGCAGTTCACTGCATAAAAGAAAGCACAGGCATACATCACAATCAACCAAAGGTAAAAAAAAAAAATGCACGTTTCCCTGACCGGGAATCGAACCCGGGCCGCGGCGGTGAGAGCGCCGAATCCTAACCACTAGACCACCAGGGAACTTGCAAACTTCGCAGATACACGAACCTTTTAAAAATTATTATTATATACAACATATTATATTAATATATTAAAAAGGCACGTCCTGGTGCGATTACCATATCAGATTCAACAGGCAGCTACACTATCTCCCGATAAGCCTGGGTGGGTCTCTTTCTGCACATTTAATAGGACTGTATGACAGGCTGTGTCAGCGTCGGCGCCCTCTCCAGGGATGGTTCCTGGCTTGCGTCCGACGGTTCGTAGAATTGGCACAAGCTTCCTCGCGATGCTGCTCTTGATAAGTGGGTAAGGAAATGGATGGATGGACGCACGAAGTACCATTGAAGCAAAGACAGATGGTTCATCCGAAGAGGGGAGGCTTAATTGTATGTTGGTTTATCTTTTAGAGCTATGCAATTTCGGTATCTTTTTCTGCTCGTCTCCTTTCTTGACTAACCATAAGATTTCAACATCTGAGATAATACTACGATGCACAGCACGCTCGCACGCAACAGTAACGGTCAAATTACTTTATATTTTCAATTTGTACGCAAGAAAGAACGTTGCGCCTACTTCTCGCCACTATAACGTAAGCGTCGACACGTTACGCCTAGCTCGAGACGTCACCACGCAACATTCAGAGCAGTGCGTCGAGTTGCAGTCGTCGTTTGTTTTGTTAAGAAGCATAGACAGGGTTCTGGTAAGTGATTTTATGCTTCCTTCATAATCTGAATTTTCGCAAAAAAATCTGCGAAAACATGTGTGAGAAAAAGGGTGACAAAATTAAGCTGCCATGTTTCGCAAAGGTTGTTAATAGTCGGGGGAGGGTCGCGGGGTTTTGTTGTTTCCTCGAACGCTTGAAGAGTGGCAGAGGAGCGGAGATGTCGTGGCGGAAGGTAGCGGGGTATTTTCGCTGTTGCTTAACAGGTCGGGAATACATTTCCCCGTGGGTGGCATTGAAGGACATCGATAGTGTATTGTGATGTGAAGGTTTCAGACCATATTACAATCTGTTCTTCCACTCCCTCACTGCATACTTCTGCAGCCTCGCAGTGGCCTACTATTGTAATGACTGGCATCTGTAGTGAAAGCAGAACGGGCATCACGCAAGGCCTTTCTCGTTACCAAGAAATAGAGAGCTACCTGTTACAGCGAATTTGGTAATATATTGATAATAATTCCGCGGTATTGTCAAAATTTATTACAGACTGAATAGACCTGTAGCGACGTAATTTGAACCAGTTTTTAGACTTCATTCATTACTGCTATAATCAAATGTGAGGGAAAAGATCCTAATGTGTCGATTGTGTATACAAATTATTTACCTTATTGACAAAAAATTAAGTGACGAAATTCGTCTTTAGCACAAAACTGGACGTTCATTATAATGCCCCTTAACATTGGGTGCAAAATTTGAAGAAATCCAGTGAACTTGGAATTGTGCAGGAGCTATGTTAGACTAAAACAGTCGTGAGATATTAATGTGAAAAGATTCACGTTTAAGGATTCTACTGGTCAGAAATATTAGGACCCTCCCCTTCCAGTTTTAATTAAAATTTAAACTGTTCAGGTCAGTATTATAACCTGTACAAATGTAAGAGGTAAAATGCCAAATATTAAAAAAAAAAAGTTACCAAAATTTTAAAAATATGTAATTTTCAGACTTGCACAAAAAGGCCAATTCCAGGAAATAAGTAATGAGTTAAGAACTTACAGCTTTTCAGCAACAGTGGAAGTTTAGCTTTGAACGTTAATGCAAACAGTTCCTGCGGGTGTTCCAACTTTTGCTCATTACTTACAGACCCACTGTATAAAAGTGGTGTTGGAACAAACTGTACATCCTCTGTGATTTGTGAACAATATTGCACCATATATTGATGTCATAATGGTAGGAAAAAGGCAATTAACAAGGGACAACAGATAATATACTATTGTAATCGTTAAAAGTGCAGGTATTCTGTTTAGAAATTGCAAAGATAAGCAAAGGAGTCCGGGAGAATAGTTTCCTGTGCCATCATAGAGAACTTGGAAACTCTGAGAAGAACATGCCTGGCAGACCCAAAGCCACAGCATGATCAGTAGGCGAGTTTCTGAGAGTCAACAACTTGCGTGATAGGCACCACACAGGAGAACAGTTTCTAGCACAGCTTAACATCTAGCTGTGTAGTATTTTTGTTCTATTCTTCAATTGCAGAGTACACTTTTAAGGGTTATAAATTCAGAGATAACCGAGCAGTTGTTGTAATGTGTGTGACAAACATATTAAAGCTCAAATGTGAGGAGTATGATGCAGACTGTATTTTATTTCCCTTTTAAGAGGGCCAGAGCTGTATATTTACACTGAAGAACTTTTTTTTTTTTCTTTTTCAGTTTAGACTACCTGTTGTCACTTTTCAGTGAACTGGCTGCCTGCTTAGGAATATCTCAGCCAAGCTTCACTTAGTCATGTCCGCTGTGCTGGAAGATTTTAACTGACCTATATGGTGTGGGTGCATATACATATAAGATGTTTGCTACCAACATATAAAGGCAATTTGCACCAGTGTCTGTTTTCCTAGCGTAATCAGAGCACTTCAGTTCACTCATATTGCAATAAGGGCAAGAACGAAGTTGGTTTTGTTAACTGTAAGCAGTTGCATTCTATTAACATATTAGTCATTTCTGATGCCTAGATAAGACTGACAGTCGTCAGGACTGCTCTGACATAATGCTACAAAAAAAGACATTTCCAATTACAGATGCCATTCACAGATCGAAATCTGAGAGCATAGATGTGTTTTTTTCCCTCCTCCCATTACACACACACACTGCTTGTGGGTAGCGATCTGCTTCATCACCAGAGATCAGACCTTTTTTGTGTTATTTCTGGCATGGTGTTGGTGGAGCGCTGGGCATTTACAGCAGCAGTAATATGTTCGCATTCAACATATTTGCACTTGTTGCTGACACTCACCCTTAGGCCACCAAAAAAAGTTCTTTGTGTGCCTCTGATTTGGAGATGAAATCTTCTACCTGGCACTACTGGGTTCATCGTGTGGCTGAACTACCAGCCAATGAAGGTCTGCAGTATTATGATTTCATATAAAAATGAGGTTGAATAGTATGGTTCATATATGGTTGTTTCAGGTTGGAACTGAGTGGGGTCATGAAAGCACATTTGGAAGATGTGAATTATAAAGAGTAAATTTTTATTTGGTGTTGCATTTTCCTGTGTTTTGGCATATACATATTTATGTTTGAAATCACTTAAAATAATATAAATGAGCCTCAACCCCCATTGGAGAGTTGCTAGTTAATTTGGCACGTGCATCTTTAGCAAGTTGGGGGAAAGATGCTCAGCCACAGGAAGAATGTGCAAACTACACGAACAGTAGTAGGTCAAGATTCTAAACCTGTCTCATGGAACTTTAAGGCAGCAGCGGTAAATTATGACTACCACTCATAATAGGAGAATTCAATTTCAGACTACCACTTGTTATAGGAGACTTCAGTTTATCCAGTGAGCTCAGCTGATGCTTTAAATGAGTATTTGTACATTTTCCTTGTTTAATCAATTTCCAGTTTAACCAATAATTGATATTCAAGCATTTCATAAAATTATATATTCTTTGGAACATTTTTAGATGTCTTAATAAATAATTGTGGTTTGCATACATTTCCATTTAAGGCATAATGTTAGAAATGACAACATAGTGTACTGTTATAAGAAATGGTTTGTTAGACTATTGTACAGAGAGAACAATTTTTGGGTCAAAATACCACTAAAGGCTTGATTATTCACCAGTTCTACAACCTTGTGTATGTATATTTGTTTTTTATTATTTGTTTAAACTATAAAAAAAAAAGATTTAAAAAAAAAAGCCTTTTCACAAAGCATGTACTGGCCAATCATATAAACTGTCAAAATGTTTGTTGGAATGCTCATTTTCTTCCAGCCTTGAGTGTCATTGTAGCGTTAAGCTTCTTAAAACCCAGGGCTGCAAGATACAGGAAAAAAAAAATCTTACCACAATAATTTTTTTCATATCAATATATATCACTCTATAAATCAAATCACTCTTTCTGTCAAGCTTAAAAGTTCCTTTTTACTCCTAAGTGAGATGTGAGGTCATCATGAGGTTAATTTTGTTTTAAATATTATTTATTTTCTGTCACAAGTTAAACAGGACAAATGTATTGTCAAACATTATACAACTGTATTTCAGATAAATAAAATAGGTATATATAAGTACTGTATATATTATTCATTCGTAAATTATATATAATTAATTCTGACTAATCAAAAGCTTCAGGTGTTACAGGAGAACACAAACAAAATGCACAACTAGCTTCTTTGGCCAATTCCAAATAAAGTACACATTAATACAAAACTAAATCTGAAAAAAAAAAACAAGTACCTCTTAACTGTATCCTTTCTTCTATATCGATTTAAGCTGTTTTAAATGGTTTGGAAACAAACCTACACTGTATGTATCCTTGGTACAAATTCGAGCAGCTTTTAAATGTGAACGAAGGAAAACATAAACAAAATTGATGTATTCACTCAATTGTTTTCAGCTTGTTCTTCAAGGCAAAACAAAATTTGTGTATAATTCTGCTCACCAACTTCACTGATAGTTGAGTGAAGAAGATGCCCCAAGCAATGCAACTGACTGTATCCAGTTGCTTAGTGATGTGGCCTTCTCTGTATTCAGCCCAACATCTATTCTGATACATACTTTTTTGTCTTCACTCAGTCCCCACCATACAAGTGCTTCTGTTAGTGCTAAAGCAATGACTTCACATGCGTTGTCTTCAGGAAAGTAGGCAGTTAGAAGATACTTGCTTTTCAAATTCCAATCTTGATAAATGAAGTGTTCAGTGTATATGGTTCAGATGTGTGACTTGACCATAAATCAGATGTAGTAGCAAAGTATGACACACTTTGCAGCTCCTTTTCAACTGTCTCTCTACTCTCTACTCTTGAATAGCTGGGGAAATGCCATCTGAGTGAAATGTTTATGGCTGGGAAGTTGGTAATGGGGCTCAGGTTACTATAGTCAACTGCTTAAATCCAAAATTTTTGACCATGCTTACTGTCAATCATGTCTTTTGCAATAAAGTGGGCTGTTGCATTTGTGATATCACTGTGTCTCTTCATTTTTGTTTTGTCATAAGGCAGTGGACATTATGGTCTGTTGTTGCGCATGTATCTCACAGTGGTTGTTTTATGGGGACCACCAGCACTTGCTTGGGTCTGGGACTGTAAAGTCTTGAATTATATGTGCTGTAAAGAATGGCGCCGCTTCAGATGGTACAAACGATTAGTGGCATTACCTTTCTTTGTGGGAACATGCTTTCAACACAATTTAGTGCACTCTACTCTGCTTCTTGTTGGACTTTAAATAGCCAAAATATCTTCACACTGCTGAATTCCTCAGACCCTTCTTTTCAACAATGTCCTCGTCTTTTGAGTTTTGGTCATGTTGATTTTTTTTATTTTTTTGTTTTTGAGTTTTCATTAACGTTTTCTGTCACCATTTTCTCTTTTATCTCATTCCCACTCCTAACGTACTGGAGTGTGCGGCTGCGCATGTACTGCTGACAGCTGCTGCTTGTCCGCCCAGTGCTGTGTGTGTCAGCCTAACCTGACAAGGCTGTAACTCTATTCCAGCCACATGATTGGTTCACTGTGGTACTGTTCTCATAATCATTGACTTTTTGGTTTGTCTGCCAAAACATCGACGGAATGAGTCCTGTTGATGTTATCAATCATGTCCGATATTTTTATAGAGGAAAACTTATTTTTACAATAATTTTCTTTATTATTTTTTCACCCAGCCCTAAAAACCTCCATTATTTTTTCAACATTGTACATCTAGTCACACAAATATATTTAATATGCATACATTCTGAAACGCAGGTGACATTTCAAGGCAGGTGTGAGTCTCAATTCTTTGCTAGAATAACATGGAGAAAAAATTATTAACTCAGTATATTTTTTTTCCTTTCTCGCCTTTTTCTTAATTTCCTGTTCCAGTGTCAGTGTAATAATGTTAGCATTCCATCTGCAGAAAGTAGGTCTTAATTGTGTTTTCTGTTTGTTTGGCATTGGTACTGAAAGATTTTTACCACCAAGTCATTTCCCTGCTGGTACTGAATAAGGAGTCAAAATTTTAATTCTTAACAGCTATTACTGTGTTTATTTTGACTAGATTCTCTACCATTTAGGTTGAAATGTACCCACAGGCTGCAATATTTCTTAGAAGTCTGCAGAAAGGTATCCGCAAACTCTTTTTCTCAAACCAAAAATTTTACACTGTAAGAATTTCTGCCATTAGTTGTGGCTCAATATTTTATGATCTTTTGAGTACTGCAGTTTCTCAAGTACCATGATAGTGGTTTCTTAGCTGCAGGCCCATATCTTTTAAGACTTATTTACATGGTTGAAGTGTGTACTTTGGTATCAGATGCTAAACAAGCATTTTATTGCATTTCTTTGCGTCATTTAAGAAGTCAACTTGAAATACCAGATGTAGGGAGTTTTTTTAGGCAATTCGCTCTGTTTTGTTTCATCAGCTTATGCATTTTTTTTCATTTCTTTTTGATACCTTCAACACCCTATATGCCTCCTCTGACTATGGGCTTATTAACGCTAGAATCCCTGAAGCTTACGAAAAAACTCATAAAACTGGTCTACCTTAAATCCCTTCCCACATCTCCATCAGCGTCTTTTGTTTTGTAAATGTGTTTATCAGCATAAGCAGCCTGCTGTTCTATACCCCACCGGCCAAAAAGTTCTCTAGCTCAAGCCAAGGCTCCTTACCTGCATGTGAAGTTCCTGGAGTTGTATAGGGTAAGTAATACAGTATATCATTATTTGGAATACATACATTTCATGTATGTTCTGTGTCTACAAAGATCTGGGTAAGTGTAGGACAAAATTAAATAAATGTGAGGCAAGAAATGCTGAACGCATACCTAAAGCAGAAATTATTTCCATATTATACTAATAATGACATGAAGAGTATTATGTGAGATGACTTTAGTCCAAATATAACCAAATGAAAAAACAGCATTTGATTTACATGTTGTTGTCATTGAGTTAAAAAACCCTAGCTCAAATGTCAGTTGACTGAAAGTTTAAATGTGTTCTTGAATGATGCAGAGGTAAGAACCACTGCCTTATAACCCAATGGCCCCGGGTTCGAGACTGGGTGCTCCTCAAATAACGATATACTGTATTATTTACCCTATATAACTCCAGGAATCTTGCCTGCAGATAAGGAGCCTTGGCTTGAGCTGGGAGAACTTTTTGCCCATGAGCTCCATCAAGGCAGGGAATAGGACAGGAGACTGCTTGTGCTGATTGACATATTTAGAAAACAAAAGACGCTGATAGAAAGTTGCGAAGGGATTTAAGGTGGGTTGGGATTATGAGTTTTTTTTCTTGGCTTCATGGATTCTAGTGCTAATTCAAAGCTGATGAAGTAGATCGAGTAAGTACCATTTTTGTTTATAGTAGTGAAGCTCAAGACATTGTGAGTCTGTATGTGTTTAAGAGTGACAAACTGTTTGGAGTTTTTAATGGGGGAATGTGCAGATTAAGCATTCACATGCATAAGAACAATCTGCTCCACCAGTAGTTCACAGAGGATTGTTTAGTATACCTACACTCAGTGGGCATATAAAAGCTCTAAGTAGAAAAGATTAGGGAGGGAAAGGAAAACCAAGAGTGAGGAAACTGCACAAGAAAAAGAGACAATTTGTCATGCAAGCCAGTGATAGAGAGAGGTAGGCAAGGCTGTTGGGACACCCCATGAACGAGCATAGTCAGAGGCGTTCCAGCAGACATATCTCTAATTGCTCGAGTTGCGAAGCAAATGCTTCAGGTGCCTGCTTGGAATACCAGTAGGTGGCAGGAATAGGTAGCTGGGCTTGGACTGTACCAGTGGTTAATGACAGAAATGGCTGGAATAGGAGTCGAATTTTGGATGGTGTTCCCCAGCATCTACAGTGCATCCGGAAAGTATTCACAGCGCATCACTTTTTCCACATTTTGTTATGTTACAGCCTTATTCCAAAATGAATGAATTCTACACACAACACCCCATAATGACAACGTGAAAAAAAGTTTACTTGAGGTTTTTGCAAATTTATTAAAAATAAAAAAACTGAGAAATCACATGTACATAAGTATTCATTGCCTTTGCTCAATACTTTGTCGATGCACCTTTGGCAGCAATTACAGCCCCAAGTCTTTTTGAATATGATGCCACAAGCTTGGCACACCTATCCTTGGCCAGTTTCGCCCATTCCTCTTTGCAGCACCTCTCAAGCTCCATCAGGTTGGATGGCAAGTGTCGGTGCACAGCCATTTTAAGATCTCTCCAGAGATGTTCAATCAGATTCAAGTGTGGGCTCTGGCTGGGCCACTCAAGGACATTCACAGAGTTGTCCTGAAGCCACTCCTTTGATATCTTGGCTGTGTGTTTTGGGTCATTGTCCTGCTGAAAGATGACCCGTCGCCCCAGTCTGAGGTCAAGAGCGCTCTGGAGCAGGTTTTCATCCAGCATGCCTCTGTACATTGCTGCAGTCATCTTTCCCTTTATCCTGACTAGTCTCCCACTTCCTGCCGCTGAAAAACATCCCCACAGCATGATGCTGTCACCACCATGCTTCACTGTAGGGATGGTATTGGCCTGGTGATGAGCGGTGCCTGGTTTCCTCCAAACGCGACGCCTGGCATTCACACCAAAGAGTTCAATCTTTGTCTCATCAGACCAGAAAATTTTGTTTCTCATGGTCTGAGAGTCCTTCAGGTGCCTTTTGGCAAACTCCATGTGCCTTTTACTAAGGAGTGGCTTCTGTCTGGCCACTCTACCATATAGGCCTGATTGGTGGATTGCTGCAGAGATGGTTGTCCTTCTGGAAGGTTCTCCTCTCTCCACAGAGGACCTCTGGAGCTCTTGACAGAATGACCATCGGGTTCTTGGTCACCTCCCTGACTAAGGCCCTTCTCCCCCGATTGCTCAGTGTAGATGGCCGGCCAGCACTAGGAAGAGTCCTGGTGGTTTTGAACTTCTTCCACTTATGGATGATGGAGGCCACTGTGCTCATTGGGACTTTCAAAGCAGCAGAAATTTTTCTGTAACCTTCCCCAGATTTGTGCCTCGACACAATCCTGTCTCGGAGGTCTACAGACAATTCCTTTGACTTCATGCTTGGTTTGTGCTCTGACATGAACTGTCAACTGTGAGACCTTATATAGACAGGTGTGTGCCTTTCTAAATCATGTGCAATCAACTGAATTTACCACAGGTGGACTCCAATTAAGCTGCAGAACCATCTCAAGGATGATCAGGGGAAACAGGATGCACCTGAGCTCAATTTTGAGCTTCAAGGCAAAGGCAGTGAATACTTATGTACATGTGCATAAATTATTTTTATTTTTAATAAATTTGCAAAAATCTCAAGTAAACTTTTTTCACATCATTATGGGGTGTTGTGTGTAGAATTCTGAGGAAAAAATGAATTTAAGCCATTTTGGAATAACGCTGTAACATAACAAAATGTGGAAAAAGTGATACGCTGTGGATACTTTCCGGATGCACTGTAAGCCCTGTGGAGTATACCAAAGGGTGAACAGGGAAGATGAGTGAAAGAGAGATTAGATTAGCACACTGGGAACATGGTAAAGGGAGTTGATTCTGACTTTCATCTCATTTTTGGTTTTTAACTTATTTATCAGATTTATCAGTTTTATCCCCACAGCACTATTCATTTTATGGATGATTATTTATGGAGAACTTTGATCTGCACTGCACTCTTTGAACACTTTGCTTTTTTGTTCTGCTACAGTCACCAAGGGTATCACAGTTCGTTTAGCTGAGCTATTTACAAACCTAACCTGGAGTCGCCCTAGTATTTCTGGTTATCTCAGTACACCAATTTATTTGTTAAACTTTATCACTTTATCGCCTGTTAGCTGCTAATTGCGTTTGCTGCTTGTTCTCAAGTTTGACAGGCTGGATCTGCAGCATCAACATCTAAATGAGAATATGTTAGCTTTTAAAATGAAATTAAGCTGGCTGTCAAACCATGATGTTCTACTGTGAGATTTACATGAATTGCACAGCTGTCCTCTTCCCTGAAGATGGAAAAGACTTGTAGCTACCAAGCTGCCTCCTATCATGTATGTTCGTTACGTTACCAAGTAAGATGAGCAAATGGGTATAACCCCTGGCAAAATTATGGAATCGCTACTCTTGGAGGTTGTTCATTCAGCAGTTTTACTTTGATGCAAAAAAGAAAAATCACAGATATGACACAAAATGTTTATTTAACATTTGAACATTCTGGCATTATAAAACATTCATCAAAAATTAAATGAAATTGTAATTAATGGCACATTTTTTGTTCAGACCATTTAGAGGAAAAAATTATGAAATCGCTCAACAACGAGGAAAAATTATGGAATCATCTTATTTTCATTTGTAAAACAAATACCTGTACAAGTCTAAATAAACCAATTAGTCTGCAGTTCAAAGCAAGTGCTTGCAGACCTGAATGAGCTATTGCACCTGGCTGATCGACAGCAAACATGACTCCAACAAGAGAGTTGTCAGTTGAAACAATGGAAAGGATTATAAAACTCCTTCAAGAAGGTAATTCAGCACCTGTTTTAACAATTCCTGAATGTGCAGTATGCTTTTAAACGTGTTCATGTTGTTAAAGATGTTGGTTGTTCCCAATCAGCTGTGTCTAAAATTTGGAGCAAGGACAAACAAAATGGGAAAGTTGGAAAAGGGAAACATACAGGTAGACTAAGGAAGATGTCAAAGCATCAGGACAGAAAATGCAAAGCAGTATGTGTGGAACATAGAAAATGCACAAAAAAAGAAATGAAAAATAAATGGGCAGAAGCAGGAGTCAATGTTTGTGACCAAACTGTAGTAAATCTGCTGATGGAAATGGAATTTACATACAGAAAAACCAAATATAAACCATCACTAACACCTAAACAGAAGAAAACAAGGTTATAGTGGACTAAAGAGAGCAGTCATAGACCGTGGATGATTGGATAAAAGTTGTATTAAGAGATGAATCACACATCCTCATTGGCCAAGCAGATGAAGCTGAATGTTTTGTGTCGCTCCAATGAAACATATAAAGATGACTGCCTGAATAAAACAAGAAAGTTTCCACCCTCATTGTTGTTTTGGGGTTGCATGTCTGGTAAAGAATCAGGAGAGATGGCAGTCATTACTTCTACAGTAAATGCACAGATATATCTTGAAATTTTCAACACTTTTCTCCAGGGCTGTGGAGTCGGAGTCAAGGAGTTGGAGTCTGCAAAAATGTACAGACTGTGACTCCTAATAAAAATACATCAAGTTCAAATGTCCCATTTCACAAACAATAGACATAATTAAGCACTTGTCTGATGTAAGAATAAAGCCCAGTGCATAGTTCTGTTACTACTAGTGTGAAGTTCAGATGAGCTATTATACAACCTGACATTCATATATTGTAATCTGGATTATGGTACATTACAAAAAGTGTTTTCATTTTATTTCAGATATGTGTTTAACAAGTTAATTTGAGTGTAAACAAGTGTAATGATGTAGGTATAGGTGTGTGCTGTCGCTTGATGTGTGTTCAGGGGTTCTTTTCTTTTGTTTAAACTGGCCAAAACAGTAGAGAGTCAGCTTCTTAGCCAGTAGTTCTGTGGTTAAATGACGTCTATGTTGCCTTCCTTCAATCAACATGGAAAACACAGCATATTAAATACATAGGAGTTGGAGTCAGAAGTACCAGAAACTAAGGAGTTGAAGGATTTATCTACTGACTCCATAGCCCTGCTTTTCTCATTCCATCAATTGAAAGTAGGTTTGGTGATTTAAAAAGAATTTTTTCAGAATGATGATACATCTTTCCACAGAATAAAGAGCGTTAAAACTCCAGAAAAGCCATATCAACTCAATGTCATGGCCAGCAAACAGTTGGATTTCAATCTGGTTGAAAATTTATGGTGGAAATTGAAAAAAATGCTCCATGACAAGGCTCCATCCTGCAAAGCTGATCTGTCAACTGCTATGCAAGAAAGTTGGAATCTGATAGATGAAGAATATTGTTTTTCATAAGTGAAGTCCATACCTCAAAGAATTCAAGCTGTCATAAAAGCCAGAAGATGTTCAACAAAGTGGTAATTGTAATTTTTTTGAGTTAATGATTCCATATCTTTTTCCTCAACACTGAGTAATCCATATTTTTTTTTCACCTACTTGGTCTGAACAAAAAAAATATGTCATTAATTAAAATAATTAAATTTTTTGAGGTATGTTTTACAATGCCAGAATGTTCAGCTCTTAAAAGTTGTGTGTCTCATCTGTTTTTTTTTTTTTGTTTTTTTTTGTTCTGCAACAAAGTAAAACAGCTGAGTAGGGATACCATAATTTTTGGCAGGGGTTTTACTATTCATACAGTTATTAATGGAATATATCGGGTTGTTCTTTTTTTACTGAAATACTGTATGATTGGGCAATACTGGGAGTTCCTGTTTTCTCACTTCATTGTATAGATTGGTCAGCTGATACTTTACTTGAAGTCAGAGAAAAAGATAGCCTCATTTATGTTAATCAACAGTGGTGTTCAAATGCTAATACATTTTTAAAATATCTAACTTATATAAACTTATGTTACAAGAATATTCGCTTGTCTTTTTCTAGTGGTTGTTTACATTCTACCACAAGTCAGTCTGGCCTTGACTATCCCAGATGTACAATTAAAATTTTTAGCTGTTGTAAAATATATACAGTTGTGCTTGAAAGTTTGTGAACCCTTTAGAATTTTCTCTGTTTCTGCATAAATATTACCTAAAACATCATCAGATTTTCACTCAAGTCCTAAAAGTAGATAAAGAGAAACCAGTTAAACAAATGAGACAAAAATATTATACTTGTTCATTTATTTATTAAGGAAAATGATCGAATATTACATGTTTGTGAGTGGCAAAAGTATGTGAACCTTTGCTTTCAGTATCTGGTGTGACCCCACTTTTGCAGCAATAACTGCAACTAAATGTTTCTGGTAACTTTTGATCATTCCTGCACACCGGTTTTGAGGAGTTTTAGCCCATTTCTCCGTACAGAACAGCTTCAACTCTGGGATGTTGGTGGGTTTCCTCCCATTAACTGCTCACTTCAGGTCCTTCCACAACATGTTAATCTAGAAAGTGTTTGTCTGAGGTGCAAAAATTACATTGGAATTGTGACAAGAGATAAGGAAACACTTGATCATTTAACACCATTGTCTGGTAGGGTTATCTTTCACAAAACCTGTTTGAAGTATTTTAAGAGGACTGCAGAGATCTTTAAGTTCAGACTAATCCTTTGATGACTTGTATACTGTTTAATAAAAATACCTTTTCCCCATTAGCAGCCCCAAATCAACAGAAAATGAAACATTTACAGTGTCCATAGGCTTTGCACATTTGTTTCTAAGGTGGAAAGGACACCAGCATATTTAGCATATTTTAATGCTTCCACTTAAAAGAATCATGACACACTGGTTCTATCTCTCAGCTGGCCGTGTATGCGTATTTGATCTTCTTTTTTTTTTTAAAAAGCTGTTTTTAATGTCTGTTGTGGGCGGGTTTGGACTAAGGATTAGATTTCATTTAATTCTGCACGGAACAAGGGAGTGAATCTTCCAAACCCCTAAAACTGTCTTTTTTTTTTTTTTTCTTTCTTGTTCTACAGGATGGCTAGTTGTGGTGAAGTTGACCATACAGTGAACATGCTTTCCAGTAACAGGAAGGTGAATGAGCCTTGTTCGAGTGCAGCACCCGCTTTAACAGTTCCTGAATGTGCAATATGCTTGCAAACATGTGTTCACCCTGTTAGACTACCATGTAGACATATTTTTTGCTACCTTTGTGTGAAAGGAGCATCATGGCAAAGCAAGAGATGTGCTTTGTGTCGGCAAGAAATTCCAGAAGACTTTCTTGACAAGCCTACTTTACTCTCTCCTGAAGAACTCAAGGCAGCTGGAAGAGGGAATGGGGAATATGCATGGTACTATGAAGGCAGAAATGGCTGGTGGCAGTATGATGAGCGTACTAGCAGAGAACTGGAGGATGCTTATGGGAAAGGTAAAAAGACCACTGAAATGCTTATTGCAGGATTTTTATATGTAGCGGACTTGGAGAACATGGTTCAATACAGACGAAACGAGCATGGTCGTCGTAGAAAAATTAAGCGGGACATTGCAGATATTCCCAAAAAAGGTGTAGCAGGACTCCGATTAGACAGTGACTCCAGTGCTTTACAAGCTGCTCGGGAGAATTCAGCTGATGGAGCAGATATCACATCGGTAACATCAGTAGTGGTACCTCAGGGTGCCTCTTCCGCAAGACCACCTACTTCATTAGGTGGTCAGCCAACAAGTCCTTCGACCCCGTCTTCTGATGCCAGTAGTTCTGTAGAAGCCTCCTTTTCCCAGTTACAGATTACTGATCAAAACACAATTGAGCGTGGGCACAATGGTGAGGGAGAAGAGGTAGAAGAGGATGTGGCTTTGTCTCATGGCTCATCAGCCCCAAATACTTCTGTGGATGAATCGGAATCAGAAACAAGTTCCGAAGACAGTGCAAATGATGGAGAGGAGGAACTGATAGACAGCCAAGTTCAACACATCCCAAGCAGGAGGCAGAGACTTAGTCGTCCTACTCGAACTCAGGAGTACCAGGTTGACAGGCCCGCTCCAGGTGGAGAGAGTGTAAACAGTAGAGGTGTTCAATCCAGGAGACCGGATGGACAGTGCACTGTAACGGAGGTCTAAGCAGTAAACGGTCTGCTGCAACCTTGTACTGGAATGGTAGCTGAGGTTATCGGCTTGAGTTGCACTTGGTAACAAACAAGATTAACATTTTTTTTCCTTCTCTTATTTTTAAAGTTTTAACAGCACTCCCTTCATTTAAATTTAACTACAGAATCAAGTTTCAAGGAGGCCTCTAGGATGTAGCCAAATGCAAATGAGATAATTATGGCTGATTTTTTTTCAGCTATTTGAAACTGTATTGTCTGCAAAAATATTTTTTTTATGCTACCACAGCCCAGATAAATCTGAAGTCTAAGTAGTGCGTTCCATAAACAAAGCATGGTCTTTGGATGTTAAAATCACTTTATTGTAATATGCTTGTCTGTATCATTACTTGTGCATGTGTTGTTGTAATATTAAACACTAATGGCAAAAAGATAGTGTTCATTAAAGGCAGTCTGTGATCAATTTGTATGTAATAAAAAAATGGATGTAGGTTTTGTGATTGGCTCTGGTGGATGTCTGATTAGCCTACATGCCTAAAATGTTGTCTCTCTTTCTTGTTTTTGTTTGAAGTCATTCATTGTAATTTTTAAATTTTGTACCAGAATCCATAACTACACATCCCTTTCCAGCCTAGTCGTCTTAGTTTTAAAATTGACTTATTTTGCTGTATTTTTTTTTTCTTTGCTTTATTATATTTTGTTACAGAATTTGTAAGTTATAAATAAAGTATTTGTCAGTTTACCAACCCAAAACTTTGCTTTCTAGCTTCTTTTGATGGGTAATTTATGTCCAATCATCACACCTTTAAACCATCACAAATTTTAATAAAACTTGGCATGTTGATTTGGTCGTATAGGTAACTCATGAAACTGAAATTGCATGTGTCTTGGATCAATATTAAGGGAGATTTAAGCTAACAAAGTTTGAAATGATTTGGGGTGGGTAGAGGTTATGACTTTGACTTGCTATATCTCCCTAAATATAAGCTGGACAGAAATGGTCCCCATATTGGTTTAAAGCTTTTTTATTATATTTTGCGTAAATACTATGCTATCCCCAAAATGAAGAATTACCATGTTATGAGTGATTATAATGTTAAAAATTGAATAGTGATAAACACATTTTAAAAATTGGTCAGTTTTTACTAAAGCTAACTTATAATGTCATGAACATATCCTGAAAATGTGGTCTTTGGTTTTTGAGTCATTGTTGAGATATCATTACTTTATCTGAAGTGTGCATCAAAACCACAATTCCTTACAGTGCTGTTGAATAGCAGTTTAGTGATCAGTGAACAGTACAGGGTTGTTAGGATTCATGAAAACTAAGACTAACGCTAGAAATGGCAGTGAAAATATAATTTTAATTGAAATAAAAATAATTTACAGCTAAACTTTAATAAAGACAATGTCAAAGTAACTAAAACAAAAGAGAATTGATGATAAAAAAAGAATAATTTTAGTTTTTCTCTTCACTTCACACTTTTGACTTATTGAGAGGCACTGCTTTACTTCGCAGCGGAGAAGTAGTGTGTTAAAGAAATTATGAAAAAGAAAAGGAAACATTTTAAAAATAATGTAACATGATTGTCAATGTAATTGTTTTGTGATTGTTATGAGTGTTGCTGTCATCAAGGATCAGGGAATCAGGGTCGTATTTGTACGATGTGTTCAAGTTACATTCCATGTTTGTCAACCGTTGTAAAGATAACAGGTTTCATTCATCGAAGTGTTCACTACCCAAAGCGGTACTCATGAATCTTAAGATGTTTAACAGGCATTCCCGGTATTAAGTTGTGGATTTGCCTGCGAATATTTAGCGGCAGCGTGTCTATGAGCTTAATTTAAACTTAAGCTTTACACCTTGCTCTCCTGTTGATATGTCTACAAAGGCTTGTTCAGATTCAGAGGGTTGTTCCTTTCTTACTGCATCAGTAAACAGCTCGTCTTCCTCTTTATCTGAGACATCATACACTGCATGCACGGGTTTACCGTGCCTTTCCCAGTCCTGCAAATTGTTCAATTTACCACATTTTTTACACTGTCTTCCTTTAGCGGGACATTGACTTTTTCCACCGTGTGCTTTGTTTCCGCAGTAGCTGCACTTATAAATATGCTTGTATGCGTCACACGCTTCATATTCTTTTGCTGCCTTCTCAATTGTGTAATGCGTTTTTTCTTCAGCGCTCTTTGGAGCTTTTGCTTGTTGTCTGCGTACTGCATTCAGAATCAGTTCACGTGAGCCGCTCGGAGTACATGCATCGAAGGTTTGCTATATCTTGCGATGTCCACCGCTTTATTTAATGTTGGCTCAGACCCGCCACTTAAAAGTTTCTCTCGCACTTTTGCTGAGTTTGTGCCAAACACTATTCTACCTCTGACCATCTCATCTTCGTTTGCATAAGCACAGTCCTTCACCAGCAATTTTAACTCCGTTACAAAGTGATCAAAAGTCTCGTTTATACCTTGCGTCTTCTCACTAAACTTGTATCTCACGAATATCGTATTTGTCTTAGGCATGACAAACGCCTCGTAGCGGCAGAGTGTTAATTGGATTGCTGCTGATGGATGGCCTTTTATGGGGAGGCACTCAATTACGTGGGAGGTTTAAGTACGTGGGAGGCGTGGTGATGGGGGACACAACTACACCTCACACTGCGACCGAGCTGCAGGCTATCGCCGTATATGTGTGTCAGTCAGTCAGTCAGTCAGTCAGTCAGTGAGGGCTTTGCCTTTTATTAGTATTGATTTAAGATCATGCACTCTTTCATTGTATGTTTTCAGGAAATACAGATCAAGACATTCCTCATAAACCTAAAAAACTCACACAAAAACCTAAAGTGAAACTAGATATGTTCTCAGATCACTAGATTGAGGAAAGAAATTCAGCTTTGGAAGAATCATGAATAAGTTTACATACAAGCTGTACTGTCTGAATGGTAAGGTGGGAATGTAAGGACATAAACAATGGCTACACTCTCAGCTTATACTCCATCAGAGCCTTTAAAGCTGCAATTGTGTCTTTGCTTCAAATTGCGTATGTCTATCCTGGTTCAACTACTAAAAACACATCCTGATGATCCATGACAAGTCTTATCAGGATGGTATGGGAAGTAGGATGGAGATGGTCCACAAGGATGTAGAAATTTCAGTCTCCACTCTCCAGTGCTGGGCATAGTTTGTTCAAAACATCCTAGCCATGCACCTTCATCTCCAGATGTTGAGGGACCAGTATTAATTAGGTTCAGGATAAGGAGGGTCTGCTAAGTCACTACTAGAAGAGTCAGACAGACAGATGATTGTTCTCAGTTGTGAGTTTTGATAGTCTCACACAGCAATTTCTGCTGATGTGCTGACCTTAAATGAAGACTTGGGTGATCCTGTATTGCTGTCTTGGGCATATATCTCTTAAAGCATGAGTTATCTTCTTAAGATGACCTTGAGTCTAAACAACTTCTCTGCTGAAGACATTCTGAAAATGTGTGCTGTTGCAGCAAAGACAATGGTTATTCACAGCATCTGCTATTGATTGATTACACCTAACCAATTTGCACACCGCACTCCCCTCTGATTAATGCAGGGCAGACCATTGGCATTTATTAGCCACATTGGAACGGGCCCTTGTCACAGTGGCCATTTTAACATGAAATAGTATAGCAAGCACAGGTGTCACTAAGGAAGCTTCTGTTCAATTTCAGTGTAGCATAATTTGAACCTTAATTCATGTCATTACTTACACCTGTACTTGAAATAATATTTCATGTCAATATGGCTGCTAGGAAAAGGGCCCATTAGTGATATGGAACCATGTAATGCCACCACCAAGTAATGATAGCTCAGCAACGACTCAAAGACCAAATTTTATGGAGATATCAATGGCATTATAGGCTAGCATTAAAAAAAAAAAATTAAAATAGGTGTGTTTTTTTGCCTTTAAAATTTTAATAATATAATAACATTTTTTCATTTTGGGGGTAGTATGGTATTTGTATATACTGTATATATCCAAATATAGAGTTGGAAAAGAGCTTTAAAACAACATGGGAACCATTTCTGTGCTACTTATATTTAGGGAGATATCACCAATCAAAGTCATAATAACCCCCCAATAAGTTCAAACTTTGTTAGCTTAAATCAGCCTTAATATTGATCCATAGAAGACACGTGCAATTTCACTTCCATGGGTTACGGTACTTATAAGATCAAATCAGCATGCCAAATTTCATTAAAATCTGTGACAGTGAGGTCCAAAAGTGTGATAATTTGACATGGAATTAATCTAACATATCATTTATAGGAAATGTCCAAAACAAAAATAACACACATTGTTTAGATACATTTCAAAGTACATTATTCAGAAAGATACAAAAATGAAACTATATCTTTTTTTTTTTTGTGGAAAACACTGCCGTTAGAAAACTTATAATTTAAGATTTTTTTTATTACATTAAGAAAGAATTATTTGTACCCAGAATCTTCACCAGAGCCTCCCACACACTGTAATAGTAGTAGTAGTAGTAGTATTGTCACATGCACAAAGTGTAATATAAGTATACACTGCATCGGTGAACTAAGAGCCTTTAAACCTTTAGAGCAGCTTTATATTAAATGTTAAATAGAAAAACATTTCCAGGTTAACAGTTATGCCCATTGCATACTGTAATTGTAATGCTCAGCTATTGGTAACAAGTGCTAGTTGAAGCTGCTGGGTCCTAAAGGCTGTTAGTGTGGGGAACATCAAAGCAGGTTAGCTATTCAGCTCTTTGTCCTTTGAAAAGGTAGACAGATCAGACTTACTGAGAGTCACTGCAGAACCTGTATTATGTATTCATGGAAAATACTTTTTTGTCTAGATAACTAAAAACCTTTTCACATTGTGCATATTTTTTTTTTATTCTACTTTATAATACCTATTTGTTTATCCATCCATTATCCAACCCACTTTATCCTAACTACAGGGTCATGGGGGTCTGCTGGAGCCAATCCCAGCCAACACAGGGTGCAAGGCAGGAAACAAACCCCAGGCAGGATCCCAGCCCACTGCAGGGCACACACACCCACACAAGGGAGAATTTAGGACTGTCAATGCACCTAACCTGCATGTCTTTGGACTGTGGGAGGAAACCGGAGCACCTGGAGGAAACCCACGCAGACACGGAGAGAACATGCAAACTCCACGCAGGTCGACCCGGGAAGCGAACCCAGGTCTCCTAACTGCACCACCGTGCCGCCCCCTATTTGTTTACTCAGAAGTAAATGTTTTTCTTTATTGGTTGATTTAAAGTCCAGTGTCATATTTACCAGGCTACACTATCTACATTTGGTCGTAACATGATACTGTTAATTTGAAATTGTTGCATAAATAAGCTTTTTTTTTTTTCATTTGGATAATATGTATAGTATGTGAGGCATGTGACCTTTCTCAGAAGCGTCACCATGCTTTTGTGCATAATTCTCATTTTTTAAAGCAGTAGATAGAAAAAAACACTAGTGAGGTAGAAATGGAGAAGGCATGGGAACACAATGTCATAAATATTACTGAGACTGGGCTGTTTATTGTTCCCCAGTCCATCTCATCTAGAAGAGAACCACACATCATCAGTGGCTTTTTTTGGTAATTTCTTGAGTAGCAGATTAAGAGTGCCATTTGCATTTGGACGCCCCCTTGTGTTACTCTTCATTAGGTAAGTCACTGAAGTTTCATAAGGTGGAATATTTCAAATCCCACCACATATTTTCTTTATATTATTAAATTGATTTGTTTAGGGTTATGCAGTGTGTGACTGAATTGGAAATAAATGTGAAGCCCCACTGTTTACAGTCCATAGGATTCATAGTTTAATTTTTAAACACAGCTCAAGTGAGACAGAGTGAATAATTAAAATGGGCACAACCTTACTGTCTTTAATGGTTTCCTTGATGGGTTGTTTTATAGTCCAATGTCATTCACCAGGTCACACTATTTACATTTTGCAGTGACACGGTACTTTTAATTTTTAAAGTGTTGCTTCAATAAACATTTTTTCAGCTGGATGTGATGTCTACTATTGAATCGCTCGGTAATTGTCCGTGTTAAGTGGCAGGCCCTGCTGAGTTTGTGTGCTTTTTCACTGTATACTTAGTTTATATTCTAGGCATGCACTGCACTAAAGAAGCTTTGCTTGTTGTCATCTTTGCTTGCATCAGAAAGAGCGCCTGAGAAGTTGCCAAGGAATTAATGGCTTTTGTTGCTGGACTAGCAGCTCAGAAACAAGTGTTTTATAAAACGTTTCCATGACTTGGATGCAAATACAGCATTAGACAACCAAGAAACCACTCATTGTTTGCATGAAAGAAAAAATAGGCTGTGTACATCTAATAATACCCTTTTTTATTTTTGCATGTGTTAACAGAAGATGGATATCTGTTTAATTGCAGAAACAAATTGATTCACATAAAGTAAGCTTTATTGACAGTTAAAATGTGTATTATGTGTGTTCATACTGCCCCGTCTGAAGGACTGTACTTTACTTGGTTTTGTGCATTTCTCCATTTGGGGCATTTGAAAAGGAGCTGAGCTCTGCCTGCCTGCCTTTTGCGTTAGCTTTAAATCTAGGTCATACAAAGAGATGTCACTGTCTTACATCTCTGTGTCCTGTTTGGTTCATACATTTCAGGCTTTTTAATTTCCAGATATTGGTGTAGTGGTGAGTGTAGGCAGTTTATGGCTGTAGGACTTGGGTTCAGTTCAGCCTTAGCCTTGTCACTGTCTGTGTGGAGTTTGTCAGCTCTCAAAGCTTCCATAAGGGTTATCTACCCTTTGCTTCCACATCCCAAAAAATGGGTAATTCGATAATGTCTATGATGAATGACAACCTATCACCACATCCAGGGCTCCCATCACCCAAGACCATGAATAAGATCCTATTGTTTCTGGTTTTGAACATTTTTCTTTTTTAACTGTGATGAAAACTGAAGTTTCAGTACTTTATTCACAACCTTTCAATAGTGGCTTTGGTTCTACAATCAAATAATTATTTCAATGTGCAAAAATATTTATGGATAACTTTTATTGTCATACATGCGTCAAACAGTAAATGTTTGTAAAAATAATGTATGAAAATACTGTGGTACCTAATTTTTTTCTTCTAAAGTTACTGATCTATCTCATGTAAATTTTTCTCATATTAAAAAATACTTTTATTACTAGACACTTATTTGAACCAATTGGTATTTAAGTAAAAGAACAATTAATTATAAATTTTTATTGATGTTTTAGTGAGCAAAATTCCTGATACAGTGGGCTTTAATGGGTGCCAATGCTGAACAGCAGCACACAATATCAAAACATCCATGAAAAAAATCCAGTCTGATGCTTCACATGCGTACTTTTGCTTAAAATATTAAACAAAACACTTCTAGAAAATGTACATTTGCACAACAGGAATGCATTCAAAATTGAGCTCTTAAACTAACAATGTGCCTCTCATTTGTGAATTTTTATTATTGTTGTTACCTATTAATCTCAAATAGTAGTCCTAGCAGGCTATAAACAGAGCCTTTTTATCATTTTTAACACTCTCTGTCAATGGAATTTTGAAGAATTTTGTCCATTTATGCTCCAGTTTTCAACACTGTAATTTAAGAGCTTGAGTATTTTCATTAAACCAGGGTGAGTCTCTATGTGCTTTAATCACTTTTATTTTAAGGGAAGCTACTGTGACCAAAGCATCTTTTATGGTCACATGATAATTTGATGTTAGTTTATCTAAATTATTTTCCACATTAATGCTTGAGTGTTTCAATATTCCTAGAAATGTTGATGCAGATTTACAATCTAGATGTCACATTTTTCTTGTTTTAAACTGTGGTTGTATTGGTAAGCAAAATAAAATCATAATTAAGTAGTGATCAGAAAAAACTTCTTTTAAAAGTGCAATATTTAAATTTTGAATCTCAACTCTGTAAGTAATAATTAGATCCAATGTGTGGTTATGACTATGAGTTGGCCTATAGACAATCTGGCAAATCCCTACTGAATTTGACAAGTAAAACATTAGCTAAAGTGTCACTTTCCACATCAATGTGTAAATTAATATCTTCCAACATGACATGATCATAATGTATAGTTACATTAGATAAAAGGCTGCCAAAAGCAGTTATTAACGCTGAATATGAACCTGTTGGTCAGTATACTAGCGCTAAAATTTGGCTGGAATCTGTTTTAAATATCTAATACAAATGCCTCAAAGGATGTAAGTTTGTCTAAATGTTTAGGGGTGGTTTGCAATTTGTCGCATAGAATTATCCCAAGGCCACATCCTCAGCCAGTATCTCTACAGTTATGAAGGAATGACTTACCAAGTCAGGTTTCACTGTGTACTCACAAATTCGATTTTATACCTAACTAGGGTGCTTCGCTCGCCAACCCCCATTTTTGTTTTTCAGGATACGCACTTTTAAGATTTTTTTTTTCTTTGAAATGTTGCTATTTCATTAGTTTCACTTTTATTTCAGAACTTCTGTAAATACAATATTTGAAATCTTTCGAGTCCCAATGTGCTAAATCTTTTTAATGAGGTCAGTGAGACATGTGTTTAATGACCTTGTCCCATAATTCAGGATAGCTTTCTCTGTTTGGGATTTCAGCACAGACAAAACGATCTACATCATCAGCAATTAATAATTTTTTTTGCAAAGTAACCAATAAATGCATGTGAGGTAAACCATGTTTTTGAAATTCTCTTGACTTAAACTTCAAAGCCTTACAATATTTACATATTTCTGACATATCACCTATGTTCCTGTATTTAATCTCTATTCGCCTTTTCGTTATTTCTCCAAGTAATAATTTCTCTTTCTTTGCACTAATGTGATGTTTACTTTCTTTGTTTTGACACTGTCGTTTTTTTCTGCTTTCATATTCTGTATCTTGCTCTGCATGTGTTTTGCGCCTACATTTTTATTGAGTCTTTTAAATTCCAGTTTTCATTATCTCTAACCTGCTCTGCATGTATTTGGCCTCTTTGTTTTGTAACCTTCTTTATGACGTTTTACTTTGTTTTCTACTTGTCTTTTATTTCTGACCTCGCTTTGTCCTGCTTTTTTTTCAATGACACCTGGTCCGTGGTGATTATTTTCCCTTTTTCGAGTAATAATTTTCATTTGTTTGCACTCCTGCGATCTTTACTTTCTTTTTTTTTTATACTTTGTAATTTTCCTACTTTCATATTCTTTAACTTTCTCCACATGTGTATCGCGCTAAGTATTTTTTTTTTTTTTTGAGCCTTTCGAATTCCACTGCTTTCATAATCTCTAACCTGCTCTGCATGTGTACTATAGCGCCAATGTCCAGATTGGATGTGCTTTTTTTCAGTTCCACTTGTTCCGGGCTGATAATTACTTTCCTTATTTTCTGAATTTGCCCTAGATTATTATTTTTCTTTTTTGTCTCTCCAATGCTTTTGAGACTCTTTTCTCTGTGCTGCTTTCTTCGCTTAGTCGTCTACGTTTCATTTATAATGTATTGTCCTTATATGCTTTATATGCGCTGACAGCCCTGGATATGTGTGTGCTCAAAGCCAAAACACGACTGAGTGTGTTGCTGGCTGCCCTTGCTCTTATTTATTTGTAAGTAGGACGTGTCTTGCAAGGATCTCATGTTCTACGTCATCGCGAGGCGGTCCTGGGTCAATCTCTTAGCACAAAGTCTCATGTTTAAGGTCCCCGCAAGACTAAAGAGATTGGCCACAGAGCATCTCACATGGACCTTAAACATGAGACTTTTAAGTGTCTTCCGTGATCTTAACATGAAAATCATGTCTTGTCGACCTACTGTTTCTCTCCAGGATTTTTTTTTATAATAGAGAGATATAATATAATTTACCAAAGCAGCTTTATTTCCAAGAGAGTGAATGTTTAGTAGCCAGCTTGTTAAACTGCAAAGATGCTTCTCTACTGGTATTACATTTTTTGTATTAATTTGAATTAAATCTATACTAATAAAAGGCAAAGCCCTCACTCACTCACTCACTCACTACTCACTGACTCATCACTAATTCTCCAACTTCCCGTGTGGGTGGAAGGCTGAAATTTGGCAGGTTGATTCCTTACAGCTTCCTTACAAAAGTTGGGCAGGTTTTATATCGAAATTCTACGCGTAATGGTCATAACTGGAAGCAGTTTTTCTCCATTTACTGTAATGGAGATGAGCTTCAACGCCGTGGGGGCGGAGTTTCGTGTGACATCATCACGCCTCCCACGTAATCACGCAGTACATAGAAAACCAGGAAGACCTCAAAAAAGCGCTTAAGAAAACATGCATTATATAATTGAGAAGGCAGCGAAACAATAAGAAGCGAGTTCTGCTACTTCGGAAACAAAGCACGATGTAAACCTACACTTTAAATTAAGTTCATAGACAGGCTGCCGCTGGCGTTTGTAATTTAGTGCCTGCCCATAGAAGGCCGTCCGTCAGCGGCAATCCAATAGCAAACTGCCACGGGTAAATATTCACGGGTGAAGGACTGTGCTTATGGAGAGGAAGATGAGATGGTCAGGGTGGTGTTTGACACAAACTCAGCGAAACTGCGAGAGAAAGTTTTAAGTGCCAGGACTAAGGTAACATTAAATACAGCCATGGACATAGCACGAGATGGCACCAGCACAGCTGGGAACCTTCGATGCAAGTACACCGAGTGGCTCACGTGAACTGGCGCGTGCACAGATAAAAGCAACAGTTCCAAAGAGCTGAACAAAACCGAATTACACAGTTGAAAAGGCAGCAAAAATATGAAGCGTCTGATAAGCATATTCATAAATGCAGCTACTGTGGAAACAAAGCACACGGTGGAAAAAGTCAATGTCCGCTAAAGGAAGACAGTGTAAAAAACCCGTGCATGCAGTGTGTCAGGTCTCAGATAAAGAAGAAGACGAGCTGTTTATTGATGCAGTAAGAAACGAATCGATGAATGAAACCTGTCATCTTTACAGCGATTGACAAACAGGAATGTAACTTGAACACAACACATCGCACAAATACGACCCTGATTGAAACAAATAATGATAATCAAATCCTTGATGACAGCAACATTCAATAACACTCACAAAACAATTACTGTATATTGACAATCATGTTACGTTATTTTTAAAATGTTCCCTTTTCTTTTCATAACTTCTACTTCTCCACTGCGATACGGGTATATATTTAAATGTATATATATACCCGATCTACAGTACATACTCGCATAGACAAGCCACATGCTGTGGCTCAATTGTAGAGTCTTAAGCCTCTAATGCCGACATTCGAGGTTCGATTCGAGAGGGATGCACTGAGTATGTACGCGCTACTGATTCATTTTACCTTCGCATCTCCTTGGTTTGGGACGTATGAAAAATATTCGGTTAACGCAGAATCATGTTACGTTATTTTTAAAATGTTTCCCTTTATTAGCACAAGCACAGCTGAGAAGCTTCGATGCATGTACTCCATAACGCGTTAAAAATAACGCATTTAATCACACTTTCAATTCCAAGCAAGCGGGAACTTTTGTCAATGCATGATTTCCTGGTACATCCATTACACTGATGCACACATCACAGCTACAAAAATGTTAGAGTCGGAATAAAGCGCGTTCCTCGACTGATCATTTCGACTACCCGAAGCCTTGATAAAAGCATGGTTTTGTGCACACTGAAAAGCAAGCAAAATTAGATGCATTACAGAAAGCAGACTTTGTGGCTCTTACTGGGGATCATTGGACTTCCGTGACCGTTAGTAATTCTAATTACATCTAATTACAAAATGTTCAATGATCACACTGTTTTAGCCTAATGTACAAAATAATTTTGGCTAAGGTTACTCAGAGTTTAAAGATTAAGTTGGTCAAATTACCTTTTATGTTTCTGACTTATTTTTTAAGAAGAAAAACTGCACTTTATGTTGAAATTTTGGTTATTATTATTTAAAGACAATACTATTCTGAAAATCTACTTAAAGTACTTAAACTACCACTTTATTTTTAAGTCTGCCCAATTTTAACCAGGGATGATATTTTTGTTTCTGTTTTGAATTCAAATGCAGTTTAAAGGCTTTTTTTCAGAAATTAAAACAGCTTCAGTTTACAATATTCATGTACATGTCTATTATTTGATTCTGTCGCCCACTAAAACACTTTTAAATTAAAAAAAACATTTGCGATTTGGGGCAAATTTACGTGTCGATTACATACGATTAATCAAGATTAATTCTTACACAGCCTCTAATTAATTGGATTAATTTTTTAATCGAGTCCCACCTAATATATATATATATGTGGATATATATATGTAGATTTGTATATATAAATGTGTATATACAGTATATATGTAGATATGTATATGTGTATATACAGTATGTATATATACAGTATGTATATATATGTATGTGTGTATATGTATATATATATATAACTGTGTATATATATGTGTATAGATGTATATATATATATATTTATATATATATGCCAGCAACACTCATGACAATGACAAAACAATTACATTGTCAATCATGTTACGTTATTATTAAAATGTTTCCTTTTCTTTTTACTTCTCCGCTGCCAATCACAGGTATTTTGCTATATATATATATATATATATATATATATACAGATATATATATATATACAGATATATATAAATATATATATACAGATATATATAAATATATATATATATATAAATAGATAGATATGACAACAACACTCAATATCAATGACAAAACAATTACATTAACAATCATCTTACGTTATTTTTAAAATGTTTGCTTTTCATTTTCATAACTTCTTTAACACACTACTTCTCCGCTGCGAAGCGCGGGTATTTTGCTAGTTACTAATATAGGTACCCCAAGTTGAGTATCTTATTTTAGCTCTATGTCTAATTAAGCTGTTTACTCCTTGCTTATCAAGTCATACAGATTTTGCTTCAAGAAAAAATCTATAAGATGGCCCACAACAGGCATTCTGGGTAGCAGCTACAAGATAGTAAGAGATGAAATAAGCAACAGCCTGTGATTTAATCTCAAAAGGCTGCACACTCTGGATCGCGCTCTAATCAGTCAGACAGACAGTTTTGCTGTCATACTTTTGGGTAAAAGAAAAGAGTCCCTCCAGTTAGGATGAAGCACACTGCTCTTGAAAAATGCTGCCACTTCCCAAAAAGCATCCCAATTGTTCACAAAAGCTATGCTTTTATTTACACACATTTTTGCCTCCCTGAACAAATCATGTAATGGAATAAGAAGGTTTGGAAAGTAAGTAATTAAAAATTTCATCACTAGCCAACCACTACTACTGTAATAATTGATAATATAATTTGTAATTATCACTGACCGTATTCTTTATTACGAATTGGTTAGAAAATCGAATGTTTCTCAGAAAAAATGTCAGGAGATACTGATTGCAAACATGTGCTCATCAGTGTGTTCCTATCGTATGGCCCGACACCCTCCCTCCATGGATTGATCTTTCCGTATTTATGCTCCCTGCATTCTTTAAACACCTGTTCCAGTAAAGAACACGTCACATTACACACCTTTTACGCAGCTTTTTTAGTCATAGACTTAGTTTACATAATCTTAGTGAGTTGGGGGCAGTCTATAGTGTGACATACCCAGAGATTCAGTCCAACTAGTCTAAAATCTGTCCCAATTTTGTCTCAAGTCATAAGGGTGAGCTTGTGTGTGTGACAAAGCTGAAAACTAATGGGCCCTCACCTAGAAATACAGTGCAAATAATACAGCTGTTTTGGACCTGGTAAATAGAAGAAAGACTTCTCTGTATGATGGCCCATGTTTTACGTTCCAAAACATAAAAAAAGGAAAAACTTACCATACCTGTAAAGATTGTGCATGGGCACCATCTCCCACAAGAAGCATGTTTATTAGCTGTCAGAAAAAGAGGAAAACTGGAAATGTGAAACTGTGCTGGAAAGTCATTGCGCAGTTGTCTAAGTTGACACACCTTTTACCTTATGGATGTGTAATATGATATACTCAGAAGAGAAGATCGACAGCTGCAGCTGGCAAGTTTGACATCCCCTGTGATTAGAAGTCATATAACAGGACATCGGCTTAAATCAACGGGATCAGAGGGTGCTTATCGAAGCCTGAGAAAACTTTTCTAATCATTTAGTATTGAAACTGATGTAGTTTTTATAGACTATCATTGTTTCATTAAGGTGAGGAAACCACTGTTACTTGCAGAAAGGAATATTTCCGTAAAGCAAGGTAGTGTCATGTCAACAAAGAAGAAGTCTGCAATGTAGGCCATTTTGCAGCATCCCACCTTATCAATTATTGACATGTTTGCTAGGCTGCAGGCATTGCATCAACTGGGTGGGCTCTTCGAGCTGTTGGACGGTCTGTCCTTAAAATTTATAGCATCATTTTTTATGCAGACAAATTCTTTTGGTGTTAATGCTTTTAGATGCTGCTGCTCCAGACATTACTGCTGCCATGGAAATGAACAACTGTCTTAATGGTTGCGCTGCTCCTTGTTCTTCTGACTGTTCTGCAGTGTAAAAATCAGTGTCAGTAGATATCTTACTATCTAAGAAAATCAGTGTGGCATTTTGAGAACTGGAAGGGATTAAAGCCCCCTCAATCTCAGAACATTAATATGTCTTGTTTAAATATTTGATTAGAAGAGCTATTAATGACAAACATGCACACTCACACAGGCAGTGTTTATAGACTCACGCACGTAATGTTTACTCACACCTGTAATGTTTATTGTGTCTGCTAGTTCAGAAAAAAAGAATTGGGAGTAATTAAAAATAAATGGACTGACTGAATGAAAACAAATCAAGCAAAAATGGAAACAGGTGCTTAAGGACTAAAAGCTGTAGCGACAATAGGCCTCTTTCTGAATTGCAAAGGAACTACAAGTGGCACTATTACTAATTTCAGAGATTGCAAACATTTAGCTGGGGTGAACCATCTGTTCAAATAATAAAATTGACATCAAATTAAGAAACAGACTGGATCAAAAGTCTGCATCCACTGGAGCCTTTCTAAGGAAGGAATGGTCACTGTAGAAATAGATGCCTAACACAGTTATTCATACTTATTTGGAAATACTGCTTATTCTTAATTTTCAAAGCAACATGATAAACATGGTCTATATTGGTTAGCCTCATTGCCAATTTCTTCTGAACTTTTCTACAGTTTCTTATGCTGCAGCACTGCTGATGAGACTCTTTGTCATGTTGTCTATAAAATGCTGCATTTTTCTTAACACATTATCCCATTTGGCAAGAAATAAACTGTAGTGTAATCATTTCACCATGGCCTTTGATTATGACCTCATTTCTTGGGCAACAATTGATATTTTTATGACTGACATAAGCCTCCTTCAGCTCAGTAATTCTAGATTGACTGTTACCACTTGTGTTGCATGGCTGCCATTCATCCCCACAAGAGAGCATTATGCTTCTAGGCTTAAAAGATACGTTTGGTATTTTTCAAGTCAAAGTTATTTTTTCACAAACACAGTATATATACATTTGCCACAGGAAATTGTGGTAAAAAGTCATGTGTTTTCTATAAATTAAAAAAATATATATCTTGCCTGCACTGGTGTTTTATGTTGGTCATAGGGCACAACTGGTAAAAAACCTAAAAACTTATTGAATGCATTCATTTTTCAAGTTGAGCACTGATCCATATCCTGAAATTAAACACACATTATAAAATAGCATATACATGTCATTTTCTAACCAAAAACAAAAAAAAACTAAAGCACAGATATTATGAGATTCAGCCATTTTAAAAGAAGACTGCAAATCAGGGTCTGACTCACTCAGCAACAATATTTCAATCGCATTGACATGGTTTCCACAGACAGACAGATATATAGATAGTGGGAAATGTGGCTTTTTATAGAAAATACATAAATTGATAAATAAATGTGTATACACAAACACTATGGTGTGAACACACACCACTATGACTAAAATAGAAAATTTAAAAAGAAAAGAAATGTCTAACTTGTCAGTCACAGTCATGTGCTGTTGGTATAAGGAGCCTCAGTAGCATCTCTTAACACACATCTGCTGAATAATTTGTTGGCTGAAAGTACCCCGTGTGCCAAACAGAGGGTGAGCAGCATTGCTCATAATGACACTCAGTTTTTGTTTTTTTTAAATTCCTTTGTTACTACCTTCAGGGGGTCCAGAGTGTGTTCTCTAACTGAGCTTGCCCTTTAAATTAGCATGTTATTTCAGTGGGCCTCAGCACACCACAGTGTAGAAAATCACTCTGGCCATCATTGAGTTATAGAAGATGTGAAGGATATCATTTCCCCACTAAGGAAACAGGCTGCTTATTCTTATAAAGTTCCTCTGTGTTCTTAGACCAGTCCAACCGGTCATTGATGTGGATCCCCAACTTGGACAGACTCACAAAGGGAGAGAGAATGAAGAGAAAAAGGAAGCAGAGTGTTTCACTGTTTTGCTGATTAAATCACCTATGTACCTTCTGTACCCATCCAAACCTGGCTGAATTATTAAAAAAAAAAAAAAAAGCAACATACATAATCAACATGGCAATGCAAGACAACCTATACATTATATACTCAGCAAAAAAAGAAACGTCCTCTGACTTTCAACTGTTTTTACTTTCAGTAAACTTAATGTGTAAATATTTGTATGAACACTAAAAGAGTCAACACCATAAGACATAAACTTAAAATGTTTCACAATGTGTCCCTGAATGAAGGGAGGCTCAAAATCAAAAGTACCAGTCAGTATCTGGTGTGGCCACCAGCTGCTTGAAGTACTGCAGTGCATCTCCTCCTCATGGACTGGACCAGGTTTGTCAGTTCTTGCTGTGAGAGGTTACCCCACTCTTCCACCAAGGCACCTGCAAGTTCCTGGACATTTCTGGGGGGAATGGCCCTAGCCCTCACCCTGCGATCCAACAGGTCCCAGACGTGCTCAATGGGATTGAGATCTGGGCTCTTCCACTGCGAGGATGATCAGCTGTCCTTCCTGTCTCCCTGTAGCGCTGTCTTAGGCGTCTCACAGTGCGGACATGGCAATTTATTGCCCTAGCCACATCAGCAGTCCTCATGCCTCCCTGCAGCATGCCTAATGCACGTTCACGCAGATGAGCAGGGACCCTGGGCATCTTTCTTTGGGTGTTTTCCACAGTCGGTAGACAAGTCTCTTTAGTGTCCTGCGTTTTTAGAACTGTGACCTTAAATGCCTACTTTCTGTAAGCTGTTAAGGTCTTAACGACCATTCCACAGGTGCATGTTAATTAATTGATTATGGTTAATTGAACATGCATGGAAAACATTGTTTAAACCCTTTACAATGAAGATCTGTAAAGTTATTTGGATTTTTAAAACATTATTGTTGAAATACACAGTCCTGAAAAAGGGACGTTTCTTGTTTTGCTGAGTATATAAATAACTTTTGTGTATATACTGTATGTTTAATTGACACAGTTCATCATTACTCCCTCTGTATTCCATTCAAATTAAAATACTACAATATCTAAAATATATCAAGAAAACATCCTCCACCATCCATCCTACCACCTCCCACTTACACCACCAACAGAAGGCAAGAGGAGTCCATGGATTTGTGCAGTTTACAGATTCTGACTTAGAAAAGAACAAAAAAAATGATGACATGAGAAGACATGATCATGACCACCATAAGTTGGTGCCATTCTAATTATTAATGTGTGGATCATTTTTGTATCGGTTCTAGATAGTATTTGCAACCTGTGTTTTCCATCGTAACCATATTGGAAAATAAAGACAGTTCTAAATACAAAGGAGGCTGAGAAATTAATGCATTTACTTCAAGTAGGACTCACTAATACGGTACAATGAAATATTCATTGGTTGTTCAAACCATTCTATGTGCAGCTTTCAGTTAATTTAAAATACTGCTGCAGAAGTATAAAATCCAAAACATAACTCCTGTTCTTAAGTCTTTACAGTAGTTTCCAGTTAATCTTAGGGCTAATTTAAAAATCCTCCTTCTTACTATACATATAAAGCTTGATATGGAGTAGTCACTGCTTACCTATCAGAGGTATTCATTTCATGTAAACCAGAACATGCAATATAATCTTAAGATCTTAATGTACTAAAGTTTCCAACAATAAAACAATACTGAGAATTGTAAGATTTTAGCTACAGGACCCTAAAGCTGGTGAATAATCTTGTGTTAGAGATGCCCCTTCAATCTCAGGTTTTATGTATAGGCTGAAGATTCATTACTTTAGTTTATCATTTCCTGAGTAGAGCTGCTGATTAGCTGTTCAAATCTGTTTATTAGTCATGTGTACAAAAATACGAGTAATATAATAATTAACTTTTCCTAACCCTAACTATATTCTTTCTCTTCATGGTATCTTACTGTGACCATGGGAAAAGCACATGAGATACTGAAAGCCTTGGAATCAAAAGATGAAAGGATTCTGTCATCATATTAGACTGCCCAGCACAAACCTATACTGTAAAATGCCCAGTCGTGGGAGGGTGGACAGTTACACACACATTAAGCAATTGTACAATAAAATCTTTAAAAATATAAGAAAGCTTAATAAGCTTGGACAGCCATTAAAGAATCCCAGCATAAACAGCAACAATACAAGAACTAAAATGAGTGCTTACATTGTAAGTCACGTCTGCTCATAAAACAGGACCCAGCTTATTAAACATTCACAGTAAAGTGACAAAGTACAGTCAAACTGACATAACTCAAAGACATCATCTAAATTCCAAAAATGCTGTAACCACATTCAACATGTTGTTAAGTCAGGTATATAGAGAAAAAGAAAACACAAATGAACTGCCACAAACAATATTCTGCTATGCACAGTAAACATAATAATTAATGCACAGAATCAACACACTATCTGCTAAACAAAATATCCTCTTTCAGAAATCTCCAGTCCTTTGGCTTTCATGGCCTCTCCAGTTACATTTCTTGCATAACATTAACTTTCATCACTAGATACATAATAAAACACATTGGAAACATTATTCATCTTCCTGTTTTCTGAAGCTACTATTCCAACACATGGTCAACATTGTGGACAGAAAGAAGGGACCAACAGTGGATGACATGCTAGTCCATCACAGGGCACAATTGCCTACACTTCTTTAGACCAATATACAGCTACAAATCAAAACTGCACATCTTTAAAAAGCAGGATGATAAATGCAGTGCCCAGAGAAAAAAGTATATATATACTAGAGGGCTCTGCCCCCTGCTCGATTTGCTCGCCCATCCCCGGGTTTGGTTTACCAGTGTGATAAGATTATTCCACAAAGAAATATTTCCAAACATAAAGAAAAGGTCTGGAAATTGTCCCTGTATATTGTCGTCCAGACAAATGAATAAAGAGGTTGATTCATACGACTTTTCAGGGCAAATGAACAATAAACTGCAATCAAAATGGCATTTATATAACAGGATGGATTGTGGGACAGGAAATGATTGGCAGGAAGTGACGATTGGAGGCAGGAAGGCAGAACCAACGTCCTCAGAAGTGGACAGGAGCAATGGATTGATGGAACCGGAAGTGACATCGTTGCAGCCATTTTGAACCCGGAAATGGAACTTATTTTTCTTCAAGTATTCTGTAGGTGAAAAGAGATTCAGGTAAGTATCACGTGATGACCCTTTGTCTCACAATATTTCACTCGCCTTTAGGCTCTTTGACTGCCTCCAACTTGTATGTGTGTGACACCGGATATACAATTTGAAGAGATTGTTATTTTCATGGGAATTGTTACATATGCATTATTTTCACTTTTACTTTAAAACTTTTGTAAAAACAATACTTGTCCTTTATTTCCGGCCCCGGATGTTATTAAATCTCTTTCTCACAGGACGTATAACGCTGCTCGCGTTGTGAAGGGGGGTGGCTTAACGCACACCAAGGAGATGCCGTCGTATCAGCTGCTGTCTTTCTGCTGCTGCTGGCGAGCTGCATGTTCTGTTTGTTACACTGTGCATCAGTCATTTAAAAGCCTGTACAGCAGCTGTCCTTTTGCCACTTCGTGGCTCTGCCACTCACGTTGTGAAAGGGGGGAGGGGGGGAGTGGGGCTGAACACACACTAAGGAGAAGTGGTCGGATCATCTGCTGACTTGTTGCTGCTGCTGCTGGCAAGCTGCATGTTCTGTTTGTCGCGCTACGCGTCGATCATTTAAAGGTCTGTACAGCAGCTGTCCTTTTGCCACTTTGTGTCTCTGCCGCTCTTATTGTGAACGGGGGGAGAGGGGGACTGAACACACGCTAAAGAGAAGCGGTCAGATCATCTGCTGGCTTGCTGCTGCTGCCGAGCTGCATGTTCTGCTTGTCGTGCTGTGCGTCGATCATTTCAAAGCCTGTACAGCAGTTGTCCATTTGCCACTTCGCGTCTCTGCCGCTCGCATTGTGAATGGTGCGGAGGGGCTGAGGTGGGCAAAACTCATGCTAAGGAGAAGCGGTAGGATTATCTGCTGGCTTGCTGCTGCTGGCGAGCTGCGTGTTCTGCTTGTCGCTTTAAGAGCTGGGAGCACATGAAGTGTGTCTGCCAAAAGCATTCCAACAACTGCTAGGTTAGATGTCCATGAATTTGTTTTAAATGTTCTCTCACTGCCTTGTCTCGCGTGACATTAAAGTGTCTCTTGCGAGATGTCAAATTGTCTTCTGAGAACATCATGTCTCATCTCTCTAGTCTCCCTCCCAAGATTTTTTTATAATAGAGAGATATAATAACACTTTAACTACAGACAGAACACGGGTCGGGAAATGAACCTGGACCTCCGGAGTTGTCATATAACTCAGCTATAAGAGAAACAACATACAGTGGACCCTTGGTTCACAAATGTCTCGGAACACGTACAAATCGGTTTACGACCAAAAAGTTCGGCAAATTTTTGCATCTGT
Source organism: Polypterus senegalus (assembly GCF_016835505.1). NCBI lineage: Eukaryota > Metazoa > Chordata > Cladistia > Polypteriformes > Polypteridae > Polypterus > Polypterus senegalus. The sequence continues at coordinate 112,799,866 of NC_053156.1, forward strand.
TCACGACCACACTCTCAGTATACAAACAAGCCAGTTTCCCTTTCGGTTTGTGCGCGCCAATGATTTCTGCACGTGTTCAGTCTCTCCCTGTGCAGCGAGAGAGAGAGAGAGAGAGAGAGAGAGACACAAACACACACACACACACACACACGAGAGAGAGAGACAACTGGACGCATAAGGCAGAGAAGGCAGTTAAAGAATGCACTGGGCTTGTTAGAAAGACAGATCCAAGCATTGTTTTAATCTCGTATTTAATGAAGACTTTTTTCTATTGGATTTTAACCTCCACTTCACTTCTGTTTACAGTGATCGGTTTGTAGCGTGCATTGTTGCAATGTTACTTTTCTTGGTGGTTTATTAAATTACACATACGCATACAAGCATTTTCATAAGTGCAGCTACTGTGGAAACAAAGCACGGTGTAAACTGTAAGTTTAAATTAAGTTTATAAACACACTCCAATTGCCATTTGTCATGCCTATGACGAATATGATATTCGCAAGATACAAGTTTAATGAGAAGACACGAGGCATAAACAAGACTTTGGATCACTTTGTAACGGAGTTAAAATTGCTGTAGCGAGAAACCTTTAAGTGCTGGGTCTTAGCTAACATTAAATAAAGCCGTGGACATCGCAACATCACACAAGAGAGCGGCTCACGTGAATTGACTGTGAACGCAGTACTAGTGATCACTTCAATGAATGAAACCTGTTCAAAAAACGCATTACACAATTGAGAAGGCAGCAAAAGAATATGAAGCAAGTGACGCATACAAGCATATTCATGAGTGCAGCTACTTCGGAAAAAAAGCATGGTGTAAACCTAAATTTTAAATTAAGTTCATAGACAGGCTGCCGCTGGTATTTGTCATGCCCACGACAAATACAATATTCGCGAGATACAAGTTTAATGAGAAGACACAGGGTTTAAATGAGACTTTTGATCACTTTGTAACAGAGTTAAAATTGCTGTAACGGAGTTTAACTTGCTGGTATGACAGGTGTGAGCTAACATTAAATAAAGCCGTGGACATCGCACAAGATAGCACAAGCACAGCTGAGAAGCTTCGATGCATGTACTCCGAGCGGCTCACGTGAACTGACTTTGCAGGACTGGGAAAGGTTAAATTAAGTTCATAGACACGCTACCGCTAAATATTCGCGAGCAAATCCACAACTTAATACCGGGAATGCCTGTTAAACGTCTTAGATTCACGAGTAGCGATTTGGGTAGTGAACACTTCGATGGATGAAACCTGTTATCTTTACCACGGTTGACAAACACGGAATATAACTTAAACACAACACATCCTCAAAATACGAACCTGATTGAAAGAAATAATGATAATCAAATCCTTGATGACTGCAACACTCATAACAGTGACAAAACTATTACAATGGTATATATATATATATATATATATATATATATATATATATATATCTATACTAATAAAAGGCAAAGCCCTCACTGACTCACTCCCTCACTCACTCACTCACTCACTGACTCATCACTAATTCTCCAACTTCCCGTGTAGGTAGAAGGCTGAAATTTGGCAGGCTCATTCCTTACAGCTTACTTACAAAAGGTGGGCAGGTTTCATTTCGAAATTCTACACCTAATGGTCATAACTAGAAGGTATTTTTCTCCATTTACTGTAATGGAGTTGAGCTCGAACACAGTGGAGGCGGAGTTTCGTGTGACATCATCGCGCCTTCCACGTAATCACGTGAACTGACTGTCAACGCAGTGCGTAGAAAACCAGGAAGACCTCCAAAAAGCGCTGAAGAAAACATGCATTATATAATTGAGAAGGCAGCGAAACAATAAGAAGCAAGCGAGTGACATATACTACCATTATTCATGAGTGCTGCAACTTCGGAAAGAAAGCAAGGTGTAAACCTAAACTTTAAATTAAGTTCATAGACAGGCTGCCGCTAGCGTTTCTCATGCCCACGGGTAATGCAGGATACAAGTTTAATGAGAGGACACAGGATATAAACGAGAGTTTTGATCACTCTGTAACTAAGTTAAAATTGCAGGTGAAGGGGTGTGCTTATGCAAATTCCGAGAGACTGTGTTTGTGGGAGATTGACACTTAAGGTGGGTGGGGGAGTCACGTCATCATCTCCCCTCCCATTTACCTCATTTCGGTCTGAGCTGAGCTCCGCGGCTAACGCCGTCTTCAAGCAACCGTCACACTGCCACCAAATACTCACAGAAAAATCCACAAGTTAATACACACGCTGACTCTAGAGTTTCTCCACACTGAATACTCCAGGCACTACTTACAAAAGGTTACATTGACAATTGTGTTACGTTATTTTTAAAATCTTTCCTTTTCTTAGCACAAGCACAGCTGAGAAGCTTCGATGCATGTGGTCCATAATGCGTTAAAAAATAATGCATTTAATCACACTTTGCATTACAAGCAAAGTGGAACTTTTGTCAATGCATGATTTCCTGGTACACCGATTACATTGATCAGCGCATCCCGATTCATTTTACCCTCGCACCCCCTTGGTTTGAGAAGAAGTCTGAAAAAATATGAGGTTAACACAGAGAAACAGATCACCAATTCAAGCTTTATGAATAATCGATTCGCCATCAATAATTGTTTTGGTAAAGCCATACTCAGTGTAATCCTCCTTCCATTTAATAATTTTTCCGCCACTAGCCATGATTAAATGAACGGTAAAAAAGTAAGAGCAAAGCGAAGGTGACTTATTTAGGCAGGCATATATATGACAGCAACACTCATGACAATGTCAATCATGTTACGTTATTATTAAAATGTTTCCTTTTCTTTTTCATTATTTCTTTAACACACTACTTCTCCGCTGCGAGGCGGGTATTTTGCTATATATATATATATGAATGACCTCCAAAGAGCGCTGAGACTTTTGATATCGTGAACATGTCTGCAAAAACTGGGGTCTCCTGCCCAGCAAAAGTCGAGCAGCCAGCACGCCCACATAGCTGTGCCGGCCTTTGAGACGCTGACTGCGCTTCTGCCTTAAGTCAAAGTGAGCACTTTTATTTGTTTTCATCCTCCCCCTGAGCTATAGCCCAGACAAGTGCAAACATGGGACCCCTTTTCTACACTGCGGCAAAGTAATATTAAGGCGATTCGAACTTTCTTTTGCACGTATATGATTATGAGGTTGTCAGCTCGGATTATGAAGAGACGCACAGGAGTGGAGGACTGACAGTGTCATCACAGCCGATTAATGGCAGGGACGTCTCACCAGTCTACACAAGACCCACCGCGAGTGTCCCCAAAAGGCGATCATATCGTCAGAAAACACATCTCTCTATACTATATAAAAGAAAAAGGCAACTTTCCTTTTTTACACCTTTTTCCTTTTATCCCAAACCAAAGCCTTTCTCTCTTAACACTGCAGAGGACACAAAACTAATTTTCTTTAATTGCTGGTAATGCCGGTAAGGCACATTACCAGAGACAGAAATTTGAACATTCACATAGAAAATGTCATTTCTATACCACAGCCGTCGTGTAGCGCCTTTCGAAAGGGATCAACTACCAAGAGATGATCCATATACATTTTAGCTGCTGTTAGTACTACTTACCTGTTGTGATACACAGTCTTTAAAATGTAGTTTACCCGCAACCACTCCAGTAGTGCTCAATGTACCTGTACTTCTTAAAACGTTAATGTTTTACTGTTTAATAACTTATAGACTATATTTTATTATTTTTCCCTTGCAGTCAGTGACCAAAGCTATACACACACATATAGACACATAGATATATATACACATATATATACCTGTGTGTATGTTTGTATGTACAGTATGTGTATATATATATATATATATATATATATATATATATATATATACACACACCTATCTACATTATATATATATTTACACACACACACACACACACACACACACACATACATACATACATACACATATATATAATTTGTGTGTGTATATATGATGTAGATAGGTATGTATATATATATGTGTATATGTAGATATGTATATATGTATATAGATATGAAAATATGTATGTGTATATATGTATAGATATAGATAGATAGATATATATATATAGATATAGATATGAGAACAACACTCATATCAATGACAAAACAATTACATTAACAATCATG